>NC_064922.1:398640555-400028055 GCF_023897955.1 Schistocerca gregaria
GTCCCCTAGAACTCAGAACTACTTAAACCTAACTAACCAAGAACATCACACAACACCCAGCCATCACGAGGCAGAGAAAATCCCTGACCCCGCTGGGAATCTAACCCGGGAACGCTACCAAACGACCACGAGATGCGGGCTGAGAACTACTGCTATAAAGACAAGAAGACAGACAGGTGTGGCAAGAAATTCAACATTTCACATTTCCAGTGAAGCTTGCGTAAGAAAGCCGTTTAACCGGTCATCGACTGCAGAAGAAGGTACTCAACGAAACAAATAATAAAGCTACATTTGCATTCGATACGGGGAATGATATGCAAAATGATGCTCATGAGTTTCGTAAAGAACGGATTTGGTCACTTATCTCGTGTTAGTTTTTGTAATATAAACTCCTCGAACGTAGCACTACGTAATGTTTCGATTAGACTTCAGTATAACGTACTATAATCGTTCCAACCGACTGCGAAATTGCTGGGGCGCAGGATTATGGCAAAGGTTATTGTTCATTCATGACGCAGTCCTCTGTCACCGCAGTTGTTCGCTGCTCCAGGAGGTTCATACGTACCCGTTTACTGCCTTTGTTCCGTGCTGTGCTAACGTGAATATGGTATTCGTATCGCTTCCTATGAGACCACAAACTAATTATATAGGGTGGTTCACGTTTCATTTAACGGACGTGGAATGACACTCAATGAGCGTATTAGAACTGCGCAGTTTTGGACAACGATATGCATGCAAGTAACGGATGATGAGGGGTATGGACAATTTCCAGAGTAAAGCATTCAGAAAGCAACAATGACAATTGAAATCGACCACGAAATTATACTTGTTGCATTCAATAAATTATATTTTGTACGCGACCGCTAAATTACAGTGTTTAGTTACTCTATTGAATACCTTGCCGACGATGAAGACATTAGAGATCAGTGTCAGAACCGGATTTAAAAATGAATTCACGACTGATAATGCAATTCTATGAACGTCGCAGTTATAAACAAGTACGTGACATCCAAATATGTACTGCAAATACTGTGAAGTGATTCGTTTAAGGTCTACATTAGTTGTAAATCCTGACGAAATACTAACCATGTTTCCCACTGAACATACTTCATAATTCATTTCTTTCGTACTTCATGGCTCTTGATAATACCTTCGCAGAAAATGATGTCGTGTGACAGAAATATAGCAGTATTCACTTCCGTTGAGAAAAGTAATGAAAGATACTAAAGTAAAAAATTAAAAATCAAGATTTGTAGCGTTACTGTGTTGCAGAGCTGCACATTCAAAAATTAAAAAAGAAATATCTCTCAGTGAACCAGCGTTGACTCAAGGGTCACGTACAGCACTCTTAGGCAGCTCAATAGTAATCTGCCACGCCATGGATCCAGACGTCTTTGCTACGATCCTCGGTCACTGATAGGAGTTTTAGTAGCCGCTTAAAATTTGCTTTACCTCCCGCAACGGTAGTTGCATCTTGGAAAATTGGAAGTTTGTGGTGAGATCTTATGGGACTAAACTGCTGAGGTCATCGGTCCCTAAGTCTATATGCTACTTAATCCAACTTTAACTTATGCTAAGGACCAAACACACACACACACACACACACACACACACACACACACACACACACACACACAACCGAGGGAGGACTGGAACCTCCGACTTGGGGAGCCGCACGGACCGTGACAAGGCGCCTTAGCCCGCACGGCTACACCGCACGGCTTGCATTTTGGTTTGGAGACCTTTTTATACTGCAGGTTTCCTTACAGTTGGCTAGGTAACTCTTTTCAAATGTCTGGGGAAGGTAACAGCGTACAACCTTCAATAGAAACATTTGTAATAAAGTACAGTAGTGTTCCTACTAACCTTCGTATGGCGACGACTCTACCTAGAAACGAACGTTGTCTGAACCCCCAACTCTGATATTAGGAATTCTAGTTTTTTCCCTTTACACAAACGATTTATCAGTTAGTGTGAGCAGTACCATCTCGTTGTCTGCTGTTGTTGGTGCTGGGTCTTTTCTTCCCACTTTAGCTGAACATGGTGCAAGGAATGTCAGTCACATAATGTGAAATGTGATATACTTCATAAAATAAGTAAATGGAGAAAACTAACTTCACGTTAATAAACACCAATCAAGGAATCCTGACCTGTCTTTAATGACCAAATACAGTTTCATTATCCATCCTTATTAAAGTAGCAGCCAGTTATTATTTCTCTCATCTTTATCTAACAAGCTTGCTTTAACTGTTCCACACCCACATTCCATTGACGTCTTTCTCCCCCTGTCTTTATTCGGCCTGTTTGTCGCATTCAACAGTTTCTCCATAGTAGCCTGTGCCATTACTCACATATAGAACTTTTTTTTCCACTCACATACTTTTAGTACCTGAATGCGCTGTAATATATGATTTATTCTCTCAGAGTCTCTTTGGGTATTACATCATGCTTGTGTCTTGTATCCATATAATGATATAATGTCAAATGCCTTTCACAAAGAATTCTTTGTACAGCGATGAATTTTCGCTAAGTTGTGTATACTATCTGTTTAGAAATAAGTTATCTGACGATAATCGGCTCATAACGAACTAATATTGTTGTGGAACATTAAATCTTTGTTACTAATAATAAGACGCATAAGTAACTACGCATCTTTGAATAGAGCTTGTGTTTAACGCGAATATGCATCCTGAAATGTGTCTAAAAATTACGCTTTTGAAAATGATGACAATGAAAGGATAGGGGATTGAAATCGGCTATATTCTAGTCAAAGCAAACATAAAGGTGACAATCTGGATTAATTTTACGCAACGAAATATATCTTAAATACGGATAGACAGACATGGTTTTTAACCCAGCTCCTCTCGTTTACAAGTGATACACACAGTGCCACCGCTCTCCGCTGGTCACTGGATGCCCTCTGCTTCGGAAACGTAGTTCCATTTCCGCAGAAATGTAAAACGGCAGTGGATGAGGCCTCACAAACACTATAAAGAGAGAGGAAAGCATTATTTGAGCGTAAAGGTGGATGCTACATGATGCAGGCTGTGACTGAAAAGCATGAAACTTCGTAGAGGAATTAATACAGCTGTTGTTACTACAGCTTATTTTACTCGTGCAAGCGGGCGGGCCTGTCCTAACGGCTCCTGGTACGCTGCCAGATAGAAGCGCTCCCATCGACCATTAATTTTCTCTCCGGAGACATAAAGGCGCACACGGTGCGAGCGGATGCCAAACAGCAACAGACTGTTCTACAGCATCAACAAGTGTCTGAGCCCCAGAGTGGTAAATGACTGTGAAGAAGTACATAATAAACGTTGCCGAAGATCGAGTTAATTTGTTTCTGAGCATTGTACTGATCTTCACCGTCACCTCAAGGCCTAGACGACATTTTTCGCCTAACCGTTAATATAATTTACCAATATTCAAGAACTTTTCGCTTCCCAGTCACAGTATTTTCTCTCTAAAATATAATTTTGGGCTGAGAGCGGAGAACACCACTCACTAAGTGGAGCTGTTTTATGATGAAAAGCCAAAGAAACTGGTACACCTGCCTAATATTGTGTAGGGCACCAGCGAGCCTCCAGAATTGCCGCAACACGACTAACGTCCGAAGAAGTGCTGGAGGGAACTAACAGCATGAGTCCTGCAGGGCTGTCCATACATCCGTAAGAGTACGAGGGGTGGCGATCTCATCTGAACAAGGCGTCCCAAGGCATCTCAGATATTCGCAATAATGTTCACGTCTGGCGAATCTGGTGGCCAGCAGAAGTGTTTAAGCTCAGAACAGCGTTCCTGGATCCACTCTGTAGCAATTCTGGACGTGTGGGGTGTCGCATTGTCCTGCTGTAATTGTTCACGTCCTTCGGAATTCACAATGGACGTGAATGGATACAGGTGATATGATAGGATACTTAGGCACGTGCCATCTGTCTGAGTCGAATCTGTACGTAGCAGGGGCCCCCTATCACTCCAACTGCTCAAGCCCCACACCACTACAGAGCCTCCACCAGCTTGAACAGTCCTCTGCTGACAAGAAGGGTCCGTTGTCTCCAACCAGTACACGTTCATCAGCTCGTTTCGGTTTGAAATGAGACTCGTCCGACCAGGCAATATGTTTCCCGTCCAATGCCGGTGTTGATGGGCGCAGGCGAGGCGTAAAGGTATGTGGCGTGCAGTACTCAAGGATACTCGAATGGACCTTCGGCTCTGAAAGCCCATATCTGTGATGTTTCGTTGAATGGTTCGCACGCTGAATTTGTTTATGATCCAGCACTGAAATCTGCAGCAATTTGCGGAAGGGTTGCACTTTTGTCACGTTGAACGAAGCTCTTCAGTCATCGTCCGACCCGTTCTTGCAGGATCTTTTTCCGGCAGCAGGAATGTCGATGATTTGAAGTTTTACCGGATTCCTAATATTCACGGTTCATTTGTGAAACGATAGTACTGTAAAATCCTCACTTCATCGCCACCTTGTAGAAGACGTATCCACTCGCTCATGCGCCAACTATAACACTAAATTCAAACTCACTCAGGTCTTGACAATCTGCCATTGTAGCAGCAGTAACCGATGTAACAATTGCGCCTGACGCTTGTTGTCTTATCTAGGCGCCGTATTCTGCCAGTTTTACATCTCTCTGTATTTCAATACTCATGCGTATACTAGTTTCATTTGCACTTCAATGTGCGAATGACGTCTGAATTCTAAATTGTGAATCAGTTTACAATATCTTGTTTAGAAACTGCTTTCGAAAATATGACGAGGCAGGCCGTTTATTGCCACCCAACGATTCACTTGAGGGTTGTGGTTGGACGTGTATACAGTGACATTCACCATTGGTTCACTGATCTTTCCGTGATGGAATGTGAGACGTTAAATTTCGTCACAATCACAGTTCCAAAATTACACATGAATTAAAACCGCACTGTCACACTATCTTTTGCTACATGTCAGAGCGATCTCGTTGTCCTAACTTCCAAAACTGAAGTGCCGCAACGACTCTTGTGTCACGGTATTATGGAATCTCTATTCTCGTCGTTCACCGAATCAAAGGACAGGAAATGCATTTATTTTTAAAGGATAACTATTAAGAGACGGGAAAATGTACTCCTCTGTTCTTCCATGAGATCACTAACGCACCTCCTCTGTCGTTTCAAACGTCATCCACACAGCCAGTGTGTGACTGCCATGCAGAACAATAAAGTATGTGTTGCACTCTTGGATTAAAGCCATACTGCACCACATTTGGTCTTCCGCTAACCATCAACGTTACAAGTTCCCTGCAGGTTTCAGTAAACATTACCATCATCATCTTCATCCGTTATCTCCTTCATATTCTCGTTCTTCCTCTTTTTATTCTTCGATTCACCTATCATGGTTATTGTCCATTTACCATACTGGGCCAACTGACTGTACAAGTTTCGTTCCTTTCTTCTCTATGGATCGATATGCTGTTCACTGACAGTGTTCTTAGAACTGTCTTAAAATTTCGGTTTCCCCTTCTTCTGTTATTTGCGATGTGATCTCAGATAAATTTTGAGTTTCATTGGAATTCTCATTTATAAGGACTTTCTTGGTTGGAACCATCATAGATACAGAAATCTTGTAAGTCTGTTAATATCCTGCTCTTAAGCATAACTCTCCGATGCTCTAAAGTTAACTGCTTTCCTTTAGCGGCTTACATGAGGCGTAGTAGAAGAACGTTGTTTGGGACAGCTAGAAGCTGATAGAGATGGTAAAGTGTATTAAACTAACCGTTGTGTTGATAACCAAAGAGATCACTCATAACTTAACAGTTCTCCAAATTGAGATTTGTAGGCACATTTCTGATGATACGTCTATTTTGTGAAGATATAAAGATTAGAAATTTGATGCGTATTTGCAAGTAATGGGAGATACTATTACAAACGACGAATTATCATTATTGATGTCTACCGCTAGTGATGTAAGGTTCTCGCAATGGTATTTCTTCTTCAACGACTAAAGTCCTATCTAGACCTCTCTCTCTCTCTCTCTCTCTCTCTCTCTCTCTCTCTCTCTCTCTCTCTCTCTCTCTCTCTGTGT
Organism: Schistocerca gregaria; assembly: GCF_023897955.1. Classification (NCBI taxonomy): domain Eukaryota; kingdom Metazoa; phylum Arthropoda; class Insecta; order Orthoptera; family Acrididae; genus Schistocerca; species Schistocerca gregaria. The sequence continues at coordinate 398,646,620 of NC_064922.1, forward strand.
GTGTGTGTGTGTGTGTGTGTGTGTGTGTGTGTGTGTGTGTGTGTGTGCGCGATCTCAACGTTGAGAGAAACCAATAAATTTGCTCAGAACTGATTAATAGTACATTGTATAGTGGAGAATGCAGCATGCACAACCACCATTCTTATGCCATTAGCATGGGGAAAGAACGGTACTAGGTAGGCCTTCGCATAATTTGTAATTTCTTTTATGTTACCCACATAGTCAGTCCGTAAGATCGTGTGTTTTATCCATCTGTAAAGATCACTCCATTCATTGGTTTCGCCTGCATCAACTGAATTTTGGCACGGCGTAATGATAAAAAAAAATGTGATCAGTTACAACGTAGAAAATATGTTATGAACGAAATCTAGTAAACCATAAACACTTGGTATTTTAATTGAAAATTTAGCATATGAGACTCAATAGGAGCATCGCTTACGTCGTAACAGATTTATATGGAAACATAAATGTCATCATACAGTGTGATTGATCGAACTGGACGGGTGATGAGACACTTTTATCTTTGTAGGAGAGAGGTTCAAATCTCAACTGGCCCTAAAGACTGACGTTTGCTGTGCTATGCAAATATCGCATGTAGTAGATGGTGGGATAGTATCTCCTAAAATATCACCTTTGATATTTCTGCAGATGGAGCTTGTACTCCTTCCATGTGATTGCGTCATCCATGGCACTGCGCACCGTTATCCGCCTTCTTCCTTCATGTAGTGTAGGATCCCAGAATTACATTTAGAAGAACGAGTTAACGCGTCAAAATTGCGTACATTACACATAATGGCGTAAAATATTATAAAATAGGGTGCGTAATACAGAATAGGATTGGGGAGAAGAGAAGTTTGTGGCACAACTTGACTAGAAGAAGGGATCGGTTGGTAGGACATGTTTTGAGACATCAAGGTATCACAAATTTAGCATTGGAGGGCAGCGTGGAGGGTAAAAATCGTAGAGGGAGACCAAGAGATGAATACACTAAGCAGATTCAGAAGGATGTAGGTTGCAGTAGGTACTGGGAGACGAAGAAACTTGCACAGGATAGAGTAGCATGGAGAGCTGCATCAAACCAGTCTCAGAACTGAAGACAACAACAACAACAATACAGATTCATCTTATCTCTCTAGACTGTACCTTCTACACGAGTGATGATCGAGACTTACGCATCGAAAGTACTTATTTTACTACAGTTGTAATTTACCGGTTCATATGGTTCCTTTTAGAAGTGTTGTTTGTACAGTAGATGTTATACCAGTCGTCAGACAGGGTGCGTGCAAGCAGTCAACTAAGGAGCGAGTTTTATGGATTAATAAGAAATTAAGGAAAACCGAATTTGTCTATATATTACTTAAATACAGATATCCTAGGAAAAATAAAAAGGGGTTGAATCAAATATGATGAACGGAATGAAAAGTAAAAAAGTTGTACTACAGAATATGAAAACATTGAAAGAAAAAAACATTCAGAGCCCAGATTATACGAATGAAAAAAGTATCAGTTCCAAAACGTATATCTAAACAACTAAATAAATACCCACATTATCATACAATGAGATTAACAGCTCATGTATACCAGTTGCTGACAAGAATAATACATAAAAGAACGGAAAAGAAAATTGATGAAGTGTTCGATGACAGTTAGATTGACTTTAGGAAACGGCGATGATGATGATTGATTTGTAGGGCGCTCAACTGCGCGGTTATCAGCTCCTGTACAAATTCCCAAACTTTTCTCAGCCCAATCTTGCCACTTTCATGAATGATGATGAAATGATGAGGACAACACTCCCACCCAGTCATCTCGAGGCAGGTGAAAATCACTGCTCCCCCCGGGGATCGAACCCGGGACCCCGTGCTTGGGAAGCGAGAACGCGACCGCGATATTACGATTTACGAAAAGAGAAAGCGCCAGAGAGGCAGTTCTGAAGTTTGGGTTGATAATGGAAACAAGACTAAAGAAAATTCAAGACAAGTTCATAGCATTTGTCAACTTGGAGAAAGCGCTCTACAGTGTAAAATGGTGCCAGATATTCGAAATTCTGACAAAACCAGGTCTAAGCTATAGGGAGAGACAGGTATTACAAAAAAACCTCAAGAGCCAAGAGGGAATAATAAGAGTGGACGAAGATGAACGAAGCGCCCGGATTAAAGAGGATGTAAGATACGTAGTCTTTTGCCCCTACTGTTCAACGTGTTCATCGAACAACCAATGGTGGAAATAAAAGAAAGATTCAGAAATGGCATTAAAATTCAAGATGAAAGGACATCAATGATAAGATTCGCTGATGACATTGCTATCCTGAGTGAAAGTGGAGAAGAATTTCATGATCTGCTGAATGGAACGAACGGTCTAACGAGTACAGAAATGGATTGAGAGTAAATCGAAGAAATACGAAATAAAGAGAAACTTAAAATCAGCATTGAACGTTACAAAGTAGATGAAGTTACGGAATTCTCCTACTTAGGTAGCGAAATGACCAATAGTAGATGGAGCAAGGAGGACAAAAGAATAGTACTGGCTTATAGGGGATTCATGTCCAAGAGAGGTCTTCTGGTATCAGACATAGGCCTTAATTTAACGAAGATATTTCTGATAATGTAAGTTTGAGCACATCATTGTGTGGTAGTGAAACACTGAAATATCGGAAAACCGGAACAGAAAAGAATCGAAATATTTTAGATGTCGTCTTCCAGTCGAATGGAAGGAGGAATGAGGAAAACAACGACAAAGAGAAGCAACAGGATGATAAAACATCTGCTAAGACATAAGGGAATGAATTCCACGGCACCAGAAGGAGCTATAGAGGGCAAAAACTGCAGAGGAAGAGAGAGATTGGAATACGTCAAGCAAATAATTGAGGACGTAAGTTGCAAGTGCTACTATGGAAGAAGAGATTCTACCAGGAGAGCAATTCGTGGCGGGCCGCATCAAACCAGTCAGAATATGATACCCAAGAGAATAATAATTTTAGAATCCTTTAAATCCGTCCTGTTTGTCACCTCATCAACTGCTTTTAAGGAAAATTTCTATTATTATTTTAATTTGAAACCTTTAACTGTAACCTGACATTGATCAATGTTGCAAAATTAGTTGTAACTCACTTATTTGAGAATGTTATTACTGCTAAATTAATTGACTCCTATAATAAATTTATACCTCCTCATCCAATTGCACTTTTCCAAATCATAACACAAGAATTCTCAATAAAAATATTCTTCGATTTGACCACCTGTAAAACACAAGGTCAAACGTTTCAAATGAAAGGATTGTATTTACGACAATCTTTATTCGTGGATGAAAGTTATACGTCACCTTTCTACGAATGTGAACATGCAGAGATATTCATTTTTGTGGTAAAGGCACATAAAGCCAAAAAGAAAAGATGATCACATTACAACTGCAAAATTTCTTTTCAAATAAGTTTCGTTAAATAAAGAAGTTTAAAAAATTTGAATTAATCTGACAAAGAGAGTATCCGTTCTTTACATACTTTCCAGTTAGCCGTATTGTAAATAACGATATTGATTTTTTTACGACGAGACTAATATTTCTTACTACTATTCAAAATATAATCCCTTTTATTAATAAATACTTTTGTTTTCCTGTTCTCCAATTCTATATTAGCTATAGGTGATACATCAGGATAGAGAGCAAGCTATTTGCTCTTGTCATCTACTACAACAGTTATAAAAATAATTTGATGAAAAGAATTTCAACATTGTGTATGATCTTTTGCATTTGAGGTCCCTGCAGTGTTTTTTAATCTAATCGGAACTTAATGATAATAAGCGACAGTTGCCCATACTTCACTCCATCACTTCATATCAGATAAAATTAACCATCCTATTCACTAAGTGAGGTACGAAGTCAGTACTATGGGTCCTTGAGCTAGTAACAGCACAATAGTCATAACCGTGCGTTAATATTTACCCAAAATTTCTCTCTACATTCTTGCAGAAGAAAATTATAGTCTTGTGAGATCGAATTAATCATTTTGAAACATCCTGTAGTGGAGACTGTTGTACCTTGAGGATAGTACACCTCGGAACACACGATGTTCCTTGGTCGACGTCTCAGTCTAGTGCCCAATTTTAGAAGAACGCACTAGAGCTGCCACACATAATTTTCGGCATTTTATAATTTTTAGCTGTTGCGAGGCATGGGCCTTTTTTGGTGCTGAATTTGTAGGTATTTTCGGTTCAGTGATTCTCAGCCTGAGCGTACTTATCCCCAGACGGATAAAATGAAATGTTCGGTAGTATAAAAAAGTGTGTTTATGTGTATGTGTGTTATGTACTTCGAGCTTAAGGGCGCTCAGCAACAAGCTTATCAGCGTCTTTACACCTGTTAAAAGAAACAAATGAGGATAATATTACTAAAATTATTGCACACACTGATGATGAAACCTGCAAATCAACAGTCATGCACCTGCTTCCACTTCAGTCGAGTTGATCTATACAATCACTCGGTCCTAGAAAACCTGAGACAACGGAGATAGGGTGCAAGGTGCTATACAAAAGATTAAATCCTACGTAAAGCGACAGAGAGGCTGGAACAATGGCAATGAGAAACGTGATCGGCTGACCATTAACAAAAATCATTACTTATGCAGTCACCCTATTCAACTCATTAAGAGCATCCCTCTAGAATCTGAGGAAACACATTGGACATTTCACAAAACTTTAATACTCCTCCAACATTCTTTTGAAAGACACTTAAAGTAAAGGGCAGATCTGTCGGCAAATCTACTGCTGTCCTCTGGTCTTAAAATAAAACGTAGTCTAATAAGATATGGCGCACAGTGATCAGTTGGTCGGAGGCACCATACATGGGAGGGTCCTTTTCCCCAAGAAAGAAGGCAAGCTTTATAGGTCTGCGGCCTATGCGAATACTTGTAAGGAGGACTTGATCCCGCCTGGAGGGAGGTAGGCCATGGGCTCGTTGTGAGCTTCGCTAGATGGACCTTATTATCTGTCACTTTCAGCCACTCAGCCTCCCATCGACGCATGACTCTATACCCAAACGACAAGGCGACAACATGCAGGGCGATGGCACACCGAAACATATGTAAGATTAAAACCAAAGTGGTTTGCATGTGTTTTGCTGTTGGAACAACATTTTCTTAAAAGATCATTACTATTTTTATAATTTTATAAGACTCTGATATATATATATATATATACGAGGGTTGGAACTTTAATAGTGGCAACTTTATTTACAGTTGTTTGAAGTTTTACTGACCTTCGGAGTAGTCACCAGTATTGTCTATAATCCGTTGCCAACAATGTGGAATTCGTGAGATACTCTTAGCCGTGCCAGTTGTGTTGATAGTTCGAGCGGCGCGGTCTATGGCCCCACGAATTGGTAGCAGTTCTGAAGCGAATACCGTGAAGTGTTGCATTCAGTTTAGAAATCGAATTCAACGAGGGCTTAAGTCAGGGTGTGCAGTAGGTGGTATAGCACTCAGAAGACCTATCAGTCAAACTAATCAGTAACAACTTGCACTGTAAGTGCTTGAGCATTGCCCTGTAAAATGATGGTCAGGTTCTTGCAGAAAGTTTATTGCTTCTGTCTCTTCGTTGTTCATTTGTGGAACACAGCGTATGAAACTGTTAATTCTGCAGTTTTTATTTTATGGCAGGCAAAGTACTGTACATTTTTAAAACTAGGTATGTGACCAGTTAAACAATACTTGATCAGTTGTGCATTATCTTTTACCTTGAAACGGAAGAATATTTTCTACCAATTATGATGTGATAATTGCAAATGAACTGAGTTTCTTTATTGTTGTAACAATTCTTACTATTTTGAAAATGGAAATTTATGACAGTTCTCAGTAACTTCTGTTTCAAGGTATATTCAATTTGTAACAGTTTTTGTTAATACTTCTACTTAGTCTGCAGTTCGTGGTCGTGCGGTAACTTTCTTGCTTCCCGCGCCCGGGTTCGATTCTCGACGGTGTCAGGGATTTTCTCTGCCTCGTGATGACTGGGTGTTGTGTGTCCTTACGTTAGTTAGGTTTAAGTAGTTCTAAATTCTACGGGACTGATGACCATAGATGTTAAGTCTCATAGTGCTCAGAGCCATTTGAACCATTTTGAACTTCTACTTAATTTGCTTTCTCTTACTGTAGTGGAGTGATAACGTAAACGATACTCTGTTGAACACAGTACAGACCAGATTTTCTCAATGGATTTCAGTAGAATATTTATTCACGTATAAGCAAAATTGAAACATTTTCTCATATTTGGAAAAACCTTCCTTTAATCGAGTACTTTTTCTCATTTTAGAAAAAGACTGAAGCACACAAAAGTTAAACCCACCGTTGAAACATGGAGTAATCAAACATAATAAACTTCTGTTACCGTGCTGTGTAGAGGCGAAAGCCTGAGCGGTGTTCCAAGTTACAACACTGTCCCCTACCACAAATATGATGACAATGCTTCTACAATTTGATTTCACGAACATCATAATTTACTTTACCCGTTAATGCTATCTTGTAGTACCAGAGAGTATGTCAGGCAGAAGACTAGACAATCTTCTCCCTTCCCCCCCCCCCCCCCCCCCTCTCTCTCTCTGTACTTTACCCCTCTCACCCTTCTTCCCACTCACACTCTCTCTTCCGCTACTCCTACTCCTCCTCTCCACTTCTACTTGTGGGTGTGTATGTGTGTGTTTTGAGCAACAGCTGGTATCGCCACAAGACGGGAGAGGACGGCTGTTGGCAGTAACTCTGGGGCCGCCTGCGCGACAACTTGGCTTATGACAGCCAGGGGACGGTGAGGACTTGCTCACCGCTTGCCTGCAGCCGACCTCACCCTCACCCCCACCCCCACCCCCACCCTCACCCTCAAGCATCTGCCGCGTGCGCTGCATCCTATGTCATCCGTGACGCGGCTGCCCCAGCCTGCGGTTCCACCCCGGAGCGTTTGGAGCCACAAACAGATGCGGAGGGACCGCTCCGTCTTCCCCCTTCATGTTTGCTCAGTTGGAGTCTCCAGTTGCAATAAGTTGGCGGCTTCTTCCTGTATGTATGCCTACGCGCGAGTTCGGTTCTGCCTCATGATGCTGCATACCTTTTCACCTTTCGATTTCCCGGAAGTAACAACAGAGCTTCTGCACTGGAACACTTACGGTGAGATCAGTATTGTGTAGTCAGTAAGTGCAATTATAAAGTGAAGTTGCTGTGGCGGGGTTCTTTCCGTCCCTTTACGACGAACCTGCACCTACCTGTGAACATTGTCTCAGCAGATCGTCAGTAGGAAAGCCGATTGGAACCCACTGTACTTCGACGTGAACCAGGCTGCAATTTAAGTCACCAATCTGCGTTTCGGGAGAAACAGAAAGGAAAGTTTGGAAATTTTGTCCTCAACTAATATATGCTGAAACTTAGCTGAAGAAGTATCACTGCCAAGCCCGTGCTAGTCTTAACACAGTCACTCACAATCCCTTTTACTCACGTTATCAAGTTTATGGTGTTGCATTTCCCGAAAACGTAATAGCTACAAAATACTGTAAGTAATCTGTTTAGGTTTTGTTATTGGTAACGCCACATAGCGCTTTGTATGAAAATCACTGGCTGTGCTGTGTGCAGTCTGTGGCTGGTTTGCATAGTTGTCTGTCACTGTAGTGTTGGGCAGCGGCAGCTGGATGTTAACAGCACGTAGCGTTGCACAGTTGGAGGTGAGCCGCCAGCAGTGGTGGATGAGGGGAGAGAGATAGCGGAGTTTTGAAATTTGTAAGACTGGATGTCCTGAACGGCTATATACATTATGACTTTTGAACACTATTGAGGTAAATACATTGTTTGTTCTCTATTAAAATCTTTCATTAGCTAACTATGCCTATCAGTAGTTAGTGCCTTCCGTAGTTTGAATCTTTTATTTAGCTGGCAGTAGTGACGCCTGCTGTATTGCAGTAGTTCGAGTAACGAAGATTTTTGTGAGGTAAGTGATTTGTGAAAGGTATAGGTTAATGTTAGTCAGGGCCATTCTTTTGTAGGGATTATTGAAAGTCAGATTGAGTTGCGCTAAAAAATATTGTGTGTCAGTTTAAGCAAAGTCATGTATAATTTTTCTAAGGGGACGTTTCAATACTAATTGTTCTTTATTGAGAACGGTCACCAAATATTAAGTCTGTCGGTACCAAATGCAGTCACAGTTGTTTAGCCACCGACCTGCTCAATACGCCACGCGGAATATATGAGTTTTCTCGTCACAAAATTCACTTAAAAATTCCGAAATTTCTACACACACATCTGGATAATTATGCCGTCTCTTTTCAACACTTTTGATGTATGAAACACTGCTAGATCCGGCAACTTATCAATTTCATCGGAACACACGTCCGATCTATTTCATGGCTAGGCTTCGACTCCTTTCTAGAATACTCTAAGTCTTCTCTACCAGCAGAGAAGGGCGCGGGAAGAATATTGCTTTACCATTGGTCAGTTTACTCAACAGCCATTAGCAAAACAGCACTCTCCCGCGTCAGTCCGCACTTTTCATCCATAACCAATCGCAAAATAGTAAACCTCACGACTGCACTTTTTACTGACGTAATTATCTAATACGCTAAATTTTTGCTTATGCGTAAAGTTATTTACTATTGTTATTTATACCTGAATTAACTTCATCTTTACCATAAACTTACTTTACAAATCTATTCTACAAAAATCCCCTTTGTCCATATCCATACTTCTTCGAAATGTTCCCACACTATATCCTACTATATAACTCGTTAAACAATTATCTCCATATTAACCTCAAACCACACTCACGCATCATTCATACTGCTAAAGCACATTTACAACATTTTACATACACAAAAAGACATATAACACTGTATGAAAATACTATAACAGTTTATGAAAAACATTCTGTTACTTTATTGCACTCTAGTGGGCACAATCGAAACTAAAATCACAGCCCTCCTATCTAATAGTGTCCTTTATCGGCTGATATATAAACTACGTGCGCGTCCAGTCTCGGGTCACCATCTGTCACTATCCAGCTCTGAGGCACATATCCCACTTAACTGCCTCCAAGGCAGGATCGTTATGAGGCGCTACTCCTTAATGTGAGGTAATAAAAATGAAAAACTCAGAGAAAAATATTCAAAATGGGACGGTAACCGGCAGTTGTGACGTACATTTGCAGACAAAAAAATGGTTGCAGTTTCGGACAAATTGGATGAATTATTGAAGAGAAAGTACTACATAAATTGAGCAAGTCAACCACGCGTTGGTCTACCTCAGGGCTTTAAGCAAGTGGTTATTTGGCTTGCCATTGATTGAAGGAGTTGCTGCATGTTGCCCTGAGGGATATCGTGAGAAGCTGTTGTGTCCAAATGGCGCACGGATCGTCAGAATCCTGAGTTGGTAGGGAGCCGTGCCCATAATGTTCTCCCCATTCTGAGTTGGGAAGACATCCGTTGACATTGCTGGCCAGTTAAGAAGGCAAGCGTTGATTGTGTGGTCTGAACTGGACGTTTTTTTAGATTAGAGTGTCTCGGGTGCACAGAAGGGTCTTGAGTCTCAATGGGAGCAGATCGAACACAGGAAGAACGTAGCTTCAGGAATCACATGTATAACAGTTGTAAATTGTCGTAGCTGTGTTGGGAAAGTGTCAGAGCTTCAATCGCTAATAGAAAGCACCGATGCTCAAATCATTATAAACAGTGAAAGCTTGCTAAAGCCGGAGATAAGTTCGGTTGAAATTTTTGCCAATCATCTAATGGCGTTCAGAAAGAATAGGCAAAATATAGATGGTGAGGGCGTGTTTGTTGCTGTTAAAAGTAGTTTATCTTGTAGCGAAATTGAAGCAGATCCGGTGGGTTAGCATGTTTAGAGTTCATTTTTGAAACCGTATTAAAATAATAATTCAATTCTTTTACCGACATCCCAACTAAGATAATACAATTGCTGGAAGGTTCAAAAGAAAACTTGAGGCTTATTTCAAACAGCTACTCGACTCATACAATTATAGTTGGTGATGACATCAGTTTACCCTTGTTATGGTGGCGAAAATACATGATTAAATCCGGATTTAATAATATAAAGGTCATCCGAAATTTGTTAATACTGAAGTTCTAAACGCATTCTCAGGGGATTAGTGAACACAGGGTAGTCGTAGTGAGACTGAATATCGTAACTCACCAAATCACAAAAATTAAAGAAAAAATAATTATATCAGAAAACAGATAAAAATTCGCTTGACGCCTTTCTGAGAGACAATCTCCACTTCTTCCAAATTGACAGTATAAGTGTAGACTGGATGTGGCTTGAAATAAAAGAAATAGTACCGACAGCAATTGAGATATTTATTCCTAATAAATTAGCAAATGACTGAGCTGATCCCTCATGGTGCAGAGAAAACGTCAGAATATTACTACAGAAACAACGAAAAGAGCTTACCAAATTTAAACGAACTCGGAATCCCCAAGATAGGTGATCTTTCACAGGAGCTCGAAATCTAGAGCGAACTTCAGTGCGAGATGCTTATAATAGTTACCACAAAAAAAAAACTTTGTATCGAAACCTGCCAGAAAATCCGAAGAGATTCTGGTCTTACGTAAAGCATGCTAGTGTCAAGACACATCAAAGAATTCTCTGCGCCATAAGCAATGGAAATACTGTCGATGGCGGTGATGATAAAGCAGAGTTACCAAGCACCGCCTTCTGCAGTTCTTTAAGCAAAGAAGACGAAATAAATACTCCAGAACTGGAATCAAGATCAGCTACGAACATGAGTAACTCAGAAACCGATATATTCGGAGTGGTGAAGCAGCTTAAATCACTTAATATAAAGCAAGTCTTCCGGTCCTGATTGTACACCAATTAGGTTTCTTTCAGAGTATGCTGATGCATTAGATCCGTGTTTCACAATCGTACACAAACAATCGCTCTCCGAAAGATCCGCGGACGGCCGCTGTGGCGGAGCGGTTCTAGGCGCTTCAGTCCGGAACCGCGCGACTGCTACGGTCGCAGGTTTGAATTCTGCCTCGGGCATGGATGTGTGTGATATACTTAGGTTAGTTAGGTTTAAGTAGTTCGACGTGCTAGGGGACTGGTGACCTCAGATGTTAAGCCCCATAGTGCTCAGAGCTATTTTTGAAAGATCTGTACCGAAAGAATGCACAGCTCGCATCTTTATTCAAGAAAGGCAATAAGAATGATCTCATAAATAACTGACCCGTATCATTAGCGTCAATGTGCAGGATTTTGGAACAAATACTGTGTTCGAGAATTACAAATTACCTAAAAGAAAGCGGTCTATGACATACAGTTAACACGAATCTAGAAAACATCGTTCTTAGGAAGCACAAGTGCTTCTTTAGTCACACGAAGACCTGAGTGCTATCGACTAAGGATTCCAAATTGATTCTGTATGTCTAGCTTTCCGAAAGCGTTTTGACACCGTTCCTTAAAAGCGGCTTGTACTCACATTGCTTGTTTATGGAATATCGTCTCAGTTATGTGACTGGACTCGTAATTTCCTATCAGGGATGTCTCAGTTTGTAGTAATTGACTCAAAGTAATCGAATAAAGCTGAAGTGATTTCTGCCATTTTCCAGGCCCTGTTCTGCTCCTTATGTATATAAACGATTTAGGAAACAATCGGAGGAGCTGTCTTAGGTTGTTAGCAGACGATGCTATGCTGTCGTCTGTCGTCTAATAAAGGCATCAGAAGATCAAAACCAATCGCAAAACTTTATCTGTATGGTATGGTGCAGAAATTAGCAGCTGACCCTAAACAATGGAAAGTGTAATGTCACCCACATGAATACTTAAAGAAATACGCTAAACTTCGGTTTTATGATAAAGCAGTCAAATCTAAAGGCTGTAAATTCAACTAAATACCTAGGAAATACAATTACGAACAACTTAAATTGGAAAATACTTTGTGGAGAAGGCATAAAAAGGACTGCGTTTTATCGGCAGGACACGCAGAAGACGCAACATAACTACTTAGAAACTGCTTACACTACGCTTGTCGTCCTCTTTTTGGGTACTACAGCGCGGTGTGGTATCCTTATCAGACATGATTAACGGTGTACATCGAGAAACTTCACTACATTTCTTAGTATCTAGAAATGGTGAGATAGTGTCATTACTATGGTACAGGGTTTGGGGTGGACATCTTTAAAACAAAGGTTTTTTTTCATTTCTGTATGATCTTCTCGCGAAATTTCGATCATGAACTTTCTCCTGCGAAGACGAAACTATTTTGCTGACGGCAACCTACATGGGAGGAACGATGATCATAATAAAATAAGGGTAATCAGAGTTCCCATGGAAAGATACAGGTGTTCGCTTTTCCCGCACGCTGTTCGAGAGTGGAACTGGCTGAAGTAAAGCTGTGAGGACGGGGCGTGAGTCGTGCTTGAGTAGCTCAGTTGGTAGAGCACTTGACCGCGAAAGGCAAAGGTTCCGAGTTCGAGTCTCGGTCCGGCATACAGTTTTAATCTGCCAGGAAGTTTCATATCAGGGAATATTTCATTAAGAGAGAATTATTTTGAATGTGGTTCGATGAACGCTATGCTAGGCACTTATGTGTGATTTGCAGAATAGCCACTTAGAAACTCTGATTTGTGTGAGAGAGTATTATCTTAATGAAATGAAAGCCTAGAATGGCCTCCCAAGAAGGACAACAAAATGGATCGTGGAATATCGTCGACGTACCGCTGTGCTGTAAGGGTGTTACAGATGACAGCTAAAGACGTCGTGCTACGAAATGAGATGTCTCCCCAGACCATCACTCCTGGTTGTCGGGCTGTATGGTGACTGACAAACAGTTTGGTATCCCCCCACTCCTCGGGGAATCTCCATGTCTTAACAGGTCATTGTGGCCTAGAATCCCCGCGTTATAGGCGTCTTCAGTGGTGAGTCCCACTTACAATTAGCCCCTGATGAACATCGTAGGCGTGTCAGCAGACACCCTGGACAACGGTGTGATAACAAACCTGAACCTTGCCCGCTTTACGGACCCTACAACCTGGAATTATGGTCTGGGGCACCATTTCTTCTCATAGCAGGACTGCTCTGGTTGTCATCCGCGGCACCGTTACAGCAGAGCGGCAAGTTGACGATATTTCAAGCATCATGTTGTTGCCCTTCATGCCGAGCCATCCTGGGTTGTCATCTGAGCAAAATAATTCCCGTCCAAACACAGCGAGAGTTTCTACTGTTTTTCTCCGCTTGCCAAAGCCTTCCTTGGCCAGATAGATCGCCTGATTTCTTCCCAGTCCCGTATGTTTGGAGCTTTATGGACAGGCCCCTCGAACGAACTCTGTATTTTGACGATATTACGCACCAGTTGGACAGAATTTGGCACGATACCCTCACGAGGACATCCAAGAAATCTGTCAATTAATCCAAGCCGATTAGCCGAGCGGTCTAGGGCGCTGCAGTCATGGACTGTGCGGCTGGTCCCAGCGGATGTTCGAGTCCTCCCTCGGGTATGGGTGTGTGTGTTTGTCCTCAGGATAATTTAGGTTAGGTAGTGTGTAAGCTTAGGGACTGCTGACCTTAACATTTAGGTCCCATAAGATTTCACACACATTTGAATAATTCCAGGCCGAATAACTACTTGCATAAGGAAAGGAGATGGACCTACACGTTCTTAACTTTTTCAGTTTTTGAAACTCTTCCTCGTCATTAGATCATCTAATCTGCCTGAAATTGTAATCATTGGCTTATCTGTACGTGTAGGTCACACATATCTATTTTCGCTTTCTTGGATCATTCCTTCGTGGTGCATCGTATTTTATTGTTTTTTTTTCTGTTTTGTTTTATTCTTTTTGTTTTGTCTTATAGTGTATATTGTAACATATGCTAACAACTAAATGGAGTTAATGTGTAAATCATTTCCTGTTTTCTGTCAAGGCCCTACTCGTTCAGAGTTCATCATCAGAAACACAAGACCATTAAACAAGATTTAACCCTAGTCATGTCACTTGTTTTGGTTCCACTGTAAAAGCTAACATATTTTTGACACTATATATATACGCAATTCGGTGGTACTAAGTCACGATCCTATGACATCGTATTATACAGACTAGGATACTGCCCCAGGGAAATGAATTGGTCGCCTTGTAATATTGTATGATATGCAAGGTTTCCCAATAATCGTAACCAGCCCAAATAACCTTGTCCAGAAGCGAAATAAAAATTTCATGAGGCATATATTGATTAGCTACCAGGAGACATAATCCAATATGACTGCCTTTTTTGTACCTTCGTTAGTTGAAAAGATACAATCAGCAGTACATCTTTCTTTTTAAAGAGCATCCTATGTTTTATACCGTAATTCACTTTCTCTACTCAAGACCTGTTCAAAAATGAATCACAGTGTAACGTTCACGTAAAAATGACGATAATAAAAACAAACACAAAACTGACTTTGACTCAGCAGTACTAACACACTATGCAGATCCCCGGGGTAGCGTAACTCGTCCACTTGCTGTAGTTGACAGTAAAAATAAAATGGAAACAAAAAGAGGAATGCACGCCAATCATTCAGCCAGCCATCTTGTTGTGAGGGTCTGTGTTAGTGCAATGTACACTAACGAAGAGAAAGTTGAGATTCTGCTTACTTTTGGAGAAAGTCAATCTAAATATAAACTTCCCGTTTCCTGGAGAGTCACATGATGAGAAAACATCCGTCGGTAAGGTAGTTTCCTATCAGGCTATTGCTCTTTGCAAGAGTCCTTCTACCTTCAAGGATAATAAAAGAAATCTAATGACGGTCCAGCTTTTCTATACATAACATCTACACTGTCGGAAAAGAATCGCAACTCCAAGAAGGAGCTGTGCGACTTAAACGGAAGTTGGTAGGATTTTCTCAACATGTGAAAGATGATGTGTATTAAAGTTTCGTGCTAGTCGAATATGATATGCGCTATGAGGATGCAAATCAGGTTTACTTTAAATGCAAGCTGTAGCTGTCGTGAGATTATGCTGGTGAGTTGTTGGGTTCAAATGGCTCTGAGCGCTATGGGACTTAACTTTTTAGGTTATCAGTCCCCTAGAACTTAGAACTACTTAAACCTAACTAACCTAAGGACATCACACACATCCATGCCCGAGGCAGAATTCGAACCTGCGACCGTAGCGGTCGCACGGTTCCAGACTGCAGCGCCTAGAACCGCGTGGCCATCGCGGTCGGCATGAGTTGTTATTCAGGTATGTCTTTAAGGTGAGAAAGACGTTATTATCGATACATCACCGTGCTTGAACGAGGTAGAATAATAGGGCTACGACAAGATGGATGTTCCTTCTGTGACGCTGCAGGAACATTGGGCAGGAATGGAAACAATTTACACTATTGCTGCCAGCGGTTGTGTCGAGAATGTACGGTTGCAAGAAGACCGCAACTCGGACGACCACGTGGCACTACCGAGAGGGAAGACAATCTTTTCGGCGTGTGGCTCTGGCGCATCGTACTGCAACTGCAGTACCAATTTGACCAAAAGTTGGCATCACAGTCACACAACGAACAGTAAAAACATACGTTACTTCAAGGACAGCTCTGAGACAGATGCCCTGTAACGTGAATTCCACTGACCCTAAACTACCGCCTAATTCGACTTCAGTGGTGTCAAGCGAGAGCTCATTGGTGGTCAGGAAGGAAATCTGTTGCGTCTTCTGATGAAAGCTGGTTCGGTCTCGATGACATAGATAGCTGCGTGCTGATAAGGAGTCTAGTTCAGTGCCTGCAACCTTCCTGTCTACGTGCTACACACATTTGACCTATACCTGGAGTTACTGTCAAGGCTGCAATTTAGTATGGCAGCGGAAGCACTCTCGAGGCTCTCCAACTACCCTACAAATGCATGCACGTTTGCTTGATTCCATTCAACATTCTGGCGACTACCGGTTATTGACGTACCAGCATTTCACTTCTACTATGGCATATCTTGGGCTTACATTAACCAGTGATGCTATTAACTTAAATATCTTATCTAGACAAATGTATTCCCAAAAATTAACCGCTCTACGGTAATTATTCTCTGACGTTGCGAATTTTTTTCCGTCTGCGTTGTTTGACAGTGCTATAGTACTTATTGTATATAGGAAAGCATTATTGCAGCTACAGTTCTGGCAACTCACATTCTCCTTAAAAGTGTAGCATTTGGACCTTCTCTCCATGCTACACCCTGTACTCACATAAAACTTCAGCGCAAGGTGGTTGACTAAATGGCTGGCGTCTGTCTTCTTTGTATTTCCTATTTTTTTTACTGTCAACTCTTACAAATGGGACGAGCTACATTACTCTGGGTACCTGCAGTGTGTGCTAATGCAGAGGAGGCAAATAAATTTTATGTTGCAATTTTAATGACGTCATGTTTACATAATGGTGCTGTGATACGTCGTAGAATATTTCCTGAAGATAAGAAGTGAGTTACCGTATAAAAAAATGTAAGGTGCTTTTTATAAAAGATGCAGTGCTGTTCATTGCTTCGTAGCGAACATTGTTACAAGAAATTCAATTATGTAGCTTCATGATCCACTGGTAACCAAACAACATCTACTTGATACTTTTTTTTTTCGAGGACAAAAATAAATATGAAATTGACGAGATAATTGCGACGTCGGGTTTATCAACCTCAGTGCACACAGGTGATATCAGTATGTCTTTTGACTTACTTCCACGCCATCATCAAATAACGCGCGCCTCTGCGGTGGAGTTCGACACAGGGTACGTCAGTTCGAATTCTGATAGTGGTGAAGATTTTCACCAGCAGTGTTCGGTTAGCTGAGAGAGGACCGGTGATTTAGTCCAACCCTCTCTACAGTGTCTCATTAAGTCAACGTATGTGATACCGTCTACGGCGACCCATTCGTTTGGCGGGACATTAAACTCGGCTGTTCCCTTGGTGCTTTCAGAGAGGACTTCTCCGTTCTCTCATCATTACACAACACAAACAGGAGATAACCCTTCATCCAACCATTACAGTCTCCTAAACCCATCCGATACGCAGAATACCATCTCTCATACTTCGCGAAGAAAAGGTGTCACTGTGCACGAAGAAAACGGAAAACTTATCCAATTAGGTGGCTGGACGTATCCTTCATGATCTCCTAGCCAGCCAAGTCACAAAAAAATCAGTCAGTCAAATGATTTGGTTACTCAACGTAACAATTCATCGACTGAATATTTGTAATTGTGAATTACTGTGTTACTATGTAGCTCACATAACTCATCTCATGACGACTTGGTAATGCGTCTAAACTCGTAGCACATGTGTGAACTTTAGCTGGAATACATAACTAAATGAAATCGTTTCACGTTCCTACAACGTAAGAACCAGAGATTCTTTCAGCTACATAGCTGAGTTTTTTCCCGCTGGGTCGACAGACCTTCTGGTCATTTTGATTGTGAAAATGGTATTCCGCTCTCTGACTGCTATTTCCTATACTGACTCCGCATCAGGTTTTAGTAACCATACACAATCGGATGCTAAAGAAAATGGGATATTTTAGCTGGAACTTGGGCGCGAACAGATGTCAAACAGGCGATCCGTTTACATTTCATAAATTTACTACAGCTTTCTGAAGACGAACATCAATTCGAAGACAGTATTAAACTGTTAAAACATGAAATCATTTTAGTAACTGGTAGTTGCTTTTCAATGATCCCTACAAAGTGGCAGTATTGCTTTGTTATGCAGTATCACGAAACCAGTAGGCGTGCTATAATTACCACATACATATCATCGGTCGTTTACACTCGCTGTGAATTTGATGGTGAAAATCTGTCCATTTAATACATGATCTACATCATATGCTTACTCCCTTATTTAAGCAGCTATTCATACGCTTTTAAGACATTGAACGGAGATATTTTATTCATCGAGAAATAGAAACATTAGAGGGCTTTCGAAATACCTATTCCGTGATAATTACATTACTAGCCAGCAGCTATAGTCGCTTTAACGCCTAGCACAGATATACGTAAACTTATTAGTGTAATCAGTTCTTTATCTTTTCTTTTAACATATTGTAAGTGCCGTCAGACATTTTATACTTCAGTAATAGAACGGATCCACAGTCACCACCAAGTGAAAAATGTATAATTTTTTTTTCCTATTTCCGAAAATTCGTATTTTCTCTACGTTGTTTTGTAAACAAATATATGTAAATAAAGTTTCTGAAAAAATAAATTCAGAAAAAAAACCATAAGAGCGTTATGGATCATCTCGCTAGACGCTATACCGTAGGGAAGTAGATTCTAATATACGTGAGGTAGTACAAAGTAGATATTTGATTTCTTCTTTAGTTTTTGCAACTGTGCAATTAAAAGTGATGTACAAATTAAAGTAAAATTACCCCAGACAGACACACATGAAACACTAATATATGTTTGATTGATTTTTGTTGAAGACTGAGATGATAATAGGACTCCGTATTGAGCAATTATTAGCAAAAATGCTCTGATAGGTTAGATTTGAGTCCCTTCAGCTAATCAGTAATTAATGTGAGCAGCAGATGGAAAATGTTTGACAGCATTGTGGATGATTTCAAGTTCGGTTCCTCACTGCTGTCAGGGACAGAATATTGTGGTGAGAGTTTATATACACTAAACGGTGCGTAGAAAGAAAACAAATACGTTCTTCTTCCTAGATACGGAAGTAGTTACAAAATTGGAAGGACGTATTTGGTAATGTCAGAAACTCCATCTTTTAAATCAATACATAAATTTTGTAACGAATCGTTTTATTGGAAACTGAAATGTTGGAAGAGACATGGTAAGTCTTGATCGCAGAACATGTGCCAAATTGCGACAGTAAATGGCCGAAGGATGGGCGCGTCCCTGCACAATCCTCATGATAAAACCTTATGTTTGATCCAATACATAGTCTGCAACCAACGAGTTGTTGCGTTGTTCACCTGAAGATCAGCAACACTTCATCTTCGTGTAAGCTGAGCGTCGGTCTAGGTCCAGCAAGCCTTTATAAACTCTCCACGGTTACCATAAATTATTTCTGGTGACATCGACACAATCCAGGACGTAAAAGTCTCGTTTGAGTACGGTAGTAGGCTGGTAACAGATATATGTATTGTTTTGTAGTGAGGTATGGAGGCAGACGTATTCGTATGGTAAGAACATGGGAAACCGTTGCTTTCGAATCGGCCGCGTAAGCTTTCACTCGTACGACGATACCACTAACTGAACTGTGTCATTATTACATCAACAATACATCATTTGAAACGCTTTTAAATGCTCTCCAAATTATGTTTCTGATTTTAGCATAGCGCACATAGCCCTATCATTAATGGCACATTTTTCGTCACTTTCTGTTGCATATTTCGTCCGGTCATAGTCATAGCTGTGCCAAGGGCCGTGCAGTTCTCAGACGTATTCGTGTGGTAAGAACATGGTAAAATGATATGTTCTCGTCGTCGAGCACCTACCTGACGAAAGATCTGCTCCATTATAACTTCGATTCTGTTAGACTGTTTCAGCAGTTTGATGGTGACCCAAGTTATCCATACGTTGCAGATAATTGCAGCTCACCTTCCTTCATTACTCATTTCGACATTTCACCATCGTCCAAAGGACAGACCACTGATGATGCAAAGTACTGCGTCCAACTTACAGAACGTAAGTGAATTCATAATTAGTTTGACTTCTTAAGTAATAGAAACCCAGTACGTTGTCCTCGATTTTGAGCGTTCACCGGAGGTGAGGGTATCATCTGGAGTGCCTCAGGGATGTGTGGTAGGTCCACTGTTGTTTTTTATGTACATAAATGATCTTTTGGATAAGGTGGATAGCAATGTGCGGCTGTTTGCTGATGATGTTGTGGTGTACTGGAACGTGTCGTCGTTGAGTGACTGTAGGAGCATACAAAATGACTTGGACTGGATTTGTGATTAGCGTAAAGAACGGCAACTGACTCAAAATATAGATAAATATAAATTAATGCAGATGAATAGGAAAAAGAATCCCGTAATGTTTGAATACTCCATTAGTAGTGTAGCGGTTGACACAGTCACGTCGATTAAATACTTGCGCGTAACATTGCAGAGCGATATGAAGTGGGACAAGCATGTAAGACAGTTGTGGGGAAGGTGGATAGTCGTCTTCGGTTCACTGGTAAAATTTTGGGAAGATGTGGTTCATCTGTAAAGGAGACCGCTTATAAAACACTAATACGACCTACTGTTGAGTACTGTTCGAGCGTTTGGGATCCCTATCAGGTCGGATTGAGGGAGGACATAGAAGCAATTCAGAGGCGGGCTGCTTGATTTGTTACTGGTAGGTTTGATCATCACGCGAGTTCTACGGAAATGCTTCAGGAGCTCGGGTGGAAGTCTCTGCAGGAAAGGAGGCGTTCTTTTCGTGAATCGCTATTGAGGAAATTAAGAGAACCAGCATTTGAGGCTGACTGCGGTACAATTTTACTGCTGCCAACTTATATTTCGCGAAAAGATCACAAAGATAAGATAAGAGAGATTAGGGCTCGTACAGAGGCATATAGGCAGTCATTTTCCCCTCGTTCTGTTTTGGAGTGGAACAGGGAGAGAAGATGCTAGTTGTGGTACGAGGTACCCTCCGCCACGAATCGTATGGTGGATTGTGGAGTATGTATGTAGATGTAGATATAGTTAGGCTAAGTTGGACGCGATACATTGTATCAACTGTGATCTGTTCCTCTGACGATAGCGAAATACGTAAACGAGCAAGGAAGACATAAAATAAATATTTTGCTGTGAGAACGAGTTTCGCTATATCGGACAACTGTCAAAAAAATCAAATATTTTAGGACTCCTGGTTTCTGAATAACCCGATTGAACTGATGAGCGGACATAGATAATGAACATAGATTATGGACAAACTAAGAAAACTTTTAGTGAGATTTGACAAAGAGAGGACATTTGTGAGAGGAAAGACCTTATCGACCATGATATGGATAAAAACATGCTATGTAAAAAAGCACGGAAAAGCCTCATCTTGATTTAGTGGGACCATTCTGTTAATCTTATGAAAATAAAAACTGCTACTATCTCTCAACAAAAGAGACAGCAAGGAAACTTGGAAAGGAAATTTAGTAGTAACTTGGTAACATTAAGAAGGGCTTTGTGTGAATCCTACGTCAATACTCGTATTCATCGTCAGTTCCTGGAAGAAGACCCATAAGGAAATATTAACAACTTTTGCTCATAGGTAAAGTAGTGTATGGATTGAGATTCTCTACTCCGTTTCTCGTGGATCCATCTGGTGTTAAAATGGAAGAAAGGGACTTTATATTCAGATATTCGAAAATGAGTCTGCCACCGAGCCAACGTTTGACCGCCGAATAACTCCCCAATGAGGGCGAGACTATTGACATTGTATGTTTAGAGATAATATAAGCGACGTGAAATTAAATGATCAAATAAATTCAGTATTTAAAAGGCAAATGAAAGACTAGAATTTACTGAACGTGTATTGTGAAAGTGCTGCGTACTTGTGAACGAAAGGGTATACAAGGCGCTACTACGACAAGTTCTAGAGTAATGTTTTTGTGTCTGGGCGCCTTACGGAACGGATTTACAGATGCGCTTTCATTATAACAGGTCAGTGTAGCTCACTCGAAAAATACCTGAAAGGAAAAAAAAAATAAAACGTTGTGCTCCCGAAACTCAGTTGGACAGGTTTTGAGGAACTATGGTCGAGGACGGCTGTTCACCATTCTGCTGCTGGTACGGTGTATCTTGTGTAGCTGCCATGGGAATAAGATAACAGATATTATGACGCGAACACAGGCATTTCCACGAACAATTTTCCCAAGCTCAGTACGAAATGGAAATGGGACTGAGTGTCACTAATACTGGGGTGAAATTTCCTCCACATGCGCTGTACAGTGTGTGTGTGTGTGGGGGGGGGGGGGGGGGGGGGGGGGGTGCGCGGTGCGTGATATAAAATGTTGTAATGCCTCGGGCCTTGCTTATTCTGTAGTCGATTGTCTCCTATACAACATGTGATCAGTAGGAAGTGACAGTTTAAAGCGTCTACCACATATTATAAAATCTGATTTATTTCGGTAAAAGGATGTTGCTTATCAACAGGCTCTGCCCCAGAAACTTGCATCTCTTAGCAAAATTCTACAAAGAACCTGACGATGTTCGAACATGTGACATTGATAATGAAGTAGCAGGTAGTATTCGATTTTTGGTCACCTCGACACTCCTAGCCTTTCACAGCTGCACGGAGGAGTTTCTTTATTAACCGTCCAGAGTGATAGGACCCGGTTCAGAGTATATTAGTGATAACATACACGACATTTCCATTCCACTATCGATCAGTCGGTGTCTGCTACACTGTTATGCGGTGCTGAGAATCAGTCGGACGCTCGAAATCGTTAACAAAACATTGTCGGGTATATATTTATTAATCACAAATACACTGTTTGCCTTAACGGTACACCAGCAGCTTAGGCGCGTACACACTGGTTTAAATGGCTCGAGCACTATGGGACTTAACATCTTTGGTCATCAGTCCCATAGAGCTGAGAACCACTTAAATCTAACTAACCTAAGGACGTCACACACATCCATGCCCGAGGCAGGATTCGAACCTGCGAACATAGTGGTCACGCGGTTCCAGACTGAAGCGCCTAGACCGCACGGCCACACTGACAAGTGTACACCCTGGGCCGACGAAGGCCAACGAATGACGGAGACATGATTCGGCCGAAAGTTGGTCACCAATGCAATCAATGGTGTTCGTCTTCACATCCACATCAAACAAATGACTTGGAGCCGTGTAACTCGGCCATTTGGAATTGCAGTTAGATCCGATAACTTGCAGAAGTTGTTCCCATTTTGTTATTGTTGTAAAGAAGGGGTTTAAATGCAATTGTACAAGAAGATATTATAAGTGAAGAAAAGGAGTTAGCAGTCGTCACATGCCCAAAGGATTGGAAAAGGGCACATGTCATCCCCGTTTTGGACAAGGGACGTGGAAAAGATGTGCAGAACTATAGACCTATATCTCTAACGTCGACAAGTTGTAGAATTTTGGAACACGTATTATGTTCGAGTATAAAGACTTTTCAGAAGACTAGAAACCTACTCTCTAGGAATGATCATGGGTTTCGTGAAACACCATCGTGTGAAACCCAGCTCGCGCTATTCGTCCACGAGAATCAGAGGGCCATAGACACGGGTTCACAGGTAGATGCCGTGTTTCTTGACTTCTGCAAGGCGTTTGACACAGTTCCCCACAGTCGTTTAATAAACGAAGTAAGAGCATACGGACTATCAGACCAATTGTGTGATTGGATTGAGGAGTTCCTAGATAACAGAACGCAGCATGTGATTCTCAATGGAGAGAAGTCTTCCGAAGTAAGAGTGATTTCAGGTGTGCAGCAGGGGAGTGTCATAGGACCGTTGCTATTCACAATATACACTCCTGGAAATTGAAATAAGAACACCGTGAATTCATTGTCCCAGGAAGGAGAAACTTTATTCACACATTCCTGGTGTCAGATACATCACATGATCACACTGACAGAACCACAGGCACATACACACAGGCAACAGAGCATGCACAATGTCGGCACTAGTACAGTGTATATCCACCTTTCGCAGCAATGCAGGCTGCTATTCTCCCATGGAGACGATCGTAGAGATGCTGGATGTAGTCCTGTGGAACGGCTTGCCATGCCATTTCTACCTCGCGCCTCAGTTGGACCAGCGTTCGTGCTGGACGTGCAGACCGCGTGAGACGACGCTTCATCCAGTCCCAAACATGCTCAATGGGGGACAGATCCGGAGATCTTGCTGGCCAGGGTAGTTGACTTACACCTTCTTGAGCACGTTGGGTGGCACGGGATACATGCGGACGTGCATTGTCCTGTTGGAACAGCAAGTTCCCTTGCCAGTCTAGGAATGGTAGAACGATGGGTTCGATGACGGTTTGGATGTACCGTGCACTATTCAGTGTCCCCTCAACGATCACCAGAGGTGTACGGCCAGTGTAGGAGATCGCTCCCCACACCATGATGCCAGGTGTTGGCCCTGTGTGCCTCGGTCATATGCAGTCCTGATTGTGGCGCTCACCTGCACGGCGCCAAACACGCATACGACCATCATTGGCACCAAGGCAGAAGCGACTATCATCGCTGAAGACGACACGTCTCCATTCGTCCCTCCATTCACGCCTGTCGCGACACCACTGGAGGCGGGCTGCACGATGTTGGGGCGTGAGAGGAAGACGGCCTAACGGTGTGCGGGACCGTAGTCCAGCTTCATGGATACGGTTGCGAATGGTCCTCGCCGATACCCCAGGAGCAACAGTGTCCCTAATTTGCTGGGAAGTGGTGGTGCGGTCCCCTACGGCACTGCGTAGGATCCTACGGTCTTGGCGTGCATCCGTGCGTCGCTGAGGTCCGGTCCCAGGTCGACGGGCACGTGTACCTTCCGCCGACCACTGGCGACAACATCGATGTACTGTGGAGACCTCACGCCCCACGTGTTGAGCAATTAGGTGGTATGTCCACCCGGCCTCCCGCATGCCCACTATACGCCCTCGCTCAAAGTCCGTCAACTGCACATACGGTTCACATCCACGCTGTCGCGGCATGCTACCAGTGTTAAAGACTGCGATGGAGCTTCGTGTGCCACGGCAAATTGGCTGACACTGACGGCGGCGGTGCACAAATGCTGCGCAGCTAGCGCCATTTGACGGCTAACACCGCAGTTCCTGGTGTGTCCGCTGTGCCGTGCGTGTGATCATTGCTTGTACAGCCCTCTCGCAGTGTCCGGAGCAAGTATGGTGGGTCTGACACACCGGTGTCAATGTGTTCTTTTTTCCATTTCCAGGAGTGTACATAAATGACCTAGTGGATGACATCGGAAGTTCACTGAGGCTTATTGCTGATGATGCTGTGGTGTATCGAGAGGTTGCAACAATGAAAAATTGTACTGAAATGCAGGAGGATCTGCAGCGAATTGACGCATGGTGCAGGTAATGGCAATTGAATCTCAATGTAGACAAGTGTAATGCGCTGCGAATACATAGAAAGATAGATCCCTTATCATTTAGGTACAATATATCAAGATAGCAACTGGAAGCCGTTAATTCCATAAATTATCTGGCAGTACGCATTAGGAGTGATTTAAAATGGAATGATCGTGTAAAGTTGATAATTGGTAAATCAGATGCCAGACTGAGATACATTGGAAGAATCCTAAGGAAATGCAGTCCGAAAACAAATGAAGTAGGTTACAGTACACTTATTCGCCCACAACTTGAATACAGCTTACCGGTGTGGGACCGTACCAGATTGGTTGATAGAAGAATTAGAGAAGATC
The DNA here is from genome assembly GCF_023897955.1 of Schistocerca gregaria. Classification (NCBI taxonomy): domain Eukaryota; kingdom Metazoa; phylum Arthropoda; class Insecta; order Orthoptera; family Acrididae; genus Schistocerca; species Schistocerca gregaria. Next base: position 398,671,935 of record NC_064922.1, read on the forward strand.
CAACGGAGAGCAGTGCGCTTCGTTACAGGATCATTTAGTAACCGCTAAAGCGTTATGGAGATGATAGATAAACTCCAGTGGAAGACTCTGCAGGAGCGACGCTCAGTAGCACGGTACGGGCTTTCGTTGAAGTTTCGAGAACATACCTTCACCGAAGAGTCAAGCAGTATATTACTCCCTCCTACGTATAGCTCGCGAAGAGACTATGAGGATAAAATCAGAGAGATTAGAGCCCACACAGAGGCATACCGACAATTCTTATTTCCACGAACAATACGTGACTGGAGTATAAGGGAGAACCGATAGAGGTACTCAGGGTACCCTCCGCCACACACCATCCGGTGGCTAGCGGAGTATGGATGTAGATGTAGATGTAGGTGTCCAGTATTTATATTATTTCAAGAATCTGATCATGAGAAAAGAATAAGAAGAGACGACATTGGAGGACGTACTCTCTATTAAAACGTAGGGATGAGATTCTTACTAAATAGTATAGGCCCTACAATTTCCGCAGCTGTCTGCGTCTATATATACGTGATAACTCTGCTATTCACAATAAAGTGCCTGGCAGAGGGTTCGATGAACCATCTTCAAGATCTCTAGCGTTGAACTCTCGAACGCCGTCCGGGAAAATCGAGCACTAAAATTTTTCTGCGTGAGCCCCGATATCTCTTATTTTATCGTGATGATCGTTACTGCCTGTGAAGGTGGGGGCCAACAGAATGTTTTCGCAATCGGAGTAAGAAACTGGTGTTTGAAATTTCATGAGAAGAAACGCCTTTGTTTTAATGATTGATACCCCAATTCACGATTATTGTCTGCGACACTATCTCCCCTATTTCGCGATAATACAAAACAGCTGCCCTTCTTTGTACTTTTTCGATGTCATCCGTCAGTCCCACCTGATGCCGATCTCACACCGCCCAGCAATACCCCAGAATAGGGCGGACAAGCGAGGTGTAAGCAGTCTCTTTAGTAGACCTGTTGCACCTTCTAAGTGTTCTGCCAATGAATCGCAGCCTTTGGTGTGCTCTACTCACAATGTTATCTATGTGATCGTTCCAATTTAGGTTATTTATAATTGTAATCGCGTAATCGAAATTTAACTGATCTCTTTTAGTACTCATGTGAATAACTTCACACTTCTCTTTATTCAGCGTCAATTTCCGCTTTTCTCACCTTGCAGATATCTTATCTAAATCATTTCGCAATTCATTTTGGTCATCTGATGCCTTACAAGGTGGTAAATGACATATGAAACAATCTAATAGGGCAACTCATACTGTCTCCTATGAAGTTGATATAGATCAGGAACAATAGAGGCCCTATGACACTTCCTTGGGGAACGCCGAATATTACTTTTGTTTTACTCGATGATCTTCCGTCTATTACTATGAACTGTGACCTTTCTGACAAGAAATTACGTATCCAGTCACACAAATGAGGAGATATTCCATAGGCACGCAGTTTGGTTACAAGACGATTGTGAGGAAAAGTGTCGAAAGCCTTCTGGAAATGTGAAAATATGGAATCAATTTGACATTCCCTGTCGATAGCACTCATTACTTCATGAGTATAAAGAGATAGTTGTGTTTCAAAAGAACGATGTTTCCAGAATCCGTGCTGACTACATGTCAATAAATCGTTCTCTTCGCGAAACTTTATAATGTTCGAATACAGTATATGTACCAAAAGCCGTACTGCAAATCGACTTCAGTGATATGAGTCTGTAATTCAGAGTATTACTCCTACATCCCTTTTTGGGTATTGGTGTGACTTGACCAAATTTCCTGTGTTCAGGCACGCATCTTTCTGTGAGCGAATGGTTGTATATAATTGCCAAATATGAAGCTATTGTATCAGCATACTCTGAGTGGAACCTGACTAGTATACAATCTGGACCGGAGGCCTTGGCTTTTTTTGAGTGATTTAGGCTATTCTGCTACACCGAATATTTTTACTTCTATGTTTCTCATCTTGGCAGTTGTTCTTCATTGCAATTCACGAATAATTACTTTGTCTTTTTCGGAAACCCGTCTTTTATTAACTCGGCTTTAATGGCACTGTCATGACTGACTTCGCCGTTGTTATCACGCAGTGAAGGTATTCATTACGTCTTACAACTGGTGTGCTTTATGTACGACTAGAATCTGTTTGGGTTATCTGCGAGATTCCGAGACAGAGTTTCGTTGTGGAAATTATTAAAAGCATCTCGCATTGAAGTAAGCACTATATTTCGAACTTCTCCAAAACTTTGCCAGTTTTGGAGATTTTGCATTGTTTTAAATTTGGCATGCTTTTTACGTAGCTTTTGGAACAGCAATCTTACCTGTTTTGTGTTCCATGGGGTTCAGTACCATCTCTTATTAATTTATGTGATATACATCTCTCAATTTCCGTCGATATTAACTCTTTGGAAACATTCCGCATCGTTTCTACACTTAAATGGTCAGGTTAAGAGGAGCCAAGACTGTCTCTTAAAACGGCATTAAGAGTATTCTATCAGCTTATTCTTTTTTTTAAATAGATGTACTTTGCGTTTCCTTTAGATGGTTGTAGGGAGTACGGGATTCAGCCTTGCAGCAAATGCCTTGTGGTCGCTAATCCCCGTATTCGTATCTATACTCCCTATTTGTCAATGATTATTTGTAGCTAAGTGGTCATGTACGCTTTCGCAACCATTTACGTTTCGAGTGGCTTATGAAATAATTGTTCAAAATAATTTTCTGAGGAAGCATTCAGTACAATTTCGGATGATGTTCTGTGCCTGCCGCCGGCTTGAAACGTATAATTTTTCCAGCACATAGCGGGTAGATTGAAGTATCAGAGGTATACCTATTTGAAATGAGATTCAAGTTTCCTTTGAACTGTTCAGCAACTATAACTTCTGAGTCGAGGGGTCGATGGAACGATCCAGTTCATAGTTTAGTCCGAATAACAAATATAACTTCTTCTCATACAATTTTGCTGGAACTACCTATTTCAGTTTTATAACAAGGTAAACTATTTCTGAGAACAATAAATACTCCACCACAAACTGCCTTTAATGTATCCTTTCTGAACACTGTTAGATCGTTTGAAAAAATCTTAGCTGAACTTACTTTCGGCTTTAGCCAGCTCTCTGTACCTACAACTACACTCTTGCAAATTGAAACAAGAACACCGTGAATTCATTGTCCCAGGAAGGGGAAACTTTATTGACACATTCCTGGGGTCAGATACATCACATGATCACACTGACAGAACCACAGGCACATACACACAGGCAACAGAGCATGCACAATGTCGGCACTAGTACAGTGTATATCCACCTTTCGCAGCAATGCAGGCTGCTATTCTCCCATGGAGACGATCGTAAAGATGCTGGATGTAGTCCTGTGGAACGGCTTGCCATGCCATTTCCTCCTGGCGCCTCAGTTGGACCAGCGTTCGTGCTGGACGTGCAGACCGCGTGAGACGACGCTTCAACCAGTCCCAAACATGCTCAATGGGGGACAGATCCGGAGATCTTGCTGGCCAGGGTAGTTGACTTACACCTTCTAGGGCACATTGGGTGGCACGGGATACATGCGGACGTGCATTGTCCTGTTGGAACAGCAAGTTCCCTTGCCGGTCTAGGAATGGTAGAACGATGGGTTCGATGGCGGTTTGGATGTACCGTGCGCTATTCAGTGTCCCCTCGACGATCCCCAGAGGTGTACGGCCAGTGAAGGAGATCGCTCCCCACACCATGATGCCAGGTGTTGGCCCTGTGTGCCTCGGTCGTATGCAGTCCTGATTGTGGCGCTCACCTGCACGGCGCCAAACACGCATACGACCATCATTGGCACCGAGGCAGAAGCGACTCTCATCGCTGAAGACGACAAGTCTCCATTCGTCCCTCCATTCACGCCTGTCGCGACACCACTGGAGGCGGGCTGCACGATGTTGGGGCGTGAGCGGAAGACGGCCTAACGGTGTGCGGGACCGTAGCCCAGCTTCATGGAGACGGTTGCGAATGGTCCTCGCCGATACCCCAGGAGCAACAGTGTCCCTAATTTGCAGGGAAGTGGCGGTGCGGTCCCCTACGGCACTGCGTAGGATCCTACGGTCTTGGCGTGCATCCGTGCGTCGCTGCGGTCCGGTCCAAGGTCGACGGGCACGTGCACCTTCCGCCGACCACTGGCGACAACATCGATGAACTGTGGAGACCTCACGCCCCACGTGTTGAGCAATTCAGCGGTGGCCGGCCGCGGTGGTCTCGCGGTTCTAGGCGCGCAGTCCGGAACCGCGCGACTGCTACGGTCGCAGGTTCGAATCCTGCCTCGGGCATGGATGTGTGTGATGTCCTTAGGTTAGTTAGGTTTAACTAGTTCTAAGTTCTAGGGGACTGATGACCTAAGATGTTAAGTCCCATAGTGCTCAGAGCCATTTTTTGAATTCAGCGGTACGTACCACCCGGCCTCCCGCATGCCACTATACGCCCTCGCTCAAAGCCCGTCAACTGTACATACGGTTCACGTCCACGCTGTCGCGGCATGCTACCAGTGTTAAAGACTGCGATGGAGCTTCGTATGCCACGGCAAACTGGCTGACACTGACGGCGGCGATGCACAAATGCTGCGCAGGTAGCACCATTCGACGGCCAACACCGCGGTTCCTGGTGTGTCCGCTGTGCCGTGCGTGTGATCATTGCTTGTACAGCCCTCTCACAGTGTCCGGAGCAAGTATGGTGGGTCTGACACACCGGTGTCAATGTGTTCTTTTTTCCATTTCCAGGAGTGTATTTGAGCTTCAGTGCTTTCCGTTAGGGCTTGGAGCTCTGTCTCTTTCCCAAAACAGCTACGATAATTTTCAAGTACAATACCGATCGTTTCTACAATTATCTTAATGTGTTTTACCAGACCACTTCTAGGCGGACGCCCTTTCTGTGGTTTAGTGAGACCCTCTAACCTAAAAAACCACCCAGTCCCTTCGACATAGCCCCTGTTACCCGTGTAGGGCCTCCTGTATGTAGTGGTCTCCTGACCTATTAAGCAGAACCCGAAAAGCCACCACCCGATGGCGCAAGTCAAGGAATCCGCAGCCTACACGGTCACAGAATCTCCTGAGCATCTTAATCCGACCCTCCACTAGGCTCTGCACCACAGGAGCAAAGTCGGTTCTATCGACGCTGCTGCAGATGGTGAGCTCCACCTTAATTTTGCAAATCAAGACTGGCAGTATTTACCATTTCCGAAACCAGATAGAATCTCCTCCGATCCAATGCGACACACGTCATTGGTACTGACATGAGCCACTCCCTGGAGTTTGCCACATCCTGTACTCTTCAGGCCATCCGGAAGCACCCTTTTCACATCCGTTATAACTCGCCCCCGGTATGCAGATGGAGTGCTCACTGGCTTCCTTCCCCTCCTAGGAAGTCAAGTTCCTAAGGAGCACCACTACACGCCTAACGTTGGAGCTCCCTACTACCATCAAACCCACCCTCTGTGAATGCCCAAACCTTGCGGGCCGAGAAGCTTCCTGTGGAATAATGTGGACTACTACATTCGGCTCAGAGACTTCGTCAGCCACAGATAAAGCCAGAAACCTGTTCGTCAAACGAACAGGGGAGGCCCTACGATCAGTTCCTCTGAAAGTCTTTCGCTGCCTGCCAGACTTTGGAATGATCTCCCACTCGACCAAAGGTGAGGGTTCAGCCACAGTACAGGCAGTTACCCGGGGCAGCCACAGTAGTAGGCCGATCGGGGGCATGGGCCGTGCTTGACGCTGCTCGCATCCCCGCGTCCGAGCCCCCATAGTGATGCCCCTTGGCACCAGCCTCAAGCTGTGTGTCAGAAGCCAACACAGCCTGGAGCGAGGGGTCAACAACTCAGCTCGCATCTGTACACAGAATTCGCAGTTCCTATCCATTACTGATGTCGGTCCTGTGTGAAGCTCGTAAAAATATATAACAAATGAACAGTGTAGTCAGCTTATTAGCAGCAAGAAGTCGAGGTTCTCTCTCATTGACTGTCCAACCGACACTGAGCTGCACTAACCAAAACAAACAAAGGCCTGTACGATACGAGGTTCGATACAAACGTCGATAACAATGGCGGTAATGAACGCTACACTGCTATTAAAATAAAAGCTTGTGCCTAGTAAGCACTCAAACACGCTAGAAACCACTTCTTTTAGGAGAGCTACGCATGTAGTAGAATGATTAGTGGCCACTCACAGTTTTGTTTGTTTCTCTTTATCGTTTGTGGTGAAAAGCTGCGAATAAGAAACCATTTTCTGTATTATATCGTGCATATCACTTCCTAATAGCTGTGTCATTTCTCTCGAATCATCTATTCTTTCCAATTGGTTTGATTTTATAATCGCAGTTCGTAAGGGCCCATAAACATGCCTGTTCAAGGCAAAACTTTATCAGCTTTAATGCCCTTACCTTACTACACTCTATACTCCAGCATTTGTAAACACAAGAAATACGCACCCTTAGTGAGGGCAGGCATTGCCTGCAAGGAAACAGCGACTGTCGAAATTAAGTTTTCATCAGGACTGGCACAAGCTCAGTACGTTCCATTGACTGGTTTCCCTCTTTAATTTAAGGGCCAAATACTGTACTGCAGACTACAAATTCCAGGGTTTCTGATCATTCTCCTCCCAAATTAAAGAGCGAAACCAGCCAATAAAACTTATTAAGTGCAATTTGCGGCTGATCTGAAAAACTCAAACGTGCACCAGTTCAAGAGAAACAACAAACTACTACTGAACTAACGAACATTCGACCCTGTGTCCACACTAGGAGAGGGGTCCCAGCGCCAATTAACCGGCATTAATTTGATGTTACCGCCAATGGAACGAATAGCAACCAAGGCCAACCGCTTCGTAGGCTGAGATTCGCCACTCTAAGTAGAAAGGAAACATCTGCCAACGAAATGGTTGGCTACCGTTCGTTGGTCTTTGTTGGCCTAGTGTGAAAGTGCCTTTAGGCCCAGCACAGAAGTGCACGCCAGGACATCGGTAACTGACGCGTGCACGCCTCCAAGTCTCACAGAGGCATGCTGCTACGTCATTGCTGGACGGCGACCCCTGCAGCTCCACCAATATGTCTGTAGGTCCTGCTGGTCAGCACTGCAGGATGGTTACAGTCACAGCATCCTATCAGTCTCGACTTGGTAGTAGCCGCTGCAGCTCGCAGCTGGTGCTCCAGGAAAGATCGAAGGCAACTAGGCTTGAAGACGGTGGACCGACATAAGCCTCCGCTCCCTACAGGACCACTGAAACAGAAAAGAAATCCAACAGGACAGGAGTAGTATATTGCATATGACTGACAGATTTTTTTGAAGGAGGAGGTGGAGAAACTGGAGGAGGAGGAGGAGATTGGTGTTTAACGTCCCATCTGCAACCAGTTCATTAGAGACTGAGCACAATTTCAGGTTACGCTAGGATGAATACGGAAATCGGCCATGCGTCTTTGGAAGGAACCATCCCGGCATTTACTTTCAGTAATTTAGGGAAATCAAAGAAAACTTAAATCAGGATGGTCTCATGCGGGTTTGAACCGTCGTCCTCCCAAATGCAAGTCCAGTTGGCTACCCACTGCGCTATATCACTAGGTAATTTTTAATGCACGTCTGAAATACAATCATGGGGTGAAACAATACTGAACCTTCCACTGTAGAGTAGAAGGTACCCATTATTTAACTATTTGCCTGATCAAAATTGTGCGCACGTTTGAAGTGACCTCATTGTAATAGCTCACGGTTTTTCATGTTTTATGATTAATTTTTAATTCGTCTCTTACAAGAACAAAATAAAATTAATATACTCATTTCAGGATCAATATTCCTATTTACTTCATATGGGAGACTACAGAAAAAAGTTAGATAAATTACATTAATTGATGTGATACCTGAACCAATTTCTGCTTATCGAAAATTGCGCTTGAATCGAAGATAAATAGCTATACCCTTCATTATTTTACTTCAGGGAAAAAACTATTTAAGTTCATTTTTCTCGGAGAGAGGAGATGCTGTTTAAATGTGTGCATTGGTTAACAAACTTTCAAGTATCTCCAATTTCCATTTTCTCTGGTATTGTCTGTTCGTTTTACGATTTAGCATCACACATGAATTACAGCACGATATTTGGCGCTCAACTTATGAACGGGTTTCTGACCTTACTGCAGGTAGAGTGCAGATTACCTTTCGCTACGACACTAAGAAGGGCACTGGCCGTCACAGAGACACTGAAACGAAGAAAAATTGCCGCTCGTAATCAGTACTGAACGCGATACTTTCAGGAACGGAGGCTTAAGCTCTGTCCGTTAGCCCACCACGGCCTCTTTGACAGAAAGAAATTTGGAAAACATTTCGTGCAAGATATTTGTGCAAACAGCCTCTTTTTTGAATTTTTATTTCTACCAAGATGCGTTTCGGACGTTTCGCCCATCTTCAGTTCATGTAATATACATTTAAATACTCAATTAGCTGTTTTTAAAAACGTCAGCAGCACTTTGAATGCGGCACTGCTTTGTAGAAAATAGTAATTTTGTTTAACTACTACACTATCGAGTTGTATGTTAATAGACGTACTTGTAAATACAGATACCGAGAAGTGCTATAGTTAATTTTTCTCTTTTTAATTTGTACATAGCAGCTGCAGCATTCAAAATGCAGGCGATGCTTTTGATGATTTGAAAATTGAAGATTTATAAGTTTATTATGCCAGCTGAAGTTAGGGAAAGGTCCGAAAGGCATATTGATTTAAATAAAAATACATTAATAACTGACTGGTTGCTGTTTTTATTGTAGTGATAAAATCCGCAGCTACGGAGCTTGATAACCGGTAAATGGGATAAATAATATTCATGTATTTTTTTAATAGATCGTTAAGTTAGAGATAAGCTATTGTCACAAAATTCAGCTGCCTAGCCCTGCTTCCAGAAACTATTAACATATTTTGTTACCCATTATTTCTTTGAAAGTGTATTCTTACTTCATTTGACAGTTTTTAAAAGCAGGCATCTATTACAGAGAAATAAGTATGCAAATATGCTAAATCTAGTGCGGAGTAATAATCCTGCGTAGTAATATAGGAGGACAGTGGTTTCCCGAGAGCGTTCATGTAGGCAGCGCCGCCAAATATGCGATAGCGATAAACAGGGGCGGCGGTGAGTAACGCGGCTGGCAACAGAGCGGGCGCTCCCCTGATTACCGACCGGAACGCGCTCTGGCGCTGCCGACTCGGCGCAGTCGGATTAGCCGCTAATTTAGTTGCGAAACTAAACACGGTTGCCGGCTAACTGCTGGCCGGAGTAGCGGCCGAATAGTTGTTCCGACAAGCACCGCTCTGCTGCTCTCCACCGAAGCCCAAACCCCCGACAGCGTACAATCGCCCTGAACAGGTCCCGGCAGTTAACTCCGCAATGGGAGATACACAGGATTCCATTCAATTTCGAGACGTAACTGTGTCGTTTTTCTCGTATATAGCTCTCTGGGAGGAATAAATTATAAAAGATGAATATCAGAAATGATGAACCGTGAAAGTCAAGAACTAGTGACATTAAATTGAGATACGAAAAATCAGTTTCAGCAAAAACACTTATATTCGAATTAGCAAGTCTGAAAGAATAGATCTTGTTGATGATCCACAGCTGTACTAAATAATATACCACTGGCCATTAAAATTGCTACACCACGAAGATGACGTGCTACAGACGCGAAATGTAACCGTCAGGAAGAAAATGCTGTGATATGCAAATCATTAGCTTTTTCAGAGCATTCACACAACGTTGTCGTCGCTGGCGACATCTACAACGTGCTGACATGAGGAATGTTTCCAATCGATTTCTCATACACAAACAGCAGTTGACCGGCGTTGCCTTGTGAAACGTTGTTGTGATGCCTCGTGTAAGGAGGAGAAATGCGTGCCATCACGTTTCCGACTTGGATAAAGGTCGGATTGTAGCCTATCGCGGATGCGATTTATCGTATCGTGACATTGCTGGTCGCGTTGGTCGAGATCCAATGACTGTTAGCAGGATATGGAATCGGTGGGTTCAGAAGGGTAATACGGAACGCCGTGCTGGATCCCAACGGCCTCGTATCACTAGCAGTAGAGATGACAGGCATCTTATCCGCATGGCTGTAACAGATCGTGCAGCCACGTGTGTCCCTGAGTCAACAGATGGGGACGTTTGCAAGACAACAACCATCTGCACAAACAGTTCGACGACGTTTGCAGCAGCATGGACTATCAGCTCGGAGCCCATGGCTGCGGTTATCCTTGATGCTGCATCACAGACAGGAGCGCCTGCGATGGTGTACGTAACGACCAACCTGGGTGCATAAATGGGAAAACGTAATTTTTTCGGATGAATCCGGTTCTGTTTACAGCATCATGATGGTCACATCTTTCTTTGGGGACATTGCGGTGAAAGCACATTGGGTGCGTGTATTCATCATTGCCATACAGGTATATCACCCTGCTTGATGGTTTGGGGTGCCATTGGTTACACTTCTCGGTCACCTCTTGTTCGCATTGACGGCGATTTGAACAGTGGACGTTGCATTTCAGATGTGTGACGACCCGTGGCTCTACCCTTCATTAGATCCTTGCGAAACCCTACATTTCAGCATAATAATGCACGACCGCATGTTACAGGCCCCGTACGGGCCTTTCTGGATACAGAAAATGTTTGAATGCTGCCCTGGCCAGCACATTCTCCAGATCTCTCACCTACTGGACACGTCTGGTCAATGGTAGCCGAGCAGCTGGCTCATCACAATACGCCAGTCACAACTGTTGATGAACTGTGGTATCGTGTTGAAGCTGCATGGGCAGCTGTACCTGTACACGCCATCCAAGCTCTGTTTGACTCAATGCTCAGGCTTATCAAGGCTGTTATTACGGCCAGAGGTGGTTGTTCTGGGTACTGATTTCTCAGGATCTATGCACCAAAATTGCGCAAAAATGTAATCACATGTCAGTTCTAGTATAATATATTTGTCGAATGAATACCCTTTTATCATCTGCATTTCTTCTTGGTGTAGCAATTTTAGTGGCCAGTAGTGTAATTACTTTGTGCAGCTGCATATTGTCATCGAGGTCTTTTCCTTTAGACAGGCAACCCTAGACAGGCATACGACGATAACAACATTAGTTTCAATCTCTCTAGCGCATGATTCCAGTTAATATTGTTGGCAAGTATTATGTGATGACTATAGTCGACTATGATGTAAGGATGCAGACAGTGTGACGTACGAAGGTTTCGTTCGGTCCGGGGAGCGTGCACAGATACCGAAATGGTTACGGTGACCGCTCGTGATAAGCGGGAAATCCGACCCCGAGTGCTGGTCCGACAAAGGTTTTCCAACTTCACTAATAAGTAAAACACCTACACCTAATACAGCTGTTGTTAAAAAAATTTGCATTCAGCGAATAAATTTCGAATTCATATTCAGAGAATGTTTCGAATGTGAAAAAACGACAACAGTTAAAGTGAGATAATGTCCTTAGAAATCCAGCTACTGTCTCGTCGTCAATTCCTCACGCCCATAAATGTAAGAAGTAATATATTCGAGATCAAGGGCACCGGTCGTGTTCGGATGTGTTTGCCACTGACAGCGACCATCATTTGTGTTACTGAACTGGTAAGCTGATCATGATGCACGGTCGCAGTTGGTGGTTGTCTATGTAATGGCTACCAGAGGCAATAAAATTACATTCTGAATATTTCACACATCTACTGTTTGATTTTAAATATTTAAGGTGCTATTGTAATCTACCCGATGTGAGGTGTAATCTTAAGATTAATCCTTAACATGACAGTCGGACACTGTCACACTGTCAACACAGGATGATTCCGTGATGATGTCACAAACTACCAGGGATGATGATGAAGAGTAAATATAGCAGTTTCAGACAAGGTATCTTAGTATGGAAACAACCGAATCGGAAGTTAAAAGCGAAAATCGTTTTGGCGTCTTTTTTAGTGGAGTTCACGTACCGTCATTGTTGTTGCTAATTTATTTATCTATCATGTGGCTAGCATCACATTCCTTTAACAATACGTATACATGCATTCAACATGTGGAACAATTCATAATTCTAATTTAAGTTAATCTGCAGTATATGTAACTAATATTACATGGTAGAAACTTTCGGTGGCGGCATTATATACCAAAAAAGATGTCCAGTAAATGTTGGATCTAATGTGCAAACTTCAAGAACTCTGAGCACTTATTCGTTAGAAGAGTTTGATTTTACAGTATCGATGATGAACTGCTCATACTTTTTAAAGTATGCACTTTGGAGTCAATTTTTAGCAGACTTTTTTCCTGTTTTGGTCCACCACAGAAAGCTGCCTACCCTACAAACTTCGCAACTAAAGTACTGGTACGTCTATCCCACTGTCAGAGGTGTCAGCAGGATTTTCGCTTATAACTTTCGACTCGGTCGTTTCCGGGCCAAAGTTCCTTACCTGAAACTATTAATTTACTCTCTTCCACCATTTCTGAAATTTTGCACCTCATCGCGGAATCTCCTTCTACACCCAGAGACAGCGTAACGTAGCGCAAGTTATCCATGCTAAAAGGTGAACATTATTTAAACTGACAAACACTGGGAGGTTGCACGGGACACCGAAACAAGTATTTTTCTGTAAGGTGACGATTTTTCTCTGGATTAAATTAAATAACAGGCTCTGGAAGATTGCATGGGACAATGAAAACACTTTTTATAATGTGTTTTCCTGTGACAACAAAAGGTAGAAGAAATAGGTTTTGAGTCTTTATTACCAGGGTAGAACAACATTAACGCAAAGACAGTTACTTTAACCACAATAAATATTCAAAAATGCCTCCATTGACTTATAAACAGAGGTTACACCAGTGGGTCGGGTTCCGTCTAACACCGTCAAAGACTGAAGGAGTGTTCTTAATTCCTACTGCTGCTGCTGCTGCTGCTGCTGCTGCTGCAGCTAATATCCGGGCAACCAGGTCCTCTTCTCAATCAGCAGGGGTTTTATGAACATCATTGCACAACTCTCCTCATACAGAAATGTCCAGAGGGGTCAAATCAGCGAATCGATTAGGCCATGGTACAGGTAAATCACTGCCAACCCATTTTGAAGAGTGTGTTGAAGCGTCGACACACAGGACTACAGAAATGTGCCTGTGCCCGGTCATGCTGCAACCATGTGCGCCGTTTTGTAACGAGTAGCACGCCATCTAGCCACTCTGGCAATGTTCTTCCAAGGAAATTATGATACTGTCTGTTATTCAATGGCCTACCTAGGAGGTAAGGCCAAACTAAACAGTCGCCAATAACATTTGTCCGCACATTCACGAAGAACCGCAACCGACGAGGGCGAGTAAATGTGGCAATTGGATTAAACTCACTCAAAAAAGGCGAATTGTGAATGACGAAGACGGCATCACGTGAACTTTGCTCCATTTGTAAACAGCACAGAGAACGGAAGAGTAGCATACATCTGACACTGTCCCAAATACTATTGTGGAAACTGTGTTCTAAATGGATAATCATCTGATTCTAAATTGTGCGTACTCTGTAATTGAAATTCATTAACAACTACTCATGAATGACGTGTATTACAATCGTCGGATTCGTCCTCACGTTATGCTCGGGGAGATTACGGCATCTTCTGGGTTAAATAATGCTCCCAGATTATTATGACATTAGAGAACAATGTTTGTTTTTGTGTCCCGTACAACCTCAGGGAGTTTTTCGGTGTAACAGTTCATCAGGCATTTGCAATGAGATCATTTAAGGACTTCGTACAGACTTCAAACATTTATTTCAAACCTTTACTCAAAACTTCAGCATCAGCATGTAGCTTTACTTCTATACTACTGGCTTTGTTAGCAACACATTTTGCAGGCAATATCTACGTGTACTACAGAATATATGTATAAAGCTACTTCACCGGCCGGAGTGGCCGAGGGGTTGTAGGCGCTACAGTATGGAACGGCCCGACCGGTACGGTCACAGGTTCAAATCCTGCCTCGGGCATCTATGTGTGTGGTGTCCTTAGGTTAGTTACGTTTACGTAATTCTAAGTTCTATGGGACTGATGACCTCATCAGTTAAGTGCCACAGTGCTCAGAGACATTTGAACCACTTATAAAGATACTTCGGTATACGGCACGCACGTCAGAAGAAATGGCGTCCTAAAAAGTGACGTGCTGGAGAAACTATTTTGTGCGTTTAAATTACCCAGAAAATAATCATCCAGTTTTTGGTAATGAGAGTACCGAACGACTTCTAAGAGTTTTTAAAAATAATCTGAAACCTTTCCTAAATATTTTGTCGCTTAAATACTTAAGGTAAAATTGCTATTTTTTTTTTTTTTTAGCTGTTATGTGTATGGGAATTCGAGTCTGTAAAGAATGAAGTGTGGTAAACTATTTATTAATATTGTCACATACATAAAAGAGAAAAAAAATACCATGTGCGGCTAATTCGATGGCTTCTGCCACTCAGGGCCGATTCGAGAACATTTTTCCACAGAAGCCGCTTCTAATTTAACGCCCGGCCCCTCCTCCTTTATCCTCGCATAGTCTGACCCATGTTAGTTTTAGCTGTTAGTTGTTATACACACTGTATACAAATATTGCCCTTGGGCACCCAAGAGCTCTAGCGCTCCTAGTGGCCGCTTCTGGCATCCAAACGTCCTGTATAGATTTCACAATTGTGGCGTTACTGGGGCCGCTGTCAGATTGGCGGTCCATGTGGGCACTTGGGTCGCTTGGGCCTTAATACGGCCCCGCTAACCCCTGACAGTTTTTGGTGGCTTGACGAGCTCACACACATTCACAAGTGTTAGCGACGTGGAAGAGAGAATGTGTCTGCTCAGGCAGTCTAGGTAATGTGCTGTACAGCACGGCGTGCTATTATGTAACAAGTAACATAGCCTCTAATCCATACCCTTCCCACGAAATCTTGGTTGTGCTGACTCACTGGTAAGTAGAACAGCCGATGTCTAGATTACCTTGACAGGTGGCAATAATATTAAGATTTGGCAAGGAAAAGAAACATGAATTCGTAAGATAGTTGCGATCTGTAGGATAGAATATGGCTGATGGAAGGACGGGGGTCGTGGTAGGGGACAGGGGTTGGGAAGCGGTGCAGTACTGGAGATAATTTTAAGCAGGATATTAACGCCAAGTTTTTATTAACTCATTCCTGTGATAAATGTAAAATACTATGTTTTGGAAAATACGTTCCCACATTTCGTCACAAAATAGAATTACCTAGTTCAGTGGAAAAAATGAATTTTGCGGGAATTTCATTACAAGCACAAGTTCTAGCTACCTTAATTGATTAACAGACTTTACCTCAAATATCAGTGAGATTATGAAAAATAATCAGGAAGTCTAACTAGTTGTATTGAATAATCACCCTTGTTTCAAAACAATAGCCGGCCACTGTGGGCGAGCGGTTCTAGGCGTTTCAGTCTGGAACCACGCTGCTGCTATGGTCGCCGGTTCGAATCCTGCCTCGGGCATGGATGTGTGTGGTGTCCTTAGGTTAGTTAGGTTTAAGTAGTTCTATGGGACTGATGACCTCATATGTTAAGCTCCATAGTGCTTAGAACCATTTGAACCATTTTTCAAAACAATGGTTGATTGATGTTGCCATGACTAACCGACTGACACCTTTGAATGGTAATGACAAATGTACAGAATACAAAACAAATGGCCACTATAACAGACAGAAAGCAACAGAATTAAAGAAAAAAAAATCTAGACAGTCAAAAACAGCCATTTAAACGCAAATCAAATCTGGTCATTTTACAGTACCTGAGATACACAAACATACTTCGGTGAAACTTTAAAATTACAGCAGAATACCAACAGAGGCTGTAACAATTAAGTGTTGTTAACTATGTTCTGCTTTGGTCCTCCCGAAATCAACGTGGCCTACGAACAAGAAGCAATAATCTTATCAAAAAGATTCCTTGTGGAACATAGCAGACTCGGTGGTGGTTTATAAAACTTATTATTCAATCTAACCTGACTATTTTTGAAACTGGTAATATGCTATTTTTAATTTCAAAACCTAAACTTAAATTGGTCTGAATCGCATCAATGGTTGCAAGTGAGCACTGGTCAATTACTTGAGTGCAAAAGCAACACTCGCTCCCTTTACCAGAGAGGGCAGCAAGCTAATGGACATCTCACTTTTCTGAGGCGCTACGTGCGTCACAAATCTTCAAGTGTCATCACACATATATATATATATATATATATATATATATATATATATATATATATATATATATATATATATATGATACTGAAACCATGTTCCGCTGATCCGCTACCGTAGGTACACACTGTAATTATCAAAATCATAATTATTTTGCGCTGGCCTAAAAAGTGGGGTTCGCCACGAAAAAACATAACGGAACTGCAATAATAGTAATGTAATTGAGAGGCGCTTTCGCTTTTAATAAACGGCAGTTACAATACCAAGAAATTGATAATTACAGTAATGTTAGGTACCTATTGTTTAAGACGAGAGCACATGAAAGACAGTGGCATCAGGCACGTCTTCCCTTACGCACCATCTATGATACTTCAATCAGTCATGTTAAATATAATTCACCTCTCTAGTTAAATATTCACCACAAAGAGAAACCGTCATCACGTTAGCCATTCAAAGGGTTCCAGAAATCGGTCTCAAGTGCTTTGTAATTTTAGATACGTAAATCACGGAAAAATAATCTGCAAGAAACCTTCCACTTGGATCAATCAGTTTTTCATTGCCACATTAATCTTAATAATAATTTTAAAATATACTCTTGCTCATCTGCACATAATAAACGGATTAAGGGATCTAGATTCAACACTTCAATCATGTGATCAGCCGGCCATCTACGTAGTTAAACCTTGAAGACTTAATCTTCTGGAGTCTCTCAAGCGCCAAGCCATGCGCCGAAATCACCTACCCAGCTCTTTGAAACAGCAGAATGACTTCAGAACGTGGTCATATCGTCATCATATCGTCCAGCCACTGCTGGAAATGATACACGTACACCTGTTCAAAATCACTTCCCAGTCCTACACCTACTGCATGAAAATTTGCTGAATAAACTGTCGCTAACCGGGCACTCGGGGCCGTGTTCGAAAGGCGATAGTGCAGTAGTATTCCGAAAGTACTGCATTACCTCAGAGAAGATTCTTTTTGCCGAGCATTTAACTACGTGATCTGTGTCTCAGGCATTCCGATAGCGACTTTTTCTTCCGAGTGAGCCAACACCTTGGCTGATGCCCACTCCGTTGAATAGGTGCTACGGCTCGTGAGTCACAGATGAAGTAGCCACATCTAAAAATAAACGTAAACGTATGAACTTAAATACAGTAATCTGATACATTAGGTTTTGTCTTCTGTTATCTTCTCACAATTGAAATAAATAGTTCATAACTCAACCCCCGAAGCATTCTGTTGACTATTTTATGTCTTCTTGCGAGGTCGAACTATTGCCTAGCACATCAGTACGAGCGTTCCCTTCTGCATTGCCGTTCCGCTCTTTTCAGCTGACGGAAAGAACTACCAACGCGATGATCCTTCTAAAACAATCGACATGTTTTCTGTCTTCCTGCGCAAAGGTCACGCCCATACAACTTGGGCTACTTCACTCTCTCTTTTCCGTTCTGAATAACTCACGTTCAGGCGTCTGCCTGCCTAGTGTCATTTTAGGTGCTCCCTCTTAGGTTAACTGGTGTACAAAGTAAAAAGTTCGTCCATATCGCCTTATAGGTGATGTGAAACTCTTCTTTAAATTTCGGTGGAGTCTTTAGTTACTATTGTTATTATTGGTATTATTATTAACATCTTCAACATACTCAGCTGAAGTCAAAATGACAAAAAAGCTGTATGCAACTGTTGTCACGCAACTCAGAGGAATATCAATACGTGTTACCACTGACAACAAATGTCAATGGTGAAGACAAACATAAAATGTCCACTGTGGCAGGAGAAATATGTTGAAGTCCAATAGCATTTTCCGTGAGATGCGAGAGTGGAGTGTTTAACATAAGATTCGCATCAAAATAATTTTCCTCTGTGACCGTCTTGGAATTGAGATTTCATAACCTTCACCTCCATGTGTAAATGTTCTGTTCTCTGTTGAACATATTCTGGAATCTTACACACTTCTTGCAAGATGGGTTTTGTTATGGCAACGCGCGAACTGTTTATCTTTCATTTCGTATTCCTCTTAGAACAGATGGAGCCATAGGGCAACTTCAAGTTGTATCCGGCTCCTAGAGACGTGTAACGGTCACCGCTGGGGTCAGGTCAGGGGGCGCCGAACTTGAGGCCATAAAGTGTCAGAGCCCCAGCTCTGAGAACTGGTGTTTGTTTCAGTATTACACGCGAAGGCGTCAGTGAAACAGCGGTATTTGTAATAACATTTTACTAACGTGATTGCTACAACGAACATTGTCTTGTCTGGTGCTCTTGAAACACGTGTCTATGAGGAGCGCTAGACATAACACTTTGGCAGCCGACATAGCTAGCGGCAGTCAGGCACAGTGCCTGAGAGCGAAGCGGCGCTGGGTGCTACAACTGCCTCCTTACACTGATAGTAGTTACAACATCCTCTTGCTGTGACAGGGTGGAAATGCACGCGAGGTTGTTACTGGATTTTTCGGAATTCCACTCGCCTAGCATCTCGAGAGATGTCCCTTCGCTGCAGTGGAAACACTGGTCACGTCTTCGTTCAGAAGTGACTGATTCAGAGGTGATAACCGGAGGAAATCCTTATCTGACGAATTTCAGTAATGAGCATGTTGTCGGGCTTTTTAAGAGATGCCTGTAGTTTTTCACGTCATATTCTCTGTACACTTGATATGAACACTCTCTTTGCTGCGTTTGTATACATATGACACTTTAAGTAGCTCCGAATCTTTAATCGTTTATGACAGCATTTGCGTGACCACGCTAGAGATCGGCATGTGTCTAAACTGCTCTTATCCAGGACCAGTTAACATAACAGGCGAGAGCCACCACCGACCCTCCTGTTTATGGTGGCCCTCTTGACGAACTGGGACCACCAATTCCAATCTCCGGTGTGACAAGATAAGGGGAATTATGCGTCACTCGTTTCAGCCGGGCAACTTTTTACGTTGTATATCGGGTGACACCTTGACACCAGGTCAAGACACCCACTTGCCTCGCTGGAACTTCCACGTTATTACGACTCCATATTGTGCTTCTATGCAAACAGTAACCTTCACGTGGTATTGCCCAATTTTATGCAGTCTCAGTTACCAGTTACGTAACACAAATGTTATAATGGAGTAACGGGGACTAGCGAGATGGCCTTTGGAGGCACCTCTGTGAGTTCGAAGGCCTGAGCACAATCGAGGACGTACGGTCGCTCAGACATATACCCACAGCATCTTCCGCAAGGCAGCTGTTGCGAAGGCGGAAGCCTAGGGCTCCCTCAGCTCACACAGCCTACAACGAGTAAGCCGGTACAGTTACAGCCTGGGAGGCGACACTCAAGCGTCCATACAGCAAGTAGAAGGTGGCAGCTTGCAGTCAGTCACTTTGGCCCTTCACCAGAGAAAGGCCCAGTGATTCCACATGTTCCATGAGTCATGGCTCTGCAGCATCGTCCGTGGCGGCATGGAGTGATGAAGTCCACACACACCAGGCTGCAAACTCGCAAATGAAGTTTTCAAAGAGGCACACCGTATTTGGCCAGCAGAGTTAACATGTAACTAGCGAGACTGTCGTTCCATTGGGATTGGTGATGCAGACAGAATGAGTATATCCTGAGAACGAGGTATCCGAAACACGGATATTTAAAGCCAAAAATGAAGTAATTTTAGCAGTTATGTGGCTATTGTTCTTATATAATCAAAGATGTCAGCAGTCTTACCTGAAACGCGGTATCTGCAGTTCTTATAATACCAGAACGCTTTGCAGAGGCGAATTCGGATACTGCATGTTATTAGCCACTGCTTTAGACTTTACAAAACGATGTTCTGGGCGCCGTCATATTGCACCGTTTTCGGTCCTCGCTATGGCTTTTCCTGTGTCGCAAAGAGTTACTAGCACTGCCATACTTTTTGCAATAATGGCACTCTTCTCGCCCTCTGTATTATGATTGTGACACAGGACCGTCTGCATCGAGAAACATCGTCAAAAATTTATTAGTAAACCCGGGGATTGAGTTTCTGTGCAATCGATGTAAGAATGACTATTTATGAACCGGTGGATGTTGTAAAACACTACGAAAAATTATTCACTTCAGACATAAAAAAAGAATTCACAGGACTTGCAACCTTCAAACGCAACCTAATCATGACGTAGTGGTTTATTAAATATTCCGATGATAATCCTGTTACCTGTTCGGATTTCCAAGTGGCTATTACTCAAAAGGCAATTAGGAACAATCTGCCATTAGACATTTTTAGGTTGTATGGAGACACTGCAAAATCAAAGGACACATATAGACAGGGTGAAGCCAGACTTAAGAGGGATTGATGAAATGAAATTCAACAGAAAAAACTACAAAGAATGACATCAATGTAAGTAGCCACTGCTACAGGTATGTTCGCATTTCTTTCGGAAGAATGATATATAATAGTGCGAATGAGTGCAAAGTAACGCGTGTTCGTGAGTGGTAAAGGACGCCACATTCGCCGTTCACGTCAGAATTTATTTATTTCACAGTTGCGTTCCTGTAGAATCAAAATTTTGAAAATGGACCCAAAGGCCGAAGTCGCAATTGTAAAGTAAATAATTTGCACAGCCAAAGGCGAGTATGATGTCCTTAAAAACTTTTTACATGACTGTGAACCCCGACCATGTTAACTTAATCAGGCACAGACATTGTGCAAGTTTTATTTTCGCATTTGAAAGCTTATTTCTCACAACTTGTTCCCCCTTTACTCCAAATTTCTCAGTATAGTTCCGTGTCATTCTGCGCATTAACCACATCTGAACCGCCTCTTTGTTATACGAATAAACTTAACTTTTGACACTACCTGGCTGATTAAAACTGTGAGTCGAACGGGGAATCCATAGACTTGCAAGTTAGCACATCAGGTACTGGTGAAAGTACAGCCGCAAGGGCGGGTCGCGAGCCCGTAAGGCATCTGCCTCCTACATGCGAAGGTCCCATGTTCGAGTCCCAGTCGAACACACAGTTTTAATTTGCCACGAAGTTTCAAATCACCTCACACTCAGCTGCAGGCTGAAAATTCATATTCGAACTTCACTTTCGTCTACTATTTTTAATGCAAAAACTGCCATCGTAAGTATAAATATCATGAGAGCTTCATTAGAGATTCCCGGTTGCAATGAATGCGTGTGTAACGCCGGTATTTCTGCGCGAGGTCCGATCTGTCTCATTACAGCTAGGAATGACGAGTCGCTAATCAGTGACACATCATATGTTATTCACTCTTTCCAGAACGAATGGTCGTTTAAATTTTATGAAGGGTAGTATTGAGCACTCGCGAGAGGACCTATTTATATTCCCTATGATCACTGTGCATAACGGACACTTGCTGGCTTCTTCCCAGAATGGGCCACCTAAATAACCACTGCACCGGCCATCGCTTTGGGAAATGTGTTAATTAGTACGTTTTCTCCGGGTAATTACCCACGGGATTAGCTTTACGCAGAACAACCATTGTGAATGTGCAAAACGTGTGGTGAACAGTAGTGACATGAATCGCTGCCGTACCACTATGCAGAGTGGTACATGGCAATATGATATGACGCCAGACAACCATCACGTCCCCCTCTGTTTACAGTGTCTTTGCATGATCCACTAGTAAACACATTTTCCATTACTGTACCATTCCTGTAACAACGAATCGATCCAGTATAAATTTCGCACTTGTATTGTTTATGACCGTTATGAGTAGATTTCTGCAACATCCTCGCCTTGACGGCACGTTAAGATCTAATTTTGTGTCCTTCGATGCTCGATAGTTACTGTTGAATGAAAGTATTTTCATATTCATTAACGAAGCAAAAGGTAAATTAGCAAAAATTCTACTTAAATTATTAGTACAAAGAAGGATATTCTTACAAAATTTTTGTCAGTTAATGTAATCGTGTTAACGTAATCGGTGTTTGCAATTTTGGAATTATTTGTTGTCGATGCACAGTTACATTGTTAAGTACCTATAATGCAGTCGAGAACACCTTCTTCCAAACATACCTTAAATGTTGACAAAATATAATATAATGTTCCGAAATAGCAGAAATATCACATAGCTTTCTACCATGATATTACGAGACCGCTGACTACTCGTATTGACAATATTTTTTGAAGTGCACTGATGTTTAAGGAAAATAAAAAACCTGTTATACGGAAGACAAATGGTCAACTACATTCTGAGATTATTATGGACACTGTGCTGTATCCGGCAAGAAGACTGCGCATCAGGGTAACGAGTGAGTTCCCGCGGAACAGTCCTCTGACGTTAGGAAGCTTATCTAGTACATTAAACGATTACACAACATAGCTGCTGAGTCTACTACTAGAATTATAGTTGTCAATATAGTCATCACGAAAGTCTTCAAGGGAAATATATGATGTTCTTCTTAGGATACTCTACTCTTCAAATAAATTTTACGTAAGTGGTTTTAGACGCCTGATTTGGCCGATCTGTTCTAGGAGTTTCAGTCCGAAACTGCGGTGCTGCTACGATCGCAGGTTCGAATCCTACCTCGGGCATGGCTGTGTGATGTCCTAGGGTTAGTTAGGTTTAAGTAGTACTAAGTGTAGGGGACTGATTAACTATGATGATAAATCCCATAGTACTTAGAGCGATTTGAACCATTTGGAACTGGTTTTTGACATCCTGAATATCTTGCCTGAAAGTCGGTGGCAGAAAGTCAGTTATCCTTTCACTTGAACCTTTCGGGAAACGTTTTCAGGCCCATTATATGAGACATCCAGAAAACTGTCCGTTCTATATCTGGCGCTAGATAGGAATAGGAAAAGAGTTGTTGAAAACTGTACGTAAACTTATAAACAATCATTTTTAAGTGACCATTAAGTGATTGGACGCGAAAATCTGGACCATGTGCCAACAACGACAGTGGTTACTAGAGTTGGTGTTGAACCGTCTATAATCTACACAAATATACTGGTATGTGTGTTGTTTGGAATATTTAATTATTGGTTAAGCGTTTTAAGTACTGGCATTATCAAACTGAAGTGACTGAAATTTACGTAAGTTTGATATTAGCGAAGCAGAGGCTTGATTATTTCTGCGTTATAACTTATGAACCACCTAGGAAATTATCATCATATATTTCTGTAGATAAAGGAATAACGCTCATCTATCTTGCGTTGTAATAGAATAGAAGAAAGATTGATGGTGTAGCCCAAACGAAGATTATGCTTTGCTAGAAGTAGACTCGCCAAATCAGTAGTTGTGTAAAGCTCCCATCAAAGGGAAACCTTAACTGTTCAGAGGTGTGGCATGTTTTACATAAGCAAACCTTTGCCTCACCACATTTTATATACTGCTAGAAGCGATTTCGTATTGAGGTGAGAACCTACGGCTTTTTTGGTCTTCTGTACACAATTAGTTTTATGTTTATTTAAATTTTGAAAACTAAAAAGGGCCATTGCATGGGAAGTTAAATATCAGGATTCATAGTAAGTTACGAAAACACTCTGGCTCTTTCGTAATTTTCTGGATTCTTAAGCTGCTTTATTTGGAACTAACCGCACCACTGTAGTTTACTGAAATGTAACACGAAATATACAGAACATGTTAATTGTTTGCTTCAAATGTTTATATCATATTTTCGTCGTAATTATGTGTGATTACAAATTCTTCGTTTCTGCATAACTTAATGAACTCGATTACATGAAACTCATTTTAAAAAGTTAAGACTGATTTTCATCATTTTAAGATACAACATCATTGAATAAATCGGGAAATTTTTATGTGTCTCAGTGTTTGGAGAGCGTTGCTGTTCCGTAGCTGTGTACTGAATTAATGAACATCCGCTCCAGTTGCTAATTTGTTTCTTATTTTAGAACACGTGCTGTTTCAGCTTCTGCGTTGAAGCTACTTTCTAGTTCATCTGAAACTGACACCCGAAATTGTTGTTGTTGTTGTTGTTGTCTTCAGTCCTGAGACTGGTTTGATGCAGCTCTCCATGCTACTCTATCCTGTGCAAGCTGCTTCATCTCCCAGTACCTACTGCAACCTACATCCTTCTGAATCTGCTTAGTGTATTCATCTCTTGGTCTCCCTCTACGATTTTTACCCTCCACGCTGCCCTCTAATGCTAAATTTATGATCCCTTGATGCCTCAAAACATGTCCTACCAACCGATTCCTTCTTCTAGTCAAGTTGTGCCACAAACTTCTCTTCTCCCCAATCCTATTCAATACCTCCTCATTAGTTACGTGATCTACCCATCTATTCTTCAGCATTCTTCTGTAGCACCACATTTCGAAAGCTTCTATTCTCTTCTTGTCCAAACTAGTTATCGTCCATGTTTCACTTCCATACATGGCTACACTCCAAGCAAATACTTTCATAAACGACTTCCTGACACTTAAATCTATATTCGATGTTAACAAATTTCTCTTCTTGAGAAACGCTTTCCTTGCCATTGCCAGTCTACATTTTATATCCTCTCTACATCGACCATCATCAGTTATTTTACTTCCTAAATAGCAAAACTCCTTTACTACTTTAAGTGTCTCATTTCCTAATCTAATTCCCTCAGCATCACCCGATTTAATTTGACTACATTCCATTATCCTCGTTTTGCTTTTGTTGATGTTCATCTTATATCCTCTTTTCAAGACACTGTCCATTCCGTTCAACTGCTCTTCCAAGTCCTTTGCCGTCTCTGACAGAATTACAATCATCATCATCCGAAATTAGTGATATAATTTCCTGTTCTTTCCCGATAGTGAAGTCATTACAGTAGAAGACCATATTGACATCTACATGACAACCGTTTGTCGTCGAGGAAAAACCGCTAACGTGCTACTTTTAAGAAGAAGATATAGTTCCTTATCTCTGGCCATTATATATTTGGTTTGTTCGCCTTTAAAGATGATGATATGTGATTGTGGCCGTTCATACACTTAGCCTCTTGTCGAGTACAGAGCTGGATCACGAAACCTGTCGCGAACAGGTTCGATAATTGAAGGTAGCGGGGGCAGCCGGTATCACCGATAAGTATCTCCTCCCATACGGACCTATTATTCGTTTTGGAGATGGCTTGAATTTGTTCCGGAACCCACAGTGTTTTGATCCACTTACCGAGATACACGGAAAGATAAGGCACACGCAGGCGATGCATTTGTCAACGTAGCAGGAGGCACTGTCTCCAGTCACGAGACCTGGAGAGAAAGGAAGCGAGTGGTAGTGGTGAGCCCTGAGGCTTATAGGCAGCTGCAATGGATTTAAAGAAGCACCAAATCATAATATGGTTGCCATGAAATACTCGTAAAATGTGACAGCCAACTCTAAGTTTCTCACCGTTGGCACGATAACTTTCGATACATTAGTAGTATACCTATCACCCGTACAACGAAATCTACAAGCCTTAACCGATTAGCAATTGTTAAAAGTGATTTCAAGTGAGGGAATGCACATCTATTTATGGTGATGATTTTAGGAATACTGTTCTAAGAAACGAAATTGGACTGGATAATGTTAGGGCGCGTGAATGAAACAGTTTTACTGCAAGAAATTGTGTAGTTGGTAATGTCATTTCGTTTACGAAATCTTTGTGCCTACGCCATAATTTTATTTTTATTGAAATATTGCAAGGCTTCATGCAGAGGCGAAATATTAATAGTTTTGAGGGAAAGTCCTTTTCTGCGCTTCGAGACTTCGCTGTGTTCCTAAAACTAAACGGAAGTTTCTACGGAGTCATTGCCTAAAAATGATCAATAATTGGTACGTCGTGTACGATAATGAAACAAAAGTTTTTTTAATTTTTTTGCAGGCGTAGCTACCGCGAGATTTCAAAACGTTGGTTAGGCATTATCTTAGGGGGCGAAACAAATTGTATTGAATGCCGTATTACACTTCCAAGTTATGCAGGTACACGGCACTACATTTCCCCCATAGTCGCAGAGTCCTTGTAAACAACGGTCGACATATGCCACCTGTCGTTCGATTCCTCGACGAGAAAAATCCGTTCCTTCATTGTGGATACATTTAAGACCTTCAGTATGAACGTCCACATTGTTGGAAATTATTTCTTGCCCACACCGTCTCCGTGCTTGCCGAAAAGACGGATTTTTCATAGAGCTAGCTCTGGACTGTGTGGCAGATAAGAAACACCCTCGTCTGTGCGGCCCTGATCACGTTCTTGGTACCACTTCACTACAGCTGGACACAACACTAAGTTTGGGACATGCGCCGCCATAATTTGACAGCAAATCTGTGTGAGATTTAGACTTTTTGCGCTCAAGAATTGATGCGAGTCGCATACTTTAACTCTGGGGCACATTTCCTATTGGCACACTGTTTTACTCGCACTCTCGGATGCTCTTGTTACCCGCATCGCAGCAGAACCGTGAATCTAGAAAAACCAGAACATGGACGCTCTTCCGACAACGTGAAACTCTTGTTATGTAATGGACTTAGCGTGGGACGAGATCTGAAACTTACTTTCTGAAGTAAGTTGGAATGTAGCATGTACCGGAAGGTCATAATCAAACTTTCCATACTGAACGCGTTATAAGACGGAAAGTAATCACCGTACGAGTACCAAGTTTGATAGCGTTAATGCCAATGACATGAGCAAGAGATATAATGCAGATTCAATTAAATCTAAACACTTTTAATATGCTGTTTAATACATCATACCAATACATACAACTGCCATTACTGCTACAAAAGGGGCTTAATACGGCACCCACCAGTGTCGAGAAGAGTCTGAAAGCGAAGGATTGCATTCTGCACAGCAGAACGAAGCATGTCCTCTCTTGATATGTTGAGCTTCGGATAAGCACGTGTGAATGTTACCCTGGTAAAACCTATTCTTCAGGTAGTCCCACAACCACTAATCACAGGGAGTGAGATCAGGTGATAGTGACTGCCAATCATTGGGAAACGACCAACGGTAATTCGATCGCTTACAGATGTGTTTCGGAGAAGCAGGTCAACTTCATGAGCGATGAGCGGGACCCCATCTTGCATGAGATCTTTTAATTCGTTTCTCTCTTGCAGGGGGTGTAAGACATGCTGCCGAAGCATATCGCAGTAACGCTGCACAGTCCCACTGCACGTCTTTGATCACTGAGCGCCAACCTGTTCAAAGTAGTATCGGCCAATGATGAACGTAGCCGCGAATTTACACATTACGGTGACACGTTCACCACACAGAGGAACTTCATGCATAGTGACTGTAGATGAAGATCCCTATACTCGTAATTTCTGTGTGTTCACCTCTACCGTCAGAGAAAAATGAGCTTCGTCTGTCCGTAACATGGTCAGGGGCCAGCCCTCATCAACTTTAATCCTCGCTAGAAACTGAAGGGGGAAGTCGACACGTAGTTCTGCGTCCTGTGGTGCAAGCTGCTGTACAGCATGGATCTTGTACGGATACCTTTTGAGAACATCTTGCGTGCAGTGAACCACGGGATGTTCAATTGTCGTGACAGCACTCGCAGTGCCTGACGATCGCGCGCAGCGTAGTTTGCCATAGCAACAGTGATTTCATCAACCACCTGTGGCGCCAACGGTCGTCGGCCTCTTCCCGAAGCGATGCCCAGCTATCCAGTTGCTTCGAATTTCTTCATCAAGCTCCGCACACAAGGTGGAGAAAGTGAACTCAACCCTAATCTTTCTATCCGGCTGCTGCAGTATTACTGTTGTTTTGATAACAGAGCTTCACCAATACTGCCCTGCTACCTGAGGTTCGTGAAGTATGTTGACCAACGCATTGTTTTCCTAGTAAGAATGGGACAGCGGATGTTTATAGCGAAATGCAGATTTCACTTCTCTTGAATACAATTTTAACGTCTTGTCCATAAAATTCTCAGTTAGATTCATCTGCTTACGATACGAAATTGCGAAAATAGGTATAAAGTGCAGTAAAAAATGTTCAAAACATCTTAAAACTAGAAAAGACGAAGTGAACTATTCAGTTACGGCATTTGTGTGGCATACCTTACCTTACAAATGCTTATTACGAGAGTGAATTTGATAGTTATTTAAATAAATAAAATATGGCGAATCAGTCTTCGATTGCTACTCTTTATTTTCAATTACCGGTTTCGGGCTAGCTGCCCATCTTCAGATCATATATTGCAGTTACAGAGTAAATTGTCCGTACCGTACAATCAGTCCACTTATGGCAGCTAGCTCGAAACCGGTAATTGAAAATAAAGAATAGCGATCGAAGACTGAAACGCCATATTTAATTTAATGTCTAGTTTTGATAAATTTAAATAAATATCAAATTTTTAACTAAAATTTTTGAATTGGATTAAAAATAAAAATAATTTCTCATAGCCCCATGCATATGTGTAACCTCACACAGATACTCCCGGAAGTTAGTGACGGTGATTTTTTTAACAGCTATGAAGATACTTCTTAGATACAAAACAAAAACTTGGGGTGCTTGCAATAGGTAACAGTAAGCAGTTGACCTGATTATTCATTGATTTTGTCTTCCATAAACCCGACGTTTTTCGTTTTAGATCTTACAAAAATTTTCATAGCTATTAGAAATTTATAATCACACATTTTCCCGTCCATGTGAATAGAGTTAACATTTTATATGGGGACAGGAGAAATTATTTTACACTTTTTCGCCCGATTTGAAAACGTGGTATATTAAGAATTTGGTATTTGTTCAAATAAATATTTTCTGCTTCATAGTCTGTGAGAAGGTTTGAAAGCGATTGTAGTCATTTAGATGAGATTGCAACTGTGACGTGTGTTAACGTCGGTTTTATTTTACTTTATCTTCACCTGATTCAACCTGTATGTTACATAGTCCCTCGTATATCATGCGAAGAGACTGTGAATATAAAAAGAAATAAAGAGATTCGAGCTCACATGGAGGCAACTAGTGATAGTAAGTCCCGCAAATTATTCGAGACAGGAAAAGAAATAGGCGAGACGACAGTGATATATACAGCACCCTCCACCACACACCACACGAGACAACGAGTTAAGGTTGCATTGTCATCCTATTCTGAGCTGTGTTTAAAGTTTCAAGTCCCCGGCTCACGGGGAATTTAATGACTGTTGGTCCATTATGGCCAGGGGACATCGGCTGGTACGTATTTTTGAATTGAATAAACTTTACCAACAGCGGTACACTTTAAGATATTTTATGTTATTTAGAAAGTAACGAGTTTCGGCAATTAATTTTCTCTCTTATAGTCCCCATAGGCTCTTTTCGAATCAACGATCTTATCTTATAGCGCTATAAAACTTGATATCATGAATCCCAATCGTTGTGCAGTTGATTCATAATAATGCTTGACAGCAACTCAAGCTTTCGCATAAATAAGCTGGGATTCACGATATCCAGTTTTACGGCGCTATACAATAAGATCGTTTATGCGAAAGAGTGAGTTGCTGTCAACGGTTGGGATTCATGGTATCAAGTTTTATGGCGCTATACGATAAGACTGTTGATTCTAAAAGAGTGTGTGATGACTGAAGATGGGAAAATGAATTGCCGAAACTGGTTACTTTCAAAATAAAATAAAATATCATAAAATATCTTAAGGTGTATAGCTGTTTGTGAAGTTTATGGAAGTGAAAAACATCGGGGATTTAGTTTAAAATCAGTTGCGAAATTAATGGTGAACAAACAGGCAGACAACGAAGCAATGTAATAAAAACGTATTAATAAACCATTCGAATTGCTGCACCCAGCTTAAATATTCGTGTAAAGGTCACTGTATTCTCCTGAATATCAGAATGCAAATCTCAGAAACAAGTCACGTAATCGGCTTAACTATTAGTTTGTATGAGCGTGAAAGTCCATAAATGGTGGAGACGAATGTGTGTGGGTAACTGTAATATAAATAAATGGAGTTTATTTGCGTCGTCACATGTAAAAGAGAACAAGTCACAGATGTAGTTCTACAGATAATATTTCTCGTTGCCCTTCGATAAGCGCTAGTTGCTACTTTGTTCCGGTGGATGCGTTACCAAGGTGCGAAAAGCTGCAGAAGAAACCTGTTCGCGTGGAACCGCTTTGCCGCTACTCCTCCCAAGCCTGTACATAAATCTATTTTCAGGCCATTAAATTATCCGCAGGGGGTGGCCGCGAGGGGTGAGGAAGCGCTAGCGAGGGTGTGGGGGGCTGAGGGGGAGGGGAGGGGGAGGATATCACGGCTCTCTGGGCGGCGGCCACCGCATTAATTCCGCGATTGCTATTAGTTAGCCAGATTTACTACACAAGCAGACGACGCGGGCCGCTATTGGCTTTTACGGTTTTCGCGAGCATAAATCCACGCTTTACGGCAGCCGTAGGCCACTAATGGCTGGCAGAAAACACTGAATTACTACCCGACACCGCACCTACACCCAGACGCCCGTATATCCACTTCAGCGCAGAACCGCTAATTTGTAATTTTCTGAAAGTTGTCGCAAAATAAATTGGTCACAAGCAAATCTGCTTGCAACTTTTTCCTGCACAAATATCGTGTTGTAAATGTCGGTAACGACTGTGTAACTTAAAACTAAACGAAATAGTTTTAAAAGTTGTTGGCTATTCCGAGAAGCCTTAGAAAAATCTAGTACAGTACACCGTACATCACATGCATACGATTACATTAAATCTGTACTCATCTGGGCCATTTGGGTCGCGTGTCATATATCGACGCTATATACAGGGTGTGGTGCTTAAATCCGAAAAATTTCAATTTGTATTTCCCGTGTATCGTAGTTCCACCGGAGGTCACGATGGGAGTTCTGGAAAACCATAGGAATCTAGTAAACAGCAAGAATCTAGTAAAAAGTCAAAATCTCAAAATGGCACAGCTGTTACGGGCAAGTACGCAAACGAAATTCCGCGATTATGGAATGTCTTCACGCTGGGCGGTTGCCCACTGAAATAGTTCGATTCTCCGGGTACCCGAGATCAACCGTTTACGATATTTTGGCCAAGTATAGTGCTTTGGAGAGGTCTGTGGCTCACTTCCTAGATGTTGTGCCCAGTGAGGATGATTTTATGCCACCGTATTTGTTTGAAATGGGAGAAACTATCACGAAAGCAGTTTATCTACAATTTTTTTACGTACGTCGTGAAACCGTGGATGGTAAATGTTACCTCGGGGAGACAATAAGTGTTTCAACTCTCAGAGGAGCCGTTTAGTCCAAAACTGGCTTTCGGATAACGTTGACATGTTCTGGTCAAAGGAGATCTGGTCCCCCAGCAACACAGATTTGAACACCCTAGACAACTATGTTTGGAGCGTATTTGAAAGAGTTACAATGAAGACGAGGCACCCTAAAGTCGCTGCTCTACGCACCGCTATCGAAGCAGAATTCGCGAATGTGAACACAGCTGTTTTAAAGAGTGCCTGCAACCGATTCAGGACAAGATTGAAGGTGGCCATGGCGACTGAACGGGGTTACATTCAGTAATGTTACGTTTAAAGGTGCTACTACTCACATGTAAAAGGATTTTCTCTTTTTACTTTTGTTTTAATAACTTATAGGGAGTTACATAGAGTAATATTACTCCTGGAAGATACCATTACTTACTTGAAAAGCTATTTTCATTTTCTTTTCTATTTTGTTTTAATAAATTAGCTTTTTTAAAAAGTTTCATTTGTCCGTATTTCAGCGCCGCACCTGTATCGCGTTATGAAACCAAGACCTGTTGAGTATCATTACACTGTTTATTACAACAGGCCCATTTCAGCGTGATTCTGGTCATCTGTGAATAGCACCAAGTTTGGTACAAAATTTCAAATATGATTCGCTACGTACAACAGAAGGTCTTGATAACAGTTTGCTATCGATGTCTCCGTTGCTGTCGAACTATTGTATATGTTTGCCCTTATCAAGTTGTTAGAGCTGTAGTAAATGTTAAAATTTTGCTGGAGCATTTATTTGTGTAGCTGTCGAGTTACGAAAATTTTATTTCATAACGACGTTTAGTGTTAGCTGTATTGATAATTCAGTCAGCGATGATATATAGTTACATGTTGTTTGCTTCTATGGTATTCTGTAGATGATACTTTTGTAGTTGCCATCTACAGGGTCTTACAAAAAGGTACGGCCAAACTGTCAAGAAACATTACTCACACTCAAAGAAAGAAAATATGTTATGTGGACATGTGTCCGGAAACGGTTACTTTCCATATTAGAGCTCATTTTATTACTTCTCTTCACTTTAATCATGCAATGGAATAACACAGCAACAGAACGAACCTGAGTGACTTCAAACACATTGTTACAGGAAATGTTCCAAATGTCCTCCGTTAGAGAGGATACATGCACCCAACCCCGGTCGCATGGAATCCCTGATGCACTGATGCAGCCCTGGACAATGGCGTACTGTAACACAGCCGTCCACAATACGAGCACGAAGAGTCTCTACATTTGGTACCGGGGTTGCGTAGACAAGAGCTTTCAAATGCCCCCATAAATGAAAGTCAAGAGGGTTGAGGTCAGGAGAGCGTGGAGGCCATGGAATTGGTCCGTCTCTACCAATCCATCGTCACCGAATCTGTTGTTGAGAAGCGTACGAACACTTCGACTGAAATGTGCAAGAGCTCCATCGTGCATGAACCACATGTTGTGTCGTACTTGTAAAGTCACATATTCTAGCAGTACAGGTAGAGTATCCCGTATGAAATCATGATAACGTGCTCCATTGAGCGTAGGTGGAAGAACATGGGGCCCAATCAAGACATCACCAACAATGACGGCCCAAACCTTCACCGAAAATCTGTGTTGATGACGTGATTGCACAACTGCGTGCGGATTCTCGTCAGCCCACATATGTTGATTGTGAAAATTTACAATTTGATCACGTTGGAATGAAGCCTCATCCGTAAAGAGAACATTTGCACTGAAATAAGGATTGACACATCGTTGGATGAACCATTCGCAGAGGCCAATCAGCTGCTGATAGTGCCTGCACACGCTCTACATTTTATGGAAACAACTGGTTCTCCCGTAGCACTCTCCATACAGTGACGTGGTCAGCGTTATCTTGCACAGCAGCAATTACTCTGACGCTGACATTAGGGTTATCGTCAACTGCACGAACCGAGCGAGGTGGCGCAGTGGTTAGACACTGGACTCGCATTCGGGAGGACGACGGTTCAATCCCGCGTCCGGCCATCATGATTTAGGTTTTCCATGATTTCCCTAAATCGCTCCAGACAAATTCCAGGATGGTTCCTTTCAAAGGGCACGGCCGTCTTCCTTCCCCGTCCTTCCCTAATCCGATGAGACCGATGAACTCGCTGTTTGGTCTCCTTCCCCAAACCAACCAACCAACCAACTGCACGAAGAATTGCTTCGTCCATTGCAGGTGTCCTTGTCGTTCTAGGTCTGCTCCAGTCGCGAGTCATAGGCTGAATGTTTCGTGTAAACATTGCACTGACTGCAAAACCACGTTCGTGATGAACACTAACCTGTTATGCTACGTACTGATGTGCTTGATGCTGGTACTGTAGAGCAATGAGTCACATGTCAACACAAGCACCAAAGTCAACATTAGCTTCCTTCAATTGGGCCAACTGGCGGTGAATCGAGGAAGTACAGTACATATTGAGCTCTAACATGGAAATTAAGCGTTTCCGGACACACTGTGTGTGAGGAATGTTTCCTGAAAGTTTTGCCGTACCTTTTTGTAACACCCTGTATATTATATTTCTTGTATGGTTTGTGTTTGGTTGTACGTTCATATTTAATTTAAGCCTAGTGTTTGTTCATTGATATCATTGTATCACATAATGTTGTTGCGAGCGAGGTTTCTGACAATTTTCCGATGCTTTTTTTTCTTCAACGTATGCTTTCCAGTGGTTACTGTTAATTTCGTGGTTGATTTGTGATACGTTTATAGATTTTGTTTTTCTATGTTTGGAAGGATCAGTTCAGTGAAACTTTCTATGTAAAGTTTGTGTTTCATTTCGCTCTGCTCCCTAGGAATTTTTTGTGGGTAATTTTGTGATAGTGAATATACGTATTTAGATTTCTCATTTGTCGTCCTTTCTGTGTTGTGCGCGCTGGCCGATGGGACCGAGCAGTTCTAGGCTCTTCGGTCGGGAACCGCACGACCGCTACGGTCGCAGGTTTGAATCCTGCCTCGGGCATGGATGTGTGTGATGTCCTTAGGTTAGCTAGGTTTACGTAGTTCTAAGTTCTAGGGGACTGATGACCTCAGCAGTTAAGTCCCATAGTGCTCAGAGCCATTTGAACCATTTTGTGTTGTGCGACAACTCGTTCTTCATCGCCTGGTGTATGCAGAAGTTTTACACACTGCACAAAAAGAATCACTAACGAGTACTCTTGAAGAAATTGAAATATATTCACACACAGAAAATTAACCTCCAGAAATTCTAAAGGAATGGATTGATCAGAAAGACCAATATTACATAAAAAATTCTATTGAAATAATCCTTCCAAACACGAGATGAAAAGAAAAACCACACCCACTAATACATCAGTGATCATCTTATCACAAAATTAAGAATAATCATTTGAAAGAATAATATGAAGGAAACAGCATCGAAACGTTGTCACAAACCTTACGCACCTCGACACTGTCTGGCATAACCAATTCCTTCGAAAAGAGTAGAATTAAATTACAGTGAACGTAACCACGTAAATACGATCGATGCAAGAAATATAATAAAGCTGGAAGAACAAAGGTATGACCTACAGGATACCTTAGAAGCAAACAACCTGCAACCACATAACAATGGTAACTCAGCTGTCAGTACAGGTGTCACGAAACGTCATTATGAAATAAACTTTCATAATTCGATAGCTACATATACGAATGATACAGCGGAAGTTTAAAATTTACTCTAACAACATAAAGAGGCAAACACACACAATATTGTAACAGCAATGGAGGCAGCGATGTCATATGGACATCAAAGCCATCTGAGTTACTTGAGAAACCACAATTCTATTATACGTTAAATCCACCAACTTAAACATTTGAAATATTGTACCAAACTTTGTAATTTTCATATATAACCTGAAGATGGCGATCACACCGAAACAAACTAACAACATAATAATACATAGCAATGTCTTGGTCTTACAACATAATATACAATGTTACATTTAAGTTAAAATTGCGATTGTGGACATGGTAGCTAGTATAATGTGGGAAGAATAAAGTAAATGGTTGTGTAAAGGGGGACTGAGCAACTCTCTAAGAGAGACGATCATATCCTGAATGCCAGCGTTATGTTAAAAAGATGTGGGTGACATATACTGAAGATATTCCAAGAATATAGTGACATCTGTGGGGCGAAGATAGGTATAGCCAAACAAGAAAAGCCAAGCAGCGGAAAACGGCCTAAGCCGTCGACCCTGCAGCTGAATCGAAACACCTAAGAGGGACTCTTACAGGTGACGCGATGCGGGAAGTCAAGTTTCGTCATTCATATGCCGCCATATTCATTATAAGAAGTATGTTGCGCTACGCTGCGTCTTCGTCCTGACTCTGTGTATTCCTTGGAACTCGATCCCTCAGTCAGCTCTCCAGCAGACAGGGCGTGTCTTGCTGCTACAGTTGTATGCTTGAACTAAAAGTATTAATGAGAAACGCAGTAAAATGTGATTGAGGGAGAAGGCCAGGGATGTGCGATTGAACTGCAGCACGGAGTATACCCTCAGCAGAAACACCTCCTCCCCTCCTATGCTCCTCTTTGGGTAACTAATCTGCTGGCTGACTTAATGTGAGCCGAAAGAATTAGTAGAAAAACCTCTCCTCCCCCCCCCCCCCCCGTTCCCCTTTTGGGTTACCAATCGTGTGACTGGTTAAATGTCGGCCGATATTAATTCTTAAGCTGTACCAACCTCTTCATCTCAGAGTAGCACATGCATGCAGCGTCCTCTATTATTTTTTGGATGTGTACTAATGTATGTCTTCCCCCACAGGTTTTAACTTCGATAGCTCCCTACAATACCATTCAAGGTAGTTAGTTTGTCAGCTGGGAAATGTAACAAGTAAACACTGTGAGATCAGAACTTCAGAATTAGAACAGGACGAGACTACAATGTATGAAACCATTTCCAGAAGAGTAAAAGTAATTAATGCCAATAAGTAGCTGAGAACTAACGTAGATGCAATTTGGTGCATCTAGAACAAATGTGTGTCAGACATCATGCATACCACACTGATAGAGAATTTAAATATCAGGGATGTAAAAAATATTGAAACAAGCTGGTTTGGTGCTGGTGGTAATCTGAAAACATGTGGTTGTGAGTTGTTACTGCAGAACATTCGTCTTGTAATTCTAACAGACAACAGATCCCCTTTGGAAAACTTCCAACTATTTGTGGGAAATACAGGTTCATTATTGTCAGACAAGAAGGAAAAATTGGTAGTTTGTCGGGATTTCAGTGTAAATTTCTTAAATTACTCTGACCGGAAAAGTGAAATGGGATCACTATTTGTCTGTTTAAACGCGTTTTTAGTAATTTATTTTCCAACTCGTATACGTATAATCATGAGCGAGATTCTGATAACATCTTTATAGACAGTGCTCAAACTGACGAACGTACAAATCAGTGAAGTTTATTAATGATGCAAGGATGTAGTGTCTTAAGGATACGTTAAGAGAGGTATGATGATGTATGAATGAGTGAATGATGTATGAATGGAAGAAAACGCATGTCTGAAATTCAGTGCAGTCTATAGTAAATTCAAGTGGACATGAAAGTAATTTTCCTAAAATATTATCCAGCAAATCCATTAAACAAATAAATAGGCCATGGATAAATTTATGAACTATAATATAATGTGAGAGGAACAAGTAAACTTACATAAATTCCACAATACCAGAACTAGTCAAAATCTGATGTTACTTCGATCCAAAAAAAAAAAAGAAACAGAGAAAATGCTCTAAGATAGTGAAAAAAAGTCGTTAAAGTCACAAAAATATGAATATCATGACAGAAATTCATAATGAAAATAATACTGAAATCAATAAAGGTATAAAACATCTCAAAAACAACTGCTGGTATGGGATTTATGGAATGTTAAACGGTATCGATAAGAGTTTTTATAATGTAATAAGTAATGTTATTAGACATATAATTATGTAATACATCATTGGCACAGGGAATTTTTCCCTGCAGATTAAAGTACATCATTCTTAAACCTCTTCATAAAAAAGATGACATAGACTTAAATAATTGTTGTTCGCTTTCCAAAATATTCTATAAAATAATCTACTCATGCGTAGTCTCACATTTAGGTAGTAACAGTTTACTCTAAACACTACAGTTTGAATCCCAGAAGAGTTGCACAACTGAGAATTCTATTTGTACATTCAGTTATCAAATATTAGAACTGTTAAATAATGAATTCCCAATTGGAAATTTTTATCATCTTTCTAAGGCATTTCATTTTGTAGATCATGTTATTTTCTTAAGAAAACTTAACATTTATGGAAATGACCTTGCAGACAAGTAGTTAGAAATACGCTGAATATTCCGATTGGTAGAAGGAAACATTTAAAAATTTCTGTCCACCTTTACTCCTTACACATATGAGTGATTTTCCACGTAACGTTCCCAAGCCCGTCTACTTTATGCTGATGATACTAACTTTAAAGTAAATTTCAATACAGAAAAAGCAACTCTAGGAATTTTTAATGATATTAGGTTTGGCCCATAATACTTCATTATAGCTGAATAATTTTAACAAAATATTAATGTGACGAAGACATTGACTTTTCTAATCTAATCGGTAACAGTCTCTTCAGGGAGTACAAACGGCCGTATTTCGCATTAATGATATTTTTCAAAGAATTACTAAGTACTTCTCTGAAAATGGATCCTCCCTAAATATGAGAAAATAAACTAGTTCAAGCCCATCCAACGAATAGTTACATCAACAATTGCCATAGAACATGAACAGAAGTCTGTAAACAGGACAGACTGCTCCAAAATTTTGGGCGTAAAGTATTGACGAAAATTTGAAGTGGAAGAAGTATATTACCCACCTGCTAAAACAATTAACTTCATCTACTTTAGCTCTTCATATAACCGCTAGCCTTTTAAACAAATCAATCAAGCTCCTAACATATTCTATTAATTTCCACTCAAGACTTATTGGATAATTTCCTGCGGTAGCCCATTACTTAGAAAGAAAGTACTGGTTGTAAAAATGGAGAAATAAAAATAATTTATTATCTTCACCCGTATTCACCTTTTGGATACCTCTTTAAGGAGCTACGCAGTGTAAATGCTCCTTCACAGTGTACAAATTCAATAAGGCTAATCAAATGCGTCATAAATAATCCACATGAATTTGAGAACAGTAGTAATGTCTACAAATACAAGAATTTTAGAGGAGCAGTGACGTCTATAGATACAAGAGTTTGAGAAGAGTGTTGATGTATATAAATACAAGAAAGAGTGATCTTTATTAGCAATTCTTAACTTGTCAGTCTCAGAGAGGAGTTCAGTATCCCTGAAGATAAGTCTCTCACCATTTGCCTATTGACATTATATACATGACAGATAGAAAAGCAAGTTTCAATTCCAAACCAAACTAATTTCTCCTGGAAAATTCCTCCTATCATTTTGATACTAAAATCGTCAAATAGTTTATGGTACATGTAACTAACTCATAAACTTACTGACAAGTTCCTGGAACTTTTGATTCGATACTGGAGTAATGTAACAGGTATGGACCTGTCTGCATGAAATGGATTGCCGACTACAGTTTTGAAAAGTTAACGCTACACATTCTTCGGCTTCATTGTGTGTCCACTGGCGCCCTGACATCTCCAGAGAGCAGTGTGACTTTCTGGCATATTGTAAATGAGCCAGACGCGATCTTGAATCTGCAATCTTCCCTTTTCATGCCGAGCACACCGTTGTAACCCATCTCTATAACTCAAACACGCGAATACTCCAATGGAGACTCAACGATTTTTATATGAGAATGCAGGCTTTCTCGGCGAATCTTGAAGATAAATTCTTATCGGGTTGACAGCCGAGTCGATGCGTTGTTCTCCAGCAACGTTTCAGCCAGTTTCTTACTTGCCATCTTCGCCTGAAGATGGCAAGTAAGAAACTTGCTGAAACGATGCTGGAGAAAAACGTATCGACTCGGCTGTCAACCCGAGAAGAATTTATCAACGATTCTTTCTAGAAACTCTTCCAAGGTTGTGGCTAAGTCTTTTATCTGCGATATCTTTTTTTTTTTTCCAGAAGTGCTAGTCCACCAGTGTGTGTAGGACAACTGCTGTGAAGTTCGCAATGTAGGAGAGAGAGACGCAGACATACGTGACGCTGTGAGAAGGGGGGGGGGGGGCAGGAAGAGGAGGGGGAGTGTTGAGTCATGCCTGGTTAGCTCAGTCGGTTAGAGCACTGCCCGAGAAAAGCGGGTTCCAAGTTTGGCACCCGGTCCAGCACTCCGGTCTAGTCTGCCAGGAAGTTTGAAAAATAGAATTGCATAGTAAAACGTTTATTCTGGGAAATTATCTGTATTGGGCTAAAACCTCTGCTGCAGAGAGAGCCTTCTGCATCTTAGAGGCAATCTGTCTGCTGTTCTCAGTGGAATAGATGAATAAGAAATGCTGAGTGTAGCGTAATAGTGCTGAGCGTCATCGCAGCCGGTGTGACACCCAGCCCCCACGTACCGAGAGCTGCTTCTGTAGTAACATGTGCGTCATGGAGATATCTTTAGCTACCTTCGGTGTGAAAATCATACACTCCTGGAAATGGAAAAGAGAACACATTGACACCGGTGTGTCAGACCCACCATACTTGCTCCGGACACTGCGAGAGGGCTGTACAAGCAATGATCACACGCACGGCACAGCGGACAAACAAGGAACCGCGGTGTTGGCCGTCGAATGGCGCTAGCTGCACAGCATTTGTTCACCGCGTCCGTCAGTGTCAGCCAGTTTGCCGTGGCATACGGAGCTCCATCGCAGTCTTTAACACTCGTAGCATGCCGCGACAGCGTGGACGTGAACCGTATGTGCAGTTGACGGACTTTGAGCGAGGGCGTGTAGTGGGCATGCGCGAGGCCGGGTGGACGTCCCGCCGAATTACTCAACACGTGGGGCGTGAGGTCTCCACAGTACATCGATGTTGTCGCCAGTGGTCGGCGGAAGGTGCACGTGTCCGTCGACCTGGGACCGGACCGCAGCGACGCACGGATGCACGCCAAGACCGTAGGATCCTACGCAGTGCCGTAGGGGACCGCACCGCCACTTCCCAGCAAATTAGGGACACTGTTGCTCCTGGGGTATCGGCGAGGACCATTCGCAACCGTCTCCATGAAGCTAGGCTACGGTCCCGCACACCGTTAGGCCGTCTTCCGCTCACGCCCCAACATCTTGCAGCCCGCCTCCAGTGCTGTCGCGACAGGCGTGAATGGAGGGGCGAATGGAGACGTGTCGTGTTCAGCGATGAGAGTCGCTTCTGCCTTGGTGCCAATGATGGTCGTATGCGTGTTTGGCGCCGTGCAGGTGAGCTCCACAATCAGGACTGCATACGACCGAGGCACACAGGGCCAACACCCGGCATCATGCTGTGGAGAGCGATCTCCTACACTGGCCGTAGACCTCTGTGATCGTCGAGGGGACACTGAATAGTGCACGGTACATCCAAACCGTCATCGAACCCATCGTTCTACCATTCCTAGACCAGCAAGGGAACTTGCTGTTCCAACAGGACAATGCACGTCCGCATGTATCCCGTGCCACGCAACGTGCTCTAGAAGGTGTAAGTCAACTACCCTGGCGAGCAAGATCTCCGGATCTGTCCCCCATTGAGCATGTTTGGGACTGGATGAAGCGTTGTCTCACGCGGTCTACACGTCCAGCATGAACGTTGGTCCAACTGAGGCGCCAGGTGGAATGGCATGGCAAGCCGTTCCACAGGACTACATCCAGCATCTCTACGATCGTCTCCATGGGAGAATAGCAGCCTGCATTGCTGCGAAAGGTGGATATACACTGTACTAGTGCCGACATTGTGCATGCTCTGTTGCCTGTGTCTATGTGCCTGTGGTTATGTCAGTGTGATCATGTGATGTATCTGACCCCAGGAATGTGTCAATAAAGTTTCCCCTTCCTGGGACAATGAATTCACGGTGTTCTTATTTCAATTTCCAGGAGTGTATAAACGGTTCACTGGTACAAAGTCTTTTGAGATTAGGGACCTTCGATCAGCAGTGATTATTTAACCAGGTACGAGGTCATTAGATGCATATATTTATTCATCGCCAGTGATAGCAATTCCTTGAAAAATAGTTAGAGTGAGTGTTGTACCTAGAGGAAAGAGACGTCACTTCAGTCTAGAAGCTGATTTAAGAATTAGATGGAGGATGGAGGAATCCACGTAGACACCACCATGAGAAGTTTCAACCATTATCCGCTCTTCTCGTTGTTGTTAGACATGAGGTGGTTTTTTGAGCAGCATTTGAAAAAATTCCACTTTCTAGACCTTTTTTAACCCTGTGTAATACATTAAAGCTGTTTGAATTATATTGTTAATTCTTGAGGTACAGAATTTTAGAATTTTATGGTGAGTAAATGCTACATATCCTTAGAATCATGGAAACCCTCTAATATCTTATCGAAACTCTTTCTGACGGCAAATTGCAACAGCTCGACGTGGCATGTACTCAACAAGTCACTGGAAGTCCATTGCAGAAATATTGAGAAATGCTGCTTCTATAGCCGTCCATAATTGAGAAAGTATGGGATTTGGTATATGAACTGACCTCTCGATTATGTCAAATAAACTTTTGATGTGTTGGGCGACCTGGGTGGCATTATCATTCGCTCAGTACGTCCAGAATCCCGGTGATATGGCGCAATGTCATATATAAATATTCCATCGATGTTTGGGAATGTATGAGAATGTAAGTCCATGCCTGGGTGCTGATAGTCTCCAAGTAATCGAACATGTCAATATCCAGTCAATGATTGGTTCAGTTGGACAAGAGGACCCAGTTCGTTCAATATAAATATACTCCACACCGTTATCGAGACTTCACCAGCAGGTACTTTGCCATGTTAACAACTAGGGAGCTTAGCTTCGTGGGGTCAGCGCCATATTTGAATCCCGCTACCAGCTCTTACCAATTGAAATCGGGTCTCGTCCGTCCAGGCCACTGAATTCAGCTGTATAGGATCCAACCAATATGGTCACGAGTCCAGGACATGCGCTGATGGCGATGTGATATTCACACAGGCATTCACGTGTCACCTCCTGACATAGGCCATTATTGCATATCTCTCAGCACCGTCCTAACGCCTATTCATTTCTGCGGTTATTTCAAGCAGGTATTGCTTGTATGTTAGCACTGACTGCTCTTCGGAAACATCGCTTCTCTCGGCCGTTCGCCAATACGTTGTTCGCGGTGAGAGGTACGCCTGAAATTTGGTATTCTCGGCACGCTCTTGAGTCTGTCGCTCTCATAATATTGAATTACCTAACGATTTCCGAAGCTGAATGTCCTGAGTCTATCTCAAATACCATTTCTTGTTTAAAGTCTGTTAATCGCCATTGTGCGGCCGCAATCACGTCGTAAACCTTTTGACATGAATAACATAAGTACAAATGACAGCTCAGCTAGCACTACACCTTGTGTATGTTGAAATACTGCCATGTACATATGTGCACATCGCTGTCCCGTGACTTTTGTGTTCTTAGTGTTTAACATGGGAACAGTTAACCTCATCGGTCTTGTACAATCTCATATCTTGAAATAGAAGTTCTTTTCTCCTAGAATATACAATACTCGTAAATTAGCTGAATTTCTTTAATTTTCTAACAATTTTAGCTTTATTGCGAGTGGAAATGTGTACTGGTGTTTCATTTAAAAATACATTTAACTTGTAACTGCTTTTTGATAATATTTTCGCATAAAGTGGGTTCACTTACTGTTTAATGGTGTCTCGTGGGATAGTAATGTAACGGATAAACTATTAAATGAAGTACTGATAACATTTTCTCGAGTACAACGACTTTAAATTTCAGGCGAATGTGTGTTCCTTGTTACTAGTGTTTTTGAAAACGTCTTCAAACTTGGAAAAATCTTAATTTGGCGGAGTAATTTTTGTGACTCCAGAAAAATACTTTAGGACATAAGAAAGGAAAAACATTCTTTCAAAAGGAACAAGAAAATATATAAAACTTCTAGTACGGGTATGGATAGAGGCAGATGCCTGAAATGTGTAGCATGGTACAACATTCTCTCTATACACTCGTCTGTGAACAGCCCAATGCGGATATTTTTCTGGTTTTACATGAAGCTATTAGCATACGAAAGCCAAGTAGAAAATGAACTAGCAGCTGAGGATCGTAGCTGCCTTTGCAATGTAGAATGCCAAAGAACTATGACAAAATTTTATGCACAGGTGAAATTTATACATTCAGGCTGGCAGTTGTCTCTGTGAAATGTTTCTGTGTACATATGCTGTTGCTATAAAGTTCAAGTTATTCGTGTCGATAATTGACTAAATATTCATCAATGTCCACTATTTCCTTGTGTAAAAGAACTCAGTATGGAGTCATCATTATATCATTCATAGTGAAGTGACTCCGACTGCAACGTGCACGACAACACCTTTACTGGCGCGCTGAACAGTGGCCATAGTGTTTTGTCACTACTAAGTCATTCACTCTCTCTCCCTCCCCCCCTTCCCCCTCCCCCCTCCCCCCTCCCCTCCTCCCCCTCTCCCCCCCCCCCTCTCTCTCTCTCTCTCTCTGTCTCTCTCTCTCTCTCTCTCTCTCTCTCTCTCTCTCTCTCTCTCTCTCTCTCTCTCTCACACACACACACATACACACACACCTTGCTGCGAGGACTACACACGGATGCAGTATACGGGGAGGAGATAATCTATGCCACAAAATTTTGACCCTGGATAGCTGAGGCCAGTAGG
The DNA here is from genome assembly GCF_023897955.1 of Schistocerca gregaria. Taxonomy (NCBI): domain Eukaryota; kingdom Metazoa; phylum Arthropoda; class Insecta; order Orthoptera; family Acrididae; genus Schistocerca; species Schistocerca gregaria. The sequence continues at coordinate 398,715,991 of NC_064922.1, forward strand.
AACCAAAATTACTAATGCTGTGTAGGTGGACAATGCACCATTTTTAAACTACGGAAACTTGGCGCCACGCGCCTCGATTGGCCCCCAGAGTGGAAAGGTGGTGCGCTATCACCGAGCGTGCGGGCCGCTTCGGATACATCGCGATCTCCGGGAGGCAAAGCATTCGTGGTCATGCGTTGTCCAGAGCATCCGGCAACAGGGCAATCCCGTGGCCAATCGGAGGTGCCAAGTTTCCGTAGTTACTTTAGTGAAAGGTGAGGCGAACAGTTTTACATTCAAGGTTTAGTTCTGTGACAAGCTACGGATTGTCGCCTATCCTGACCATCAAGTGTTTACGTCTTGAAACAGCTTCAGGCAGCAAATAAGAAATATTTACGCACTAACGACGCCAGTGTTATGATGGTAGGCAAAGGAATCACGAACTGAAGTTGCTTTTGGACAGTGTGCACCTAGACAGCAGTAACAAGAAAAATAAAAGCACACTAGCGTGGATCCCGTTTGGCGGCAATATCTCTGGGAAAATCAGCAGAATCATGGAGCCACACATTCGAAATGTGTATTTCGTCCAGCCTCCAAGAGTTTGACATCACTAAGTTTAGTGACGGCAGTTTCGGTCAAGAAAGATCGTCTGATTAACAACGATAACGACCTGCAACCGATGCAGGCGTACAAAAAGCAAAGCGTACCTGCACAATGATATCCGCAATCGACAACGGTAAGGGCGGACACTGTAGTGGAGACTGCAGTTTCAAGCTCTGTTAAGCCCCCATTATCCTAACCACCGCCACCAGCCACAACGACGGCTGCACAAATATCGGCAGGAGGGAAATGAGGGAGGCGACAATGGCCATCATACACAGCTCATCGTCACGAGCACAGAAGTTGTTGTCAGAAACGGCATGAAGATAGTAGTGAATCTGTTAGTCGAAATGTCTTGGGGAACTTGAGACCTGACCGAAATGGACTCCAGATTATTGTACATGCAGGTTTCACCATGGATTTACATAAACAAGCCTAATTGATTACTGTTCCGTCGTCGATTTATGTTTTGTGCCGCTTTCATTTAATGGACGTCTGAAAAACAAGGCTCTGAGCACTATGGGACTTAAATTCTGAGGTCATGAGTCCCCTAGAACTTTGAACTACTTAAACCTAATTAACCTAATACACAGCCATGCCCGAAGCCGAAATCGAACCTGCGACCGTAGAGGTCGCGCGGTTCCAGACTGAAGCGTCTAGAACCGCTCGGTCACTCACACCCGTAATTGAAGCCTGAGCTTGGCTTCCTGCAGTTCACTTAAATTGCATCAAGTAACAAACTGAAGCCGTTCGCAGTACCCGCACAGCAAGGCCGTTTTGGTTATTGTTACAGGGCCAGACCAGTCCATCATCCAGACTGTTGCCCTTAAAAGTACATAAGGCTGCTGCCCCTCTTGAGGAACCACACGTTTGTCTGTCCTCTCAATAGTTACCCCTCCGTTGTGGTTGTACCTACGGTACGGCTATCTGTATCACTGAGGCAAGGCACGCAAGCCTCTCCACCAACGGCAAGGTCCATGGTTCATGCGGGGGGGGGGGGGGCGGGTCTGGGGGGGGGAGGCACATTTAAGTTCAAAATTCATAAAATACCCTTGATTCTGTGATAGCAGGATTCTGTTCACCATGATTTCCATAATAGACTAGAATTAAAGTTTTGGTTCAAATGGCTCTGAGCACTATGGGACTCAACTGCTGTGGTCATCAGTCCCCTAGAACTTAGAACTACTTAAACCTAACTAACCTAAGGACATCACATACATCCATACCCGAGGCAGGATTCGAACCTGCGACCGTAGCAGTCGCTCAGTTCCGGACTGCGCTCCTGGAACCGCGAGACCACCGCGGCCGGCTAAAGTTTTGGGTGCTCGTATTTAATGTGGTAGCCTCAGTGGGCAGCGAACGCTATTGCATTAGCAGTGAGACGTGATTTTCAAGAATGGCTTGTGCTGTTCAGTTGCCTAGCACCAGTCTTGAGCGTGTCATTGTCACCGAGAGATTGTGTTCGCGAGCAGTTCTCTCTACAGCGTGAAGAACTTTCTTTATTGAGGCCGAAGATGATCTGTAAAATACGCACAGCTACTCGTGATGCGGCAGGTATGGTATTACTAAATATGAACCCTGTAACTGCTCGATTTACCTGTTTTTGAGTACGCAATAAACTTTCTGTTACATCATAGTTGCAGGGGTTACGAATGTGTTTCGCGCAAAGGATCTCGCCATGGTCAATAACTTCATAGACACTGGAGTAGGAGAAATGTAGGCACAGGTGTGGTATTTGAAACTACAATAATGGATTATTCGAAGGCGTGCTTGTTCTATGCTGTAAATAATGCTACACGATTAATAGCGCCTTTCTTAGGTATCCTTGGCATTCCTCTCTTTAATGTCGCTAATGGAATCTGTATAAAGTTATTTGTAAATATTTCAAGCTTCGTTTTACATCGAAATGATTTCATCAATTTATCAATTTTATTTCTCTAGTATGTTATTTAAAACTTGAATATTTTACTAAACTATTGAAAATTTGTGTCTCCCTCAATTGCAATAGTTCTATACATGCAACATGTGGAGTCTTTAGACGGGTCCACAACATAACTTGATGTTCTGTAGAAGTTTTAAATGGAGAGAGTACCATTTAGAGTGAGTTAAATATAATCTCACCGGACACGTTATTAGTCACGTCCTTAAAAGAGCACACAGGTGGTTTAGGAACGTTGTACATCTTGTGGAACGGGTACCAGGTGGTTATGAGAGCTTCCATGGCTGACAACACTCATGGCGGTTATGTGTTGTGTGTACTCCATTCCTTTGTTTAATAACAAAGCATTATGTTGTGTTGACTTCTCCACACGGAAGAATGGCAAAAGTAAGTTTTGTATTTGAACGTGCCCATGACTAAACAGTAAACCAAGTTTCCCAGTCTGTTGGTATATCAGCGTGGACTACCCCATGTTCATGGAGGGAATGGTGTACCAATCGCAGGCGTACTACGTGGCGTAAGAGCAGTAATTGGAAAAAGATTCTGTTCGATAGGAACCGGGAACTGCTGTCACCCCCTGTCAGTGACAATCCCTGTCAGTGACAATCGATTTAAAGTCAAACTGGAATTGCTGCTGTCAGACAATTTTGGCACATATAGATCATTTTCCTATCGAACATCGGGAAGGAAATTGCATGAATTGAACATCTGAAGTCACGTACTTCTTTAAAAGTCTATTGCATGCAGTACCACATAAAGCCGCACGTCTTCAGTAGGCCAAACAACACAGAAACCGGACAACAGCTGATTGCCTGCATGTAGTGCAGACCGATGAGCCGTAAATTGATTCTCTTTACATCATACATCCAAGAATATTGCCATGGTTCAGTAAGGTATGCACAGAACATAGTATGGAGAGTGCAGTTCAGACTGCAGCTCGTTCTGTTTACTTTTTTTTGTGTGTATGGGGTTTATCATGGCATGGATTGCGTCTCCTCATTTATGTTACTTCTAACACGAAGGATTATGTCTATTTCAACATTTTAAGAACTATGTGTGGCCCTTTCTTTTACTCCGTCAGATAAAATACATCGCATTCACGGCCTATGTTCAGGGGCACTGGATATGCTGGTAGCAGGAGGGGAGAGGGTAGTAGTTTTACTGTTTCTTTTTTCATGGTTAATGACGATCGAATGGTACTTAGGAGGCCTATCTGTGCACCCTCTGCTTCTACTCTGCAAGCAGTAGCAGCTCAGAGGTGAACAGTGACAGCAACATTCATTCTAGAATGTAATCATGTCCCACCGACGAGTACATATCACTACGCAATACCTTCAGACATTTGAACGGAGTCGCGTTGTGGGCTTATCGGAAGCTGGATGGAAGTATCGACGAATTGACGCACATGACGGTGTATCAGTGGTGTGTTGCCGCTTTCAGCAGTTGTCTGTGGAACATTCCCACATCAGTGGACCAAGTTCTAGATGTCCCCGTTGCACGTACACCCCTCAACACCAGTGCACTGCGTGGGCCGCGTCGGCCGACCAGACATCATCCGGGGACGAAACCCGGCCCCACTTTGCAGCTGCTGTGTACGATGAGACAATTAGGAAACTTATGCTAGCAACAGGATTAAGATGAGGTGCTTCTCTGGCCAGGATATCGCTGACACCATGATACATCCAAGCATATGTACTCTGGCGTCTTGGAAGTGTTGACTGGAGAGTGGAATTGCGCTCTTTTGTTTCAGGTGATGAGACTTTCTTATGTCTGTATGCGAGTGAGCGACATACAATTGTATGGCGTAGACCTGGTGAGCTATCTGTTCCATACTGCATTTACACACCACACACACGTCGCTTCCCTGGTTTCATGGAGTGGGACGTCATCAGTTGCTACTCCCGGGTGCATTTGATGTTTCTGCGGTCTAATGTAATCATACATTTTATTGTCAGAAGATACAACAGGTCTACAGGTCTTAAACTGCCAACAATGCACTTGTCCGTCCTCTACTAGAGTGCTGGTGTGCAATATGGAAGCCTCACCATGTAGGACTAACGGATGACATCGAGAAAGTTAAAAGGAGGTCCGCTCGTTTCGTGTGACCGTGAAATAGGACAGAGACTGTATCACGCATATGATATGGTAGCTGGGCTGGCAATAACTGAAACGGAGGCGTTTTTCGTTGTAGCGAGTTGTTTTAACGAAATTTTTATCCCCTATGTTCATCTCCGCAAGCGCAAATACTTTGTTGCCACCACCCTGTATTATGAGAAGTTACAGTTCTAATAAAATATGAGAAATAAAAGCTCACATTGAAAGATGTGTTCACCCATCCCACGCGCTGTTCGAGTATCGAATGGTAGAGAAGTAGAGTGAGAGTGGTTTGATAACCCACCATCATATACTTAAGTGTGAACTGCAGAGTAGATGTATGTGGAGAAAATTAGTCTATATCTTGAGGAAGTCGACTGCAACACGACCAAGTGATGGTTATTTTGGTATTTCAGAATGTAGGCATTCGCAGAACAATTTGAAACTGATCGACCGCTGCCAAGGAAGTCCACGCAATTGTAAAGTGCAGGTATTCAGCTAGATTCCAAATACAAGTTGGAGAGAGGTAACGATTAGCTCCAAAAAGTCATTTTCAGGTCGGTAAAATACGGATAATATTCATAAAATTATATGCACTCGTTGCATCAACAGGCTGCAGTAATTGAAGGCAGTTGCAGCTTCTACTCTAATCTTATCAGCAGAATCCTTTTCACTGTTGGCACATGAAATCTATGACACTCTGGAGTTGTTTATTTTGGCTCTTTAGGATTTTTTTGTGTTAAATGTTTAATGAAAACACACGAATGTGTAGTTACAATTTTTTCATTAGGGGGCTGAGAATATTGTACGGACCGGCTTCGAGACGCCTCTGGCAGGCACCGAGCAGACACCATCGAGTGCCGCGAGCGCCTTTGACGGACGTCCGGACACCGTCGGCGGCGGGGCCCGGGTCGAAGAGAATCGAGTTAGCTGACCCCTGGCAGGCAGGCTACCTGCAGCCCGGGCCTAGCGCCCCGGCACGAGAGCCCTCGGCGCAATTCAATCTGGAGGGCGCACCAGTCTGTCGCAAGACTTTTCCCTGGGAGAGGCGCCATCACTGCAGCGCGAGAGCAGACTGTGGGAACTTGACTCGTCTCAAACACTCAAACGTTACCTCGTTGCTTTCGGCAGACGGCTCACGTCATAGATACCACCCAGATATCCCAATGCTCAAACAACTCAAAGAATTGCTTCCCCCCCTTTCCTTCCTCTTTCCTTTTCCATCTCAAACTGCTAACGTCTCCTTATTTAAATTTTATAGTTACGAGAGCGATTAAATCGGTACTCTTTTTAAGAATTAACGCAAGTATTTTTGCCAAACACAGAATGTTACTGTTGTAGACTTTCAGTGTGAACACTGGTATGATGCAACTCTTATAGCTAATTTGGACCAACTCTCTTCATATCGCCGTAGGAACTGCAACCTGTATACTATTGAAATTACTGATGATAATTATGACGATGTTGCTATTTTAATTAGGCTCTTAACAGAATGGTCAACAGCCTCGTTGCTGGTTATCACGATACACATAGCGTTGTTGGACCAATGTTCGTCGTAAGAAACGAGTTGCTGCGATTGTTTACCAGGAGCTTACGCAGCAATTTTCTTCAAAATATCTGGCAATGACGACACAACTATGTGTTTCGTCATTGATTTTAGTAGCTAAATTGGCAATATTTTACCTCCACTTCCCCCTGTCACCAACATGAGCATTCCATGGTACCTCTGCTTGAACACTTAAAACGGTTCTTTCTTTCAGTTGTGTTGGAAATTGCGATTTACTAGCTCGTCACGGTCACAAGTTATCTGACATCACCATCTGCAATTCAAAGTTTTTTCTGTAGCACCAAATTTCCAATACTTCTTTTGCCTCCGAGTTTTTACGGTTTATCATCAACGTTTTACTTCCTCAAAAGCCTACAACCCAGAAAGATGCATTAAAAGTACTTCCTAAGACCAGAAAAACAGTGAAATTGTTTCCAAATTGTTTCCATCTTTTATCGTAAGGAATACTGTTTTTATTCTTGTCGTCACGTTCCGTACAGATGAGGTCTAGTCGCATCTCTTTGGACATGTTAACACAAAAGACCCAGTTACGGTAACGGAGCGCCATTGCTTGATCAGAAAACTGGATCTGTAGCAATACCCACCTCGTGCAGTACTGAGCCTTTTTCTTTCTTTTTTTTTAGCAACTGTGAACAGTTAACGTTATTGTTTAATGATTAACGATTTCGCTGGGCAGCTTAAAGAAGTTGAAATAAACTACTAATTGTTTCAACAAGATGGGGCTACTGAACTCACAGTTAACAACACTGCGCGTCATCTGGAAAAGTTATTTAGGGAACGAGTCATCTGAAAAAAAATCCATTGCACCCACGCTTGCTGGACCCTCCTGCACTAGATTTTTTCTACTGCAGTGTATCGCAAGCACCCACGCACGTTTTGTTACTTAAAAACTGGAACAACTGCTTGCCTGCGAAGCATATCAGAATCAGTTTGAAAAATACGCGTTTCTAATCAAATAAAGCAGTACATTTTCTTAGGTTTCCATGACCAGCGTCATTCTGAATAAAAGAATTTTGGGTATTAAGTCGTGTCATGAAACACTGAAGCAGCTGAATTGAAATTTCGACCGATTTTGCAGTAGTCCACTTCAGGAGGCCCTAAAGGGGATCACTGCAACATCAGTCGAATTCGATGGTGTACTGTCTTCTGAAGGATGTGAATGTTGTTCAGTGGAACTGCTATCATTCAGACTTAGTGTTGTGAGACAGACCTAGCGAGAGGCGAACTGATACTGCAATGTACACTAAGGTGATAAAAGTCATGGGATACCTCCTAATATCGTGTCGGAACTTTTTTTGCCATGTCATTGGAAATCCCAACAGAAATATTGAGCCATGCTGCGTCTAAGGCCGTCCATAATTGTGAAAGTATTGCCGGTGTAGTATATTATCACGAACTGACTTCTCACCCAAAAGTCTTTGATGGAATCCATTCTCGCTATTGTTCAGAATGTTCGTCAACCGATCATGAAACAGTTGTGAACCAGTGACAAGACGTCGTTGTTAGAGAAGATAAAGTCCAAGAATGACGGCAAATGGTCTCCATGTATTCAAACATAACCCTTTCTACTTCATGATCGGTTTAGTTGGTTCAGAGGACCCAATTCATTCCAAGTAAACAGAGTCCATATCATTATGGAACTACAACCAGATTTCACAGTACATTGCTGATAACTTGGGTCTATGGCTTTGTGGGGTCGGGGTCACACTCGAACACCACCATCAACTCTTACCAATTCAAATCGGGACTTACCTGACGAGGCTACGGTCTTCCAATTATCTAGGGTCCAACCGAAATTGTCACGAGCCCAAGAGGCGTTGTCGCGCTGTTAGCAAGGACATTTGCGTGGTCGTCTGCTGCCATAGCCAGTAAACGCCAAATTCCACCGCACAGCCGTAACAGATAAGTTCATCGTACGTCCAACATTGATCTCTGTAGTTATCTCAGCAGTAATGCTTATGTGTTACTACAGATGCCGCTGCTCACTGATGTTAAGTGAAGGCCGTCGGCCACTACGTTGTCTGTTGTGAGAGGTGATGCGTGAAATATGGTTTCCTCGGCACAGTCTGCACTCTGTGAGTACTGAATTATCAAACTATTTCTGAAATGGATCGTCCCATCCATGTGTCTATCTCCAACTACCATTCCGCGTTCAGAGTTTGTTCATTCCCGCCGTGTGGTCATTATCACGCCGGAAACTTTCCCAAATGAATCGCCAGAGTACAAATGACATCTCCGACAGTGGACTGCTTATCACCGCAGTGTAATATCATTCATGGTTGAAATTCTGGTCTGGTTACCTAGAAATAATGTGGTTTTCGTGATTTGCCTGTATCACTTAAAGAAATTGAAGATTTCCTTTGGACACGTCACGTCCGAAATCCATTCCCTCCTGTTGCCTGTCTGAGTTCTTGCTACGCCACTAACGGCCTTGCACCTAGCAGGGTTGTCCACTGGACTCGCATTCAGAAGGGTAACAGTTCAAACCCGTGCCCACTCGTCCATATTTAAGTTTTCCGTGATTTCCATAAATCAAACATGACAAATGGCAAGATGATTCCTTTTGGAAGGGCACGAACGTCTTCCTTCCCCTTCCGTGACACTATCCAAGCTTGTGCTCTATCCTTAATGACCTCGATGTTGACGAGGCGTTAAATCCAATCTTCCTTCCTTCACTAATGACATCGTCCTCCATGCGATATTAAACGTTGAATTTATTTTGCTGTTGTGACTTAAGAGATTATTTATCAGTAATTCATTACCTTCTGCAATTAAAGCACTATCTACGACGTTATCAGACAAGCCAAAACTCTCCTACTCGTCCAACCCTGATTTCATTTATATACGTCATTGACATATTTTTCATTTCTTCTTATTTCAGACTAGTTCACTTTCATATAATAAATCTGTTGCTTCACTCAGTATTTAATTAATGCATCAGTGTCTGGATATTTGTATGGGGGCGACAGTAATCAAGGGCCGACATAACATGACGTACAGTTCTATAAAAACTTGAAGCACGAAAGTACTTTCACATGATGTGCCACTGCCAAGTTGCATCCTTACAGGAAACTCGGACGGTACATAGGAATAACAGCTACAGTATAGTACAGAATTTAACTTAAAGGAAAACGCAATGCTACCAACAGAAATGTCGCTTTAATTGAAAGATAATACTTAGAGTGTAGTCACCGCGTTTTATGATGGTTCCCTGTGTAATATCCTCCCTTCTTCCTTCTTTCTTATACTGTCCACATTAAACAATGCCCAGTCCAAATAATTAGTAAGCAGATTCCTATATGAAGATTTGAGTGGAGCGAAGATTACAATAAACTTTCAAGTTTACGTAGCTTGGCATGTTGAGATGCCTCCAGTTCGTTTTTTCTAGCGGTCTGAGTCTTGAATCTGAAAATCTAACGTCAGGTCCTCACGGTTGGTTTGAACCAAATTAATTCGAAGATTTCTCACATAAATAAATTTTCCATTGATTTTCTCACATTTTAGTATATCATACAGTATTTTGATTTTTCACATTAACAAAGCCGAAATTACATTGTTCGCACCTGTTATACAAAAGTACGTCCTATCACATCAGAGGCAAGCTTACGACGCACGCATCCTGCGGAAATAACAGTATTCCAGAGATTTACAATTTTCCTTAATAAGTGAAATCCTAGTAGTTTTCGTTTCATTATTAATTTTGTTTATTATTTCGTAAATGAATATAGAAATAAACATAGTAAAGAATGCAGGATTGTTTAATTAATAATAGAAACTTTAAGTGTGCAAATAATTCGTAATCTCAAATGTTTCTACGAAAAAATAATTTTAACTGTACTTTCAGAAATAAAATATTATATAAAGTAATTCCTTTTCACAAATTTTAGCTTGAAATATACCGTACTGCACATAAAATTATATGGGATTTTTCAGGAAAGCTACTTAGAGAATATAGCACTCCGTCTTCAGTCTGCAAGTGGCCCACCGGGACCATCCGACCGCAGTGCCATCCTTAGCTGAGGATGCCGATAGGTGGGGCGTGTGGTCAGCACACCGCTCTCCCGGTCGTTACGATGGTTTTCTTTGGCCTGAGCCGTGCCATTCGGACGAGTAGCTCAACAGTTGGCATCGTGAGGCTGAGTGCACCCCGAAAAATGGCAACAGTGCCTGGCGGCCCATCCAAGTGCAGGCCACGTCCGACAGCGTTAATTTCGGTAGTCTCACAAGAACCGTTGTATCCACTGCGGCAAGGCCGTTGCCAAGAGAATTTGGACCTGCCCAAAGTTGGATAAAAATACTGGTATCGAGAAAAGTAATGGTAGAGGAGGATGTCCCACTACACTTGAACAACAAAAAGGTGGAACATGATTCTTAGTATGGTCTGTGATCGGTGCGGACAGCAGCACGTACAGAACGCAAGATCTAGAAAAAGTGGTTGTGACAGAACTCATTCCTCCCCTAACGCTGTTGACAGCTATTGGATGATCGTCTGTGTAGGTGGACCTGGTGCAACACGTCTTCCCAACGCACACCTCACGTGCTCTACGAGGATCAGCTCGGGGAAACGGGCAGACCAGTGCATTGCCAAGTATCCTCTCGTTCCAGGAGCTCCTCCAACTGCTCTGTTCTATGCGGTCGCACATTGACGTTCATAACGATGAAGTCAGGGCCGAATGTAGCACAGAAAAGACGTACAACGGCACGAAATACAGTGTCACAACAACGACGACTAATGAAGTTGCATTGTTCTGCTGGTAGATGCCAGCCATCTGGTCGAGGTTAACCAAACTACATGTAGTTGCGGACATAGCTCTCAAGCAAAGCGCATACTTACGTTGATCCATTGTGTCTTACAGAATTGACAAAGTCACCCAGAGAATGTCCTTCGGCCTTAACCATTTCGATGATTATTGAAGGGTGCCTACTTCCAGACGTCGCACGGTGGACGCCCCAACGGCCAACTATTCGATGGAGCATAAAACTCGAGTCGTCTGGAAACTCCACCTGTAGCCACTTAGTTTACTTTCATTTGCGGTATTGACGTGCAAATCGCAGTCTTCATAGCAATGAACACCAGTCAGCACGGATGCATGAACCAGGCGCCTATGGTGCTCCATAGACAGCAACGTTCGCCGAACAGTCGTCGAGGTTGATCTGGGCTGTCAGTTGATCATCTGTAACACCTCTGTTCGCCCATATACATCTCTGCAGCCATCTTTCACCAGTGTTATCTGCGGCCCGCGGTGCACCACTGTTGCCTTGGCGCCGGTTTTGGACAGCGCCATCTTGCCACACATAGTATACTTCAACCTGGACGGCTCGCGAACGGTTTACAAACTCAACGGTTTCGGGGATGCTTCCGTTCTTGGCGCGAAAACCAATAATCATTCCCTTTTAGACGTCAGACAAGTCACTCCATTTCCGCATTACCACACCGACTGTACTGTTTTCGCAGTTCCCCCGACAAACAGTGTATACTGCCGACTTCTGGTGCTGCAGTCTGTGAGTAGCTATAGTACGCGGACGTCGAAAATAAGCGCTGGTAACGTGCCTGTGCGACTGGATGGTGCAATTGGCTGTGCATTCGTACCTCGTAATTGGTGCTTTACTGTGACTGCTGCTGAGGCGTGTTGCGAATTCTATGAAACACCTTCGGATCATTTCGTAAGTCCTCACAAGGCAGTCTCATTCATTGATCCAGTTCTTCAATCTACTCAATAGGAGCGCTGCGTGATTCATTTTTGAGATGAGTGCAGACAGAAAATTCTGGAGACTGAGCTAAAATAACGTTGGAGCCCTAGGTACAGGCTCTGTCCGAGCAACACATCTTGGACTGTAGTGGTGCGATAGATGACATCCTACGTCAACAGAAAAGTATACCAGAGCCCCAAAGATTAAATAATACATTTCCTAATCATGGGTCACGGGTACATTTTCAGTTGATTTATATGGAACTTAAATTTGTTTGAATGTTCAGATGTTTGTGGATTGCTAAGGGGTGGATTGGTCTAGGGGTAGCGTCGTTGCTTCATAATCAAAACGTCTTCGGTCCCGGGTTCGATCCCCGCCACTGCCTAAACTGTGATAAATAATCAGCATTGGCGGCCGAAGACTTCCGGCATAAGAAGTCAGCCTCATTCTGCCAACGGCCTTGTCAAAGAGGACGGAGGATCGGATAGAGGTTCAGGGCACTCCCTTGTCCTACGGGTGGGAAATTGCCCCTAAAGGCGGAAGAATCAGCAATGATCAACGACATGAGGAAGCAGAAGGCAATGGAAACCACTGCATTAAAGACAACTAACGTGTATCCACAGGACATGTGGCCTGTAGTTGAAGAAGTGTCATGATGAGCTCTCCATTGGCAAAGGATTCCGGAATAGTCCCCCATTCGGATCTCCGGGAGGGGACTGGCAAGGGGGAGGTTACGTTCTACGAGTCGGGGCGTGGAATGTCAGAAGCTTGAACGTGGTAGGGTAACTAGAAAATCTGAAAACGGAAATGCAAAGGCTCAATCTAGAAATAGTAGGGGTCAGTGAAGTGAAGTGGAAGGAAGACAAGGATTTCTGGTCAGATGAACAATTCAGTGACCAGGTTGTTCTAATCAGAATCGACAGCAGACCAACACCGACAACGATAGTTCAGGTATACATGCCGACGTCGCAAGCTGAAGATGAACAGATAGAGAAAGTGTATGAGGATATTGAAAGGGTAATGTAGTATGTAAAGGGGGACGAGAATCTAATAGTCATGGGCGATTGGAATGCAGTTGTAGGGGAAGGAGTAGAAGAAAAGGTTACTGGAGAATATGGGCTTGGGACAAGGAATGAAAGAGGAGAAAGACTAATTGAGTTCTGTAACAAGTTTCAGCTAGTAATAGCGAATACCCTGTTCAAGAATCACAAAAGGAGGAGGTATGCTTGGAAAAGGCCGGGAGATACGGAAAAATTTCAATTAGATTACATCATGGTCAGACAGAGATTCCGAAATCAGATATTGGATTGTAGGGCGTACCCAGGAGCAGATATAGACTCAGATCACAATATAGTAGTGATGAAGAGTAGGCTGAAGTTAAAGACATTAGTCAGGAAGAATCAGTACCCTAAGAAGTGGGATACGGAAGGTCTAAGGAATGACGAGATACGTTTGAAGTTCTCTATCGCTATAGATACAGCAATAAGGAATAGCGCAGTAGGCAACACAGTTGAAGAGGAATGGACGTCTCTAAAAAGGGCCATTACAGAAGTTGGGAAGGAAAACATAGGTACAAAGAAGGTAGCTGCGAAGAAACCATGGTTAACAGAAGAAACACTTCAGTTGATTGATGAAAGGAGGAAGTACAAACATGTTCCGGGAAAATCAGGAATACAGAAATACAAGTCGCTGAGGAATGAAATAAATAGGAAGTGCAGGGAAGCTAAGACGAAATGGCTGCAGGAAAAATGTGAAGACATCGAAAAAGATATGACTGTCGGAAGGACAGAATCAGCATACAGGAAAGTCAAAACAACCTTTGGTGACATTCAAAGCAACAGTGGTAACATTAATAGTGCAACGGGAGTTCCACTGTTAAATGCAGAGGAGAGAGCAGATAGGTGGAAAGAATACATTGAAAGCCTCTATGAGGGTGAAGATTTGTCTGATGTGATAGAAGAAGAAACCAGATTCGATTTAGAAGAGATAGGGGATCCAGTATTAGAATCGGAATTTAAAAGAGCTTTGGAGGACTTACGGTCAAATAAGGCAGAGGGGATAGATAACATTCAATCAGAATTACTAAAATATCGCACAATCAGCTTAACAGCTCATGCATCCAAGCTGCTTACAAGAATAATATACTGAAGAATGGAAAAGAAAATTGAGTATGCGCTAGGTGACGATCAGTTTGGCTTTAGGAAAAGTATAGGCACGAGAGAGGCAATTCTGACGTTACGGCTAATAATTGGAAGCAAGACTAAATTAAAAATCAAGACACGTTCATAGGATTTGTCGACCTGGAAAAAGCATTCGACAATATAAATTGGTGCAAGCATATACAATATGTACAACAACCAAGAGGCAATAATAAAGAGTGGACGATCAAGAACTAAGTGCTCGTATTAAGAAGGGAGTAAGAAAAGGCTGTAGCCTTTCGCCCCTACTCTTCAATCTGTACATCGAGGAAGCAATGATGGAAATAAAAGAAAGGTTCAGGAGTGGAATTAAAATACAAAGTGAAAGGATATCAATGATACGATACTCTGATGACATTGCTATCCTGAGTGAAAGTGAAGAAGAATTAAATGATCTGCTGAACGGAATGAACAGTCTAATGAGTACACAGTATGGTTTGAGAGTAAATCGGAGAAAGACGAAGGTAATGAGAAGTAGTAGAAATGAGAACAGCGAGAAGTTTAACATCAGGATTGATGGTCATGAAGTCAATGAAATTAAGGAATTCTGCTACCTGGGCAGTAAAATAACCAATGACGGACGGAGCAAGGGAGACATCAAAAGCAGACTCGCTGTGGCAAAAAAGGCATTTCTGGCCAAGAGAAGTCTACTAATATCAAATACCGGCCTTAATTTGAGGAAGAAATTTCTGAGGGTGTACGTCTGGAGTACAGCATTGTATGGTAGTGAAACATGGACTGTGGGAATACCGGAACAGAAGAGAATCGAAGCATTTGAGATGTGGTGCTATAGACGAATGTTGAAAATTAGGTGGACTGATAAGGTAAGGAATGAGGAGGTTCTACGCAGAATCGGAGAGGAAAGGAATATGTGGAAAACACTGATAAGGAGAAGGGACAGGATGATAGGACATCTGCTAAGACATGAGGGAATGACTTCCATGGTACTAGAGGGAGCTGTAGAGGGCAAAAACTGTAGAGGAAGACCGAGATTGGAATACGTGAAGCTAATAATTGAGGACGTAGGTTACAAGTGCTACTCTGAGATGAAGATGTTAGTACAGGAAACTAATTCGTGGCGGGCCACATCAAACCAGTCAGTAGACTGATGACAAAAAAAGGGGGATAAACCAGCTGAGGTCATCGGTCCCTAGATTTACACAATAACACAATATTTAAACAAACTTACTCTAGGAACAACACATACACTTATGCCCGAGGGAGGACTCGAAATTCCCACTGCAGATCCCGCGAAATCCGTGACATGGTGCCTCTAACCACGCGACCATTGCATTAGTACACACTATTTCAGAACTTCACATAGAATTCACTGACGGCCCATAAACAAAAATTTTCAATGCTCCGTCAAACAGCTCGTTTGGCGACACATGTACAGGGTAAATCACTAATTATTGTCACCTAGCATAACTCTGGAAGTATGATAGGAGCTGAAAAGTTGGTGGGACAAGAGTTGCACGGGACAAAGGGGACCTTTTTTGTACGTGGGGCCGCTTCAGAGATATATGAAGGTCAACTTCCTTTTTTTCAAATGCGATGCTATAGTTTGTTTCTTATTTTCTGATAGCGGCTATCGAGACGAGTCCAATGATGTGTAACAGTAAGCTCTTTAAAGGTCAACGTAGGTCTAAAAACGTACCATGAACTTCCATTTACAGAAGGTGTGCTGCAATCTTCTTATCATGGATTGAGTTGTATCTCTTATCACTTCGGCATTTATCGAAGCATATACTCTGACAGTTCTCTTTCCTATATCGTGCAAATAGTAAATAGTCGCCGAATATGTCGCATCCATCTAACGGGCCATTGACACAAAAACACCATTCAACCGTTTCGCAATACAACACTAATAGAAACGGTAATATTAAGTCTCGCCGAATCAAGCGAATGTGAATGTTTGTAGTCCTTCGAAGAACATATCGATATGCTTTTCATTTACGAAGTATGCCAACAAAATTCAGTGAGAGCATAAAGATATCGTCAACGTACTCACACAAAAACTGTACATTTAAATATGTATATAATAAATTGAGAACAACTGGATCTATAACGCATGGGAAACATATCCGGAAAAAGAAAGGTACTAACGAGGAAAGGGAAATTGGCACTATTGCCACTGTGGCTCGAGATCCTTGTGTTAGTTCACGTCAAATGGCAAGGGAATCTGCCATGACCCAAAGTAGTAGTGTTCGCGTTCTGCATCGCCATATATATCATCCTTACCATTTCAGTCTCCATCAACAATTAACTGGTACAGATTATGTGCATCGCATTGAATTCTGCCGATGGGCCCATCTTCAAAATCATAGGGATGACTCAGTAATGAATTTGATTTTATTTACTGACGAGGCTACATTCACGAACAATAGAGATGTTAATTTGCGTAACATGCGTTACTGAGCAGCAGAAAATCCAAATTGTCTTCGGCAAGTTGCACACCATAAACCATGGTCGGTGAATGTATGGTGTGGGATTCTGAAGGACAGAATTATAGGCCATTATTTTATCGAAGGAAATCTTAATGGTAGGACGTACACCACATTCCTGCAAGAAACATTAGGTCTGTTATTTCTTCTTCCTACTATCAAACATTTGCCTTAATTTGAAGAAGAAATTTCTGTGAATGTACGTTCGGAGCACATAGAGATAGTGAAACATGGACTGTCTAAAATCCAGAAGGGAAGAGAATCGAATGATTTGAGATGTGCTAGAAGACGAATGTTGAAAATTAGAAGGGCTGTTTCGGTAAGAAAGGAGGTGGCTTTGCACAGAATCGGCGAGGAAAGCAATATGTAGAAAACACTGACAAGGAGAAGGGATAGGATGAAAGGACATCTGTTAAAATATCAGGAAATGACTCCCATGGTACTAGAAGGAGCAGTAGAGGGCAAAACTGTAGAGGAAGAAAGAGATTGGAATACATCCAGCAGATAATTGAGATTTTATATTGCAAGTGCTACTCTGAGATGAAGAGGCTGGTACAGGAGAGAAATTCCTGTCGGTCAACATCAAATCAGTTGGAAGATTGATGACATAAAAAAAGATTAAGGGAAATAGCTCCCTGGAGGCTTGCGGCATGTGTAGGCTGTCAACACACCGGCGCTTGCGAAGCAGGTGAATAAGCAGTTATGTGGCCAGCACCGACCGACTCTGGCTGCGACATTATTTGGCCATTCGTGGGAACAATACATTCACCTTAAGAACGACAACGATTTTGTGTCTGTTGTCTGGAGAAAGGTTGTACCTTAGTATGCAGAAAAGTTGTTTTATAGAAGGTATTTGAAAAAGGTGTCATATATTCTTGCAGGAGGTAATATTGATCCAAAGAAGGAAATTTCCAGTACTGGAAACAAATACATATTGAGATTTGGACCGTTGAAGGTCCGCTGTACACAACCCGCATTTTATTAATTTACAGATATGACGGGATTCACCAGAGACGACATAATATGTTAACAGGATACGCACATGTGAGCAGATGCATGTCCTCGAGCAATCATGAAGGGCTGTCCGCGGTGGCCGAGTGCTTCCAGGCGCTTTAGTCCGGAACCGCACAGCTGTTACGGTCGTAGGTTCGAATCCTGCCTCGGGCATGGATGTGTATGATGTCCTTAGGTTAGTTAGGTTTCAGTAGTTCTAAGTCTAGGGGACTGATGACCTGAGTGAGATGTTTAGTCCCATAGTGCTTACAGCCATTTGAACCATTTTTTTAATCATGAAAGTCACGCATTAGGATTCCTTCAGTATCAGTATGTGGGCGGGAATTGGAGGCGGCAGACTAACAGGACCATACATTGTCACTATGTATCACTGATCTCTGCACAGTGAATTAACGGCGCTAATGAATAACGTTACTCTTGGAGAAAGGCAGCGAAAGTGGATTACGCACGAAGGTCTACCACCCCGTTTACTAGGGATCGTACGACGTTATCTCACCACGTTTCATGGGATTGGTAGAGGAGGTCCAGTACCATGGCCTCCCCGTTTACAGGATCTGAAACCGTTGGATTTCTTCCTCTGGGGATATTTAAAGGTCATTGTGTATGCCCAACCCAACGACAATGTGCAGACTCTACAGGTCCGTGTGACGAATTCATATGACACAGTCATAGAGCCACTCGTAATTGAGAGTGTTCGTGTTTCACTGCAAAGGAGGACTGAAAGGTGTAAGAGGATGTGTGGTAACCAAATGCAGCACTGCTTAGATTACCTGCTTGTACTAACAGAGAGAAAGGAATGAGAGGGCAGATTGTCCCTAATCTCGACAGGCATTGGTTTCTAGACATACCACTAAAGGAACTTTGCGTCCAGCTTTCTCCAATAGAGCCTCCCGTAGGGATATGTAACCATTTATTTGACATCCTGTATACGCATGTGCAATTTCTTGCTAATATAATGGAAACGTCTACCTGAATTTATCACTCATATCTTAGTTATCAGCCAAAATATCTCCAGATCACTTCCCACTGACATACATAGAAGCAAGCATGTATTTCACAATACATACTTCCTGCTAGTAGAGATAGTACTATCTGCAATATGCAACGTATTAAGGCTTATGGTCTGGAATATCTTATACATATATTTTTCATTTGTGATCCTACCTCATCCACTCTCGGGCGTACATTGTGCTTGCAGCGTACATAATTTCTCGCTGATAGGCATCTTCCGAATGAATAGGCCTCTGATTAATCATGCGCCGCCCGCCTCTCAGTCCATTACGTAATGGGTGGTAATATTCAGACCGGAATTAAACTCATTACAGCTGTGAAGTTGCGAACGCCCTTCCCCTGCGGCCCCGGATGCCTAGGCGCGCACTTCGCGGCCTCAAGCGCTCATAAGGTATGATGGAAGAGGGGATCGCGTGTCAGCGCCTGCAGAAATGGCGGCCCGGCGTACAACGCAATTACGCCAATACAGGACTGTTGAAACCATGGGCAGTATCTCGTGAGGTACGGGAAAAATGTCTTGTTAGCAATTCGGAGTTATTTGTGAATTTTTGTATTGCTGCAGCTACCAAAATATCTCAAACATTAAGCATTTTTCCACAGGAGCGATGGAAAGTCGAACATAGCGTGTTCTGTCTGTTGGTGTATCTACGCGCATGTCATCAGCATTTTAACACGCGCACATATGGAAGTCTCTGTAGTATAAGGAACATAGTTACAGCGAGCATTCTCAGATATAACTAGAAACTGTGTAAGTAGGCTGTTTATGTGTTTGTATGTTGGCAGCGCTATGTAGCGCTTTGCATTGATAACTCTGACAGCACTGTAAGCACTCTGTAAGAGACTTTGTTCCTGGACGGACTCAGCAGTTGGAAGCTACTCGCCAGTAGTGGTGGCAATTGGAGGTGAGCAGCCAGCACTGATGGAAGTTGGACGTGAGTGGTCGGCAGTGCTCGACGTTAGACGTTAATAATTAGCAGTGTTGGAGGTTTGCAGTATTAGCGCGTGGTGATGGTCTGAATGTGTATCCGTCATGGAGGTTTATTACTGATGATTATTATATTTTTGAACTGGTTGTCGTTTGATTAAAGTAAAATCTGCAAAATGCATTGTTTACTCGGCAACAAAATCTTTCCTTTGCTACTCACATGCCTATTAGTAGTTTAGGCTACAGTACTTAGAATCTTTTCTTTAGCTGCTTTTATTGGTGTTTGATGCATTGCTGTAGTTCGTGTAATAAGGATTTTCTGTGAGGTAAGTGACTTATGATATGTGTGGGTTATTTTTAGGATTTCTTCTAAGTCAGGACCATTCTTTTGAGTTAAATTTAAAGCAGTCTGATCGTGGTACCGTTAAATATTGTGAGTAATTAATGAATAGGAAAAGTTTGAGTTCAGATTGTCAGGGAAAATTCTGTAGGTCAGTGTTGAAATGGTAAAATAGCAAAGAGACAGTATAGTCAATTTTACTCAGCAATTTAAGAAGGTTCATTTGCATTAAGGAATTTAGGTGAAAACGAAGAAGTTTCACTGGCTCAGTTATTGCAATTTAAATGTAAAATTTATTAAATTAAGAAGTTTAAACCGTAAAAAAATACTAGCATGGTTGGGCTTTAAGAGACAAAGTGAAAGTGGGACACATTAGAGTGACGCACGTATAAATATTGCCATAAGTTGGTCGTGGAGGAATCTCAAACGAAATTGAAATGATCAGGTCTTGCAGTTTCGCCACCCCAGATAACGGATAACACTACGCAACAATGAATTTGCTACTGAGTGCAAATAACGTGAGTGTTATGTAACTGGATGCGCTGATTCCGATTTTGCAATCAGAAATGTCGTAGGACTTCTGGATTTGAAACTCATATGATATTAAAAGCCTGTAAATGGGCTAATATGTACCTGCTTCAACGATCCGTGTTTGGCGTACGATTGTGAGTGTCAGTTATTCTCAAGGTTACTCTGATTCATGCGTCTGTAGAAAAATAAGTGTGCAGTGGAAAAAAACAAACAGGCCGACTTAGACAAGCTGTAACTAGCCCGCAACAAGTTCTAATTTGTCAGCCAGCAACTGCGTCAGGCAGGTTTCAACATATTTTATAAAATTAGTTCCTGTGCAATTACTCCTGTTTCTTCATCAGTAGGATTCGGAGGTGACTAGAGAACCATTCGTACTAATGTGCTTATATATTTTATTGATCAACAGTCGCAATAATATGCATTTGAATAATTTCGAATAAGACGATTCGGTAATTCGGATATGGTGATTCAGTAAACGAAAGACGAATAAGCGCAATTGTGTGAATTGTCGGGAGTGTTTTTCAGCGTTTGTGGCACGTATACGACGTCCGAACAGCATCAGAATGATAACAGAAAGTTACGTATGGCTTACAGACATTATTTCCGATGTGAAATTGGAGATTAAACAAAATCCTGGGCTCCTCATCTATATTACACTGTCTGTTACTACGGCCTAACCCAGAGGCTACACGGTTAGCGAAATCGAATATCTCTTGCGGTTCTCATGGTTTGGAGGAAGCAGAAAGATCACCCCTCGGATTCTTATTTCTGTTTGACCAACATATCCGGGTACAGCAAGAAGAGCAAGCGAAAAATCGTGTATCTGCATTGTCAGTCTTCTCTAAAACCTGTGGCGTGTGATACAGATTACCCAGTACTAATTCCTCCTCCATCGGATGCAATGATCGACGAAGAAAGTGGTACTGAAGGTCCTGACAGCGGAACTTTAGCTACTGAATGCGGTGTCTGCCTCTGTCCACAGGTGACAGGACTCATAAATGAACTAGATAACAAACACGTGGCAGAAGGGTGGAGACTTGTTACTGACTAGCTCAAGCAGTCTCAAAGCTCCAGTACTACACAATGACAACCAGAAACCATTAGTTCCTTTTGTTCATGCCGTTAGATGAAGGAAACCTACGAATCAACGAACACTCTCTTGGTGCTGATTAATTACTCTGAGCATAATTGGAATATTTGCTTCAATTTGAAAGTTGTAGCCCTTCTCTTAGTAATGCAAACTGTGTACACAGAGCACATATGCCTTCTTTGTCTATTGAGCAGTTGTGATGGCAATCACTAAATAGTGAAAAATTGGCCGCCTACAAATTTACTACACAACGTTGAACATTTGCCTCTTACGGATTGTAGTAAGATTTACCTACCTCCACTCCGTATCAAACTGGTTCTCATGAAACAGTTTGTTGCAGCGAAAGCTAAAACAACCAGTGGTTTTCAGTACATAAACGGCAAGTTAGGTAAGATGCCGAGAAATTGAAAACAGGAGTCTTCGTTGAACCAGAAATGTGAAAGTTTTTCGAGATACACAATTCAGACTGGAGCTCATGGAACGATAACTAACAGCTTGTGACGCATTTGCACTTGTCGTGCACAACTTTCTTGGGAACCACAGAGTAGACATCTACGCACAAATTGTGGACAACTTGTTAAGTCTTCCAGCACCGCGTTTGCGGAATGTCACTAAAGATGCATCTCTTGCATTTGCATCTCATCATCTTCCCGTCAAACATGCGAGCCGTGAGTGACGAGCACGGTGAAAGATTTCACCAGGAGATGTCGACCACGGAAGCAAAGACGCTTCAATCCGAACATGATGGGGGATGGCTATTGGTTTTTGCAGAGAGCAACAGATGATGTTCACAGGCTGAAAACAGGAAGCTCTACACATTTTTAAACCAAGCCACTGACTATATTAGTGTAACTGTCCCTGACTCATTTCAGAGGTAAATAAACTTATATAATTCACTTCTTAATTTTAATATTTAGTTTTTTCATCCCATAGTAGGCACATTAATTTCCCTAAAATTTCTCACATTCGCAATTCAGCGTAGTTATTTTCATTTCCTTTGATAACTTTTACATGTACATAACTGTTTTTCCTGACGTGCCAGAGCAAATCCGACTGTAATTATGTATTGAGCGCATATGAATTACTGTAAGGAACGTATTTTAAAACCCAGTATCAATGAAAAAATTTTTCTTTGTTGCGTCGTGTATTGATAAAATTGCCCCACTAAGTAAACAGATATGCGAGAATTTTCGATTGTGACGCATAGGAGAAGCAAACAAAGTACCTTGCAAATGGCAGAGACCTTGGTCACCTGTTTATAGGTCGAGAATTCACTTATCAGGAATCATAAATATTACGATATTAAATAAGTTTCATCGCGTAAGTAGCTGAAATTTATTCACGGATTCCACATGGAGGAGGGTATCCTGTATATTCTGCACTACTTTATCTCCTGGGTACAAACGTTGCATAGAGTGAGGGGCGCTCAGATAATCGTAACAGACAAGAAATTTACCACTGAAAGAACGTCTCATCTGCTCCAGTGTCCGCAAGATTGCATATAATTCTGCCCTACCCTCCTCCCCCCCCCCCCACCCCCCCGCAACCCCGTTAGCTGAGAAGTCAGCGAGGCGGAATGCCACGCCAATGGGCCCGGGTTCGATTTCCGGGTGGGGAAGGAGATTTTCTCCACTCAGGGACGGGGTGTTGTGTTGTCTTCCTTATCATTTCATCACCAACTCCAACGCGTTAAGTCTCCCAATGTGGTGTCGAATGCAATAAGTACTTACCCTCGGCGGCCGAACTTCCCCGGGTGGGGGACTCACTGCTCACAATGCCGTACGCACATTTTCATTTTTTTTAAATATAATTCTGCGCCGAAAACAACGAAGTCTTCAGGCAGTTAGATGTTGAGGACGCCATACGGGAAAACAACAGACCAACTAACTGTTAACCCCTGTTTAGACCTGTACGAAACACAGCTACATAGTTGTGGCGCTCAGACAATATGTCAGAAAATATTGCATTAAAAATACAAGGAGTGCAGTCTCTTCTGTACTGTCACTAATCATATATCGCTATTGGCCTCTGCAATAACCTGGACGGCAGACTGTTAAAACCGTTGATTTGAGATTGTACTTGGTCCGCAGTGAGTGAATCCAGCACACGTCGAACGTCGAACCGAAACGGCATTGTGGCTCGTGGAATGTTGGAGAAAAGGCGTTCCAGAGTCGGACGAGCAATAGTAAGGTACGCTGGTGAAGTTGGAACTCCAAGTAACTTGTATGCTGACGAACCATGAGGAGCTACCGCCGGATGATGAGTGTTGGTTACCCAGCCTCAGCACGGAAACTGAGTTTGGGACTGGTCCTACAATCAGCTGTGGCTTGCTGAACCCCCTCATGGTGGACAGAGTCAGTGATCTTCAGATTAGAAGGCCTTCCCGATCCATATACCGCGCACCCATAGTCGAGCAGTGAACGCACGAAAGCCCTATAAAACTGTAGCAGACTGTATCTGCTCCGCAACACCTGTGTTATCACACCTAGATGCTACATTGACACATACTTGCATCAAACGGCAAAAATCCCTCTAAAACCACTCACTTGGACATATGAACTGTGGTCTTGTTTCGCAAGTGTGGACACCTTGCTGTTCGAAGCGTCGGTGAGACCAAAGATGACACTGCAGGGCACCACGGTTTTGTATACTTACTGAGAAAGTTTACCTTTCAGTAAAGTTTCAAATTTAAGCGTCGCAGTGGTTAGGAATTACGGGGTTTCGAAAAAGTAACCCTTTAATTCTGTTGCACAGTGTACATACACAATATTTGTATTGTACATGCACCGACCCCGCTCTGTAGCGTCGTTGTGTGACGTTTCCGGACGCAGGCTGCTATCGTCATTTTGTTCCTCATGACACGTTCTACATTCCCTCGAACTTTGTCGGTGTTACTTTGAAACACCCTGTACTAATTTTATATGTGCTGGGTAGGAAAGGGCGATTCTATTCAGAAATAATGCAAAACACTATAAGTTTCGTAAGTAGTGTGTCTTTACCCATTCTATGTGAAACTTAATTGTAGAAAGACACTACAAATATTTTACATTAATTGATCTAGCAGTATTGCACATTATATCAATTACACTGATTTCATAAATGTGTCGTAATTCTTGGCTACTACAAGTCGTTCAAAAATTTAACGCAGCGTGGTGGTAATGCTGCCGCAGTTACTACAGGAAATTGAAGAAAATATTATCTGTATTCGGACAAAACTACAATAATTTCTATAAAGATATGTTCTAAAAAATATAATTTGTTGAGTTTTGGAACATTCTGCTTGTGTCGAGATAGGTCAGTGCTCTACGCAGTAGGCTATCTTCTTTATCTTTAGCACTCCGTATATTTTGTAACTTGCCTCTATGTATGAAAGTATTTCGCTAATCGTTTGTTGAAAAATTTTGAGTTTTGTGTGAGTAAATTGATTGAAGACACATCAAAAACATGGTTCAAATGGCTCTGACCACTATCAAAAACATGGTTCACATGGCTCTGACCACTATGGGACTTAACTTCTGAGATCGTCAGTCTCCTAGAACTTAGAACTGTTTATATGCATCCAGTCTGAGTTAAGGAGATGGTACAACGCCACTGCAAATTACGAAGCCGTCTTGTCGGTTCCTCAGACGCATTTCATTACGAAAGTGTGGTAAGAATAAAAAACTAATTTGAAGACCTCTTCGGTACTTAATGAGAAACGTTTTATAAATAAATTCAAACATGAGTAACATGAAATACTACAGTCGAAAAAATTAAGTAATTCTGATCAAGAAAATGTTGAAATAAGCATATGTCATCTTCCTAAATATCAATACGCTCTGACAGATTCAGCAGAATCTCTAGTAATCATCCACAAATAATTACATAAATAGTGAATAATATTTTGTTACACTTTCTCCTAAGTAAGGACCTGCTAGTGATTCAGCAAACAATGCAGAAACCGAAGTTAACAAGACAATACGCTGGGTGAATTTGAACGGGCGTAGAACTTTTTTCGTCAAGGTACGTTTACACATTATAGTGTTGAATCTTCTTAAGCACGCGAAAGATGGAGGGAAGCTTGGAAAGATCGCAGGGGAATTTCATGTGCGTTCCAAACTACTGGAGAAACGCGCAGTTAATAACTATTTTGAAGCAGCAGCCATTTTGATTTGGGGGATGGGACCAAACAGAGAGGCCATCGGTCCAATCGGATTGCTAAAGTATGGGGAAGGAAGTCGGACGTGCACTCGCTAAGGAACCATCCCGGTATTTGCCCTAAGCTATTTAAGGAAATCACGGAAATCCTGCATCAGGACTGCCGGACACAGGTTTGAACCGGCGCCCTGCCGAATGTCAGTTTAGTGTGCTAACCATTGCGCCATCTCACTCATTAATATTAGCGTTATTGAAAATGTCAGCACGTAGTGTGCCGAAGAGAAGCGGCAAACTATTAGTATGGAAATATGCCACTGGAAGCTGCAATAATGGAGGCGGAAGAAACACAATTACGTAGCAACCGAAGATTGGGAACCGTTACAACATAGTTTCAGGAGGAAAAACAAATAGGTAGACGACAATTACATAGCGCGTGGTAAGAGCTTCTAAGGTAAAACTGAAATGAAAAGTACCATAGTAACATCCACTATGTAGCTTTTCCGGGAATTTGTTTTTTCATCATTGGTGAGTATTTACATTCTATCTATCCAAACATGCGCTTACTCCGCATAGATTTCCTCCGGAGTCTTAATTTAGCTCCTTTTTAGGTCTATATCCCCGGCTGACAGTGCTCATGTACATTATATGCACCTTATACCCATTGGAATTTTGATTTTTCATCTTGTAACCATCTACTTTAGGCGGTTCTGGCAATTGGAGTGTCACTCGAACGTTGGGATACCGTGTGTTTGTAACTAACCACTGTTAATTTTAGTTATGTGAAAACTTGCTTCTCTGTCTCTCTGGGTCTGGAACCCCGCGACCGCTAAGGTTGCAGGTTCGAATCCTGCCTCGGGCATGGATGTATGTGATGTCCTTAGGTTGGTTAGGTTTAAGTAGTTCTAAGTTATAAGTGACTGATGACCTCAGAAGTTATGTCAGATAGTGCTCAGAGCCATTTGAACCATTTGTCTCTCTGGTTAACAGACCTATTTTTATCATTA
Organism: Schistocerca gregaria; assembly: GCF_023897955.1. Lineage (NCBI taxonomy): Eukaryota > Metazoa > Arthropoda > Insecta > Orthoptera > Acrididae > Schistocerca > Schistocerca gregaria. The sequence goes on from NC_064922.1 coordinate 398,742,555, forward strand.
ATGTACCCTCTAATTTATATTATATTTTTTCATAGACGTATAAACCCGAGGATGCAATTAAATCATCGCGAAACCGCCTGCCTTGTACTCTGGATGCCATTTTAGCGGATGACCCAGGATTAGCTGCTCGCGTTCTTCGTTTTATCTACTTGACAAACTTGTATAAGGACATTTGATTATGTTGTTTTCTTTTAATACCTTACCTGTTAATGTGCCTTTTATAGTGTTGTCCTTTTTAGATGCTGTTTTAACCTTGTGCCTCGTAGTGCATTCGTAACTTAGTTTGGGCGCTAATGACCACTGTAGTTGTGCGCCCTAAAACCACAAAAAAAAGAAAATAGCGAAACAGGTTGTGTAAGATCCTGTACGGAATGAACTTCTAAGGTTATGCGGCTACCAAAAGTTTTTAGAAGATTTTAATAGCTTGAAATAATATATATATAAACTTCAGATGCCCAAAACATAAAATTATATGCTGATGGTGTGGGTCCGAAAACACCGAAAGTAGAATGATAATATTCAATTAGTTGTATAAGAAGCAGATGTTAGTAATTGGTCCCGAAAATTTTTGTGAAATGTTAGTCACCTTTGTAGGAAGTGGAAACATTATCAGTACCCCTTTTACGGATCGGAGCTGTAGGTGAGTTGCTACTTCGCAAAGTCCACCGTTGTGCTTGCGACGTTCCGCAGCCCTGCGAGGCCCACGAGAAAGACAGGTCATGGCGCGTACGTCACAGCACGTGACAGTGTAGGTCTTACGAGTGCCAGCACTCGTCTCCATCGGGGATGAGTTTGTGAGTTTGTTAATTCTTGACTGCGTGTTTGTATCTATGCACGTTCTCGAGACCACACGACAAAATTTATACCTTCAGTGGGTACCTTTCCGATTAAATTTTGACATAGCGTGGGCCCTCCACTGAGCCAAGCGTTGGCGGAGTAGCCGACCAGTGTGACGTCACAAGTTCGTTGCAGGGCTCGCACATACCGTTGGCCCCGCGGCCCTGCTGTGGACGTCAGTATCGGCCTGATACTGACTGCTGCGGTGGAGCGTGTATCGCCGGTCACGGCGAGTAGGCGCTTCTGATTACGACGGCCGGCTGCGCTGAGCTCCGTGAGTGCTCGGTTGCGCCTCCAGGCACGCGATACCGGCTCGGCTCGCCTCACCTCACCTCAGCCCGGCCGTGCGCTGTGCGTTCCCGGGTGGCCTGCCGAGCCCCACGCTGTACACAGAGGGGGCGCATTGTGCCGTGCGAAGGCCGTCGCTGAGCCTCTGACACCACACACTGCCCGTAGGTCGGCTCATCTGTTTACACGGATCCCTGCGCTGCTGCAATGTGTATCCAGTGCGTGCTCATTACCCGTACTGCATTTGGCTCGGCACGACCGACCACCTTGGGCGGATACGGTGCGTCCATAAATTATCTGTGCAATTCAAAGACTTACGTAACTTTAAAACAGTACTATACGGGGTGGTCCATTGATCGTGACCGGGCCAAATATCTCACGAAATAAGCGCCAAACGAAAAAACCACAAAGAACGAGACTTGCTTGAAGGGGGAAACCAGATGGCGCTGTGGATGTCGTTCTAGATGGCGCTGCCATAGGTCAAACGGATATCAACTGCGATTTTTTAAATAGGAACCCCCATTTTTTCTTACACGTCGTGTAGTACGTAAAGAAGAATGAATGTTTTAGTTGGACCACTTTTTTCGCTTTGTGATAGATATTGCGGAGACAGACTGTGGCTAAGCCATGTCTCCGCAATATCCTTTCTTCCAGGAGTGCTAGTCCTGCTAGGTTCGCAGGAGACCTTGTGTGAACTTTGGAAATTAGGAGACAAGGTACTGGCGGAAGTAAAGCTGTGAGGACGAGGCGTGAGTCGAGCATGAGAAGCTCGGATGGTAGAGCACTTTGCCTGAAAGGCAAAGGTCCCTAGTTCCAGTCTCGGTCTCGCACACAGTTTTAATTTGCCAGGAAGTTTCATAAAGAGTCTGAGTTATATGTAGTGGAGAAATTGGTTCTCAGTAAAGCTATCCACACAAAGTTGTATTAGATTTAAAAAATTACGTAATCTAATAACCTGGAATTATTTTAGAAACTATTGATAATATCGAAACAATATACGTTGCACTGCGAATGATACAGACCCCTTCACATTTTATACACGGGTTGAACAAAAATACAGAAGTACCACGAGAGACACATGGTTGAACATAAATGCAGATGCTAGCCAAGCCTGTCAGTTACAATGTTGTATCTGAGCAGAAACAATAGCTGTTCAATGCCCTCATTACGTTTCAAGTCTGAGTCATATACGCAATAGTGTTCTGTGTAGCTGTGAACGCATTACGGTGAAGCTAAGTGACTTCGAACGGGGGAAACTCGTTGTTGTTCTTGTGGTGGGTACTTCCCTTACCAAAGCAGCGGAAGTGATCGGTATTTCAAGAGGCGCCATGGCGAAGATTTTTACTGCCTACAGGAAAAGCTGAAAAACTTTAATCTCTGTGTCACAGCGTGGACGATACGATACGTTGAGTGGTCGTGAGATACTCTCATTAAAGAGGATTATTACGAAATATAAGAAGATAACATACGCAAAAATCTACGTCGGATTGAATTTCGCACAAGGAAATCCTTTTGTCCCCTCCCCTCCAAAAAGAAACAACGGAATCTCCATAATCAGGGAAATATAGGGCTAGGGGGAATTCCAAAAACACTCATCAGTGATGCAAATGACTGTAGTAGAAAAGAGTGGTGCTGCAACCATAAAACACTGAGTAAGGAGGAAGAAAGTTATTTGCTTGTATGAGTCTTGTTGTCCACGGTATTCTCTTTCTAGCCGCGGCTACGTTCCAAAAGCGAAACACGCTGTGGTTTCGGTGATGATTTTGGTAGCCGCATCGTGGTAATCCATGGCCACCAAGGGTGCTCCGCAAGATCGCATTACTTCCAAGGACTATGTGGCCAGTTTGGTTTGTCAGGCCCATCCCATGGAACAATGTGCGATCCCGAACGGAGATTCTGGGGCTCACCGAGTGAGCCGTCTCCGGCCATCCTGATTTAGGTTTTTCGTGATTTCCCTAAATCGTTTCAGGCAAATGCCGGGATGGTTCCTTTGAAAGGGCACGGCCGATTTCCTTCCCAATCCTTCCCTAATCCGAGCTTGTGCTCCGTCTCTAATGACCTCGTTGTCGACGGGACGTTAAAGACTACCCACCACCACCACCTGTGGCTCAAGAGGACAGTGCCCGTGGTCATTCAGCCCGCGGAATACAGGACTGTTTTTGTGAGAATGAGTATGAATTGACGCATCCACAGTGGCCACCATAGTCACCAGATCTCAATATTATTGAGCCTTTACGGTCTACTTTCGAGAGAATTTTGCATGATGGGTGTGTTACCTTAACGTGCCACTATGTTGCAAGAAGAATGGTGTAATGTTCCCCTGAAAAACATACAGGACCTGTATGTATCCATTCTGAGACTACTGGAAGCTGCTTTGTAAGAGCAAGGGAGGGAAGCTGTGTGCGCCATCTGTGTGTGCATCATGTAAGTACTGTACTGAATGCTGTCGTTTTTTACCCGTTGAGAGTCGCATTTTCTGAGATAGAGATTCATGACCAGCGCACAATACGGGTATGTTTAAACGAGCTTAGATTAGCGGTTAAAATCAACATACCAAATCGTTAATTTTGCTCACGGTTTCAATTTGGTTCAGCAAACTGTCTCGCAAGATAGGCAACTGCGCACTGCGCTGTAGTAACAACTGCTTGTTTAGCCTTTGACAATCGTCAAATATCCAGTTTGGCAAGTTAAACAGACTTATGTCAAAGTGCAATACTTTTTATGTCACAAAGCAACAGGTTATCTAGTGGAGGATTCTATGGGATAACTGATTACGAGGTCGTATTTTAGGTTATAGCTCGATATGATTTTGGCTAAATAAGAGGAATGCTATGAAGATTGGGCAAAATATTTTACGGCTTTCTTAAATAAAGATACGATATTTTAGACCGGTCCTATGTACTCGCTGCAGATCTGCATTTACTGTATTAATGGCAGACGAGGACTACGGATCACTTAAAATACCATTGCAAGTATTCTGTCATATTGCTTATTAGATGCGCTAGTGCCAATTTATGACTCTCACGAAGTGTTCCGATAACCAGTTGCTGGGTTCTAGCCAGTATGCATGTTTATTTTATCAGCCTCTGGAAACTAAGTTTCCAAGTCTCGTCCATTGTAAAGCCCCCTCCCCCTTCTGGCTACCACCACCCCCCACCACCAGAAAGCGACTCTCCCTTTCTAAGCTACAGTTTTCCATATGATCATTTGGCCCTTCTGACTGTGTTACTATAAAAAGTTAACAGCACAACTCAGCTCTGAATTTGTATTTATTTTTCCGTTTCTCCAACTCGTTTCTATTCATTAAAGCGGCTGATAATAACCTCGTCATTATTGAACTTTAGGTCAGACAGTTTGAAGTTCACAATTGTTGCTTTTGAAACAGCGCTTTTATTTTCGGAAACTTCGTGAAAACAACGCCTACATCCAACCTAGCGCAACACAAGACCGCTAGGCCCAGCTAAAAATCATCATCTAATTACGTTGGCAAAAACAAATACTTTCATAAATGTTTATGTTTGCTCCCAAGATCTGTTTTATAGATTTAATTTAATTACTAATTAGTGTAAAATTATATCGTACTAAAAGGTTTACATAAAAAACAACCTTGACGTTATGTCCATTGACTGCCTTTGGAAAGCGAAAGAAAGCTTTAAAGTATCATAATCAAACATAACTTTTACATTAACTGGACGTCATACTTTGACTGTTACTGTTACAGAAATTACAACTACATTGCCCCGAAAATCTTAAAGACGAAATAAGTTAAGGTACTGGAAATCAATCACAACGCGGGAGCATGTTGCTAGAGGTCTTAATGTCTTACACATGAAGCTGGACGTCAGGTAGTGTCAGGTCAGTGTGACTATAGCGCCATATTCGGCCGGCCCCGAAACACGAGGAAATTAATGGGATCTAAAGAAAGAGCGTGTGTCAGTCAGCGAACAGTTGCGGTCCACTGTGATGGCGTTCTTCTTTACAACATGGCCCAGAAATAACATTTGAACGATGTCACACGTGGAAGCATCATCGCGAAACTGGAAGAGGAACGAAGTGTCACAACTGTAGACGGGGAGTTTGGTAATGCTCACAGCATTGTTTCATGTGCGTCGGAAGCGCTCCGAAACACAGGTCTGTTGCCGAAGGAGAGGTGATTGTCTACCATGGCCAATTACAACATCAGCTGACGGCTACTTTGAGCAGCAGGCAAGAAGGAACCCAAATCAAACAACCTGTGCAATTGCAACCAAGTTTAAAAAGACTGGAAGGCACGCAATCTCACGCCATCTCACGCGGAGACTGCTTGGGGGCTGTCTCTTTGCCCAACGACTAGTACGTATTGTTCCATTGACATCGTAATATCAGCGACATCGTATGCAATGGTGCCAAGAGCACAAGGACTGGCCCGGCGAGGAGTAGGGTCACGAGCTCTTCTCGGTTCAGAGCAGAACCAGACTGAGTACTGATTCTCAACGTACCCTAACATAGAGAGAGACTGGAATCCGTAATGCGCCCAGGAACATTGTCGAACATAATCATCTTGGCGGTCAGGGACTTAAAGTGAGGGGAAACTTAATGTTGCACGGGCAGGCTGACATCGGAATCTTAGATCACAGCTCAAACACACGGTTCAGTGCTGTTGTGACACTGCACTCCTTTCACATTTGCGCTATTTCGGGGGCACATTCGGCCCTCACTCCATTTTTGTGGATGACAATGCGATAAGACATCGAACAACTAAAGCAGAAGAGCTCTTGGAACGAGAGGATATTTGGATAATAAATAGCTTGTCCGTTCCCCTAACCCAAGTCCTATCGAGCACGTGTGTATACGGTGGGAGACGAATTGCAACACGTCCACATGCACCTGCGACCTTCCATCAGTTGTCAGCCTCACTTATGGAGGAATGAGCGCCCTACCGCAAGAACTGCTCGCTCATCTTGTAAGCAGCATGTAAGTACGTCGCAGACCAACCATTTCGGCTCGTGGTGATACTGCATCTATTAAGAACCATGTTCCGCCTATTGTAATACAGGGGACCATCAGAAATCGCGATTTCTTTGAATAAGTGTCACATCTACCCGTCTCATTCCGTATTTCTTTCAGTTGCCTTCTGTATTGCACTGTAGCAAACCTTTCTATATATGGTCCAAGGTTTTTCGAGCTATCTTACCTGGCAGTGCCACGTATTGCTAAAGTTACTTTCATCCTTACGTTTTGGACACTAGTGTATATAATGAGTTTCGAGTTCACTATCGGTCATCGTTAACTGCAAACCGCAATACTTCGGCAGGGAATCAGCTAGTTATCTTAAAGTTTCCCATCGAAGACTGATGAAGATCGCCTCCGGTAGTTAACTAGCGCGCTGTGTATGTATTCCATGCATGCGTTAAAATAGTGGTGGCAGACTCAGCACAACACCCTGCGGAAAGCGCCCTTGGTAGTGGTATTTGAGGTAGTCGCGACCCCTCACATTTGCCTCTCGTCGCAGCCTACCTTCACAAATTATCAATGTGCTTAAAACACTTTTTCACATAGCGTGCACGGCCTCAGATCCACCCAATGTGCTTGCCTATCTACACTCCTGGAAATTGAAATAAGAAAACCGTGAATTCATTGTCCCAGGAACTGGAAACTTTATTGACACATTCCTGGGGTCAGATACATCACATGATCACACTGACAGAACCACAGGCACATAGACACAGGCAACAGAGCATGCACAATGTCGGCACTAGTACAGTGTATATCCACCTTTCGCAGCAATGCAGGCTGCTATTCTCCCATGGAGACGATCGTAGAGATGCCGGATGTAGTCCTGTAGAACGGCTTGCCATGCCATTTCCACCTGGCGCCTCAGTTATACCAGCGTTCGTGCTGGACGTGCAGACCGCGTGAGACGACGCTTCATCCAGCCCCAAACATGCTCAATGGGGGACAGATCCGGAGATCTTGCTGGCCAGGGTAGTTGACTTACACCTTCTAGAGCACGTTCGGTGGCACGGGATACATGCGGACGTGCATTGTCCTGTTGGAACAGCAAGTTCCCTTGCCGGTCTAGGAATGGTAGAACGATGGGTTCGATGACGGTTTGGATGTACCGTGCACTATTCAGTGTCCCCTCGACGATCACCAGAGGTGTATGGCCAGTGTAGGAGATCGCTCCCCACACCATGTTGTCGGGTGTTGGCCCTGTGTGCCTCGGTCATATGCAGTCCTGATTGTGGCGCTCACCTGCACGGTGCCAAACACGCACACGACCATCATTGGCACCAAGGAGGAAGCGACTCTCATCGCTGAAGCCGACACGTCTCCATTCGTCCCTCCATTCACGCCTGTCGCGACACCACTGGAGGCGGGCTGCACGATGTTGGGGCGTGAGCGGAAGACGGCCTAACGGTGTGCGGGACCGTAGCCCAGCTTCATGGAGACGGTTGCGAATGGTCCTCGCCGATACCCCAGGAGCAACAGTGTCCCTAATTTGCTGGGAAGTGGCGGTGCGGTCCCCTACGGCACTGCGTAGGATCCTATGGTCTTGGCGTGCATCCGTGCGTCGCTGCGGTCCGGGCCCAGGTCGACGGGCACGTGCACCTTCTGCCGACCACTGGCGACAACATCGATGTACTGTGGAGACCTCACGCCCCATGTGTTGAGCAATTCGGCGGTACGTCCACCCGGCCTCCCGCATGCCCACTATACGCCCTCGCTCAAAATCCGTCAACTGCACATACGGTTCGCGTCCACGCTGTCGCGGCATGCTACCAGTGTTAAAGACTGCGATGGACCTCCGTATGCCACGGCAAACTGGCTGACACAGACGGCGGCGGTGCACAAATGCTGCGCAGCTAGCGCCATTCGACGGCCAACACCGCGGTTCCTGGTGTGTCCGCTGTGCCGTGCGTGTGATCATTGCTTGTACAGCCCTCTCGCAGTGTCCGGGTCAAGTATGGTGGGTCTGACACACCGGTGTCAATGTGTTCTTTTTTCCGTTTCCAGGAGTGTATAAACAATGTTTAGAGAAAACTGGTATTCTGTTCAAAATATCAACAAGTCACTTTTAGTCAAAGATAAAACCCAAGCAGTGGGTAAAGGGTACAGCACGCCTGCAAAAATCGTATATCTTTTCCTTTGTTGCCATTATTTATTTCAAGGTAACCTGAATACTCATAAATGTTAGGTTTAAGTGCTTTTGGCCCACCTTCAAAAACTGCAGGGTTAGTAGGGTCAGGCAAGGATGATTTGTTATTAGGAAGGGCTAGAATCAACAAAAATGCGTTGCAAATGTGATACAGGATACGTTGGCCAGACGACACGTACCGTAGAAGGAAGCTGCACCAAATACCAACATCAAATTTGCACTCGGCTTATGCTAACAACAATGTACGTCGGAGGCTGAAAATTGTCTCATACATTGCGTCACATTCCGTGAAGTATTGTACAACACTTTTTGTCACAGCTATATCAATTGGTGTCTTCATTGCTAAGGTATCTGTGAAAATACGCATAGCGGAAAGTATGATGAACTTCGTTAGCGACTACCAGTTTCATAATCTGTGAGCTCCTCAATTCCACATTTTGCTCCACAAGAAGAAGACAGGGCACGCCAATGGCTGCGGGGAGCTACAACCCTGGACACATCATATTTTCACATGTACAGTATATGTCCCATCGAGGTGTGATCAGTCGTTCTATTAGCGTAACGCACACAGCATGCCAATGAACTGCGAGACGGGAAAAGTCATCTTCGGTCTTCAATAGCTCGCCTGAAGAAGACTGTTAGGTGCACAGTCGAAACATCGTCGGTTTTAGTTAACGACGACCAAGAGCAAACCCGAAACTTCTTTGATTGTTCGGTTCACTGGGACTTTCTAATTTGTTTATTCACCTGCCTTTACCAGTGCCCTGTGCTCGGAAGTGCTGTGGCTTAACGTAGGTTACACGTGACAATTCTGTCGTGTTAATTAATTAGTTCCACACCACTGAAATCCATTTTCTAATACTGCCTTCTTTCTGAAGGAATAGCAACTTTGAAAAACTGACGAATAATAAAACAACCATATCAGCAACAAGACAAGTATCAAATTAAATACTGCCTTCTTTCTGAAGGAATAGCAACTTTGAAAAACTGACGAATAATAAAACAACCATATCAGCAACAAGACAAGTATCAAATTAAACGTACTGTACATTACTGGTGCCTGTTTTAAACTTACATCATGAACAAACCTTTACCAAAACCAGCTTAACAAAACCTTATTGGGAATTTAATTTACTGTACATTACTTAAAATGTACAAGCACAAGCATTTCACAGATGAATTAAAGCTGTCGTACACAAACTTTAAGGTTAGGAAACTTAATGCATCGCATAGGATTAAACTCGTATAGGCTCAGAAGCAAAAGTTTCTAAAGAGTTAGGGCTACATGTTCTTGAATGCTTTCATCACACACTTGATTATAGGTTGACACACAAACTCTTGGGTGGTTAGAATACCTAATACACTGTGGTTTTATATTCACAATTAAGTAATACAGTCTTTCTCTCGGAAAGCGTGTCCCACACTGCCCACTCTGCCGCGCTTCGTAATATGTTCTGTATTTGTCATAATCCATCCGCTCACAAGGGGAAAGTTGTCCTCTGTTTGGCTGGAAATTCTCCCATTTCTGCGAATGCTTTTGAATTTTTTTAAAATTCTTGACTGGCTATGACTTAATCTGTTACATAAAGTTTAAGGAATCCTCCAGTCGACGTTTTATAATTGTTTTCTTTCTCATGCATTTGCATCATTTAAGACTGAAGTCGCAAACTGCTGTTATGGTGCTGCATCAGCTGTAGAATATTATAGAATAAATAAAAATATCTGCCGTACCAGGCCTCGAACCCTGATTTCCCGCTTGTCGAGAGCGGTCGCCTAAACGCATTCAGTTATACTAGCACGCTTTTAGGAGTGGCCCAAATCTCCATTTGTTCTAGTGTCTGCTCCCCTTATTGCGCCCACTTCATTACCTTGATTCATGAGACCCTGTTTTATCTCGCAGTTTGGGAACTCGTTCCTAATCTAATTCGGCTGTTGGGCGCCAACACAGTGACCCAGATAATGTGTTACAGAATTTACATGATTTTTACAACTACCAAAGATTCTTTAGTAGTTTGAATTATTTCCTTTTCTCGTTGAACATTTTGACCATTCAGAAGGCAGTCTTGTTTATGAACGTGGTCCTCTCGTCACTCCAAATTCCCCAGAATCCTTGCTCTACAGCGATGTACCAAAACATTATGACCATCTGCGTGATGGCATGTTGGTCCAACATTGGAACGCAATGCGGCAGAAAATCTGTGCGTCAAGAATTTGACAAGCCGTTGGTGGCTTTTCGGAGGTCTGTTAAACTAGACGTCTACGCACAGGTAAACACAGCTCCCGTAAATTACACCTGGTGGTTTGTGGAGGCTGAGGTGGGACCCAATAGCCCCCTAGATAAGATAAGATCTGAAAAATTTTGTGACCAAGACAACGAAGTGAGTTCACAACAATGCTCTTGAAACCATTGTAACACATTTCTGGCATCGTAACAGTAACAGATGTCCTGCTGGAGCTTCCCAACGCCGTCGGGGAAGATATCAAGCATAGAGGGAAGCTGGTAATCCGCAATTATGTTCTGATTGTACACGAAAGTAGTACGCGAACAGATGACTATCTTTGTCTTTTCCGTGTTGCCCATTAGCATTCGCTGGACCATAGCAGTCTTCCCTTTTCCAAAGACCCTCATGTCCACGGATTTCCTCATTTGTGACCGGTATCGACGCTAGAATATTTCTCCATTCGGCTCTGCACCACTTTCAACTTTCCTTGTTGCTTCACCTTCCCGTAACAACACCAGATGGCGTTCAGTTTAGCAATGGTCAGTGGTCACAATATTTTGCCTCGTCAGTGTGATGTTACGGTTTTTGTATTGTATCGCTGCATGAGTGAGGAAGACGCGGCATTGGCTTTTTCATCGTTTGGCTCGCAGCAGCCGAACGTTGCAAACTGTCCAAAGTACGAGGGTAGCCCAGAAGGTATTGCACCGCATTTTTTCTTCAACAATTCATTATAGAACATATTGAGAATCATACAAACGAAAGAAAGGTGTTTTACCTACACACCCTATTTTTCCACGTATTCTCCATCGCGTTCTGCATTCCTCCAGCGCGAAAGTTGTTGTTGCTGTTGTGGTCTTAAGTCCTGAGTCTGGTTTGGTGCAGCTCTCCATGCTACTCTATCCTGTCCAAGCTTCTTAATCTCGCAGTACCTACTACAGCCTACATCCTCCTGAATCTGCTTAGTGTATTCATCTCTTGGTCTACCTGTACGATTTTTAACCGCCACGCTGACCTCCAGTACTAAATTGGTGATCCCTTGATGCCCCAGAACACGTCCTACCAACCGACCACTTCTTCTAGTCAAGTTGTACCACAAACTCCTCTTCTCCCCAATTCTATTGAATACCTCCTCATTAGTTATATGATCTACCCATCTAATCTTTAGCATTCTTCTGTAGCACCACATTTCGAAAGCTTCTATTCTCTTCTTGTCCAAACTATTTATCGTCCATGTTTCACTTCCATAAATGGCTACACTCCATACAAATACTTCCAGAAACGACTTCCTGAACTTAAATCTATACGCTTTCCTTGCCGTTGTTAGTCTACATTTTATATCTTCTCTACTTCGACCATCATCAGTTACTTTTCTCCCCAAATAGCAAAACTCCTTTACTACTTCAAGTGTTTCATTTCCTAATCTAATTCCCTCAGCATCACCCGACTTAATTCGACTACATTCCATTATCCTCGTTTTGCTTTTGTTGATGTTCATCTTATATCCTCCTTTCAAGACACTGTCCATTCCGTTCAACTGCTTTTCCAAGTCCTTTGCTGTCTCTCACAGAATTATAATGTCATCGGCGAACCTCAAAGTTTTTATTTCTTCTCCATGGATTTTAATACCTACTCCGAACTTTTCTTTTCTTTCCTTTACTGCTTGCTCAATATACAGATTGAATAGCATCTAGGAGATGCTACAACCCTATCTCATTCCCTTCCCAACCACTGCTACCCTTTCATGTCCCTCGACTCTTATAACTGCCATATGGTTTTTGTACAAATCGTAAATAGCCTTTTGCTCCCTGTATTTTACCCCTGCCACCTTCACGATTTGAAAGACAGTATTCCAGTCAACATTGTCAAAAGCTTTCTGTAAGTCTACAAATGCTAGAAACGTAGGTTTTCCCTTCCTTAATCTTTCTTCTAAGGTAAGTCGTAGGGTCAGTATTGCCTCACGTGTTCCAACATTTCTACGGAATCCAAACTGATCTTCCCCAAAGTCAGCTTATGCCAGTTTATCCATTCGTCTGCAAAGAATTCTCGTTAGTATTTTGCAGCTGTGACTTATTAAACTGATAGTTCGATAATTTTCACATCTGTCGACATTTGCTTTCTTTGGGATTGGAATTACTATATTCTTCTTGAAGTGTGAGGGAATTTCGCCTGTGTCATACATCTTGCTCACCAGATGGTAGAGTTTTGTTAGGCCCAAGGCTGTCAGTAGTTCTAATGGAATGTCGTATACTCCTGAGGGCTTTGTTACCACTAAGGTCTTTCAGTGCTCAAACTTTTCACGCAGTATCACACTCACATTTCATCCTCATCTACCTCCTCTTCCATTTCCATAATATTGTCCTCAAATACATCGCCCTTGTATAGCCCCTCTATATCCTCCTTCCACCTTTCTGCTTTCCCTTATTTGCTTAGAACTGGGTTGCCATCTGAGCTTTTGATATTCATGCAAGTGGTTCTCTTCTCTCCAAATGTCTCCTTAATTTTCCTGTTGGCAGTATCTATCTTACCCTTCGTGGGATAAGCCTCTACATCCTTACATTTGTCCTCTAGCTATCCCTGCTTAGCCATTTTGCACTTCCTGTTGATCTCATTTTTGAGGCGTTTGTATTCCTTTTTGCCTGCTTCACTTACTGCATTTTTATATTTTCTCCTTTCATCAGTTAAATTCAGTATCTCTTCTGTTACCCAAGGATTTCTACTAGCCCTCGTCTTTTCACCTACTTGATTCTCTGCTACCTTCACTATCTCATCCCTCAAAGCTAACCATTCTTCTTCAACTGTATTTCTTTCCCCCATTCCTGTCAATTGTTCCCTTATACTCTCCCTGAAACTTTGTACAACCTCTCGTTCTTTCAGTTTATCCAGGTCCAATCTCCTTAAATTCCCACCTTTTTGAAGTTTATTTAGTTTTAATATACCGATGAAAACCAATAGATTGTGGCCAGACTCCACATCTGCCCCAATAAATGTCTTACAATTTAAAATCTGGTTCCTGTCTTACCATTATATAATCTATTTGAAACCTTTTAGCATCTCCAGGGTTCTTCCATGTATACAACCTTATTTTATGATTATTGAACAAAGTGTTAGCTATGATGAAGCTATGCTCTGTGCGAAATTCTACCAGGGGTTGATGTGGAGCAGAAGTCACCGGAAGCGCGTCTTGAGTATTGTTAAATGTGTTGACATTTGTTTCTTAATTAATGATACCACCTCTTGTCATCACATTAATGAGAATCACGGCCGCACACTCCTAGAAATCGGCGATCGTGACCTTAACGGTGGAAGCAGTTCCTTTGCATTTTTTTTTCTGTGGGGATCGGGAATGCCACCATTACATCGACTGTCTTTTTGTTACAGACTCAAAATGGCGAATCCAGGTTTCGTCACCTGTCACAATTCGGTACAAGAAACCTTCCCTCTTAGTTTCAAAACGTTGCAACAAATCAGGAGAAATGTTTTTCCTGTGCGATTTCTGATCCACCGTTAGAGACCGCAACCACTTTTAAATATCCTAGAATTCGGGTAATTGCATTCACAATTTCTCCGCTGATTGACAGATGCCTTGCCAACTGCCAAGTCGTAAGGCATCTGCCCTCACGAATGACAATATCAGCTCGCTGCGACATGTCAAATGTGACAAGCGTGGATGGTCTCCCCAACAGGTACAAATCGTGGAGCTCTGCTGAAACGCCTTTCGGTGACCTTTCTTTGCAGTTACCAATTCAGAGACGGCAAATTGCTTGTTATGAACATCACCTTGATACGCCATTTTGTAATTGTCCTGCAACTACACTATCTTCCGGAACTGACGGAAACTAGGTGCGCTCACTCAGAAGGCTACAAAAATTGCATATGTAACATTTCGCATTCGTAGCATTGTTTTCGGCTGAGGAAAGGAAGTACGGTGCATGACTTTCTGGGCAACCATCGTAATAACGTAGAAGGCCGGAGGAAAGGTACATACATTCGTTAATAAATTAAGTACATCGACATTACTTTGCCTTTGAATCATGAGAGTAATGTCTAGTCTCCCTAATTACAAGTCGAACTTCACATGTGCGTTATCCCAACAAAGCATTGAAGTCTCCGGGTCTCACGTGCATTGCGTGTACGTTCAAAGAGCAACACTTCATTCCGTAAGCAGATACTGTCACTTTGTGACAAGCGGCCGTGAGCAGCATCACTTTAATAAGCCGAAGCAGGGCCCGTCACAGCCACTCAGCGCTCGCAGCTGCCGTGCCTCGCTGGGTTGCATGCGGCCCCTGTGTGGCACGGCGACCTTCTGCACGCGATGGATGTGCCAAGTTCCGACAGCGCCCAGCGCCCGTATTGCATCCGAAGGACGTTTACGTTCTGCTGTGAGAAAGCCTCACATCGATTTGCGCAAATAGTAGCTTTTAAGCTAAAGGTTACGCTATTTCTACTTGTTGCACAGTCTGTTGTAGATTGTGCTGGTGAAATTTATTGCTAGTCAATTTTCTTGAGTGTTGATCTTTTTATATAAAAATGTATGTCGGTATATCTGTTTGCGAAACAGACTTCGACATCATTTGACCAGTCACCATGAAAGCTGATACATGTATGTATTGTTCCACGCCGAAAGTTCATATATATATATAATCTAGCTTAATGCCCACTGCTTCACTCTCGTTGACTGTATGGCCTGCACAGACTTCATTGTTTTCCTTTAATCGAATGTGTATGTTGTTCAAGCATTGCAAGATCATCTATACTTTCGATACTAATTGGGCCTATAGATAAATGGCCTTCTCCGAATTTACTTCTGACCAAAAAGCGATTCTGTCAGCTAGAGTCGGAGATCTTCATTAACCCACCTTCTGAGGTCTTGTGGTGACATTTCCATAGAAACTTTAATCCCCTAACACGTATTTATTTATATGTCAAATAAACATTTTGGTAGATTTAGCTTTAAAAATGTTTAATATAACATTTTCATAAAAAATTTCATTGCCTTTTTCACCCCCTTAGGGCTAGAATTTCCAAAAACACTGAAACACGTATGTTATTAATTGTAACCGAGAACAACAATATCAATTTTCAAAGATGTAGCTTTAAAAATACTTTATTAGGACGTAAGTAATGGTTTATTTTCCAATAAAACTGTCACCCACTGTTGTTCCCCATATTGGCTGAATTTCTAAATATGCTGAAGCACATACATTAATATCTGACAGAGAACACAAATACCAATTTTTGTACTTCTAGCTTCAACATTTCCTTATTGGCAACATCTTTTTTTTTTTAAACCTAACATCCTCTACTTCACCTCCTCCGGGGTAGAATTTCTAACAATCCATTTCTAAATTATGCTTGCATCTCCAAATTTCATGTTTCTGTCCTTAGTGGTTTGGGATTGGTGATCATGAGTCAATGAATCAGTCGCCTTATTTCACACCTCTGGGTGCTGAATTTTCGAAAACACTGGACATGTACATTTTTTTATTTTCAACTGAGAAATTAGATATCAATTTCCATAGACGGATCTTTAAAAATACTTTAGGACTTCTCTAATATTGATTTGTTTAATGAAAACAACAACTATTTCACCTCCATAGGGATTAAATTATTAAAAATACTGTGACACGTATTTCTTTATTTTGTGACTGTGAGAAAAAATACCAATCTTCGTAACGCTAGTTTCATATTTAAAAAATCCATTTCACCCTTTATTTCACCCCATTAGGTGCGGAATTTCGAAAAATCTCTTCTTAAACGACACCTATAGTATAAAATGAACATCTTTGGAAATTTAAAGTTTCAATTCTTAGCAATTTGGACTGGGTGATTATGAGTAAATTTTTACACGATGTTCTAATAAAGATTCAGCACAAGCTACATATTTTTTTAAACACCAGTGACAGCTTCTCTGCTAAAACAGACCCTGAGAAAGGAAATGCTATAAAATAGTGTCCCGTAATAAGTTCAGTTTACGTTCCATTCTGGAAATCAATGTTAACTGTGACCATTAGACAAACTGTTACTCTCTTATTTATTATTTCTACTTATTTCTGGAATTTAAACAAAAATTGGCTGCTTTTTTTCTTCCGCACAATCACTTTTAACAGGAAACCGGAAAGTTGTAATCATGGTTTATTGGTTTATGATTAGAATCCTATTATGGAATCTGAATAATGTGATACCTCGTAACCGTATCCGTTCGCAGATTAAAACAATGCAAAATATATCGTTGAGCTACTATCATCATAGATCCAGCAGCTGAAGAGGTCTCTCTCATATCCCTTATAACATTGATCGCAAAGATTTATTTCAAGCGTCTTCAATGTCCAGTTGAGGCTTCTTTTTGCAATAACATTAAATGAGACTCAAGAACACAGAGAATGGATGAAGTGGAGATGGAACGAGAGATGGGGAGAGGAAGTGGACAGAGATACGTGATGGTGAATGAGAGGTGGAAGACGCTGAGGGACATAGAGAGTTGGGGGCGGTGGGAATAGCAGAAAATGGGGGAAGAAGGAAATTGATGGAGAGAGAAGGAGAAGGTTGAGAGAGAGAGAGAGGTCGGAGGGGAGGATATGAGCAAGATGAGCAGAAAGGTCGGGGGGGGGGGGGGGTGATGAACAGTGATGGGATAGAGGAGATGATGGATGAAAAGAGGAGGGAACAGCAGATTCGTAGTGAAAGTGTGCTGAAGAAGATTAGGACCCCTATTTTCTACGGTTGTGAAGCATTGGTGGGTTCGCTATACAATTAAAATATATATTTGCATACATTCTGTATCTGCTCCCAAACCACCGGATAGATTGCAACCATACTTTGCATACATACCACTTACAATCTGGAAAGAATCACTGTAGAACTAGGAACCACCTACCTCTCACAACGACGGGGAGGGTGGAAAATGGTGGGTTACAAGCATAACTCAGGAACAACTTCCGGCAAGCTTTGAGTGTAAATTACTCATTACTTGTATTATCTGCTTAAAAGTATCATATATTAACCTCGCTAGAGATATTGGTAGGGATTAGAAGCCGAGACGAGTAAAATTGTTCCAGAACTACCGATACTGGTATCATATCTAAATGTTGAATTAGTTAGTTTCAGTCATGAATGTCCCGAAGAAGTTAAACTGCTAGGGGTGCGGTGCACAGAGAGCGACAAATCACCAGATTTCTGTAATGTCGGGAGTAATTTCTGCCACATTTGGCATACTCGTCACCTGCTATGTGGAGAAAAGTATGGTTACAGTAAGACACTTCCAGCACCTCTGTGGTTGAGGATAGGGGAGAATAGGAATGACATAAATCCATACTAGAAGGGCCACTGGGACAGAATCAACAAATAATAGAGGAATAATTATTTGTGTAAATATATTGTTGGGATAATATCCCCTGCTGCAGCTATGGGTTGAGTTGGAGATGAGAAGGTGTTTAATATAACTGTGATCGAAAACGGCTTTAGCTTGACTTGAATTCCTCTACAGTATGAAAATCAATTTGTTTCTTACTTGTGTTGTTCACTACCTACCCAGGCCACGAGGTTCTGGGCCAGTGATCATGCTATACGGCTAAATACCTACGGTACATTTAATGTTCGTGTCACAGGTTCTAAGGCAGCAAAAAATAAGATAGCTGTCAACAACAGTTCTCTTCCGCGAAATGAAGGTCAGTTTCTTTAGCCGGTATGCCTGAAAAGAGATAAAAGTCTGACAGTTGTTACGGAAAGGAACAAATACGAAACTATTGCGAAGAAATGAAACGGATTATCAACGACACCGTCGATTTCTGGATATGCTGCACCATGTTACTACAACGCAGCTGATGAATCTGAAGACCAACCGAACGTGACTTACAAAGAAATAATTTAAGTAGGCGTGAAATTTATACACTCTATGTGATCAAAAGTATCCGGACGGCTGGCTGAAAAGACTCTAAAGTTCGTGGTTCCCTACATTGGTAATGCTCTAATTCAATATGGTGTTGGCACACCCTTAGCTTCAGGACAGCTTCCACTCTCACAGGCATACGTTCAGTCAGGCACTGTAAGGTTTCAAGGGAATTGCAGCCCATTCGTCACAGAGTGCTGCTCTGAGGAGAGGTATCGATGTTGCTCGGTGAGGCCTGGCATGAAGTAGGCATTCCAAACATCCCAAAGGTGCTCTATGGAATTGAGGTCAAGACTCTTGCAGGTCAGTCCATTCCAGAAATGTTTGTTTATTTATTTATTTATTTACAAGTCAAGTTCTGTAGGACCAATTTGAAGCCAAATCTCTAAAGTCATGGAACGTGTCATACATGAAATTACAGCATAAGAGTAATAACAGATAAAGATAAAAATGTTTATGAACTCGAAAAGGGGCAATCCATAAGTTTAAGTAAACGCAATCACCAATGCAAAAAATCTTTAATTTTTCAATGACCTCCTAGACAGATTAGGAGGAGTGACCCATGAGGAAAACGTCAGTTTCGATTTGGAAGCTCGTGGATTACTGTTAAGATTTTTGAATTCGAATGGTATCTTATTGAAAATGGGTAAGGCAGTATACTGCACACCTTTCTGCACAAGAGTTAAGGAAGTACGATCAAATGCAGGTTTGATTCCTGCCGAGTATTAACTGAGTGAAAGCAGCTTATTCTTGGGAATAAGCTAATATTGTCAACAAGAAATGACGGTAAGGAATATAGACCAATATAAAAATATTCACACTCGTGAACAGGTGTCGAGAAGAAGTTCGTGAACTTACACCACTTATTGCCCGAACCGCCCGTTTCTGAGACAAAAGTATCGTTTCAGAATGCGAAGAGTTACCCCAAAATATAAAACCATATGACATAAGTGAATGAAAATAAGCATAGTGGGCCAATTTTCATGTCGAGCGATCATTCACTTCAGATAGCGTTCGGATACTAAAAATGTCAGAACTAAGTCTTTGAACTTGATCCTGAACGTAGGCTTTCCACAACAGTTTACTATCTATCTGAACATCTAAAAAGTTGAACTGTTCAATTTCGCTAATCATATGCCCATTCTGTGGAATTAAAACGTCACGTTTAGTTGAATTTTGTGTTAGAAACTGTAAAAACTGAGTCTTACTGTGATTTAGCGTTAGTTTAAATTATACAAGCCATGAACTTAAGTCATGTACTGCACTTTAGGAAATCGAGCCACTGACGCACACAACATCCCTTACTACCAAGCTTGCTTGATTACTACCAACAACAAACAGAAATTTTTTAGAGCTACGTGTAATACTAGAGGGCATATCATTTATATAAATGAGGAAAAGGAGTGACCCAACACTGATCCTCGGTGCACCCCCCACTTGGCTCTACCCCATTCAGACCCCACATCACTGCCATTCTCAACACTGTCACTAACGACCTTTTGCTGACTATTGTTAAAGCTAGAGGTGAACCAATTTTGTGCTACCCCCCCCCCCTTTTCTGTAATGGTCCAACTTCTGGACCAATATTTTGTGATCAACACAATCAAACGCCTTAGTTAAATAAAAAAAATATTCCCAGCGTTTGAAACCTTTTGTTTAACCCATCCATTACCTCACAGAGAAAAGAGAATATAGCATTTCCAGTTGTTAAACGACTTCTAAAGCCATACTGTACATTCGATAGCAAATCGTGTGATATAAAATGATCAATTATCCTTACATACACAGCCTTTGCAATAACTTTAGTAGACACTAATGGCATATAAATAGGTCTAAAACTGTCTACATTATGTCTTTCTCCCTTTTCGTAAAGCGGCTTTAGTATTGAGTACTTTAATCGTTCAGGAAACTACCATTCCTAAATGAAAAAATAAAATATGGCTAAATACAGGGCTAACATGTGCAGCACAATACTTTAATATTCTGCTAGGCACTCCTTCATATCCATGAGAGTCCTTAGTGTCCAGTGATTTAATTATTGACTCAATCTCCCCCTTGTCTGTATCGCAGAGGAGTATTTCAGACATCAATTTTGGAAAGGCATTTGCCAAGAAAGTTACATGATTCCCGGTAGAAACTAAATTTTTTTTAAATTAGTCAGCAATGCTCAGAAAGTGATTGTTAAATACTGTACATATATGTAATTTACCAATAACAGAATAATTTTTACTACGAACTGACTTTATATCATCGAACTTGTTTTACTGACCAGACACTTCCTTCACAACTGACCAAATGGTTTCAATTTTATCCTGTGAATATGCTATTCTTTTTGCGTACCATATACGTTTTACTTTCCTGATAACAATTTTGAGCACCTTACTGTTTGTAATGGGCTGCTGTAGCTTGATTCTGACTATTTCTAACATTTTGATGTAATTCCCACTTTATTCATCATGATATCCTTATCCCACTAATTAACCAACCCATGCTGCCTATTACTGCTAGTACCACGTTTATAACTTTCTAATAGAAAGCAACTCTCAAAGAGCATGAGAAATGTGTTAAGGAAAGCACTACATTTAACATCTATGTTATTGGCACTATGAACATCCTGCCAATCTTGTTCCTCTATTGCTATTGGATAAACTTTCCTACATAGTTTGTAATTATATGTGACATTTGTTTGAGCGCAAAAGCCTTTTAGTGTTAAAATTTGTGCATCTTGGTTTGAAAGCCATTTACCCTTTTACTAACGGAGTGCCAATCTAGTAATGAAGAATGAATTAAAATATTGTCTATGGCTGTGCTACTGTTCCCCTGCATCCTGGTTCGAAAAACTACAGTCTGCGTCACATCATATGAATTTAGGAGATCTACCAACATCCTTTTTCTTGCACCCTGATATACAAAATTTATATTGAAGTCACCACAAGTAACTAAATTCTGGTACTTCCTACAAAGTCAATCAAGAACTCCCTCTAGCTTGAGCAAAATGCTATGAAGTCAGAGTTAGGGACCTATAAATAATCCCATTTAGAAGTTTAGTTTCACTAAATTTAACTGCCCTAGTATAACATTCAAATATCTGCTCAGTGCAGCGTCATGATACATCGATGGACTCAAACTGAATATTGTTTTTACGTACATAACCACTCCCCCACCCCGCAAGGACTTCCTTGAAAAACAGCCAGCTAATCTGTATTCTGGCAAAGGAAGCTTGTAAATTGTCAAATTATTTAAGTGGTGCTCTGAGATGCCAATAATTTCAGAGTCAAGATCTGTAAGCATTTCACTAACTTTGTCTCTAATACTTATTATATTTTGATGAAATACGCTAATTCTTTCTCTACTAGGAAGCATGAAATCCTCTGAAGGTGATCCCTTAGTTAGGTGGACTATCTTTAAGTAGGTATACTTATCAGCTAACTTCAATCTAAAAAAAGGTGCAGCTCTAACACCAACTACTACATCAATTTTTCCATGAGTGATCCCACCACCACCCTCTACACTGTCACCTATAAGCTTCGCCAGCCTCTCCTTCACATACCTATTGAGCTGCATGCAATGTCTAGTGAAACCCAATATGCTGATAGACTAAACTGGCACCACTGAAATGTGACCCATGCCCTCTGCCATCAGCGCCCTCTGCATCCCCGTGTTAACGCGTCTAACAGCCGCATTAAGATGAGGTCGATCATGACGCTGAAACAGTTGCACAAAATGCACATTAGTGCCACCAGTTTGAGTACCTATCATTACCAGGTCACCACCTATATAATAATCCCTGTCCCTATCAAAACTGTTTCCTGCGGCATCCACTATCAATACCTGATCCTCGTCAATAAAATACCAACACAACTCCGCTATGCTGTCAGTCACCTGAGCTAAACCTGCACTAGGCTTCACAATGCTTGTGACCTGGTACTCACTCCGCAACACTTCCTGCAACTGCTGGTCCACATCTCTACCGTGCGAACTACCTAGCAGCAGAACCTTTGTCTTTCTGTTAGACTTTGCAACTGACGTGGGCCACATAACTGTTGAGGGCTGCTCCTTGTTCCCTACATCTACAGCTACAAGAGGCTCCTCTGCACTCAGCTCTGACAGTTGGTCAAATCTATTACATGTACGCAAAGTATAACTGCCTGAATACCTCCTCCTCCTCCTACTACTAGATGACTTCTTGCCATGCGCCATTTGCCATTCCCCATCACTCTTCACCCTCCTCAACCTATCTTGTTCCTCCTTTGCGCGTTATAACTGCACCTGAAGGGCACAGATCTTAAGCTCCTGCTCCTGTATCACCTTATTTCTACTAAAGATTCTGCCCTCCCAGCAGAGGATCTTGCTAGAATGCCCACTAGCTTCCCCACTGCATTACGCCAATGAAATTACTTTGAACAAATCCCACACCGTAATCCACTATTCACAAACCTAGGACAGAGCCCACACTTCTCACGCATGGTAAAATTTTACAGTTACTGAAAAAAACTATACTTCTACTTTACCTAGGTTCCTACGTTCAGTTACATCAGTAGAACTGCTTAAAGAACTAACAGTAGTGGTCTAGAAATTCTCTGTCTATAAGAAAGCAACTGCTTGTATTAGTACTACTAAACCACAGATAATACTAATGCCAACAAAACTTCACAAAATTATTAGAAAAAAAACAAACTCACGAATAACAGAACACTCGAGTTAATAACACAGGAAGAAAGACTGAGATTAATTAAAATCCACTAAGAAGTTACTGTCACAGCGAATATTAACACAAATAAACTTTTAAAAAAGTAACTGAAGCCTACAACTTTGTAAAATACTGACGAGAAATTTCAACCGCAGTCCAGCACACGTTACTAACATGTGCTAGATCGTGTTGAAAGATGCTGTCGCCATCCTTGAATTGTATTCAACAGTGAGAAGCAAGAAACTTAAAACATCAACGTAGGTCTGTGCTATGATAGTGACACCCAAGACGACAAGAGTTGCAAGCCCTCTCCATGAAAAACGTGAACACACCATAACACCACCGCCTCCGAATTTTGCTGTTGGCACTACACACCCTGGTAGATGACGTACACCGGTCATTCGCCATACACACACAGGGCAGTCGGATAGCCACGTTGTGTGCCGTGATTCGTCACTCCACTCCTCGTTTTTCCACTGTTCAATCGTCCAGTGTTTACGATCCTTACACCAACTGAGGCGTCGTTTGGCATTTACCGTCGTGATGTGTGCCTTATGAGGAGCCGCTCGACAATGAATGCCAAGTTTTCTCATCTCCCGCCTAACTGTAATAGTACCTGCAGTGGATCCTGATGCAGTTAGGAATTCCTGAGTGATAGTCTGGATAGATGTCTGCAACCGGCCGCTGTTGCCAAGCGGTTTTAGGCGCTTCAGTGCGGAACCGTGCGACTGCAACGGTCGCAGTTTCGAATCCTGCCTCGGGAATGGATTTGTGTGATGTCCTTAGGTTAGTTAGGTTTAAGTAGTTCTAAGTTCTACGGGACTGATGACCTCAGATGTTAAGTCCCATAGTGCTCAGAGCCATTTGAACTATTTTTGATGTCTGACTATTACACATTACGACCCTCTTCAGCTGCCGGCGGTCTCTGTCAGCCGGGAGACGAGGCCGGCTTGTACGCTTTTGTGCTGTACGTCTATCTTCAAGTTTCTATTTCACTATCACATCGGAAACTGTGAGCTTAGGGATGTGTAGAAGCGTGGAAATCTCGCGTATAGAAGCATGACACAAGTGACACCCAACCACCTGACCACATTCGAAGTCTGTGAGTTCCGCGGAGCACCCCATTCTGCTCTCTCTCTCTCTCTTTCGATATCTAATGACTACTGAGCTCGCTGACATAGAGCATCTGGTAGCACAATGCACCTAACATGAAAGACGTATGTTTTTTAGGGTTGTTCGGATGCTTTTGGTCACATAGTGTATGTGTGAAATGTATGTGATCTATGCGTGCCCGGGTGAAACAGTCGATAAAAACTTTTATGTGTGTAAATGTATAATATGGAAACATTTGAGTCCACAACTAAATTGATGTTGGTCTTTTGCAGTCTTTTCATTTATAGTTATTTAAAGTTAAACGCCATTTTCTGATTGAAGCCTTGCTTATTTATAACCACATTTTAGGTACTGCTAACATCAGTGAAGATGTTAGGAACTGTAAAACAACTTTGAGTGTCAGGTTACAGCTACTTTCATTTAAAACATTAAGTCTGAGTTTTTCAAGAAATTTTGTTTTCTTTATTAATGAGTTATGGGTCCTGCAGATGGGATAGAATTATCTCTCTTCAGAGACAGTACCGCATGCTGCACTTGTCCTACCTTTCCTGATACAACCACTCCGAGTAGTTTCTTACCTGGCAAGAAACGGTTATATACTGTCTGAGCTAAGAGAGTAGTGATACTGGATTCAGACGCTGCTTGAATATTGGTTTGTTTAGACATCTCATAATGACTAGTTACAATGGCAGGATAGTTGCGAGTGGAAAGAAAGTGACTACAAATTAATGAATATATTTTTCTTTATTTATAACCACGTTTCAGGTACTACTATCATCAGATCAAAAGTTAAAAAAATGTTCAAATGTGTGTGAAATCTTATCGGACTTAACTGCTAAGGTCATCAGTCCATAAGCTTACACACTACTTAACCTAAATTATCCTAAGGACAAACACACACACACATGTCCGAGGGAGGACTCGAACCTCCACCGGGACGAGCCGCACAGAAAAGCTAAAAAATGTGAAACTGTGGTCAGTGTCAGTTTAAAAAAATACAATGCGATCTTAGTCTCATTCAATAAATTTATTTCCTTTATTATTAACTTCCATATTCTGTAGATGGGAGGGAATTAGTCTCTTCCAGAGATTGGCTAATAGTCTCCAATATTCCTACGTTTCATGTTAATACCATTGATGATATATTAGTACCTATGAACGTCTTTAGATTCGCTCCTCATTACAATCCTAATCGCATTCTAAATCGAGTTTGTTCTTACAAATAAATTGTCATTAAAAAGCAGAAAAGAAGTCTGAGTACAGTGACTTACTGAACTGGTCTCCAGTCTCCAACTAAGTCGTCAAAGCTTTCTCCGGCAGTCATTTTTGAAAGCCATATGGTCTCCCGTAATTGGTCAGTGGCACATGATGCACCGCAGACCACGTGTAACAACAGAGTAATTTACTTCAGTACTGCTTGCCATGTGATCGTTGTATTCGGAGAGCCCTCCAGAGGTGGCGTTGTGATGCGATCAATTAGACGTGCGGGCTACAAAACTCGACTGTATAAAACAGATCACTTTATACACCTGCTGTCCAGCATTCACCTCTTCCCGAATTGATTTTGACCACGCTACTGCAGAACCCCAATCCTCGTTGAGGACATTTTCAGTTAGTGTTTCATTTAAATTAATGATTTCGCATATGTGAACATAGTGTATGATTATATTTGATTAAGCTCTCTCTCTCTCTCTCTCTCTCTCTCTCTCTCTTTCAGACACACACACACACACACACACACACACACACACACACACACACACACACACACACAATTTTCCTAGGCATTTCGGCAGAGGGTGAAACAAAACAACTGGGATGCCATCGAGAAACACTTTCGCTACTTCTGGTTTCCCATAGCTAACTTATATTAGTTCTAGATACGTGACGGCCACGCACAGATCAGAATGACTCCCTGTAGCGTCTGGTGTGTTGCAGAGAAGCAACTACGTGGCCTTGAAACAGTTTAAGAGCAAACGGATTGCTGGGCGTTACTAGAAACGTGTTTCTGAATCGGTCTTTGTTAATGAATTAATCTGAATTCTCTCTCCATACACAACAGGTGAATGTTAATTCTTCAATGAGCAGTTTGTGTGTTACATTAGTTCTCCGTATATAGTGTTATACTCAAAGATCAAAGTTGTTCTTACGTTCTCCTTCTTTTCTTTTTCAGATCTCAACGACAAGTAAGTTTCGATGCTGTTGTTCGTGGAGGCACAACCAGACATAGTTGGTGAGTTGGTTATATCGTTAAGTTTTTTTAGGAGAGTCTGTGTAATAGTAATTTTATATTAGCGAAATCAATATCTACGTCTACATCTACATGAATACTCAGAAAATCACCTTTAAGTGTCTGTCAGGCAGTTCATCAGACCACCTTCACAATTATCTTATACCAATCTTTTATAGCGCATGGAAAGAATGAACACCCATATCTTTCCGTACGAGCTCTGATTTCCCTTATTTTATAATGGTGATCGTTCCTCCGTATGCAGGTCGGCGTCAATAAAGTATTTTCGCATTCGGAGGAGAACGTTGGTGATTGCAAGTTCGTGAGAAGATTGCTGCGCAACGAAAAACGCCTTTGTTTTAATGATGTCCATCCCAAATCCTTTATCATTTCAGTGACATTCTCTCCCCTATTCCGCGATAATGCAAAACATGCTGTCCTTCACTGAACTTGCAGTTTACTCATACGAAGTGCTGAGGGCTATTGATTAGGGATTTTAGATTGATTTCGCATTTGTAGATGTCTTGAAGGCTTTTGACACTGTACCTCACAAGCAGCTTGTAATCAAATTACTTGCTTTGGAATATTCTCTCAGTTACGCGAGTGAATACGCGATTCCCTGTCAGAATGTAGTAACTGACGTAGATTCACCGAGTAAATCAGAAGTGATTTCTGGCGTTCCCCAAGGTAGGGTTGCAGACCCTCTGCTCTTCCTTATCTATTTAAACGATTTAGAAGACAATCCGTGCAGCCGTCTTAGATTGCTTGCAGATGACGCCGTTATGTATTGTCTGTTAAATAATGGAAAATGTGAGGTCATGCACATGAATGCTGAAAAGGAATTCGTTAAACTTCTGTTACACTAGAAATCAGTCAAATCCGAAGGCCATAAATTAAGCTAAATACCTAAGAATTACAATTACGAAGAATTTAAATTGGAAAGAACACATCGAAAATGTTGTGGGTAAGGCAAACAAAATATCTCGATATATTGACAGTTCACTTAGACGATGCAACAGATCTACACTACACTTATCGGTCCTCTTTTGGAGTACTGCTACGCGTTGTTGGATTCTTACCAGATATGGTTAACAAAGTATATCGTGTAAGTTGAAAGAAGAGCAACACGTTTTGTGTTATTGAGAAATAGGGGAGAGAGCGTCACCGACATGAAACAGGATCTGCGGTGGACATAATTAAAACAAAGGTATTTATCGTGAAACATCCCATTAGAAAAATAAAGAATGACTGTGCTGGTAAACAGCTGAGCAGAACTGAACGTACTCAGACATTTCTCTCTTCACTTATTCTGATCAACACTAAAAGGGCACATAATACATATTTTTATCCCAACGCAATCTGACCTTCAATAACCCTTCAAAAGAATGGCCCTTACTAACAATAACCTATATCTTTCATGAGTCACTTACCTCACAAAAATCTTCGTTACTCGAACTACTGCAATACAGCGATCGCCAATACTGCCAGCTAAATAAAAGGTTCTAACTAGTGAAGGCACTAACTACTGATAGGCACAGTTAGCAAATGAAAGATTTTGATGGATAACAAACAATGTATGTACCTTAATAGTGTTCAAAAGTCATAATACGAGTATTTATATAAATTCGCGACATCCAGTTTAACAAATTTCCTTTTTCTGACGGACACACGTCCAGATCGTTCGCTCTCAAAACTCGGCCATCTTTCTCCCTACATCCACCACTGCTGGCGGCTCACATCCAAGTGCTCAACGCTACGCGCTGTTCACATAGAGCTGCCCAACACTACAATAGTAAATATTACAACAATGCAAACCAGCCACAGACTGCACACAGCACAGTCAGTGATTTTCATACAGAGCACTACGTGGCTTTACCAACATAAAGACCTAAACAGCCTACTGAAATCGTTGCGGCGATATCTTCTCACTAAATTTCGATCACGAACTTTCTCCTTCGAATGCAAAAATATTTTGTTTACGATGTTCTGCATAGGGAGAATTAATTATAATAATACGATGAGGGAAATCAGAAATCGCACGAAAAGATATAGGTGTTTGTTTTTCTCAGCATTGGCGGCCGAAGTCAGCCTCATTCTGCCAACGGTCTTGTCAAAGAGGGCGGAGTAGCAGATAGAGGTTCAGGGCACTCTCTTGTCCTAGGGGTGAAAAATTTCCCCTGAAGGCGGAAGAATCAGCTATGATCAACGACATGAGGATGCAGAAGGCAATGGAAACCACTGCATTAAAGACACGTAACTTGTATCCACAGGACATGTGGCCTGTAGTTGAAGAAGTGTCATGATGATCTCTCCATTGGCAAAAGATTCCGGAATAGTCCCCCATTCGGATCTCCGGGAGGGGACTGCCAAGGGGGAGGTTACCATGAGAAAAGGATTGAATAATCAACGAAAGGATAACGTTCTACGAGTCGGGGCGTGGAATGTCAGAAGCTTGAACGTGGTAGGGAAACTAGAAAATCTGAAAAGGGAAATGCAAAGGCTCAATCTAGATATAGTAGGGGTCAGTGAAGTGAAGTGAAAGGAAGACAAGGATTTCTGGTCAGATGAGTTTCGGCTAATATCAACAGCAGCAGAAAATGGTATAATAGGTGTAGGATTCGTTATGAGTAGGAAGGTAGGGCAGAGGGTGTGTTACTGTGAACAGTTCAGTGACCGGGTTGTTCTAATCAGAATCGACAGCAGACCAACACCGACAACGATAGTTCAGGTATACATGACGACGTCGCAAGCTGAAGATGAACAGATAGAGAAAGTGTATGAGAATGTTGAAAGGGTAATGCAGTATGTAAAGGGGGATGAAAATCTAATAGTCATGGGCGACTGGAATGTAGTTCTAGGGGAAGGAGTAGAAGAAAAGGTTACAGGAGAATTTGGGCTTGGGACAAGGAATGAAAGAGGAGAAAGACTAATTGAGTTCTGTAACAAGTTTCACCTAGTAATAGCGAGTACCCTGTTCAAGAATCACAAGAGGAGGAGGTATACTTGGAAAAGGCTGGGAGATACGGGAAGATTTCAATTATATTACATCATGGTCAGACAGACATTCCGAAATCAGATATTGGATTGTAAGGCGTACCCAGGAGCAGATATAGAATCAGATCACAATATAGTAGTGATGAAGAGTAGGCTGAAGTTCAAGACATTAGTCAGGAAGAATCAATACATAACGAAGTGGGATACGCAAGTTCTAAGGAATGACGAGATACGTTTGAAGTTCTCGAACTCTATAGATACAGCAATAAGGAATGGCGCAGTAGGCAGCACAATTGAAGAGGAATCGACATCTCTAAAAATGGCCGTCACAGAAGTTGGAAAGGACAAAATAGGTACAAAGAAGGTATCTGCGAAGAAACCATGGTTAACAGAAGAAATACTTCAGCTTATTGATGAAAGGAGGAAGTACAAACATGTTCCGGGAAAATCAGGAATACAGAAATACAAGTCGCTGAGGAATGAAATAAATAGGAAGTGCAGGGCAGCTAAGACGAAATGGCAGCAGGAAAAATGTGAAGACATCGAAAAAGATATGATTGTCGGAAGGACAGACTCAGCATACAGGAAAGTCAAAACAACCTTTGGTGACATTAAAAGCAACGGTGGTAACATTAAGAGTGCAACGGGAATTCCACTGTTAAATGCAGAAGAGAGAGCAGATAGGTGGAAAGAATACATTGAAAGCCTCTATGAGGGTGATAATTTGTCTGATGTGATAGAAGAAGAAAAAGGACTCGATTTAGAAGAGATAGGGGATCCAGTATTAGAATCGGAATTTAAAAGAGCTTTGGAGGACTTACGGTCAAATAAGGCAGAAGGGATAGATAACATTCCATCAGAATTTCTAAAATCATTAGGGGCAGTGGCAACAAAACGACTATTCACGTTGGTGTGCAGAATATATGAGTCTGGCGACATACCATCTGACATCATCCACACAATTCCGAAGACGGCAAGAGGTGATAAGTGCGAGAATTATCGCACAATCAGCTTAACAGGTCATGCATCGAAGCTGCTTACAAGAATAATATACTGAAGAATGGAAAAGAAAATTGAAAAAGCGCTAGGTGACGATTAGTTTGGCTTTAGGAAAAGTAAAGGCACGAGAGAGGCAATTCTGACGTTACGGCTAATAATGGAAGCAAGGCTAAAGACAAATCAAGACACGTTCATAGGATTTGTCGACCTGGAAAAAGCGTTCGACAATATAAAATGGTGCAAGCTGTTCAAGATTCTGAAAAAAGTAGGGGTAAGCTATAGGGAGAGACGGGTCATGTACAATAAGTACAACAACCAAGAGGGAATAATAAGAGTGGACGATCAAGAACGAAGTGCTCGTATTAAGAAGGGAGTAAGACAAGGCTGTAGTCTTTCCCCCCTACTCTTCACTCTGTACATCGAGGAAGCAATGATGGAAATAAAAGAAAGGTTCAGGAGTGGAATTAAAATACAAGGTGAAAGGATATCAATGATACGATTCGCTGATGACATTGCTATCCTGAGTGAAAGTGAAGAAGAATTAAATGATCTGCTGAACGGAATGAACAGTCTAATGAGTACACAGTATGGTTTGAGAGTAAATCGGAGAAAGACGAAGGTAATGAGAAGTAGTAGAAATGAGAACAGCGAGAAACTTAAAATCAGGACTGATGGTCACGAAGTCAATGAAGTTAAGGAATTTTGCTACCTAGGCAGTAAAATAACCAAAGACGTACGGAGCAAGGAGGACATCAAAAGCAGACTCGCTGTGGCAAAGAAGGCATTTCTGGCCAAGAGAAGTCTACTAATATCAAATACCGGCCTTAATTTGAGGAAGAAATGTCTGAGGATGTACGTCTGGAGTACAGCATTGTATGGTAGTGAAACATGGACTGTGGGAAAACCGGAACAGAAGAGAATCGAAGCATTTGAGATGTGGTGCTTTACACGAATGTTGAAAATTAGGTGGACTGATAAGGTAAGGAATGAGGAGTTTCTACGCAGAATCGGAGAGGAAAGGAATATGTGGAAAACACTGGTAAGGAGAAGGAACAGGATGATAGGACATCTGCTAAGAGATGAGTGAATGACTTCCATGGTACTAGAGGGAGCTGTAGAGGGCAAAAACTGTAGAGGAAGACAGAGATTGGAATACATCAAGCAAATAATTGAGGGCGTAGGTTGCAAGTGCTACTCTGAGATAAAGAGGTTACCACAGGAAAGGAATTCGTGGCGGGCCGCATCAAACCAGTCAGTAGACTGATGACCAAAAAAAAATTTAGTAAAATTTTGTGTGAAGCTTGAAGTTTGTGATCTGTGCTTGGTAATTACTAACAGTGTATATTAGCGTATAGCACGGACATTAAGTGTATTACAACTTGCTCTGACAATGATTTCTTTCTTACAGCATGATATTCGCGGGTACACACTCTATGACGAATACTGTTGACCGATGTCTTTGGTGCATACCTACGTGCTCTATCGTAATTTACGTGCAATTTTTAGCTTGTTATATGGACAGTGGATATCCAATATTGTTTTCGACTGACAGATATATAGTTCACACTATATATACTGTCCTAGTTTGCACAGTCCATAGCACTTGCATTCTTATTCTGGAAGATGCACCCATCCCTCACGATGTGGATGTCTGTAACCAGTACCTGACGAAAACGGGTGTCGTACCTAACGAATGTCCTTGTTTATAGCTGATACCACACAACCGAGGCACACCGTGAGGGGCGTCCGGAATGTAAGACAAGACAGAATTAAATCTCAAGACAAGCAGTCAGAAGCTTGTACACCGAATTTCTAATAAAAGTAAAAACCATCCAAACTTCCCTGTAAGTAGAGAGTTTTGGCGATTCAGACTAAAATATCTCATTAGTGGAAGGCCATTTGTACCTGATCAACCAGAATTTACCTACAATACATGAATAAGCAGACAGCGAATCGCTTCAGAAGTGGCATCGATAAATCCACAGGATGCTGTGTGAAAAGAGGTTATTTAGATTTCCAGCCGAACGATACATATTTTGATGTCGTACAGCCACTGGTGCGTATCACCGTCAGTTATGATATGTACAGATTGCCTAGGCCAGCAAAAAGGCCAATGTCATTGTCAGCTTCTGGACGCCGTCTCTGTGACCATTCTTTCGGACGTAAGATTGACTTCTTCTTACATTACTTTTCTATTTTATACTTCGTTATGTTTACACCACCGACGAGAAATAATCCTAATGGAATGTAACCAAAGTAAACAAGGTGTGCCAAGACGACTGAATGTTCTCTACCTTCCGATTTTTGGTCCTTTCCATCACGTCGTCAAAGAGAATACTAAATGAAATGTGAACATTAGTAAATTTGGTGAATGAAAGCGACCACTTCGATGTACCATGAAATCAAATAGTGGTTCCTCAAAATCCATTTACTTTATAGAAAAATCCTATATTGGGCATAAGCACATCAACATGCTGGTCGGTGATAACCATACTACCTTGAATCGAGACCAAAATATGATTGTCTTATTACCTTAGACTTCAAAACTTTGCGCAACTCCTTCCACTGCATCTCAAGCTTCAACAGATATCTCTTAATGCTGGAAGGTAGTAGCAAATTTGATGAAAAACGCATGCCAAAGAAATAATGCAAGATAATAACAGTAAACATATTGAAAATTAGGATAGGTTGCGTATTATGGCATTCTCATTTAAAAGGATTATCTTCTTCTGTAGGAATGATAAAGTTGCAAGCAAAATCGTGGATATAACAACTGTTCAAACAAAGTGATGTAAGTGAATGAGCACGTTATCTTAAGACCCACACATCTAATCCTTGAATAGCACCAAGATAAACTTCTAAGGGATTAAATTTATTGAGCTTTATTATCAGCTTAGAGAAAGCTCTTAACAGCGTGTAGCTGCAAGCAAGAGTGTCCATTGTCAAAACAATTACAAGTGACACCCAAGTGTAGTGAAGTGGCGTAATTTTGAGCAGGAAAGAGAATAAATTAAGATCAAATACTGACAAAATGAGCTCACTGTAGATCGAATTCCATTGTAAACGATTCACCACACATGAAATGGATGCATGTGGGTTCTATGAATCAGGAAGCGAATCTACTCGAATGTTACGTTACATTCTCTTGTGCGACCCAGCCAACAACTGACAACCAAATGCCTACTCTCTCTCTCTCTCTCTCTCTATCCCCCCCCTATCCCCCTCTCCCCCCTCCCCCCCTCCCCTTCCCCTCTCCTCTCCCCCTCTCCCTCTCTCCCCTATACCCCTCTCCTCTCCTCTCCTCTCCTCTCTCTCTCTCTCTCTCTCTCTCTCTCTCTCTCTCTCTCTCTCTCTCTCTATCTCTCTCTCTATACTCCTAGGGCTGAAGTTCTTATGTCACCACCCATTAAGCAACAATTCCATTCCGACGCATTTCCTGTTGGGAAACTCATCACAAGTTTCAAGCTGCAGCCTCAGTTTTTGCTCTGATATGTGGGATGGAACTACTAGGGAAAGTTCAAAATCATTCGACGAAATTCAGACGTGATCCAAAGCAGCTAAGGGTATTTATTGTTTCGTAGTGGTCCTGTTTCACACCTTCCTGTGGCATGAAACTAAGGAGAGGAACATTGACACACTCTTGAAGAAAACAGAACATAGCTCCTCTAAGACCCCCAGTTTAGCAAAATCGCCAATGCTACCCGAACACATATGATGAGGTTTTTCTAAATGTGCCTCTACAAGTAAAACCTGCGAAGTAGCCCTAGGCGCCTGCAGTTAGGCAACCACTTGTCTCACCTCTGATGCTACTTCACTGCCTGCAAGCACGTAGGAGTACTTCACTAGTTCTCTGTGTAAACGCACATTTTGAAAATTCCCCGTAAATGTGGGTGTGTGCCAATGAGATTACTGCTGAATTGGAGGCCCTTAGAGGGACCCTCAGCCATCATTGTATTCACACGTGCGACCATGTCGCACCCCTCCATCATCACGCCACAGGAGGATACAAGACAGGAAAAACGTAAGCATCCTTTGTTCCTTCAGATCACGTTCGTATCCCATCCAGTGATTTTGAAACGATCCCCAGTGGTTCCAGCCTGTACAAGACAGAATAAATTGCAGTTGCACTGCACTCCAAATGGGTTCAATCATATTCAGTGGGTTTACAGCCTTACGGCTTCCTCAGAAGAGTGTCAACACATCCAAGGGTGGCAGCAGTATCAGACGTTGCCAAGAATGTCTTCCTGTTCCTCATCGCTGTCGTTTCCGACTAAAGAATGCATGACAATCAACGACCCAGAGAAAAGAGTGCTTTCATTGACGCTCTTAATGCCAACCCGCGAGAATGTCCCGTACCCATTGTGAGCGGCGATGTGTCTGGAACGTTTTCCTTGGGCGCTCATAACAAAACCACCTGATTTCAGTGCTGGACGTTACGCTTCTGGTCTCTATTACAGAGATGTTAAAAGAAGATATTATCAGAGGGTAAGGGGGCTTCCCATCAAGTGACAAATCCATCGTGGTGCTGAGTAAAATTGTGGTCAGATTTTCTGTCAATGTTACATCACTGACGCACTTCACACGTCACACGATCTTCTCAGCTCTGGCCATTTTTTCGCGGGTGTCGACGTCTTCTGTTTAAATCGTCGGCGAGACCGAGGGTGCAGTCGCATGGTCCCACTCTTTTGCACCACCACAGAGGTAGATTGTACACACCTTTATGTCGAATTTGAAACTTAGCCCTTGCGATAGGAGACAGCCACGGTGTTTGGAAAAAGTAATCCTTTAACTCTGTTGCGGAGTGTGTATGTGCTGTAGACGAAGATCTGAGGTCAATACAGACCCGAAATGATTTAATTCTCAATGAGGACAATAATGGAGGTTCACCTCGTACCAGTACATTTTCTTGCCATATCAGATATGAGAACACTTCTTTTGTGGCACCACTGTAGTTAAATTGGAAATGTGCTTCCCGGACGGGACGAAACTGCATCACGCAAGAGAGATAGGACAGCAGCCTGTTTCACGCAAAATTTAGAGGTCATCTGGAAGTATGGTGCCAGGTGGGGTGCTCTAGAGAAGTCGTAAATAAGGAAGATTAAGTGTGGTCGCAGGACGCGGCGCGTTGCCCTTATCGTGCCGCTAGGGCAGGGTGCCGCCGGCGGTAGACCCGGCTAGCTGCGAGGTACGCCGCTGTGTCACGGAGCCCCGGCGCGGTCTTTCAGACCGGCCGCCGTGTTTCCTAACGGCCACCTGAAATATGGCGGCGCTGCCGGCGGCTTTTATCAGCGAGAAATACGGCGGGGGCGTCTTGTGTGTCGCCTCTTACGGCCAGCGTCCTGTTGAAATTTGTTACAGACGGGGCTGTGAGGGGATCGTAGGCTCTCGCACCGCGATTGCTACGCACTTCCCACTCTCTGTTCTACCTCTGCATTCGTGCGCGTTAGCTTCAGATTGAACCTCAGATCACTGCAGCTTAAAAAAAAATCTAATGTTACCTCAACAATTACGAATTGTTAACGGCAAAGCGACTTCTAAGCACCGTTGGTCATAAGTAAAGTGACCGTGTCCCGACTACTTCAGCGCAAGCTGTTTATAGAGGGTGTTACAAAAAGGTACGGCCAAATATTCAGGAAACATTCTTCACACACAAGGAAAGAAAATATGTTATGTGGACATGTCTACGGAAACGCTTACTTTCCATGTTAGAGCTCATTTTATTACTTCTCTTCAAATCACATTAATCATGGAATGGAGACACACAGCAACAGAACGTAGCAGCGTGACTTCAAACACTTTGTTACAGGAAATGTTCAGAATGTCCTGCGTTAGCGAGGATACATGCATCCACCCTCCGTCGCATGGATTCCCTAATGCACTGATGCAGACCTGGAGAATGGCGTATTGTATCACAGCCGTCCACAATACGAGCACGAAGATTCTCTACATTTGGTACCGGGTTATCGTAGACAAGAGTTTTGAAATGCCCCCATAAATGAAAGTCAAGAGGGTCGAGGTCAGGAGAGCGTGGAGGCCATGGAGCTGGTCCGCCTCTACCAATCCATCGGTCACCGAATCTGTTGTTGAGAAGCGTACAAACACTTCGACTGAAATGTGCAGGAGCTCCACCGTGCATGAACCACATGTTGTGTCGTACTTGTAAAGGCTCATGTTCTAGCAGCTTAGGTAGAGTATCCCGTATGAAATCATGGCGGTGAATCGAGAGAGTACAGTACATACTGACAAAACTAAAATGAGCTCTAACATGGAAATTAAGCGTTTCCGGACACATGTCCACATAACAACTTTTCTTTATTTACGTGTGAGGAATGTTTCCTGAAAGTTTGGCCTTACCATTTGGTAACACCTTGTATAACAGAACTCTGAAATATCGTAGGTTTGTTCATTAATCTGTGCGCTCGCGGAGTACAATGATAAAAATAGTACCTCAGTTGTTGCCACCAGGCCGAAATATAGCGCTGTAAGGAGTTGGGATTTAGTATGGTTACGGATAAAGAGGAGGAACGATCCAACATATGAGACTGGTGGTTCTGGTACTTTTATTAGTATATAAACACAAATTACAACATGTGTTCAGAATGGCCTCCCAACTCAGGAACAGGGTGCATCCGTAATACTGTATGGTCGACAGTTCGTTTCAGCAATTCCAGTGCAATTAGGGGGTATATCGGCACACGCTATCCTTCAAATCTAAAAGAATCCGGGTACATCCATTATTGACACGACCTTCCATATATCTCGAAACCATAGTCACATAAATTTCAGTCGGGGGTTGGAGGGCCATACGTTTGGAAACTTCCTAGAGATGATGTGGTTCTTACCGGATGTTTAACCAGTGAAGCAACAAGCGGTATTGTCCCATCTTACATGAAAATAGGGATGTGCAGGCAGTTGCATTCTTGCATAGCTGGAGATCGTTACATAGCAATGAGATCCTTACATTGAGGTGACAAATGTCATGTGATAACGATATGCACAAACGCATATGGCGTTAGTTTCGCGTATACAAGGTGTAACAGCGCAGTGCATTGGTGAAGCTGTCAATATTACTCAGGTGACTCATGTGAAAAGGTATCCGGCGTGATTATGAACACGCGAAAGGAATTAAAAAACGTCGAACTCGAAATTGTAGTTGGTGCTAGACGCATATGACCATCCATTTCGGAAATCGCTAGAAAATTCAACATTCAGAGATCCATAGTCTCAAGAGTGTGCGGGGATACCAAATTTCAGGCATTTCCTCTTACCTTCCATAATGAAGTGGCTGATGGCCGTCACTTAACGACCTATATCAACTGTATTAGCGAAGAGTTCTCATTGCTGACAGACAAGAAACACTGAGTAACATAACCAGAGGAATAAATGTATGGTGAAAGACGCAGTGTGCGTTAGGTCAGTGCGGAGACGCTTGGCGTTAATGCGCTACGGCAGCAGGCGACCGAGGCGAGTCCCTTCGCGAAGAACACCTGCAAGGCCTCTCCTGGGCTCCCGGCCAAATCGATTTTACGCTAATACACAGGAAGACCGTGGCGTCGTCATTTGAGTCCCGACTTCAGTTGCTAAGAGCTGATGGTAGGGTTTGCGTGTGACGTAGACTTCACGAAGATGTGGACCCAATTTCTCAACAAGAGACTCTACATTCCAGTGAAAGCTCCATAGCCGGCCGCGGTGGTCTCGCGGTTCTAGGCGCGCAGTTCGGAACCGTGCGACTGCTACGGTCGCAGGTTCGAATGCTGCCTCGGGCATGGATGTGTGTGATGTCCTTAGGTTAGTTAGGTTTAAGTAATTCTACGTTCTAGGGGACTAATGACCACAGCAGTTGAGTCCCATAGTGCTCAGAGCCATTTGAACCATTTTTTTTTTTTTTTTTTTTTGTTGAAAGCTCCATAATGGTGTGGGATAGGTTTTCATGAAATGCACTGTGTCCCGTGGTCCAACTCAACCAATCGTTGATTGAAATGATTATGTTCAGCTACTTCGAGACCATTTACAGCCATTTTTAGACTTCATGTTCACAAACAACGATGTAATTTTTATGGACGACAATGCGCCATGTTACTGGGCCACAATTCTTCACAAATGGTTTGAAGAATGTTCTGGACACTTCGAATGAAAGATTTGACATCCAGGCCGCCCGGCACGAGTCGCTTTTAACATATATGGGACATAATCCAGAGGTCAGTTCATGCAGAGAATTCTGCTCGTACAAACACCTCCGTAGTTATGGAATGCTATAGATGCAGCATGGATCAATATTTCAGCAGGTGACGTCCAACGACTTGTTCGGTCCTTTCCACGTTGAGCTGCCGCACTACGCCGGGCAATATGAGGTCAGACTCAACATTAAGAGGAATCCTATAACATTTTCTGTATCAGTGAATAAAGTGCAAATGCAAACTACACAGCTAATAGGTCGGCGAGATGCCATATTTTTTAAGAAAAGAGGAACTACAATGGAGGGTCCTATGAAACCAGACCACATATTCACATAAGCTAAGTAGAAGGGATGTTCCTGCACAACATGTGACGGAGGAGAACTCCAGACACGACAGTTACGTGCTTTCACACCACCAGCACAGTAAACTGTGCCTCGTCCGTCGCAGTAATATTTTCCGACTACATCATGGCGGGCTGCTTGAATTTCCGCACACAGTGTACTGATTGGCTAACATCATTGCTAATTGACTGGTAAACGGCACAACATATCGACTTTTTTGTTTAACAGTTATTTCTCAGGACACCGTACTCCACAACACCCTTATAAACTTTTCGAACTGTTTCGGGTCATCTTGTATATTTTTGACCTAAGATGTCGAAAACATGTATGCAAGCATGAGATTCGTTAAAGCCCTATTTGACACACTTACTGTTTCCAAATGCCATCAATTACCGCAAGGCTGATCGAGAAATTATTTCCACCTTCTTTTGTCGAAGTTTTTTGGTCGCGACACTGTCTAACACGAAATTTTTCCAGAAAAAATAACGAAGATACTCTCAAATTGCAACAGTTGAGAACACGCAATGTACCCAGGAGCCGGCCGTTGTGGCCGTGCGGTTCTAGGTGCTTCAGTCTGGAGCCGCGTGACCACTTCGGTCGCAGGTTCGAATCCTGCCTCGGGCATGGATGTGTGTGATGTGCTTAGGTTAATTAGGTTTAAGGAGTTCTACGTTCTAGGGGACTGATGACCTCCGAAGTTAATTCCCACAGTGGTCAGAGCCATTTGAACTATTTTGTACCCAGGAAGGCTGTCGATCTGGTCGTTTTGTCTGGTCCAGGATTTTTATTTTTGAAATATGCGGTAAGTTCCTATGGAACCAAATTTCTGAGGTCGTCGGTTCCTAAGCTTACAGAACATTAAATCCAACTCAGACTAACTTACGGTAAGGAGAATACCCATGCCCGAGGGAGGACTCGAACCTCCGAGGGGGAACTCGCGCGAACATTGACAAGGTGCCATTCGACAGCGAAGCTACCCCGCCTGGCTCTGGCCCAGGTGATACGGTATGGGGTGGGGGCAACAAGTGCGTACCTACCTCGAAATCTTTGGACACAGTAGACTCGCCGGATACTGTTATTGTGACACTGTGCTAATTCCGCATTCGCGCCATTTCAGGGGTGCATTCGGCGCTGACTTTATTTTCATAGATGACAATGCCCATCGCATCGAACAGCGCAAGCAGGAGAGAGGATATGTGGCTAATAAACTCGCCCGCTCATTCCTTCTACTTAAATTCCATCCAGCACATGTGGTATGCGTTGGCAAGATGTGTTGCTGCACGTCCACGTACACCTCCGAGCATCCATCAGCTGTTTACCGCACTTCTGCATGAATGGAACGCCCTGCTACAACTACTCCTTGCCAAATTTCTGGCCAGCATGGGAGCACGTTGCAGATAACGCACTGCCGTCCATCATGGTCAGATACCCTATTGCGAAACATGTCCCGGCGTCAGTAATGTTCAAGTGACCCTCAGACATCGAAAAAAAACTTCAGTGTCGTAGAATAAAAGAGTCGTTTAAATTCGTCTCATTGTGTTTTTCTTTCAGAGCTCTCAACTTCGCTCCAACATAATTGTTTCTGGGAGCATGGCATCCAGCGAAGAGCAGTACACATAAGAAGTGCTTGACGCATTCTTTGGATAACGCAAAGCTGTGATCATTCTTCTGTGTACCAAGTTCGACTCTTTCACTGGCAGTCAAATTCAGTACTTGTTTACAGAAAAATTGTTCAAAGCGCTCAGCTGCGGACTTTTTTCTCAGTGCTGTGACCAAACCGCAATTCCGCTGATCAGTTTCTACTCGATCGGGATCGGTTTTACGGCCAGTTGCATCTTCTGTTTGTTCAATTAGAAGTGACACCAGTTTACGTTTAATTTTTTCTACGGCATGCTTTTTCTTCGTCCTCCGTCTCTTCAGTAGTATTAACTTTCAGTGTACCGACACATCAGCTGGAGGAACGTCTTCCAATTTATTTTTGTCGATACCATCATAGGCAGACATCGAATGTACGCGATCTAGAGGGAGCTAGACAATGTCGGTTGTCTCATTCACTTGACCCTCATCATCAGAAGTCGCCACTGAGTGGGCGTCATTTACAATTTATTCAATTTCCGTTATAGAAAGCGCTTTAAAGCGACTAATTGTGCCTAGAGAGAAAAATAACAAGCTGCCACATGTCTAGATAAAAATGCAAAACTGTGGCAATGGGTGTAAATACAAAATTTTCATTATAAAGCAAATACCAAATTGGTTTCTTTGGTAACGTTAAAAGATTATGCATGGTTGGTATTTTCAATAAACGCTCAGTATTCGCTATTTAGACTAATATTCCGTTGTCATTATTAATACACTGTTTAATCAAAACAACGTGGACACTTTTATTAGACAGAAATATGGGGTGTGCACACTTCACCTTTATGAAAGGTTGAATTCACCTGGGGACACTCTCAGGGGGAGATGCCTGAATGTCTGTGGAGGTACGACAAGCCCATTCTTCATCATGATCCGACACCAAGGAAACTGGGAATTTCATTATTTATTCCTCATAATTGCAACCTATTATCTGGAAAGCTAAGAGAGTCTCACATTTCCTTGGTTAATCTTAAATTGACATACCAATTTTCGTAATATTACAGTTACTTCTGTTACTCCAAAACTACAATAAAACCGTTAACAATTTACCCAACTACTAATACTGTTGTAACCACTACAGAACCTATACTGTGTTGGTTCATTTGTTTCGGTGCGTTTAACCTATAATTGGTTATTTGTGCTACTGCATCCGCCCTCTTACTTCCCCGGCTCACAGCCATCGTCCGCAGGATTCCATGGGCGTGGGGCAGCACTTCGGCGGTGTTTCCACTGCAACAAACAGTACCACTAATTATTGTTACGTCTTAAAGTCCACACTTTCCTGATCACTTGCACCAACATAGTCAGAATTTCTGAGAAACTATTTCATTCGGTGGTGGCCGACCTCAGTTGTCTTCTCGCTATCTGCGGAATATGTTGCCTATCCGGGATGGAGGCATGCTGGCGTGTGGTTGAACGCCCCATGAAATCTTCTTTGGCCTTCCTGGATACTGTAGCTGCAGTGTCGCCCAAGACGCGCCAAGTCGACCCTCCTTAGTGCTGCTTTGAGATACAACATCCTTAATGCTTAACGTCCATAATCCGCAGCAACTTCATTGGGCGTGCAGTCGCACAGTGAGTTCCGGTATGCACACACTGCCGCAAGCGCAGCTATTTTTGATATGTTCTTTGGCCTTGTATTGATAAGTGGCAAACGGCCATGGCCATTCAGGTTGTATATCAATCCACCCAACAGGGTAAGAAATCTCATTTTTAGTCTGTTCCTTAGGTTACTGAGAAATTCGTGCCTTTTCTTGTCTGTGCCTGAAGTGTCATATTTATTTAGCCACAGTTGTGATATACGAACCTTTATTAATTTTTTTCATATTGTCCTCAGTTCCAAGCATCCTTTGCACTTCCATTCTGTTGCCTTTCTTTTCCCAGAATATGGCTTCCCTCTCCTAATTTTCAAGTGCAGTGGGCGTATTGTAGAATTAGTAAGGAGGATTCATTCGGGAAATTGCAGTAGACGCCCGTTAATTTTGGAAGCGCTCCTCGCAGAACTTTTCCCACTAATGAGGCTGGCTTCACCAGCTGCAATCTATGAACCCAAACGCTCGCATCATATCTTACGATTGAGGCTAAAAAGATCGATGGTATGCTCTGTTTCAAGGGAAGCCGAAATTGACTGTATGCAATGGTCATAATTTTATTTTTTATGTTTGTTCCTTTTGTGCCTGCTTTCTGTATATTATGCGCAAAGTTACGACGTTCATACAGAAATACCACTAGATTTCTCGTTACTGCGCTTTTCCTAACCGATACATCCTTTAATGTTATTTTAAGGTTTCTTGCTCTGTTTTCTTTCAGCAGGAGGTATGCTATTTTGTGAGGCGCAAATGACAGTTTAATCTTCCGAAACAGACTTCAAGCGGAACGCCGCATTACATTCGTCTTCTATAATTCTACTTGAGTCACCATTAACAACAAACAGCACGTCATCTGCAAACGCTACCAGCCCGCCTATGTTACCGCTGCCGTGTAACGTCCCCAGTGCAGCAGCCCAAAACTCTGGACCAAGCACTGATCCTTGCGGACAGCGTTTTGCTACTACGTTCTTTATTTTCTTTCCTTGGCTTATTCAAGAAGCGTGGTCCCCGAGGCTATACTCTCTCAAGCAGGTGTACACCGCTTCTGGACACTCCATTTCGCTAAGGTGACCAAAGAAAGACGGCCTCCATACGTTACCGAAAGCACCAGCAATATCGATCATCATTGCCAGAGCGTACGAAGAGAATCTGCTGCTAGCGATGTCGAAAGTGGTGATGCAGGATGCTGGGATCTGGAGCGAAGTTGAAGTCAAAAGTCACCTCAAAGGTGTTCCGTTGGGTTCAGTTGGAGATTCTGAGCAAGCCATTCCATTTCAAGAATGGCTATGCTGATCTAAAGAGTCATCTTATCCTAACTGTTCATCTGCTGTACGCAGCACTTAGCGTTCTAAAATGTGTTCATATCCTTCTTCTTTTAGCTTTCTCTAAAGCACAATAAGAGAGCTACAACCTAACCATGAAAAGCACTCCTAATTCCATAGCACCATCTCCTCTACGTAATTGTCGGCACTACTTATGATGATAGGTAAAATTCCCCAGGCATTCGCCAATCTCAAATGCGTCCATCCGATCGTCGTAGAGTACAACGTGATTCATCACTCCAGATACATTGTTTCCAGTCATCCACTGACTATGGGGTCGCTCTTTACTGGACCTCAACAGTGTTGCAGCATTGACTACAGAAATGTGAAACTTATGGGGAACTGCACGACCATTGAATCCTATTTCCTTTAAGTCCCCACGCTTAGTAATGCTGTTGGATGGAATACCGGCAGCACTTTGGAACTCATGAGTGATTCCTCTCGCTGCTTTCATGGGATTTGTTTACGTCCACCCTCTGCAACATTCGAGACGACTATCCGTCTTTACTTGAGGCCTGCCTGTTCATGGGTTAGCTGTGGATTTTTCTTCGCTTTTTCAAATGTTCCAGTGTGTGTGACTTTCTAAGGGACTAAACTGCTGAGGTCATCGGTCCATAGACTTAGACACTACTTAATCCAACTTAAACGAACTCACGCTAAGAACATCACACACGCACGCGTGAACGAGGGAGGATTCGAACCTCCGGCGGGAGGGGTCGCGCAATCAGTGACATCGCGATCTCAAACCACGCTGCCGCTCCTCGTGGCTCACTTTTTGACTTCACAATCACTAACATTCCACCTGAAGAAAAAGATAAAATCCACAGAAGCGTTCATAAGGCTCAGCCCCAGTCGTAAATATATAAGTCTGGCGGTGAAGGGTTGAGCGGTATTTATCAGTTTATGGCATCAGCGTGCTCTGTGGAAGCCGTTACGGTATCGACTCGTGAGGGAAACGACTTGTGTACGGACAAAAGCTGTTCGTGGAAATAAATGTCCTCCAATCTTAAATTGGAAACGTTCCTGCCTCAGCGATTGGAACGAAACCTGCCACCGGAGCCTTATCGGACTGGCGTTTGAGAGTGGCTATGAGGTATGAATGCGGTCCCCCTCGTCGGTTGTCCGCTATCTGTGCACAAAAATCTCGCAGCGGAGAGCCCACAGCTGTCATCGTGGGTGCTGTTCGTTCCGGCTTAGAATGAATATTCTCCTCCAGATAGCTATACATCGGTGCAGACTTGATAGTTGTTAC
Source organism: Schistocerca gregaria (assembly GCF_023897955.1). Lineage (NCBI taxonomy): Eukaryota > Metazoa > Arthropoda > Insecta > Orthoptera > Acrididae > Schistocerca > Schistocerca gregaria. Next base: position 398,787,267 of record NC_064922.1, read on the forward strand.
CACTGTACTAATAAATCACTACATTCAAACGTGCGTGGAGCTTGCCAGATAAGACCTTCGTCATAGCTTCATCGTTTAACCAAGATGTATGTAATAAAACGAAAAAAATATTGCTTCCCGGAAAAAGTATTGTACACCGAAGAGACCGCGAACAGTTACGCAATTATACAGTAATCGTACGAAATCTTTGAAAGACACTCACTGGGCAATAGAGGTATTTTATGATAAATAGAAACTTTTGCTTTATTTTTTTTTAAATTTCAGGAAGTTTTATATGATTTGACTGCTCATATTAGCAATAGGGATGCTTATAACCGCAGTCTACAAACTGAACTGCTGGCGCAGGCGAAATTTCTTCCTTCTTTGTAGGTTCAGGGTGAAAATGCTTTTTAAACTATACTTCATTTGCTGATGGTTTATCCCTAATGAAAACGTCAGCTTTTAAGGGTGATGAAAAATGCCACTGTTCCTATTGGGGGGTACAAAACACTACATCTGGAACTAACATACCGTTGTTAGCATGATTCGATAAATGGTTTATTATACATACAATTGCTAAAATTGCAGGACAGATAAACATGAAAATCGTACTATTTTACTTCAGAACGGATGGAAAGAGGAAACTACGTTAAGACACAGAAGATACAGTAATGTGTACACAGACGTGATCAGTTCTGACGTAATGGTCTGTAAGACTCCCCTATGGATTAACACGATGAAGTGGTCAGCCGATCGGCCCTTGTTAAATTCCCTTGTACCCAGCTACGAAATGACAAAAAATAATTTTCGCGCACCAATACGGAAATGAAAACTGTAGGAAACGTAACAGGGTATATACTGTGATATTCCCAAGTGGGAGAAACCGACCGCACATCTGATTGTTCCAATGGTTGAGGGAGACAAGACCAATTATGCCAAATGATGATGATGATGATGTTTGGTTTGTGGGGCGCTCAACTGCTTGGTTATCAGCGCCCGTACTAATTCCCAACCTTTGCTCAGCCCAATCTCGCCACTTTCCAGAATGATGATGAAATGACGAGAAGAGCAGAAACACCCAGTCATCTCGAGGCAGGTGAAAATCCCTGACCCCGCCGGGAATCGAATCCGGGACCCTGTGCTAGGGAGGCGAGAACGCGACCGCGAGACGACGAGCTGCGTACTGTGCCAAATATAGAGACCGCGGAGGACAGAGACCGTTACGTAGTCACTACCTTTCTTACCCTTGTGGTGCAGCAGTCTTCTGACGGCACTTGGGCAGTTGAACGTGACGAGGTGCCACGAACATTATTGAGTAGAAAATAGTACGGGTACAGCATCTGCAACTGTATCAGACACATAAAGAAGAAGCTTTAATCCTTACTGATTTTGGAGCTTACGTTTTACTGAGTCTATTGCATACTGTATCCCTGCTGAGTGTGTACTTTCCTCGCTGGCAACCGTTTTACGAGAGACGGGTTATAACAATGTTTACACTAATTATCAATAGGTTATAGAGAATGCCCATACTATAAGAGTGAATTACCAACAAATATTTCAGTGAACATGATGTCGGGTATAGTCAGGCATGCCTTAATAGGCTGCAATCTGCTTACTTCTCTGTTAACTGCACCTGAGTATATTGTATTTCTGGAACACATTCTTTTCACGTTGTAGAAGGCACCTTTCTTGACCTTAGTACACTATGAGATTCCAGCATGATGAGGCTCCATTCACCTAGGGTACTGCTTTTTCCGTACAAGCCCGGTTTTTCGAGGCTTTCCATAATTCTTCATTTGTTTGGGCGTAGTGTCCGAAGTTGCTTTTTAATTCTTGAGGTTACTTTGTGCTGTCGTTGCAGCTACAAAAACTCGTGCTTTCTTTTCTTTTTCCCGAGATGCGTTTCGCTTTATTGCAGTAATGCATCGTCAGTGGTCTGTGATTAAGTTATTTACACTTTGATTTGCTTTTAGATGGAAAAACAATTCGTTAAGAATAAGCTGGGTTGTACTTAGTCTGACCTTCAGCTGACTTCTCGCTTACATCGAGAAATGTGTCAGTGTCTAACTCAGAAAGACGACGATGTGCTAACAGACGTCATTTCCAGGTGTCAGTGAGAAATCAACTGAAAATCACCGTAAGTACAAATCAACTGACTCTTAACGACGTTTTTCGATCTAAAAGCAAACCAAAATGTGAATAGCTTAATTACAGACTACTGATCATACTTCACTTCAATAAAGAGAAACGCGTCTGGTGAAAAAAAATCACACATTTTTGTAGTTGCAGCGACAGAAAGAAAATACCGTCAAGCTTTTTATAATGTCCGGCCGGAATCTTGTTTTTTAGAAATGTCCGATTTCTTGGTAGAGAAGTTTCTTTTCCTCTTTTGGTGAATTTCAGTGTCTCTACGTACACTTGACGATGTATTTTTTCACGAAAATCGCTACCAATGGTCTAATTGTCGGGAAAATGTTGCATTCACAGTCGCCGTATGCGGTATTTCGAATATTACATTTTCATAGTCGACGTATGCGATAGCTCGATTCGATATGTCGTAGTTTGTTTAGCAATGCCTGGATTCTTCAACGCTCTAAAACAAGAAGTTATTAGTTAATATCCGGATTCAAGTACTTCTTCTTCTAAGTTAAATCGTAGTGATAACAGAGAAAAGTCAGTGAAAATCCTCAGACAAAATAAACGCAAAACACTAATGCTTTGTATTTGGACGAAACGAAAGTGGAACCAAATGTAGAGTACAGTGCACTGAGTACCTAGACCAATGGATGCAGCCGTGGAATAATTCAGGTGCTGTAAATGGCAAAGACTTACGATCTACGTTTTCAGGAAACACTTCCATGTTTTGCAAATCAAATTCGTGAAAATAGATGATTCGAAAGTTTATGATCAGTTCGCGAACAACAAGAATTTTTCCACATCCATGGTGCTGGACGAAAACTCTAAACTAGAGCAACAGTGGTGTTCTTTGTTTAGACAGTGTCAAAATTCTCCAACAATTTTCTGAAATTATGAAAATTTGTCAATTTGTCTTTTCAATTCCTTGTAGCAGTGCATCTACTGAATTTGTATTTCCTTTCATAAGTTCTCTGTGGCCAAAAGAGAGGAAACCTTCGTTGATGGACTCAGTGAGAGGAATTTTACTAGAGAAATAGAGTTTTATGTAAACGCCTCGTGAGACATTTTATAGCTATATACTTCAAGGTAACAACTGACCTCTTCTCTCAAGGGTGCTTCCTACTGAAAAATATGGTTTCAAAGGGCACACTAATGAAAAATACTGAAAATTACTTCAGGATGATTATCTTACATTAGCAACATTAAATACCATTGTTAGTACTATTCCAAATTTCCTATGTATTATTGTATGCTCATATTGAGATCGGAGCAAGTTTATTAACCCAATGTATAAAATATAAGCAGTTTATTGATTCTAAAATAAATTATCATGCTTTTTATAAAAAAAATTACAGGCTTTTTGTGAAGTACTATCCTGATTTTAATAGTTTGGTGTTGGTTACCCTAGTCTCACTTTGCGTGTGTTGGTCGTACTTACTCGTGTCAGATGTAGGTGAATATCCACAGGGGAGACTGTTTCCTGGCCAAATCGTAAACCCCACTTTGGAATGCACCTGCCACAACTTATGCACGAGGCCTGCGATCGTCTCATGACAAGGAGTCTCGCTGCCTGGAACGCTGTTCAATGTCAGGCTTACTGAACAAATTCGACAGAAAGGCATAAGACATTGTTATGTTGGCACTGAAACTTTGGGACGCCAATTTACACCACTTTCGTAAACGTTGTACTTGTTGCTAGTTAGGTATATTATCCTGGAAGTGTATCAACTTAGAGATTGTTCTAAGAAATATTACCCTTGCAGCTGACTATCGTTCGCTGCACTCCACGATATTCCGATTGGGTATCTGTGAATCGTCCTCAGGTGAACCATGGAAGACCGTCTCACATGTGTTTGACTGGCAGGTTCTCAGTTCAAAAATTGTGGACAGCTGGGCTGTAAACTTGAAATTTTAAAAAATACTGCAATTTTGATATTTGTTTAATACTCAAACGTTAGTTTTCATAGTCTTTTTTTAATTTCGTTTACAACTGTAGACGCTGCCGTTTGACGGCATAGTATCCTATTGGGATCTGGTACAGATGCTCTTTTCCATTATCGCTAGAATCATGTACGATTATCCCAGGTACAGCATGTGTAAATGGATGTTTTTTTATATTGTTTATGAAATGTTCTGTCAAACGTTTAGCCACGCTATAACGTTTACCTCCCCATACTATTGACGCGATAGTGATACGCCTTGGTCTGTAATGCATGTTATGTTAAACTAGGGTTGGTGCAGTGCAGCGTTTCTCAACCTTCTTCCTACGGGGCACACTAAATCCACTACAAACTTTCACTGCACCCTTACTTAAAACATACCCATTTTTATTATTATAATGTGTATAATCATGTACAATGATTGACGATTTCTTGCGAATCTGGCTACTCCAGGAAAACCTTGGCGATAACTTTTTAGGGTTCCAGATACTTTATCTGCTGATGATTAGAAGAATAAAAATGTCGCTACACACCTGAAATGTATTAGTGAAAACACAACGGTGCGGTGGCACGGTAGCTGAGAAACTCTGCTGTAGTAAGTCGAACACACTTTTGCAATACGAAACTAAACCAACAATGTGCTTAATAAGCCAGTGATGAAGCTATTATACGTATATGCAAGTGAAATGACGCAGTGGTAAGACATCAGACCTCGAATTGGGCAGGACTGCAGTTCATATGCTGTCCGATCATAATGTTCTGAATTTGCCGTTGTTGCACCAAATCACTTCACACAAAAAGTAGTGGGTTTCTTTGCTGTGGACATGTTCGATTACCTTCTCCAGTGTTCATTTCACTTGACACCTCCCTTCTTTTAATTTATAAGCGTTCAACATAGGACTGCCTGAAATGTGAGCTACTTCGGGGAAAATGGCAGTGGCTTGACGATTTTGTAAAGTCAGAAAAATACCATAGAGACGGCGCACGCATACATTCACAGAAAAAGAACAACAAGTTGTTATCAATTGAAAATTGAAACGTAACATCAATAGGTGACTATGTTCATTTAATCCCCAATAGAATAATGTTGAAAGCTGAATTATGAAAACCTAGCACATCTCAAAACAAAACTATACATATTTGTTGATATAACAGAAGTATATTGGCGATATACTACTACCGGTATCATTTCCACATAATACCGATGTATGCAATGTATTGATTCATAAATTCCATCTCTACCTGGACATTATGCCAGATATTGCGTTATCTGTTGTGTTCATAGACACTTAATCAGATATTTTACATAACTAGAAGACAGCGGAGCAAAGCTGAAACGTACACGGTGATTCGGCTGCCACAATCGATACTATTTTATGCGATCCGCAAGGTTGTACGTGGCTTTCAAAAACCACATGTGAGACTCTCATATTCTCTCGTTCGCTACGCGCAAACTACCAGTCCCACACAAAAAATGAACTAGACCTTTTCGTAGAACATTTCATGAAGTTAAATTTTATGCTGTGACATGTTATCTATGGAGGACACGGTTTTCGAATTATTCACAAAAACGTAGGCTAGTGATTTCCAAACACACCTCACACACATCCCTCACAGTCAGGATTTCTAGTGCGCTGTCCGTGGCACTCCCCCCAATCACTGTACGAAAATTTCAGACTACAAGAACGATTTCCGATATTTATCGTTTTTGATTGTATATTGATTGAGTTAGTATGCCACATCTACATCTACATGACTACTCTGCAATTCACATTTAAGTGCTTGGCAGAGGGTTCATCGAACCACAATCATACTATCTCTCTACTATTCCACTCCCGAACAGCGAGCGGGAAAAACGAACACCTAAACCTTTCTGTTCGAGCTCTGATTTCTCTTATTTTATTTTGATGATCATTCCTACCTATGTAGGTTGGGCTCAACAAAATATTTTCGCATTCGGAAGAGAAAGTTGGTGACTGAAATTTCGTAAAAAGCTCTCGCCGCGACGAAAAACGTCTATGCTGTAATGACTTCCATCCCAACTCGTGTATCATATCTGCCACACTCTCTCCTCTATAACGCGATAATACAAAACGAGCTGCCCTTCTTTGCACCCTCTCGATGTCCTCCGTCAATCCCACCTGGTAAGGATCCCACACCGCGCAGCAATATTCTAACAGAGGACGAACGAGTGTAGTGTAAGCTGTCTCTTTAGTGGACTTGTTGCATCTTGTAAGTGTCCTGCCAATGAAACGCAACCTTTGGCTCGCCTTCCCCACAATATTATCTATGTGGTCCTTCCAACTGAAGTTGTTCGTAATTTTAACACCCAGGTACTTAGTTGAATTGACAGCCTTGAGAATTGTACTATTTATCGAGTAATCGAATTCCAACGGAGTTCTTTTGGAACTCATGTGGATCATCTCACACTTTTCGTTATTTAGCGTCAACTGCCACCTGACACACCATACAGCAATCTTTTCTAAATCGCTTTGCAGCTGATACTGGTCTTCGGATGACCTTACCAGACGGTAAATTACAGCATCATCTGCGAACAGTCTAAGAGAACTGCTCAGATTGTCACCCAGGTCATTTATATAGATCAGGAACAGTAGAGGTCCCAGGATGCTTCCCTGGGGAACACCTGATATCACTTCAGTTTTACTCGATGATTTGCCGTCTATTACTACGAACTGCGACCTTCCTGACAGGAAATCACGAATCCAGTCGCACAACTGAGACGATACCCCATAGCTCCGCAGCTTGATTAGAAGTCGCTTGTGAGGAACGGTGTCAAAAGCTTTCCGGAAATCTAGAAATACGGAATCAACTTGAGATCCCCTGTCGATAGCGGCCATTACTTCGTGCGAATAAAGAGATAGCTGCGTTGCACAAGAGCGATGTTTTCTGAAGCCATGCTGATTACGTGTCAATAGATCGTTCTCTTCGAGGTGATTCATAATGTTTGAATACAGTATATGCTCCAAAACCCTACTGCAAACCGACGTCAATGATATAGGTCTGTAGTTAAATGGATTACTCCTACTACCCTTCTAGAACACTGGTGCGACCTGCGCAATTTTCCAATCTGTAGGTACAGATCTATCGGTGAGCGAGCGGTTGTATATGAGTGCTAAGTAGGGAGCTATAGTATCAGCGTAATCTGAAAGGAACCTAATCGGTATACAATCTGGACCTGAAGACTTGCCCGTATCAAGCGATTTGAGTTGCTTCGCAACCCCTAAGGTATCTACTTCTAAGAAACTCATGCTAGCAGATGTTCGTGTTTCAAATTCTGGAATATTCCATTCGTCTTCCCTGGTGAAGGAATTTCGGAAAACTGCGTTCAATAACTCCGCTTTAGTGGCACAGTCGTCGATAACAGTACCATCGGCACTGCGCAGCGTAGGTATTGACTGCGTCTTGCCGCTTGTGTACTTTACATACGACCAGAATTTCTTCGGATTTTCTACCAAATTTCGAGACAATGTTTCGTTGTGGAACCTATTAAAGGCATCTCGCATCGAAGTACGTGCCAAATTTCGCGCGTCTGTAAATTTTAGCCCATCTTCAGGATTTCGCATTCTTCTGAACTTCGCATGCTTTTTCCGTTGCCTCTGCAACAGCGTTCGGACCTTTTTTGTGTACCACGGGGGATCCGTTCCATCTCTTACCAATTTATGAGGTATTAATATCTCAATTGCACGGCTTTTTTGTTTAAGTTGATAATTTAAGCGTGCACTTAGGGTAATGTAAGAAAAAGGTTTGTTTTAAACGTTCCGCTCAAACTAATAACTTTGAAAACTCGACCCATTACATAATACTTACAATTACAGTAGTTCGGAGGTTAGAGGGCCTGACGAATATTACGACGAAATTTTTTATTTTGTATTGTATTGTATTGCATTGTATGTTAACCAGGGACCTAGAAACGACGGATAGGCTCCGTCCCCACTGCAGCCGCAGTAGTCCACAACCCCACGACGACTACTGCAGTCCACTTCACCCATCCGCTGCCCCACAACGAACTCAGGTTTATTGTGCGGTTCGGCACCCGGGGGGCCCCCCAGGGAGCGTCTCACATCAGACGAGTGTGACCCCTATGTTTGCGTGGTAGAGTAATGGTGGTGTACGCGTACGTGGAGAACTTTGCGCAGAATAGCCGACGTAGTGTAGCTGGGACAGAATAAGGGAAACTAAGCCGCATTCGCCGAGTCAGATAGAAAACCGCCTAAAAACCATCCACTGACTGGCCGGTTCACCGGACTTCGACACATATCCGCCGGGCGGATTGGTGTCGGGGACCAGGCGCTCCTTCCCGTCCGGAAAGCTGTGCGTTAGACTGCACGGCTAACCGGGCGGGCATTTGTACTGTTAAATTCAGTCAGTTTGATAATTCATTAGTGTTTTACTAAGATGGTGGAGCATTGAAGACAGTCAAAGTCGACCGAAAAACATGGAATGTGTTTAATAATTCGTGCATTCACAAAATTTTGTACCGTGGTGGAGGAACTACCGTAAATAAGGTACTACAACTTCTGACCGGTGGGGCTTGAGTGTGGGAGTGGCGATTCACTTGTAGGTCACTTTTGTACCATTTTCCTGAGTAACTCGAAACTACGGCCTCTAGCGAAAACGTACCCCAGTAAAAAATTTAACTGCATTCAATTTCCTACAAAAAGGTTCTGTTCATTTATTTATTTTTGATTTTATTTCCTTTCTTTTTTCGTAGGACTAATACACTACTGGCCATTAAAATTGCTACACCAAGAAGAAATGCAGATGATAAAAGGGTATTCATTGGACAAATATACTATACTAGAACTGACATGTGATTGCATTTTCACGCAATTTGGGTGCATAGATTCTGAGAAATCAGTACCCAGAACAACTACCTCTGGCCGTAATAACGGCCTTGATACGCCTGGGCATTGAGGCAAACAGAGCTTGGATGGCTTGTACAGGTACAGCTGCCCATGCAGCTTCAACACGATACGACAGTTCATCAAGAGTAGTGACTGGCGTATTGTGACAAGCCAGTTGCTCGGCCACCATTGCCCAGACATTTTTAATTGGTGAGAGATCTGGAGAGTGTGCTGGCCAGGGCAGCAGTCGAACATTTTCTGTATCCAGAAAGGCCCGTACAGGACCTGCGACATGCTGTCTGCATTATCCTCCTGAAATGTAGGGTTTCGCAGGAATCGAATGAAGGTTAGAACCACGGGTCGTAACACATCTGAAATGTAACATCCACTGTTCAAAGTGCCGTCAATGCGAACAAGAGGTGACCGATACGTGTAACCAATGGCACCCCATACCATTACGCCGGGTGATACGGCAGTAAGGCGATGAGGAATACACATTTCCAATGTGCGTTCACCGCGATGTCGCCAAACACAGATGCAACCCTCATGATGCTGTAAACAGAACCTGGACTCATCCGAAAAAATGACGTTTTGTCATTCGTGTACCCAGGTTCGTCGTTGAGTATACCATCGCAGGCGCTCCTGTCTATGATGCAGCGTTAAGGATAAAAGCAGCCATGGTCTCCGAGCTGATAGTTCATGCTGCTGCCACGTTGTCGAACTGTTCGTGCAGATGGCCGAAGTCTGGAAAACGTCCCTATCTGTTGACTCCGGGATACACGTGGCTGCACGATCCGTTACAGCCATACGGATAAGATGCCCGTCATCTCGACTGCTAATGATACGAGGCCGTTGGGATCCAGAACGGCGTTCCGTATTACCCTCCTGAACCCACCGAGTCCATATTCTGTTAACAGTCATTGGATCTCGAGCAACGCGAGCAGCAATGTCGCGATACGATAAACCGCAATCGCGATAGTCTACAATTCGACCTTTATCAAAGTTGGAAACGAGATGGTACGCATTTCTCCTCCTTACACGAGGCATCACAACAACGTTTCACCAGGCAACGTCTGTTAGCACATTGTAGGTGTCGCCACCGGCGCCAACCTTGTATGAATGCTCTGAAAAGCTAATCATTTCCATATCACGGCATCTTCTTCCTTCGGTTAAATTTCGCGTCTGTAGCACCTCATCTCCGTGTTGTAACAATTTTAATGGCTAGTAGTGTAGTTTGCGAATAGGAATGCGAGACAGTATGAAAATCTAGAGCGTGATTTTTATAAACCAGATATAACATTGCGAACTGCATATAAACGACATCGGTAGGAGCATCTGAATAACCCTGTATAATACGGGAGAAGGTGTACACTAGAGCATGTGGAGGGAGAAGAGTAACTGCCGCTTGTGTTGGGGGACTCGGGCGGCCGCACGTGACGACCCACACGAGAGCCGATCCCAGTGGCTTTGTCCCGCTATCTGCAGGCAGACAGGGCTCATTCCTCAGCCGAGACGGTACCCGCCCCCCACTCACCCCTTGGGCTTCCCTCACACCCTGTTGCCGAGGGGATCCCCACGCACGAGCCGCCTTCCGTTTTCTCCGCCGGCCAGCTTTCTTGTATTGTCCTCTTCTCTTTTCTCGTGGGTTCCCCGAGCAGAGTTAAAATTAGGTGGCGCCGCCATTGTTTGACCCCGCTGCGTCAGTCGCACAAAGGCAGTTCAATTAGATGAAATCAGTAAATTTGCTCCGCGTACCTTACTGGACTCTTCCTAACTCATTCGTTTCCCCCCTTCGAGGCCAAACAATTGCGGCGAGATTAGTTGCAGGCCGGGAGAACGTCTCAGGGATTCACTGAGAGAAGCGATGCGATTCTACTGCGACTGAGATATTTAGACTGAAATCTGTCTGTCCGTAAACTTCCACGAATTCGACAATTCTCCATATTTTTGCAGCTACAACCTAATTTAACTACCACAGACAAAGTATATAGTAATTTCAAGACTCCTCCCTCATAATCTGAAGCCTTCATTACACCTATAACAGAGAGCGCAGCGTATTGTTCAGTTTCATCTAGTCCAAGCGATAGATGCAGATAACCATCTTCATTGTGTTCACTATTATCACCATTGCTATTATTACAATATCTTTAACCATTATTGTTCTCACTAGTATTAAACTCTGTTGCCTTCTTGGCATTACTCTTGACTTCTTTGAAGCTCTGGAACAAACGAATTAATACTCATTGGGAGATTCAGCATTTTTTTCAGCAGCTCGATGAACGTGAAACATTACTCTCACACCAAAAGCGGAAAGTTTTGTCAACAAGCTTAATCTACTTATAAGTTAGTCTTCTCCTTAGGTTTTGCATTCTACTTTCGGTATATTACGTGTAATAAGTAGAACTTGAACTCTTTAAAAGATCCGTTTGTTATAAAGCTCCGACTCCAAACCGCGTAGGTGCGTCCGTGTCGAATGCGCCCGGTTAATTTACGATGAGGGTCAATATGCCGGCCATCCTGGATGTGGTTCTCAGCGTTTCCTACATCCCCAGTATGTAATAGAGACAGTTCAGCTGACTTTCACATGAATAACACAACACTCAGACAGTATAGATGCGCATACACTGATGGAAAAAATAACAGCATTAAAAAACAGTTAATGTAGAGTAATGAAATTTTGAAATTTCGTTAATTCACTAGTCTTGGTGAGGTATTTAAGTGATTAACATTCCAAGAACTCAGGTTAATGCACGCCCTAAATATGCCATCACAAAGTCCGCAGCTCGTGGTCTTGCGGTAGCGTTCTCGCTTCCCACGGACAGGGTCCCGGGTTCGATTCCCAGCGGGGTCGGGGATTTTTCCTGCCTCAAGATGACTGAATGTGGTTGTGTCGTCTTCATCATCATCATTCATCCGCATTACGGTCGGACGAAGGCAATGGCAAACCAATTCCGCTAGGACCTTGCCTAGTACAGCGGTGCGGGTCTGCCGTAGCGTCCCCTATGCTCCTCACAGTATGGGACCTCATCACCATCAAATGTAAAATACTGGTAAATTATTAACCATCGTAATAGCCAGAATGTTGAATGCAAGCATGCAGACGAACATGCAATGTGTAGTATGATTGCCACATTTCAGTTTGGCTGCCATATTTCAGTTTGTGGGATGGATTTCGAGGCCGGTACCACTTGGTCAGTCAGTAAAGGGGCAGTTAATGCTGTTAGTAGGTGACACTGGATTTGGTGCCTGCTGAGTGCCATATGCACTTGACTGGAGACAGATCTCGTGATCGAGCGCTCCAATGCAACATGTCGACAGTCTGCGGAGCTTATTGGGTTGCAACGGTGGTATTTAGGCTGGCGTTGTCCTGAATGCTGATAATTAATGGCAGCACTACAGGTCGAATCACCAGAGTGACGAACAAATTTGCAGTCGGGGTACGTGGGATAACCACGAGAACGCTCCTGCTGTCGTATGAAATCACACCCCAGACCAAGCTTGCAGGTGCAGGTCTAGTGTGTGTAGCACGCAGACAGGTTGACTGTACGCCCTCTACTGGTCTCTTCCTAACCAACAGACAGCCCTCACTGCTATTGAAGCAGAACCAGTTTTCATCAGAGAAACAACAGATCTCCACCCTGCCCACCATTGAGCTCTCGCTTGACACTACTGAAGATGGTATGCACGCTACAGAGCATCTGGCTTAGAGCTGTCCTTGAGCTAACAAATTTTTAGCACTTCGTTGCGTCGCTGTCGTGCCAACTGTTGTAACTGACAATTCCAAACATAGCTTTTATTTATGAAAGTTTACCCGATTGATGACTGAACACAAAAGAAAGGTAATAATAACTATGCTAGTAAAAGTCTCCTAATTGAGGCAAACAAAATTCACTTCTAATATTCCACAAAGATTCGTGGTAACACACACACACACACACACACACACACACACACACACACACACACACACACACACACACACACAACACACACTAGTAAAAGTCCAATTCAGAAACAAGATGTCGAAGTCGATAAGGTCGGCAGCTGGAGTGAACTGAAGTTTGGGGCTGGTTCTAGCCTCTAAATAGCTGTCTCTAGCCAATCAGGTTTTGGCGTAGTGATACTTACTGCACGCCGTGGCTCGAGCTCCCCCTGCAGGAAGCAGTTCTCGGAATGTCTGTTTACATTTTATTGTATATAAATAGCCAGTGTTTACCATGGTGCTTTTGGTGCACCTTGGACATAGACAACACCGTTCTCTGTGGTGTAATATGGGTTGCCGGCACGCAGGGGCTGCTTTGGCTCCGGCGTAAGACCAGCTGCTGCTCAAATTTCTGCTACAGATTCAGTATGGTACGCCAGAGCCGCAGGCCGAACACAGTGGTCATGACTCTCAGTACTGCTACAGGACCGTCTCAGGCCTGGTCTTCTGGCCCCCGTACATTTCCCTGACCATCGCTCCCAGCTATTACGTGCAGATGCTACATTCCTGCAAGTATTTTTGCAGTATCCAAGAAGGAACATCCAGCTTGTACTATCCCAGTTAAAAAACCTCATTCAAACTCAGTGAGGTGTTAATAAGGGCATCTTTGCCCTCTTAAAGCCATGACTTAACTACACTGTCGGTCAGATTAATATTCATATTTTAGGTCATGATCTCAGTCTTCTGTTTTAGCACATCTGATATGTGTCGTTTATGACTTTTCTCCATCAGGAAGTTTTTGGGCAGAGTGTTCATACAACTCCATGTGTAGCCTGTAGAGTACTTGTACCCGCGGAGCCATAGTGGAGGTGATCTAGAACAGCGAGAAAGAGTGGGCCATAAAATGTTGTGTCCAGCAACATGGCTGTGCGAAACAGTGGTCTGTGAATTGTACCTGCAGATGGACTTCATGACATAGCACTCAACTCTTCCGACTTAGGATAAGAGCAGGTGGGCGCTGCCTCACAAAACAATTTACCTAGGCCAGGCGACAGACAGTCACAAAGCTGTGGGAACTGGGTGGAGGAACCCATTTAAGAAAGACTACTGTAATCTGAACTTTTGTGCCAACAATGGGACTGTCATAAAACTACAAGCATCCTCACGTTATAAGATGGGACGATATGAATAGAGCACCTAGTGCACGCATTTAGTGGAGGGAAGACTGTAACTCTCTTGGTGAAAGGAAGTCGCCAGGTTCTTTAAGTTAGCGGGAAACACATTATTTCATGGGTATGGCTGTCGGGGAAGCCTAACAGTCTTCCTTCTGAAATTGTGAATGGTCAGCCTGGAAAATTAAGATCGCTCTGTAAATCAGGGACTGTGGTCCCACCTAGATAGACGTTTATTGCCGAAACATGGCTGTGCTTATCATGTGAACGACGCTTCCCTAGTGTAAGGTCTTCATTTTTTCAGACAATGGAGATTTTGAGTCATTGATTGGCTCTCCTCATGATATGCAAAGCATAGGCTTGCTCCTGCAGCGTGAAAACTCCAGTGCTGTGTGTAGCCAGCAGAACTGTCGAGAGGGCAGATTCAATGAGTGGAGGATAGTTCAATTAGTCTGTACAACGTGGAGGTGGGTTTTTTCCAGCTAAGCCGGCTCCCATACCGAGGCTCGGTGGAAAGTGATTGTGGTTCTTTGCCTTCTGATCCCCATGGAGAACTTCAGGTCTTTCCCTAGTGGGTGAGACTTGTGGTCTGCAACTTGTGGTGGTCTAAGAGCCAGTGGAAATTTCCAACTCCACCGACAGTGGAAGTGCGTATGGTTTCAGACATACCATTTGTCACGAAGGTGAACTTACTCGTCCTGAGCCGGCCGGCTCTCTGACGTTTGACAATTCCATCATGTGCCATTGTGTATGCGAGTCAAATTGTTTGTCCATCCCAGCGAACGGGTGCACCTCACACTGAAATCTGGCAGTGATGCCACAGCAGTACATTCGCATAGTGAGTAGACTAGCCAATAGTGTCGCTCGCGGCCGGCATAAATACCGCCGCGTCTCTACCGGTCTGTCAGTTGTGTACTTCGTCTGACAGGGATCGTTACTATCTCCTCCATCCTACTGTCTACTCGTCGACGATGACTTCGCTTTGGTATTGATTTTCTTCTTTGGTCTGGATTTCGATTGTGGCCCGTGCTTGACCTGTTTACAGCACCGTGACGAAAGTTTGTTGCACTTCGTTGATGCTTAGGTTGCCATTGGCTTCCTCTTGTTGTGTACGGCACGCGCTCTGTCAGCCATGTTGGTCGACTCCAGCGTGGGTTTGAGTCCCGTCTGCAGGTGGTGTTCCTGCCTTGCGTCGCCAACGTTTCTCTCCTATTTTTCTGGCACTTGCACCGATACCCAGATATTCGAAGATCTATCAACTGACATCAGCAAAGACCAACACTGGAGTGAACCACTGACTTGTAAGAATCATATGCTGTAAATTGTCCCAACAGCCCAATGTTCTGTTTGTTACAAGTGACAACGACGGCGAGCCTAAACTCACATAGGTTCGGGAAATTAATATCCTCATTACAGCCCCTGTATTGAACTGCAGTCGGAGCACTTGGAGAAGAACACTTAACTCTATACACAGTTTGGGAGAAGTTACAAGCGTTGGAGCCTCCCATGATTACGTCCATGTCCATATCCTGAGCAGCCTTCAGCGAATGACAAACAGAGGCAACATGGCCTTTCTTGGGGCAAGCATGCTTATATGTATATTCCTTCTAGACGCATCTTGTGACACTACTGCCACATCGCCGACGTTTCTATTTGGCAACCCGTTGCCCGAATTACTTCAGAAAATTGTGTTGTTTGTGAAACTTATCCCAGTGGAGTATTTTCGCAGAGTAAAGCCTTCTGGCCCATATCTTTGTCCGTAGCTAAACAGATAATTATCTCGCGGACGAGAGAGTCTACGTAAGAGTCGTCGTTGGGTTCGGTAACGAACTAACCCGGACAAGGTCGTGAAGTTCCGCTGCTCAGATCCTCTATGATTCGTTTGGTTTCTCACGGCATCGACGAATTCAGATCGCGGCTCTATGACATGCGTCCGTTTGGGATGATAGTTGGGCAATAAACTGCACATGTGATCAAAAATTAGACCTGCCAGTCCTTGAAAAGGGGCAAGATGACACAGTAATTAATACACCTTAAGTGTAATCCACGAGAGGAATAACACTTTGTATACATTCGCGTCTGTCATACCGAAAGCAATAAATTGTGTTTGAGTCTTTTCTTATGCTTCCCAATCCTCGGCTCAATAGTCATACGGAGGGAAAGTGGAGGGCTAGGCTGGTTGAGCGGTACCCTGCCTCTTATTGGAAGTCGATAAAGTGGTCACTGCCGAATTTAGCGCTTCAATCAGCTTCGGTAACAGGACACCCGTAATGACTAAACTTGATGAAACCGCACTTAAAGACTGCACACGAGGAAACCGTTCCAAAGTCATCGAGAATCGTATAACAACATAGTAGTACACGAAACCGATCCAAGTATCGCAGATATGACTTTATTTACAAACCTCTGAATAATAACGGTAATAAGCTTCTCGTGACTCCACATGCAATACGACGAAAGAATGATACAGAAGGTGCAACGTAACCGATACCTAGAACCACTGATGCGAGCAATACACACAAAACGAACATGAGAGAGAGTCAGCGCTGCTCCGCCCGAATACAAGCGCTAGTCACAAGTAGATGGTGCGGACGAGACAGCGACGTGTTCGCGTTTCTTACAGGCTTTCTCCAGTGGCACACACGCGCTGATAAATGTAGCTGTTGATTTAAGTACACCCGCTAGGCAACACTAAACTAGGCGCACTCAGAATCACACACGCTGGTAGCAGCATACAGGAAAAAGACTTCCTTGTTGTACATGAGCTGCACAGCGTCTTTTGTGCCAGACTCCTCTGGCAAGGTTATCTATCCATGGGCGTACTTCACTTCTAAATGACTTCTGTAGGCTTGTCTTTGACAAGAGGACCTCATCCGGCTAAGTATGGTGAGGTCCAGCAGCAAAAGTGCTGCGAACTACAGGTAAAGTCAAATCAGTTTCAACAATGTTCAGTAATTTCAATCATCATTCTGAACATTTCTTTGCAGCTGCAGTTTCAGTTTCAAAATTCTTTCAACTACGGCAATAGAAGCACACGGATATCCATCGGTAGTATTTTCCGTCTCTAGCCACTGAACTTCCGCAATCACGTTACAACTCCAGCTGATGGAAATGTCTTATCAAGATACGCATTTATCTGGATCACATCCAGAACTCTACATCTTTATCTGCATCTACATCAATACTCCGCTTTCCATCCGATGGTGTGTGGTGGAGGATATTTCTGAAACCATTAACTGAGCTCTCCTTGAATGTTCCATTTGCGAATGGTGCATGGAAAAAATAATAGTCGGTAACCCACCGTAAGAGCACAGTTTACCGCACTCGACCTTCTACCAGCAAAGAACTTACAGGTAGAAGACGGGAACAAATCTCCAGTGTTCCTATTGAAATGTTAAGTCGAGCCGTGCATAAAGTTCCTATCAGGATGCAGCAAAGTGCGCCTCGAGTGGGTATTCATCTATCGAATATGATACTCAAGAAATAAACTGTTTCTGACTTTCAGCAATGACGTACTCTATTCTGTACAATGACATAAATAAATACGTACAGTGTAGTTCTGCTCATCCGTTAATGTCCGTATAAACACTTCGCGTTCTTTTTACTTATCCTGTGTTACATGCTTTACATTATTCATAAATTTATTCTTCGGGAAGATTTGGGGCACTTCCTTGGATGACATTGATCGTAGAAACATGCGAATCACAGATACTCCGAACACCACGAGTATCACTCGAAGTTTGCCGCAGTGACACTTCTTAGTATGAATCACACTGGGGAAAGAAAAACGGTGTTAACATTGGTGAAGATACCGCGCTTTGGCAATAATTCCCATAGTTGCGCGGCAGACCGTGATTAGTGGATTACTTTTCTGAAAACATGCATTTGCAGTTAATTATGAATCGAGATACATCACAGAAATTACACCAAAAATAACTTCAAACAATATTCTATTCTTCTTTTCTTACCTTTTACTTTCTTTTGCTGACAAACAGTTAGTAAACGAATAAACACAACGTTATATCAGTATACACTGGACATGGGCATATAAGCAAAAAGTAGAACTGGAGCAAAAATCGGGTTTCGAATAAGGGGCGCAAAATTAAGAACCTGCGACGCTAACCAGTGTCACCAAATCATCTGAGAATATCGTGCAGTAAAAGCCGCGTTAAGCACCTGGGAATACGTCGATGACTTTGACCGTCGTTTATGCTGAAACGACTGGCTATTTACTTATAAGCTGAGACACGTCTTCCCTTATTTTCACCCCTGTTCCACTGAGCGAAGTTCCTGGGGATTATTATGTCACTCGTCATGTTCTCGTCGTCAGCGTCTTTTCGTAGTTACTCTTCCATAATACCTGCAGAGACTTCCACATATCCATAACTGTAATAACTCAAGGAAAGAATGAAGCCGGCCGGAGTGGCCGTGCGGTTCTAGGTGCTGCAGTCTGGACCTGAGCCACCGCTACGGTCGCAAGTTCGAATCCTGCCTCGGGCATGGATGTGTGTGATGTCCTTAGATTAGTTAGGTTTAATTAGTTCTAAGTT
Organism: Schistocerca gregaria; assembly: GCF_023897955.1. Taxonomy (NCBI): domain Eukaryota; kingdom Metazoa; phylum Arthropoda; class Insecta; order Orthoptera; family Acrididae; genus Schistocerca; species Schistocerca gregaria. The sequence goes on from NC_064922.1 coordinate 398,805,831, forward strand.
CTAGGCGACTAATGACCTCAGAAGTTAAGTCGCATAGTGCTCAGAGCCATTTGAACCATTTTTGAAAGAATGAATCTGCCTGTGATACCGCTTAATACGTCGGAAGTCATTGGCGACCACTGTAATAACTTACTGGCTCCATGTTTGTTGATTCCGTTTCATGACAAATTTCCGACAATATCATACACAATTTGTTTTATATACGACAACAACGCGAACACTCTGTCACAGGACTACAGATTGCCAAGCGATCTAACGACTAACGAGGAGTGATGAAATGCTATTGTTCTGCTCTGTGTGCGCAGCGTAGCCGCGCTGCACGAGGTGTCGTCGACACGCTTGTGTGGACATTCTCACCGCAATGAAATGCATATCATCCGATTTTCAGAAAAAAATTAGGTAAACAAATATTATCCCTTTACATTTTACAGCCTGAAATCTTCGCTCGATAGAGAAATTAATTTCTTTTTGTTATTGGTCATTGTTGTTGTGCTGTATCGAATAAAGCAAAGTATTGCAAGAAATTTTGAAAACTTTTGGTGAGGTTGCTAACGCAGTGCCTAGACATTGTGTATGGTTTCTTTTATGTCATCCATTGCCCGATATCATATGAAGTTATCATATCGAATTGTATTTATATCTGTCTGTACCACCTTATCCGAGATATTTTCTTTTGTGTTCACGGAAGGCTGTGTGCACTGGGAAGCACAGTGTTCTGCCCTTATACAATATGAGTCGTGTGGTCCTTGAAGTTTCCCGCGTTCTGAATATTGTATGAGGTTTCGGGATTGCGCCAGCGTCATGCTGACTTCTTGTCATAATATTTGGGCTGGCAACCGTTCAGCCATCTTCTTGTCACTGGAGCCTGCTCTTTTTTTTTTCAATTGAATTTCCATTCCCCCTCTCCCCCCACCCCAGAGGAGGGGGCGGGCTGTCAGCAAAGTAATATTGCGCTCTGCATCATAAAGATGTAGAAAACATTATGAGGAGATAATAAAACAATAAAAACAGGCGACAAAACGGTGATTGGTTAGAAGTGGAACATGGCTAAAGGTTGCGAAGTAAGAATAAAAAAGGGTTGATGATGCTGATTAAAACACACAGTAATTAGACAGGCGCAATTAAAAAACACAGCCACAGCCGGCTTTTTGTTCGCAAGAGTTAAAAAAAACACACATAGCGACATTATGGTGTCTGTTCGCAACAATGAAATGGGACGCACAACACTGAACACGCACTTAAAACTGCACCATAGAAGAGACACGACGGTGGTGAAAGGGCGGGGGGGGGGGGGGGGGGGGAAGGACCCGGAACAATGAAGGGGCAGAAGAGAGGAAGAGGAAAAGAATAGGGAGGGAAAGGACATAGATAAAGGGGGGTGGGGTGCAGGGCGAACGCGAGAGGAAGTGAGGAACGTAGTGGAGGGGAAAGCAAAAAGGACTCAGGGGAAAGAATTGAGTCAAAGAGAGGGTAGGCGGGGAAAAACAAGAGGGAAAGGGGGACGAGCGGGACGCCAGGGAAAGGAAAGTGGGAGGGAAGAGGAGATGAGGATCAGATTTGGTAGGATGGAGAGAGGGCATCATCCAAGAGGGGGAGTTGATGGAAGCAACCTGGAGAGAGGAGATGATGGGTGTAGAGGCGGAGGAGACTGCTAGTTCACGGTATTGACTTTATAGCAAAAATTGGAGTGGTGACATATGTGCATTGGTGGACGTCACAGGAGCGTCCTATATCGATGTCCGCGCCCTCTGCAAATACTGTTCCAACTGTGGCGCTGAGGCTCATGGGTGGAGGTGAAACATGTCCGCCCTCTTCAGAAGTCGCGCACGTGGGCTGAAATCAAAAGTCAGATGTCGGCAGACATGTAATAAGACTACATTGGTCCCTCTCAGAAAAAAATAAAGATGTCACCGGGTCCCAAACCGCGTCCACTTGAAAGCCGCAGTCACGATTCAAAAGAGGTAGTGCTAGACATTTTTCCACAGAGTCTTTAATCATTGAATCCAAAATTATCCTCTCGGCCAGGATTTTTGCGGTAGAATAAAACATAGAGTGTCCTGTGGTAATGCAATGGTATGCTATGAGTGACTTACTGGGCTGCTAAAGGCTGGTGCGGCGCTCATGCCAAACATACCTTCCATGGAACGCTTACATGGGTCATTTTTACATAAGCGTCACACTCGCCTTAATCAGCCCAGTAAGTCGGCCGTTGCTGAACATTGTATTACCTAGGACACTTCATGGAACATTCTGCGACAAAAAATATTGGCCACGGCGTGATCCTTTTGGGATTCAGTAATTAAGGAATGTGTGGAAATATGTATAGCACAAGATCTTATTCATCGTGTTGGTGACATTCAAATAGACAAACGGAACTCTTTAATTTTTTTAAGAGGAAACGTGGTATTCATAGTGACACGTTAGATGACGTCTGACCTTTGCTTTTAATGCACCGAGCGCACTTTCCCAGAGAGTTCGGAAGTGTTGTTTCACCTTCACACATGATCCTTCACGCCACAAGTGGCGCAATATTTGAAGAGGGTGTGGATATCGAGAGAGGACCTCCTGTGACGTCCGCCAATGAACATGCGCCTCCTCGTAAATTTTTTGTTATAAAGCCGACACCGTCAACTAGCAGTCTCCAGTGGCGTGCACTCACATGCAGATGGTTTAACGGCTGCCAAGTCGAAATATTATGGCAAGAAGTCAACATGATCCAGCTGCAGTCTTGAAACCTCAGAGAATGTGAATCATGTGGTTGTAACACCCGTCGTATTTGATAGCGAATAAACCGAAACGAGGTTTCTTGCAAATGGTATCACACAATGTGGGACATATTTTGCCATTCGATAAATACTTGAAACGTTTTCATCTTTTGAGATAGGGAAGTAACTTCAGTTCTTTTCTCAATTATTTCAGTTTCCATTGAAACCTTTTATCCTTTTCTGTGGATTGTGGCTTAAGTTCATAGGATCATACCATAATTTTAATAAACACACCAGACACACATAACATGTAGTTAAGTCGCCAATAATATATTCTCTTTCACTAATTTACAGAAGTCTGTCAACGCTGGGTAACTTTTCGATTCAAGGATTGTAGAAATAACGTAGTTTCGAAGAGAGGATCTCGTCGAGCCATGTTCGTTGCTCATTTTCAGCCGGAAGGTAGTGTCCTTGAAGGTTGATCCATAGAAAGCGGAAAAGATGAAAATCTGGGGTCGTAAAATAAGAAGACTAAGTTGTGTGTGGAATGACTTGCTACCCCAGGTCCTTTTTAGTGCTTTTTGTCTGTCTGGCAGAATTCGGACCGGCGTTATGGCAGAGCAGACTCACTTCGAGATGTTTTTCTGGTTACTGTTGTTGGATTGGGTCTGCAAGACCTCTCAGTTGTTGACATTTAAGGTCAGCAGTGATGGTTACACCTCAAGGAAACAATTCGTAGTACAGCACACCGTCGCTGTTCCACCAGATGAATAAAGTTATCTTTTGTTGAAGCCCGCCGGTCTTGGTGCGGTAAGTTGCTTCTTTGTTTGGGCTCAACCATTCCTATATTTTCGTTGAGTTTGTATAAAACACCGCTTGTCCTCACCAATAACGATGTAGGGTAGTAATGGACGGTGTTATTCACGAGCCAACTGATGATGAGCAAACTGAGATACACATATGTCCGACCAGCTATTTTTGTGATTCTGGCTTAGAGCGTCACTTTGAATTGATGAGTGTAATAAGTCTTAATCAAATTCAATAGTCTTCCTGGGTGTGAAGAGTCTCCAATGTAAAAACTTTCCTCCTTCAAAAAGCATTTCCTTACCGTGCTTATTCCCACACAAGGCGCAACTGTTTCTGACTACCTCCACTGCCGTCACCCCTCTGGTGAACTCAGACAAAATACACTACTGACCATTAAATTGCTACACCACGAAGATGACTTGCTACAGACGCGAAATTTAACCGACAGGAGAAGATGCTGTGATGAGCAAACGATTAGCTTTTCAGAGAATTCACACAAGGTTGGCGCCGGTGGCTACACCTACAACGTGTTGACATGAGGAAACTTTCCAACCGATTTCTCATATACAAACAGCAGTTGCCTGGTGAAACGTTGTTGTGATGCCTCGTTTAAAAAGAAGAAATGCTTACCATCAGTTTACCGACTTTGATAAAGGTCGGATTGCAGCCTATCACGATTGCTGCTTATTGTATCGCGACATTGATGCTCGCATTGGTCAAGATCGAATGGCTGTTAGCCGAATATGGACTCAATGGATTCAGGAGGGTAATACGGAACGCCTTACTGGATCCCAACGGCCTCGTATCACTAGCAGTCGTGATGACAGACATCTTATCCGCATGGCTGTAATGGATCGTGCAGCCATGTCTCGATTCCTGAGTCCACAGATGGGGACGTTTGCCACATAACAACCATCTGCATGAACTGTTCGACGATGTTTGCAGCACCATGAACTATCGGCTTGGAAACCATGGCTGCGGTTACTCTTGACGCTGCATCACAGACATGAGCGCCTGCAGTGGTGTACTCAACGACGAACCTGGGTACACGAATGGCAAAATATTATTTTTTCGGGTGAATCCAGGTTCTGCTTACAGCATCATGATGGTCGCATCCCTGTTTGGTGACATCGCGGTGAACGCACATGGGAAGCGTGTTCGTTATCGCCATACTGGCGTATCACCCTGCGTGATGGTATGGGGTGCCATTGGTTACACATCTCGATCACCTCTTGTTGGCATTGACGGCAGTTTGAACAGTGGACGTTACATTTCAGATGTGTTATGACGCGCGGCTCTACCCTTCATTCGATCCCTGTGAAACCCTACATTTCAGCAGGATAATTTGCGACCGCATGTTGCAGGTCCTGTACGGGCTTTTATGGACGCAGAAAATGTTCAACTGCTGCCCTGGCCATTACATTCTCCAGACCTCTCACCAATTGAAAACGTCTGGTCAATCGTGGCTGCTCTTGATGAACTGTGGTATCGTGTTGAAGCCGCATGGGCAGCTGTACCTGTACACGCCATCCAAGCGCTATTTGACCCAATGCACAGGCGTATCAATGCCGTTATTATGGCCATAGGTGGTTGTTATGGATACTGATTTCTCAGGATATATGCATGCAACTTGCGTGAAAATGTAATCACATGTCAGTTCTAGTATAATATATTTGTCCAATGAATACCCGTTTATCATCTACATTTCTTCTTGGTGTACCAATTTTAATGCTCAGTAGTGTAATACGTGGAAATGTTTCGATTTCTCCACTTGGCATTCCATTTTCGAGCACCCCCAACTCCATTCACTATTAAATTCAATATTAAATTCAAACTTAAATAGCAAGAGTGAACTATTAACAGAAAATGACAGTCGTTAAATAAATCAACACCAACCGGAATACCAGTGTGAAAAAAAACCTTCAGACTTACGCATCAACCTAGTATTTACAACTTCTGGAATACTTTACAGCTACATGTAATGATAACAGCTTGAAAACTAGTCTCTCCACCAACACTATTAATTTGGACTTAATACGAAGTCGCGAGATGCTGTACTTCTGTCTTTATTTATCCTGTGATATCAAATAAAAGATTTAATTGCCAATAACTATTTTCATCATTTCGTTCTCTCTACAACAAGAAACGAGTGTCAGTTTCATCAATCAAAAACTGTGAAGAAAACAGCGCCACTAATTAGATCACGACAGCAAAAACACATAAGCTGAAGGCTGGGAAGCCACTGATTGCTCAGGGTGGAAACGTGGGTAGTTGGTCGCTCCACCTAGCCGGTAAGTGTCTCGCATTTTAACCCATCTTGAGCACACATAGACCTACATGGCCACCCATCTTAATACTTCGGAAGCACACAAGCAAGTGGACATCCACAAATACGACCAGAGCATCTGGCGAAAGGATCAAAGGCTTTAATAAGCACATCCAGAGCACGTCTGTGGTCAGTAGCAGCCATGCGAGTTAACACGTCCAAAGCAGTCAAAAACGATTGGTCAACGTTGTAAAACTTTTGCAAGGTTGGAGTTAGCTGTCTTTTTAACACCAAATCATTGTCCAGCTTGTTGCAGAGCCTTTTTCTTTGGCGCATGAAAATTATGCGGACTGAGAGGGAAGTCAATTTCTATATGGAACACATTTGATCTGGGGATTCAGAAGAGAGAATTTTCTCTAGGGATTCTGAAGAGAATACATTTTCAGAAGATTCTGAGGGAGGCACTTGGTACTCAGAGCGTGAGATGACACACTTCGACCACAGATGAGGAAAAGGGATGTTCCTGCAATCAGCAGGGTGAAGTATTGCAGACTGTAGCAGATCATGACGATATTATATGTCCGTTGCGCTTCTTTAAATCATTTAAACCTGAGGTGGGGGGGGAGAGAAATGGTTATCGGTAATTGTAATCAGCATGTGTAATTCTAACATCATTAAAGATATTTCAAAAGCTTATTTGATCCCTCACAATTTCTTCTCGCAAATTATTCATATTTCCTAGGCTTTTAGGTTTCAGCAGGCGGTAATACATGTACCAAAAAGAATGAATAACTCACTAATTATCATAAATAAATATGATTTACAGGTATTTTACTGTACTATACAAGCACTTACTGCCTCGTAAAAAGCGATTTTCACCCTGTTCGCTGACAAACTCTTGCCTCATAAAATTTATTCAACAAAGATATAAACAACAACATGTTATAATAACCAGTCGCGGTGCAACAGTGTGAATCATTATGAATGGTGAAATTGAGTGACTCCTGCGGTAGAAAACACCACCTAACAAACACACTAAATGTAGAAGCTACATGTAAAAATCTTGGCAGATGTCTCCATAGGAAAGTAACCCCTATAGTTGTGGTTTTGTTATCTACACTCCTGTTTCTTATTTTTGTGTGGATATTATTCTGTAGGGCACCTGTTTCGCCATATTCCATGGACTTGAGAAGAGATGTATGATTCTCGGTAACTTGGGAAACTGGACTACTAATGCTTTAGTTTCAGTTAGTGGAGTGTCATGAGAAGTACCACTGATATTTATTTTATAAGACTGTTTATTACTCAAATGCACAATAGAATTAATAGGGAGACTTCAAAACTATGATACATGGGGGATGTCCAATTATATTTTTTGCACACATTTCCTAAAGAGTTCTGTTTCTGTTTTTGAGTTCACGAGGAAAATGGAAATGAATGTTTCTGAGAGCCAAAATGACCCAAATAGACATTTACCACTAGAAAACCATCCATTTTCATAGCACATCATTATCAAGAAAAACTAAAAACAATCTCTAAAACGTATGGGTGTTAATACCAAAGCCCTTATCCTTAACATCAGCACGGAAATCGCAGGCGAAGAATTATGGGGTATGGATACATAAAGAAGAAAAATAAATTTGGGGTCGCAACATATTGCCATTTATATGACGGTAAACTGCCGAAGCAATTTACCCATGCACCGGTAATAGCATGCTTTACAACCACAGGGTGGAATTTTATGGTGCAGGAAGTATAATCCACTACATTTGGTAAAAGCGAATAATTGCTAAAAATACCATTGTACTGAGCTATTCCCAACCTTACAGATATGCTCAGGGGGTGAGTTTGATGCAGTCAGATGAGTGTAGACTGAGTGGACAGTAAATCCAGAGCCAAGCCAAAATAATGCCATAACATCTACAAATTCCAATACTAAGAAGAGGTAAAAGGTTGCTTAAGTATGCTACAAGTAAAACATAGTGGTCCCTACGAATTCTTTCTCCAAGTCCAAGGTTTAAATATGATGGAGGATGGAAAAAAATTATGCTGCTAGATTTGTTACAAGGAGAACAAGGTATAATAAATGACATGCATTTGAAAGAGGAATGATGCTTCCAGTACTACCTAGAAAGAAGCATGTAAAACGTATTTTCTCTAACGAAGACGTTTCGCTGGATGGCCACTGACATACGACAGAACGTGAATCTTACTAAATCTCAGTTATTGCATTCATCGATACTCTGGCCCCCTGCCTCTAGTGATGGATTATATGAATATCCGGATATCTTCTGTGAATGAGTACTATTAAAGATCCAGTTTTGAGGGTGCAGCTTGATTACATCGTTTGCTGCTGCGTTGAAGAATATGTTAGTGTCGATAGTGAGATATCTCTAGACCTTCACAGCCACAGCTCCACTTGTAGAAGCATCGAGATCTTTACCCACAACTAGCGGAATAAGTCACCACATGCCAGTGTTAGGTAAAATGTTTTACAATTTACGGAAGAAGGAGCCTATAATGTTCAATTGAAAGTGTACGTAATAATTCCACTGTCTTTCGGGAGTGCGTGCGTGGCAAGCCGTTCCACAGGACTACATCGAGCATCTCTACGATCGTCTGCATGGGAGAATAGCAGCCTGCATTGGTGCGAAAGGTCGATATACACTGTACTAGTGCCGACATTGTGCATGCTCTGTTGCCTGTGTCTTATGTGCCTGTGGTTCTGTCAGTGTGATCATGTGATATATCTGACCCCAGGAATGTGTCAATAAAGTTTCCCCTTCCTGGGACAATGAATTCACGGTGTTCTTATCTCAATTTCCCGGAGTGTATTACAATACAACGCCCTCTAGACTTGATCACGCCTTAGTGGAACTACGACATTGTTTTGTAATGAATGCAGTTCCTCCATTAAACAGAGACTCTATCGCCATTAATGATATAATCACGCCAGGTATGGCTAAGATAACGATACAATATAACATTTGTCTTCCTATGCTTAGTGTCACTAATCTGCGAGCGTTTCGATTCTGGCTGCGTGATATGTGAAAGTTTGGTCCGATACTGGAGGCATGCTGAGGTAACGGAAGTGCTTAAGGCGAACACGCATACAACAAGCTGTAAATTTGGGTTCGAGTCCCGATCGGGCAAAAATTGTAATTTGTTACAAGTAGCTGACGCTAATACATATTCACAAAATGTAAATCTATTGCATGATTTCCTCAACTGCAAATCGCCAAAGACAATGTCTGTTCCCTCAGGTGTGCATACACGTCTGAAAGACATTGTATTGTAGTAAAAGCAGTTACTGCATAAACTCTGACAATGACAACATCGCCATTAATAGTAGTTCCTCTTATGTCCCACAAGAAGAATACTAAAAAGAGACATGTATTTTCAGTTAAGTGGGTGAATGGCATTCTGTTAATGTTAGGTCATCTTTCCCTCCGCAGTCTTTTTCTTGGAGGCGCTGTTATCTGGTGGATATTCGTCGCTACAAGAAGTTTAAGGAGTTGACCATTTCAACAGATTCTTTCATAAATGAAAGGTTTTATCACTTGTCATGTACATGAAGTCTTTTATTGTTCCTAACATTAGTGCTTACAAAATTTCAAACTTTTAGCAATTTAAAACGAACATATACCTTCGCTGCTCGGACATCAGGACGGAAATTTCGCAAAAACGTTACATGTAGCGAGAGATTAACAACGGTCGTCCCTGATAGTCATAAATACGTTAACATAGTTATTCTCTAATGCAATTACTATTCATACATCAACATTAATTGGTTAGTTAAAAAAATGGCTCTGAGCACTATGGGACTTAACATCTATGGTCATCAGTCCCCTAGAACATAGAACTACTTAAACCTAACTAACCTAAGGACAACACACAAAACCCAGCCATCACGAGGCAGAGAAAATCCCCGACCCCGCCGGGAATCGAACCCGGGAACCCAGGCGCGAGAAGCGAGAACGCTACCGCACGACCACGAGATACGGGCAGTTGGTTAGTTCTACATAAATAACTTAGGTAGCACCAACACCAACATTTCTGGAGCAAATTATTAAAAAATATGCTAATTACAACACATCATGTTTAAGAAGGTGATGGTTTTCTTACTACAAAGCTAGACGACATTATTGGAAATGGTTTTCTGCATATATAACGGATAAATGTTGTTTTCAAAGTCACATATTTCATATAACAGCGATTCCATTTCAAATACGACATAGAATTAGTATGAGATAATGATTAATTAATCTCCTAACATCATATTTATTAGGTCAATATGATGCACATGCTATGTATCTGTACATGACATATTACATTTATACCCCACAGCAAACGAAATTATAAACGGTATCACAGGCAGATTCATTCTTTCAAAAATGGTTCAAATGGCTCTAAGCATTCTGGGACTTAACATCTGAGGTCATCAGTCCCGTAGAAATTAGAACTACTTAAACCTAACTAACCTAAGGACATCACACACATCCATGCCGGAGGCTGGATTCGAACCTACGACAGCAGCGGTCGCGCGGTTGCGGACTGAAGCACATAGAACCGCTCGACCACAGCGGCCGGCAGCAAATTTAACACGTTCCATAGTAGAAGACCTTCCTTCATTTCAAGTTGCCGACGATGTATGGCTTAACCGTTCAGGCGTAATGCAACTAGATAAAAAAAAAGACAGATTATCACTTGCTATGAAACCCTGTTACTCAAAAATAAACAATGTCTGTCCTACGGCTTTAATCTGTTATACAACAATTAAAAAATGTCGTTCTCGTAATAATGACAAACGCTGCACGAAACACAACCTCACGTCTGACAACAACAAAAACAGTAGAAATTGCCGCAAACTGCTCTTTTTTTTGGGTTTCAGATGGATATTCCTTTATGCGCTTCTATAAACAGTCACTACATTAAAACACCGACCACGAAAGCCATGTGTTCCCACATCTTCCAATTATAGCGCTATCCCCTACGACTAAATCACACGTACAAATGAAGTTATATAGCAGACTGTAGAGTTTCATAGCAACAGTCCCAAACCAAGGCCCACTTTTTAACATCGAGTCAGGTGAATTGCCTTTTTCTATATGAATAATTCCGAGGCTTGAATCTACAGAAATTTCTCGAAAAGCACAACAATACCCAAGTACATTGTCATGAGTAGGATTCGGAAATGCCAGCCGTCATTCCTACGCAAGCCTTGACACTAGTTACAGTTGTGTGAAGTGTAACTGAGTAGTGTGATATTCCACGGTAGGCATCTGATAATTACCTGCTACCGATGCCCGCAAGCGCAAGGACATGCTGCGATTCGCGTCAACAGTCAGGGGGAAACCCCACTTTAGCGTAATATGCTTGTCCTGCTACAATTTGGAGCATCTTCCGCTCGTTCCACTTAGACCGTCCTCTAATTAAATCTCCAATGTTAGGTTGGCAATTAGCTTCAGCGCGCAAACGACCACTTACCGGAATACTTCTCTTTCTTTAATTAAACGAAAGGCCATGTTGTGAAGGGCAGTTGAGAACGAAAAACATCACCTAACGAATAAGAGGACACGAAAACGGGAACAAAACAATCTAATAACTGTTTTAATGGCCGGAAACAATTTGCTCTTTCTCGGCCACGTTCCACATTACTTTTTCTCCTCTTTTTTTTGTGTTGTTTCTATGATGCTTGCTTCTCTGGTAACTTAAATCAAATATTTACCTCTAATAATTTGATTACTATTTAGTAATGAAAAGTGGAGTTGCAATTATCCTTGGAAGAAACTTCGAATGCTCTGCTTCACATAATCCTTACGAACATGTACTTTATATAGCGAAACTATTTACCTTCTGTAATATGGATAATGCTATACTGTCACATTCTTAAGTATCAAACGTCAGAGTATTCAGGAAAGGAAATTAATGGACATAGTATTGATCATGGAACATGGGTCTTATTCCAAAACATATTCCTAATAAAATCTAATGCTCCAGATTTTTTTCCAGACCCCCTCTAGTTTTTTGGATTGTAGACTTCACCGCTCTTTGTAATGTTTTCACCCTCCGAATCTTGAAGCTTCCTCTGAGTTTCACTGCTAGAAACGCTACTACTATTTCAATCCATAGTCATTGTTTTTATTACTTGATAAAGAAGTCAGTATTAAATCATTTCATTTTGGTGTCGATATAGGTATCTTAGAGTTGTATATGCAATAATTTATCATAATAATTCAGTGGTTCAATTTTGTCCCAATACCAGAGCTATACTAAAAAGCTGACTGTTCTAAATGATTAATAGTTATAAAAACACCATATACTGCTTTGTGAACAGAGGTTTAGCACAGAAGTCATAAATGGATTGCATTCACGTTTCCTCGAAGTGGACGTGTTTTGTACTGAGCTAGCAAAGTTGTAGGCGGTGTCTAAGGATGTGGAATCACTGAGAATCACTTTCATTTTACCAACGAAATGGAGACAGTATTTGCCTACTATAAGTTGTAATGTCGTTATTTTTTTGTTTTTGTGCTAATAATCATGCATTCGCGAGTGCTAAGTGGGGTGAATAATTAGGTTAGAGGATTCTGTTGATAATCCACTTCTAAAATGTTACTTGCAAACAGATACCACAATAAGTGGCGAGATAATTGTCGTTGGTGCAGTTACAAATCGTTTCTCCATCTGTTTCCAGGAAATTACACTCGCATCATACCTAGCATTTTGATGTGGGAATAAGTGTTCTGATAAATAGACATTTGAATTACTCTCATTGTTCAAAAATTTTACACGTTTCTTGTCTGTGTTTCCTATGGCCGAAACACTAAGTAAATGTGAACTCACTGAAAACAAAACAGGCTACAGAAGCGTTCCGTTACTGAGAATGACGTATAATGTATCTGCGGCTGTGGTGCAGGGCAGACCCCTGACGTCTTTGAAATCGGTAGAGATCTTGCCTACATAGTACATTATTTTTCTCCTGTGCTATTTTGTTGCAATTCTTCATTCCTCCTAACAGTACATAAGCTTTCTTCCGAAACTAAATGATTTCAAAATAACAATTCTTAAAAATTTCTATGGTTTTCTCATTAAACTTGCATGTTTATTTTTTTAAATGGAAACCAAATTCGATGCTATCGTAAGTAGTCTGCTATTACCACAACTACACTGCTGGCCATTAAAATTTCTACACCAAGAAGAAATGCAGGTGATAAACGGGTATTCAGTGGACAAATATATTATACTAGAACTGACAAATGACTTCATTTTCACGCAATTTGGGTGCATATATCCTGAGAAATCAGTACCCAGGACAACCACCTCTGGCTGTAATAACGGCCTTGATACGTCTGGGCATTGAGTCAAACATAGCTTGGATGGCGTGTACAGGTACAGCTGCCAATGCTGTTTCAACACGATACCACAGTTCATCAATAGTAGTGAATGGCAAATTGTGACGAGCCAGTTGCTCGGCCACCATTGACCAGACGTTTTCAATTGGTGAGAGATATGGAGAATAACGCCAAGTGATACGCCAGTATTGGGATAACAAATACACGCTTCCAATGTGCGTACACCGCGATGTCACCAAACACTGATGTGACCATCATGATGCTGTGAACAGAACCTGGATTGATCCGAAAACATGACGTTTTGCCATTCGTGCACCCAGTTTCGTCATTGAGTACACCATCGCAGGCGCTCCTGTCTGTGATGCAGTGTCATTGGTAACCACAGCTATGGTCTCCGAGCTGATAGTCCATGCTGCCGCAAACGTCGTCGAACTGTTCGTGCAGATGGTTGTTGTCTCGCAAACGTCCCCATCTGTTGACTCAGGGATCGAGACGTGGCTGCACGATCCGTTACAGCCATGCGGATAAGATGCCTGTCATCTCGACTGCTCGTGATACGAGGCGTTGGGATCCAGCACGGCGTTCCGTGTTATCCTCCTAAACCCACCGATTCCAAATTCTGCTAACAGTAATTGGGTCTCGACGAACTCGAGCAGCAATGTCGCGATACGATAAACCGCAATCGCGATAGGCTACATTCCTATCTTTATTCAAGTCGGAAACGTGATGGTAAGCATTTCTCCTTCTTACACGGGGCATCACAACAAAGTTTCACCAGCTAACCCCGGTCAACTGCTGTTTGTGTATGAGAAGTCGGTTGGAAACTCTCTTAATGTCAGCACGTTGTAGGTGTCGCCACCGGCTCCAACCTTGTGTGAATGCTCTTAAAAGCTAACCATTTCCATATCACAGCATCCTCTTCTTGTTGGTTTAATTTCTTGTCTGTAGCACGTCACATTCCTGGTGTAGCAATTTTAATGGCCAGTAGTGTAATTTGTTCTATTTTGCATTGATGTCTCATCCAGGATGATAATGTTATCTTTCCTCTTGCATATCTACTAACAAGTTCACCGAGTAAAAACTCTGGTTGCTCAGGTTACTCCATTACAATTTTTCTAACGTAAATTTTGGGTCATATTTGGTGGAGAAAAGTCTGTACCACTGTCTAAGCACGTACATAAAAACGAATCTCACACACGAACCCCAGAGCACAGATACCTCTCTGTGCGGTCTCCATTCTTTTCTGGGCAGTCAAATGTTTCCTTCTGCAATCCCGCGCACACAGATAAAGAAGACGAGTGGTTCATGTCCGTCGACATGGGTGTCAGCAGCGACTAGTCACAAGCTCGGGTGGAGGAGGGGTAGGGAAAGAAATTGGCCATGCAACTTACAATGAAGTCATCCTGACAGTTGTCTTAAAGAAATTAGGGAAATCACAGAAATCTTAAATTGTGATAGCGGGGCGGGTCTGTGTACCGTTTTTTCTCAAATCCGAGTCCAATGTGTGACTACTTTTCACTTCCTTGCTCGGTGAGATCCCGACCTGTCCACGTGTATGACTACTACTTGAACGTTCTTCATCCGTAAAGGCAACTGATTTATATAGGCTCTAAGTCTGTTATTCACAATGTAACACAGTACTTGAAATACCACGATCGCTCTTCACATCTACAAACGATTGAAATCTAGGTAAAGGAACCATTTCCGCGTATTTAAAACAGTCACTGAGTAACGTAGCGCCTTCTCCGATTGACACTCACACTTATGCATTGAATTTCTGAAAGTCTTCCAAATGTCATTGGTTATAATGACCCCATTCATTCACATGTAGGTAGAATCGTTATTCACATTACTGGAATACACGTTCCAAAGTCACCATGACACGGTGTTTGTACCTTCTTCCTTCAGTGGCTGAAGTCTCGTGGTGGCTATGAGTGACATTGTATGATGTACATTAAGGTCAGGATGTTTCGGGTGCTACTCTAACCGTTATGATCATTGGGAGTCGATAGATAGCTCAAGGATTTAAGTCAGAGACTTGGTTTAGCGAGCACTTTGCCCTGGTTCAAGAACAAATTTGCACTATAGAATTTTTGTAAGCTCTGTGGATGCTATATCTCACTTCCTGACAAGTATTTACACCACTTCGTCTCGTACCTCTCTACATGCAGGAGTGTGAGGTAACTGTTTCTTCTAACACCGTAACTGCTTACCATCTAGGCCAATCAGTGAAGATGCTGCTTTGCCTTCAGTATTTATTTTAGATTGATTAGGTATTAGTCATAATCAAGTGCATCATGATCTTATGCCATGTTAATTAGTCTACACAACTTACATCAAGTAACAGATTATTTCCCTTGCTGGATTTCTCACTATCTGTTACACTCCATAATCCAGTGCAGTTCCTTCATACCTTCTGCACACCATACATTCACATGCCTTTTGCTCCTAGAGGCACTACTCATTTCCCCCTTTTCAATCACTGTTCATTAGATTTCCTCCAACACATCACTCGTTACAATCCATACTCTCCACACAGTATTCCCTCCACACTCCGTTCCCTCCACATTCCATGTCCTTCACACTCCACTCCCTCCACACTCCGTTCCCTCCACACTCCGTTCCCTCCACACTCCGTTCCCTCCACACTCCGTTCCCTCCACACTCCGTTCCCTCCACACTCCGTTCCCTCCACACTCCACTCCCTCCACACTCTGTTCCCTCCACACCCTGTTCCCTCCACACTCTGTTCCCTCCACACTCTGTTCCCTCCACACTCTGTTCCCTCCACACTCTGTTCCCTCCACACTCTGTTCCCTCCACACCCTGTTCCCTCCACACCCTGTTCCCTTCACACCCTGTTCCCTCCACACCCTGTTCCCTCCACACCCTGTTCCCTCCACACTGCGTTCCCTCCACACTCTGTTCCCTCCACACTGCGTTCCCTCCACACTGCGTTCCCTCCACGCTCCGTTCCCTCCACGCTCCGTTCCCTCCACGCTCCGTTCCCTCCACGCTCCGTCCCCCCCACACTCCGTCCTCCCCACGCTCCGTCCCCCCCACGCTCCGTCCCCCCCACGCTCCGTCCCCCCCACGCTCCGTCCCCCCCACGCTCCGTCCCCCCCACGCTCCGTCCCCCCCACGCTCCGTCCCCCCCACGCTCCGTCCCCCCCACGCTCCGTCCCCCCCACGCTCCGTTCCCCCCACGCTCCGTCCCCCCCACGCTCCGTCCCCCCCACGCTCCGTCCCCCCACGCTCCGTCCCCCCACGCTCCGTCCCCCCACGCTCCGTCCCCCCACGCTCCGTCCCCCCACGCTCCGTCCCCCCACGCTCCGTCCACCCACGCTCCGCGCCCAACGCTCCGCCCCCCCACGCTCCGTCCCCCACGCTCCGTCCCCCCACGCTCCGCCCCCCCCACGCTCCGCCCCCCCCCACGCTCCGTCCCCCCATGCTCCGTCCCCCCATGCTCCGTCCCCCCATGCTCCGTCCCCCCCACGCTCGTTCCCCCCCACGCTCGTTCCCCCCCACGCTCGTTCCCCCCCACGCTCGGTCCCCCCCCACGCTCCGTCCCCCACACGCTACGTCCCCCCCCACGCTCCGTCCGCCCCACGCTCTGTCCCCCCCACGCTCCATCCCCCCCATGCTCCGTCCCCCCCCACACTCCGTCCCCCCCCACGATCAGTCCCCCCCACGCTTCGTTCCCACTCCATACCCTCCACACTCCATACACTCCTTGCACTATTCTCTCTATACACTATTCCCTTCACACACTATTCCCTCCGCACTCTATCCCCAACACACACTATTCCCTCCGCACTCTATCCCCAACACACACTATTCCCTCCACACTCTATCCCCAACATACACTATTCCCTCCGCGCTCTATCCCCAACACACACTATTCCCTCCGCACTCTATCCCCAACACACACTATTCCCTCCGCACTCTATCCCCAACACACGCTATTCCCTCCGCACTCTATCCCCAACACACACCATTACCCTCACACTCCACTCCCTCCAAATTCATTACTGTTCACACACCTGGATCACACTACATGCCGACATCTTTATCTCTTTTCTCCCATTCTTCACGTCGTACATAATTCTCTCCCTGCTTTCCATGTTTCATTCTCTCTGTTGCTGTCTTTCTATTTTCCCCCTTTTACCTTATTCCCTTCATCTTACTCCCATCATTTCCTGTCCACCTTCACTTTCTCCATTTTCCTATTACCAACACTCCTTCTCACTGTACCTAAATAGCTCCCTTCATTTCTCTCTGCCATCCTTCCATTGCTCTCTTCACCTCGATAGCAATTTTTCGGTTAGTCTATCCCATACTCCCTTTTCCTTTTAATGGCTCTCTACAACTGCAGTTTTCTTTCTCAATGAAAATTTGCCACCCTTAGGAATAAATTAATGTGCAGCTGCTTTGTGTAGGGTATATAGTCCATCTTGATGATGAACAGTGTGAACTGCAGATTAATGTGATGAAAGAAAAATGTCACTTAAACCAGGAAATCGGAAAGGATATCACTCTTGTTCTTATAGTCAATTGAGTAGGGTTGTTATTATATGAAATACATGAGAAAACTGGAAATCATGTTCTTTACTGTCATTATCATAATTTTGTTTTAGGTTGCTCCACTGAATCGATGATGATGATGATGATGATGATGATGATGATGATGATAACCTGAACCACAGACCACTAAGCTCTCATTAGAAGTCTGTAGTACCATCAGAGCCGCTTTCATTTCTGTTTTCATTTCTGTTAGCACGTACATCCATTCGAGAGGACGACAGTTCAATCATGCGTCCAGCCATCCTGATCTAGGTTTCCCATGATTTCCCCAAATTGGTCCAGTCAAATGATGGGATGGTTCCTTTGAAAGGCCACAGGTGACTTCCCTTCCCATCCTTTGCTAATTCAGTGAGCTGTCTGGTCTCCTCCCCCAAAGACAATGCACTACCCACGAGTACTTCTTGTACAGTATTCTGTGAATAATTATTGGTTGATGCCAATTCAGTTCTCTCTCAAAACACATGTATGTCAAACCGTCCTTTGTTCATTCTATAAGCTTAACGTAATGGCTCTGAGGACTATGGGACTAAACATCTGATGTCATCAGTCCCCTACCCTATAAGCAAATCATACAGATACTTCTAGTACCCTATAAAAGCATACATTAACAGATTCATGCATCAGTGTGTCATTGCTGTTCCTCCGACCTATTAAAATCATTAATTGCGTTTAGTAACACAACATTCACCTAACGTTATTGTTTGTGTGCTTGGGGTGAGGGAGTAAGCAAACTTTACATTAAATTTAATTTGTTCTCATCGTGAGTATAACACCGAGTATAACAGCCAACTAGGTTCGTTGATGCTGGCCTGTCATTTCTCCTCATGGAACGAGATCTCTAGACTGACACCTAATACATGTTAACATAAGGGCATTGCGTAATGCAAAATCAAGCAGAGAAGTAAAGAGTATGGTACACGCGCTGAGGTGACAAAAGTCATATGATAGCTCCTGATACCATATCGGACCTGTTTTTGAGCGCCGTCGTGCAGCAAGTCGACGTGGCATGGACATAAAAAGTCGTTGGAAGTCCCCATAAGAAACATTGAGCCATGCTGCCTGTCGATTATGTCTCATAAATGTTCGACGGAGTTCCTGTCAGGCGACTAGGTGGGCATTTCATACACTCTGATAGTCCGAAATGTATTTCAAACATTCCATAGAAACAGAACCAACCACATTATCGAGCTAACACTAACTTGCATAATATCTCCTTGAAAACTTGGGTTCATGGCTTAGTGATGGCTTCGCGGCCACTCAAGCCCAACAATCTACTCTTGTCAACTGAAATGGGGACTCATCTGAGAGGGCCACAGTTTTCTAATTGTCTAGAGTCCGACTGACCAGGTCATAAGAGTCCTTAACCAAGGAGAGGCGTTATACGAGATGTGACAATAAAGTGATGAGTCTCATTTCCTTTGCAAGATGTGGCAACCCTGCTGGCTTGCGTAGACACAATATCTTTGACCTTGGTCTATAAGCTGCTTCTAGTCCAAGCGGCACATCGATGCAGCAGCTCAGTCATGAGTTGTGCTGAAACAAGTTAACACCTGTTTGTGTCTCTCGTCACAGAAATGGAACCACATAATATTGTGCAACGGTATGCCATTTCTTTTTGCATTAAATTGGGTGAAAACGCGGTGACAACTTACTGTAAGTTTCAGAAGTTTACGTTAAGAGCTCAAGTTTTTCGTTGGCATAAAATGTTTAGTGAAGGCAGAACGAATGTTGAAGATGACGATCGCAGTGGACGAACATCAACCTCACGGACGGATGTCAACTTGGCCAGTGTACGTTAACTCGTACGATCTGATCGAAGATTATCCGTGAAAATGATTGCAGAAGAATTGAACATCAATTGAAAAACGGTTAGTCTTACTGAATATCATGGTATGAGAAAGATTTGTGCAGAAATGGTCCCCAAAGATCTCACACCACTACAGCAATTTGTAACTTCAAAACAAATTTCAATAATACCACAGCAGCCTTATTCACCAGATATAGCTCTGTGCGACTGTTTTCTATTTCCAATAGTCAAAATGGCGGTCAAGGGACACCATTTTCAAACAACACAAGATGTCCAAAAATCCGTGACGAGGGTCTTGGAGGATATTACAGAAGACGAGTTCCAGAAATGCTACCATCAATGGCAGAAGAGCTGGAACAAGTATGTGCAATCAGAAGGGAGCTACTTTGAAGGAGACAACACTAAACTTGACTAAACCGGTAAGCAACATTTTTATTTCACATCAGTCTCATTATTTTATTTTCGCACTTGGTAGGCGATATCGTGCTGTTAGCAAAGGCACTCTCTTCGGTCGTCAGCTGCCATAGTCAATTAAGGCCCCATTTCGCCACACTTTCGTAGCGGACACGTTCTTCGTACGTCCCTCATTGACCTCTGCGGTTATTTCAAGCAGTGTTCCTTGTCTGTCAGCACTGTTATCTCTATGCAAACGCCGTTGCCCTAGGACGTCAAGTGAATTCTGTAGGCCAATGCGCTGTCCGTGGTCAGAAGTAATACCCGAAATTTGATGTTCTAGGTACAGTCTTGACACTGTGGATCCCGGAGTGTTGAGTTACCTAAGGATTTCCGAAACAGAATGTCCCATGCCTCTGGCTCGAGCCACCGTTCCGGGTTAGAAGTCAGTCAGTTCACGTCGTGCGGCTATAATCACGTCACATAAATGCCTCCGTATGAACAACAGCTCGGCCAGTGCACTGCCATCTTATACCTTGTGTAAGCGGTACCATCGCCATCGTTACATGTGCATATCGCTGTCGCATGATTTTATCACCTCAGTGTAATATTCTAGCTTAGGAAAGCTACAAGGACGCGTGTAATTTATACGCAGTTGATTACTTCGATTTGACTTCTTCGAAATACATGTTTCGTGCTGTAGGCATTTCTCCATAACACTTGTGGTCGACAAGGTGTCGCTCAGTGTTCCCTGGACCGAACGCTCATACGTTTCTGCTCAGGCCACTGTGCGATGTCGCGGACCACAGCACCCGCTGTGTGAAATCTGTGCGCGTCTCATCAGCAGCAGCGTCGGTTTCCACCCGGAGCACGACACCTCTGGTCTGTCTCCGCAGTGGGCGGTCGCGCGTGCCCGGCATACTCCTAGTTGTGTCTGCGGGCCCGCGGCTGCGGCTGCGGACAGTGAGGGAGGCGGACGCCGTCTGGCCCGTAATTAACACAAAGTGGCCGCCCGCTAACCCGCCGCCGTCATCCGTCACTGCGCCGCAGTCTGTAATGGGCCCGGGGCGTGAGCCGGCTGCCGCCCACCGACACGACACACGGCGCCACGCCTCCGCCGAGACTCGAAATTAAGGCGTCACCAAGTCCTACTGCAATTACACGTACGAATCATCTATATCTGTCTGTACTAATAATAATACTGTAAGACCGTGTGTGTATCTGTTTATCTGTCTGAAGATGCTAGTCTCCTAAACTGTTCAAATGGCTCTGAGCTCTATGGGACTTAACGTCTGAGGTCATCAGTCCCCCAGAACTTACAAGTACGTAAACCTAACTAACCTAAGGACATCACACACATCCATGCCCGCGGCAGGATTAGAACCTGCGACGTAGCGGTCGCCCAGTTCCAGACTGTAGCGCCTAGAACCCACTCGGCCACCCCGGCAGGCGTCTCCAAAACTACAAGTGGAATTTTCATGAGATTTTCACGGATATTTTGGCCGTAGATTAAGGCAACGTATTGGTATTATTTCATCAAAATCGGATCAGGGAAAAGCATATACGAGTAATTGAAAGTTTTGTCTAAATACATACTAACAACGAATTTACTCGGCTAGAATAGTCGGATATAGTGATTTTACCTTCTGTACTAAAAACTTAACGACATCGTTTGCTTGTTTCAGTATTTTCTTTATATTCTCTGCTACGAATAACTTAATAAGTTTGCTTGGTGTTTTTGGTGCCTACTTAGTACATATTAATTTGGTCTTCTTTTACAAATGAATATGCCTACAAACTGTCGAGTCTTTCTGAATGAAGCAGAATGGCTAAAAAACTGAAGACTATACGGTCTCAGGAACACACAGAATCATGCTTTAACTTACTCTTTGGAAACTGCTTCTGAAAGCGAGGAACGTCATAACTCTGATGGAGAGTTTCAGTCATTATCTCGCTCCTCAGAAGTACCGACTCACAGAGGCTTAAAGTTACTTATCCCCAACGTAATTTCTCTCAGAATTTTGAGGGAAGTAGTGCAGGCGAGCTAGATTTTGTACCATACGTCTCACTTATTCTTAACAATTCACTGTTTGTCTTTAAATGTGTGGAATTCCCAGTGAGCTTACCTTGATCATAAACAAAGCATAAGGCCAGGCAATGTGTGTAGAAAGTGTCAACCTTCAGGTCAGTCGCTTTTCGCACGGACTGCTCTATCTGGTTCTGAAGAAAAAAGACCCATGGTTCTTCTCCCCAATCACACTACTCTACTTGGTGTGTACACAGACGCTTTGTGTGTCAAATATAATTCTATACATACGATTCTTGGGCACAGCTATAAGAAAACATCCAGTCAACTCTGGGTTTCTCAGCTAGTCTCACGTATGTGTTACATCTACATACACTGCCGGAAAACAGACTTCAACACCCGGAAGCACAAGTCATTTTATTGACAAGTGAGGTGAAAAGTACTCGATAAACAACCTGAGCTACCAGGAAACGGGATTTAACCTGCATAACACTGTGTGCGTGTTGTATGAGCATCAGTTTCACTGTCCTTCAAGCCCCCAACACATCGTTAAATGAAAAACTTAAAACTAACATTTGGATAGGATATCTCACCGTGTGCAAGAGAACGTGATAACAAATTCAGAGCAAATGAAGCACACTTCACAGAAAAGTATAGCCAAACAGTAGCATCAGTACACATTGAATTTCCACCTCCTCTCTGGTGGCACCATAGGCGTGTATTATCGCAAAGGATCGTAAACGTCCCGAATGGCTTCCAGCGACAGACTGTAACAACCACAGTGCAAGTTTTGTTGTAATTCGGCAACGGTTCTTCCAGGCTCTGGTGCTCGAGTGAGTTCCCACATCATAATGTCCAGTGCATGTTTAGTAGGCGAGGGATTTGGTACTTTTGCTGGCTAGGGCAGTTGTACACCACGAAGATCTCGTTGTATCTCGGCGGCTGCATGTGCATTGTCCTGCTGAAAAGTCGCATTACCTGCTAGTCGAAGAAATGGCAGTATTTCGGGGATAAGAGCTTGTGCAACGTGGCGGGCATTGGTTATTTTACATTTTACCCTGCAGAAACACCAAATGCGACCACAAGCTATAACTGATGGCTCCCACAGTATGAAGCCTGGGATGGTGCCTGTGTGTCGTGAGCGAATGCAAGCCATACATGTGTATAAACATCGATCACATACAGACGGAACCTACTCTCACCGCTGAAGACAACAGAGTGCGATTACACAATCCACTCAACATTTTCCCTACGTCAGAGTAGCCATGGTTGTGTCAGTGGTAGAGTAGCCAGAGGCACAAGACATCTTAATCCTGCTGTTAGCAGACTGTCCCTGATGACACAGCGGGTGCAGCATGTGCTCGTATATCGTTCCTGGATGCTTCTCGTGCTGATTTGACGTCCGTCCGTACTACGTGGATGTCCAGAACCTGGTGTACAGGTCCAGCAATGATACACAGATCACTGCTGAAAGCAGCGCCGCACCAGTGACACGCAGTGCGCAGCATGTGCGCCAGCCCGTTGATATGTCCATCCAGCTTTCCGTAGACCCACAATGCGAACCCGTTCAAATGGCAAAAACTGTTGAACACGAGTACCTACCTGTCAGTGCGGCATACTTGAACCCTAAAATGAATGTTGCAAGTGGAGTTCGCCACTGCACTTAGCACATTTACTCCGTACATAGTGCAAACACAGGCGTCCTAAGCGTTATCTGATCACCATTGACCGTGACAGTGAATCACTAATAGTGCAGCGCACTTATTACACACTGGTGCCAACGAACACGGTCTTCAAGAGTAATGTATTTGCTAAAATATTTCATACGTTTTTGTTCGCATATACCATCAGCGTACAGAGCGAATTTAGCCCCGCAGTTTCATCTGCTTTAACGCATATGCAACTAATATGCCTCCGTTTGTCAATGAAACCGGACTCGATAAACAAACTGAGCTATCAGCAAACAGAATTTAAACTGCATAACACTTTGAGCGTGTTTCACTGTCTTTTAAGCCCCCAACAGATCGTCACATGAAAACCTTAAAACTAACATTTGGATAAGCTATCTGACTGCTTATTTGAATATGAATTTACAAGTGGTACAGAGTCTGACTTGTGCCACTGAATTTACTGGATTAGAGTACATGACATGTTGTGGTGTGTCAGTGTTCTGTTTTGGCCCTAAGTTTCGCATTCACGTCTCTATATGACTACCTTTTCCCATGTGGTTTACAGAAATTCGCAACAGCATGCAGCAGCAGCGACTAAAGCTTATTTTTACTAAGAATAAATTTGATAAAAAGGAGTTTGCTCGGGTCCTGCTGTTGTTGTTGTTGTTGCGGTCTTCAGTCCTGAGACTGGTTTGATGCAGCTCTCCATGCTACTCTATCCTGTGCAAGCCTCTTCATCTCCCAGTACCTACTGCAACCTACATCCTTTTGAATCTGCTTAGTGTATTCATCTTTTGGTCTCCCTCTACGATTTTTACCCTCCATGCTGCCATCCAATACTAAATTGGTGATCCCTTGATGCCTCAGAACATGTCCTACCAACCGATCCATTCTTCTCGTCAAGTTGTGCCATAAACTTCTCTTCTCCCCAATGCTATTCAATATTTCATCATTAGTTATGTGATCTACCCATCTAATTTTCAGCATTATTCTGTAGCACCACATTTCGAAAGCTTCTATTCTCTTCTTGTCCAAACTATTTACCGTCCATGTTTCACTTCTATACATGGTTACACTCCATACAAATACTTTCAAAAATGCCTTCCTGACACTTAAATCTAAACTCGATGTTAACAAATTTCTCTTATACAGAAACGCTTTCCTTGCCATTGCCAGTCTACGTTTTATATCCTCCCTTCTTCGACCATCATCAGTTATTTTGCTCCCCAAATAGCAAAACTCCTTTACTACTTTAAGTGTCTCATTTCCTAACCTAATTCCCTCAGCATCACTGGGTCCTGCTAACTACTAAATAACTTGTGAGAAGGGATTTCATTAATTAATTCTATTTAAAAACTTCAGAAATCATCATTATGAAGTATTAATAACGGCGAAATGCCTCACAATGACCGTATAAGTATTAATAAGGGCTGAGTGCCAGATTAACAAATTATTTCAATTTCAGAGTTGCATTAATATTTAATAACAGCAGTATATTTATTATTATTATTATTATTGTTATTATTATTATTATTATTATTATTATTTGGAGGATAAGGAGGCTTCTTTAACTGACAAGCAAAACATGGGATTATTGCAAACTAGGACTAACAATCGCACGCCCAACCTTGCAATTGCACTTTACGCTATGCCTGCGAATTTTACCTTGAAATCCATCTTCAAGCGTACGTAAGCCATCTAAATCTCTCCTGTCTATATAAATGAAATCAGGCCTTGACTATAGTAAGATCTGCCATCACCGACGTGAGGGTAGCGTGACACGACTTCTGTCTCACAACAGTGCTCAGAATCGCGCTCCCATGTTTTGCCCTCAGATTGTTACTGTAGATATCTGAGTGCTTACACAATGCAAAGAATGGCATTAAGTTAGCTTTATTTTTCTCAGTGTAATGGAGAATTCTGACTCACTCCTTACACTGCATCCTAAGGAAACATGTAGTTCTGTCAGTTACACCGTAGTTTCGAGAAATATGAGTAGTTAGCTGCTGAACTTTGTTGTTAGAGTGGAAATTTTATGATTGTGTTTTTAAACGTATTGGAGTATTTTCGACAGCACAGCTACCTCATGGAAATTTCTCATATTGGTGAAAGGCAAATGCCCAGCCTGTAGCTTTGAAAGCATTCGGACGATATTCTTCCACACTTGTCACCAATGACTTCATCTTTCTATTCCTACACCTTGCAGATTCATATTTGATTATAGCAAGAAGGGAAATAAAGTTACCCATTGAATTATCTTTGAACAAGGTGCGCGACTTGCATTGGCTGAGCCCTTAAGTATATAAAAAAACTCTGCTACAAATGAGCACTGTCAATCACCGCATTGACTCATTAATTTTTTGTTTAATAAAACACCTACAAAACTTGAGAGCTTTGTTTGTGTGACTGTGAATTAAATACTGGTTGTGTTTCGGCACTTCCAAAGCAGAGTATAAATGCTTGTCAGGGGCCTATTTGGGTACTGAAGTTCGTTTGAGAGTATTCGCGGAGTTCTGATCGCTCATGCGTATAGGTCTCAGAAAGATTTCATACTATATTTCAAACAGAAATAGGATAAGTTACCAATCAGCGATCTTCAAAAGCCTTTACCCATCAAAAAATGTGCGTTCCGGGGAAAGCATTGCATCGTTGCTGCGATGAGCAAGGCGAGATATAGCTGTGAGGATGGAGAATAGGTCCAGTGTGCGGAGCACTTCCCGGGACAGAGACGCAGTCACGTGGTTGCACGTGCTGTGAGCCGCTGACAGCTGGACAAAGCGAGCCCCTAATTAACACACGCCGGTTGCCCGCTCTACCGTCCGGAGCTGCACCGCCCACCTGCCACGGCCGCCGCACCACTGCGTCCCGCTGGACAGGCCTGCTGGAGTCCCCTGGAACTGTCTCCTGTTGCCTTGCGGCAAAGCCGCCAGCGTTGCTTTGAGCAAGGGCTGGCACTCGGACAGCACCACTCCTCTATGCTAAGCCGTCCCCAGTTCTGTTTCTGCTTAACTACAGTTTCTTTCCGGAATTTTACGTTTCTTTCCAAGAGTGTGCTGCCTTCCGCTTCGCGAGCTGCGTAATTCTTTGATCGTTATAATTATCTTACAGTTGTGTAATGGCTCCGTTCCCTCTCTTGCTTTCTGAGCGTTGTACTCTCTTTGTTTCTGCTCTCAAATCTCCTTAGTAACATTTCCGACGTTCTCGAAAAACGCATTTCACAACTTATTCTCGTTGTAGTATCAAATTAAAATTTATGTTCATGCTCTGTACTTGTACATAGTGGAAACTATAGAGAAAACCAAGTATAAACATGGAAAAGAAAGTGACTTTAAGAGAGAATAAATAGTCTTCTTTAAGGTTTCTGAATTACGTCGTAGTTCTGTCCGATAAGGTACATTAGTTGAACGAAATTAAAAGTGTCTTGAAAAGAGATTATAAGAACAACATTAACATCATTAAGACCATGGCCAAATTAAATCTAGTGTTTTTGAGAGAGTTGGATTACGAAATGGGGGGGGGTAAATAAGTATTGCTATTTGGGCAACAAAAGAACTTACGATTACTAATGTAGAGATACATAACGTCGACTGACAGTAGTAGGTAAATTGTTTCTTAGAAAAGAAATTCAGGCATAGTAAAGTCATTTGTGGGAGTACTTATCTACAGTTTATCTTTACGTGGAAGTGAAGTTTGTACTGTAAGTAGCAAAAAATGTAAAAAAAATTGAAAATTTTGAAATGTAGTGTTACAGATGAATGCTGAAATTTAGATCTGTAGATCGAAGAACAAGTAAGGAGATACTGAATGTACCTAGTAAATAAGGAAAATTATGGCTAAACTTCATAAGAAGAACGGTTCCGTAAAAACTTACTGACAAAAAAAGAAGTGAAGCAATCAAAGGGGAGGAGGAAACTAAGCAGTACTTTACAGGCTGAGGGTATGTGCTTATAAAATCGAGTCAAATTTATAAAGATCTTGGCAGCATGAACTCACTTATCAATGTGCCGTAGGACCCCTATAGCCGAGATGCACGCACTTATTCAATTGAGAAAGTTGTCATAAGGTGCGTTACACTCCCCTGAGGCAAACTGGCTTACAAGTGTTGCAACTGATCTTTGATATCCTGGTGACTGGCGCTGGTCCCACTTTTGCTCTATCAGGGACGAAAATGGAGAGGTTGCTGGTCACGAGAGTACCTCAGTATTATACAGGCCGTTTATAGAAACACGTGTCATGTGTGGACTAGCGTTATCATGTTGAAAAATGGCAATACGTTAGTGTTGCATGAGAGGTAACATATAAGTGTGCACGATATCTGTAATGTACCATTGCGCCATCACTAAAAGCCTATCCTAAACCCTTGATGAATGGGACATCCCCACAGGTCGCAGCCATGGCGGTAGTGCACAACCGCGGATCATCGATGAACACAGCGCAGCGCTGTTAATCTACAGTTTGTGCTTTGCGGTCGTCGTATGGGTGCTAGATACGAGTTAAGTCGGGAAAATTGAGAAGCCAGTCCGTATCCCCGAACATCGTCTCATTCCAAGAAATCCTCCACCTGCGCTTTACAATGCTGTCGCGGATTGGCATCCATATAAAATGAAGTCATGGCCGAATGTACCCTAAAAAGACGGACACGTCTAAGTAATGTAGTGTCACAGTAACTTTGACGGATTAGTGTCAAACGATTGAGGGGAGGGGGAGGGGAATAAGTACAACCACGCATTATAACGGCTCCCTACGTAATAACACCTTGATCATCCAATATCTATCATGTTCGGCAATGTTCCTGGGTGCATTACGTGTTACCATCTCCAGCCATATGAGGAAACATTCACAATCACTACACAGACTGAATTTGACCTCAGCCGAGAAGAGCAGTTCTTGTGCTATTGGCACCATTGCAAATGGTGTAGTTCATGTGAGGGTATCGACCAAGAGCGCACACTCACACACACACACACACACACACACACACACACACACACACACACAGTACTGGTCGCCAGGCAAAGAGATCATTGCATAGCGGAGCGCGAGATTGCGTGTCGTTCAGTCTTCTTAAATGTGGTTCCAATTGCTGCACAACATAGCGGCCATCTGCTGCTATATTTGAGCATGGACGATAGCGTCCTTTCTTTCGGACAGCAGTGCCTGTGGTTCGTAACACTCGCCATCTGCGTGAATCAGTGCTGTGAACGTTACCAAACTCCGGGTCTGCACTCACCACACTTCGCCCTTCTTCCAGTTTTCCGCTGATTCCTTACGGTGAGAAGTCATTCATACGTTGTCTCCTGGTCATGATGCAATGGAGTGCACCGTAGCTGCCCACAGATTGAGACAAAGTATCTTCTGCCGTTCCCTCAACTACCTCGTGTTACAGCGCCAGCCCGGTTGGCGCTGAAATCACGCTGACCTCACGATGTGTGACATCCAGCTTTCTGTGCACGACTGGCAGACCACTGACTACATGCCACCCGCACTCTCGCCCTTTTCCGCTGAGTAGTTAATATGTTACGTTACTACAATCTCCACCTAAGCAACGTGACCACCACCTACGTTCGACATCAACGCGCAGTTGGGTTGGGGTTGTTTGGGGAAGGAGACCAGACAGCCAGGTCGTCGGTCTCATGGGATTAGGGAAGGATGGGGAAGGGAGTCGGCTGTGCCCTTTTAAGGGAAGCATCCCGGCTTTTGCCTGGAGCGATTTAGGGAAATCACGGAAAACCTAAATCAGGATGGCCGGACGCGGGATTGAACCGTTGTCCTCCCGAATGCGAGTCCAGTGTCTAACCACTGCGCCGCCTCGCTCAGTCAACGCGCAGTAACAGGTCATGGAAGGCAGGTGGCAGCATCAGCAGTGGAGAGTATACGAACGGTGTCGGAGGGACGAGAGAAACAATGTAGTCTTTGTCGTAATCCGAAAACGAAGCGATTTATTTGGTGTCCAAGAGGACATTATTATTGACTGTTTTGACGAAAGACGAAGTTTTAAAGAAACGACTAAGTCCGTAAACTGTTTACATGTCGCCGTGGTTAAGGTAAACCGTTTATGATAAAATGTCGCTGTTCAAAACCAGTCCTGTGTCTATTGTTGTGCACCACGGGAGGTACATGATAAGGACTTACAACGACTGTGGAGGTGTGCAAGGGCGATTAGACGTGCAACTGCTGTAGAATTGACCTCCCGGATGAACCAAGGGGCTACTGCTAGTGTCCGTTCAGGGAACGTATCGGTGTGTGGACCTCCGCGATAGGAGCCTGTTTCATGCTCTTATGCTGACTGCTCTTCTTCGGGACAAAGTCCGGAATTTGCACGACAGTATGGCAACTGGACGCCTACTGAGCGGTGACAGGTGGCCTTTTCAGACGAATCATGTTTTATACTCCATGGCCACTGGCATGGACGTCATGAAACTTCGGGAGGAGGGAACGTTATGATCTGGCATTTCCTGAATGGTGTCGTCATTGTGGAGTGTACAATGAATTAAAAGCTATTCGCCTATTCCTGTGGACACTGTGTATCCCCAGGTGTAGTTTTTTCATTTCCTCGGCACCATGGCACCTACCAGCATAGCAATGCTACGCATAACACAGCTCACTGTGTACTCCTATCACCACCAAACTGCTCGGGTTTAAGCACAATCGAGGATCAGTGTAACCACCTCGATCAGGCTGATCTCGCCATGGCTTCACAACCGAGAAAACAGTGCAGCTGGCCTCAGTACTGAAGCCGTCATAGCTCGACATCCCTCTCGGCACCTTCAGAAGCTCATTGACGCGCTTCCTGCACGTCTCGCAGCGGTTCACGCTGCAAAAGATGATTATTCAGTCTTTAGACAAGTGGTCACATTAGTGTGCTTCGAAAATGTATATCTGTTTCGTCCTTAGGTTTTGAGGAGCAGTTCACTGAGCTGCTGACTCATGTGAGGAGAAACAGTGTTGTTATAGAAGAGTTCAAATTAATTAAACGATCTAGATGTCTTTATTAGCTACTGCTGCGTTCTTTCCCTCCTATTAGCTTTTGTAAGAAAAGAATGTAGTTGGACGATGCGGATTCTCCCGCTTTTATCCGTTCTTTCTCGGCGAGTTATGGCGTCCTAGGCTGCACGGGACCCACGCGGTAAGAATATCTCTGGAAGTGCGAGGATCAGTCGGCGTGGTGGACCATTCTCTGGGCTCACCTTTATGTGGATAGGCGGAGCTCTGGTGGCCCGTGGCTGCAGAAAGAAAAGCGCGACCCGGACCCGCGGGCTGGCCTGCGCTGAATGTGTGGCGGGGACGTGACCACTCAGGCGGTGTTTGTAGGCTCGCGCCGCCCGCCCTGACCGGAATGTGTTACGAGGTGGAGGAGGAGGAGGAGGAGGAGGAGGAGGAGGGCAGGAGGGCTCTGGTAGCAGCGGAGGTCGGAGGCGGGCAGCGGACCTCGTCTCCAGTCGACACGGCCGAGGCGGCGCAGCGACACGTGTACCGCCGGGTGGCCTACATGACCCGAATGTGTTCGCCTCCCGAGGGGGCCCTGCGACAGGTGGTGCAGCCGACGCCCAGTGTGCAAAATTGTGTGGCCGTCGAGGAATCTTCAACTTTCCCACTTGCAGAGCTCAGAGAAAGGGGGAGTGGGAGGCTGGAAAACTGTTTCGTTTTCATCTTCTTCTCCATTTCATGATGGTTGTTAGAGGTCTTCAGTCTGAAGACTTGTTTGAAGCAGCTCTCCACGGTAGTCTATCCTGTGAAAGTCTCGTCATTTGTGAATAACCGCAGCAATTACATCCCTTAGAACCTGCTTAGAGTATTCATGAATTGCCCTCCCTCTACAGTTTTTACTCCCAACGATTCCCTTTGATATCTATGTGAAAATTCCCTGTTGCCCCAGGGTGTATCTTGTTAATCGATTCCTCATTTAAGTCAAGTTGTACAATGAATTTCTTATTTCCCCACTTCTGTTTCCAACCTCGCCATAAGTAATCGATATACACGTATAATCTTCACCATTCTTCTGTAGCACCACATTTAAAAGAATTCTGTTCTTTTATTATATGAACAGATTGTAGTTCTTGTTTCACTTCTGTACAAGGCTACACTTCAGATAGATTCCTTCACAAAAGACACATAATTTATATTAGACCTTAACAAATTCGCCTTTTTCAGAAATGATATGCTTGCTATTGTCAGTCTGCATTAAATATACTCTCTATTTGGCTGATCAGAAGCTATTTTGCTGCCCAAGCAGCAAACTCTTTACTGTCTCATTACCTAATCTAATTCCCTCAGCATCTGTCACATTATTTGGACTACATTTGTTTACACTTGTTTTACTTTGGTTGAAGTTTATCTTATAATATTTTTAAGATACTCCTCTTCTGGTTATCTGGTAATATAAAATATTACATTTCTTCTCTCCGATCTTTAATTTACTTCCCAAATTTCTTCTAAGTTTCTTTCACAGTCACACCCAACTTTCTCATGATACCAATTGAATAACATCGCAGGTAGGCTACAAACCTGTCCCATTCACATCTCAACCACTCGTCCGTTCACGTCCTTTCACTCATCTAACTGCAGTCTGATTTCTGTACAGGTGGTAAACAACATTCTGCTCCCTGTAATTTACCCTTACCACCTTCAAAATTTCAAATACTGCTGTCCAGTCTGTATTCGCAAATGCTTTCCCCGAAATCTTCTGATGTTGTAAACGTAGGTTTGCCTTCCTTGAACCTGTCCTCTAGGCTAAGTGATGGGGTCAGTATCGTCTAGCCTGTTCCTCCGTCTATCTGGAAACCAGACTGATCTTCCCCGAGGTAATCTTTTATTAGTTTTTCTATTCTTCTGTAAATAATTCTCGTCAATCTTTCGCAACCATGACGAATTAAACAGATAATTTGATAATTTACGAATCTGTCAGCACCTGCTTTCTTTGCAATCGGAATTATTACATTTTTCTTGAAGTCTGACGGTACTCCACCTCTCACAGACTTCTTGCACACCAGATGGAATAGTTTTGTCATGGCTGGCTCTCCCAAGGCTATCAGTGGTTCATATGGAATGTCGTATACTCCAGTGGCCTTGTTTCGACTTGGGTTTTTCAGTACTCTGCCAAATTCTTTGCTTAATATTAGGTTCGTCTCCTTTCTTCAGGCCCTCTAAATACTTCCTCCACATTTTAGCTTTCCCCTGTTTGCTTCTTACTGGTTTTCTCTCTGTGCTCTTGATATTCATGCGACTGCTTTTCTTTCCTCCAAAGGCCTCTTTAATTTTCCAGTAGGCGTTATCTTTCCGCTGCTTAATCATGCTTCCACTACCTTGTATTCAGCCTCTAACGATTTTACACTTCTATCAGTTCATATTTCAGACGCCTGCATTCTCTCTGACCTGCATTATTTGCTGCGTTCTCATATTTTATCCTTTCTTCAGTTAAATTCGAAATTTCCTACGTTACCCTGGGATTTCTACTAAGCATTAACTTTTTACATAATTGATCATCTGCTGTCTTCGCTATTTCGTCTCCCAAAGCAATCAGTTCGTCTTCTACTGCATTCCTTTTGCCTGTTTGAATCCTAAATTACCAAATGCTTCCTCTCAAACTCTCAACAATCTCTCTTTGTTCAGTTCATCAAGGTCCCATTTCGTTAATTTCCTCTTTTTTTCTATTTTTCCACTTTTAGTCTGGAGTTCATAACTAGCGAATTATTCTCAGAATCCGCATCTGACCCTGGAAATGTCCTACAGATCAATAGTTGGTTACGATGTCTCAGTCTTACCATTATAAAGGGTAAATCACCTAAAACTTTCATCGCAGGTACTTCATAAATGGAAAGTGCTGTTGATGTGCAGTTTTCACACAATGAATTATCAGTTAGTTGCTCTTGGTGTCAGCCAATCAACAGACTGTAGTAATATCCAGAAAGTGTTATTTGAGGAAATATAAACTTTTTAACAGGAGCAGTGCCCATCCACACTAATAAAAAAAGGGTAAATCATAATATTTAAGTTGTTTGTTGCAGGATTCTAATGCGAATAGTTTAAGAGATATCGTTATTGGAAAAGATTCCACACCAACGCTTGTTTGTACCATTCAACCTGCGTAGTTCAAATAGTTATGAGCACAATGGGACTTGACATCTGAGGTCATCAGTCTCCTAGATCTTAGAACTACTTAAACTTAACTAACCTAAGGACATCACTTACATCCATGCTCGAGGCAGGATTGGAACCTGCGACCGTAGCGAGCCTCCGTAATTACACTACTC
Organism: Schistocerca gregaria; assembly: GCF_023897955.1. Lineage (NCBI taxonomy): Eukaryota > Metazoa > Arthropoda > Insecta > Orthoptera > Acrididae > Schistocerca > Schistocerca gregaria. Next base: position 398,839,691 of record NC_064922.1, read on the forward strand.
GGCTTTAAAATTCCTACACCAAGAAGAGCCGGCCGCGGTGGCCTTGCGGTTCTGGCGCTGCAGTCCGGAACCGCGGGACTGCTACGGTCGCAGGTTCGAATCCTGCCTCGGGCATTGGTGTGTGTGATGTCCTTACATTAGTTAGGTTTAAGTAATTCTAAGTTATAGGAGACTTATGACCTAAAATGTTGAGTCCCTTAGTGCTCAGAGCCATTTGAACCATTTTAGAACACCAAGAAGACGACGTGCTACAGATTTCAAATTTAACCGACAGGAAGACGATGCAGTGATTTGCAAATGATTAGTTTTTCAGAGCATTCACACAAGGTTAGCGCCGGTGGCGACATATACAACGTGCTGACATGAGGAAAGTTTCCAACCGGTTACTCATACATAAGCAGCAGTTGGCCGGCGTTGCCTGGTGAAACGTTGTTGTGATGCCTCATATAAGGAAGAGAAATGCGTACCATCACGTTTCCGACTTTGCTTAAGGTAGGATTCTAGCCTATCGCGATTGCAGTTTATCGTATCGCGACGTTGCTGCTCGCGTTGGTCGAGATCCAATACCTATTAGCAGCATATGGAATCTGTGGATTGAGCAGGGTAATACGGAATGCCGTGCTGGATTCCAACGGCCTCGTATAACTAGCAGTCGAGATGACAGGAATCTTATCCGCAAAGCTATAACGGATCGTGCAGCCACGTCTCGATCCCTAAGTCAACAGATGGGGACGTTTGCCAGACAACAAACCAACAAACATCTGCAGGAACAGTTCGAGGACGTTTGCAGCAGCATGGACTATCAGCTCGGAGACCATGGCTGTGGTTACCCTTGACGCTGCATCACAGACAGGAGCGCCTGCGATGGTTTACTCAACGACGAACATGGGTGCACGAATGGCAAAACGTAATATTTTCGGATGAATCCAGGTTCTGTTTACAGCATCATGATGGTCTTATCCGTGTTTGGCGACATCGCGGTGAACGGACATTGGAAGTGTGTATTCCTCATCGCCCTAATGGCATATCACCCGGCGTCATGGTATGAGGTGCTATTGGTTACACGTGTCGGTCACCTCTTGTTCGCACTGACGGGACTTTGAACAGTGGACGTTACATTTGAGATGTGATACGACCCGTGGCTCTACCCTTCATTTGATCTCTGCGAAACCCTACATTTCAGCTAGATAATGGACGACTGCATGCAGCAGGTCCTGTACGGACATTTCTGGATACAGAAAATGTTTGACTGCTGCCCTAGCAAGTACATTCTCCAGATCTCTCACCAATTGAAAACGTCTGGTCAATGGTGACCGAGCAACTGGCTCGTCACAATACACCAGTCACTATTCTTGATGAACTGTTGTATCTTATTGAAGCTGAATGGGCAGCTGTACGTGTACACGCCACCCAAGCTCTGTTTGACTCAGTGCCCAGGCGTATGATGGCCGTTATTACGGTCAGAGGTAGCTATGCACCCAAATTGCGTTAAAAATGTAATCACATGTCAGTTCTAGTATAATATATTGGTGCAATGAATACCCGTTTATCATCTGCATTTCTTCTTGGTGTAGCAATTTCAGTGGCCAATGGTGTACTAGATACGATGTTGTTGTTATGTTTCCTTTCAGTTTGCTTGTGTGGTTCTCGGCTACTTGATACTCTATTATTGCGTGATTGTCCGATTTTAGGTCATGAGTGGACAAAGGGATATAGGAATCCAGAAAAGCTGACATGCTCAGGGTGTGTTGAGAGTGTACGGTGTATGCTGCAAGATTTCATAATTAACGTCAAAAGCCAGTTCAATAGATCATTGCCGGCCACGGTGGCCGTGCGGTTCAGGCGCTGCAGTCCGGAACCGCGGGACTGCTACGGTCGCAGGTTCTAATCCTGCCTCGGGCATGCATGTGTGTGATGTCCTTACATTAGTTAGGTTTAAGTAGTTCTAAGTTCTAGGGGACTTATGACCTACGATGTTGAGTCCTATAGCACTGAAAGCCATTTGAAGCATTTTTTTTTTTTTAAAGATCATCTTACAGTCACCATGTAAATTCTGTTTTGTTGCTTGAACTGGGATACCGACGTAGTGAGGTGTTGGTCTGCCTATCACCTTTGTCTTTCGGATAGGAAATTACACACACCTGCTTATCTGCGGTTTCTGGACCGTAAATGAGTCGGATGTTTTGTCTTAGCAGGTTTTTCGTCGCCTAATTGATGGCCTTACTTAATGACAAAGGGGCAGTGGGAAAGCTAAGGAATGTGGCAGGAAATAAATATGATTAAAATAGCCATGTTCATTGCAGTAAAATACATGAATGTAAGATAGGCATGTTATAAGTTTTATAACATGCACTTACAAATCTGAGTAATTTGCACGAAGCACCTTGCTGTAAGATAGGGAATTAATCATACGGAAATACATCAAAAGACACTGACATTAAACGAGATTACATCCAGTTCCTAGAGAGGGAGAAATGTTTAGTAGAGAGAATAAGGTGCTAGCTATGAGTTTCGTGTAACGTAAACGTAATCTTTCCTGAAACTTAAGGCAGTTTATTTTATTTTGTAGACACACTCCACTCATTAAAGGGTAAAATATTTTCATTCCAGTTCTCTTAGAATAATTTCAAAATTCGATATGTCTCTAAAATGGCTCTGAGCACTATGGGACTTAACATCTATGGTCATCAGTCCCCTATAACTACTTAAACCTAACTAACCTAAGGACATCACACAACACCCAGTCATCACGAGGCAGAGAAAATCCCTGACCCCGCCGGGAATGGAACTCGGGAAAATTTCGATATGATATTGCTATCAGTGTCTGTTTTATTCCGAATTACAATGCAATTTTTATCTTCCGAAACCGCATAACCAACTTCCAAGTAAAATGTCTCGCCCGTACGGGAATATACATAACCAAAGCAGGTCGTACACACATGTTTGATAATGACATACGGAGCTATGGGTCGATAATTGGAAATCCGGGTTCGAGTGTCAATCCAGCACAAATTTTCATTGCCATCGATCTGTTGTGTACAGCTGAAGCTGATGATTGTTCATATTCGCAACTGGCAATAAACTTCGAAGTTTCATTGTAAGTGGAGCATTTTAGTAAAAACTGATGAGACAAAAGACGTGGGATACTTCCCAATATCGTGTTGGACATTCTTAGCATAGCGCAGCAACTAGACATGGCATGGACTCAACAAATCGTTGGAAGCTCCTGCATATATACTAATCCAAGCTGCTGCTATAGTCTTCCTAAACTACGAAAGTATTGCCGGTGCAGGTTGTTGTGCACATACTGACCCCTCGAATATCCTCCACAAATTTTCGATGGGATACATGTCGGGCCATCTGGGTGGTAAAACCGTTGGCTCGAAGTGTCCAAAATTTGCTTCAAACCAGTCGCGAACAGCTGTGAGGCGGACTCCTGACATAGTTCTTTGAGAACATGAAATCCATGTATTACTGCAAACTGTTTCCAAGTAAACGAACGTAACTATTTACTGCAAATGACCGGTTCGGTTGGACCAGAGTATCCAGTCGATTTCGTGTAAACACGGCCCACACCATTATGGGACCACCACCAGCTTGCACAGTGCGTTGTTGACAACTTCGGTTCATGGCATCGTGAGGCCTGCGCCATTTTCGAACCCTACCGTCAGCTCTTATCAACTGAAATCTGGACTCATGTGACCACACCACAGTTTTCCAGCCATGAATAGTCCAATCGATGCAGTCAAGAGCTAGTAGAGGCGCTGCAGGCAATGTCATGCATTTAGCAAAGGCACTCGAATCTGCCCCACTTGTCCTAATGGATACGTTCATCTGACGTCCGACATTGGTTTCTGAGGTTGTTTCACGTAGTGTTGCTTGTCTATCAGCACTGACAACTCTACGCAAACGCCGCTGCTCTCTGTCGTTAAGGGAAGGCCGTCCGCCACTCCATTGCCCGTGGTGACTGAAATTTGGTATTCTTCGTACACTGTTGACACTGCTGATTTCGGAATATTGAATTCCTTAAAGATTTCTGAAATGGAATGTTCCAGGTAATTCTCGTCGTGCAGCCATAATCATGTATGAATCTTTTTCACATGAATCACCTGAGTACAAGTGACAGCTAAGGTAATGCATTGCCCTCCTGCGTTGTGTACGCGATATTATCGCCATCTATGTATGAGAATATCGCTATCCCATAACTTATGTCACCCCTGTATGTATCCCTTTGTGTTCACCATTCTCCGAAACATAAGTCACAGTATCCTCATTCGTTGATTGAAAAAAAGGGTAAATAGCCTTTTGTGCTATACCCTACTCACCATGAAAACGCAGCTTAATATCACTAGCCTGTTCAAGTGACTCACAATAGTGAAAAGAATCTTCTTTAAATCCAGACTGTTTAAAATAGTCGTGCGACAGTTGTTTCATTCCCGAGAGTCTGTTGTCGGGACTGATTGGTACAGTAGCTCACCGTCGCTGTCATTCAAAATACATAGAACAGCGTTTCTGTCATGCCAATAAGTTCAGAAATTCCACACCACATAAAAAACCACACTTATAGTGTTTATTGCTGGGGTTTTAAGATACTTTTTTCGCTGCTTCCACAGTTTATTTCATTCTGTAGACCCACCGTTTTTCCAGAAACTGAACTTCAATGACTCTGGCTAACGATTCTTCAGTAGATCCGTGGCTCGGCCACACTAATGAAACAAACCAGTGACTAATCACGCTGTTGTCGTCTGGATCTTAAGCATATTCACTAGCGATTCAACTTCCGAGCCTTCTACTGACGTAGAAAGTACCAGTATGTGTCCGACTCCAGTCTTATAAACAATGATACAAATTGCAATTGCTCAGAATGAATACGACTGAGGATATTATTTTTGCTACAGAACCGTTGTAATTATTGGTCTATGAAAGGCTAACCAAACAATATTGTTCGATTTGATAGTTTTATTTACACATTAGTACTTCCTGAAACAGTGCGATATCGTTACAGCGAGAGGAGTAGTAAACAGGTTTGGTGTCAATAGTGTTCCACCGGGTGCTCTGTCGAGTCGTTGTTTCCATTTGATTCACAATATTTGGACAACCGACACAGCCTTCGTCTTCAGGTGCTGAGAGTTTTGCTGATACGTGTAATCGCTGCCTATACAGCAACCAGAGAAATATCAACTCGGCAGAACACCCAAAAACACGAGCGATCGAAGGTTTGGTATAGCTGAAATCACTATAAAAGTACAGGTTGTCGAGAGTAGCATTTGTGCAACATTAGCCGATATAATTTCATGCAAACTGCGGAAACGGTAGACCACAATCTATGGCTGTATACCTCTCATGACAGCAGCACTACAGGTGTCGGAAATTGCTGTACGTGTTGAACAAAACCGGCAGCTAATTATTTGCGTACATTAATACGCGCCGTTGATCCCCTGGCTGAAAAGTCATTTTCGATGAGTGCCTTTACGCGAGCACGATTTCTGCCACGAGAGCTGGAACCGTGCTGGTTGTTATTCATGAAGCGCGCGGAACGGATTCAATCAGGACGTAATCTGCTCAGGCGACTACGACCCACTCTGCCGTGCCGCAAGCTGCACACACAGCGAGGCCCGCGGCACACTTGCGTGATGTCACCAACTGGCTAAACGATATAACTTGTCTTTTTCTCTCTATAGTACCCAAGTCTTTTCCAAGAAATTGTTAATCGTGTAGGCAGAGCGATCATTTTTCCCTACCACTATCTGTCTTAATTCTCTCTTCAGATAAAGTGAGCTACAAATGCACATATATTGTTTGACTATGATCACAACCTGATCTATAACAGGAATCCCTTTATACGTAAATTCTAATAGGAGAACGTAATGGAGAGTATATGACGTACACAGCTTGACACAAAAAAAGTGTAGCATCCACAAAACATAGCCACATGTCAGTGTAACTTCGTACACACTATCGGCTCATATGGAAATGATGAGAGCTGCAGTTCCCTGTGACATACAAAGGGTATCACAAACGTTTTAGGTCGGACTGGAACAGGTGACAGTGGGTCTAGAACCGATTACACTAAGGTAGGGGAACAACGCTCGGATATCCGAATTTACTGTGTTATGGACATACACAGCGTACAGTGCATATCAACAACGTAGCCCATGGTAATTTTTCAAAGCGATGACCGCCAGTCTCAGTACAACTATTGCAACGGGGCTCGCATTTCTGCCACACTCTCGTTCAGATCACTGGTGCCTATTGTACACTGGAACAGGTAGCGGATGATAAACAAAGTACATATTTCATCATTAGACAGATGTACTAAGCACAGTCCGCAGCTCTTGGTCGTGTGGTAGCGTTCTCGCTTCCCACGCCCGGGTTCCCGGGTTCGATTCCCTGTGGGGTCATGAATTTTCTCTGCCTCGTGATGATTGGGTATTTTGTGATGTCCTTAGGTTAGTTAGGTTTACGTAGTTCTATGTTCTAGGGGACTGATGACCATAGACGTTAAGTCCTGTAGTGCTCAGAGCCATTTGAACCATTTTTTACTAAGCACAACTTACTTCATAGCGTCGCACCGGCAGGGTTCCCGACAAAGACAGTTCCTAACACCATACCTTGAGGAGACGGTGTTGAACAGTGTGGCCGACCAACCACCAATAAGCGCCCTAAACCTGCCCGTGAACACGCATACTTCGAATAACACAGTGTGGAGAGCACTGTCAAACAGGTACTACACACCTGTGATATAGAACGTGTGGAAGACCAACGGCTTTTGAGCCCAGAATTCACTTCTGTCAGTGCTGCACATCGCACAGTTTTTATTGTTCACGGATGAAACGTCATTCACCCATGATGGTGTTTTCATCAGATGCAACAGACATGTCTGTAGTGAGGATAAACCCAACGCCACCAACATTGATGTCTACGATCAATGACTCTCTGTCGACGTATGGGTTGGCATTTTCCAAGACCACCTAATAGGACAGTATTTGCTGCTTCCCCGTTTGGTTCGTTCACGCTATCTGGTGCTCCTACGAGATGTGCTGCCACCTTTCTTGGAGATCGTACCCTTTGTTGTCCACGAAACGATGTGGTTTCAACCCAAAGGTACACCAGCCACTTCGACGTTGACAGCGCCGCAATCTCCTGAATAACACGTACCTTTATGGTCCGATTGGAAAGGAAGGTCTTGTCCCATGACCGCGCAATCGCCAGATCTCACATCTCTGGACTTTTTCATCCAAGGTTATGTCAAGACTTTGGTGCATAAAACCGGTGTGGAAATGGATGAGGTCCTGCTTGGTAGAGTCGAAGCTGTCCCCCTTCTGGAACAACACACACCAAGGAGCTTTCAGACAGTACGGTAGGACTTCATGCGCCTTTGCCATGCATGCATTGAGACAGGCGGTGCTCACTTTGAAATGTCACTATGAGCTACGATGCTCTGATGCGGTGTATGACGTGTACGTGCATAACGTGATAAATATGTATTTCTGACCATTGTTTCCCTATCGCAATATAATTGGTTGTGGACTCACCATCACCTGTTTAAATTAGATCGGGAAGGTTCGAGACACCTTGTAGAACGGAAACCGCAAAGCAATACTGTCGCTCACGTTTGGTGGTGGTACTAGGCTTAGTAGGGTACATAAAAGGGAGGGGGAGGAGACGTGAACAGCATCAGATGTTGAGTGATCACAGTGAAGAAGACGGAGATGCCGCATATTTCTGTGAGACATCGTTTTCAGCATATGAGAGAGTTTAAAATGGTCCCCATAATAGGTCTCCATTTGGCCGGGGGGTCGAATTTTGCAATATCCAAGCCCGTGGTGCATTCGGACGCGACAGTGGTTCGATGTTGAATTGTATGGAACATGAGGACAAGCATACTATTCGTCAAGGTTCCAGTAGACCACATCTGACTACCACAAGGAAGGATGACCGCATGGAGCGCTAAACACTTCGTAACGTCTTCGCACGTGCACCTGCTGTCTGAGAACAAGTAGTGGACTCCCTGAAACATTCTGCACCACCGGTCGGAGACTAGCAGCGGCCAGATTATAGAAGTACCGTACCATGCGTAGGATGCTAATAAAACCATAGCCACTTCGTTTGGTATTGTGCCGTGGTTAGGAAGACGAAATGCTGATGAATGGCGTCGCATTGTGTTCAGCGATGAATAGCAGCTTACCACTTTTCTGGATATCCGCCCCTGGTAGCTGAGTTATCAGTGCGACGGAATGTCATACCTAAGGCCCAGGTTCGATTCCCGGCTGGGTCGGAGATTTTCTCCGCTCAGGACCTGGGTGTAGTGTTGTCCTTATCATCATCATTTCATCCCCATCGACACTGTAGTCGCGCACGTGGCGTCAACTCGAAAGACTTGCACCAGGCAGTCTACCACAGGCCGGTGTGCCCGAGTGGTTCTAGGCCCTTAAGTCTGGAACCGCGCGACCGCTACGGTCGTAGGTTCGAATCCTGCCTTGGGCATGGATGTCTGTAATGTCCTTTTGTTAGTTAGGTTTAACTAGTTCTAAGTTCTAGCGAACTGATGACTGCAGATCTTAAGTCCCCTAGTGCTCAGAGCCATTTGAACCATTTTTGAACGGTCTACCCGACGGGAGGCCCTAGCCACACGGCATATCCATTACTACTCTGCATGACCGACGTCGGCGAATTGGTAGTGGTCCTAATTTTCGGGCCCACCACTGCATGTTCCATTAGGCGTTCATTGCCTGATCTTTGTGAATGTCGTAAATTCTCACTTCTAGAAGTACGTAGCATTCAGTAGTATCAAAAAACGATACACTCTGTCTGTCGTAAGTATTTCCTTATCGTATCAAAACTGCGGCCCAAATTATTTTGCATAGAAAAGCGACTGAGCAGAAATTTTTTGCTATGCAGTGCCATCCTCTGGCCCTCATAACTAAATAACAGTCCACCAAATCGGGCAATATGAATGAACAAAGATACTTCGCTGGAAGGGGTCTAATCACCATATGGCAACTATTGGCCCAATCTGTTTAGGAGAAACTATGTCAGTCGATACCTTTTGTGTCCGTTCTCCGTACATGTCAATCTAAACACTCACCTTCTAGTGTTTCTCTATCCACAGAAGAGTCATAGAAGGTTTTTTAACTCAAGTTATGTAAAAGTTTTCTCTACCTCGGCTTGAAACCACCTGAAGTTTCCTCTTCCGTTACCGAAGTTCTATTAAAATGGAAACTGGCCTCAAGATTTCCGTCCACGAATGGCATTTAAAGACACATACAATTTCATTCCGTACTAAGAGGTTGAAGTGGCAAGCATTTTTTTCCGCTGAATCGCAGTAGACAAAATTAGTGAAACATATAATATTGTTGGATTGAAAGGGACGTTTTAGACACATGGCAAGATAAATCGTACTTCAACGAAAATATTAATTGTATTATAGTCTTCAAAGTGACACATAATTAATGCATTCTGAATGAATAATAATAGGACAGAAGTGGTAGCAAAAAGAACATAAATCAGCATGCATGAACAGAAGAGTCACTCTGATAGAAAATGTTCTGTGAAATAAATAGTACGACTCTACTACTAACGAGAAAGAATAAATAATGAGAGGATCGAAGGGAACAGACTGGGGCGAGTACTACACTTTGACGAATACCTGAGCGTCATTGTGGCTTATCTCAAGGGACGACGGTAACCGTTCCTTCCTGCTGCCATCAATAAATTATCTGATGTGTTACCGGGACTCACTGATTGAAAAACGACCGAATTAATTGCTCACATAATATTTCTCACTTGTCGTGAGACTTCACACTCAGTAGGTTTTAGACACACGGCGCCTTAAACGGTAGATGCGCATACCCAGGCTACATGCTATGCTGCTCACAGAATCGCATGTATTCCCGTCGACAAAATTCAAATGTGTGTGAAATCTTATGGGACTTAACTACTAAGCTCATCAGTCCCTAAGCTTACACACTACGTAACCTAAATTATCCTAATGACAAACACACACACACACACGCACACACACACACACACACACACACACACACACACACACACACACACACAAGCCCGAGGCAGGACTTGAACCTCTACCGAGACCAGCCGCAGAGTCCCTGACTGCAGCGCCCGAGACCGCTCGGCAAATCCCTCCCGGCATTCCCGTCGAAATCCATCTACAAATGAAGGTCTGTTCCTCAGGGTCCTCTTTGAAGATTTCATCTGGAGCAAAACAGAGGACCGACGAAAGTGACGAACTAACCTGTAACAGATTGCATTAATCTCTGAATGAAACGTTGTGTAATGTTACAAAGCCGTTCTGAAAGGTACTGTATCCTATTTTCTACTTATTTAGTTTTCTACTTATTTCTCAACATTGTCACCTCGATAAAGAACACATTTCTCCTAACAAGAGATAAGTTTGTTGATTCCGACACTGTAGAATGTTTGACTTTGTTGACGGAGCCGCAAACTCAGCTCTGCTTGCACCGCTCCTTCACTATGAAACTGAGGTCCTCGAAGGTGGTGTTTAAGTTTTTGAAACAGATGAAAATCAAATGACGCCAAGTATGCATTGTGGAGGACGATCAATGACAGTGGTCCTAGGCTATTGCAGATCTCGCAGCTCGAATGTGTTGTCTGGCAGTTTCGTACGAAAACTTCAATCCTTACTATTTCGGAGTTACTGTGATAGTATACCTATCATGTGTTAATGACCTATATTGTCACTCCTAGTAGTATGAGGCATTTGATGGTGTCAAACAACGATCCGCTTCGTCTGTCAGAAGTCTTTCCTCATTGTAACAGAGCAGCGGTCCAGATTATTTTGAATAAAAAATGTCGATTAAACTGAAGCCCTTAGTTATACACGAACCATCTATATGATAGTCAACGAAATCGAGATATCTGAGTGAACAGAGACACCTCGATGGAAGAGGGCTAATCACCGTACAGCAATTGTTGATAACATGTACTTAGGACAGACCACATCAGTCGAAATCTCTTCTGTCTATTTCCCGCACATATTACTCCTAATACACACCTAGTATGGTTTCTACACCCACATAAATGTGTCAGATAAAATATTACATCCAGCAATTTTTCCTAACTTAAACTATAAAAGTGCTTCTTCTACGTTGGCGGAATGCCATCTAAAGATTCTTCTGCCCTTGTCCGAAGTCTGTTAAAATGGAATCTGGCTTATAGGTTTCATTCCATTTCATTCCATGAAAATCATACCGAAACACGTGACTTCTTTTCATACTAACAAGTTGAAGTTATAAGCCGGCCGCGGTGGTCTCGCGGTTAAGGCGCTCAGTCCGGAACCGCGTGACTGCTACGGTCGCAGGTTCGAATCCTGCCTCGGGCATGGATGTGTGTGATGTCCTTAGGTTAGTTAGTTTAAGTAGTTCTAAGTTCTAGGGGACTGATGACCACAGATGTTAAGTCCCATAGTGCTCAGAGCCATTTGAACCATTTTTTTTAAGTTATAAGTAATTTTTCCGCTTGAGTCGCAATAGACGTAATTAGTGAACCACACAATATTTTTGGACAGGAAGGAGCTTTTCAAACTAAAGAATAGAGTAATGACATTACGGTCTTCACAATTACACACTACTAGTGAAAGCTGAATGAATAATGGCAATAATAATAATAATAATAATAACAATTGTTGTTGTTGTGGTCTTCAGTCCTGAGTCTGGTTTGATGCAGTTCTCCATGCTACTATATCCTGTGCAAGCTTCTTCATCTCCCAGTACCTACTGCAACCTACATCCTTCTGAATCTGCTTAGTGTGGTCATCTCTTGGTCTCCCTCTACGATTTTTACCCTCCACACTGCCATCCAATACTAAATTGGTGATCCCTTGATGCCTCAGAACACATCCTACCAACCGATCCCTTCTTCTGGTCAAGTTGTGCCACAAACTTCTCTTCTCCCCAATCCTATTCAATACTTCCTCATTAGTTATGTGATCTACTCATCAAATCTTCAGCATTATTCTGTAGCACCACATTTCGAAACCTTCTATTGTCTTCTAGTCCAAATTATTTATCGTCCACGTTTCCCTTCCATACATGGCTACACTCCACACAAATACTTTCAGAAATGACTCCCTGACACTTAAATCTACACTCGATGTTAACAAATTTCTCTACTTCAGAAACGCTTTCCTTGCCATTGCCAGTCTACATTTTATATCCTCTCTACTTCGACCATCATCAGATATTTTGCTCCCCAAATAGCAAAACTCCTTTACTACTTTAAGTGTCTCATTTCCTAATCTAATTCCCTCAGCATCACTCGACTTAATTCGACTACATTCTATTATCCTCGTTTTGCTTTTGTCTATGTTCATCTTATATCCTCCTTTCAAGACACTATCCATTCCGTTCAACTGTTCTTCCAAGTTCTTTGCTATCTCTGACAGAATTACAATGTCATCGGCGAGCCTCAACATATTTATTTCTTCTCCGTGGATTTTAATACCTATTCCGAACTTCTCTTTTGTTTCCTTCACTGCTTGCTCAATATACAGATGGAATAACATCGGGGAGAGGCCACAACCCTGTCTTACTCCCTTCTTGACCACTGCTTCCCTTTCATGTCCCTCGACTCTTATAAATGCCATCTGGTTTCTGTACAAATTGTAAATAGCCTTTCGCTCTATTGTATTTTACCCCTGCTACCTTCAGAATTTGAAAGAGAGTATTCCAATCAACATTGTCAAAAGCTTTCTCTAAGTCTACAAATGCTAGAAACGTAGGTTTGCCCTTACTTAATCGAGCTTATAAGTTAAGTCGTAGGGACAGTATTGCCTCACGTGTTCCAACATTTCTACGGAATACAAACTGATCTTCCCCGAAGTCGGCCTCTACTAGTTTTTCCATTCGTCTGTACAGAATTCGCGTTAGTATTTTGCAGCTGTGACTTATTAAACTGATAGTTCGGTAATTTTCACGTCTGTCAACACCTGCTTTCTTTGGGATTGGAATTATTATATTCTTCTTGAAGTCTGAGGGTATTTCGCCTGTCTCATGCATCTTGCTCACCAGATGGTAGAGTTTTTTCGGGACTGGCTCTCCCAAGGCCGTCAGTAGTTCCAATGGAATGTTATCTACTCCGGGGGCCCTGTTTCGACTCAGGTCTTTCAGTGCTCTGTCAAACTCTTCACGCAGTATCGTATCTCCCATTTCATCTTCATCTACATCCTCTTCCATTTCCATAAAATTGTCGTCAAGTACATCGCACTTGTATAGACCCTCTATATACTCCTTCCAAATTTCTGCTTTCTCTTCTTTGCTCAGAACTGGGTTTCCATCTGAGCTCTTGATGTTCATACAAGTGGTTCTCTTATCTACAAAGGTTTCTTTAATTTTCCTGTAGGCAGTATCTACCTTACCCCTAGTGAGATAAGCCTCTACATCCTTACATTTGTCCTCTAGCCATCGCTGCTTAGCCATTTTGCACTTCCGATCGATCTCATTTTTGAGACGTATGTATTCCTTTTTGCCTGCTTCATATACAGTATTTTTATATTTTCTCCTTTCATCAATTAAATTCAATATTTCTTTTGTTACCCAACGATTTCTACTATCCCTCGTGTCTTTACCTACTTGATCCTCTGCTGCCTTCACTACTTCATCCGTCAAAGCTACCCATTCTTCTTCCACCGTATTTCTTTACCCCATTCCTGCCAATTGCTCCCTTATGCTCTCCTTGAAACTCTGTACGACCTCTGGTTCTTTCAGTTGATCCAGGTCCCATCTCCTTAAATTCCCACCTTTTTGCATTTTCTTTAGTTTTAATATACAGGTCATAACCAACAGATTGTGGTCAGAGTCCACATCTGCCCTGGAAATGTCTTACAATTAAAAACCTGGTTCACTATGCGTTCACTATGCTGTTTGTAGTAGCTTACCGCATTCCTATTTTCCTATTCATTATTAAACCTACTCCTCCATTACCCCTATTGGATTTTGTGTTTATAACCCTGTAGTCACCTGACCAGAAGTCTTGCTCCTCCTGCCACCGAACTTCACTAATTCCCACTATATCTAACTTTAACCTATCCATTTCCTTTTTTAAATTTTCTAACCGACCTGCCCGATTAAGGGATCTGACATGCCACGCTCCGATTCGTAGAACGCCAGTTTTCTTGCTCCTGATAACTACATCCTCTTGAGTAGTCCCCTCCCGCAGATCCGAATGGGGGACTATTTTACCTCCGGAATATTTTACCCAAGAGGACACCATCATCATTTAATAATACAGTAAGGCTGCATGCCCTCGGGAAAAATTGCGGCCGTAGTTTCCCCTTGCTTTCAGCCGTTCGCAGTGCCAGCACAGCAAGGCCGTTTTGGTTATTGTTAGAAGGCCAGATCAGTCAATCATCCAGACTGTTGCCCCTGCAACTACTGAAAAAGCTTCTGCCCCTCTTCAGGAACCACACGTTTGTCTGGCCTCTCAACAGATACCACTCCGTTGTGGTTGCACCTACGGTACGGCTATCTGTGTCGCTGAGGCACGTAAGCCTCCCCACCAACGGAAAGGTCCATGGTTTATGGGGGGAGGCATGCAAAAATTGCCATGGAATGTGTAACTAACGAATTAACTAACTAACTAAATCAATGATCAGTTACAACGGTATAAAATTTCCTGGCAGTTTAAAACTTTGTGCCGGACGGAGGTCTGAACTCGGGACCTGTCCCTTTAGCGGGCAAGTGCTCTACCGAGTGAGCTACTTAAAGCACTACTCATGACCCTTTCCTCACAGTCCTACTTCCGCCATTACCTCATTTCCTACCTGCCAAACTGCACAGAAGCCCTCCTGTCAAACTTTCTCAGGTTTTTGCAAGAGAACTTTTGTGAAGTTTGGGAGGTAGGAGATGAGGTACGGTGGAAGCAAGGCTATGAGGACAGGGCCGTGAGTCGTGCTTCAGTTGCGCTGTCGGTAGAGCACTTGAGTGCAGCAGGCGAAGGCCCCGAGTTCGAGCCTGAGTCCGGCACACAGTTTTCATCAGATAGGAAGCTTCAAAGCAGCGCACACTACGCTACTGGTAGCAAATTTTAATCATTTACAACATTTGTGGGCCGCTTGCCACAGGAAAGCGGCATGATAACATCATTCCCAACGAAATCACTAAATGCATTCTTTTATACAGAGTGCAACCATATTCTAATAAATGAGCTCATACAGCCTTCTTCCTTGCAAATTAGATTCGATTTTGCAATCACTAAAATAGCATGCCGTACTCTATCAACTCGTGAAGTTTCATTTTGAGTCATCCCGCCATTCTGGCTGATTTGCATTTTTTGTCACACAGTGTATTACCAGCACTTTTGAAAGCCACAAATACTTTACCTACATACGACATATATTTAAAAAATTCTAAGTATGGGCATGAAATTTTCGAAACATGGTAAGTCGTAATTTGTGCACTTTGTTCCATTTGGTTATGGTTTTTTTCCGGCCACATGTTTCATCTTTTGTCGAGTCTCTTACATCAGACCGAATGAGGTGATCCACTCTAAAGACACTGGACTTACACTCGGGAAGACAGCTGCATTTCCCATTCAGTCATCCACGTTCAGGTCGTCCATGATTTTCCAAAATCTCTTAAGGCGAATATCGAAATGGTTCCTTCAAAAGGATCCAGCAGATTTCCTTCCTCGATTCGGGCTTACTTCCCGCCTCTGAGGAACATGTAACTAGTAAACAATGTTCAGGTGTGCTATTTGTCAGATGGTTTACTTTTCCTCATCACTCCGTTAATATTCTTTTATCGGAGGTGCACTGAGGTGCCATATTCACTCGAGTCACTTTTGGTCCAGATTGTCCCACTCCACAATGGCGATTCGGCACAGATCCCTCAGAATGATTGGTGTGTCACGTCATCCATAAAAAGCACTTTTCACTATTTCCCAGGCATGTTCAATAGGGTTGATGTGTGCTGGAGAACATGCTGGCCACTCTAGTCGAGCGATGTCGTTATCGTGAAGGAAGTCATTCACAAGATGTGCGTGATGGGGGCGCAAACTGTCGTCTATGAAGACGAATGCCTTGCCAGTATGCTGCCGATAAGATTGCACTATCGGTTTGAGGATGGCACTCACGTATCGTGCAGCCATTACGGCGCTTTGCACGACCACCAGCGGCGTACGTCGGCCCCACATAATGCCAACCCAAAACAGCAGAGATCCTCCACCTAGCTGCTCTCGCTGGACAATGTACCGAAAGCGTTCGGCCTGTCCAGGTTGCACCCAAACACGTCTCCGCGATTGTCTGGCTGAAGGCATATGCGACACACATCGGTGAAGAGAACGTGATGCCAATCCTGAGCGGTCCAGTCGGCATGTTGTTGGGCCCATCTGTACCGCCTCGCATGGTGTCGTGGTTGCAAAGATGGACCTCGCCATTGGAGTCGGGAGTGAAGTTGCGCATCATGCAGGCTATTGCGCACAGTTTGCGTCATAACACGACGTCCTGTGGCTGCAAGAAAAGCTTTATTGATGATGGTGGCGTTGCTGTCAGTGTTAATCCGAGCATAACACGTAGGTTTCGTTGCAGTAGTAGCCCTTAGGCGGCCTGAGCGAGGCATGTCATCGACAGTTCCTGTCTCTCTGTAACTGCTGCATGTCCGAACAACATCGCTTTCGTTCACTACGAGACGCCTGGACACTTCCCTTCTTGAGAGCCCATCCTGGCACAAAGTAGCAATGCGGTTGCGATCTAACTTTGATATTGACCGTCTAGACCTGGTTGAACTAGACAACACGAGCCCTGTACCTTCTTCCTGGTGGAATGACTGGGCTGTCGGACCCCCTCCTTTTAATAGGCGCTGCTCATGGATGGTTGTTTACATCTTTGGGCCGGTTTAGTGACATCTCTGAACAGTCAAAGTGACTGTGTCTGTGATGCAATATGCACAGTCAGTTGTTACGGTATATTGATAATATTTACTTTATGGACCGTCTGAAACAGCTGAATGAAACACTATTGTCGTGCCTTACGCGTTTCGCCGTTATTTTCTGCAAGGGATGGACAACACGTAGAACATGTGTTGTAGCAGTCGGTATGAAGGTAATTTCCCAACTGTGAACATTAATAACTTCTAAACTGTACATTATAGACGAAAACAAATTACACCAGTAAATTACAGAGCTCAAACGAGTGTTATCTGATGTGTCATACACCCCCTTCCCATTTCAAAAAAATGACTTGAATCCAAAATGACGGATTTCGAGATGGCAGCTGTGAATGACATTCACTTCAAAAGTTGCGGCCCCACATCAAACCAATGTTCCTATCATCACATTTCAATTTTTCCTTTAATCTTTCAACTTATGAAGGTGTCTAAGAACTTTTGACTCGCCCTGTATTTTTACTATTTAGTTTACAGTTTAGTGAATGCACACATCAGTTATAAACACCTATGGTGGTTGGTTTTCGCTAATAAGTAGTAATATTTTCAACTGCACTTACAGGTTGCATGGACGATTTTCTACATGTAATGTTCCTGTTCCATTTTTGGTGTTGTTCTTCTTGTTATCAATGCCAATTTGCGGTTTTTCCCCTTATTTCACAGCACTAGGAACAGAACTCTTGTTTGATACAATTTTTTGGTTTGTAAAATTATAAAGAATGTAGCAGCCGGTTGCGGAATATACACTAAATAGTGACTCCATAATGTACATGTTTACTTGGAAGAAGTGTCTCACTGCTGTAAACAACTTGGTTTGCTCTGTACTACTACTACTACTACTACTACTACTACTACTACTACATATTGCTGACCACAACTAGCTTGTATACCGGAGAATTAAAGTAGTGAGCAGCAAAGGAAATGTATTTAGAGCAAACTAATTACATAAACCAGACGTCGGTCATTAGTTTTGCATTTCCTTGCAACGACGACGTAACGAGAGAGAAAAATTCTGAAGAAGTGTTCCAGAACTCACCTTATCTCTAATGAATTTGTGTGTTTCCAATCTTAGCTGACAAGACTCCGTCGACATCTGCTAGTTGAAAGCACCCTTTCACGAAACTAACAAAGCTTACTGGTATTGTGGCCTATTCATTTCAGCAATAATTCAGGATATTTGCGAAGTGGTCGAAACTAGCGTTATTCACTCCTTAATATAGTCGTTAACATGCTTGATGGGGAAGGCTAAGAAAGTACAGAGTGGTTGATGACAGTGCGGTTGAGTTGTGGGAAATACGAGGTGGTCAGGAAAGGCTATAATTCAGCCGAAGCGTTCATCGTGACAGCGGCCGCTATCTACTCTCGCAGTTCGTGCTAATGGATGCCCGGAATAGCCGCAGCGGTCTTAATCTTAATTGCGCCGCAACACCTCTAAAAGGGCTTCAACCAGCGAATCGGCATTTGTTCTTTCTGCAGTTCCGGTTGAATAGTGCTTGCAGTTTGTAGAAAGGATAGCAGTTTACAAAAAAGGCAATGGAGTAACTACGTAGTCTGTATGCATTACGTAACTAAAATCTCAAAGAATGTTCGCATTTGTGGAGAGATCAGTGTTTCTGTAATTACCATCAGTAAGAATTTAAATGCCATCGGATTATCTCGGTCAAATTGGTTGGAACAATTGCATTTTGCAGTAATTCTGTTAAATAAAAACAGCATTAAAAAGTCTTGCTTCTGAGCAGATATAATGCACCATTGTGACCGACATCAACATTTTTTAACACATACAAGACTCAGGTGGGACAATGTCGTACTGGCCCCGTAAGACTGTAAACTTTGGCTAAAAAGGTAGCAGAAATTTTCCAACGCAACCCTCTAACGACGGATTTGTGATGACTACGAAATGATCACCTCAGCGTCTATAACAGGTTTGTTGGACTAAAAACGGTTTTCAACCATAAATTTCTTTACATGTGGGTGGCGACAGATGTCAGATATGGTGAACAGTGTGGATACTGAAATCCCAGAAAGCCCTCACTTCTTACTTTGATGCAGGAATGTGTAATCTAGGTGACAACCTGAGCAGACCCTTAGACTGATTGCAGATGATGATGTAATTTACCGTCTAGTAAAATCATCAGACCATAAATCACAATAACAAAATTATCTGAAGAGAATTTCTGTATGACGCAAAAAGTGGCACTTGCCACTAAACACAGAAAAGTGCGACGTCATCAACATGGCTACTAAAAGAAGTCCGACAAATTTTGGGTATACAATAAATCGCACAAATCTAAGGGCTGTCAGTTCGACTAAAAATGTAGGAATTACAATCACGAGCAACTTAAATTGGAAAGACCACATACATAATATTGTGAGGAAGGCGAAACAAAGACTTGGCTTTATTGGCAGAACACTTAGAAGGTGCGACAAACCCACTAAAGAGACAGCCTACATTACACTTGTCCGTCCTCTGCTGAAATTTTGCTGCGCGGTGTGGGACCTTACCTGGTAGGATTGACGGAGCACATCGAAAAAGTGCAAAGAAGGGTAGCCCGCTTCGTGTTATCGTGCATTAGGGGTGAAAGTGTCACTGATATGATACGCGAGTTGGAGTTGCAGTTACCGAAACAAAGGCAGTTCTCTTTGCGGCCTGATCTATTTACGAAATTTCTATCAACAACTTTCTCCTCCGAATGCGATTTGTCGATACCCACCTACGTAGGGAGGAATGATCATCATAATAAAATAAGAGAAATAAGAGTTCGAACGGAAAGATTTGTGTGTTCCTTTTTCCCACGCCCCATTTGAGAGTGGAATGGTAGAGAAGTAATATGAAAATGGTTCGATGAACCCTCTACAGGGCACTTAAGTATGAATAGCGGAGTAACCATGTAGATGTAGATGTAGATGAGCTGACGGAAGATCAAATTTTTGTTTGTGATTCAATTCTCTTGTCATGTTTTAATGTCTCCAGTTAAAATGGTTCAAATGGCTCTGAGCACTATGGGACTTAACTTCTGAGGTCATCAGTCCCTATATCTTAGAACTACCTAAACGTAACTAACCTAAGGACATCACACAGATCCATGCCCGAGGCAGGATTCGAAACCTGAGGCCGTAGAGGTTGTGCGGTTCCAGACTTCAGCGCCTAGAATCGCTCGGCCACTCTGGCTGGCTCTCCAGTTAATGCCGATAACTATTACAGCTAAGTAAAGTAAGTTAAGCCGTATTGCATGAATGACTGGGAGATCCGAAGGGAAGGTTCAACCTCCAAATCGGAGAGGTTTTCCCTATATGTGATTAGGTTAGTTAGGTTTAAGTAGTTGTAAGTTATATGGGACTGATGACCATAGATGTTAAGTCCCATAGTGCTCAGAGCCATTTGAACCTATTCTGCGCGCCCATCTCCTTCGCGACGCATGAGAGCTGTAGGACAGCCGAATTTAAGGTACCCATCCGACGGACGTATCACCAGCAACAGTGCGAACGCCCTAACCTAATCAGAAAGTGGGCAGCTCTGGAATATAATGCAGGACACTGTCACTAAGACTGGTAATCGGAAGCTTTTCTCCACCACCTCTCCTCACCTTCCCTGCCAAAGACTGGCAGCGAAAACTTCATCCACAACCAGGATTCGAACCGGCTTGCATCAGAGTCAAGCGCCACTGCACAGGCTTGTTTTAGAGGCCTTCACTACAGAAGCGAGAACTATTAAAGGTGATTAACAACACGAATACACACAGAAACTTGGCTATAATATTCCTGGCTGGTGACATCAAAATACCTTTATTGCTCTCAACATTCAACCGCTGATTAGACTGTTGTTTCTTTTCTGGTGTAATGGGGTAGATAGATGCCTTAACTACAGTAACAGATATCGTAGCAGACATATGCTACAGAGTCCCGTGTTCAACAACGTGCGCTGGACGGTACGTTCCGAGATACTTGAGTCTGTATCAGCATTGCAGTATGTCGTCGGGTCCATAAACATGCCGCATACTCGTTTCAACGTTCTTCAACCACTTTTCATAGTCTCATGACTGCAGCATGCTAACACCCAATCAGCTTCGTCGTTTCCGAGACGCCGGGCTTTAGCAATCTGCCCTTTGTGAGAGTCGTCTTTGTTACTGGATTTCCCCACCTGCGGCCAGTTTCGTCACTTGAATGGTTCCCTATTACCCTCTGCTCCAGTTATATACTTATGACTTCACAGGCGCTCAATGGCTACCATCTGGCGCATTCAATCCCAGGCGGAAAGAGGTCATGATATTTTGGTTTATTGGTGTATACTATGTTGTTGTGGTCTTCAGTCCAGAGACCGGTTTCATGCAGCTCTCCACGCTACTTCATCCTGTGCAAGCTTCTTCATCTCCCAGTACCTAACTGCAACCTACATCCTTCTAAATCTATTTGGTGTATTCATCTCTTGGTCTCCCTCTACGATTCTTACCCTTTATGCTGCCCTCCAATGCTAAATTGGTCATCTCTTGATGCCTCAGAATATGTCCTACTAACTGATCGTTCTTCTAGTCAAGTTGCGCAACAAATTTCTGTTCTCTCTAATTCTATTTGGTACCTGCTCATCAGTTTTGTGATCTACCCATCTATTCTTCAGCATTCCTCTGTAGCACCACACTACGAAAGCTTCTATTCCCTTCAGAAACGCTTTCCTTGCCGTTACCAGTCTACATTTTATATCCTCTCTATTTCGACCATCATCAGTTATTTTGCTCCCAAAATAGAAAAAATTTATTTGCTACTTGAAGCGTCTCTTTTCCTGATCTAATTCCCGCAGCTTCACCCGATTTAATTCGACTACATTCCATTATCCTCGTTTTCCTTTTCTTGATGTTCATCTTATATCCTCCTTTCAAGACACTGTCCATTCCGTTCAGCTGTTCTTCCAAGTCCTTCACTCTCTCTTCATGTATTTTTATTCCTGCTACGAATTTTTCTTTTATTTCCTTTACTGCTTGCTCAATATACAGATTGAATAACATCGGGTATAGTCTACAACCATGTCTCACTCGCTTCCCAACCACTGCTTCACTTTCATACACCTCGGCTCTTAAAACGGCCATCTGGTTTCTGTACAAATTGTAAACAGATTTTCGCTCCCTGTATTTTACCCCTGCCACCTTCATAATTTAAAAGAGAGTATACCAGTCAACACTGTCAAATCTTTCCCAAAGTCTACAAATGCTAGAAACGTAGGTTTGCCTTTCCTTAATCTATTTCCTATGTTAAGTCGTAGGGTCAGTATTGCCTCACGTGTTCCAACATTTCTACAGAATCAGTCTGATCTTCCCCGAGGTCGCCTCCTACCAGTTTTGCCATTCGTCTCTAAAGAATTCGTGTTATTATTTTGCAGCCGTGGCTTATTAAATTGATACTTCGGTAATTTTCATATCTGTCAACACCTGCTTTCTTTGGGATTGGAATTACTATATTCTTCTTGCAGTCTAAGGGTATTTCGCCTGCCTCATACATCTTGCTCATCAGATGGTAGTTTTGTGAGGGCTGGTTCTCCCATGGCTGTCAGTAGTTCTAATGCAATATTGTCTACTCCCAGGGCCTTGTTTCACCTTAGGTCTTTCAGTGCTCTGTCAAACTCTTCATGCAGTATCATATCTCCTATTTCATCTTCATCCTCTTGCATTTCTATAATATTGTCCTCAAGAATATCGCACTTGTATAGATCCTCTATATACTCCTTCCACCTTTCTGCTTTCCCTTCTTTGCTTAGAACCAGGTTTCCATCTGAGCTCTTGATATTCATGCTAGTGGTTCTCTTTTCTACAAAGGTCTCTTTCATTTTCTGTATGCAGCATCTATCTTGTCCCTAGTGATACACGCCTCTACATCCTTACATTTGTCCTCTATCCTTCCCTGCTTAGCCATTTTGCACTTCCTGTCGGTCCCATTTTTGAGGCGATTGTGTTCCTTTTTGTCGGCTTACCGCATTCCCCCCCCCCCCCCCCCCCCAATGAACCATGGACCTTGCCGTTGGTGGGGAGGGTTGCGTGCCTCAGCGATACAGATGGCCGTACCGTAGGTGCAACCACAACGGAGGGGTATCTGTTGAGAGGCCAGACAAACGTGTGGATCCTGAAGAGGGGCAGCAGCCTTCAGTAGTTGCAAGGGCAACAGTCTGGATGATTGACTGGTCTGGCCTTGCAACATTAACCAAAACGGCCTTGCTGTGCTGGTACTACGAACGGCTGAAAGCAAGGGGAAATTACAGCCGTAATTTTTCCCGAGGACATGCAGCTTTACTGTATGATTAAATGATGATGGCATCCTCTTGGGTAAAATATTCCGGAGGTAAAATAGTCCCCCATTCGGATCTCCCGGCGGGGACTACTCAGGAGGATGCCGTTATCAGGAGAAGGAAAACTGGCGTTCAACGGATCGGAGTGTGGAATGTCAGATCCCTTAATCGGGCAGGTAGGTTAGAAAATTTAAAAAGGGAAATGGATAGGTTAAAGTTAGATATAGTGGGAATTAGTGAAGTTCGGTGGCAGGAGGAACAAGACTTCTGGTCAGGTGACTACAGGGTTATAAACACAAAATCAAATAGGGGTAATGCAGGAGTAGGTTTAATAATGAATAGGAAAATAGGAATGCGGGTAAGCTACTACAAACAGCATAGTAAACGCATTATTGTGGCCAAGATAGATACGAAGCCCACACCTACTACAGTAGTACAAGTTTATATGCCAACTAGCTCTGCAGATGATGAAGAAATTGAAGAAATGTACGATGAAATAAAAGAAATTATTCAGATAGTGAAGGGAGACGAAAATTTAATAGTAATGGGTGACTGGAATTCGAGTGTAGGAAAAGGGAGAGAAGGAAACATAGTAGGTGAATATGGATTGGGGCTAAGAAATGAAAGAGGAAGCCGCCTAGTAGAATTTTGTACAGAGCACAACTTAATCATAGGTAACACTTGGTTTAAGAATCATGAAAGAAGGTTGTATACGTGGAAGAACCCTGGAGATACTAAAAGGTATCAGATAGATTATACAATGGTAAGACAGAGATTTAGGAACCAGGTTTTAAGTTGTAAGACATTTCCAGGGGCAGATGTGGACTCTAACCACAATCTATTGGATATGACCTGTAGATTAAAACTGAAGAAACTGCAAAAATGTGGAAAATTAAGGAGATGGGAACTGGATAAACTGAAAGAACCAGAGGTTGTACAGAGTTTCAGGGAGAGCATAAGGGAACAATTGACAGGAATAGGGGAAAGAAATACGGTAGAAGAAGAATGGGTAGCTCTGAGGGATGAAGTAGTGAAGGCAGCAGAGGATAAAGTAGGTAAAAAGACGAGGGCTGCTAGAAATCCTTGGGTAACAGAAGAAATATTGAATTTAATTGATGAAAGGAGAAAATATAAAAAATCAGTAAATGAAGCAGGCAAAAAGGAATACAATCGTCTCAAAAATGAGATCAACAGGAAGTGCAAAATGGCTAAACAGGGATGGCTAGAGGACAAATGTAAGGATGTAGAAGCTTATCTCACTAGGGGTAAGATAGATACTGCCTACAGGAAAATTAAAGAGACCTTTGGGGAGAAGAGAACCACGTGTATGAATATCAAGAGCTCAGATGGGAACCCAGTTCTAAGCAAAGAAGGGAAGGCACAAAGGTGGAAGGAGTATATAGAAGGTTTATACAAGGATGATGTACTTGAGGACAATATTATGGAAATGGAAGAGGATGTAGATGAAGACGAAATAGGAGATACGATACTGCGTGAAGAGTTTGACATAGCACTGAAAGACATGAGTCGAAACAAGGCCCCCGGAGTAGACAACATTCCATTAGAACTACTGACGGCCTTGGGAGAGCCAGTCATGACAAAACTCTACCAGCTGGTGAGCAAGGCGTATCAGACAGGCGAAATACCCTCAGACTTCAAGAAGAATATAATAATTCCAATCCCAAAGAAAGCAGGTGCTGACAGATGTGAAAATTACCGAACTATCAGTTTAATAAGTCACAGCTGCAAAATACTAACGCGAATTCTTTACAGACGAATGGAAAAACTTTTAGATACGGACCTCGGTGAGGATCAGTTTGGATTCCGTCGAAATGTTGGAACACGTGAGGCAATACTGACCTTACGACTTATCTTAGAAGAAAGATTAAGAAAAGGCAAACCTACGTTTCTAGCATTGGTAGACTTAGAGAAAGCTTATGACAATGTTGACTGGAATACTCTTTTTCAAATTCTAAAGGTGGCAGGGGTAAAATACAGCGAGCGAAAGGCTATTTACAATTTGTACAGAAACCAGATGGCAGTAATAGGAGTCGAGGGGCATGAAAGGGAAGCAGTGGTTGGGAAAGGAGTGAGACAGGGTTGCAGCCTCTCCCCGATGTTATTCAATCTGTATATTGAGCAAGCAGTAAAGGAAACAAAAGAAAAATTTGGAGTGAGTATTAAAATTCATGGAGACGAAGTAAAAACTTTGAGGTTCGCCGATGACATTGTAATTCTGTCAGAGACGGCAAAGGACTTGGAAGAGCAGTTGAACGGAATGGACAGTGTCTTGAAAGGAGGATATAAGATGAACATCAACAAAAGCAAAACGAGGATAATGGAATGTAATCCAATTAAATCGGGTGATGCTGAGGGAATTAGATTAGGAAATGAGACACTTAAAGTAGTAAAGGAGTTTTGCTATTTAGGAAGTAAAATAACTGATGATGGTCGAAGTAGAGAGGATATAAAATGTAGACTGGCAATGGCAAGGAAAGCGTTTCTCAAGAAGAGAAATTTGTTAACATCGAATATAGATTTAAGTGTCAGGAAGTCGTTTATGAAAATATTTGTTTGGAGTGTAGCCATGTATGGAAGTGAAACATGGACGATAACTAGTTTGGACAAGAAGAGAATAGAAGCTTTCGAAGTGTGGTGTTACAGAAGAATACTGAAGATAAGGTGGATAGGTCACGTAACTAATGAGGAGGTATTGAATAGGATTGGGGAGAAGAGAAGTTTGTGGCACAACTTGACTAGAAGAAGGGATCGATTGGTAGGACATGTTTTGAGGCATCAAGGGATCACAAATGTAGCATTGGAGGGCAGTGTGGAGGGTAAAAATCGTAGAGGGAGACCGAGAGATGAGTACACTAAGCAGATTCAGAAGGATGTAGGTTGCAGTAGGTACTGGGAGATGAAGAAGCTTGCACAGGATAGAGTAGCATGGAGAGCTGCATCAAACCAGTCTCAGGACTGAAGACCACAACAACAACAACCGCATTTTTGTATTTTATCCTTTCATAAATTAGATTCAGTATCTCTTCTGCTACCCAAGGGTTTCTATTAGCCCTCGTCTTTTTACCTACTTGATCCTCTTCTGTCTTCACTATTTAATCTCTCATATCTACCCATTCTTCTTCTACTGTATCTCTTCCCTCCCGTTCTTGTCAATTGTTTCCTAATGCCCTCCCTGAAATGCTCTACAACCGCTGGTTCTGTCAGTTTATCCATGTCCCATCTCCTTAATTCCCATCTTTTTGCAGTTTCTTCAATTTTAATCTACCGTATGTACAATATAATGGATGTATAAGAGGCGATCTAAAAGTTTCCGGTCGAAGGCCGTTCAGTCCAGAATATCTTCCACAATCATGCAAAATCGTGATGAACGTCGATATACTCATCCCACCGATGTACTAGGTTGAAGATACCCGTATGGTAAAACACCACGTTCTGCTGCGTGAAGTAGTCCGTAACTGCCTGCTGCACATCCTCGTCCGACAGGAATCGTCGAGTCTTCAAGGCTCAGTTTAAGGGACGGGAAGAATGATGTCAGCATGGGGAGGGATCAGGACATAGAGTGGGTGCTCGAGAGAGTCTCGTACTTTAGTCTCGCTTTACAGGCTAGCGTCCCAGATCGACCGGAGTCTTGTGTCGAATCGTGGCCGATCAGAACGGATTTTAGTGATTTTTGACAGACTTTTGCCCCATTCATATTCTTTATTGCCCGATGGATGTCTAACGATGCTTACCCTTCGGCGGCCAACAAAGAATAGCAGCACATAGGTCCTGTTTGGACGCATTTGGAATAGCATTAGTATATGTCACGTTTCTGCGTTTACAGCACGCACATCGGAAAGACACGAATCCACAAAGATCCCGTGCTTATATGTCCGTATACCAGCATCGGAGTCGCGGTACGTTGCAAATACGTTGCAGCAACATCCTCAAACGGAAACATTCTGATCGCCCTTTATGCACTGAGGTGACAAAGTGCATGTAACAACTTCTGCATCGTGTCGGATCTTCTTTCGCCCGGCGCAGTACAGCAACTCCACTTAGCATGGACTCAGCATGTCGTTAGATGTCCTCTGCAGATATACTAGCTATATTGCCGCTATAGCCGGCACACAATTGGGCAAGTGTTGCGGTTGCAGGATTTCGTGACGAACCGAGCTCTCGATTACTCCCCAGAATGTTAGATGGAATACATGGCGGGAGATATGGGTGGCCAAATCATTCACGTTGTTTGTCCACAATGTTCTTCAAACCAGTCATGGACAGTTGTGGACTGATGACATAGCGCATTTCATCCATAAAATCTCCGGCGTGTTTTGGTAACATGAAGCCACTGAATGGCTGCTAATGCTCGGCATGTAACCCAACATAACCATTTCCAGTCCATTATCGGTTCATTTGGACTAGAGGACTGAATAAATTCCATCTAAACGTAGTCAATACCATTATAGAGCCACTACCAGCCTGCCCATTGCTTTGTTGACAACTTGGATCCAACGTTCGATCCCTACGGTCAGCTATTACCAATGGAAATCTGACTCATTTGACCAGTAATCTAAGGTCGAACCGATATGATCATGAGTCAAGAGAGACGCAGCAGGCGATGTCATGCTGTTAGCAAAGGCATTGGCGTCGGTCGTCTGCTGCCATAGTCTAGTAATGAAAAATTTTACATTATTTTCCTAACGGATACATTAGCCGTACATCCCCCAGTGATTTCCACCGTTATTTAACAGAGTGTTGCTTGTATTTTAGCACTGGCAACTCTAAGCAAATGCCGATGGTCTTGGTCGTTAAGTGAATAACGTCGGGCACTGTCTCACGCGTGGTGAGAGGTAATGCCTGAAATTTGGTATTCTCGGCACACTACTCGGAATATTGAATTACCGTGCATCTAGCTCCATCTACCATTCCGCATTCAAAGTCTGTTAATTCCCGCCTTTACGCCATATTCTCCTCTGAAACTTTTTCACATGAATCACCTGAGTGCAAATGACAGCTCCGCCAATGCTCTCCCCTTTTATACCTTGTTTACGTGATACTACCGCTATTAGTATACGTGCATTCACTATCCCATGGTTTACAACCATTGCTATCACAAATTTTCGGCACTCAAGAATGTTTCAGCGCTCTCAATACATTTGTAATAAAGTAATGACCATCTGCTAAGACCTATACACCTTAGCATAATTATTTTCCAACATACGAAATTGACACAAGGAATGTTCTCCCAATTAGGTTCATTAAGAGAAACGAGAACCGTGATGTGGCTGCCAAAATACATTTGGCTATCTGATTTATTTTAAACGAGACTTATTTACGAATCAACTAACAGAAGATAAGTGACAGGAAATTTTCAGCATGATGGAGCAACAGCAATGGCAGAAGTTGGCGAGAACCTCGGTAAATAGAGCAAATACAGCAAACAGTAAAAAATCTCGTGATCTCTGTCCCCCTGATTTCTTTTCCTACGAGGTACCATATAGAACCATGAGTGTGAAGGCTAGCGTCTTACGCCACAACCCTCAGACGCGGTCTCGGTTTCTGAGGTACTGATTTTGAGACCCAGTAAGTGTAGTTTTGCCGGCATCGATTGATTAATTGTGCCACTTACTATCAACAGAACAGATTTCGATGATCAGTAGATGAAGGAGAATTAGTCTCAAAAAGTGATATGTTGTGAAAATAACGCTAAATACATGTAGGGTATGGAACCTCCATTCCCCTACGCCACAACCTATTCTCCATTCTACATGTGCACTCTTACCAGATACGTAGCAAACATGTTAAACATATTGCTGCGTGCAAAATATTCCCCTCAAAAATATTTAAAACTCATATTCTAGCATGGTAACAGTGTTAACAAACAAAAAAATAGACTCCAGACTCAAGTGTGAGGATGACGAATATTTTCCCCATCAATGCGTCAAAATGCTAAATAAAATCTTCCAGAGCCTCATGCTGTCACTTCTTAATGACTTCCTCAAAGTCAACACACTTGTTCTTATGCACATAGTGCACGCCACAACTGCTTATATTAATGTGACAAAATTTAGTAAAAAATGCGAAGAATATCCCCTTATAGTATAATGTTCGTTTTAGGACCCAAAACTAAAACCAATAAAAGTGGAATTGCTACGAATATTTGACAATAATGAACGCTGACTAAATTTTTAACGTAGAACATGATACTCTTTTATGGATATTTTTCTACCGATAGGAAATGATGTGTTCAATCTTCAATCGATATTAGCAAAATTGCGCTCACCGTCTCTCGAAACCATGATCTCGATGCCCATAGACATGATGGAGTGTGGGACTGAAACACAGTAGTCTTCCTATTATCAGATGTACTCAAATAATCCTCACAAACTTTAAGAGCTATAACAACAGAAGAAAAACGCTGTTGTTGCTATTTCTCAGTTTTAACTGCTGTGTGTGCCCAACTGTTTGATGAACCAAAAGCAGCATTTTCGATGAAGGAATTTTCACCACTTCATAAGCAAAGGGAGTAAGTGTTGTCAGATGTAGTAACATTTTGTGAGATGAGTTTTAGCAAATAATTATTGCTTACTTATACCTTCAAGGACAAAAAATTTGCTCCGTTCTGGATCATTTGATCGTCGACGGGACGTTAAGGGCTATCACTTTTTTTTCCTTATAATAGCCGTCTTTCCACATCAAGTATTATGAGTTTTGCAGCTATGATACCATGGGGTTAACTTTTTCAGTAATGGAAAGGTGCGTACATCTACGTGTGTTCAATTTTACATTTCAAGTTAAACAGCTGACTAATGTGTTAGTTCACCGCGTGTTTAAATTTATGGAATGCGTTTTTATCTTTTTTCCGTATGGTGTATAGTAGTTTCTTACTTCGTATATGTAATTCATTTGCATTTTCTAGACGACTGTAAAGTATTTCATCCCTTTAAAGCAAGAAAATAACGAAATAGAGTGAAGAAGGCCCATGAGATTTAGAAATACGTCCCGAAGCTATTTCTGGAAGTGAAAAACAGGGTGATTCCTATTGTAGAGATAATTGAGTGTCAGTTTTCAGTTTGGAATAGTAATCAGTCCCATCTCATGATAATGTGGCCGCGTGCTTTGCTAAACGGCCAACTCGTAGTCTGCCTGCGGCATTGATATGTTATCGTAAGCGCGTTGCTGAGAGTCATGTTTTGGATTAGGGAATTCAGTGCAACTGTGGCCACATCAGATAACGCAATGAAACCTACAAAATCAACTTACCACGGCAGCATTAATGCGCGCCAACTCGCACGCTGCGCATGTTACTGACATTAGGACCACCACACATGTTACGCTGCGGCATTTCTGTTGCACTTCCTCTCGTGACGTGCAGCTCTTTCAAAACCGTTTTAGATCATCGACAGTGATATGTAGTGCTCATAGGCATCATGTGAAATGATGTAATCGGTTTGGCATTTACGGCAAGGATGTATAGGACTCATCGTGAGGACATGCACTGCAAGAAGTTTAAAAAAAAAAAAAAAAAGAAGAGAAAAAGAAAAAAGTCTTTTTATTTATATATTGTATACATAGTCTCAGGGTCAATTCAAAAACTCAGAAATTGGAGACTATTACGTTGCTTTCTTTGGTGTTATGACGTAGCAAATTATAATTTCTTGCACATTACTAGTTTCTAGAACCTTGGAAGCGAAGGGTACCTCTTTCCTGGCGTGGCGTTGTTTTGCTACCGTCAACAATGTCGAAACGCTACTGGTCACACACAAGCGTGTGAGTATATAGTCGTAGTTTGGGTAGCTCTTGGAGCGGTCGCATACAACCGGATATCGCATAAATTGCCTTAAGAACTACGTAATGAGTTGATCATGTAATTGAAACCATTATGTCAGTACATAAGGGAAAAGTAATTTAGAGTTCGTTTTATTTTTGGAAAGGTGTACGGACTTATCTATGAAATTCGTGGGCAATAAAGCTTCACGGTTGTTGGTCAGAACTTCCTTTAGCGGAATATACTGCTGTTTAAACCCAATGAACCTAGGCATTGTTAGGCAGATTCAAATTGTTCTATGCACTATGGGACTGAACATATCAGGTCATCAGTCCCCTAGACTTAGAACTACTTAAACCTAACTAACCTAAGGACATCAAGCACATCCGTGCCCGAGGCAGGATTCTAATCTGCGAAGGTAGCAGCAGCGCGGTTCCAGACTGATTCGCCTAGAAACGCTCGGCCACAGCGTCCTGCTAATCATTGTTAGGGAGAGTGTTGAATGTGTGAAGGACAATGTAACGAAGT
The DNA here is from genome assembly GCF_023897955.1 of Schistocerca gregaria. NCBI lineage: Eukaryota > Metazoa > Arthropoda > Insecta > Orthoptera > Acrididae > Schistocerca > Schistocerca gregaria. The sequence continues at coordinate 398,871,183 of NC_064922.1, forward strand.
AATATGATCTCTATTGTTATTTCCATGTATCCTTTCTTTTCGAACTGAGAAGTTTCGATGTTCGTAAAGTAAACGATACAGTTGTTCGTATTAGGCAACATGGCTAATTTCATTTAGTAACGAAGCCTGTTCTCTGTGCAAGGCTTCCGCACTCTAGTCGAATAGCCGCTAACTAAACAATAGAAGTATTGTACTTGTGAAGCTTTGTAAGAGGTGCGTGATTAAGGAATTTGTTGTTAGCGCATTACAGCAGATGTAATTTCGATGGTTTGCTCACGCGCTACCTGCGATATGTAAGCTATAAGAGAATCTGACACCAAAGAGCAGTGTTGACTGCTGTAGGAACTGTGTAGTAGTAGGAGTAAGTAGGTGCTAGCTAGCAGTCTGGTGTATCGTGTTGGCTGGGCCGGTCGTGGTGGAGCGATGGCGGAGCCTGAGCGTTGTAGAAGAATTTTCTATTTATTCAGAATGATCTTTCAGGGCCATGACGCAGTCAATTGTTGAATGGTTATAAGTGAGCCATAATTTTATCGAGAGATTAGTCACATTGTATTATTGATAGATTCCGGAACTTATCTGTTGGGCAGTTACACTTAAATGTAAATTATAGAATTATATTTTTTACTGTTGGGAGGTTATTAAACAAATATCTTTGAGACGTTACACTAAATGTGAATACTATTTATATTATTTTATTATGGGGAGGTTACAGCTTTTACACCGACCATAATATGAGCAATCTATCATCTGGCTCCGAAGATCGACATAACACACGTGAACACATCCGTAATAGCCCGAAGTTAATTTTTTGGTGTGGCCTAACGTTCTATAGGGCTATAGGCCGACTTATCTTCCCAGAGAAAATCATGGGGAGAAACGAATACTTGGACATGATCGAACATTTTCTACTATGTCAGATCGAAGGACTGCAGCGTGACGGCGCACCCCGATATTGCAGTGTAAAAGTGAGGAATGTGCTGAATGACACATTTCCTGAGAGGTGGGTGGATCGCGGTTATCCCATCTCGTGGCCCCTGTCACTCTTGATGACACGCCACTAGACTTCCTTTCGTGGGGTTATATCAAGAATCGCGTCTACACGGCACTAGCACCAGTTAACTAGATTGATAATCTGTGTGCACTAATTAGTGATGCAATGCAGGACCGTACATGCATCGAACTCGAATATCGCCTTATGTTCTGCTAGTGGGACACATGCTGAAATTCTGGCATAATAAAAGAAAACTTCATGAAACGATTAACTTTAGATAACAAACCTTGAATGTCTGTTTCTGATAGTTCCCAAAATAAGGGGATAAAGGAGATCACGCACCGAATAGCAGAAGCGTTGAGTCGTCAACAGGCAAAAACATACAAGCGAGAACGTTTGAGCATTCTGAATAAACCGTTTGTGTAACTAGAGCGCGCACACACACACACACACACACACACACACACACACACACACACACACACACACACACACACACCTTCCCTGCTGGACACACAGTGCTGATACTAGGGGAGGGTGGAAGTTCTGTTGACTGGGGTGCATAGTTCGCGCCCTTCCTTATTAATGTTTAGTTTCTAACTTAGTATTTTATCTAAATCACATTGGCTTTTTGTGGACCATATGTACCGTGGAATGGGTCCCTTTGCGATGGGCTCTAGACATGGAGGCAAGCATTTGTATAGACCTATCAGGCTGAATTTTCCAGTGGACATCCGATATCAATTGAGATTCTGAAAAACCAAGGGGTGTAAGTGAGAAATTTTTAATTCTGGAGATAAGCAAAGATTTTAGCAGCTAAAGCAGACACGAATCTGCGTCGTCACTAAAAACAGGTGACAAGCAGTCTGGTGCTGACATCTAGTAGTTGAATAGATGACTGCTACGACAATATCGTTTTCTTTGGAAGTCATAGGGTGTAAGTGTACTTGCATCTCTGGGTCACCAAGTGACTGGAAACAACAAACAGCTCTTGGTTTTCCTGGTTATTGACAGAAGCATTTAATTTAAAATTGCTATTTTGGTTCTTTGTCATTTATTATTATTATTATTATTATTATTATTATTATTATTATTGTATTTCCTACACAAGTTATTAATATTATACATGTTTTTAAACTACAAAAAATAATTGCATATCTGTGGCAAACGTCTGAAGCAGAAAAATGTGAATAGAACTTCAGTCTTATATTTGCTAAGTATTGAAATCTAGGAAGCTAGTGTCTACAAACATCATTAATTAACTCTATAGTTTCAGCACCAGAGTCCATGCAGCCAAAAAAATAAAGGTGCCATGCACGCAAAAAAAATAAGCTGCACCTACAATCTGAGGAGATTCGGTGTTTATAAATAGTTTCTCTTGTTGACGTTGAATGTAATCTGCAAATGTGTTACTAATGTCCTGCCTGAGAAATCTCCCATTGACGTTACTCCAAATGACTGAAGAGGACATAAAAAGGGAAACATGGTTCCTGATAAACATGTTCAGATTATTAAGGACCAAATAAATTCATTTCCAAAATATAGCACTCATTATAGAACAAAGGAATTTCTTAAATATTTAGATAATAGGCTGAATACAACCAGAATACATGAAATGCATAAAGAAGTTCGCACAGAAAATAAATTACCATCTGTTAAAGAGAATGATTTGTGTTCAGTAAGGCCTTCATTCTTGATTTCCATACATCTTGAGGTGATAGCTGTGAGACGTGTGACAGGTTGCAGAATTTGATAGTTCATGGATATTCAAAAAGTTCTCGAACATTAACTCTTGAAAAGGAAATACATTTTTGTGAGGCACAGGCAGCTAGAGAAGCAAAAGACAGGGCGAAAGACTGTTCAAAACATGATAGTATACATACAGCAGTATATTTTGACCTAGAGAAGAACCTCGCCACGCCTGTGTTTACTTGTAGCAGACCGTGTTGTGCGAGACAGCTGTGGAACTGCGATTTTTGTACACACGATTTAGTTGCAACAATGTACATTTGGCATGAGAGTCGTGGATGCCAAGAAATTTCATCCTGTCTTTTACGCTGTGTTGGTAGATTACTCACATCAGTTGAACACATAACGGCTTTGAATGACAACGCTGAGGGTTAGAATAAAACGAAATATAGAGCAAAATTCTGGCATTGCAGTAACCAGAATAGACACATTGAAACTGTAATCCACAGGTTAATGATTTCTGGCAATTCCTATAATGAATGCGAGCAAGATTGTGAGGTTGCCAGGAAAATCCTCGGATTGTTGCAGCTGGTGAGTGGGAATCAGTTATTTCCAAGGCCAGCAGGAACTTTAAGATGGTCCAGGTGACTGACAATGACTTCCTCACACTGAGTGCACTCTGCTACAGACGAGTGTTAAAAATTAGGTGGACTGAAGAGGTAAGGAATGAGGAGCTTCTGCGCAGAATCGTAGGGGAAAGGAATATGTGGAAAATACTGACAAGGAGAAGGGGCAGGATAATGGGACTTCTGCTAAGACTAGAGGGAGCTGTAGAGGGCATGGCGGTCCGCATAAAACCAGTCAGAAGACTAATGACAAAAATAAAGTGGACTCAGTTATTATCTGAAGGACTCAGTGAGAAAAGAATTTACCCTTCATTTTATTTCACAAAGACTCTCCAAATGAAGAGCTGTAATACTTTCAAAGAATTAATAACAAGAAAGCTATTCGATACGGAAGAAATATCAATGTCTTCTCTGCTCTAGCAACAAATTATGAAAACCTTAAGTGAAAGTACCGAAAATACAGAGAGCTACAGGCTGTACTTCCCTTTGTGCCACCAGTACTTAATGAGCTTTACCGAAGTCTTCCAAACCATGAAGCTGCGAGAATACTGAAGACAGTTAATCAAAATAATGAATCAGCTGATTGTTATTAAGAAAATGACCGTGTCAGGATAATGCAGACACTGAGTAGACTCATAAAATTGTACAACTCATGTATTAAGTCACCACCTGCGCTGTGTTACTGTTAATGTCGATGTGGTCCATGATATTTATTTAGTAATAAAAATTACTAAAACACAAAATACAATATTGATCGCTCTGGATAACTTCAGCAATAAAACCTTTAAACATTTGCCATTTATTGTTTTATACTTGAGTTGTTCATGGAATTTTCTAGAGTGCTGTTTGAGACGTTCCGACGCAGTAACTGCTCCTTTATATCAAGGGCGTCGCATTGGATAATGTTGTGGAAGCTGCACAATGTTTCAACGAGACAGGTGCTCGTCACCTTCAGGTGCTTGTTAACCTGTTGCCGTGTGTTGGAGCCCATTTTCAGTGTCTGGATTCAGAATCCTCGTCTGTGTTGACTCGGATTCGTTCGTCTGAGGTCGACGGTGGGCGGGGTACAGTGGATGTCGCCGTGCTCTAGGATTCGTCAACGATGACGTTATAGAACCACCCCCTGACGCCTGCGCTTTTCTAGTGAGACAGTGCGAGTCATTGCAGCAACATGCCAGTAAGTACCTGCAGATAACGAGGAGCTGTCTCTTTGAAATAATGAGCATCTTTTACAACATTATCCTACTTGACGCCCGTGAAAAAAGAAACATTTTCTGGAGTGTCACAACACTCAACATCATTTACTCAAAACTAACACTTTGTTATTTAAATCCCTTGCATTCTCAGTCAGAATTCACCACTCAAAACTCGCCTTCCCTCACGTCATTTTCTCACTACCGCACATTCAAATACGTGCGACAACAATTAGCATAACTGATAAGATCTAAAAAAATCGTTAAAGGACTTTTCCAGCTTAGAACGACGTCGATTTATCGGAAATCAGGATTCTTCCATTCCTTAACTTAAACAGAAATAGAAATAAGAATAAAATTCCAAAGATTGATTTCCTACATGTGGGGTCACTTATGACCAAAAAGCAGTGGGAAATTTCATTTTTCAATTTAAAGTTGACAAAAAACAAGATTTGAAACAGTATGTTGAAAGACAGACCCCTGTTTTGACTTTGCTCAACTTAGTATGATAGTATGAGTAGCTTCATTAGAGTGAAGTGTAAGTGCAAACCAATAGCCTAATGACATTAGTTTTATTTACATTACTTTGGTCCAGTTCCTACGATTTTTTCATTTTGTCTCAGACCTACTACGTATATGACATTATATTACTTCTTTTTTCAGGTTCAATGAAGTCAAAAGAATATTCATTACTCCAGTTTTAATTTCAAATAATATCAAAGCAAACAGTTATTAAAAATTGGAACGTAGTGTCCATTGTTGTATCTACGGTATGGGGTACCTTACAAACATTATGGTGGCTTTAAGTTACAGTTATTATGTTCATTTATTTGATCAAGAAATGAAAAAATATACTGTTTAACACATTTATTTTTTAATTTACGAATTTTATATACCAGTACACAAGAAAGCAAGTGGGACAACTGTTTACTAGTTGCAATGACTTAGGAGCCAGTTTAAAGAATACAATTCCTTTTTATGAGCACCTTATTTTGGAGTCGAATTTTTCAAACCATATCGGATTCGTTGTACATAATAATATCCCATTCTTTAAAACAAATCGAGTTTCCCACTTATTTTCATGCAACTCTCCTCTACCCTGTTTTGAAAACTTTAATGAAAAAACCTGGGCAGATTTCGCCTCTTATTTGACAGTGGCTAAATCTTTAATTTTTGACCCTTCCCTCTGACTCAGCTTTCTTCAAGTATTTTCCTTCAATGTAAGTCCATTGTATCTAGAGCATAAGAGCGATACGGAATCCCAAGTACTTTTTTTCTATTTATTGTTCATTATTTACTGTAGTAGAATCTGAAATTTGTGATTTAAAGAGCAGTTTAATATCAAATATGTAAACACTACCAGCAACGTAAAATAATTTGATACTAATACCTATTATTCTTGTGGTTTCTCACCTGTTTGATCCTACAGATACAGTTAAGGAAACAGATCGCTCCTCAGGAGACAGTGCTGATTAATTAAGCTGCGAAACGGAATTTAATACAGTGTGATTAGTTACGGGGCCATGGGCACTGTATCTTGAGTGGGTCTCAGTTAATTTTCTATTATTGCTACCTGCGTAAATGGGAGTCACTAACTCCGAAAAGAAAATCATCGTGTAAAATACATTATAGTTTATTACAAAATTTACATATTACATAAGAAGCTATTAATCATTCATTACAGCTTCGATTCAAGCAGCACAATGATGGTAAAGTTAACAAGAACTAACTGTAGAGATCCCGTGGTGGACTGAGATGGCAAATTGGTTATGATGATTCACTATCATTGCTATTATACTGTGAAGTTATGTGGTGCATATGCAGTGATGGCAAGATGTGAGACAGACAGCGAATGAAGATAAATATCTTACTGGAGCAGGCGGCCATTAGACAGATCACTAATTTCATGCTAATCAACAAGCTGTTGTGCCTCTGTATCCTTATCTTGCCTATGCTGCAGTGAAATCTTACCACACTTCTCCGTCTCTGCCTATCGGGTGTACTCTTCTCTGAGTCCGCCCTCCACCGAATCTAGCTCTCAAATCTTTACTCCGAATTTCCATGTTCGAATCTCTGTGCTCCAGTGTACAAGAGCGAATGTGTCTACCAAAGATCTGCATCCAAAGAACTACAAACGCACTCCTCCAGGCTTGTTTTACATACGCCTAAGACTTCCAACCGACCAGAAGACTTTCTGGTAACACTAGCCAGTAGTATACGTTTGTAATGATTTTAGCGCTCCCTCCAGTGGTTCCGTAAAACTCCTCCCCCAATCACATTCTTTACTGCGCCTCTCAGTTCAAAAAAGTGCAACTCAGGACTTGGGTCACATGCTGCCTACCAGTGTCAGAATTCACTTTCCTCACCAGTGCCTTTTTACTGTCGTGGGAAAACAAAAGGAGAAAATCGTTCTATTCTCAGCGTCAGCTTTGTGGGCGACCAGCCAAGAGCAAGGTCACAGACGGTGGTGTTTCTGGTATACTTTGTTAGAATGTTACCCGCGGTAGGATCCTCTGCTTTGCACAGCCAGAGAAGCTAATACCATATGTGTGAAATCCCTCACACCACCGCACAAGTTTTTCTCGTTGACCCCAGAGAGCGCTGTAGAGACTGAGGTGGGACAGTGGGGGTAGCCTCATGACTGGGTCTCTGTATTGACTTCGGCGCTTGCGGTCTGCGGCACGGCCTTCTGAACAAAGCCTCGTTCTTCTGCTTTCCCTCGGCTGTGGATCCTCTGTGAAGCTTGTAAAGGACACCGCCTCATACATCCCAAGACAATGACCTCTTTAGCAGCCCACCCTCTCATTAGCACTCGCTTGTCATTGTCGGCACACTGTCCATCCTCAAACATTATTACACCATGTAGGAGAGATACCGTAATAACTGAAAGCACAGAGAGCTGTTATTACCACTGCAATCAATGTCATTTCCATCCTTAAGATTCTAAGAGCAATTGGCATAGTTATCTGAAATTAACATATTAAAGCATTCCATTACTTCTTACGTGGATGAGATTTGGATAGTGAGAATGATTAGCCACGTCTCATCTTGTACGTGGAAATTTAGTACAGTTGTTACGTTTCATGTTTCATATTTTTATTAAATATCATATAGTACAAATTTATTAAAAATATCTGTGGCACAATTTATAAATAATGAAAAATAAGAATAATGTGTAGTATTATTTAAATATCCCTACCTGTTTATGGTGATACACAGAGGTTTTCCACAAAATGTCAATCATATTTCCTCCTGAAGAAATTTCAGTAGATACTGACGCTATCCAAATATGTAGATGTAGTAGATTGGCGGTTTCATTGAGTACGTAACGTATTAGACTACCAGATGCTGCATAAAACTGATGCACACAATAATTCTGCACATGTATTTTGATACTTTTAAGAATCACCTCCTAAGCGTAGCAGCAAATATTGGATTAAAGGGCTTACTTGAAGGAGCAATAGAATATATAAAAAATGTTAATCTACAAACCTTGAGGCCACTATAAGCAGCACGTACATCCTTCAGTGAATTAAATGCAATTACAAAAATTCGATAATGTAAAAGCTGTGTGAGGTTGATGTATTTTTTTAAAATATTCCAAAAAAGTAATGTATTGAAGATCATTCGCTTACTTAATTGGAAAAGCAAGTCACATATTGAATTCCAGAAAGACTGTGCTGTGTAGGCTACTGTGGGAGTTAGCACCATCATAGACAAAGATGGAGAGAAGTAGCGATGGCTGGTGGTAAGAATCCAAACTGATCTGTAGATAAAACCTTCCGATTAATAGAATTCCTTATTTCTATGAAAGGAAACTAAACTTCTTATTATGAAGTGATGTGCTTCCTGTGCCTCCTACATGCAATTATCTTACCCACTATTAGTACTCGAAGAACGCATCCTGAGTATCGTCTTACTATTACGGACCATCGCGGGGCTGGGAGCAGTACGATGCGAGAAAGAAGAGCAGCACTTGCTCCCGTGTGTAGGAGGTACGTAATTTGTCATTTGTCGCATGAACGTACGCACTAATCGTTCCGCTTCTCCATGCAGCTGAGGATGAAACGGCGCAATGATAAGGTGAGTGATGCCATTGGCTGTACAAACTGTTCAAATTGCTCAGCCGTAAACTGTGGTATATTAGCTGTAACCAACTTTTCAGTGATACCTTCAAAGCAAAAACTTGAAGACTTAGTCTGAATGGTACAATACCACTCAGTAAAGTTCATGGGCACTGCAAACGGATATTTGCTGAAAGAGTCCGCAACAATAAGCCAACGAGTGTCCCAAAAGGGCCACCAAAGTCAATATGCACCCTCTGCCACGGCTATTGAGACTTTGGCTAAGCTCAAAACGTTTGCGGCGGCCCGATATAGTTCCAGAATAGGCGCGACCGAGGCCCACCATAGTCAATCTCGTATGCTTCGGGTGCGACAATATGACGTCATCCGTTCAATGTGTGCGTCCAGTGCCGATGCGCTAGCTGTTTTGTGCGTACAATTCCGCAACGATCTTGCTCGAGCAATCGCAACCCCCTTTTTGGCATTACTTCAGCATTAAGCACAGGCGATTATCCAGGGTCATTTTGCAATAAAATAGCACACTACTTGAAGGAGTGGATATTGCGAAAAGCAACATATCGGCGCACAAAAGAGTTCTAAATGTTTTGCACTTAGAGATGCGAAGCAGTACGGATGTGCAGCAAAAGTTTCAATTAAGGGACTGCTTCTGCAGTTTTCCTATACTGAAGTGGAAAAGTCTGTAGAAGTTCAGTGTCCTGTGTATCGGTCTGAGAAAAAGATGCGGCAGTAGCATCGAATTCAGATTCACACGCAACATGAAGGCAAGAAAAGGCGTCAGTATTTGCATGTTTCGACGTGGACCGATACAATATTTCGTACTGATGCTGTGACAATGTCAAAGTCCAATGTTGCACCTTCTGAGCCGTGCATAGCAGAACAAGTTTGGACAGATAAAACAAAGACTGAAGTGGATTATGGTTCGTCACTAGGTAAAACATCCGACCTAACAGATAACGGTGAAACTTCTTCATGCCATAGATTATAGCGAACGCTTTCTTCTCGGTTTGGGAATAGTTACATTGGGGCTTGGTCAATAACTTGGAAGCGAAAGCAGTCACCCTATCCTGTGAACCAAATCTGTGCAAGAACACACCTATGATTTCGTACAAAGAAGTGTCAGGTTCCAAAACCACAGGTTTAGTGGGATCGAAATTAACCGGACATCTGTCTCTCAACAAGACATTTTTAAGATTCCGGTGTGCATCCTGACACTTATAGGCACTACATTGCATGCAAGATTTTATCAACTGTGGTGAGCCCAGCTGTTTATAAGTGGCACGATTAAGCAATGTAATGGAATCGCCAGTGTCTAACTGAAGTTGCACAGAGCGTTCGGCAATGACTACATTCACCAACAGTTTATTTGATTGTCATTGCAGAGCACTTGGGCAGGGAGTAGGGACATCCTGATTTTGGTCCATTACTGGTACCGTTAGCCCGTTTAGAAAAAATTACATTCACTCAGTGAGAATGTGCTTCACACTTACGAGAGCGAATGTGGGTAGAGTCATTTTGCTGTTGCAAAGCACACACACTGCACATGACCTGCCTTTCCACAATAAAAGTCGTGTTCCGCAAAGGTCAGTATTATCTTTTATGCCTGAAAAAGTATTGGGAACATGATTTCAAAGCAGACGCACACATTTTGACTTCGTGCATGGCGTGGTGGCCTGTTTCTGCGTGGTGATTGATCGCAATGCTGTACCTGTTTGTCACTTTGCGTTATACTGCAAGTGGGAGCTACCTCAGAGTTTTCCATTGCACTATCACACGACTCCTGATGTTCAACAATTTGCAACAATTATTTCAAAGCACGATCAGAATATTTCAAAATTCGCTCATGAATCCCTCTGCCAGGCACATGGTACATTATTGCATTACGGATCATTATCTCACTCTAGTACTGTCCACAGGTACTTTGGAAACAACACTGCCGTGTCAGACCCTGAAGTTCAGTGATCCACTGACGGTATGTCTGTTCTGGTCTCTCCACAATCGAAAGAACTTGTAGCGAGCTGCAGCGTCCTACACCTGATCCTCGTAATACTTAGTGAAGGTGTAAACTAAATCTTCAAAAACTAATACCTCCGGCCCACTAGTCGGGAATGACTTCTGAGGAAGGCGGTAAACTCCTGTCCGGCCGATGACAAGAAGTAAGAGAGTCTAGCAGTACCTTGCACCTGATGTGTTGCACAATGAGATTCGAACTGAATATAGTATAAAAAACTTCCTGGCAGATGAAAACTCTGTGCCGGACCTATACTTGAACTCGGGACCTTTGCCTTAAGCGAACAAGTGCTCTACCATCGGAGCTACCCAAGCACGACTCACGCCCCGTCCTCACAGCTTTATTTCCGCCGGTACCTCGTCTTCCACTTTCCAAACTTCACAGAAGCTCTCCTGCGAACCTTGCAGAACTAGCACTCCTAGAAGAAAGGATTTTGCGGAGTCATGGCTTAGCCACAGCCTGGAGATGTTTCCAGAATGAGAATTCAATCTGAATGTAACATAATATCCATTTCTCTTGTTGTTCATTGAAAGCTCGGAATGGTGGAATGCATGGAGACAGTGCCGCGGATGTTGATTTAACGTAGCGTGCACTAATGAGTTGCTGGACCCGCGTCTTCAACTGCGCGTTTGGTGGTCATGAAACTGAATAAACTGCATTCGATCAAAGCCAGCAGCAAACGGAGTCGTAGGCGCAGGTTGTGTAGGGAGCGAGTTAGAGGCCATTTTAAATGAAAGGAGCACCGCAAAAGTTACAAGCAATTCAAATACACAAATAGCGGAAGCGTTGCGACTAGTCTGCAAGTGCTCCTCTGAAATATAAGAGAAATATTAGTGACACTCTGTGGTAGAATGACGAAGAACAAAGGCTACGTTGGTTTTAGAATCTGCGGCGCCAGATTTGTGTCGGCTGCTGTGGGAGTCAACACCGATAAAGACAAGGATGGACAGAAGTTGTGATGTCCGGTGGCAGGAATCCATAATGATCTGCACATAACAATTTAAAATTAATACAAGTCCTTATTTATAAGAGATAAGAAACATAACTTAACCTCTCCTTATGACGTGGCTTGATGTGCCTACTGCATGCAAGTACTTTACGGACTATTACTACTCGCAGAACGTAGCGTCAGTATTGACTTCCTATTACACAGTACTGATGGTCTCGAAGTCTGCTACCGAACTCGGCAGACCATCGATGGGCAGCTGGTTAAGTCAGCTTTGACAGGGAGCGCTGAACTCTGTCTTCCTGAAGGTGTGGTACACTTCGCCAAACGCGTCAGCTTCTTCTGGATGTCATTTTGCGACACTACGCTGGTCGTTGTGCAGTCGATTGTTTAGAACTGGACAAGTTGCTCGACTGAAAATATCACCTCCACATCAAATCGTCAAAGTACAAGCCTTATATAATAATATATCGCCCGTCGGTATTTCTTGTGATCTGTGTAAGGTATTCGATTGCGTAGATCATAATATCCTATTAGAAAACCTCAAGTTGTTGTTAAATTGATCACTTTACACACAGCTGTTTTGAAGAGTACTTGACAAACATAATACAAAACGATGTGATGAATAATTGAGACAATGTCGAGTAGAAAATTTTAGTGACTGGGGTAAAATCACTACGGGAGCCCAACATGACTCAATTTTAGATCCACTCCTATTCCTCATATAATAAAAATGACCTTTCACTTAACACTCAACAAGGAAAATTTGTACTTTTGCAGTCTGTACTCGTGTTCCAATAAATACCACTAAATACAAAGCAACAGAAGAGTTAGTAGATGACATTTCCCAAGGAATTGTTAAGTGGTTCTCTGATAATTAATTATTAAGCACATTATATTCCATTCTGTACAAATACGTGGTTTTCAGCCACAGACGTCATGTAGGTACCTCTTTAAGGGGTTAGGCATTTTAACTGTCCCATAAACCATTACAATTTGAGAAGGACAATGATGTACATACCCGCTACCCTAGAACAAAAAGGTACCTTTACTACCTATTGTTAACGCTGTCAGTGGATCAGAAATGAGTTCAATATGAAGAAAGAAAAATTTTCGATCATTTGCCCTATAACATAAAATGTCTGTCGGGTAGTTAAGCTAATCTTAAATCTAATACAAAATCTTTTCTGCTGAACAACTCCTATTCTTTGATCGTTTTCTACCTGAAAACTGGTATCCAGTAAAAAACCCTTCTTTTTTGAAGTTTAGTTGCACGAGTAGGAATAAAACGATTACATTTTCATTTACGTTAACACTAATCGTGTATATGTATCCTGTAAGCTGACTCGTTCTACATCATTTCGATATAAGAATCGTTCAAGTATTCTATGGAATATCTAACTAACTAATTAACTATTCAATAACATAGTTCGAGACTGGCAAATTGGTCCATAAGTACACGCCCAGACCATAAACATGGAGGTAATGCTAATTAAAACTTTCGTTCTCAGACTGATAATATTGGAATCTATTGCAATTTAAATTAAATATAGTTGAGTTTATGTGGATGATACTTTCAATTGGTGTCTTGCATCTGCCTCACAAACAAGTTTCCTTATAGTTACAGTTTGTTATATTTATGTCCTCGTGTTGTGCTCATGTATTCTTTCCATCGTTTCGCCTAATTATTCTTGACTTTTATTTGGGACGTGTGAGAATGTTGTCTTTGATATCAACGGTGAGCCTGTAAAAATGGCAAATTTCAGCTGATATAGTTTCCTTTTGAATATGTTATACTTCACGCTATAGGAGGTGAGGTTGATAGCGTATGGGAAGGAGGGTAGGAATATTTCAAATTTTTTATTCTCCACTCAAGTGCCAAAGTAGTACGATCATCCGATGAACAGCAAGTTGGTCCACGCCTCAAACGTCCTACACCATCGAATGTGTTTGGCAAACGTTTGATATGTGCTTGGATGTTTTCCATAAGTAAGTAGCGCCCGTATGTACGCATACGTCAAAGAATTTCCATAAATTATGGGCCTATGTTTTGTGATGGCCGAGATGGTACTCGGTGGGGCGCCACACTCGTTTCGTCCGTTTGAGATCAGTAGAATTTGGTGGCCAAGAAATCAGCCTGAGTCCATTTCCATGTTCGTAAAACTACTGTAGCACCATTCTCGCCTCCTGGAACGTCAATGTAAATAGGAGTTATGTGACTGGAAATCATATGCACTAGCCCCCAGCTATGATACTGAATTTTATTATTACAAAAGGTACCTTAATAGCATGATATTGTCCCCAAAAGTGCGTATGCACGGTGTATCTTCCGAGCAGACATTCCCCTGGGTGACGGCGCATCCAGACAGTATTTCTTGACCTGACCTAACGAGTAACTCGATCCATCACATCAGTCGACACATTTACATTGATACTCGATCCAATTTGGATGATTTTGTGCACAGTGCGATTCTAATTGTTGATGATGTTATGTCAGCACCTCAGCACGCACGGGTCGTCTGTTGTGGAGTCTCACGCTCAACAACGTGCAGGAACTGTGTGCTACGAAACAGCATACCTGTCGTCAGATATGTCAAAGGCCCACGTCTTCCCATATTTACACACCGGGCATGCCTCTGACATAAATGTTCCGTGACAGAGCACGGGCCGGCCGCAGTGGTCTCGCGGTTCTAGGCGCGCAGTCGGGAACCGTGCGACTGCTACGGTCGCAGGTTCGAATCCTGCCTAGGGCATGGATGTGTGATTTCCTTAGGTTAGTTAGGTTTAAGTAGTTCTAAGTTCTAGGGGACTAATGACCACTGCAGCTGAGTCCCATAGTGCTCAGAGCCATTTGAACCACAGAGCACGGACGTTCAAAACATTGACTTCTCCTCGTGGTTTCATTGTCTCACAGCCACTTGCCATAGATGTTCACGACGGTACTCGTAACGCGCCAAGAGTCGTTTCGAAGACTGCTTTTCTCAGGCGCCGAGCTCTTTGTCAGATTCGCTTATGTCAGTGGATTTTGTCATTTGCTTACCATATCGTCGGTAGAACAGTTCCCAATTCATGTGGTGGTGGTGGTTAGTGTTTAACGTCCCGTCGACAACGAGGTCATTAGAGACGGAGCAGAAGCTCGGGTTAGGGAAGGATTGGGAAGGAAATCGGCCGTGCCCTTTCAAAGGAACCATCCCGGCATTTGCCTGAAACGATTTAGGGAAATCACGGAAAACCTAAATCAGGATGGCCGGAGACGGGATTGAACCGTCGTCCCCCAATTCGTCTCTGATTTGCTTATATACTCGTACGAGGGTCGTCACGAAAGTAATGTCTCCTGTTCTTTTGTAGTGACTTTGTATGTCCGCAACAGATGTCGGCGGTGCAGTACTAAGACTTCAACCTTCCTCCTTCATCCTCAGGTGGTTCCGTTGTTCTGCGGTAGTTGGCGCCAGGAAAGAAGTGTTCTAAAATAGAGTCTGGTATGGACGCTCGTATAAAACAGCGATGTGTGGTTGATTTCCTCACTGCTGAAGACATTGCGCAGATTGAAATCCATCGAAGCTTGTGGAGACCATAAAATACTCGTCAGCAGAGTGAGGTGATGGATACAGCACTTTCAAGGTGGTGGAAAGGATATGCATCACAAGCCTCGGCCCGGTCGACCCTGCACAGCTGTCATCCCTCGCAATGAAGCCCGTCTTGATCAACTCATCCGTGCTGCTCGGTGGATAACGACCAGAGAATTTTGTGCAATGCTAAATGTCGGTTGTATTGCATTCAAAACAATGTTGGAACGTCTTGATTATCGCGAAGCCTGTGCGAGATGGTTCAAATGGCTCTGAGCACTATGGGACTTAACTGCTGTGGTCATCAGTCCCCTAGAACGTAGAACTACTTAAACCTAACTAACCTAAGGACCTCACACACATCCATGCCCGAGGCAGGATTCGAACCTGCGACCGTAGCGGTCGCGCGCTTCCGGACTGTAGCGCCTAGAACCGCATGGCCACACCGGTTGGCGAGAGATGGTTCCCACGGATGCTTACAGAAGGACAGAATGCTCATCGAATGGAAATTTATGAGTTTAAGATGACAATTTTCTGAACAGAATCGTCACTAGAGTTGAGACGTGGTGTCATCACCTCGAGCCGGAATCCAAACGACAGTCCGTGGAATGGGGACTAGTGAATTCTCCGTCAAAGAAGAAAGTGAAGACACAGCTGGCTCTAGGCAAAAAGTTGTGCACAGTCTTCTGGGACAGCCAGGGTGTAGTTCCTTTGTATACCCTGGAGCCTGGAGGAACTGTCGATTCAGCATGCTAGAAGAGGACAAAGAGTAAG
The DNA here is from genome assembly GCF_023897955.1 of Schistocerca gregaria. Classification (NCBI taxonomy): domain Eukaryota; kingdom Metazoa; phylum Arthropoda; class Insecta; order Orthoptera; family Acrididae; genus Schistocerca; species Schistocerca gregaria. Next base: position 398,887,061 of record NC_064922.1, read on the forward strand.
CTGAAAACCCAAATTTCCAGGATAACGCCAGATAAGAATTTCGCATGCAACATGACAACGCCATTCCCCACACCAGTTTAGCAACCACGCAACCCATTGCAACATTCGGGAGGACTATCTTACCACATCCACTTTACAGTCCCAATATAGAGCCTTCAGACTTCAATCTCTTCAGCTTTCTGAAAGATGAACTACGTGGCGAACATTTTCAAGACTCGGTTGCTGTTGTCAAAGCTGTAAGGAAGTGTTTAGCCTCATCTTGTTCTCACTTTTACAAACGCGACATGCAGACTCTGGTTCATCGTTGGCAAAATCGCATAACGAATGGTGGTGACTATGTGGAAAAATAAGTCTATAGCTGAAATATTGCTCTATTTAGCTGTGCTGGTGTGATGTATGTATCTCCTCTAGTTTGCACCAGTAAAAATAGGAGGCTTTACTTTCGGAACGACCCTCTGTAAGTAGGCTGTTTAGGTTTTGTTATTGGTAACGCCACGTAGCGCTCTGTATGATAATCACTGGCTCTGCTGCGTGCAGTCTGTGGCTAGTTTGCATTGTTGTCTGCCATTGTGGTTTTGGAGAGCTGGATGTCAACAGCGCGTAGCGTTGCGCAGTTGGAGGTGAGCCGCCAGCAGTGGTGGATGTGGAGAAGTGAGATGGCGGATTTTTGAGAGCGGATGATCTGGACGTGTGTCTATCAGAAACAGTGCATTTGTAAGAATGGATGTCATGAACTGCTATATATATTAAGACTTTTGAACACTATTAAGGTATATACATTGTTTGTTCTTCATCAAAATCTTTCATTTGCTAACTATGCCTATCAGTAGTTAGAATCTTTTATTTAGCTGGCAGTAGTGGCGCTCGATGTATTGCAGTAGTTCGAGTAACGAAGATTTTTGTGAGGTAAGTGATTTGTGAAAGATATAGGTTAAAGTTAGTAAGGGCCATTCTTTTGTAGCGATTATTAAAAGGCCGGCCGAAGTGGCCGTGCGGTTCTAGGCGCTGCAGTCTGGAACCGCGAGCCCGCTACGGCCGTAGGTTCGAATCCTGCCTCGGGCATAGATGTGTGTGATGTCCTTAGGTTAGTTAGGTTTAACTAGTTCTAAGGTCTAGGGGACTAATGACCACAGAAGTTGGGTCCCATAGTGCTCAGGGACATTTGAACCATTTTTGATTATTAAAAGTCAGATTGCGTTGCGCTAAAAAAATATTGTGTGTCTGTTTAAGCACAGTCATTGATAATTTTTCTAAGGGGACGTTTCACCTTGTACTATCCTTAGCGTGTCACGTGCTTGCTATGTCAGTAGCCCCCGTTCAATGTCGCTGTAGCCAGTGCCTATAACGTCTCATCAGTATACATTACCTTAAACTGCCACTGTGTTACCCTAAAGCAGAATGCCTGATTTGTGTCAATATGGTTTAGTCTCACTTCTACAAATATATGGTATTTAACATTTTTGCTGCTACAGGTGTGTTCTCTGCTTCCGTGCTGAGGGCGGATTTTGTTATGACTCTACTGCTCGCGAACCTGTGTCTGTGCTGAGAGACGGCGTTCGGCCAATATGAAATACTTTTGAAAACTGTTAGGTGAAAAAATTGTATTTTAGCACGTCTTACATTCTAATATATTTACTCCATAAGGAATCGAAATTATTTTTGTTATATGCCATAGTAAATGCACTGTATCAAATTAAGTAAAACACTGCGCGAATTTCTAAAGACTTTGTAGTGGTAAAACTGCTTTCGCAAACTTGGAGTACAGTTCATTTTAGCCCATACATTAATGTAAATGAAATATAGAAAAGATATCGAACTTTTATTTAAAATTTAGAAGAGAACGATATCTCATTTCGTTTATGAGTTATTGCGTTTTATATAGACAATCGGTAGCGCGAAACGCTCCCAATCATGTCCTTGCACATCACGAATCATTTGGTCATAACAACTGTCATATCTCATACACGATTCGTGATATCGAAGCAATGTTTTTTTGTTACTGACAGCACGCAATGAGACACAAATGTGGTATAATAAATGCTTGAAACGTTTTTATTCACTGAGATATGGAAGTAACTTATCGGCAGAAGTGTGAGGTGGGCTGCTCAGGATGAATACCGACGTCCACAACACTAGGAAACCTAAGTGGTGTGCTTAAACTTGTCCACAGTATCCGGGAGGACACGTATACATGTCAACAGCAGTTTCTGTGTGTGTGTGTGTGTGTGTGTGTGTGTGTGTGTGTGTGTGTGTGTGTGTGTATTCCTAAGGGAGCAAACTGCTGAGATCACCCGTCCCTAGGTTTACACACAACTTAAACTAAATTATGATAAGAACAACAAACTCACACCCATGCCCGAAGAAGGGCTCGAACCCCCGGCGGAAGGGCCCGAACAGCAATGAAAGGGTGATGCTAAACAACAATAAGTAGCAAGTCAAGTACAGATTCAGAAGTAGCTGCTACTCAAATTTTTACTGGCATTAATAAGTGGTTTAAAGCTAATTCACTGTCATTAAACTTTGAAAACGCTGACTATATGCAGTTCAGAACCTGTAAGAGATTTCTGTCCAACATGTATATAGCATATGAAGACATACAGATCAATGAGGTTGGCAGTGTCAAATTTTTCTGGTATTACAACTCGATAATAAATTCAGTTGGGAAGCTCATACCACAAAATTCCTTAAAGACTGTAACGAAATGAAGGACGACCTGTGGATGATGGATAAGTGATTAGGGATCCTCTCCTCAACCGTAACGAAAATAAATGTACCATATTGAGCGTAAATACATGAAGGGATTTGTACAATGTTCGATGAGGTGACTGGCGGGAGGTAGCTGCAAATTGTAAAAAACGTAAAATACCTAGGAGCGACCTAAAGTGGAATAACAGCAAAACAAGTTTTATAAATGGCAGAGGTTCTGATGGAATACACTGGAAGAATCTTAAAGAAATAATCGGCGGAAGAACTGGATTACAAAACGCTTGAGAGATGGATTCTTGAGAATTCTCCATCTATGCGGGACCATTGCCAGGAAGTCTCATAGAAGAGGTAGACAATTTACATCGAGAGACACCTTTCGCCACTGCATCGTTAGGTATGTGCGAGAACTTCACCGGGATGCTCAACAAACTCGAATTTCCGTCGCTACAAGAAAGGAGTCTAGTGTCAGGTGAAAGTATACTGATGAAATTCTGAGGTCGCTTCAAGAAAAATCGGGAAACACATTTCTTCCTGTAATATACACAGTGTAACAAAAGGATACTGCCCAATATTTCGAGAACATTCCTCGCATGTGGAGGCAGAAAATATGTTATATTCACTAAGGTCCGGAAACGCTTTATCTCTATGTTAGAGCTCATTTGTTACGTGTCTTCATAAAGAAATCAGTCGTGGGAAACACACACTAGCATTACACGAACCGATTTCTTACATAAAAGTTTCGACATTCTCTCTGGGATACGTATGAAGCACTTTTCTATACGAAATGCTTTGAATGCCGTCTGTTAGCGAGGACAATTGCATCAAGCCGCCGTAGCATAGAATCCTTGATGCGCTGGTGTGTCTGTGGAGAAGTGCGTATTGTTTCGCAGCCTTCCACCATAAGGGCACGAATACTCTGTATATTTTACATCGGAATTCCGTAAACAAGAGCTCTCAGACGCCCGCGCTAATGTGGAGGCATATTGGGCTTACATACGGAGGACCAGAAGGCCAAGGATTTCCTCCATCTCTAACTAGCCATGCGAAATGGAGTCTGTTAAAAATGGTTCAAATGGCTCTAAGCACTATGGGACTTAACAACTGAGGCCATCAGTCCCCGAGACTTAGAACTACTTAATCCTAACTGACCTAAGGACAGCACACACATCCATACCCGAGGCAGGAATCGAAACTGCGACCATAGCAAAAGCGCGGTTCCGGGCTGAAGCGCCTAGAACCGCTCGGCCACAGCAGCCGGCATGGAGTCTGTAATTCAGAAGCCTACAGACATTAACACTGCAATGAGGAGCACCTTCATCGGGCGTGAAATACATGTTTTGTCGCAATGTAAAAAGTAAATCTTCCGTCAGGACCGGTAGAGTATTCTCTAGGACATCATGGTAAGTTCCTCCGTGAAGCCTGTCTGAAAGATTATGAGGACCTAACAAAGAGTCACCAACACTGCCGGCCCATACATTGACAGAAAATCTTTCGTTGATGACGTGGTTCTCTTGTGAAATATCGAAGCATCAATGTTCACTATAATGGCTGGTTCATGCATGAATCTTCGCTAAAGGAGGGCATTTTGAACATTTCAGTTAGTAAAATGTTAGTTATTGGAACCAAAAGGATATTTCATGTAAGAAAACGGTTCATACAATGCAGGTACATTCTGTTTCTGTGTGTTTCCCATGATTAATGTGATTATGAAGAGAAATAGAATATGAGCTCTAACACGGAAATAAAACGTTTCCTACGTCCATGTAACATATTTGCTTCTTCTACATGTTAGGAATGTTCGCTGAAGGTTTGGACATGCATTTTTATTACATCCTCAAAAGTTTCGCGAAATCACCATAATGAGAAAATCATGAATTTTGAGCACATACGAAGATAACGACAATTCCTCTGCACACAAAATGTCTTCAATTCTAGCAGGCAACAGTGAGAATCCAAGTATACGAAAAGCACCCCACCTCAAAACTAATCCGGCTCTTAGAGTATATATGTGAACGTCAGTCTTGACTAAAATATGGTAAACGTTGATAAGGTACGAAGAAATGGTTGATTTGGTTGCAGAGCAAAGGGTTACTTGATATTTTTCCTTTATCAAAGTTATCATCCGTCAGAAGAGCAATTAGATTCTAACGGGAACTCAACATATGACGCTAGGAAGATGAAATCAGATATTAGAAATGGTATTGTTTAAATTAATCCAACCAGTTGTGACATGTGAATGACAACGTTATGAGATTATTCTCTACAGAAACCATTCCCTACCTGACATAACCAGAGTTAACAGGACCAATCAATTCGAAATAGCTAATACCCGCCGATAAATGAGGTGTGTATCAGTACCAGTGATGGCCAGGACTCAGTGAAGGTAGTTAACATTTTTATATTGAAATGCATCGTTCATCTAAAAGAGAGGACATTCTGGAAGCATATTAAGCTGAGCTGCAAGCGTACAAGTGTTCAGCGCGTCGTTTAACAGAACATGGTAGCCCGGAGGGCTGTAGCCGGCAGCTGCACGGACACTGACACTTGGTCAACCAGTCCTTCTTTCAGAAACTGAAGCTGGGCGACAGTCTCTGATGATTTCACAACACAGATACGATTACCAATAGTGTAGGGCCACCAACAGTGCCTATTTCACAACCTGAAAGTGGAAGGGGATACATTGCCATTTTAGCGATATTTGGGACGATGCTTTTGAGAACAAAGTTTTCAATACAGAACATTCTTCGAAATACACTGCCAATCATAGATAAGATCGAGAATCGAATTGTGAAGTCTTAGTTGGGCCACATTTGAGGGCATGTGATGCCGCTGAACTGATTGTTTAACAAATATTAGAGCTGCCAAGATCGGATAATATAATATAAATTTTAAATTAGAGAGAGAGGCTTTACAGTGCTGCTTATGACCGACCTAACTGGCCATAGAAAGAGAGAGAGAGAGAGAGAGAGAGAGAGAGAACAGTACATAGTCTTCCAACACCGAGTATCAGGGAGCGTGTTATTGGTTAACTTCCTGAAATTTGAGTCAGAGTGGGGACCAGCTTCTTTGAAGCATCTTTTACTATTCAGTGAACAGTAGCGGCTGCGGTCAAATAAAACAGTCTAAATGGCTGGTAGAGCGGTGTGCTGACCCCATGCCCCTCCTATCCGCATCCTTAACTGAGGATGACACGGTGGTCTGATGGTCCCGATGGGCCTCCTGTGGCCTGATGACGGAGAGCTTTATATGTTTTGTTTGTCAGCACTCAGAAGATCCATGGTTCAAACAATCGAAATGATGTTATGACAGAAAATGCGGGAACGCGAGTCTTCCTGAACGGAAACAGGCAAAACAAAATCACTTTATCGCCAGCGATCTTCTCCGACAGTCTCTCCTCTACGATAGTCGACCAGACTTCTTCTCCACACCTTATCGGTCAAGCAGCCAGGCGTCTCTCCAAGCAGATGAAGCGAGAACTTCGAAGAACTTACGGCTAAGTTGGACTTAGTTGCATAAGCGATCGGCTAATGATTTTGCTTTCAACTCCGACGACAGATGTAAACATATGCCCCTCTAAAACAATGTCTACCCTTTGTGAGTAGCATTGTTTGTACTGGTACATGATTATTACAGTCAGACCCCAGATCCTTTAATTAGCTTTACCAATGTATTAGTTTACGTTTGTAGCTTTTTGTCAGATGTTTAACAGAGAACTTCCAGTGTAATAAACTGAATTAATTGTGATTCTTGTTTTATTTCACAGATAATGACTTCTTATTCATTTACTTTTGAAGGCAACAATTAATTAGGTTATATTAACAGGGCTACTTTACCTATCTCTAGGCAAAATACTTCACGTGCCGGCTTGCAATACGGGTGATAGCATGAATAATGCAATGGTGTATTCGAATTCGGTCGAATTAGCACGGCATTAAAAGAAAGAAGAGTGTTACAGCCGGTTAAGGCAAAGATACCACTTCTATCGGGTAGAAAAACGAATGTCGAACTGATACATAGAGGGACAAATGATCATGAAATACAGAATCAACTGAATTCACTCAAATGACAAAATATGCCTGGACCCTTGCGACCGTAGAACCACAATGGCTGCATATAATCATCAAAATTTTGCAGTACAAATTAGCCTGGAAAAGAGATATGCATTAATATGTAATTACGTGTTACGAAATCTTTTCTAAAAGTAATTATCTGGAAAGTAACATTTCGTGTAAGTGAAATTTGGACAAAAGAACAGTTATAAGTAGCCTGTTCGTACGTTGGCAGCGCTCTAGACACTATTAATAACGCGACAGCTCTCTGAACCCTCGGTAAGAGACTCTGTGATTGGACGGACTTGCAGTTAGCAATTAGCAGTTAGCAATTAGCGGTTAGCAGTTAGCGAGCGGACTGTTTCAACGTGTGTCCTCGTGTAGATTCAGTGCTGGTAGGACATGGATTGTGAAAATGATGCTTGCTGTATTTGCTAATGTTTGGGTAGTGGAATTATTGACGTTATATAATTTTTGGAATTGGTTGCCACATGATTAAGTTAAAATCTGCTAAATACATTGTTTGCTCTTCAACAAAATCTCTCTTTTGCAAACCATATGCCTACTAGTAGTTAGAGCCTATTGCATCTAGAATCTTTTTATTAAGATGGCTGTTGTTGGTGCTTGCTGTAATTGCTTTAGTTCGTGTTATAAAGATTTTCTGCGAGGTAAGTAACATGAAAAAGTATGAGTTATTGTTACGATTTCTTGTTAATAATTGGAAGTCTGTTGTCATTTTGCAGCAGTCAGATTACGTTGCGCCTGTATATTGTGGGTAATAAATGAATAGATTGAGTTTGAGTCGTTCTTGTCAGGAAAAAATTCTGTTGGTCAGTGTTGTAATGATAAAAACAAGTAACGAGATAGTACGGTCAGTTGCATTCAGCAGTTTCAGCGCAAACTAAGAAGTTAAACATACTCATTTATTTAAGTAGACAAAAAAAGAGAACAAAGAAGTTTCACAGTGCCGACAAGGAAAGGATGGAAGTTGGTCAAAATAAAGCTACAGAGAACTGCTGAAGACTATATGGGTAAATCAAATAACTAATGAAGAAGCTCTACTTCGAATCGGGGAGAAATAAATGTATGACACCATGTGGACGAAATACGATATTCGTTGGAAGGACACCCTCTGAAGTTTTGAGGCATCAAGGAGTACTTCTAGTTACGAGGAGATAACGTTAACAAACCATGTACAGAATCAATTAGTTTCTACTTGTGGGCATCCTCAGTTAAAATGTTTCATACTTGACCAATAAACCTCTTCCTCAATTATATGAATCTTTGTTTATAGGAAGAGGACGGGTTTCGTGATATCAGGTCACATCCTCAGTTGCTCATTTCAACAAAATATACAGTCGACATGATGATCGAAAAACGGACACTACGCAGTATTTCATATTTTCATATGGCTTACATTATTACAGTGCATATACACTTTTAGATCATAATGTCGACAGTGTGATTTTTACCGTATTTAGGTGTACTAAGGATGTGATTTGACATCATTAAACCGGTCACGATCCTGTAAATAGGGGTTCATATACAGCTGGAAGCTGTTTATTTGTCAAATATGCATGTACAAGATACTAACTTTTCAGCTATCGCCATCTGTTAAGAGGCAACATCAGGCCACTTTTGCTCCAACGAAACAGTGACGGTGCAGCGCTTTCCAAACCAGTGTCGGTTTTTTAACACCTTACGCTTTAATTTGTGTTTTGTTATCGGAGCTGTCTGAGATCTTTAGAAGTCACAGCTCTAGCTGTGTAACTCTTTTTAGTCTTAGCTAGCCGTAGCAACAACGCAACTGAGATACAAGTTTCTACCGCGGACACCGGTGATGCTACAAATTCCTTATGAACTGCTCTTAAAGGAGAACGTGGGTTGATGCAATTATGTTTTTTACCTTCAACTATATTTGTTGGCTTTTAACTGGCTTCCCAGGCACAGTATCATTAATCATTACAGTTTCACTCATCTACCAATTATGTTTAGTGTCCTATGCGTCTGATAACTTGAAGAAGCATTGAGTGCCTTCTACAGAATACTACCCATTTTAAGTCATGGTTTGGACGCTTGTCAACTTACCTGTTTTGCGCCGCATTGTGCTAACAAACCACCAAACAAAAAAGTTAGGCAGTCAAGACAAGTGTGGAGAGCGAACATCGAGAGACTCACGAGGGTTTGACTAATCTAAGCGAGTTCAAGCTGATGTACGTTAGAAAAGTTACCTGCAGATGATAGACTAATTTTTAGAGCATCATGAATGCCGGCCGAAATTGCCGAGAGGTTCTAGGCGCTTCAGTCCGTAACCGCGCGGTCGCTACGGTCGCAGCTTCGAATTCTGCCTCGGGCATGGATGTGTTTGTTGTCCTTAGGTTTTTTAGGTTTAAGTAGTTCTAAGTTCTAGGGGACTGATGACCTCAGATGTTAAGCCCCATAGTGCTTAGAGCCATTTGAACCATTTTCGAGAATCATGAATCTTTCTTCCGAGTGAACAAAACAACAGGTAATCGAAGAGTCTGAACTCAATTAGCATTGGAGACACTCCGTCGCAGACCCGAAAGCGTTGTTTTGTTGCCAGAGAGAGAGAGACTCCGTATTCATATGCGAGTTCTGCGCACAGTGGTTGAGCGAGCACAGTGCCCGCTCCATGGGCGGTTCGCCGGTCGCTGATCGCAGGTTTGCTTTCCGGGGAGGCAGCGCGGCGTGAACTCGCAGGAAGTAATGCGCACGCAGCGGACGTTCCGGCCGCAAATTCTCCCCGCCCCGCCGCCCCCGCCTCCCCCGCCTGGCGCCCTCCGGCCGCACGCCGCCCATTTCCCCGACGCCCAGCCGCGGCCTCGAGCACTCGCAATCGCGCAGACAGCGTCGGCGCGCCAGCCCTGTTTAATTATACAGTATTAATTGCATTCGCCAAATACCGCGAATCCGACGTGCGGTCGCAGGCTGCAGGCAGGAAACAGCCGCCACTGGCTGAGCTTTTTAAGTTGCTTCGGCCGCTTCTGTAATAGTGGTGCAGTGGCCTTTATTCTGTCGCAGACTGAGGCACTAAATGTGTCTGAACAAACTCCCTTAGAAATACGAACACCCTCGAGAATAAAGTGGAGAGACGAAGAAGTATAAAGATGCTCTCCACAATTCTTGTGATTCTGGAAGTTTAACCGAAGGTAGCAATGGATTCAGCACAGCAAAAAAAAAAGACAATGGCCGAATAAATATATGACCTGAAATCTTTATTTTTCGTGATCAAAGGAAAACACACTAGAAAATCGTCTGGTGGGACACTCTTATAAAATGTTCGTAAAACAGTCGTTTGTTTACATAGGGTGAACCCATCACTTAACCGAAAAATTCTCAGTCGCTGTTGAGGGACTTTTTCAGTAATGTTCGTAGGAGAGATAGTATACGCATTTCTGTTTACGTAGTCAACCGACAGTACACGGCGTACCGAGCTTATTGGCTACAATGACGGGGTGGCCAGAGAAAGGCAACGAGCCGACCAGAGGATTGAAATCAATAGACGTGTACAACGACGTGGTTTGATAATCAGGTGGTACCGAAAAAAAGAATGTAAACGGTTTTTGGGTTGTCAAGAATGTGTAATTCTCTTTACGTGAATTCATTACAACCAGTCTGTTGCTCAACAAGTCGATAACAAAGGTCGTAGTAGTAATGACAAGCTAATATCAAACACAATGGATTTCCATTAGAACAAATTAAATCAATCACCATAGTTGTGCATTAATTACAATCAACTGTTTCACCTTTTTACGGCAATGCCATAACGAATACTAAATTCACACTATTTTCCTTACGTACAACAACACCGTAACGAAAAGAAAACCCATTGCTTCGTTTCCTCTCACACCAGTACTACAATAAATGTTCGAAATTACCTACATTCGCTTCTACACATATTTCATTACGGCGAACCTAGCTTCGTCGAACTTGTTCACACACATGCACATTGGCCTTTATGGTATTGGCAGCATCTAAAATCTTCTCCGTCAATTCGTCCACATTATTTACTGGCTCAGCATAAACAAGTTCCTTCATATGGCCCCAAAAGTAAAAATCCAGTGGATTTAAATCAGAGCTGCATGCTGGCCATCGACGTGGACCCGAACGCCCGATCCATCGTCTTGAAAATCGACTATCCAAATATCTGCGTACACAGTGACCAATGTGGGCTGGAGCACCATCGTGGAGGAACCACATGTTATGACGTATGCCTAACGGAATGTTTTCTAAAAACGTTGGTAACAATGTTTCCTCTAGAAACGTTCGGTAATAGTTACCAGTCAAACGTGCAGGTAAAACATAGGGCCCAATAATGTAATTATCGAGCATACCCGCCCACACATTTACGGAAAATAGTCGCTGAAAATGTGTACACTCCCCGTGTGCATGTTATGCATATTAGTTATTCCGTCGCGGGTGAAACACGCTTCATCTGTGACGAGTATTTTGTTGACAAAATCATGCTGCGCACTGTGTAACAAAAACCACTCTGAGAATTCACGTCGTGGAGGGAAATCTTGTTCTTCCAATGCTTTTACGCGTTGCATGTGGTAAGGCCCCAGACGCTCCTCTTGCAAAGTGCGATGAACGACAGTGTGCGACAACCCCCACGTGGCGGGCGATGTTTCTAGTACACTGAGAAGGATCCTCCTGGGTGCGGTCCAGAATTCTTTCCTCAGCTTCCAATGTACGATCGGCGCGTTGTGGGCCTCTGCCTTCTGCGCGGGGCAGTAAAGAGCCAGTATCTCTCAATCTAAGGAAATGAAATACGTACTCGTCAGTTGTATTCTGTCATGATGTAACAAAAACGGGAAGCATATTAGAACAGAAGATACGTTTCGCATACGGACGAAAATTTAAAAAGGTGCAGATAACTACTTTACTTTATTAAGATGTAAATCCATAATAATAGCATACAAGTAGATAATTACAATGACACAAACCTTTGGTGCACAGCAGCAAACGTCTTTCGTGCAGGAAGTCGTCGTTGTGGGAAGCGTTCTCGATAAATTCGTACAGCTGACCTCGCAACACCTTTTGCCTCGCCATAAATTAAATGCATATCGCTTAGTTCAGCTATAGTAAATCTCCTTTCCATCCTAACAGTTAACAGAATTGCAATAACATCTGCACAGGTTACTAGCTCGGTGTATTACAATGACGCAGCCACTCAGGCCGCAGTTGCCTATGTGTTTACGATTTACGCTTACGGTGTCAATACGCCCAGCGGGCAATAACCCGAACCGATTGCTTACGTACGTGCACGGCCAAGTATCTACTTTTCCAAAACCATTATCCTGAGACGAACAGTTTTTTTTTTTTCAGGGACAACCGTAGGAAATACGCAAACATGTTACTAGACTTATTTCTCAAGCATTGCGCCCTGTATAAGGTGGAGGACGTCAAAAAGTTTCCTTTAGAAGACCGTACAGTCCGGAACCAGGATGCCAATCACGAAAAATCCTCGTGAACGTTGAGACAATCATCCCACTGACGCAACACGTTGAAGATAACAGTTTGGTAAAACACTGAGTCCTGCTGCTTGATGAAGTCCGTAACTACCTGCAGAACATCCTGGTTCGACAGGAACAGTCGCCCCTTCAAGGTCTTTTTTAAGTGGACGTAGGGGTAATAATAGCACGGAAAGATAACAGGGCTGTAGTGTGGGTGCTCTAGAGTCCTCCATTTGAGTTGACCTAACTTATACGGTACGTCGTTTTACATAAGGGGACGCGAAAACGAACACTACTGGAGAAGAAGATAATTATCATAGAAACGTGCAAAACTACACTAAAGAGCCAAAGAAACAGGTACACCAGCCTAATATCGTGTACGCCCCCCCCCCCCCCCCCCCCCCGAGCACGCACACAAAAATGCCGCAACACGACGTGGCATCGACTCGACTAATATCTGAAGTAGTGCTGGAGGGAACCGACAACATGAATACTGTAGGGCTGTCCATAAACCTGTAAGACTATGTAGGCCCTGAGATCTCTTCTGAACAGCACGTTGCAAAGGACCAGATATGCTCAATAATGTTCATCCCTGGGGAGTTCGGTGGCCAGCGGAAGTGTCTAAACTCAGAAGAGTATTCCTCAAGCCACTCTGCAGCAATTCTGGACGTATAGTGCGTCGCGTTGTATTGCTGGAATTGCCCAAGACCCTCGGATTGCACGATGGACATTAATGGATGCGGATGATCAGACAGTATGCTTACGTACGTGACACCTGTCAGAGTCTTCTCTAGACGTAACAAGGATTCCATATCACTCCCACTGGGCACGCACCATGTCATTACAGAACCTTCACCAGCATGAACAATCTCCTGCTAACAAGCAGGATCGCTGGATTCATGAAGTTGTCTACCTATCCGTACACGTCCATCAGCTCGATACAATTTCGAACGAAAGTCGTCCGACCAGGTTTCCAGTCATCAATAGTACAATGTCTGTATTGACGGGCCCAAGTGAAGCGTAAAACGTAGTGCCGTGCAGTCATCAAGGGTACACGAGTGGGCCTTTAGCTCCGAAAGCACATTTCGATGATGTTTCGTTGAATGGTTCAAATGGTTGAAATGGCTCTGAGCACTACGGGACTTAACTGCTGCGGTCATCAGTCCGCTAGAACTTAGACCTAATTAAACCTAACTAACCTAGGGATATCACACACATCCGTGCCAAGGCAGGATTCGAACCTGCGACCGTAGCGGTCGCACGGTTCCACCAGCATTGAAATCTGCGGCAATTACCGGAAGGATTGCACTTACGTCACTTTGAACGATGCTCTTCAGTGTCGTTGGTCCCATTCTTACAGGATCCTTTCTCGGCCGCAGCGATGTCGGAGATTGTATGTTTAACTGGATTCCTGATATTCACGGTACACTCATGAAATGATGGTACGGAAAAATCCCCACTTCATCGGTGCCATACTACTTTCAAACTCACTTAAGCCTTGATAACCGGCAATCGTAGCAGCAGTAACCGATCTAACTATACGCCAGACTCAGGCGCTGCCGACCGCAACGCCGTATTCTGCCTGTTTACGTATCTCTCTATTTGAATACGCATGCTTGTACCAGTTTCTTTGGTGCATCGGTATAAAAGTAAATGTGATGGTAAGACTGAAATGGGCGTTCTGTGGCCAACAGCAAGTGCTGTTAGGGAATGGAACAAAGTTGTTTACAGACAAGTCATTCGGCATTTATGGTCAAAATTTGTACTGTTGAGCAGATAATTTCAATGCAGTAGAGATACAAAGGTGAAGGGTGAAATATATTAAACAAAATGCAATTACTCTGTAACGAGCCAGCTGAGACAGTGGGTTCCTGATGCCAAAATACACGAAAAATATCACTCAACAGTCACCGAAATATTGACGGAAATCGGGTTCACCTTGTAGGCCCTATACACACTTGCTCTCTTCGTATCATTGAATGAGCAAGGTGACGCTGTTACTAGCATTATGGACTCGCCTTTGGTTGGAAGACGGTTGAAATGCCCGTCCGGCGGTCAAGATTTGGGTTTTCTGTCATACATTTCAGTTCGGTGTCCGGTCAGGATTTCCTAAAGAATAACAGCTGCGATAGCTTTGTCATATCTTTCGTAAACATCTTGTATTGTGCACGAGTTGTCCAGGAGGGGCATACAAGTAGGTGGCTTGAACTTCTTCAGCCCCGCAGTTGCAAGAGGTGTCTGCGCTCGCTGGAAGGATTCCCCATTTTTTCAGGTTTGTCTTGCATCGGGGGACGCCCACTCTTAGGCTGTTGACGGACCTCGATACAGGGTATTGCAGGTTTACCCCAAGAGCTAGTTCCTCTTTTGGTGATACGTCTACAGGCAGTGAGCTTTTGCTTGTTGCAAGACGAATTGCTTCTGGTGCTCCCTCCAGTCCTAGGAAGGACACTCTAGCGGGATTTAAGGAGGGATCTTGCTGCCTCGTTACCATACAGAGGGTGTCGACGGTCATTCTCCTGTCTTGTTCTCTAACTGATTGCAGCAGCGGCCTTGCAGATATTCGGCGGGTCTCTTCCAACAATCGGGTACAATTACTGCGCTGATGTTGGCTTCAGGGATATTGAGAAGAACCTTGCAGTATCGTTGACCACAATATCGTCTTTCTTAGCATCAGCTGAAGCGTTCCACACAGGAAGAACGTACTCAGCGGCTGATATACAAAGCACAAGTGCAGAAGTCCTTAAGAGTTGCGAATTGGCTCCCCAGTTGCTGCCAATCAGCTTCTTTAGTATCCCCCTGCGCACAGTGACCTTATGTTTCACGGTGAGACACTGCTGCCTGTACGTTAGAGCCCTGTCCAGTGTGACACCTAAGTAGACTGGTGTTGGACAATGTTTCAGTTGCTGTACTCGCCATGTATGTGATGTCCAGCTTTTGCTGCGCTTCCCTGTTTCGTAAGTGGAAGGCACTCATTTGAGCTATACCGGAACTGGTATTCAGGTGGTTGGCATCATAGTACTTGGGGAATTCATCCATTGCTAGAGACAGTTTTCCCTCTACTAGTAGAGAGAAATGCGTTTTCTGTGATTGCACAACATGGCTTAACGCAAATACCGGGGTGCTTCCTTTGTAAGGGCACGGCCGATTTCTTTCCCCATCTAGTCCGAGTGTCTGCCTCGTCGCTGATGACCTAGATCCGACGAGACCGAATACTAATCTTCCTTCCTTCCTTCCTTCCTTCCTTCCTTCCTTCCTTCCTTCCTTCCTTCCTGTAATACTCGACCGTCGAACTACTTCAAACACCAGTGTTTTTTTCCTCCACATCACACTGACGAAGTTCTCTGCATTGCGGGTATCTTCGGTGTAAACTAATTGTTTTGGGCGATTTTCCTCCTGATAGGGCTGACTTCGAGTTCACGTGCAGTCGGAAGAGACGATATTCTCCTACTTCCGACGTGATTAATATTGTCAGGCGTATCTCCTACCGTGTGACTGAAAAGTAATAGACACACAGACAGACTAAATGTTCTCTGATATAAATAGCCCAATTTCGAGTCGGGTGAGTTCTTCGAAATGGCATGACGTTTCCATGAGTGCCATTCAGTCGTCAGAAGATGATGGCAGTATTACTCCTGGAAACGTTGCGTTACTTGGACGAAATCACCCGGCAGGAAACTCTGTAGCTTTAGATCATTCTAACTCGCCGCCAAAGACAACGGAATAATATCAAGTTGTGCTACCGTATTCCCGGGAGAATGGAATATAGTTTCCAGTGATACAGTTCTGTTGAATACTTGAAAGACGGGCAGGGAAACTTTAAGGACCTGTCGGAGAGTCACCTCCGACTCCAATGTACACATTTATCTTCAATCGCAAGAGGGGTCAAGCCCGAAATGCATTTTCATTAAGGTATTTCTGAAATACAACGTATACTCCGGTGAGTTTTAATCATGTGACCACAGCAAGCAGTGGGATTGGATCCTCCTCGTGTCCTTACGCGCACCTGACGAGGTAGTGGAAAGCACATAACCGCAGAAGAGATCAACGGGCAACCATTCTAACGATGATAAAGCCGGAAATGGAGAAATCGACTGACATAATCGACTTAGAAATAGGACTAATTGTTATGGCCTGGAGCATGTGTCGAGCACCATAGAAACGGAGAAGCTGAGCAGCCTTTCTGTCCTACTGCGGTGAGCACATGTGGAAAGTGGTTGAAGGACGGTGAAATCGGAGTAGGCGGCAAAAAAGTATTGGACTTCCACAACACCGCAGATCTTGGGGTTCTGTGGGATACAGGCTCTGTAAAGCAGGATAGGCGGTGAACTGCGAAAAATCTGACCACAGAGCACAATTATGGTGCATACACGAAGTGTTTCTGAGCTCATTGTCCGAGGCACACTCACGAACTTATGATAGATGTAGATGACACTTAGGTGTTTCCACGTTGACCGAAAGATGCAGCTAGTTACGAATGCATTGGGCAATGGGTCATCGACATTGGACCGTAGATAAACGGAAACGTGTCGCCTTGTGGCATCACTCAAGTTTCTTGCTCACCACTTCAGTCGTCGTGTCCAGAAACGCGACCACTCAGTTCAAAGTGGGCGCTGGCTGGTAGGGAAATATTATGCTACAAGGAGCACTGACCTTGTCTTCCACAAGACATATGGTAATAATCGAAGCACTATGACAGTTGTGAACAACGTGAACATTATTATAGTAACTTCACTTTACCCATGGTTACTTCCCCGATGGCGATGGCATCTTCCAAACGGATAATTGTCAGTACCACAGGACCAGCATCATGGCATTGTGGTCTGAGGAGAATGAAATTTCAATCACGCTGACGTCTTGGCTACCAAATACGCCTTACCTGAACCCATGAGAACACACATGAGACACTATAGGGCGTCAGCTCCGCTCCCACAAACGACCGGTGCGTAATTAATGTGAACGGCGTCACCTCCAGACATGCTGAAAAGTAGGTCTCGGAAATTTTTATGAGAAAATTCTTAAAGCTCCAAAAGTAAAACCAATTTTATTAGCATTCTACATCTTTTTTACTCGTGAGTACATACTTATTTTGTCAACATAATAACCATGGCGACTAACACAAGCCTTCCGACGACAGTAGCGCTACTGTAGTCTCAACCTCACATCTACTTCTTCCTCTTCATCACTGTTAAAGCGAAGTCATCGAAAGTGTACTATAAATTCGGGAAAAAGATGAAAATCGGATGGGGCCAAGTAGGGGCTGTATGGAATATGGTTGATGGCAGTGAACCCAGGGCATGAAATAGTTGCAGACCTCGCAGCGCTCGTGTGTGGTCTGGCATTGATGACTGGACAGCGCTGAAACAGAGGGTGCTCCATGTGCGGACAAAGTCTTAGAAATACTGTTTGCAGTTTCCTTAGGGTCTCGCAGTACGTTGAGAGTAGAATACGTCATGGTGCCTTTACGAGTGAAACGCAACACACTTTCAGCATCCCAGAACACTGTGAGCGTGACTTTGCATGCTGATGGCATTGGCCTGAACTTCCTGGCGGCGGTGTCCCTTTCGAACGGGATTGCAATGATGCTGTCTTGTTTTCGGGCTCAGACAAATGAAAAAAGCTTTCATTACCTGCCACATGGTTGCTAATGGACGCATCGCCACCTGACTCAGAAAGCCATGAGATTTTGGAGCATATCAGACAACTTGATTACAGTGCGCTGTTTCTCACCCACCGATATTGTTCCCTTACACACCGCCATGTTACAAGTCACAATTCGGAGCCCCCTAGTTGTAGAAGATTGCAACTTACTTCAACGAAGCAAAAGCTGACCAAGCAGTATACTTGACAAGTAATACCTCAACTGATATTGAGAGCAGAATAAAAGATTCGGAGGCATTACCTTTCAGCACGTTCTCGTATCAAGGGCTTTCCTAATTCACTGCACGCTGAATAACTGTTGCATTCCTTTCGAAAGGAGGACCAACACGCTGTTGTTCACAATGGTCTGGTTGATCAGTGCATACACTCGGGTAAGAAAAGTCATGGGATACCTCCTAATATAGTGTCGGTCTTCCTTTTGCCGATCTTAGCAACTCGACATGGAATGGACTCAAGAAGTCGTTGCAATCTCCTGCAGAAATATTGAGCCACGCTGCCTCTATAGCCGCCCATAACTGCGAAAGTGTTGCCGGTGAAGGATTTTGTGGACGAACTGACCTACCAATTACGTCTCATTAATTTTTGATGGGATTCATTTTGGGTGATCTGGATAGCCAAATCAATCGATTGAATTGTCGAGAATGTTCTTGAAACCAGTGGCGAACGATTGCGGTCCAGTGAGATGTCTGGCCACATGAAGTCAATGAATGGCTGTAGATTATCTCCAAGTAGCCGAACATAACCATTTCCAGACAATCATCTGTTAAGTTGGACCACGGGACCCAGTCCATTCCATTTAAACACAGCTCACACGATTATGGAGTTTTCACAGTGTTTTGTTAATAACTTCAGTCTATATGGTAGTGGGGGTCTGACACACACAAACAGCTGTTATTCACTGAAGCTCATCCGACTAGGTCACGGTTTTCCAGTCGCCTAAGAACAAAAGGATATGATCATGAGCTGAAGAGACGCGCTGCAGGCGATGTGCTGTTAGCAAAGGTACTTCTTTCGGCCGTCTGTTGGCATAGCCATTAACGTCAATTTTTTGCGCAGTGTCCTAACAGTTTTTCATCGTACGTTCTACATTGACTTGTGCAGTCATTTCACGTACTGCTGCGTGTCTGTTAGCACTGACAACTATACACAAACGCCACTTCCCTCGATTGTTAAATGAAGTCCGTCGGACATTGCGTTGTCCATGGTGAGGGGTAGTGCCTGAAATCTGATATTCTTCGCATGCTCTTGACACTGTGGATTTCGGAATATTGAATTCCCTAGCGATTTGCAAAATGGAATGCTGCAAGCGTCTAGATGCAACTACCATTCCACGTTCGAAATCGGGTAATCCCGTCGTGTGGCCCAATAATCCTGTGGGAAACTTTCCGATGTGGATCACCTGAGCACAAATGATATCTCCGTCAATGCACTGCCCTTTCATACCCTATGTACGTGAGAATACCGCTATCTGTTTATGTGAATATCGCTATCCCACGACGTTTTATCACTTTAGTGTATATACGGTCCTTAATAGTATTTATGAGATACTTACAATATACTGCAAAACCACATGCAAGTACAAGAGGTTATGGAAGCAATACTTTCGTAGTTAGTGACTGCGTTAAAAGGCAGGTGTTACTTTGATATGGTCTGAATATAACACGCCTTGTTAGGTGAGCTCTGATCCGATCATCATCAGACAGCTTCAAAACCGCTGCTCTCTACCAAAGCAGATATTAAAGCAACAGCATGAACAGAGCGTTAGTGGCTTACTCATAAGATGGAACGACCTACACACACACACACACACACACACACACACACACACACAGACACGCTTCCCCACGCCCACTAGTTTCTCATAAGAGACCTCGTTATGTGAATAGCGGAGCAACTATGAATAGCCCAGGTAATATATTGCGAGACGGCAGCAGATAACATCTGGCGCGGGCGAGCTCCTCTTGCCTCTGCTGACACTAATAATGCCACAGTATACCTGCGCGTAGCCCTAACAGGGGCCTTACAGCTGTTGTGTTCAACCCAGCCGTACCGGTATCGAGCTCGCTTAAATTACCTGCCGTCAGATTACAGAATACGGGCGAGCCCTCTGTAGATAGATGTTACTGTTTAGAAGAATGCATCCACTTCTACGAGGTAACAAGGGGCTTTAAAAAGGTCTCCAGCTTATATTCTGTTACATGCGTTGTGAAAGCTACTTTAAACTATATACGTTGGTTTTGTCGAGGTATGTCTGTGTTTCCTCCTTTGCATCTCGAGTTTACATCCACCTCTTCATTTCGCAAGTCTTTGCTACTCCATTGAAAAGTGCCATTTTACAACGGAAAAATCACATCCTAAGAGTGTAAAGATCGCGGAGAGTTTTCCAGTGCCATTTTCTTTATACGCTGAGTGACGTTTGACGTGAAACTATCCTTCGGATAGTCCTGTTGACTGTCGCATTCAGACATCCTGTTTTGAAACCGGCATTATCACACCAGACTACTTTCCTAAAGAGCAACAATTCAGATCCACGTCCGACCATCCCGACTTAGGTTCCCCGCGATTGCCCTAATTCGCTACATGCACATACGTGATTGGCTATTTGTAATGGGCATGGCTGAATTTCATTGCCCATACTCATTACTACCCAAACTTCTTGCTTTTACAGCATCACTTGCTCCTGGGCGATATAATTCATTGCCAGTACAAAAAACAGCATTAACAGATAAACTCTCAGTTATAAATAACCTGAATTATCACTTTCGCCTGCGAAAGCAAAGTATTGTAAATAACATTGTTGACTTGTTAGCGTTCCGTCATTTTAACAAACTTTTGTATTCCGTGACTTTACTAATGATTCTTTTTTTTCCTGGTAGTTGGCTTGACTAAGGAAGGACGTATTCTCAAAGGAGGTGTACTTCTGTTTTTAAGAAAAGAAACGACAGCCACTATTGCTTCGACATATCAGAAAATATTAATTTTTGTCAATATACGCTCTTGTAAGAAGCCGAATATTTACTGCAATAGTTGAGCACTAGAAGGAGGTTTTTATGAAATAATAATTGTTATCTTAAAAGGTTAAGTTTCTCTCATTCCTGAAGTTAATATTATTCTCATGTTTCCTCTCCTAGTTATTACGATACAAGTTGCAAGCAAGCAGAAGACAGGAATTTGAATGGTAAAGGTACCGGCAGCACCGTGCGATCCCTGTTTAATATCACGGTCTTTTGGAATGAAAAGATCCTCTTTTGTGAAAGGCAAAATTTATGGAATTAGCCCTACCGACACAGACTATCAT
Source organism: Schistocerca gregaria (assembly GCF_023897955.1). Taxonomy (NCBI): domain Eukaryota; kingdom Metazoa; phylum Arthropoda; class Insecta; order Orthoptera; family Acrididae; genus Schistocerca; species Schistocerca gregaria. The sequence goes on from NC_064922.1 coordinate 398,908,249, forward strand.
TGTTGTTCAGAATCGTATCCGTCTGACTTACTCTTTAATAGCAGATTCAAGAATGTTTCAGACCTACATTACGACGCAGGTCTTGAAAAGCTGTTTCTTACTCTGGCTGCTAAGAAGAAACCTTGGGCGCACTCGATTGGTCTCCGGAGACGCCACGCATTACTGAAAAACCATAATTTACTCTTTTTCAGCCAAGAAGACAGTAATTAAGACCCACAACACTGAATACACTGCTGGAAATGGAAAAAAGAACACATTGACACCGGTGTGTCAGACCCACCATACTTGATCCGGACACTGCGAGAGGGCTGTACAAGCAATGATCACACGCACGGCACAGCGGACACACCAGGAACCGCGGTGTTGGCCGTCGAATGGCGCTAGCTGCGCAGCATTTCTGCACCGCCGCCGTCAGTGTCAGCCAGTTTGCCGTGGCATACGGAGCTCCATCGCAGTCTTTAACACAGGTAGCATGCCGCGACAGCGTGGACGTGAACCGTATGTGCAGTTGACGGACTTTGAGCGAGGGCGTATAGTGGGCATGCGGGAGGCTGGGTGGACGTACCGCCGAATTGCTCAACACGTCGGCGTAAGGTCTCCACAGTACATCGATGTTGTCGCTACTGGTCGGCGGAAGGTGCACGTGCCCGTCGACCTGGGACCGGACCGCAGCGACGCACGGATGCACGCCAAGACCGTAGGATCCTACGCAGTGCCGTAGGGGACCGCACCGCCACTTCCCAGCAAATTAGGGACACTGTTGCTCCTGGGGTATCGGCGAGGACCATTCGCAACCGTCTCCATGAAGCTGGGCTACGGTCCCGCACACCGTTAGGCCGTCTTCCGCTCACGCCCCAACATCGTGCAGCCCGCCTCCAGTGGTGTCGCGACAGGCGTGAATGGAGGGACGAATGGAGACGTGTCGTCTTCAGCGATGATAGTCGCTTCTGCCTTGGTGCCAATGATGGTCGTATGCGTGTTTGGCGCCGTGCAGGTGAGCGCCACAATCAGGACTGCATACGACCGAGGCACACAGGGCCAACACCCGGCATCATTGTGTGGGGAGCGATCTCCTACACTGGCCGTACACCTCTGGTGATCGTCGAGGGGACACTGAATAGTGCACGGTACATCCAAACCGTCATAGAACACATCGTTCTACCATTCCTAGACCGGCAAGGGAACTTGCTGTTCCAACAGGACAATGCACGTCCGCATGTATCCCGTGCCACCCAACGTGCTCTAGAAGGTGTAAGTCAACTACCCTGGCCAGCAAGATATCCGGATCTGTCCCCCATTGAGAATGTTTGGGACTGGATGAAGCGTCGTCTCACGCGGTCTGCACGTCCGGCACGAACGCTGATCCAGGTGGAAATGGCATGGAAAGCCGTTCCACAGGACTACATCCAGCATCTCTACAATCGTCTCCATGGGAGAATAGCAGCCTGCATTGCTGCGAAAGGTGGATATACACTGTGCTAGTGCCGACATTGTGCATGCTCTGTTGCCTGTGTCTATGTGCCTGTGGTTCTGTCAGTGTGATCATGTGATGTATCTGACCCCAGGAATGTGTCAATGAAGTTTCCCCTTCCTGGGAAAATGAATTCACGGTGTTCTTATTTCAATTTCCAGGAGTGTATTTTCTTTCTGATGAAAACGTCCGTTTCAATTTTCATGTTCCAAAGTAACTCCATAGGACAGATTTACTTAAAACATTTAATACTAGGAAAGACAGAAGACCTGGTAGTAGGGGGGAACAGTATTTGCAATCAATTTAGCAGCGGAAAGTTTCGAGAACTGCCTGTCTGTTCTTTTTTCTCGTATTAGGAATACGTAATAATTTTTCTTGTGGCTAAGGTAGGTCATTACACCAAAGAGAGGGTCATTGGACTGTTGGCGGGGCCTTAAAATCTACTCTTTCTTTCTTGCTTGGATAGGCGGCCTTCTTTTGCTTGTAGACTTCCGACAGTCTCTTATGGCTCCGCGGAGCCATCTAGAGTTCGCCCATCAGAAACATGTGGTCGTTCTTGTCCCGGTTCATGTGTATGAAAACAGTGCCATTACGATGCTGTTGATCCGCCTTAGACGCTGTTGACCACGGAAATTGATTCTTGCATAACAATCCGATATGCTAAGACCACTGAGTTTTACACCAATTATTAGCCCACGTGGAAAGTTGATTTACTCGCATTGTGATGCTATGTCCAATTGACATTTGTCTGTGACGAAATGCTCACACGTGTTTACATTTGCGCCGCATCTAGCGACGGCATTCTGACATCATACAACTTACATCTTTACTCGGAACAACCCTTCCCATGACATTTGGCCAACGCACTGAGGTAATAAAAGTCATGTGACAGCGATATGCATACACTCAGTCGCAAAAATATTCGGACAGTGGGAAGTTTCACAATGAGTACTCCAGAAACACTGACTATGAAACCCAAGCATATTTACTAGCAATATATATGCGTAACAACATTAATTACAAAAGAATTATTGTATTATTTCGTTTCCAAAATACAAATAACAGAAAAATTAACAACAAAAATGAAACATCTTGCACACCCTGCTGCTACAAAAGTATTCGGACACTGTACAATAATTGTTCATAAGTTGTATGAGGAAAATGTCATTACCTTGAGGGTCCACCTTTCATTTTCAATATCTCCTCCAATCTACTAGGAATACTTTCCATGAGTTTTTTCGTGAAATCTGGGCATATATTTGCCCATTCTTGGCGCAGTTTCTCTTTCAAGGTCTCCTTCGTATAGATGTGGTCCGCGCGGAGGGTCTCTTTCAATTTACCCCACAAATGTTCGATTGGGTTAAGGTCTGGTGATTCGGGAGAGGGTGCAATACTTTCGGGTAATTGAAGAGCAACCATATTTGTACAATTTGTGCGGTATGCTTGGGATCATTATCCAGATAAAAATGAAAGTTGTTTGCAATACCTAGATGTCGTGCACTCTGCTTCAAATGGCCTCGCAGTATATTCAAATACGGTTCCTTGTTCATCGTATCATCAATGAACACTAAATCACCCACACCATTGCCGGACATGGATCCCTATACCATGATGCTCCCACCTCCAAACTTTACTGTTGGTATGAGGTTCCTGGGATTCAGAGCTCAATTGGTCTTTCGCCACACGTTTGCCTTTCCGTCGCTTTGCCATAATGTAAATTTACATTCGTCGCCAAAAGACCCGATTTCAACAAGCCTGATCGTATTCGGCGTAATCCCTCGCAAACTGCATACGTTTCTTCTGGTTCACTTCATTTATGAATGGCTTTCGCCGTGCCACTTGACCATGGTACTGCGATCGTCGTAGTACTCACCGCACGGTTTCGGGGTGAACTTGTATACCAAGGTCTCCCTCCACCTCACTTGCAATTCATGTGGCAGATATTTTCGGATTCTGTTGTACCTTTCGCACACTCACACGTTCATCTCTGTGTGAAAATGTCCGTGGCCGTCCTGTACTGCAACGGAATTCCAATTGGTCTTCTTTCTCGAACCGTTTAATAATGTCTTGAACTGTACTTTTCTTCATGTTCACTTTTGCTGCAATTTCCCTGCAGGTTTTCCCCATCTCGTGACGATAAACGACAAGATGCCTTTGCTCGAACGTAGAACACTTCCCTCTCCGTCCCATCGTCGACCTGCACAGGCTCGCGATACGTGTTTACTAATCATCGCTATCGTCTCGTGGAAATGTCGGACACACTGCAGTCGCTTCACCCTCTGTGCGTCTCGGAATGAACTATTCTCTCACGTTGTCCGCCTTTGTCCGAATACTTTTGTGCAACTTCCCGGGCCGTTTTCAGGAAATATTACGTAACAGACATATGTCCAACAACAATTCTTCGTATTTGACGCGTTTTTCACGTTGCGACATCGTACCCAGAGTCCCAAATACATTACAAAGTGCAGTTTCTGTATTTGTTCATGCGGCAAACTGCAAAATTATGCGCCGTTACGTGCTGTCCGAATACTTTTGTGACTGAGTGTATATACAGCTGGCGAAATTTGGAGATAATGGACTGTGGCGGCACGAATGCCTTTGCTAGCAGCACATCGTCCGCAGCGACTCTCTTGGTCTCGCGACCTTATCGGTTGTACCATAGACGACTGGAAAAGCGTGGCGTGGTCGGATGAGTGCCGATAGCAGATGATAAGAGATGACAGTAGGGTTAGAATGTGATGCCGACCTCACGAAGCCGTACACTGCAATTGTCAACAACGCACTGTATAAGCTGGTTGTAGTTCCGTTAGGGTGTGGGCTGCGTTTGCATGGAATGGACTGGGTCCTATGATCCATATGAGCAGATCATCGACTGAAAATGATTATGCTAGATTACTTGGAAACCATTTACAGCCATTTATGGACGACAATGCGCCTTGTCACTGGACCACAATGGTTCGCGATTGATTTGAGGAACATTCTGGAATGTTTTGGCCATCCAGGTTACCCGACATGAATCCCATCGAACACCTATGGGACATAATCGGGAGTCAGTACACAAAATCCTGCACAGACAATACCTTCGCAGTTATGGACTGTAGACACAACATGGCTCAGTATTTCTGCACAGGACTTCGAACGAGTTGTTGATTCCGTGCCACGCTAGTAGCTGCAGTACGCTCGGCAAAAGGAGACCGGAGACGACATGAGATGTGCCATGACTTTACCCTCTCATCGTAAGTTTATTTGTCTTGTTCAATAAGTATAACGCATTTTTTGTTTACACAAACTTCTTTGTTAAATAATTGGTTCATTCGTCTTTCTTGATAACGTAACGTTTCTAAGGCGCAAAATGTGCTGATTACTGTAGCCTGCCAGAGAACCGAGTCGTTCCACAATTTCTTCTTTTCTGCAAACCAGATTTCCTGCTTGGTGACTGTTTTTTCTTAACGTGGTTCCTATTTTACGCTGAGTATTACTTGCTTACAATCACTTTTAATTCATAGGTGGTTGGTAACCTACTAAACCTGTATCACTGATTTATAGCTACTTAAAATAATTGCGTTGATCTCATACATTCATTTAGTCCCTTTTAAGGATGATTTGTATGTGTTTTCTTCTGAATTAGTTTGTTGAACACAAACGGATTGTTCTTATCTAGGGATAGTATTTACATACGACCACATTCATTTGTGCTATCACGCACAAGACTCCCCATTGACCAAATGATCCTACCTGTGGATTATTTTATGTTTGTTTTTAAAACGGCCTTACTCTTTAGCTTCAATTGCCGTCTGTGTCTTTGACACAGTTTTCAATAAATATAATACCACTGCTGTAATAATGCTTAGTTTTTCCCAATTTCTGATCATCATACTACGCCACAGTAAATGTTATATTATGCTGTTCCTGAAGTTCGTCCCTTTACTGTGTTTAAGTACTCGGGTGTAAAGTAGTTGAGTTTACGAATTGTCTCTTATTCTCTATTTTCTCATACTTCGTGCAGCAATTAGTGGGTGAAACCATTGCTGTAGAATACTAGCTTTTGTATCCCGCCTGGAAGTCAGCACGTGGATCTGCTCCTGAAAACTGAAAAGTTGGGCGAATGAAAAAAGTGAGTAGGAGCAGGAAAAGGTAAAACACGTCGGTACTGCTTATCTACTTATAGATGTTACTATAGACAATAACAAGTTAACAAATGGTTACATAACTTTGCAATGAGGTGCGAAGTGGCCCGGCCGTCTTCTCTTGATCAAATAGGCTCAGTCTACAGTGGTGCTCGTAGCGCTTAACAGTGACTGCTAGAGGGCGCTGTTGTCGTCTGTCGTAGTGCCAACTTAACTGGCAACTACGCCGTGGCACCCTAGCTATCGATACCACACTAGCCACCCAGTACAGAATCTTATGGCGAAATACATACACTGTACTTAAACTTTGTAGAGTTATTCACATTGTAGCCCGAATCTAGACCTAAATAATTGTGAATCACAGACCTGGGATTCAGAACCACTGATTCACATGACGATCATGCACCACTGTGTGTGTCAAGTCTCAGTTCAGTTTTGCCACTTAACAGTGAGATAGTTTATCTGTCGCTTTGTGGTACTACAACTATTCTTCAAGGGAATTAAATTATACACTAAAATTAAAGAAAATTCGCCTCACGGTCTTCTGTTTGTCCCAGAGAATAGAGACAGACGGAAATTACGCATCATCAGTCCCTCTGTGCAGGAGTAATATTGGGCCAGGTCAATTTTAATGCATTGCCTGTCGAACTGTAAGTTTTAGTGGTTACCAGGACGCGGGGGGCTAATAGAGAGTTCACCTTGGTAGGTAGACGAACACCAGGAGTGCAGGAATACCTTCGAGGAAAGTAGTTGGCGGTTAGGAGCAACCAAGTAATGGTAGTCTAACAGATCTGGTCTCTTTTCCCCAGAAATAGTCGGTAAGGTGGACACAGCTTTCTTTAGGAACGGTCTGCGGTTTCCTTGTTGCACTGAGTTTCAGACAGGACCCGGAAGGTCCACTCAGCCGAACTTCTGTCGTGTCCTGGAGCAGTCAACACGTAGCGCCGGGAATTGTTGCCCATTGTACGAGATCTTTTGGTAGGCGCCAACCAGACTAAATTCTGTTTTTAAGGCCGACGCACTTAAGAAGAGCAGTGAGAGCCTTTGGAGATCAGGTATAACTTGTGCTGTTCGCGTGAACTGAATGATCGACGTGACTCGCTTTGTTGGCAGACAACTGCGGCCCGCCATCGTCATAACACGGTCGACATGCTGCGCGCACCGACTAGTAGGTAACACGCCAGAAATATGCCCCACTGTTTCACCTCATTGTTAGTATTCCGCTCTCTCTCGCTTGTTTCACCCCTATAAATCAAGGCCGTAAACCCTGCAGCCATGGACCGCATGCGGCCCAGAGCAAGTATCAGAGAGGTCCAAAAAGAATACACCTGTCACAAAATTGGTAAAATAGCGGTTTACATAAAGTAATAATAAACTGTATATTGAAAAACTGAAAAAAGTGATGAATATTTTGAGTTTTAAACTCCTACCACACGAATCTCTTCTCTCATTGGTCTACCCTATTCTTAATATTGGCACCCTTACTATACCTGAACACCCAAAGTCTCGTTCTTATAACCTGTCAGTCGGTCAGAGGCGCTGGTCTGTTAGCTTAAAGCTGCTTCAGTTGCAACTGCGAAACTAAACATTTAGAGACCTATAATGAAAATAGTTTATGGCTATACAACGAAATTCTGTGTTATTTCTGTACAATTGTGATAAAAAACTTTTCTCGCCATAATTCTGATCACTACAAGTCGGTATAGGGTTAATATCTTCATGTGGATTGCAATTACTGCCAATTTCCTCTGTCTGACAGTACCATAATTTTGTTATAACAGGCCCAATGTGATATCATACACATTGCTGCAAATAATAATCATATTTGAAAATGAATGTCTCTATAATGGGCCTCGACAAAATCTTTTTCCTTTCGTGTGCAGTTACTATCATTGCATATGATCAGTGCAAATCAAAATATGTTAGTGCTGCATGTTATGACGAAAGCTGCTCCCCTGGGCGTTCATCGCTGCATACCAGTCATCACGCTCATTCCCCTCATACCCAGCCGAACTTTTTATGACGTGGTTGTACCGTACTGTCTGGCAGCAAAAACATGACCCCATGTCCCTGGTTTATGCTCAGTTTTGTTAAGTATATTACGTGCACCCAAAAGTACTGGTCTTCTTCATGTGTTGATCACGTAAGCTACGAGGTTGACATTCCTGCTGTAAAGAATTATTTAATAACAATTTGTAACTTTTACTTTCAACTAATGCTAGCTCGCATGTGGTACTTAATACTGAATACTAGCGGACTCTCTCCTCCCAACTTCGGGACTTAAAATTCGTTTTCCTGTTTGATTGTAAATCTTAAACGTAGAATACGTATAAATTAATGATTCAGTTTTCAGCTTCTCCCATTGGCCTGATTGTGATACGGCTCCTCCTGTTCACCTACAGCCTCATAAGCTTTGAAAAACGATACTCAGATTGACTTCTCTATTCATGCTTGTGAGCGGGATACAGTCAGATACTTCCAAGGGCACATGATACGGCGTCATTTTCTTTGGGTTTCAGATGAAATGGTGGACAGACAAGGCTTGGCCATAATTTGTTATGCATTCCGTTGTAAAGCGTCGGCGTCACTGGCTTACCACGCGGTTTGGTTAAGAATCTCGTTTACATTTGTTTGTTACAAACAGGATTCATTAAGACTACGCTTTTTAGTAGCAGTAGCAAGGTATGCACGTCTAGACTGGACATTGGGACGTAATCTGATAGGTCCGTTTCATTCCGACCGAAGCCAGCCGCGGTGGCGGAGTGGTTCTAGGTGCTTCAGTTGGGAACTGCTCGACTGCTACGGTCGCAGGTTCGAATCCTGCCTCGGGCGTGGATGTGTGTGCTGTCCTTAGGTTAGTTAGGTTTAATTAGTTCTAATTTATAGGGGACTGATAACCTCAGATGTTAAGTACCATAGCGCTCAGAGCCCATTGAACCATCCCGACCAAACCTTAATTAAGAGTCCTGCACTCAGATCTAAGTCATTTTCTGTACGTACGAATATAAATCGGCCGCATACATCCATTCACCCTGCTTCCAAATGCGGGAGCACTTGTAACTGAAAAAGCAAGAGTGACGCCAAATATTCTTATAAGCCGGATGATGACAAAGTCCCATACCACAAGACGGAAAGAAGCAAAATTGATCTTCTCTTCGCCACTCATACATTTTTCTGCTCCTGTCAAGTTTTTTTCATTCAGTTGGGAATATTTTCCCACTCACTATATCCTTTTCAGTTTTCCCATAGCGTGTGCCGAGCAATAACGGAAATATTGTTTCTGCTTCGAGGATCTGCTTCATTAAAACGCCATTAAGCACATAATTCCGACTGACAGCGATCGCTGGCAGTATCGGATAATTATCCCGTCCACTCGGTAATTGCGCAGAGCGCATTTTGCATATGGGTATTTATATTTATCAATCGCTCATTAGCCGGCGGCCATGCACTGGCCGCTTCTTTCGGTCGCCGAGAGGTGGTGCTGTCCACCGCGCCGCGCGCCGCGCGCCGCCGTCCGAAACGTAATTCGGCGGAGCAGGACGGCGTCGTGTCCATCTGATTGTGCCAGGAACAATAGTCGTGACGTCAATGGGAGACAGCCGCTCGGTTGCCTGGCGGTGACGGGCAGCGGGGGCGTGTGAGGGGCGGGGGGCGGCTGCTGCGGCGATGGGCGGTGGCGGCTCCGCCGGGCGGTGTCGGCTGCGCGAGCCATCCGCCGGACATCGGCTTTCCGCTTTAGGGCCGGTGCCAAGTGGCCGAATCTGGTTCCTGTGGAGCGCCTGCCATTCCCCTTGCGCTTGGAGCATCTCAGCATAATTGTGTCTATTGCGTTATTTCAGCACATCTCAGCACTGGCGAGAGTCATTCTGTACGACAGTTAAAGTTGTAAGGTCGCAAGACTTTCCACCATATAGTTAATATTGTTGTATTCATACTTATATTAGATCATATTCACTATGCAAAACTGGATTAATCATTTTCCTGGCTGTTACTGGCTAGCACCATGTACTGACAATTTCTGTGATACTGCATGTGTGGGAGTTAATTAGAACTGAGCACTGACAGAATTGGCCAAGTGCCTCAAGTTACTCAGAAGCCGCTATTGGCTACAGAGCGTCTGTGAAGGATCTTGTCATATTTTGAAGGGGCAAAAACTTATTATATATAAAGATGGTATCTGTTCTTTCGGACGTGTCCCAAAGAACATATACCATTTCCTGAATATCTTCTTCTGTGCGGATGCACAGACAGTGCCCGAACTCTTACGGAAATCGGCAGTAAGGCCGAGAGTAATGAGTATAATGGACAGGGGCACTATGAGTATAGAGTGGAACAACAAGTTGAAAATGTGGGTCTCACGGGAGGCGTGCCAGAGATGAGTCCCTGCAGTCGCGCTATTATCTGTGACCCCGGTGGCTCATATGGATAGAGCGTCTGCCATGTAAGCAGGAGATCCAGGGTTCGTGTGCCGGTCGAGGCACACATTTTCAACTGTTCCCGTTGACTTATATCAACACCTGTATGCAGCTCGGGGTATTCATTTCACTGTAACTTCAGAAACGTATTGCCCTAAAGGAGAGCGTGACAGTGGTGGTTCACGAGTCTAGACGCTGCAGATCTGCCGTAGTGGAGACAGAGCATGCGGTTGGTGCTCTAACGGTGAGACGAAAAAATTTTCAAAGTAGGAAGAGCGTTGAAGATCAAAGAATATGAAAGAACATCCTTTTAGTGCAAAGGAATTTGTTAGGTCACAAACGATGTTCATAAGCTGACTTCTGTGGAATACCCTCATGCTAAGTGCCCCAACGCGCCCTCAGCCAAAATCTGCAGGGAAGCATTAATAATGGGGAATCGAGCCTTCCAGAAATGCTTCTGTGAAGAGTATAAGACTTGCATGATTGGCTAGTAGATTCATGACCCACCGGGTGGAATATAATGTTCTTGTCATGGCCGCTGGGGTTCGACGCGTGAGCACGAATGCAGACATCGTGACTCCAGCATGGAGCAGTACATGATCGGAGAAAAGACTTGCTTTCAGCAGCGCTCGATGGCACTTGCCTCCGGAGCTCACTAGAGGAGACATCGCTGGTGAGAGCCATAGTAGGGTTGGATTGTTGGGTTGTTTGGGGGAAGAGACCAATCAGCGAGGTCATCGGTCTTATCGGATTAGGGCAGGACGGGGAAGGAAGTTGGCCGTCCCCTTTCAAAGGAACCATCCCATCATTTGCCTGGAGCGATTTAGGGAAATCACGGAAAACCTAAATGAGGATGGCCGGATGCGGGATCGAACCATCGCCCTCCCGAATGCGAGTCTATTGTGCTAGTAGTAGGGGAGCCGGCAGTTAAATTTGACGAAATGTTACTGTTGGACTCCTGAGGTGTGTGAAGTAGCTCCTCTCTTACAGAATTGTTATTCCGTTTACTCGAGTGACTTTTCCTTAGCTCTCTGCGGAGTCTGACAAACATAGAAGTTCTATATGGAGAATACTTGAGTCGAATTTCTGTTACTGGCTAGTGAGTAAACAGATATCTTGACTTGTGTCCCATCTTGAAGTGAGATAATTTCAACCGTAGCAGTTTACTGTCGGCATGTTGTGTCCACTGCGTAGGCAGAGAATTGCAGGTACGCCATGTACATCATCTGCACAGCAGCCAACGCCCCACCCAGCACATCATCTTTGCATTACAACTGTTGTCCATACTGCAATATGTGATATGTGCTGTCCGGTTTTGCTGACAGGGAAAACGTTACAGTAAAGGCATTGAGTCGCATTTACTTTTCCACTCAGCTTCTTTCTGAAAGGGCCAGTAAGGGCATGGGTCTTCTGTTTCTCACCCGTAATCTGTATCAGCCAACTTGGTATCCATCTAATAACGGGAGGATGTGGTCTAAAGTGAAACACATGTTCCGCTGATCTCGACGTTACATGTATGGTAGAAGCTGACATCGTGTATTTCACATTTGTACAATTTTCTGTTTTAAACGTTTTTTGAGAATAAACAAGTTACATTATCCCACTGTGACTCACTAAAGTGCCTCCCAAAGAGAATGATTGGTCTGAAGCGAAGTAAAATCATAGCTCGATAACTCTAATCATGAAAATCCCCAGACGTCATTTGAAGATTTGAGATCAAATAAATCGGGAGGTACAGATAATACTCAGTCGGATGTGTGAATATAATCGGGGAAGTGGCAGCTTAACGACTATGCGAGTTGGTGTGTAGACTCTATGAGACTGGCGACGTACCATCAAACTGTGGAAAAATTTCAATCATACAATCCCAAGGATTAAAGGCAGATAAGTGCGAGAAGTATCGCACCGTCAGATTAACATCTGAAGTCTCCAAACAGATGCCAACGATAATGTGAAGAAATATGGAAATTACAATCGAAGATCTCTTAGCTGCCGACCAGCTAGGTTCTAAGAAAGGAAAAGCAACCAGAGAGACACTTCTGACATTGCGCTTGATTACTGAAACTAGATTCAAGAACAGACACGTTCATTAAATCTGTCCATAAAGAAGGAAACATTCGGAAATAAAAATGGAGTAAGAAGTTCAAAATTGTGGGAATAATATGAACAGGCTATAAGGGAAAGATGCGTACGACTACGAAGAACGAAGACCTATGATTGAATAGGGTGTGAGAGAGGGACGTAGTTATTAGCCCCTAATGTTTAATGCAACATCGAAGACGTATTGGCAGAAATAGAAGAAAGATTCAAGAGCGATACTAATTTCAGTGGAAGTGAGGGGATATTGCAGGAGTTTTTCAATGGAATGAACATTCTAATGACTACAAAGTATGGAATGAGTAAATCATAGGAAAACGAACGTAAAGAGAAGTAGCAGAAAAGAAATTAGTGATAAACTTAATATCAAAATTGGTGACCACGAATCAGGTGAAGTGATGGAATTCTGCTACGTTGGAAACAAAATAATAAATGACGGATGAAACGAAGAGGATACAAAAAGTAGACGAGTAGACGCAGTGCAGGAAATTCTAGCTAAAAAGTCTACAAGTGCGAAAATTGACCTTATTTTGTGGAAGATATTTCTGAGAATGTACGTATGGTAGTTAACGACGAACTTTGGGAAAATCGCAAATGCAGGAAATCAAAGCGTTTGACATGCGGTGCTGTACAAAGTTGTCGGAAATGAGATGGAATAATTAGAGGAGGAATGAGGAGATTCCCCACAGAATCATCAACGAAAATAAAATATGGAAAACGCCGACAAAAATAAGGGATCGAATTATAGGACGTATGTTAACACTCAGGGAATAATTTACATTCTACTAGAGGGCATTGTAGTGGGTAATAAGTTCAGGGGAAGGCATAGACTGGAATACAGCTAGCACGTAACTGAAGACGTAGGGTGGAAGTGCTATTTTGTAAGAAAGCGGTGGCCATAAGACAAACTAACAAAATAAGTAAACAAAAATGCTACACCTTCCAATATTGCAGCGTGTAATACTGTAGTCATGACGGTAATGCCATAAATATACTTGGCCATTAATGTAGGACCGGTTGAAGCAAGTCTCCTCCCAGGGACGACATCGCGTACCCTTGTCAATCTAAGGTTTTAGTGGTTTCAGACGTCGTTGCACGTGTGCAGTTTTTGCCGCAGGTGTCCTAAAACCACTGACGGAACATCTCGAAGTCGTTATGCCGGGTTAAAGGAAATGCTTTCCACGAAGCAATGCCGTCTCTTATAGCCGCACGAAAACATGGTGACTATCGCTTGCCGGGTACACATTGCATAATTCAGTAGCCACTTGTTCAACTTCAGATACTGTTAATACAACCGGACGGCCGCATACGATTTTCTACGTCGACACTGATCTCTGCAAACCACTGTGAAATACTTTGAATTGTGCTAGTACACTCCTGGAAATGGAAAAAAAGAACACATTGACACCGGTGTGTCAGACCCACCATACTTGATCCGGACACTGCGAGAGGGCTGTACAAACAATGATCACACGCACGGCACAGCGGACACACCAGGAACCGCGGTGTTGGCCGTCGAATGGCGCTAGCTGCGCAGCATTTGTGCACCGCCGCCGTCAGTGCCAGCCAGTTTGCCGTGGCATACGGAGCTCCATCGCAGTCTTTAACACTGGTAGCATGCCGCGACAGCGTGGACGTGAACCGTATGTGCAGTTGACGGACTTTGAGCGAGGGCGTATAGTGGGCATGCGGGAGGCCGGGTGTACGTACCGCCGAATTGCTCAACACGTGGGGCGTGAGGTCTCCACAGTACATCGATGTTGTCGCCAGTGGTCGGAGGAAGGTGCACGTGCCCGTCGACCTGGGACCGGACCGCAGCGACGCACGGATGCACGCCAAGACCGTAGGATCCTACGCAGTGCCGTAGGGGACCGCACCGCCACTTCCAGCAAATTAGGGACACTGTTGCTCCTGGGATATCGGCGAGGACCATTTGCAACCGTCTCCATGAAGCTGGGCAACGGTCCCGCACACCGTAAGGCCGTCTTCCGGTCACGCCCCAACATCGTGCAGCCCGCCTCCAGTGGTGTCGCGACAGGCGTGAATGGAGGGACGAATGGAGACGTGTCGTCTTCAGCGATGAGAGTCGCTTCTGCCTTGGTGCCAATGATGGTCGTATGCGTGTTTGGCGCCGTGCAGGTGAGCGCCACAATCAGGACTGCATACGACCGAGGCACACAGGGCCAACACCTGGCATCATGGTGTGGGGAGCGATGTCCTACACTGGCCGTTCACCTCTGGTGATCGTCGAGGGGACACTGAATAGTGCACGGTACATCCAAACCGTCATCGAACCCATCGTTCTACCATTCCTAGACCGGCAAGGGAACTTGCTGTTCCAACAGGACAATGCACGTCCGCATGTATCCCGTGCCACCCAACGTGCTCTAGAAGGTGTAAGTCAACTACCCTGGCCAGCAATATCTCCGGATCTGTCCCCCATAGAGCATGTTTGGGACTGGATGAAGCGTCGTCTCACGCGGTCTGCACGTCCAGCACGAACGCTGGTCCAACTGAGGCGCCAGTTGGAAATGGCATGGCAAGCCGTTCCACAGGACTACATCCAGCATCTCTACGATCGTCTCCATGGGAGAATAGCAGCCTGCATTGCTGCGTAAGGTGGATATACACTGTACTAGTGCCGACATTGTGCATGCTCTGTTGCCTGTGTCTATGTGTCTGTGGTTGTGTCAGTGTGATGATGTGATGTATCTGACCCCAGGAATGTGTCAATAAAGTTTCCCCTTCCTGGGACAATGAATTCACGGTGTTCTTATTTCAATTTCCAGGAGTGTATTAAGACCTCTTCCATTAGTGTACGAACCAAGGCAACTATGAATTCTTAAATACCTCTTTCCTTGGTGCAGTACGTCTTGTATAGTTTTGTCTTCGCGGTCCGTACGACAGGGCTGTAGCGTATTGCCGGATTCCTTTCTATATAATACATGGGTTATAGAGCGTTATAATTAGGTCATTGTTCGATAGCTGGTAGCGTCTGTTAATTCAACGATTTCATCATTTCCGTCGACATCTTTCTTTAATGGATAAAGAAGTGATAATACGAACAGTCCTTCTTTAGATCGCTCATTTTTTCCTCTTGATCTTCTCCTTAACTACTAATCACCGGCCATTACAATTTGGTTAACTTTGTCACAGAGTTGAGGCCGCATGGAACGGTATACCTGTATTGCTGTCGAAACTCATCTCAACTCGATGTCCACTCGGCTTAAGCCACTGTTGTGACTGGCCAGTAGTGCTTCATTTATGAAATCTGAAAATTTGTGATGAAAATTACAACAAGAAATAATTCTTTGAAAACACTGTTCTGAGATTCAGATTTTTAAAACATAATTTCGTTTAATCAAAACAATAGAACTTCAAGGTTTAATATAAACGACAGGTGCTACAGTCTGTCCCCATAGCAGCGTCACTTTGCTTCCTAGTCCTGATCGATAAACATCTGCGCCATTCGGTTATCTTCGTGACTATGACGTCATGTTTTCATATAAGGTTACTGGCAGCGGTAAACAAAAGGCGATATGTACCGATGATAACTTCGGAACGAAGCTCAGCTTATCTTGGAGCTACTGTAAGTTTCTGAGGTTTCTGACGCTTCAGTCCGGAACCACGCGGCTGCTACGGACGCAGATTCTAATCCTGCCTCGAGAATGGATGTGTGCGATGTCCTTAGGTTAGTTAGCTTTGTATTGTTCTAAGTCTAGGGGACTGATGACCTCAGGTGTTAAGTCCCATAGTATTTAGAACCATTTGAACCATTATATGTTGAATTAAAATTACTAAACAGAAATAGTCTAAGTGATGATATAATGAAGTTGTGCTTAAGACAACATATACGGAAAGAGAATATTTTGCAACAGCTTGCGTAGATGATATTGGTAAGAAATATATAAAACACTAAGAGTGATTTTCAGAGCATTCGTTATAGTCGATGTGGTCTGTGAAAAATTTAACTAACACACAAGTACACCAATTCACATACCACATTTCCCTGCAGTAAAAATATGGAATCTTTCAACGAGAAGTAATACAGCCCGCCTTACACAGAGCAAGAACCGCTGTAAACTTGCTTGCTGGCTCAGGTCGTATCTCTTAAATAAACCCCGTCGACTGCTAGGCTTCTTCATTGCATACTGCACTGCACGTTTTTGCGTGGTAGCTGCGGTCCGATTTCCTTTGTACTGATTTGTGAATACTACGCATGCGAGCCAATTAACAGTCATGTCGGCGTCTCGCTTCAATACGGGGGAGATCGGGCCATGGCAGAGAGGCGCTTGGATGCAACATAACCCCACTGTGCCTATTAGTTACTGCTGACATATTCACAGAGCACAGAAAGTTAAGTTAATTCAAGCATATAGGGCCTAGTCGTTCTTATATGGTGAGGAAACGCACCCATTATTCTGACAAACTGTACTTGAAGCGGCCATTATGCCACGGGACAACTTAGAGCAGACGTCACAAAAACGGAAAAAAAAGTGACAGCTAGTAGGTCATGGCTGTAAGCCTGAATTTACTTACTAGTTCTTGATTTCTCGATTTTGTATATTAAAAGAGCCCCTTAGTATCTCGTATGCAGAAATATCTTAAAGTCATTTGTCATACTCCACAAATGAAATGCAGGCTATTTCCTCAATAAACGAATGTAAATAGTTTTTATTTTCGTAGATGAATATTTCATTTTGACTTTTTCTATAGCGCCTAAGAGAATAATATATCAGAATATTAACAGTTATAACCAGCAGGAAGTACTCACAGTGTGATGACCTGTCTATAGCATGCTCTCTTTTAAAATACCAGCATTTTCTACATTTATAATAATGGGGAATCTCCACTCACATTATTGTCAGAATGTCACTTCGATTGATTTTCTTCTGCAATCCTGGAGCTACCACTGGAACATACCCAAGTTCCATCTAAGCAAACAATGTTTTCAAATGTCACACCCGCGACCGCCGAAATCTACACAGGCATGCAATATCTGTACTTTAAATTCACATTCACGTTTGAAGTCAATGTGCTGTAACCACTCACATACGGCACTTGGCAACATTAGCAGTGGGTAGTTTATAAAACCGGTGGGTGGTGCGTGTAATACAGGGCAGCAGTTATCGTGATCTGGGGGGTAGCCTCTTTTATTAGTAACCAAAACGTCCTCTGTCACCGGTTAGTACCACGCCACCTATTAAATTTGAAATAAAATAATCCTCATCAATGCTGCCGAAGAGTTCCGGCATAAGAAATAACCCTAATTCTATTGGGCTTGCAACAGAGGATGGAGGAGCAGACAGAGGTTCAGAGGACTCTCTCGCTCTTGGAGTGGGGAACTGCCAATATAGGTGGAAGTATCAGCGATGACAAACGGCGTAAGGATGCAGAAGGCCACGGAAACCATGGCGTTAAAGACACATCATGTGTATTCAAAGGACATATGGCCTGTAATTGAAAAAATGTCACGATGATCCCTCCCATTTCAAACGATCCTCTTTGTAATATAGAACTAAATCGATTTGTTCGCTTATCAACACACCGCAGAAGCAGTAAGCTGGGGGCTGGCTGTGACCGGGTAGTCTAGCAAACTCACTCAGTCGACGTTCTGTTTTCTGACCCTAGGCCGCTCAGAAGAAAAGCCATGCAGGGCGAGGCGTAGCCCTTTGCCGCTCTGTCAGAACCGGGCGGCAGGTTGACCAAACTCGGCCTTTGGCCCGGCTATTCAACGCGACCTGGGCGCGCGCCAGCAGGGATGGCGACCCGGACTCCGGCATTATTTACAGGGCGCGGCCTGCCTGCGTGGGCGGCCGCTTTGAGAGCCGAGCCTGCGAGGGTGGGTTGGGATGGGGGTGGGAGGGGGAGGGAGGCGGAGTGTCCCGCCTCGCCTCGCGCTGCTGTGCTGCGTGCTGGTCCCCCGCTACCTGCTACTGAGTAATTTATGACGCCCACCCTCCCCACGCTGGTAAATGTCCACACGACGGCCGTAATGCCCCTGTTGACAAAAGCCGCGAATTTACTAGGCACACCGCATCGTCTTGTAACTCATGTCAGCTACCCGTCTGGGAGTGAGGGTGGGGTTGACGGTGAGAACGCATGACATGCAGAATTATTCAATAATGACCATTATTAGTATTAAGCCTTTCAACCCGTTTATTTCAGGGACGCTAGGTTTATTCATGACAGTGTCGATGTCATTCCATACTTACAGGGAAGTGAGGGTGTGGGAGAGGTGGCACGACTGTGACATCTCGGCGCATCTCTGTAATGCCTGAATTAATTGTCACCAAACTTGGCAAACACATCCTTTGCTGAAGGGAAAAAATAACTGTGTCAGTCAGACAGACCAAATAACACCTTGGTTGAGGTCTGGGAGGAGAGAAATGTTATATGAAATCATGATTAACTGTTTGTTTAAATGTGTTGTACTGTTAAAATACTCCACAACCCTTCAAAGAGGAGGCTACGATGGTGTGGGATGTCGTGTGATCTTTGCTTTATTTAGTTGACTTGAAATATTCTGAAAATATTAAGCACAAACTGAGTTGTTCAGTGCGTCAACAGGTCGCCATAATAACAAAAAATGGTTCAAATTGCTCTGAGCACTATGCGACTTAACTTCTGAGGTCATCAGTCGCCTAGAACTTAAAAGTAATTAAACACACATCCATGGCCAAGGCAGGATTCGAACCTGCAACCGTAGCGGTCGCTCGGTTCCAGACTGTAGCACCTATAACCGCATGGCCACTCCGGCCGGCGTCGGTCAATACAGGGACGATTAATGATGTTGGTGGATGACGCTGAAGTTGTCAGATATGTGTTCGTTGGGAGACAGATCTGGTGATCGAGCAGACCAAGGCAACATGCAACGCTTTGTAGTGCCTGTTGGGCTGCAACAGCTCTAAGTGGGCGAGCGTTATCCTGTTGGAAATCGCCTCTGGAATGCTGTTCGTGAATGGCACGCGAAACAGGTCGAATCACGAGACTGACGTCCACATTTTCAGTCAGGAATAACCGTGAGAGCGCTCCTAATGTCATACGAAATTGCACTCCAGACCGTAACTCCAGATGTAGGAACCGTGTGTCTACCATGCAGACAGATTGGTTGCATGCCGTCAACTGGTCTCCTCCTAAGCAACACACGGCCATCTCTGGCACCGAGGCAGAACCGGCTTCCGTCGGGGAAACACAGCAGACCTCCACCTTGTCCTCCCCCGCGCCTGGTTCGGACCTGTCCTTGAAGCAACCAATTTATAACAGCTCGTTGTGTCACTGTGGTGCCAGCTGCTGCTCGAGTTGCTGCTGTAGATGCAGTACAATGCGCCATCGCCATACGACGAACACGATGGTTTTCCCACTCGGTAGTGCTTCGTGGTCGTCCGAAGCCCGGTCATATTGCGACCGTACATTCTCGGGGGAGCGCTGCCGGTAGTGATGTACAGCAGCTACATTCCTGTCAAGCCTTTCTTCAAGATGAGAGGAGGAACAACCTGCTTCTCGTACCCCTATTACGCAATTTCACTATTGGTGTTGAGAATTTTACTTCCGTCAGTGTATTTTCAGTATATCAGAAATATATGCATGTGTTAAACATACGTGATGTCTGAGTGCACAGGCATAGCTGTGAACAAAAATCTAGTGTTCGAATATTTCGATACAGTCATGGACGGAATCACTGTGTATGGATGATACAATAAGTGTCTCTGTCCGGGGATTCGGTGCTTGTGTTGTCCTCATCATTTAATCATCACCATCATCATTCTTGACTGGGTAGATAGGACTGTGTACAAAAAATTGTGCTGTGTAGAAATTGGGACTTTGTACGGGCGCTGATGACTGCGCAGTTGAGCGCCCCAACGTCGTCGTCATCATCATCATCATCAGCAGCAGCAGCAGCATACAATAAGTAGTCCTATGATGTAGGTTAGGTTACAGTCTCCGGGCAGAGCCGAAATCCTACTCATAAGAGGTAGTTAAGCGCATAGAGAATCTGAAATGGAACCCAAAGCAAAGAAATCGCTAGCACAGAAATCAGCATATTCGCATGATTCTCTGCCAACTGTTGTCGTCGATTCCAATAACAATATTTTCTACTAAAATTGTGACTACGATTAGTTAAAAACGTAAGCTGGACATTAATATAAATTTTATTTCTTTAGTTTGATAGCCGTCTCGTCCAGTTATGGGGCATACAAAGCTTGGCGTGGAACCTCTCTGGTACAAGACGAAGGTCCTTGGACTGTCTTATGTTTGTTACACGATCCTTCTTTTTTGTCTTATGGGACAAAACTGTTGAGGTCATCGGTTCTTAAGCTTACTGTTTAATCTTACTTAAACTAACTAACGCTAAGGGCAACACACACATCTATGCCCGGGGGAGGACTCGGACTCGAACCTCCGACGGGGGGAGTCGCGCGGACCGTGGCAAGGTGCCCAAAACCACGTGGTTACCCCACGCGGCCACGATCCTTTAGACCGTCGAGACTTCCTGGCAGATTAAAAGTGTGTGCCGGACCAAGACTCGAACTCTGGACCTTTGTCTTCCGCGGGCAAGTGCTCCACCAAGTGAGTTAACCAAGTACGACTCACGCCGCGTCCTCACAGCCTTACTTCCGCCAGTACTTAGTCTCCTACTTTCCAAACTTCACAGAATGTCTCCTACGAAGAGGGAGCTCCTGTGAAGTTTGGAAAGTAGGAGACGAGGTACTGGCGGAAGTAAAGCTTTGAGGACATGGGATGAGTCGTGCTTGGGTGGCTCACTTGGTAGAGCACTTGACCGCGAAAGACGAAGGTCCCGAGTTCGAGTCTCCGTCTGGCACACACTTTTAATCTGCCAGGAAGTTTCATATCAGCGCACACTCCGCTGCAGAGTGAAATTCTAATTCTGGCTTTAGGCCGTTGTTTGGCCCTAATACAAGCTATCTAAGCACACTGTTTTCGGTGGCATGGAATCAACTGTTGTAAGCCAGTGCCAGTCACGGCGTGAGGAACAGCATATGAACCGGATGGACGGACCGCGTGGGACCGAGTTTCAGGCTGTCTCACATTTGCTGAATCCTTCGCGGAAACGACCGATGTGGCGCAATGATTAGCACACTAGCTCGCATTCAGAAGGACGACTGTTCAGACCATCCGGATTTAGGTTTTCAGTGATTTCCCTAAATTGCTTCAGCAATATCTCGGGATGTTTCCTTTGAAAGGGCTCGGCCGTCTTCCTTCCCCACCCTTCCTTCCCCACCCTTTCCTTATCCGATGGGACCGATGACCTCGCTCTTTGGTCGTCTTCCCCAAATCAACCAGCCAACCTTCTCGGAAGTAGCCAGTACTGCACAACATTTCATTCAGTATTGTAGCGGGGCATTTTTCGATCTGCTCAGCTCTCTTCAGTTCGGCAGAATCATGGTGTCAGCACTGTTATCCCTTTATGGTTTTCTCGTGATATGAAGGACGTCTGCTGGTCCAGAGGCTGTTTGCACACAGAGAGGCAGATGGGGATGACAGAAGAGAACGTTGAGATTTCTCAATATATATTATGCAACTGCAAAAGCGGGGATACTGCACATTTGCTATCGAATGATATTACAATACCATGCTGAAAGAACTTACAAATTTAGTTGACAAAATAAGAGCAAAAAAACTACAACGATCGACAGACGGGATTCACTGTTCTGTTTACTAAGAATCAATCTGTTCTAAATTTGCAGGCATGGAACACGTGAAGTAGTTGGTGGTACGGAAAGTATTTTTTTTTAAGTAGCACAAATAATTATAATTACACTGTCAGTTTAACAATTTTAGATGGAACTGAACGAAGAGTATATATATATATATATATATATATATATATATATATATATATATATATATATGTGTGTGTGTGTGTATGTATATTACTGCAAAGTATATTGGTTAAGTCAAGAAACATGGTTGGATTTCAGCATAATTTCATATATGGTCAAATTATTTTTCTTTTTCTTGTGCTCTTGTTGCATATCGCCATGGTTTTTATGGAATTTGGCAAGGATGCTTGAGGGTGTAGCCAGGTGCCCTTCCTGACGCCACACCATTAACCCAGGAACGGAATGTGTACCGCAAAGGTCTTCGTATAGTGTTATTAGTGTGAAAGTCATCGAAAGTTCTCTAAATGTTTGCAACACGTGTAACTGAGGCGAGACAAGAGTACAATCCCAATATTTACCTCTTGGGTGGTAGGAAACAGCCTAAATACCTCATCTAGGCAGGCTGGATCACCGGCAGTTGTTGCAAATCAGTCGGGTACATGCGATCCCTGGCCGGCGCACCTCCCCATCCGGAAAGCGGCCCCTTAACTCGCACAGCTATTCGGGTGGATACAAATACGTGCCATTAGCTGTTATATACTAACTAGAGCAGCAATTCCCTCTGCCAGGTAGAACGGTTTAGTGTCGTTTCAAGGACTGGTAGGATACAAAGAAATGTGAACTGTATCTGATATTGATTAATCACTTTGAACGGCACGAAGAAGCTGTTAACTCACGTGAAGCTGCGTTATCAGCATCTGGCAGAGTTGGAAAGTGTCCTTATTGTGGGTCTTCATATGTCTGGATGCTTGAATCGTGCAGTATCAAAATTTTTGAGGCGTTTGGATGTGGTAGTGGTTTGTTCTGCTGCAAGGGAAAGGGAGGCACGTATAATCCTTGCCAAATTTCCTGCCGACCGCGTCTGACCACCACGAGGGAGGGTCGCCGTATTGTGCACTAAAAATATCGTAACAGCTTCACATCTTCACGTGCCATCCGAGAACAAGTAATGAACCCCCGGAAAAGTGCTGGACCATCTAGGATGTCAATTTCGTCACAGTGCCTGTATTCGATACCTAGGACAAGCTACAACATTTGCGATCTAACTTGCCTCACGAGGATACAACAACATAATTATACCCTTCCAAGCTGAGTTAGTGCCTGCATACACGGCGGCGGGGTTCTAACGTCACGATGTTAAATGGACTCATACTTCGAAGTTCTTTGTAAATTTACTTCCGATTTGTAATCATTAAAATAACAACGCATGTCCTTCCAGTGTGTGTCCATCCATTTCGTTTCCTCTTTCTTTTCAGCATGCTGCACTTCTATTGTCATCCAATGTACATGTACAGGTCACAAGCGTTTAAAAACTCCATTATGCAATTTTCAGTACGTCATGATGTGTGGATGGTGGTGATACTAACGGGAAACACTATTTGCTTAGCTTAACTGAAAAATTAACTTGTTCGTCGCGATACAGTTCACACGGAAAAAATTGTTAATTTGAGCACTTTTACATCTGGAGTCACATGAAAAATTTGTGCTCTGGAACTTCCTGGTAGATTAAAACTGTGTGCCGGACCGAAACTCGAATTCGGGACCTTTGCCTTTCGCGGGCAAGTGCTTTGCCAACTGAGCTACCCAAGCACGACTCACACCCCGTCCTTACAGCTTACTTCTGCCAGTACCTCGTCTCCTGCCTTCCAAACTTTACAGAAGCTCTCCTGCATAATTTGCAGAACTAGCACTCCTAAAAGGAAGGAAATTCGGAGACATATATTGGCCACAGCCTGGGGGATGTTTCCAAAGTGAGATTTTCACTCTGCAGCGGAGTGTTCGCTGATATGAAACTTCCTGGCAGATTACAACTGTGTGTCGATCCGAGACTCGAACTCGAGACCTTTCCCTTAGAAGGCAGGAAACGAGGTACTGGCAGGAGTAAAGCTATGAGAACGAAGCATAACTCGTGATTGGGTAGACAGTTGGTAGAGCACTTGACCGCGAAAGGGAAAGGTCCCGAGTTCGAGTCTCAGTTCGGCCCACAGTTTTAAACTGCCAGGAAGTTTCGTATCTCATCTTGGAGTTTGTGCTCTCTCTTCTGCCTTTCCAATGGTCATGAGAAAGTAAGTTATCGTTATAGAAACTTACCCGCAAGAGAATCATTAGGTGCCGTCTAACGCATGTCCAATCCTAGATCTTTCAGGGGAGTCAGCTATAGATCGTAGTAGTTGTGGCTTCTGTGCCTTTGTGCTTCTTCTCACTCTTCTTTCCAAGCATGCACTGACTTAGTGGTCACCGTGCATTCGCGTTCTTTAAGAGGAGCCCGAGGAATTCATTTTGTTGAATGCTTTCATTTTCAGGAATTATTGCAATGGTAAGTGAAGTTCTGTAGGGATCAACAACATTATGCAGTCTGTGCATTATGTGTAGATAATCTGTAGCACTTTTAACCACTCAGAGAGGGTCACTTTCTCCATAAGACAGCGATGATCCTCTGTCAGAAAATGGTCCAAATTGCTCTGAGCACTATGGGACTTAACTGCTGTGGTCATCAGTCCCCTAGACCTTAGAACTACTTAAACCTAACTAACCTAAGGACAACACACACATCCAAGCCCGAGGCAGGATTCGAACCTGGGTTCGTAGCGGTCCTCTGTCATGATGCTCGCCATCACAGTTGGATCGTTTCAAGAAGAAGGAATCAAAGACGGAACAGAGTAGTAGCCGACACATTTAGAACACGTAACTGCTTCTTTGCTACGTTGGTTTACGTGCTGTAGGGCTGTGTCCCTCATGGCGAAGGCTTTTATATTACATAATGCAACATGTGACACGTTGACATCCCACGATGCAGCTTGCTTTCGACTGAGACGCTCCAGCTAGTTTACGAACTGGAAGGTTTCACCTGCTTCTTCACTTTGTGAATTTGAAACAGGTTTTCTTGTTACGCTAATGAGGTCGGTTCAGGTAACTCGAACTTTAGCTCCAGGTCTCCTCCCTACCCATAGAATGCATCAATATCGTAATTCGTGGACGCGACACAATATCAGTATAACTTGGTTCTGAATAACACATTACCAGTTACTTAGCACGTCTACACTCCGTGTAATTCAAAGTTGTATGACATACCGTGTTAGAAAAGAGTGCTCACTCTTCGATTCCTCCCATCAAGCCAGCGAACATGGAAAGCTACATATAAAGCACGACATACAATAGTAGCCAAGCCACAATGAAATTCCCTTCTCATGACTACATCAAAACTTCTTGGAGAGTTTAGATCGTGGCGGGCCGCATCAGAACACTCAGTTGACTGTGACTTAAAATAACAACAATAATAGTAATTGGACATAAGAACTTCTGCAATAAATTGTTTGATAAATATACCGGTTTCGAGTACATAATTAGTCACAAAAAGTATTAGATGAGTTAGCTATTTTGGGGAAATTTGTTCGGAACTAGTGTCAACCTTGAGAAAAAAAAGGGCACATCAATCAAATTCAAAAACGAAAATAAAGCCAAATAAATTTAATTGAACAAGTTTCATAAGAAAAAGAGAAACGCAATCGGCGATGCAAGCACTAAGAATGCAAATTCAAACTGGAGTCAAGTTACCAGCTTAAAATGCTCATCCAAAACATACCATAAGCGAACTGCTCGGATTAAGAATCACGCTACCAAGCAGTGTTAAAAGTTATCTCTGGTCAAAGTCAGCATACTGCGCTAAAACAACCGCAAATGGCCACCACCTCCCGCCTCTCTCGATCACAGACCGTGCCCTTAGTAGAAATGTCGCAATGTTCTCTGAAAATCAGACAAGAAACTTCCTCTCACTGTTTACTGAAACGACTCTGTGTGAGCGATTACTACTGTTATGTTGGACACATTTTCGTTTTCCATTATTTTTTGGCAACTCTTTTTTGTGCAAATACCTTTAAAGTTGGGAGAAAACCGAACAGCGAGTGCTTTAATTTGATAGCTAAAGGGGCATTTCAATAATTAAGTCTTGCGATTTTTAATTTTTTTATACACTCATATTTCTATTAAGTATTTATGTACTCCTATAACCAAAATGATTGTGTACCTGTGCGATGTTTCTGTGTTCCCTTCCCTACTATTTCTCAAGTGTGTTGAGAGAGAGACAGAGAGGGAGGAGTTTTCGTTACTCGTCAATAGCTTAGCAGAGGTAGTTAGCACGTATTTTCTCTGACTACTTCCAGTGCTACTTAGAGACTCGGTCCGGTAGTATGGAGGTTTATCGTATTCTTCGGCTACAATAACTGAAGTTGTTCTTTAAAATTACCTCTATTTGTCTTGTCGAGGAAGTGGTAACGAGTAAGACTTAGTTCACATTGAAGTTCTAATCTGTTTCTTTCAGGTGTAACCACTGCAGGTGATACCGTATAATTCATAACAATTGGGGTTGTATCACGTTCATTAATATTCCGTTTCTTTAGCAAAATCCTTTCTCCTACAGCAGCTTAGCGATGGAAGACAGTTTCAGACAACCTATGTCAAAATGCAGTTAGTTTGTTTCTCTTAAGTGTGCATGCCTTGCGAGCTTCCTATACAGCATGTAGTGGGTATAAGTGCAGATACTTCTTCCACTGACGACTGAGGACGCTGTGCTGAACAACATTACACCGGAATTTACGTAATTTGCAGACTAGTAATTATAGTTGTTACAAGTAGTATGTTTTTAGGTTGGTTAGTACCTCCAAGTATGTGTTACAGGAGCAGCCATTCACGCTTATTTTCCCCTGGGTAGCAGGTGTTGGAATGAGGATGTGTGGACGGAAAATGCTCAGTCTATACCGACAAGCATTGTTCAAATATGCAGGAAACATGCAGTTTCAAACATGCAGGAAAAGTCCAGTCGTAAAGTTTGTGACGTGTTTGTAGGACGACTGTTTGACGCAGAGAAGAAAAACACCGATATTTGTCGATATTACGGTACCTCATATAAAGATATTTGCACTTTTACCCGGTGTACCCCGTATGTTAGTACTAGAATTTTTTTTCTGTCCACTATTATTTTATTTCACAAATTTCGCGTTTTTTGTCGCGTGAGCGACTGATTGATCGCACACACGCGTTGCTCATGTGTGTACTGAGTCTTCAGGCCTGGAAATCCACCTCCTTTTGCTGCAGTCTTTGTAATAATCTTCTGAGGGATTGTCATCTAATTCAATCCGATTTTTGCGAGTTAAGTGATTTGCATTTGTGTACATGTGTTCTCGAACAGCAGTGACATTTCAAACCATTACAATCAGTTCAGAGGTTTTTACTTGCTCTTACTGAAACGGGACTTTGTTCATTGCTGAATCGTATAGTTTTTCGTGTATTTCAGTTCATTGATGAATATAAATCCTATATTTTGTGCCAAATTACCTTTATTCAGATGCTTCTCTCTTTACCGTATTTCCGAAATCATGAGTTACTCTGCAAATTACCGATTTTCTGACTGACCGTTAAATCTAGTTAATCTCCAGCAAAGTGCGTATAAATCTGACGTTTGGAAATATCTCTAGAGAATCTCCTCTCCTCTCTATGTTAAGTATTGCTCATCAGTGTGGGATCCGTACCAGGTCGGGTTGACAGAGGAGATAGAGAAGATCCAAAGAAGAGCGGCGCATTTCGTCACAGGGTTATTTGGTAAACGTGATAGCGTTACGGAGTTGTTTAGCATACTCAAGTGGCAGACTCTGCAAGAGAGGCGTTCTCCGTTGCGGTGTAGCTTGCTGTCCAAGTTTCGAGAGGGTGCGTTTCTGGATGGGGTATCGAATATATTGCTTCTCCCTTCTTATATCTCCAGAGGAGATCACGAGTGTAAAATTAGAGAGATTCGAGCGCGCAAGGAGACTTTCCGGCAGTCGTTCTTCCCTCGAACCATACGCGACTGGAACAGGAAAGGGAGGTAATCACAGTGACACCTAAATTGCCCTCCGACACACACCGCTGGGTGGCTGGCGGAGTATAAATGTAGATGTAGATGTAGAATGTACTTTGACGAATCCTTTCTTTTGTTTATTCCACATACTTTCGAGACGTTGAGGTGTACCACCTAATTTTTGAAGAGAATGCTGCACTGTGTATTGAGTACCAGGTATCACTGCGATTCTGGTTTTCATTTGATACCTTTGGTTTTCCGAATAATTTAACCTGAAAATAAATGTTCAGCTACTTCTTAATGGCAACCCTGAAGCTGCTTCACACAGTCCTACCCAACCTCCCAGCCTGGGCTTATTCAAAGCGATCAGTTTAGCAGCACAGCAGCTATTTGATTTGTAACACAAGAACCAGCATTCTGAATTTTGATTAAATAGTAATCACAGATGTAGCTTTCCTTAGCTCATTGTAATTTTTTTTGAATTAATTATGCGTCAAACTCTAAATTATTGCCGGCCGGTGTGGCTGGAACCGCGCGACCGCTACGGACGCAGATTCGAATCTTACCTCGGGCATGGATGTGTGTGATGTCCTTAGGTTAGTTAGGTTTAAGTAGTTCTAAGTTCTAGGGGACTGATGACCTCAGATGTTCAGTCCCATAGTGCTCAGAGCCATTTGAACCATCTAAATTATTTGTTTGAGACTGACTTTCGTCTTGTCCATTAAGTGGGATATGTTACGTGAAAAATGAGTAGGAACCATTCAGTACACGATCCACACATTCGTTTCACGAGATTGAATCTGAGCTGAAACAGTGTTATTTCACACTCTCTGCCAGAAGAGCTTGCGCAATGTCATTGGATGAATCGAATTTTTTCAGCAAGAACAGAGACCACGCTCCCATGTTATCCTGCTGGCACAGCGGCTTTTGGCCTTAAGAAACCAGTAAGGAGGACCCAGATCGTTGCACTTGTAGCGCTACTGCCAAGCTAAGTTACTCTTCCAAGAGTCTGTAAGAAAGCTTTCGTGGTGCGCTGCTTTCACGAGATTGAATCTGAGCTGAAACAGTGTTATTTCACACTCTCTGCCAGATGAGCTTGCGCAATGTCATTGGGTGAATTGAATTTTTTCAGCAAGAACAGAGACCACGCTCCCATGTTATCCTGCTGGCACAGCGGCTTTGGGCCTTCAGAAACCAGTAAGGAGGACCCAGATCGTTGCACTTGTAGCGCTACTGCCAAGCTAAGTTAGTCTTCCAAGAGTCTATAAGAAAGCTTTCGTGGTGCGCTGCTTTACCTACCGTTGGCTGGTAATCACTTTGTGGCGACCTTTGGGTTATAGCAACATGTGGGCAACAGGACTGCAAGAAGGACTATTCCTGTTCGGTGTAACGGTGATAGACGGAGTGGAGGGAAATACACTCCTGGAAATTGAAATAAGGACACCGTGAATTCATTGTCCCAGGAAGGGGAAACTTTATTGTCACATTCCTGGGGTCAGATACATCACATGATCACACTGACAGAACCACAGGCACATAGACACAGGCAACGGAGCATGCACAATGTCGGCACCAGTACAGTGTATATCCACCTTTCGCAGCAATGCAGGCTGCTATTCTCCCATGGAGACGATCGTAGAGATGCTGGATGTAGTCCTGTGGAACGGCTTGCCATGCCATTTCCACCTGGCGCCTCAGTTGGACCAGCGTTCGTGCTGGACGTGCAGACCGCGTGAGACGACGCTTCATCCAGTCCCAAACATGCTCAATGGGGGACAGATCCGGAGATCTTGCTGGCCAGGGTAGTTGACTTACACCTTCTAGAGCACGTTGGGTGGCACGGGATACATGCGGACGTGCATTGTCCTGTTGGAACAGCAAGTTCCCTTGCCGGTCTAGGAATGGTAGAACGATGGGTTCGATGACGGTTTGGATGTACCGTGCACTATTCAGTGTCCCCTCAACGATCACCAGACGTGTACGGCCAGTGTAGGAGATCGCTCCCCACACCATGATGCCGGGTGTTGGTCCTGTGTGCCTCGGTCGTATGCAGGCCTGATTGTGGCGCTCACCTGCACGGCGCCAAACACGCATACGACCATCGTTGGCACCAAGGCAGAAGCGACTCTCATCGCTGAAGACGACACGTCTCCATTCGTCCCTCCATTCACGCCTGTCGCGACACCACTGGAGGCGGGCTGCACGATGTTGGGGCGTGAGCGGAAGACGGCCTAACGGTGTGCGGGACCGTAGCCCAGCTTCATGGAGACGGTTGCGAATGGTCCTCGCCGATACCCCAGGAGCAACAGTGTCCCTAATTTGCTGGGAAGCGGCGGTGCGGTCCCCTACGCCACTGCGTAGGATCCTACGGTCTTGGCGTGCATCCGTGCGTCGCTGCGGTCCGGTCCCAGGTCGACGGGCACGTGCACCTTCCGCCGACCACTGGCGACAACATCGATGTACTGTGGAGACCTCACGCCCCACGTGTTGAGCAATTCGGCGGTACGTCCACCCGGCCTCCCGCATGCCCACTATACGCCCTCGCTCAAAGTCCGTCAACTGCACATACGGTTCACGTCCACGCTGTCACGGCATGCTACCAGTGTTAAAGACTGCGATGGAGCTCCGTATGCCACGGCAAACTGGCTGACACTGACGGCGGCGGTGCACAAATGCTGCGCAGCTAGCGCCATTCGACGGCCAACACCGCTGTTCCTGGTGTGTCCGCTGTGCCGTGCGTGTGATCATTGCTTGTACAGCCCTCTCGTAGTGTCCGGAGCAAGTATGGTGGGTCTGACACACCGGTGTCAATGTGTTCTTTTTTCCATTTCCAGGAGTGTAGTTACTAAGTGGGAGAATGGTGGTGGGGTGCAACAAACAGGAAAGGGTGGGGGCATGGGTAGTAGCTAATGTCTGACTGCACTCAGGTTGAAAACGACTGTGCTAGGAGGTGGCAAGGCAGTCGCGAGGTCCGCCGGCCAGCCTTGTGCTTCTTGCGAACACAGAGTGGTGGCGGTGGTGGTGTAGGCACCCAGACTTAATACAAGGGAATCTCACCCTCGAGGAGGCGACGCTGAGGCAAAGAGATTTATCAACGGGCTCTCTAGTGCCTGGCCTCAAAAAAGCATCATGTGACAGTAACGTCACACCTCTCTTATAGAAGCAACCCATACAGTGGAGACCTCACATTGTATAACCTAACATCTACTTACAAGAAGAACTAGTCACGATTGTGATTCTAAAATTAGATGTGTGTAGATTTTATGAGCAGCTGAGATCTGCTTCATACTCTCTGTAATGTGCATGCAAAGAAATTAACATATTATCATAAATTTTATCTGGATAACGATTCCATGAAGTCAGAACCTACTCAGTAATGAAGTCTCGCCTTAACTAAATCCAAGCAAAAAAGAAATCTCATAATGAATGAATGAAATAAATATTGTCACAAATATGAGCCAGATGGCATTTGTAAGTACTTAGCAATGTCAAAAGCGAACTCTTTCGAAGACAGTGGGTAATAACAATAGCTGTAACGTATTAAATATGTTAATAATTGAAAATAATAGCAGTGGTTAACACTATTATAAGTGTTGCACAGCAAACATAAGCAGGCAATGAATACTTTCATACGAATCAGAACAAAAATAGTATACAACGAATTTGTTAATGCAGTGCTAATGTGCGGAGATGGGCAGCGATAGGACTCACACGTTCTGCAAATAAATTACCATTTCTTTTCACATAGAGTAGGAAACAGCGTCTAATACGTACATTTGGAGGTAGTCGGAAAATGCCGCAGATGGTATCACACAAAACATAGCTCAGATGTTCGAGAACGAGAAACTTAAATGATGTTGAAAACCTGAAGTGTGAATTACATTTACTAATTTTCAGTAGTAGTTATTTTTAATGACTCCAACGTTGTTGACGATGGCATCCCGGAGGCAGCCAGAGGCAATCGATTTTGTTATATGAAAGATTACAGATTTTTTCATTCTCGATTTCATTGATTTTTGTTATTTGTGCAACATTCGTGATTGATATCGGAATTCTCATTCCTCAATGAGACACAACTGGTCCCTCAGTCACATCTCTATCGGTTCAGTGAAATACGTCCATGCATGGATAGTCACTACCCGTCGGTATCCTGCAATACCTCTTTACGAGGTAGGTCAAACCACCTAAGTTCCCCGAAATATTTAGTATCGTAAGACACGCAAAACTGACTATTGAGCTTACAAACCAAAACTATTATATACCGACAGACGAATGTGCCCCATGTGGTGCATCAGAGGACACATGTTTACCTATAATTTTAAGTGATTTGACCTATATGGTAAAGCAGTGCGGCAAGCTGGCGACAGTGAATGGCTATCCATTTGTGGACGTATTTCTTTGAATCGTTAAAAACGTGACTGGTTTCCCAAATACAGCTAATAATAGAATGAGTATTCAGAAATCGATTATGTATATTCTCTGAATAATCAACATAAATAAGGGCAGTACACGAAAGTGTGTAATCTTTCAAAGTATAGTAGCAGAAATTTCAACAACTGAAAAACAATTTGATCTGTTTAAACGACATTTTTACAGTTAGTGTACAGCTTTTCTATTCATGTACCTTCTCCAAAAGAGCCATGTGCCTTGTTAATGAGTATACGTTTCCACTTAAAGACGATTACGTTAAGAAACCTTCGACAAAATACCTATTTGCATATGGAAGGATAACCTGTTGCCATGTAACGAAAGAAGTAAATACCAATGGTGATTAACTTAAGATCCACTGATGATGGTGCCATTACATATTTGAGCGAACAGACACTAGACGTGACTCCACAAAATACTGTAGAACGAGTTCCTGCCTTTTATGCTCTCTATCTAGCTTCTAGAGCGTACCACAGATAAAAGTATCGGGTGATCAAAAAGTCAGTATAAATTTGAAAATTGAATAAACCACGGAATAATGTAGATGGAGAGGTACAAATTGACACACATGCTTGGAATGACATGGGGTTATTTTAGAAACAAAAAAATACAAAAGTTCAATAAATGTCCGACTGATGGCGCTTCATCTGATCAGAAAAGCAAAAATTAGCATAACAAAGTAAGACAAAGCAAAAATTATGTTCTTCACAGGAAATGCTCAATATGTCCACCATCATTCCACAACAATAGCTGTAGTCGAGGAATAATGTTGTGATCAGCACTGTGAAGCATGTCCGGAGTTATGGTGAGGCATTGGCGTCGGATGTTGTCTTTCTGTATTCATAGAGATGTCGGTCGATCACGACACACCTGCGACTTCAGGTAACCCAAAAGCCAATTATTGCACAGACAGGGGTCTGGGGACCTGGGAGGCAAAGCACGACGAAAGTAGCGGCTGAGCACACGATCATCAACAAACGACGCGCGCAAGAAATCTTTCACGTGTCTAGCAATATGGGGTGGAGCTCCATCCTGCATCGTACGTTCCAGCTGGTGTTTATCAGCCAGGCTAGGGATAATGCGATTCTGTAACATATCGGCGTACCTCTCACCCGTCACGGTAGCAGTTACAAAACCAGAATCAGGAATTTCCTCGAAGAAAAAAGGCCCGATTACGGTAAATGTGGTAGATCCAACCCATACCGTGACTTTCTCGTCGTGCAATGGGGTTTCCACGACAGTTCTAGGACCCTCGGAGCGTGAAATGAGCTTCGTCGGTCCACAACATGTTATTCTAGCAATCGTCATCTTCCGCCATCTTTTGAAACGCTCACACCGCAAATGCCCTCCGCTTCACTGAATCGCCAGGTAACAGTTGGTGATACCGATGGATTTTGTATGGATAGCATCGGAGGGTACGCCTCAGGGCCAACCAAACAATAGTGTATGGAATGCCGGTGCGACGTACGACTGCACGAGCGCTGGCTTCCCCGTGCATAGACGAATCCGCTACAGTTTCTTCTTGAACTGTCTCAGCTGCATTAGGCCTTGTGCTCGGTTGGCCAGTAGGGGGTCTATCGTCTAAACAACCCGTGGCTTCGAACTTCGAAATCATTCTCGCCACAGCTGCATTTGTCCCCTTCCTATGACGATAGGATCGTAACGCTGAACTAGCACATTCCCCATTCTGATAATACCGCTTCACTAAAAGCGCCTTTTCAGGTAACGTCAACATGCTGCGACTGCTGACACTTTGATTCTCTCTCTCATTACAGCTCTTTTTATACACGATTGTCATGCGCAGTCACTGACGTTTTGCTGTCCAACGCCATCTGTCGGACATTTTGTGAACATTGTTTTCTTTTATTTCTAATAAAACCCCATGTCAGTCCAAGAATGCGTGTCAATTTTTGCCTCTCTATCTACATTATTCCGTGGTTTATTACGTTTTCAAATGCATACAGAATTTTTGATCACCCTGTATTACTTTTATCACGTTTTAATTTCAGTGACGGATACTTAACCCAGCACTTGGTGCTCAGGATGAAGCACCCTGTCCCTGATAACTCGAATAGGGATTGAACAGTAAGTTGTTTACATGTACACACGGGATCGTTTGTGTATGTCAGTGTATTTTGCACGACAGATACAACCTGTCGCATACACGCTGGGTGCAGGGAATGGCAGTACGTGTAACTGACACGTGTGTCCATTTCGTAACGTGACGAGTGACGTAACCTGCGCAGGGAGCAGGGAGGGCAAGTAAGCCACGTGCGGCTGGGTACACAGGCTGCGTCCTAATCACTGCCCACTGTTAGCCCGTGCCAGCCGCCGCCGGGGCTAATTAGTGGACAGTTACCCGTCCGGGACCCTGGGCCGTGTCGACGTCCGCGAACCTCTACTTCAGTACAGAGCCTGTAATTAGATGTGCTCTCATCACACGTGTATCTTAGCAGGACGGCGTGGCATGACGTAACTAAATTCCAAAAGCTGATTTATGGCAGCTATTTATAAAACAGATGAAATAAAAACATTATATCGACGTTGAGGTATGATTTATCGTCAACACAAGTAAAGGCGAAGAATTAAATACAGTAAACATTTTGTGTCATAAAGTGAAAAGCACATTAAATGAAATAGTGTACGGTAGTCGGTGGAACAGTCTTCCTGTTGTTGTTGCGGTATTCAGTCCTGAGACTGGTTCGATGCACCTCTCCATGCTACTCTATCATGTGCAAGCTTCTTCATCTCCCAGTACCTACTGCAACCAACATCCTTCTGAATCTGCTTAGTGTATTCATCTCTAGGTCTCCCTCTACGATTTTTACCCTCCACGCTGCCCTCCAATACCAAATTGGTGATCCCTTTATGCCTCAGAACATGTCCTACCAACCGATCCCTTCTTCTGGTCAAGTTGTGCCACAAGCTTCTCTTCTCCCCAATCCTATTCAATACTTCCTCATTAGTTATGTGATCTACCCATCTAATCTTCATCATACTTCTGTAGCACCACATTTCGAAACCTTCTATTCTCTTCTTGTCCAAACTATTTATCGTCCATGTTTCACTTCCATACATGGCTACACTCCATACAAATACTTTCAGAAATGACTTCCTGACACTTAAATCTATACTCGATGTTAACAAATTTCTCTTCTTCAGAAACGCGTTCCTTGCCATTGCCAGTCTTCATTTTATATCCTCTCTACTTCGACCATCATCAGTTATTTTGCTCCCCAAATAGCAAAACTCCTTTACTACTTTAAGTGTCTCATTTCCTAATCTAATTCCCCTCAGCATCACCCGACTTAATTCGACTACATTCCATTAACCTCGTTTTATTTTTGTTGATGTTCATCTTATATCCTCCTTTCAAGACACTGTCCGTTCCATTCAACTGCTCTTCCAAGTCCTTTGCTGTCTCTGACAGAATTACAATGTCATCGGCGAACCTCAAAGTTTTTATTTCTTCTCCATGGATTTTAATACCTACTCCGAATTTTTCTTTTGTTTCCTTTACAGCTTGCTCAATATACAGATTGAATAACATCGGGGAGAGGCTGCAACCCTGTCTTACTCCCTTCTTGACCACTGCTTCCCTTTCATGTCCCTCGACTCTTATAACTGCCATCTGGTTTCTGTACAAATTGTAAATAGCCTTTCGCTCCCTGTATTCTACCCCTACCACCTTTAGAATTTGAAAGAGAGTATTCCAGTCAACATTGTCAAAAGCTTTCTCTAAGTCTACAAATGATAGAAACGTAGGTTTGCGTTTCCTTAATCTTTCTTCTAAGATAAGTCGTAGGGTCAGTATTGCCTCACGTGTTCCAACATCTCTACGGAATCCAAACTGATCTTCCCCGAGGTCGGCTTCTACTAGTTTTTCCAAACGTCTGTAAAGAATTCGTGTTAGTATTTTGCAGCTCTGGTTTATTAAGCTGATTGTAATGTAATTTTCACATCTGTCAACACCTGCTTTCTTTGGGATTGGAATTATTATATTCTTCTTGACGTCTGAGGGTATTTCGCCTGTCTCATACATCTTGTTCACCAAATGGTAGAGTTTTGTCAGGACTGGCTCTCCCAATGGAATGTTGTCTACTCCGGGGGCCTTGTTTTGACTCAGGTCTTTCAGTGCTCTGTCAAACTCTTCACGCAGTATCGTATCTCCCATTTCATCTTCATCTACGTCCTCTTCCATTTCCATAATATTGTTCTCAAGTACATCGCCCTTGTATAAACCCTCTATATACTCGTTCCACCTTTCTGCTTTCCCTTCTTTGCTTAGAACTGGGTTTCCATCTGAGCTCTTGATGTTCATACAAGTCGTTCTCTTATCTCCAAAGGTCTCTTTAATTTTTCTGTAGGCAGCATCTATCTTACCCCTAGTGAGATAAGCCTCTACATCCTTAAATTTGTCCTCTAGCCATCCCTGCTTAGCCATTTTGCACTTCCTGTCGATATCATTTTTGAGTCGTTTGTATTCCTTTTTGCCTGCTTCATTTACGGCATTTTTATATTTTCTCCTTTCATCAATTAAATTCAATATTTCTTTTGTTACCCAACGATTTCTACTATCCCTCGTGTCTTTACCTACTTGATCCTCTGCTGCTTTCACTACTTCATCCCTCAAAGCTACCTAGTCTTCTTCTACTGTATTTCTTTCCCCCATTCCTGTCAATTGTTCCCTTATGCTCTCCTTGAAACTCTGTACGACCTCTGGTTCTTTCAGTTTATCCAGGTCCAATCTGCTTAAATTCCCACCTTTTTGCAGTTTCTTTAGTTTTAATATACAGGTCATTACCAATAGATTGTGGTCAGAGTCCACATCTGCCCCTGGAAATGTCTTACGATTTAATACCTTGTTCCAAAATCTGTCTTACCATTATATAATCTATCTGATACCTTTTAGTATCTCCAGGGTTCTTCCATGTATACAACCTTCTTTCATGACTCTTAAACCAAGTGTTAGCTATGATTAAGTTGTGCTCTGTGCAAAATTCTACCAGACGGCATCCTCTTTCATTTCTTAGCCCCAATCCATATTCACCTACTACGTTTCCTTCTCTCCCTCTTCCTACACTCGAATTCTAGTCACCCATGACTATTTAATTTTCGTCTTCCTTCACTATCTGAATAATTTCTTTTATTTCATCATACATTTCTTCAATTCATTCGTCATCTGCAGAGCTAGTTGGCGTATAAACTTGTACTACTGTGGTAGGTGTGGGCTTCGTATCTGTGTTGCCCACAATAATGCGTTCACTATGCTGTTTGTAGTAGCTTACCCGCATTTCTATTTTCCTATTCATTATTAAACCGACTCCTGCATTACCCCTATTTGATTTTGTGTTTATAACCCTGTAGTCACCTGACCAGAAGTCTTGTTCCTCCTGCCACCGAACTTCACTAATTCCCGCTATATCTAACTTTAACCTATCCATTTCCTTTTTTAAATTTTTAACCGACCTGCCCGATTAAGGGATCTGACATTCCACGCTCCAATACGTAGAACACCAGTTTTCTTTCTCCTGATAACGACATCCTCTTGGGTAGTCCCCGCCCGGAGATCCGAATGGGGGACTATTTTACCCCCGGAATATTTTACCCAAGAGGACGCCATCATCATTTAATCATACAGTAAAGCTGCATGCCCTCGGGAAAAATTGCGGCTGTAGTTTCCCCTTGTTTTCAGCCGTTCGCAGTACCAGCACAGCAAAGCCGTTTTGGTTATTGTTACAAGGCCAGATCAGTCAATCATCCAGACTGTTGCCCTTGCAACTACTGAAAAGGCTGCTGCCCCTCTTCAGGAACCACACGTTTGTCTGGCCTCTCAACAGATACCCCTCCGTTGTGGTTGCACCTACGGTGCGGCTATCTGTATCGCTGAGGCACGCAAGCCTCCCCACCAACGGCAAGGTTCATGGGGGGAGGGGGGGGGGGGGGAAACGACAGTCTTCCTAGTTCCAATTAAATGCTACGCCTTGAGTCGTATAAAGTGTGGCGGAAAATACGTGTTAGAAAGTACTTGTTTATTGATCAGTGATTACATGCCGCATCTCTTTGTGATATTGTTCTATTGTAGCACTGAAAATTCTATTCTCACTCACCGATGTCTCATATTTCAGAATGTAGGAGCTTACATAGGAACAGCGTTTATTGATTGGGTTGTTTGGGGAAGGATACCAGACAGCGAGGTCATCGGTCTCATCGGATTAGGGAAGGATGGAGAGGGAAGTCGGCCACGCGCTTTCAGAGGAACCATCCCGGCATTTGCCTGGAGTGATTTAGGGAAATCACGGAAAACCTAAATCAGGATGGCCGGACGCGGGATTGAACCGTCGTCCTCCCGAATAGCGTTTGATGATCTCAAAGATAATTCACATTCTGGACAAACATCGTTGGTGAAAGACGCATTCAACAGCACATTTGGTCGAAGAACAGCACCGTCTCGAATAATCATATCACGGTGAGTTTACTGTAAGGAACTAAATTCAAATTGTCATGACAAAAGTTACCGTCGCCTCTTACAGATTTTGTATAAAGTCTTCCCTGCTTTTTAAGAGGTTGATGAAAAATTTTGAAAAGACCGGACAGCTACATGAGTCCAGGAAAGCCCAGTCAAGAGGACTTACCTTAACTGTAGTCCACAGAGAATGTGGAACGAATGCGAACCGTGTTTAGTGAAATCAGTACATCAACAAGAAACGCACCACAGCAACTCAATATGTCACGACAGTCTCTTTAGGCAGTAATGAAAGACAAACTCAACCTTTTCCCAAACTATATGCAACTGCGCCAACCTCTGAAAGAGTTGGATGTGAAGTAGCGATAATCTTTTGCAAGCGCTATGATTAAGGCCTTCTAAAATTGATCAGTCGATACGGGTCACATCAGGTTTAGTGATGAGGCACACTTTCATCATCGTGGGTGACCTCAACAAATAGAACTGGCGCCACTGGGCTACTGATAATCCACACATTCCAGCTGCTGCTCCACTCTCAAGTAAAATATCACTGGTTGGATAACAATCGGTGCACAGGGCCCATTTTTACTAAGGGACCTTTCACGGCAGACAAATATAGATAGGTACATTAACATGAATTTGTACTGGCTGCACGGCGGGACCAAATGCTCCGAAACTACTGGTTCTTGCAGGATGGAGCATGTCTGTACCGTACTGTGAATGTCCTCTTTTACTTTCAGGATACATTCCGAGATTAGATTGTCGACCGGACACATTAGGGTTCAATGGACTTGTTACGGATCTGGCTAATTTATTATAGACCCAAATGCAATTCCTGTGATTGTTTATTATGGGTTATCTAAAGGTCCTGAAAAGTACCTGCAAAAGTCCAAGACTTTGGTACTACAATTCCCAGAGAGGTTAGTGCAGTCTTAATATGATCTTCTTTATGAAGACATCAAAGAATTTAGTCAACACTCTAACACTCATCGGTGCAGAAGGTAACCACCTCGAAATCCTTCAATATTAATATTCAGGTTGTCTTTTGTAGCATTGTTATGCTTCAAGAATCTATCACCTGGTGTTATGTCGGAGTAGATATAAATTTATAATACCTATTTTGTGCCTAGTGAAAATACAACAACAGCAAGGAAAAGTGAACATACAGCTGATCAGTTACAGAAAATGAAGCTGTATTGTGAATGTTTATTCTCTCATCCCGACATCTTATATTCACAATGACTGTTTGTCGCCGCGCTGAGTGGCCACGCTGTTGGAGGAGTCATGTCACGGATTACGTGGCCTCTCCCGCCAGAGTTTCGTGTCCTCCCTTGGGCATGGGTTAGTTTAAGTAGTGTGTACATCTAGGGACAGATGACCTCAGCAGTTTGGTCCCTTAGGAATTCACACGCATTTGATTGCTTATAGCGGAGATTTTCACTGTCAGTTGATTGAAGCTCTCTTATTGGTCTGATATACAAGTAAAATTGCCAATTTTAATTATTTGGCTATCGTTTCGTATTCCTGTGGATGGCTTTAAGTAAAATCGTTATCTTTCGGTGTGCTTAATTCATATCACGTAATTTGTTTTAAGTAGCACACAGCACAAGAATTTATGTCTTACCTCAGGAAGGTGAAACCAAATTAGTGTGATATTCGTTTCAAATAATGGTAGATACGCGAAGTATACATGTTCGCGGTACTGCAGTGAAGTATGTGGCATGTAGATACAGAAGGCATTACTTCATTGAATTCAGTTCTGAAAATACGATTTCGCTGTAATTCAACTGTACTGAGAACATATTTCAGAATGAAGTTACCGTAATATTTATTATCCTCTGACTACTAAATTCTGTGTATTCGTTTTTACCTTGAAATAGTAAAAAGAATGGTCATAAGGGGGGGGGGGCGGCAGTTGGCAAGACAGGTCGAGTGTCCAGTATTTTTAATATCTTGGAAGCCGAAAGGTGACATGGAAGTAGTGATCCCTGAGAACAAGAGGGTGGGAAGAGGGGAGAGGGGGGGGGGGGGGAAGCTGACGTGGCCCCCCTCCTAGAATTTAGGTGTGGGCGCCCTTGGATGGAAACTACTCAATCAGTTATACAAACATGAAAAATTTAAGTAATACCATACAGTGTGAGATTGTTGCGGCTTTCTGGCCACTTGTATTGCGTGATGGGTTTCATCTCGCATTCTTCGGCCAACGTTTGTCTAAAGATTTTCCTTACTTTTCGCTAGCAAGAGGAGCTAGTTTTGTAAGTGGCTCACTCACCATTGTTGGTGACGGTGACAGAATTCGCGAGTGTTTCCCCTTTTCGTTACGCTAACCTACACAACAGCAGCATTACTGTCTATTACAAAACAAAAAAGTACCAAAAACTCACTGTCAGTACGAATGTGTCCAAAATGTATCTTAGAAGTAAGAACAAAATGAGATGCCGACTGGACTGAAGTTAGGAGGTAACAAAAAAAGAAAAAAATCACTAAAAACGGTTTAACAAAAATTCTAACCCTTCAGTCACAAAACGTGAAAGGAAAGTAGTCATCTCCGGAATGAGATTTTCACTCTCCAGCGGAGTGTAGGGTGATTTGAAACTTCCTGGTAGATTAAAACTGTGTGTGCTGGACCGAGAC
This sequence comes from Schistocerca gregaria, assembly GCF_023897955.1. Lineage (NCBI taxonomy): Eukaryota > Metazoa > Arthropoda > Insecta > Orthoptera > Acrididae > Schistocerca > Schistocerca gregaria. Next base: position 398,949,562 of record NC_064922.1, read on the forward strand.
TCGCATTCGGGACCTTTGCCTTACGCGGGCAAGTGCTCTACCATATGAGCTATCCAAGCACAGCTCACACCCCGTCCTCACAGCTTTACTTCCGCCAGTACCTCGTCTCCTACTTTCCAAACTTTACAGAAGTTCTCCTGCGAAACCTGCAGAACTAGCACTCCTTTCTTACCAAAAATGTCTTCAAGGACTTGACAGATTGTTTTGATACGTTTCGTCACCAGTCACCATCCAATACTTCGACTTTGCCCAACGTTGCATTCTTTATAGTCTGCTCATTGCCTAATCTTTTCAGTATTGAAACTTTTGTATCTACAGAAATAAATTTCGTCTTCTGTTTTGAAGAGTCAGCTCTCGTATTAGTGAAAACCGACTGGGACAATAAACAATAATAAATACATAACACGACCCGACTACACGCACACGCACACACACACACACACACACACACACACACACACACACAACGCCTGAACAAACACTGCATAACTGGCGGCGGGTGAACAACAATAACGGCTACAGAACGAATGGTTGTAAATATGTTTGTGCGCGCATCTCGGACGTTGATCACATTCACTCGCTGTCTATTTTCAACTTTATCCGTCGTATGCTTAGGATATATTTGAACCTACTATTCATCTCAGATTAAAATTCAGATTAAACGGAGCCTCGGATTGCTGGGGATCGAATTGCCGATGTTTCAATCATTCTCGATAAATACTACCTGAAGAAAAAGAAATTTGTGCATAACTTCATGCCGTTTTTCTACAGTGAAGGACATCACAACTGAATGTCCTAGTTCCTAATGGGTTTATTGGGCAATATGGCCTAGGACGAAGAAATTTTTCGGTTTCTCACGTTTCGTCCAGGGCAGCTCTGGACGAAACCTCAGGAACCGAAAAGTTTCTTCGACCACGGCTACACAACCCGGAAGGCTCATCAATATTCATGACGTTTTATTTGGTGTATTGTCATGAAAGTTGCTCAAAGCTTTTATTAACTGTCATTTTTTTATTTGAGGTTCTAGCATGTATCTTGCGGTGACATGTTGAATGTTGTACATCTGAAGGCTACGGGGAGTGGTCTTTAAGCGTTAGAAAACTGGGCGTCAGGCGGAAGAGTCTAACATTTGTGGCGTAACTTTCGCTTTCGATATTCATAAGTAAGGAGTTGAAGGGAGGGTAGATGGTGTAGGCATGGAAGATATATGCCGTTAACAGGAGAATCGTTTTGTTATGAATTATACCTTACATTCAGTGTGCGAGGTTTAAAAGTGAAAGAAAATCGATGGTATGAAGACTAGAGTTTAACGTTGGTTTTTTACTCATAAATAGTGAGAAATATGGTTCCAAGGACCTTATTTAAGAAAGATGTTTCAAAAAAGCCAGTCTACGGCAGTAACGAGGTTAACACTCATACAAATGCGTAATGGTTTCGGTTCTACTAGTTTATAAAGAAAACGTTATTTACTACTTACTACCAGTGCCGTTACCCCAGGAGAGAGGTCACTGACCTCCATCTCTAGGTCATCTCTGACGAGGCCTGTTGAGCTTATGAAAGTGACGTTAAGCAGTGCATCGAGAGTTGGGCCCGGCAGGTGGCGGGATTTATACTTTAGGTAGCGTGATTACTGCTGGCCGCCTGTTTCTGGAGAGCGCCGATGGGGCGGAGGAGACTTTCCGTTCGGCGAGGGCCATTCGTTATTCCGGCGCGGCGTGCCTGCCGCCAGCTGTTCCGCTTTTATGGCCCTATTCGCGGTTTATGGTGGCCGCCGCGGCGGTAAGCAGAGCGACTTGCTCCATATTCAGCAGCCCGGCCTCGCAAACTTAACTCGACCCGCTGACATCCTCACTGCGGATAAGCAAAAACAAAAAAATTTTGGAATATGCATAGCCACACACAAATCGGAGTGGCTATTTATGAATATTCATTTCATATTGGATCAGCCGGTTTAGGGCTTTGCAAGAGGACTTCGTTGGAAGCCAGTCCTACCGCAGTTTTTCTTTTATTTCCTTTCCTCCTGTTCACTGTGTAAACAATTACATCCTGTTTTATTAGTGACAAGTGATAATTTCTACGTCAGTTCTCCATGCATATACAACTTAAATTGAGTAACGGAGAGAAAATTCTGTCTCTCCGTTTTACAAGGAAATGACTGTAAATTTCTCTCTGTACACGAAAGAGAACATAGTGTTCAACTACAGATCATTGCGTTTTCACTAGAACAATCGTACGAAGATCGTTTAGTAATTATTGCATAACACTTTTTCCACCAATTTTAGTTTTTAAAATGCAGAATTTATCGTGAACCATCATGGACTGTTACCACTTCAGCTTCTATAGTTTCATGAAGTTCTCGTAGGTGGTGGCGCTATACATAGGCTTCAAAATGGCGCCTGTAACGAAGGTGCATTCCAAGCAGAGGGCTGTGACAGAGCTTCTTTTGGTGGAAAACCAGAGCATCACAGATAATCTTAGGCGCTTGCAGAATGTCTACAGAGATTTGGCGGTGAACAAAAGCACGGAAAGTCGTTGTGTGAGGCGTCTGTTATCAACGCAACTAGATCACACACATCTGACCGATCTCCCGCGTGCTGGCCGCCCACCGGCCGGGGTGGCCGAGCGGTTCTAGGCCCTACAGTCTGGAACCGCGCGACCACTATGGTCGCAGGTTTGAATCCTGCCTCGGGAATGGATATGAGTGACGTCCTTAGGTTAGTTAGGTTTAAGTAGTTCTAAGTTCTAGGGTACTGATGACCTCAGAAGTTAAGTCCCATAGTGCTCAGAGCCATTTGAACCATTTCTTGCTGGCCGCCCGCACACACCTGTGACATATACAGAGTTGGCACGTGCAGACACACTAATTCTAATGATTATAACGATTAAATATCTTATGGGTTGTATGCCGCGTCATTGCTAAAAACTAATAACAATAATAAACTAAAGCCGACGTTTCGGCCTAATTGCAACGGCCTTCGTCAGGGTACGACTGGTTTTGCATGTTTTTTTTTCCTTTATTGTTATTTTAAACCTGTTTACAGGCAGGCCTGCAGCAGCATACTACGCTGCTCTTCGGCCGCAGAAAAACATACAAGACAGAAATGATGACAATGTGAGGTGAATAGATGGTGGACATATAAACGGAGACAAAGACTTTTTAAAATACATGGAGCCGTTCACGGGCGTAGAGTCCAAGATAAAAATTGTTCAGGCACCGGGACACATACATAGCCGAGAGTTGTCACACGTGAACGTAGGTGCACAAAAGGAATAACACTGAACCACTTAAGCACAAACGACGGCACACACAGAAACACGAGGCGGTGATCTCTGGCGCGCGAATGTTCACTAACCGTGAACGAGTCCGGGGACCTGCCAAGAGAGGAGGAGGGGGGAGGGGTGGGAGAGGGAGAGAGAAGTAGAGGGTTGAAACGATGCCATGGGTAGGGGAGAGAGGCGGAGGGGAGAAGAGGGGGGGGAGCCCGGGGGAAGAGGGGTGGAGGAAGGGGACGGGGGAAAAGGAAAGAGAAGGGAGGGAGGGTGCCAAGAGGAGAGGCCACAGTAAGTGAGGGTGGGTAGGATCAAAGTTGATAGGAGGGGTAGATGGAGGGGAGGAGGACATCATCAGGGAGGGGGAGCTGCCGGAAGCCACCTCGGGAGAGGGTTGAGAGTGGAGAGATGGAGACCGGGTGGGACGTGGGAATACAGGCGCGGCAGCGGGTGTGGTTGGAAGAGGATGGGCGAGACAAGCGGGTGAGGAGGGTCGAGTTTGCGGGAGGTGTACAGGATTTGCATGGGGATAGGTGCTTCTATTTATTACAGACTCTCGATATCTGACGTCACTGTTGTAAAACTTCTAATTGGCCCTCTAATATGATTGACTAGGCATGATGTATGGGAGGATTGAAAGAAAGAGGCTATTCGTGGATGTCCACGTCGTTAACGATTGGTAGCTGTCCGCCAATCAGCGTTCGGCATCAGATCGGCAAGCTTTCCTCCTGGTGTGCGTGGAAGTGGACTGACAGTTGCTCTACAGGTGTTCGTGCAGATACGTCCGTGTCCACTGTAGCTTCTGCCCCGCGACCGCTCGCGGCCCGTTGGACTGGGATGGCCGGCAGCCAGGTCGCCGGGAGTTTGTAGTCATCTTCTCTGTTGATGTTGCCAGGCTGCTTAATAATTTCGATCGCCTCCCGTATTTTGCGTTCTCTTATCCACGATACTTTCGCCAGTACTCGGGCCTCCTGGAACCTGCTAGGTTGTCCACAGTCACGGTGGTGTTCCTCTATCGTCAATTTATTGTGTTGTTGTAATCGTACACAGGGTTCCTTTTCTGCTAATCGTAAGCTGACAGGTCTCCCTGTTTCTCCTATAAAGGCAGCTCCGCACTCACACCGTAGTTCGTAAACACCTGCAGTGTTAAGATTGTTGACTACATCTCTGGTGGAACCTATCATTTCGTGGATCCTGTGACTGCTTCGAAAAATCGGTTTGAAACCTCGTCGGCGGAGGACGTTGCCTAGCCGTTCACTGATGCCTTTTACTTATGGTAAGTGTACCAGTGGGAGCTTCTTTTCTTTGCCTTCTTCTTGTGTCCTGCTCCCTTTGGTTTTAGCTACCTTTTTTATGGGGTTATCATCATAGCCGCTGGCACGAAACGTGTGTTGTAGCTCCTTTAATTCTTCTGCGATCATCCGGTAGGTTCGGGCAATTAACGTATGCAGAACAGAATACTTTTGAGCTGGGTGGTTGTGGCTCTCTGAGTGGAGGTACTTATTAGTGTGCGTTGGTTTCCGGTACACTTTGTGTCCCAGTTTACCTACGGCAGCTCTGTATACTTCCACATCCAGAAATGGCAATGTACCATTGTTTTCAGTCTCATGTGTGAACTTAATATTTTTTGTGCAGACTATTTAAGTGCTGGAGGAAGTTTCCCAATTCCGCTTCACCGTGAGACCAGATAACGAATGTGTCGTCCGCATATCGTAGCGAACAACTAGGACGTAACAGAGCAGAAGCTGGGGCCGTTTGCTCAAAGGCTTCCATGAAGATGTCCGCAGCTACAGGGGAGAGCGGGGAACCCATTGCCTTCCCATTCGTAATATTTTCCTCGCCCGGTGAGGTACATCTACATCTACATGACTACTCTGCAATTCACATTTAAGTGCTTGGCCGAAGGTTCATCGAACCACAATCATACTATCTCTCTACTATTCCACTCCCTAACAGCGCGCGGGAAAAACGAACACCTAAACCTTTCTGTTCGAGCTCTGATTTCTCTTATTTTATGATCATTCCTATCTATATAGGTTGGGCTCAACAAAATATTTTCGCATTCGGAAGAGAAAGTTTGTGACTGAAATTTCGTAAAAAGATCTCGCCGCGACGAAAAACGTCTTTGCTGTAATGACTTCCATCCCAATTCGCGTATCATACCTGCCACACTCTCTCCCCTATTACGTGATAATACAAAACGAGCTGCCCTCTTTTGCACCCTTTCGATGTCCTCCGTCAATCCCACCTGGTAAGGATCCCACACCGCGCAGCAATATTCTAACAGAGGACGAACGAGTGTAGTGTAAGCTGTCTCTTTAGTGGACTTGTTGCATCTTGTAAGTGTCCTGCCAATGAAACGCAACCTTTGGCTCGCCTTCCCCACAATATTATCTATGTGGTCTTTCCAACTGAAGTTGTTCGTAATTTTAACACCCAGGTGCTTAGTTGAATTGACAGCCTTGACAACTGTACTATTTATCGAGTAATCGAATTCCAAAGGATTTCTTTTCGAACTCATGTGGATCATCTCACACTTTTCGTTATTTAGCGTCAACTGCCACATGCCACACCACACATCAATCTTTTCTAAATCGCTTTGCAACTGACACTGGTCTTCGGATGACCTTACTAGACGGTAAATTACAGCATCATCTGCGAACAACCTAAGAGAACTGCTCAGATTGTCACCCAGGTCATTTATATAGATCAGGAACAGCAGAGGTCCCAGGACGCTTCCCTGGGGAACACCTGGTATCACTTCAGTTTTACTCGATGATTTGCCGTCTACTACTACGAACTGCGACCTTCCTGACAGGAAATCACGAATCCAGTCGCACAACTGAGACGATACCCCATATGCCCGCAGCTTGATTAGAAGTCGCTTGTGAGGGACGGTGTCAAAAGCTTTCCGGAAATCTAGAAATACAGAATTAACTTGAGATCCCCTGTCGATAGCGGCCATTACTTCGTGCGAATAAAGAGCTAGTTGCGTTGCACAAGAGCGATGTTTTCTGAAGCCATGCTGATTAAGTATCAATAGATCGTTCCCTTCGAGGTGATTCATAATGTTTGAATACAGTATATGCTCCAAAACCCTACTGCAAACCGACGTCAATGATATAGGTCTGTAGTTAGATGGATTACTCCTACTACCCTACTACTCCTACTACGACAGGCATAAGCGCACCCGATCGCAGATATCTGGAGGGATCCGATGCTGTAGAATGCGCATAGTCTCCTCAATAGGTACGTTAGTGAAGAGAGACTTGATGTCAGACCTGACCATAATGTCAGATGGCTTTATTCGCTGTTCCCTATTCACTTGTATGAAGTGGGAAGAGTCATTCACGTAGCAGTCTGTTTGTCCCGCAAGACGGCGTAACTTAGGTGCCAAATGTTTCATTGTATAATACGTAGGTGAATCTATTCCGTTCACTATATGCCTCAGCGGATAACTCTCCTCATAGAGCTTTGGTACTCAGTAGATTCTAGGAGGAGGAGGAGGAGGAGGAGGAGGAAGAGATTATGTTTGACGTCCCGTCGACAACGAGGTCATTAGAGATGGAGCACTAGCTCGGATTAGGGAATGATAGAGAAGGAACCAGCCTGGCAATTGCCTGAAAGGATTTAGGAAAATCATGGAAAACCTAAATCATAATGGCCGGAGACGGGTTTGACCCGTCGTCCTCCCGAATGCGAGTCCAGTGTGCTAACCACTGCTCCACCTCGCTGAGTTTCTAGGAGGAATAGGCACCTTGGTGATTAGTATTTTGGCTGTGTCAGGATCAGTTCTCGAGTCCTTTACGAGGGCCTTCGTATTTCTGTATATCCTCCGCGTCGGGTCACTCCTTAGTACTCTGTAAATGGGATCGCTTAGCAGTTCGTCCATCTTCTTTTCATTTTTAGAAGTGTCCATCAGAACCGTAGCGTTTCCTTTGTCCGCATGTAGGACGACAATATCCTTGTTATTCCTGAACTCCTTTATGGCTTGTCTTTCTTCATGTGTGATACTGACTCTGGGTGGTTTTGCTGTTCGTAAGATTCTTATAGTTTCGTGTCTTATCTTTTCTGCTTCGACATGTGGTACTTGGTGAAGTGACGCCTCCACAGATTGAATGATCTCTTCTGTGGAAGCATTTGTGGGCGTAACTGCGAAGTTTAGCCCTTTGGACAAAACTGACGTCGCTGCCTCACTGATGGTCTGTGTCGAGATGTTAACCACGTACGAGCTGTATGCAGACTTAGCTATGAGTGTTGTTTGTTTCCCGTTAGCTCCTCAAATTTCTTTTTCTGTCAACTACTGACCATTCTAGGTTATTGATGGGTCGAAATAAAACACCTAACTGCACAGCTGGACATCGCTGTTGCTATTGCTAACACACTGGTCAACCAGTAATCAAAAGTGTATGTGCACAGGGTTTTTCGCCGCCTAACCTCCCGACTTCCGTCTGTTTGGCCCAGTGAGGGATAGAGCAGTATGCAGATGATGCGGCGTTATTGATGCAGCAAGACGTCACCTCCGACGTGGACCCGTAGAGTGCTATTACTAGATATATATGCGCTTCCAGTACGGTGACGTGAGGCCGTTGTATTAAACGGATATTATATTGAAAAACGGTTTTTTTTAACCAAAAGTTGGGGGAATAGTATGGTGTGTTGGCCTTCTGAATAAAACTGTTTCAGAAAAAAATGTGTTGGATTACTTGTTTAACTTCCAACTGAATCGTGATAAATACTGCTGAGCAACTGAACTGCTAGTAAATGCAATGTTTGAGGAAAAGCGTCCTTGTCGTCAAGCGAATAAGATGCTACGGCGTATTGTGAAGGTATGGGGTTGTCGCCGGGCCTTGAGTGTGATATATGGCAGTAGGACACTCAAGACCAGTGATATCAAATATCATTCAAATGTGTGTGAAATATTATGGGACTTGACTGGTAAGGTCATCAGTCCCTAAGCTTACACACTACTTAACCTAAATTATCTTAAGGACAAACACACATACCCGTGCCAGAGGGAGGACTCCAACCTCCGCCGGAACCAGCCGCACAGTCCATGACGGCAGCGCCTTAGACCCCGTGATGTCAGATAGAGGCGAATGTGACGCTCCACCTCCAACGTTGTTACGGCACTGAGACTGTCACGTTCCAGCGCATCCCAAACGTACGATGTGTGCCTCAGCCAGAGTCATGGGCCAGTGGCAACAAAATTGTATGTGCGAGGTTGCGTAGATTATGGCAGCATATAGGATTTATTTAATCGAAATATTATCACAAAAAAAGATCGTAATTACGTTTTAAAATGTGAAACTGTGTTAATTCGTCACTTTTTCGCTACTAAACTGCTCAACCGATTTTGATGACATTTGGCATGGAGGTGGCTTGGACCCTGAGGAAGAACAAAAGCTACCTTAGATGGTAAGAAAAAGCCGCCACCTGTAAGCATGAAGCAGAAGGCAGAACACCGTTCTTTCCACATCACTGAAAATAACCCACGTTAAAAATATTCAATTTGTTGAATTACTTTATACATTGTATAATGTATAGCTACTTCTATAGCACGCTGCATAGATGTGAGTTCCTACCCATGTCCGTCCACGTGCACTACTTGACAGTAGCGCTGGTGTGTGTGTGTGTGTGTGTGTGTGTGTGTGTGTGTGTGTGTGTGTGTGTGTGTGTGTGTGGGTGCGGGTGCGTGGGTGCGCGTGCGCCTGGGTGCGTGCACGTGGGCTGTGTTTTCGTGTGTTGAGTTGGATGGAGGGGGACAGGTGAGGAACATGTCACGAGATACGCCTACGTGTATAGCCAGACACAAAAGAGGGCAGGTGACATTGCACGTACAATAGCTTATTGACTCACAGATATGTAGTGAAGGTGGTTTGCAATTTTTAGTGTTCTTGTACCGATCGGAGGGTCACACTGATGTGTGTAAACACACATAGTTACTGTGTGCGCTACATAAGGGTAGAGAGCATGCGAATGGATGGCAACATCTCAGCTGACAGTAAACCACCTGTACGGACGCATTGCAAAGGTCTGTTGACCAGTACAGTGGTCACGTTACGCGCAGAAGACTTGTCAAGCACATAAGTTGATCGATGTAATCACCGTTGTCAAAATTATGTGGTGCTGACATGGAATCTGTTTCAGTTGAAAGGTAGTGTTGAGAGCTTACGCAGCACGGGGCACCCATGTTCGACAGGAGCACAGGATGATCGACATCCACAATTTCTTAGTCAAACGTTACACACCACAACACCATGGATTCCTTTAAGATGTACAAGAAGTCATGCAGAATGGACGTTCCAGAAGTTGGGTCAAATGGTGTTTACGGACGAAACTCGGATCTGTTAGTATACTGACAGCCGCAGACAACGTGTCTGGAAACAACCTGGTTATACCGAACACCTACAACACTGTGTTCCACGTATGCAACCATGTAGTGGTGGAGAGAAGTTCTGGGGTGGTATTACAGGGGCCACCGCTCACCACTGGATGTTGCTGAAGACAATCACACAGCTAGACAGTAAAGGGACGAGATTGTGCAACCAATAGTGGACCCTTATGCTCTATATTTTGGTGACAATACCATCTAGGTAGATGATAACGCACACACTCACCATGCTGTTCTCGTGGGCACGTTCCTTCGGATCACGAGAATGGAGTGGCCTGGATGTTTCCCTGACATGAGCCCAACCGAACATGTGCGGACTGATTGAAACGAGCTTTCTCGGAACGTCGGCAATGATACCGTACTCTACGGGACATAAGCAGAATCACTGTAGAAGGTTGGTAAAATTTGGACCAGGGCTGACTTCATGATCATATAGATGGTATGCCACGTCGTTTTCATGCCTGCATTCAAGTGGCGGGACATTCCACCACGTATTGACTATTGATTATGCTTTTGAGTGCTACAGAAAACCTCCGATGGAAAAAATATCGGTATGTCGTTTAGAATTAAAGTTTTCTTTATTTTTTCTTTTTTTTATTCTGCTATACACACTTAAAATGAATATATAGAGTGACATACGACGAAGTTAGAATCTTTCAGGAATGATCGAAGGGGAAAATGTATGTCAGAGGCAAGAGACACTAATATGGAAACGACCAATTCAAAAGTTATAAGCAAAAAACATTGTGATGCCTCTGACTGTGGACCTTTTCTACTCCAAGTTCTTTACTTGACATGTTTCAGGCGTAGGTAATATGGACCAAAACCAGAAAATTTTTTTTAGTGAACATGGGCTCTAAAATGCTTACCTTATGAGCTATGACCACTTGTTCAGCAGAAGAGATGTGTTTCACAGTAGGGAAGATGATCAAGTGCCAATAGTTCTTAAGATATGTACTTTAGAGCCCATGTTTATTGTATATATTTTATTCATATTTTGGTCAGTTGTATCGCCTCCCAAAATATGGGAAACAAATAACCTAAAATGGAAGACGTTCACAGTCACAGTTAACAGACCGATTTTCGCTTTTGACTTTCGACTGTGTTCTTTTTCTGGATGGGGTCTGTTACCTCAAGCTGATATATTTACCAGTCTCCATCAACCCCGGAAGTTTGTAATATCCTGACGGTGTTGATGAGTATAAGCAAGCCTCAGAGCCGTTTTCCCCCATGCCTTTAATTTCAAAACGAAAGGGTAATGGAAATTTTTTTTGATGTGTGTTTATGCCCCTATGAGTCTGTCATCAACTATTCCAGCTCATGTGAATGTGAAACGATGCTCATGTCCCACTTCCATGATTGCTCGAGAATTCACATGTTTCCTCACTCGTTTACGGTGTGATAGCTTGCTATGCAGTTTCTTGTGGACCCCGCCTAATCTATAAATAAAATTCAGGCTAAGAAATGCGGATCTCAGCGGTATCTGAACAGGTAGTTTCTAGACAATCATAATGGCAGATCTTTTCTGAGTTTCACCAGTAATACCACCTTAGGAATACATTACACTTTTTAAAAGAATAGTATAATAACTAAATGATTAATGGCTGTAGGAGAGGGGTGGGGGGGGGGGGTAGGTGAGGAGATGCTGTACGCACGCCTGCGCTTGGTTGCGGTGCTTGTACGAAACGCCAGTTAGAGCGGTGGATGGGGAGACATAAGCCTGGCGCTAGCAGCTAGGTATTCAACATCACATGAGGCCAATCGAGCAAGTCGGGTAATTAAAGCACCAGAATGAGAGATTCAGGAGGATTAATATTCTGATGTTTAACCTGCACACATACCAAGAAAGGAATGCTCGCCGGATAAGTGACAAACAAGACATTCACTTCGTCAGTGCATCTGACGATGAAAATATGGTCGTTGGTAGACTTTTGTGCCCGTTGGACGCTTACATACTGCCTTTCAGATGTGAACTCTTTCGTTACGAATTAAGCTGGGAGGAGTCTGGAACGCAGCACTGGTCACCAATCCAAAAGTCTAGTGGAACACACATGCAGGGGATGAGATAGAAAGCACAGTACTGGGGCATTCTTCCTCGACATCGAGGAAGCCTTCTGCAAGGTCTAGCATTATGGCTTAATCAAAAACTTTCCTAGTTAAACATTCCACGGCACCGGACCTGCTTAACTGACTCGTTCCTGGCAGGGAGGCAGTACCGTGTCAGGTGCGGCAAAGAGATTAGCACCATGAGGAAGGCTGTGGCCGGTGTCCCGCAGAGCTCAATTCTGGCCGCCGTATTACACATGCTCTATGCGAACGACGTGCAAGAGGTGAAATTGCCTCGTACGCAAATGACATGTCGGTTTACAGAAGCAGCAGCAACATCAATTCATGGCACGAAACTACAGGAAGATCTAGACGCTGTCACCCATTGGTGCAAGATCTGGAAAATAATGATAAACACTGACAGAAGTTAAGGTACAAGAGAAAGCTCCAGATCGCTAGAATTTCGTGACAGGAGTAGTAACAGACTGAAGCGACTCGGCGATCTGTCGTTCTGTCGTGCCTTAGCTATAGAGACGCTTAACATCTGCGAAACAAATCAATAGTGCAGGCCGCGCGCGGTAGCAGCGCTGTTTGAGGCGTCTTGTAGCGGTCCGCGCGGCTTGCCCCGTCGGTAGTTCGAGTCCACCCTCGGGCATCTCTCTCTCTCTCTCTCTCTCTCTCTCTCTCTCTCTCTCTCTCTTTTCACTCTCTCTCTCCTCTCTCTCTTTCTCACACTCTCTCTCTCTCTCTCTCTCTCTCTCTCTCTCTCTCTCTCTCTCTCTCTCTCTTTTTCACTCTCTCTCTCCTCTCTCTCTCTCTCTCTCTCTCTCTCTCTCTCTCTCTCTCTCTCTCTCTGTGTGTGTGTGTGTGTGTGTGTGTGTGTGTGTGTGTCGTCCTTAGCATAAGTTAGATAAAATAGTGTCTAAGCTTAGGGACCGATTACCTCAGCAGTTTGGTCCCCTAAGACAGCACAAATTTCCAATACTGCCAGAAGTACAGACTGCGCTATGTACTGTGCGTTCTACTATGCTGTACGAGTCACAGTTGTGGTATCTGGTGGCAGACACACATATGAGCTTTATTTCAGTTTTACATGCATGAAGTATCAACATCTGACCATTAACGTTTTTTCATATGAGTGACATGACCTGTTACAGCAGGGGAAATAAGGGAACCAGCTTAAAAATGCTCGTATAGGAGCAGAAAAAAGGCGAACTTGCCCAGATTTCAAGGGCTGACTGAGAAGTGCGATACCAGATGCCTCATTCTGTCTTTCTCAGCACCTTCAAAAATTTTCTCAAATGTTTTTGCATGGGAATATATTCGCGTTTTTTATGCTAAGAGAGAACGGAACAATGAAAGTGGGAAAGAGGCAGAAAAGTAGCAGAAAGAGCAAAAGAGACTATAAAGTGTTACAGGAAGAGAGGGGCACAGTGTCAGTGGAAGATAGATGATAGTGACAGAATGATGTTAGGAAAAGAGCGAAGGAGATAGTGCCAGTGGGGAGCGAAATAAAGTGAAGGAGGAAATGGAAATGGGTGAAAGTCAGTGATAATGAGTTACACTCTCTATGAGAATGAAAACGAGGTAGAAAGTAACAGTGACAATAAATGTAAATGCCGTGTGGATATGGCCTCCCGTTGAGTAGACCATTCGCCTGGTGCAAGTGTTTCGAGTTGACGCCATTGCGGCGACCTGCGTGTCGCTGAGGATGAAATGATGATTATAATGACAACACAACACTCAGTCCCTGAGCTACAGAAAATCGACCCTGCCGGGAATCGATCCCGCGCCGTTAGGTATGACATTCCGTCGCGCTGACCATTCATCTGCCGGGGGCGGACATAGTGACTGTGAGATGAGACAGCAGTAATGGGAAGGAATGAATGAAACCACAACAGTAAGAGGGAGCGATAGAGGGACGGAGACAGTAGTAGTAGTAGCAGTAGTAGTAGTAGTAGTACAGAACGAAAGAGACTGTGGCTGACTAACAGGAGAGAGTGGCAGTTAGAGAGACCCAAGGCGGTAATGCCTATTAGCTGGGCTTAATGAATGACGGAGAATGGGAAACTCGGAGTGGACGGGTATGGGCAACTTACAACAATAAGGTAGCAGTGTGACCGAGTCACAGTTACAGGAGCATGTGCGAGTGAGAGGTGAGCTGCATCTTAAAAAGGGTGCTAATATGTTCCCACTCCAAAATATTTGAGAACATTTGTAAAGGTCTTGAGGAAGGAAGAATGAGACCACTGGTACCCCATTTTTTAGTCAGAGTATTCTAAACAGAACCATTTTCGCCATTTTTGTGCTCCATTGGAGCTTATTTCCTATGGTGGAATTATATACCATGTACAGACGTCAGCGATTCAGTTTGCCAGTGGACCCGAAGATGGGAACGTGCCCATTGAATACCAAAATCTTACTGTTCACCAGTGAACTGTTTTCTTATTAACTGCAGTAGGAGAAGTTGAAGAATCAAACCCTTCATGATGGCCATGCTGTCGTACACTGCTTCACGGTAGTAATACGAGCTTACGTCAGCGAGACAGGCAGCTGTCCCTTGCTTGCAGTCCGGACATGAGGAAAGGGGCTTAACACGAGCGCGGGCAGTTCAGTGCGCCGAGGAGGCAGCGTTCAGAACGAGCGCGGCGCTCCCTGCCGCCGTGCGCTGCAGCCGCGGCTAATGAGGGTTACAGCCGCGAGCGCCGGGCGCTGGAGGCTGGGGGCGGCATTGAGGCGCGCCCGCCGCGAGCATTCACGTGTGCTCCCCGCCACTGTGGGATCAACGACCTGCACCGTTGCCGGCATGTTAGCCGCTCCCCCTGCGCCAGCCGATCGAACGCGACAAGCAACCGCAATTTTCATACGAGGGCTACCGGGGGCGCCTCGCCGCTCCTCTGCCCCGCGGGGAGAGGGGAACTCTGTTCCCGTTGCAGGCGTGTTGTGCGTGAATTCACGCGAGCGGTCCAGAGGGCGCGGAAAATCTCCCAGCTGGTATGTGTCGTCGCCCAATTTCGACGAATAGTGTCGGTTTGTTTACCGTGGCATACAAAATGAATTTTGAAGCTGAATTTTACGTATTCATTCGATAGAGCGGTCCCAGATTAGTCTAGAGTGACATTTGTTTTATCGATATGTATTAACAGCGACAGCAAAACACTACGAATACGGAGCCAGCCAGGAGGGACTCAGTAGCGGTGCATGCTTGGCAGTAGCAGTCAGCCGGGGCACGATAGTGTTGTCGTTGCTGGAGTCGGCTTTATTCTTCGTGTTTGCTGTCCCATGTCGATAAAATACAAATCGCTCCAGTTTAACCTGGGACCACTCTTTCAAATTCTTTCTTTCTTTCACTGGTGCTATTTCCCGCACTGGCGCAGGGTCGGCATTGTTAGGAACGGATTTGCCAAGTTAGAATGAAGGGGTGACCGGATGCCCTTCCTGCCGCCACCCTGTACCACCTGGGACGCAATTAGCTTACCCCATCTGTCTGCATCTAGTGTAATTCATGGAATAGTGCGAAAGTGATCGATTGTCTGCGAGTCGTGTAACTGAGGCGGAACGTGGGGACCAGCCTGGTATTCACGTAGCGGGATGCGGAAAACCTCCTAAAACCCACGTCCAGGCTGGCTAGCACACCGGCCATCGTCGTTAATCCGCCAGGCGGATTCGATGCGGAGCCGGCGCGCCTACCCGAGTCCAGGAAGCAGCGCGTTAGCGCTCTCGGCTATCCTGGCCTGAGACCACTCTTTCGATTGGCCACACAAAATTCCTCTTCAAAAGTAATTTTGGTTGTAACGGAAACAAACCGACTCTTTCCGTCGACATTGGGCGTCGCGTGAAAGACGTCATGAGCACCATTTTTCTGGGCTGACTCAAGCGACACACAGCGAAAACGAAATTGCAAATATCTGCCGAAACACCAGAGGAACTGCTCCTGACGAATTTTCTGAGTGACACCCTGTATGTAAGTGACGTTTTTGTTGCTGCCAAAAAACGAACCATGGAGCCTCGTTACCTAATGTTGATTGTATAACACAAACTGCACTTACATAAACACTGAAACATTATTCGGTATTGAGCAACATGGCTACAATTAGGTCATTTTTGCTGAAAGCCCTCCAAACGAATCCTTAAAATCAAAAAAAAATATTATGTTACTTATTCAGAACTGATGACTGTGGTGATCAGGGGAGGTGCAAAATTTCTTATTCGTTTCACAAAACCAGTCATTGCCGATGTAAGCTGTGCGAGCAAGGGCCTTCTAATCTTGGAACGCAGCATCACCAGTGGTGAGCAAACGTTACTCCATTGGATGGACCTGATCAACCGACAAGATCGCATAATCCTTGCCATTAAGGTGACTTTTCAGAGTACCCATTAGGCTTATGGAATGCTACGATATGGTAGTCGAAATCATCATCGCCATATGTCACTCATGGGATGCAAACTCGGCCAGAAGTTGGTAACAATCTGAAACAAGGCACATCCGACCTAAGGACTCGATTCCGTTGCTCCATAGATTATGATTTTACGGCTTTAGTATTAGTTGTGCAATTTCAGCTCTCTCTTAAATTTCCTGTTTCAGGAGCGTCCTCCTTGTTGTTTGGTGCTGACTAGGTTCACGAGTGCGGCTTACAGTTCTGCAGACTTGCACCTGTCATTCCCTAAATTTTCGTCATAAGACTCATCAATAACCGTCTAGTACCACCACTCAACACACACTTTCGTCCGCGTTGTGACTTAATTTTTCCTGTATGCGACATACATCTTAGACACAGTTCTTCTTGAGACAATAAACTTGCCAAACGAGTACCAACAACGTTCCCACATTCCATTTCACTTATCCCCAGTATAATGCACTCTGCTGCACGAAACACTCTACTGACTATGACTAACGCTTGGAACGTGTTGAGGGCATTACAAAAATGCCATTCGTGATGAAATATAACAGCGCCGCTGCAGGCTTGCCCAGAATCTGCATTTATGTTCAAAAATGCATTTCTCGCCGTGTTCCCATATCTTTGTCCAACACCTGTATATTGTGCTTTACAGCATCATGCAGGAACGCCATGTGCTTTGAGAAGGGAAATGGGCTTTTCGTTAGCAAGGCAAGCATTCACATGGATCGTGCGACCTTGTTTGGACTTTCATGGACTGCAGCATGTGATGACGTAGCTACCCACTCGTTGTGGGGATAAGTAGAAACAATGTGGTGTTGTGACAAAATTTAAGTTTGGAAATTATTTAACTAAATCTTTATCCTTCTAAGGGTGTCTCAATCATAAGAGGACGAAGAGATAGGCAAAGAAACATTCTCTAAACCATGAACAAATAATTCCCATCAAACAAAAATCAGCGAGGATCGAAGACGACGTGGGAGCGATCAGAGCTTTTCCTTAATGAAGTCGCAGACAGTGTTCAAGCTAGTATGAGCCATAATAACAGGCTGTGTAGAAAATAAACAAAAATATATATTTTTTAAGATGTCAAACAAATAACACACCTTATACTGAGTTCCTGAAAGAGTCCTGATTAACTCGATGTGTCACACGACATAGTTACGTGAAAACGTACCAATTTTATTGATAGGCAAAGCGAAGTGAACACTCTAACCGACATTTCGTGAATATAAACCACTAACACTCACACTATTAATCGAATCCACGTAATTTCCCCAACCCAAACTACGAGACGCAGTCCTGAGGGAAAGGAGAATTATACGATGGCACGCCGTCTTGCATGGCTGGAAACCCTTGCGATGGGACACCTAGCGGACACAATGAGACACAGCCGCCGGCAAAACCAGCCCTGGTCCCTGCTTTCAAAGACGACCGTTCGGAAAGCCTTCTGTAGGAACACGGCTAGAGTTCGCAGATAAACGTCCGGAGACAGCCAACTCACAACTATGGTGACTCACTGTAGCCACCTGTGTTAAAACTCGCATGAAAGAAAAAGATTTTTATCTCAGTATGACGTAGTAGAAGTTAAACTCTACTCTACGAAAGAAACGACGCGTGTTTTAGGCTAAAAAACTAGTGGGTAGAAATAAAATAAGTACAAACGCTCTGATTGGCCAGACAGAAAAGGTGTGGCCACCAGATTTGATACAGGCAAACTGCATACAGAGTCATTGGCTTCTTCTCGTACAGATGATCGTCGAGTGTTTGAGCAAAGCGACTCATGCTGTGCTAAGACGACTGCAAGAGTCATTACGTGAACATTTGTTCACAGGCTCATCTTAGCTCGTAAGGAGTTAAAGTGCAAAGTCTCCTAGTATGAAGAATCGCACCGATCATCGACAGTTAATGCTTGCGAGCCATTTGAGGGCAACGACGTATGCGCTATTCCAGCCAAATAGCATGTACCATGCCAATAAACTTAGCTAGGGAATAAACAGTAGTCTTGCCTTCACAGATGACGTAGGAAATGAATCAGACTGGTGGTTAACAGTCGAGAGAGATGTAGAATACACTATTAGATTCACAGCTCACGCCGACAGCCGCCACCGTTGAGAGGTAACAACACACGCTCGCGCCACGCCAGCAAGTAATATTCAACTCACACTCAGAACTGCAGTCGTCTCCGCCTCTCCTAATTTTCATACATTCAACCATGACCTGTAGTTTAACATATTCACGATTATAAGGCTTAATTGTAGCAGAAACGTGAGAAGTGTGATCTAATGAACAGGATTGATCAGCCACTGTAGAGTTACGAATTGTTTCAATTTTCTACTTCTCTTTGATTGCTCTTTACTGACCCCGCTGAAACTTGGGGTATTTTCATTGGGCATTTTAGCGTAATTGATATCTTTGGCCCCAATCGTATCTCATTGTTTTTTATTTTTTTCGACCCCCAGACATGGTCATCAACCATCTTACCATTAAAGAACCTTATAATAGTTAGGAGGTTCACTTCACAATTGTGAACACCCAGTGTAAATATTCTATCAGTATGTACGTAATTCTGTTAACATTGCTATGTCATAAAGTCGTACTTAGAGTAAAAATAAATCTTAATAACGAAATTATAAAATTTTCACCTTTTTGCTAAGAAATAGTTACACCTGAACTTGTACAGTAATTTCTGTTAGTGGTAATGTTTCCATTACAGGGAGTGTAGTTGAACCGACATTGAGATCATTGTTTGATTACACTACTGCCCGTACTGCTGCACTCTTCTAAATTCAGCATGCGTGAGATGGTATCTTCCAGCCTTGCACGCCGCAGATTCGACACGATATTCCCAAAACAGTCACAGAACGTCCTTCCGCAACCCGTAGGAAGATAGATACGAATCAGTCTCACACATGTTAAAATTTACATGATCACATGCCAATGCGACGTCTCAAGACGTTCACGTTATTTCTACTTGCTGCACTTCTTTTAGTGGTGCAATTCGAAGATCACCACTTTCGTGAAACATATCGTCTTGTACAGTTTGTGGAAGGCGAGTGGAGTAGCACAAACCATGTGGAATACTTGTCTTAGAACTCAAAATTTCGGAGTGGTGAAGGCCATACTCTGTCAGATGAAAAGCCGTCTGAAAATTTTATTGAGACATTTAATTTATGTATGTATTACAACTGTCTAAGTCTTTTCTACCTTACTGTTTCATACTCTTACTCATATCAAACACACTAAATGAATTATACTCTAACGTCCACATATTAAACAAAAGTACAGGTGACATATTAATAAAAAAGTCACATTCTTTTCATAAGTACATTCACGTACAGTTGTTGACAAAACGAGCGAGAACCCTCGCCTTTTCGTTACGCTGATCCGCACAGCTTTAAAGTCTGCTACACAGCTTCACAGGCAAGGCGACGAAGTGCTGCCAACGTACTATGCAGAGGCGTGAAATTGACAAACTATCTGAACTTTGTCAGAATGTTTTCAATCATGTGTAAGAATATATTAATACTGATTAGTGTATTAAACACAACACGTAAATATAAGATATAAATGAAAGAAGAAACGCTAATTAGTATGAACTGTACTAATAAAAATGAATTTCAGCTTATCGAGATAATACAACTGTTCTAGTAAGACAAAGTACCCCAGGTCGTTACGAATTAGTAACATTTTATGCGCAGTCGGCCGCGAAACAGTTTGTCAACTTTCAGACCAGTCATAGTGGATTACCGTTGCTGACCTACCGTGAAAGTGTGCAAATTTAGCAATACGTGAAGATTCATAACGAAACTCAGTTTAAAATCATTCAGTGCCACACGTAAGTCAGTTCATTTATTGACAGAAGCGGAAAAAGGAAGGCAGTAACAAGTATGAAATTCTACATGAGTTTCATATTGACATCCACAGGGCGCCAGTACAGAATAAAGGTAGAAATATAACGTATTAGGGGAGCGACAATTTCTTAAAATTGCTTTACTGGTAGTCTATCTGCCTCCATCGAGATTAGAACCGAAAACAAACCAGACCTCCCTTGCAGTAGCAAACACCTTTCACTACGCTAGAAGACAACTAGGCAAAAAGCCCTCTGTTATTACCCCAGACATGAATAAGCCGGCAATTTCACAATGAAAATGGCAAAGTGATCAGCAGTTTCTGTTGCAGAGAGCTTTCTGGACTCTAAAACATGAATTTCCTACCTTTATGTCACCGCTTATGTGACAATCATTCGGGATGTTTATCGAAATAACAAAATACTGTTATTAACGATTAACAGCAACGCGTTCTACACAACGCTGGTAACTACTTTGAAGTACAGTAGCAGGTGCAAACATGTAACTCTTTTGTATCGGTTGTGAATAAATAGTTGCCACCATTGAAGTTCCAACCCTCGTATAGTATTACAAATGATTGAAAACAGTCTGAAAAAGTTTGGATACTTTATCAATTTCACGCCTGTGCATAGTATGTTGGTAGCACTTCGTCGCCTTGCCTGTTATACTGTGTAGCAGACTTTAAAGCTGTGCGGATCAGCATAACGAAAAGGCGAGGGGTCTCGCTCGTTTGGTCCACGACTGTACATATGATATAACTATGAGAGGTCCGTGTTTAGCAATAATTATTCACTGCAAATTTTAATTTGACTCAAGCAGCTGAGAGTCGCCGGCCGTTGTGGCCGAGTAGTTCTAGGTGCTTCAGTCCGGAAACGCACTGCTGCTCCGGTCGCAGGTTCGAATCCTGCGCCGGCATAGATGTGTGTGATTTCCTTGGGTTGGTTAGGTTTAATTAGTTATAAGTCTAGGGGACTCATTACGTCAGATGTTAAGTCCCATACTGCTTACAGACATTTGAACCATTTTAAATTACAAATTAACAGCATACCATAGAGGTGCGTACTTCATGGCAAAATACCTTGGTTGAAGTGTACATCTCCAGAAATAAGGAGGCTGGAGGAGATCTTTATTCATCCAATGTCGACGGATGACGGTGGTGGTGGTGGTGGTGGTGGTGGTGGTGGTGGTGGTGGTGGTGGTGGTGATGATCACCATGAGGAGGAGGAGCAGGAGGAGGAGGAGAAGGAGGAGGAGGAGGACGATGTCGCTATTTGGGACTGCATATTGCTGTACCTAAAATATAAAACTTAAAATATTGATTTCTATCTTTTTAATCATGTTGTTGCAGTGTTATGAATAATAGAAAAAAACTAAGACAGAAACTTACAATATATTGAGTAACAAAATTGTCATGCAGCTAGTATCCAGATCAGTCTCCATGTGTACAAGTAGGGATATAAGCCCAGTAAACTAGAAAAAACTTTCAGTACTGCCGTGGAGAAAGCTGGTTTGTAGGCAACGCTCTGTGAATAGGACAGGAGAGTAAATACATTTGAGAAACTCCAGCTGTGTGAGGGAACGTACGTTCTCCTGGTTCCGAGGTGTTTCCTTCTTTTTGTAACTCTGTTTTTGTTCGTTCCCCGAGAGGCGGCATTAAAAAAAGCGTGACGTGCCGTCTGAGTGGACCATTCGTTTCAATAAAGTGCCGCCGGGCGGCCCGCATGGTCTCTGCGGCAGACGGGAGCGTGTCTAAATCCACTGCGGCAGCGCCGGAGTGGGCCTAATGCTTGTCACAACAGATAGACGCCTGCCGCGGAACGTACATGCCGAGGGATCGCGCCGTGACGCGTCATATCAAGGCTTTATTTTCGGTGAGTCGGATGTTTGTATGAAATATACTGGTGGTCTCGGTTCGGGAACGAAATTTCTCGCTTCCTGAAAGGATCTACGACTTACCGGTTATCGTTTACGAAACATTTCTATGTTGAAAAATGTGTCGCTTACGGGTCCCTGATTTAGGCATGAAATTCAGCTGCTTGCACGCGGCAGAAGGCGTGACCCAAGGCTGGGAATAGTAATGGCCTCTGGCTATTAATTTCAAGTCGGAGAGCATCAACCTACAATTGCCTAGTCTTACCGTCAGAGTAAAAATGACATTACGTTAATTGGTTCAAATGGCTCTGAGCACTATGGGACGTAATATCTGAGGTCATCGGTCCCCTAGAACTTAGAACTACTTAATCCTAACTATCCTAAGGACATCACACACATCCATGCCTGAGGCAGAATTCGAACTGGCGAGCGCAGCGGTCGCGCGGTTCCAGACTGAAGCGCCTAGAATCGCTCTGCCACACTGGCAGGCTTAAGTTAGTTGAAATATTTGAGAGCTATCCCCATTTCTTTCCCTCCTCATGTTTAATTTGAAGGCAGTAGACCTCGCACTGTACAGCTAATTGTCTATGCAGAAAGTTTAGGCAACGACAAATGATCAGAAAAAGAGCTTTCTTTTCTGAACTCAGGTTGGTTTTATTCAGGATTCCAATACACCATCTACTCTTTTGGTTACAAAACTCCAATTCTCAACGTAGTACCCGTTCAATGCAACGGCCTTACGCCCGCATGGTACCACCCCACTGATAGACGTCGGAGCCAAGAGTCGTTCCCTACCAAAAACTCACTCACGTTCACAAACTGCTTCCCTCGGAACTCATGCTTTATTGGGCAAAAGACGGATTTCGGAAGGTGCGGCCGGCCGCTGTGGACGAGCGGTTCTAGGCGCTTCAGTCGGGAACCGCGCTGCTGTTACGATCGCCGGCTCGAATCCCGCCTCGGGCATGGATGTGTATGCTGTCCTTACGTTAGTTCCGTTTAATTAGTTGTAAGTCTAGGGGACTGATGACCTCAGATGTTATGTCCCATAGTGCTTACAGCCATTTGTATTTGCATCGGAAGTTGCGACATCAGGACTGCAGAGTGGATGAGAAATAACAGGCCAATGAAGCTTCGTGAGGTACTGTCGAGTGCGCAGAGAAATGTGACGCCTTGCGCTGTCGTGGAAAAGGAGAAGTTTGTTCGTATTTTTTTATGGCGATGGACACGCTGAAGTTTACGCAAGTTCCAGCACTGCGAGAGTCACATCTGTGTGCGGCCGCGCGGCACGCGGGAGATGAGACAGGTTTACGCGAAATTGTTGCGATGATGGCGGACGCCTCGCCTAACGACTCATCGCGCTTTTGTTAACTGCCAGGTCTCCACAGACATTCTGCAAGCTCCTGTGAAAATCTGGAATTACCTGGTTTTCCGTTATAAGAAATTCAGTAACACCTCTCTGCTATGAACGCACCTCGTGATGTTACTGTCGAACTCCATCTGATTGCGAATAAAATCCGTTTAACATGTTGTTACGTCTGCTAACTGCAAAAAACGCAAACACAATAAGAGAGAGAGAGAGAGGGGGGAGGGGGATAGGAGGGAGGGACGAAATGAGTGTAGCGGCAGCCGACGAGCCGAGAGGACACAGAGCAGAGCTGCAGAAGCACTTGTCTGAAACACAGTACATTAATTTAATCTTTTTCTTTCACGTGTTTCTGCAAAGAAGTTAACTGTACGTGTGTATTTTATTGTGTAGACTAGTGGTTAGAAAGTTAATCGTAGTTTTGGTTTTTGGGTAGGTCTTGTGAACATCCTTGTACATGACGGCTTCCCACTGAAAATATTCTCGTCGTCAGAAACTCCTTCACGCCATTAAGTTTTAATTTTTTGCTAGTAGACAGCACATAGCTTATATCAGTGCATTCTAGTTTGAATATTTATCTCGTGCAGTAACTTTTCGGAATACAGGTATCTGTAAATACATACACTTCACTAGAGACATTTATTTATGTTTGATAGCTTGCGGTCTCAGAGTACAATGAGAAATCTGCACACAACTTTTAGTGTTACTTCATTCTCTTCGGTATCTTTTCAAACTCTGTATCGCCATCTGAGACCTTATACCTATTTTATACACAGTACGATATGGCTAGGGATTATGCTTGTTGTGAGCGGATACAAGGAGAGTTGTCTGCTGTCGGTAAGCAGCTGCAAGATGCGTTGGCTACCATCGACATGCTTCTAGCTAATGTTCAAAGTTGTGGTGACGTCGGAGCGCCAATGACGAGACCTGCGACACCTTTGATACTACTGGAATCCCCTGGTGACCCGGACGTCGCTGAGGCTTCTGATACACAACATGTGACCGGTCCGTCCTCAGTCTAGAGAGGGTAGCACGCAGTGGTGGGTTCGTGTGTCACTGGGCGGAAGACGAAAGAGGAAGCAGGTTGTGCTGCTGGCTGCCTACGTCTCAGCAACGGGTACGAGGTGCTACCCAGTGTTGATGATAACTCTGAGCCAGCACGGCATGCCTCTCCCGTTGGGCCAGAGGTCGATTTTCCTGCCCAGTCCGGACACGTACAGAGGGTGGGTATGATAGTCATTACGAGCTCCAGTGTAAGTGGGTGATGAAGCCCTCAAAGAGATAGGCAAGACGAGAAAGAATTCCAGTGTGCATTCGGTATGTTTGCCGGGAGGTCTCATCCTTGATGTGAAGGAGGCCCTGCAGACGGCTATCGAGCGCACTGGGTGCAACCGCTTGCATGTAGTGGCACATGTCGGCACGATTGACGCCTGCCGCTGGCTAATTTGATGATGGCAACTAGCAAGACACACAGGGTGCAGGCTACGAGTATTTGTAGCATCGTACCCAGGGTTGATTGCGGTCCTCTAGTTTGGGGCAGAGTGGAAGGTCTAAACCAGAGGGTCAGACTGCTCTGCGACGGTGTCGGATGCGAATATCTCTACCTCTGTTATCGGGTGCAGAATTGTAGGGTTATCATTAATAGCTCAGTCGTACACTACACGCAGGAAGCGTGGTCCGCGTGGTGTGCACATCGGGCTATTTTAGGTTAGAGAGCCACTCCTTTAGGAACAAAGACGATTGGCTTAAATAAGCCACAGCGACCTCAGAGAATCTTGGTCCTCACAGATCAGAGATAGAAAAGATTAATATGATTTTGTAAACTGCAGGAAAATCCAAGGAAAGGCTCCAGACATAGTATCGCTTACTGAAAGGTATTATGCACAGACCGTATTGGGAACAGAAAGATGGTTGAAACCAGACGTTGGTGACAACGAAATCCTCACTTCAGATTGGAATGTTTATCTTAAGGTCAGGTTAGTCGCCAATGGTAGCGGCGAGTTTATTGCAATAAAAATTCGATGCAAACTAGCGAGGTTATCACGGATTCCGAATGTGAATTAATCTGGGTGGAATTGAGTGACAAAAAATTGTAAAAAAATAGTGATCGGGTGCTTTTAAAGACCACCTGGTTTAGGATCTGTAGTTGTAGAGCGCTTCAGACAGAACTTGCAGAACACCGTTAGTAATTTTCCTGATCATACCGTTGTAATAGGGGGTGACTTAAACTTGTCATGTATAGATTGGGAGTGTTATGCCATCAAAACTGGTGCCAGAGACAGGGAATCGTGTGGCATTGCTCTGGATACCTTGTCCGAAAATTACCTTGAGCAGATATGAGGTTCATTCAATTGAATCGTGGTCAGTGCGCCTGCCTTTGCCTTACACGTAAGGTGGCACCACGTAACTGCGGGCGTGGTGGCCCAATCTACTGGCAGAGACTGATGCGTGCGCAGCGTTTGATGTTGCATAGCACCAGAGTGATTTCACACCGCAGAGATGGTGGTCACACAAGTTATCGTCCAGTACTGAACGTGCAGACGAGTAAGCAGGAACAAGGAGGAGTTGGGATTTGGAGCCGTGAAATGTATCGACGGATGAAGGCTGTGTATGGTGAGTACAGACTGATTCGTTCAAGTGTTGTGGAATGGCGCAAACGATAGCTTGAGGGGCGAAAGTCACTGGAAGACGATGCTCGTCCTGGACAGGCTCACTGCTTGTCGAGTGCCTGGAACGTATAACCACCATTAATGTCTAGCGTTATCAAGCCACTTTACAGAACCTTAGACGAGCCATCAAGTCGAAACGCCGAGGTAAGTTCTCCAGGGGTGTTATTATCCTGCTTGATAATGCCCGCCCACACACGACCAGTGCGGTGAAGACGACATTGCAGCAGTTTCAGTCGGAAACGCATAAACATTCTCCGTACAGTCTCGACGTTTCACCATGTGACTTTCATGTGGTTGGGCCTCTAAAACAAGCTCTTCGCGGACATCGATTCGCGATGGACGACGAAGTGTGTGACTGGGTCCAGGCCAGGATCCGACAGCAGCCTACGAGGTTCTTCAAGGATGGAATCGACCGGCTAGTGTCGCAATGGGATGCATGTGCCAAACGTTTTGGCAACTATTTTTGAGTATGTGTACTATATATAACTACATTTGTGAGTTAATGAAATAGCTCAATACCCTCCCATTTTTTTAGAAAATCACCCCTAAACGTTATGACGAGCAATCAACTCAAAATTGACGGGATCGATAGATAATTGTAAACACAGCATTTCTTATCATCAGGTATGGGGTCCACAAATGAATGCTTTTCCCGAAATGGAGGAAAGAAACTTTTACAATTGCCACTTACGTACCCAAATGGCAAACGCTTTCCGCCGAAAGCGCCGACAGCGCTACGGCCAAGTAAATGGATCAATGGTGAACTCGAACATATGTCATGGGACAATCGCTCCAAAGAAAGGCAATGGACAATAACGAACAAAATGAGATTAAAAAAGACGGACAAAGTAATTGGCTGGGAAGCGGAGAAACCTAGCAGATGTTATTCTTCTTGTTTGTATTTTTCCATATCTTCATTGATAGGGATAGGAGGGTTAATAAGGTAAGTAAATGAATAAGGAAAGATAAAAAGGTTGGCAAATAAATTTCGCAAACCTCTTTTGATAATGAACAACTAAAATGTTACTCCTGATCATTATACAATGGCTCTTCCAGTCTCTGCTACGTGTCCTCACTTTTTTTGGAACGACTAGGTGGATGGTGCTTGTCATATAAATATCCGAAACAAATATACGCACGGCATCAAGAACATCTATTGAATGCAATATCTCGGCAGCTGTACTGTTCCTCCCGAAGTGTCGGCGGAAATCAAACTAGGTTTAAATTTAAAAACATGTCTTTTCGGGAGTTGATTTTGATGTGCACCAGGCATACGATATTACTGCCTGAAAAACTGATGCTGAATGTTGGGTATGACTTATTCTCTAAATAGTTATTGCATCCCTGCGATTGTGCAGTTCCCCGCTGTTTTTCCAGAAGCACAATGCAATTATGAAGCCTCTAAATAAAGTTTTTAACCTAGCAATAGAAATAAACAACATACGGCTGGCACTCAGGTGTGCAGTTAGGTGGTATTACTTTTACCTTGCACGCCGGTTGACACTAGTCATGTATAAATATGGTGTCATACATTTGGGTATTATTTTGTCCACGCCATGGATAAAACATTACACAAAACGTGTTATCAGAAACGTATGGTTTTAAAACATCATTAACAAATGTTCTGTTAATCGCATTTGTCAATTTCCCGGGTTTGGAACAAGTAATGTAAACCTTTATCAACGAGCCGGTTAAACGATTGACCTCTTCTATAATCCGAGGACCAGATGTAACATGTCTCCTAATTTATCACTTGGTTTTGGTAGTATCTTGTCCCTCTTTTAACGATATCAATTTCCCACAATTTTAAGTCCTTCTTCCTTTTCAGGGCTGTTGTTGCTTCATTTTTTTTACAGTTTTCGTGGGTTCCAATTTGGATGATTCCTGGATAGCGTTATCGCCCTTATTTTTACTTCAAGGGGAATAACGCCGTAGTTCAATCGTTTAGTAACAGGTTCGTAATACCCATCGGGAATAGATAAAGCACAGACTGCCTGCGACGTGGCCATTTCCAAAGTATTACGACGACTTTGTGTTTTAATAGTCGTGGTATCTTCCACTGAATCACCGGCTGCCTCGCCTTCATGGTATGGTTCTTCAGTTTCAACAAATGTTATTTCGTTCGTCAGGTCCAAATAACGCTCGACGATAGCCGCTCCTAACAATCTGGAACGCCGAGAAACAGAACTGCCTGCTTCCGGTAGTGCATTGATAATACATCTGTCTTGCAACGCTTTTAAAACCAAAACACAGCGTTGGTAATTATCACTTGCCGTCGTCTGTGACAGGCTCCCAGCTATTGTATTTCAGCGCTGGTCAAAATGGTGTACATCCTCCATTATTCAGATTATGCAGCTGAAAGATATGACATAACAAATAATAACTAGTTACTACGGCCTAAACAGAAAAGCTAATTACTACAAACTACGTACAGTACTCGTCATATGTTACTTACGGGAGACCACTGTATTCTTTCACAAAACATGTTTTAGTCGGAGGATGAACGATGACAAATTATTGTATGTATCCTCGAAGTTCGTGGTAACCTATGAACGGAAAGCAACTCTTTCCGACGGACTTCTATAAGGTTCGTGCTGGAGACCTTAACTCATCCAGGATCACAGCTATGATATGACGAACAGGCAACAGGGACAACGTAACTCTCCCCGCATGCATTCTGTCTCGTGCCTCGTTGTAAACAAGCGTCGGGCGATTGGCTGTCTGTGGTCCCTCGTGGGGAATTTGCAGCATTCGTACTCGGAGTTGTTTTCATGTGACAAGGCTAGAAAGTTTAATTCTTTACTAACTCACGTCGTTTGGATGAAACCGTTTGCCTACCTTTTCACTACTATTATTCAGTGTTTAGTGGCATGCTTTATTAACACTCCTATCCCCACGAATTCCGATACGAAAAACTACAAGTTAAAAAACTGAAAACCGTACAGTTTCCTCGAGCTTCGAAACCGGGTTCTTCGCTTCCCAGCCAGCTACCTCGGCCGTTGCTCTATCGACGCTCTGGGCCAAATACGTTTACTATGTGGATACGTAAGAGGCAATTGTAAAAGTTTGTTTCCTCGATTTGTGGAATAGTTTGAGATTGCGGACCCCATACTAACTGCCTGAGCCTGCACCGTTCATCATTTCTCTGCAGGTCGTTCTGCAAATTCTTACTATCTTCTGGCATTGTTCCTTGTGTATAAACAACTGTACCATCTGCGAATAGCCTTAAAGAGCATCTCACGCTTTCTACCAGATCGTTTATATGTATTGTAAACAGCAACGGTCCTATCACACTTCCCTGTGATACTCCGGATATTACCTTCACATCTGTCGATACAGTTCAGTTAAGAGCGACGTAATGAGTTCGATCTGCAAGAAAGTCTTGAATCCAATCGCAGGTCAGCTTCGATACTCCGTATTTTTTTTTTTTTCATTAAACGGCAATACGGGACGGTGTCAAATGCTTTACTGAAAGCAAGGAACACGGCATCAACCTGAGCGCCGTTTTCCACTGCTCTGTGAATCTCATGGAGGGACAGGAGTTTCTCAGGATCTCTGTTTGCGCAATCCATGTTGATTTTCATAAAGGAGACGTTCATTTTTCAAAAATGTCATAATACTACAGCATAAAACATGTTCTATAATTCTACAACAGATTGACGTCAACGATATATTTTTCTAATTGTGTGGATCTGTCTTAAGGCCTTTCTGAGAAACGGAAGTGACCTGCACTTTTCTCCAGTCGTCAGGTACCTTTCGGTGCCCAAGCGATCTACGCGAAAGTACTGTTAGAAGGGGAACAAGTTCTTTCACATAATCATTGTAGTATCTTATAGGTATATCATCTGGACCTGACGCCTTTCCACTATTCAGCGATTGAGCTGCTTTTCATTTCCGCGATCGGTTATCTCCATATCTGCCATTTCCATGTTCATACGACGATTGAAAGGAGGGACAGTGTTTCGATTTTCTGCGGTGAAACAACTTCCGAAGACCGAATTCAGTATTACGGCCGTCTCTCTTCGGTGCCGGTGTGGTCGCTGAGAGAATAAATAGATGATTTTGATCCTCTTGTTGATTTTACATTCTACCAAAATCTTTTAGGTTTTGTACGGAAATATGTGTAGCTCACGCTGCACTATGCGAAATCCAGGCTAGCCAGTAAATCCAAAAAGTCGCCTACGAGTTAGCAATCTTGAATGACATTTTCGGCCTGCCGGTGTGGCCTTGCGGTTCTAAGCGCTACATTCTGGAACCGCGTGAGCGCTACGGACGCAGGTTCGAATCCTGCCTAGGGGATGGATGTGTGTGATGTCCTTAGGTTAGTTAGGTTTAAGTAGTTATAAGTTCTAGGGGACTGCTGGCCATAGATGTTAAGTCCCATAGTGCTCAGAGCCATTTGAACCATGACATTTTCGTATATCATTTGTCTGCAAAACAAAAAGATATAGATTAAAATGTTGGACCTGATTATTGCTGTCTTTGTTTATTGCCTAGTATCGTTATTATAAGTACACAGTAAATGAACGTAAAATTTAAAGTGCTTAAAATCTTACAAGATAGCGCTTTTCTAAAATCTTTTACTGTTGTGAAACCTCTGATCTGGTTCGATATTTTCAGATACATTCTGACAATCACCGTACCTTAGAGTGTGTCCTGTAACCTGATGGTACTAGGAATGTTGATCTGACTGTCCAGAGCCCAATATCATTTACTGTACTTGCCATGTGTGATGCCAGACGGTATCGTCACAAAATGCTTCTGCAGCTCGCAACTCACGACGTGTTGCGCGAGTGTATAAAACACATTCATAAAGGTAAAGAACGAAAAATGAGTAACCAAACTTAGCGACTAATAAATGAGAACCTAGACTTCAGGTATAAATATGCTTCATTAAGCCGTAACAACAAGATACCCTTCCATAATGTTCTCACAACTTGACGAATGCATGCATGCAGTTTTGTGACTAGGGCCTCCCGTCAGGTAGACCGTTCGCAAGGTGCAAGTCTTTCGATTTGACACCAGTTCGGCGACTTGAGCGTAGAACTTGACGAATTAAGGAAATATTTCTTAGTAACTTTCCCTGACACTCGTTTCTGTTATAATTACAGTACACTTCAACCATACACAATGCTCTAACAACAACAAAATAGATTAACTTCCTTTCTAACATTCTAGCATTTAAATCATCTCAGTTCCTTAAAATTTTCTCTCATAACATACTACTATAAAATCTTGTTAAATAATGCTGCCTCCACTGCGCGGCAGACCAGCTTCCAACCTTCCCAAAGCAAACACATAGCCGGACTGTCTAACACTCACTACTTGCTATTCTCTTTCAAGAAGTAACCTCTCTGACCAACACAGGTGATCTCAGGAACAGACAGAGAATATGGTTATACAGGTATAAATACTTAAGGAAGTTGAGTGCTTTTATCATATTCACAACATTTACTGATGAAATTTTGTGACGTCGGTGCCATTTGTTACGTTATATAAAAAATTACATATATATTTTATATTTTTTAATTTTTTTTTGTCAGCACGAATTTTTCTTTTGGTAGAGCATGATTCTTTCTGTCAGGGATATTATCTTCTCTTATCACTTTTACTTAGGTGCGTAAGTAAATACGAAACGGGTTCTTGAAGGGCCGCTCTTATTCATGTACCAACTATAGATTTGGAACGTGACGACTAAAATATAGTTGCCGTTAAATGAATTGAATGTAATTTTGTTAATTTCTATTTATTGATTGCAAAGCAAGGCTCGAGAGAATTTCGATTGTTGCCGTGGAGCGGCAAAGATAAAACTTACTGAACTCATGGAATATGTATAATTAAAACAAAAACGAACTATGACGTAAATTAATTATCTGTTGCAATTTAGAAAGGTTCTTACAACGAAATCTCTCGTATTTACATCTACTGTTAACAGTTTGAAAAATGAATTAATACTTCGGCACGTAATGGCCGACCAGAGGCTGCATCGGAAGATGAGCTTCTCGCAGCGCAAATTACTGAAAGAATGTTTATTAAAAATAATCATCCACTGCGAGCATTTGGGGTGACAACTATTACATGGAAATTTATTTTTTGATAACAATAATGAGTTTATTATTGAATAATACAGAATAACTTACTAAAAATATATGTAGCCGCTCAATGGCTGCCTTCCGTATAGCGAAACAAAACAGGGTGTGTACCAAAAAATACGTCCTCCCTCCTCGGCCGTACAATTGCGTCTCTTTTCGATCCTTTTTTATTTTCATAGACATTAAATAAGGATGCTACTGTTAAATTCGACCTTGCAGTTCTAGGCGCCACAGTCTGGAACCGCGAGACCGCTCGGTCGCAGGTTCAAGACCTGCCTAGGGCATGGATGTGTGTGATGTCCTTAGGTTAGTTAGGTTTAAGTAGTTCTAAGTTCTAGGGGACTGATGACCTCAGAAGTTGAGCCCCATTGTGCTCAGAGCCATTTGAGCTATTTTGAACTCTTAAATTATAGCTGCATATCAGTTGTTTAAAGAACATTAACAATATCTTTCATACTAATTATATTCATAAAATACATGAACTACGGTGCACAACCGATAAAAATGTCAATATTTATGTGACGCACCCTCACAAAGTCTTGAAAATCGTAACGCAAATAAGACCGCTATGTTTCAACGTAGACGCGAATTAGGCGGAAAATCATCTATATTTACGAGCTGCGGCTCGTATAGAAGGCTGAACCGTTAACGTCCTTAGCCAAAACCTAAAGATAGCGGCACCTGCCTCCGGGAACGTCTCGCTCGTTCCGCTAATTAAAAGGCGCGCTGCGACGCCAGCGATAATGAGAAGTGGCCCGGAAGCGATCTGTTTGGGCGACCGATGGCAGGTGTGAGCCGTCCGCCTCCCGACGCCGGCGTCGGCGCCACCGCGTGTCGATAGCGCCGCCTTGTCCACCGGTGATTTATGGGATGACCCAGGGGCCCGCGACGCCATCGCCATTTGAGCCGCGACGTTCACGGATGACGCGTCCGGCGCCAGACAGCCCATTCGCAAGTTTACTCACGTCCTATCGTTAGCCAGTGGAGTGCTTGTAGAGGCGTTATACACTGAAGTCTGCTCAGAACTCGCTAAGCGCCTAGAGAAAACCGCTACACTCGAAGTTCACTATCGACGTATTTGAGAAAACGGCGAACTCGAAGGATTACAGCGGTGCTTCAGTGCAACGACCAGAGCCCTCTTCTGTTTATACATAGCCATCTTTCTCATTATACTGGCTCCGTATCTGTTACACTAACTAATGCAGTGAATAAGGAGAGGCAACCGCAGCACATCGAACACAGAATGAACTGTTGCGAGTGAAGCTATCAACGTTTAGTCGAAATGACGACGGCGTATGTATCAATCAGCTCATGACTCCTAGCAATTTGCTACAGACACGTTCACGACGGAAACTGGAGCTCAGATCTCGCCACAGATTTCTGTCGTCAGATCTCGCCACAGATTTCTGTCGTCAGATCTCGCCACATATATCTGTCGTCATTAAATACAGGGTTGCAGCCATTTATCGCAATCAAGACGGGCGGATTCAATGATAGTTTTTTCGAAAGATCAGTGCTGACGTCATTCTGAACTCCATTCCAAGCAATCGAGCGAATGGGTTGCTTTAGCGACTGAGGCAGTGAATGGGTTCCAGGAAGAGTGTTCGGTCATACAAAAAAATCTCACAAAAATTGCCATTGGTCACAACTAGATTAGGCGTGTGACTCTGAAGCAAAGTTAGGTATTTATGTAGGGTGATTACGTGTTGATTACAACTTTCAGGAGTGACGGTGAAGGGTAAATACACTCCTGGAAATGGAAAAAAGAACACATTGACACTGGTGTGTCAGATCCACCATACTTGCTCCGGACACTGCGAGAGGGCTGTACAAGCAATGATCACACGCACGGCACAGCGGACACACCAGGAACCGCAGTGTTGGCCATCGAATGGCGTTAGCTGCGCAGCATTAGTGCACCGCCGCCGTCAGTGTCAGCCAGTTTGCCGTGGCATACGGAGCTCCATCGCAGTCTTTAACACTGGTAGCATGCCGCGACAGCGTGGACGTGAACCGTATGTGCAGTTGACGGACTTTGAGCGAGAGCGTATAGCGGGCATGCGGGAGGCCGCGTGGACGTACCGCCGAATTGCTCAACACGTGGGGCGTGAGGTCTCCACAGTACATCGATGTTGTCGCCAGTGGTCGGCGGAAGGTGCACGTGCCCGTCGACTTGGGACCGGACCGCAGCGACGCACGGATGCACGTCAAGACCGTAGGATCCTACGCAGTGCCTTAGGGGACCACACCGCCACTTCCCAGCAAATTAGGGACACTGTTGCTCCTGGGGTATCGGCGAGGACCATTCGCAACCGTCTCCATGAAGCTGGGCTACGGTCCCGCACACCGTTAGGCCGTCTTCCGCTCACGTCCCAACATCGTTCAGCCCGCCTCCAGTGGTGTCGCGACAGGCGTGAATGGAGGGGCGCATGGAGACGTGTCGTCTTCAGCGATGAGAGTCGCTTCTGCCTTGGTGCCAATGATGGTCGTATGCGTGTTTGGCGCCGTGCAGGTGAGCGCCACAATCAGGACTGCATACGGCCGAGGCACACAGGGCCAACACTCGGCATCATGTTGAGGGGAGCGATCTCCTACACTGGCCGTACACCTCTGGTGGTCGTCGAGGGGACACTGAATAGTGCACGGTACATCCAAACCGTCATCGAACCCATCGTTCTACCATTCCTAGACCGGCAAGGGAACTTGCTGTTCCAACAGGACAAAGCACGTCAGCATGTATCCCGTTCCACCCAACCTGCTCTAGAAGGTGTAAGTCAACTACCCTGGCCAGCAAGATCTCCGGATCTGTCCCCCATTGAGCATGTTTGGGACTGGATGAAGCGTCGTCTCATGCGGTCTGCACGTCCAGCACGAACGCTGGTCCAACTGAGGCGCCAGGTGGAAATGGCATGGCAAGCCTTCCACAGGAGTACATCCAGCATCTCTACGATCGTCTCCATGGGAGAATAGCAGCCTGCATTGCTGCGAGAGGTGGATATACACTGTACTAGTGCCGACATTGTGCATGTTTTGTTGCCTGTGTCTATGTGCCTGTGGTTCTGTCAGTGTGATCATGTGATGTATCTGACCCCAGGAATGTGTCAATAAAGTTTCCCCTTCCTGGGACAATGAATTCACGGTGTTCTTATTTCAATTTCCAGGAGTGTATATAAATTTGATGTGAGTGACCCTGGTGAGAAAATGACCGAGTCTTAAGTTATAAGCGACTATATTTCTCATATCTCTGACAGTGGAAAAATGTAGCGGTCCTAATGTTGCTGAGGCTGTAGGGTAGGCAACTTTCAGAGGATGTATCACGCCCGGGAATACGAATGGGTGGTGTCCTTTTAAACTGGATGTCGTTTCCTGACCGTACGCCCAGTCCACACCACGACCTGATAATCCTGCGGCGGTCGTATAGTCCTGCTCCACAATGCTGTTGTCTTGGCTGAAATCATCTATCGAAATATACGGGCGGGCTTAGGGGAGCCACTCAACGTTAAAATACAACACTGTTCTACGTCTGGTATGAACAACTATATACTGAGACTATCAAAGAAAATCGCAGGTTGCACTGCTTACATTCTAATTCATAAGTGTTTATCCCAACTAATGGATGATTATCTGTCCACAAAAACCACTAGGACGAGCGTACGCGTAACGGAACACGGCGCCGGTGATTGTTGATGGTGTGAAAGCTGAATGATCGCACGAAAGTTCTTACGTTGTTGGGGTTATTTTGGGAAGGAGACCAGACTGCGAGGGCATCGGTCTCATCGGATTAGGCAAGGACGGGGAAAGAAGTCGGCCGTGCCCTTTGAAAGCAACCATCCCCACATTGGCCTGGAGCGATTTTGCGAAATCATGGAAAACCTAAATCAGGATGGCCGGATGCAGGATGGAACCGTCGTCCTCCCGAATGCGAGTCCAGCGTCTAACCACTGCGCCACCTTCTCGGTGAAAGTTCTTACGCTCGTCACGCATACACAGATATTTGGTACCAGTCCTCCTTGTCACTAGTAATGATACAGCACTGTTCGTAAAGTTAAATTTTCAGTTCTCAGTTCTCACTTGTACGAGCGCGCGCGTAACCGTCGCGGCGCGGCTGATTGTTGATGATGCGGAACGCGATGGCCGAACGCACGTTCTCGCGCTCGCTAAGAGACACTGGCACTTGACTGCACTCTTTTACGGTAACTAATTTCTACTGATTCACATCAGTTCATTCTGGGAGACCGAACACCGCGCGGATGATTGATGCTGTGCGACACGCAGCGAGAGGATGCACAAATACGTTATCGGCGGCAGTGCTCATTTTTAATTACATCTTGACGCACTTTCCTCTGAATGACTTCCATATTTCATCATTTTACTGTAATAGAACTTGTGGCAACACTTCAACTTCCGTACTAATAATGCCTCTCACATGCAGAGTTACACACTACACAACATAACAGTTCCGTGTAACTTGCTCGACTCTACGGTTGCGGCTGCCCGCAAAGATACTCCACAACTGAGCCAACGATATGACAATACGCTTACAAGGTGGTACTTATGAAGCAAAACAAGAAACAGTCGCTAGCGAACATAGGATCTAAAATCTATGCCAGAAGATTTACGAGCACCTGTTAATCTTCAATACTCTGTAAAAAGTCTCTTCTACTGCAAGTTCATTGGGTTCCATATCTCTGGAGAAAAACAAGGAAAATCTGTCCAGCGCATATGGGCTCTGAAAGGTATACCTTAAGAGATATGGCCCCTTTTCTCCGGTATAAGGTATGTGTTTCTCAGTTGTGATGAACAAGTGCTCATAGCTATTAAAGTATACATTTTAGAACCAACGTTTACTTGACATTTTTGTCTCGTTTCTGTCCATATTACACATCTGGAAGCTGCCTGCCCTTAATCTTAGAAATAACAGTACCGGGATACAGGGCCTATTAGGTATTAGTGCAGATACTTCTATAGGTCATTAAATAAGGTGTACTGAACAACATAATTTGCAGAATAATAATTATAGCAATTATAAGTCGTATATTTTGATCCTGATTAGTAACTCCAAGGACATGTGGCAAGAGCAAGCCATTAAGGTTTATTTTCTCCTGGGGAGCAGATCAGCTGTTGAAGTGCGGACGCTTGAACGCTAAATGATCAGACTATGCTCACACGAATAGTGCACATAGCGTTGCAGTACAAAAATGCGGAAAACATCAGATCGTAAAGTCTGTAACGTGTTAATGAGGAGAATGTTCGACGTAGAGAAGAAACAGCCAATCCACTGATGTGTGTACATATTAAGATAACACGCACATAAAAATCTACACTTATATTTGTTACACCTTGTATGTATTTCTCTGTAGAGGTATCAGCACGATTTTCGCTTATAGCTTTCGACTCAGTCGTTTCTAGACCAGGGTTCGTAACCTCAAACTGATACATTTACCATTCTGCATCACGGAATCACCCTGCACATGTATTTTAAACTGACAGTAGCGTGAGGCAGAGATGACAGGCAAAGTATATTGCACACATCTGGAAACACATGGGTCATGTTGGCACAATGGGAGGAACCGTGTACAATGGACGCATCTTGGGCCAGTAAGTGAGAGCGAGTCCGCTAAGTTCACACTCAGTGAAAAACATAGATATTGTCAGTCTCAGGCGCCGTGAAAAATTGAACTACCCAGTAAAGTCAACAGAGACTAACTTTTCTGTCGTCGCTTTGCGATATTGTGCCTACTATATCAGGTAAGTTGACCACCTGGTAGGAGCTTTTACGGTAGATTCTCTTAAACCAACCACTGAAGGAAGGTAGACTGTCAGTGTAAAAGACGAAACGTGTTGTGCAGGCGCCTTCATGAACGACGGCCGTTCTTTCCGACGCTGGGTCCAGACTCCATTCAAGTCACTGTCGCCAGTCCAGATCATCGTCTGGTATGCAGATAACCTTCTGTGAATAGTAAAACCCTGGCGCAATTGTTCCCCTTCTCCTTCCCTAGCTTACTGGATTACTATGTTTTTTATCATTACAGCTTGTTCACTGAAATTCATTAAAAGTGTATACAATTTTATCACAGTTCCTGTGTTTATGAATTACTCAATACGCTGAGTGTTTCACGGTCACAAAATTGCTGTCAGGATCTGTGTTTTTCATCAAGCTGCACATCTTTTACCTCTCGACAAAGCCTTAGCCAA
Source organism: Schistocerca gregaria (assembly GCF_023897955.1). Taxonomy (NCBI): domain Eukaryota; kingdom Metazoa; phylum Arthropoda; class Insecta; order Orthoptera; family Acrididae; genus Schistocerca; species Schistocerca gregaria. The sequence goes on from NC_064922.1 coordinate 398,987,711, forward strand.
TTATATCAGCTATCCGTACATGTGAAGTCGGTGCTATAAAAATTATTTTATCGCACAGGGAAACGACAGCAAGTGGGATTAGAATTACTTACAAGCCATCTAAATTTAAGGTTATTTCTGTTCCTGTAAATCTCATTTTAATCATTTCTGTAATATCGTATTTGATAGGCCCCAACCGCAATTGCTTACCAAAAGATCCGGTGACTAGGCATGTGGCACTTCTTCAAAGGTTCTCTGGTTCAATACTGTCTCTGAGAACGATGGGACTTAACATCTGAGGTAACCAGTCCCCTAGAACGTAGAACTACTTAAACCTAACCAACCTAAATACATCACACACGTTCATGCCAGAGCCAGGATTCGAACCTACGACCGTAGCAGTCTCGTGGTTCCGGGCTAAAGCGCCTAGAACCGCTCGACCACAACGGCCGGCTCAGAATGTTAACGCTATAATTCAACTTTTACTTAGCCATCATGCCCACAATTGGAGTCTCCCACTTCCTGTCTTCATTCATCCAGCATAAGAGCATTATTCTCTGGGAAGAATTTCGACTGACATCTCACAGTTTCCAAAGATACAGAGAATCTTAATACCCAACAATCCTACTAGTAATGACGTTTGATTAGTACACATAGACAACGATCAGATCGAATTACATGGATATATGTGCTCAGCAGAGCAGTCCGCAGCTTGCTGGAAATTTGTGTGCCAGCGCGCCAGCGCAGCTCACCTATCATTAATCAAGCTTGGCGCACGCAGCGATTCGACATGAAATATAATTGATCATATTTAATCACTGGATGATACCAGTAAACGTACGGATATGAATACAATGCTGAACTGTTGTGCAACAACTATTGACAGCACCCAGCGAGCTTATCAGCTGGAAGAATGATTTTACTCATAACTTACCGAAAACTGAAAGTACTGACGAAATATGATTGATTGTAGAAAGTGCTAATGTAACTGACCTTTCATTTTCCTAACAAACTTCGTCGAATGTAGGACAACAATATCCAATACTGTAGCCAAAATACATGAAGAGTTTGACAGGAGTAAAACGTTAAAATTGTCACTTGAATTTCCATTTAATTGCGTAGATTAGGTAGTGCTAAAAGACGCTGGAACGCTTTCATACATCTCAAATAAGATTACGTTATTTTTAATGGACTGATTGCAGAAAATTTTTATTTTGCTAGTATTACAAATTAAATTTTTTAAGTATGTCATTAGAGGTAATGCCTAGAATCAGTCTAAAATTTTGGGGAGAAACTGTACTTAGCTGTTAGGTGTGTAGCACGTTGACACGTGTAAAGTTGTTCAGAATAATGGAGAAAATATAGAGCGTCTCTCAAGTCGTTTTTGGTTAATCAAATTTAATTTTTCCCAAACATATGATAGAGAAATGAAACTGGTCAACATTTACAGAACTAAATTTGTTGCGCAACGGAAAAAGGCTTCAGTAGTTCATTGCCTGTCGGTGAGTGTCGAAATGTAGACATGAAATTTCCGTCCCTATATTAACTAACATCATACTATCTGAGTACCCGATGTTGCCCGGAGATACGTATTTATTCCAATCTTCTATCATTCCATCTCCTCCTTCCACTCTCCCTTCAAAACCTCCTTCTGCCCCTCTCTCTGTCCATCTGCTCCTCCCCATCGTGAATCTGCTTCTTTGCCTCTGTTCGTACTCTCCCCACGTCTCTCTCCAACTAATCACCTCAACCTCAATAGGATTCTGGTGGTTCTTATGCCCCAGTATTTCTGTACCGATCGTAACTATTACACTGGTGTCCAAAATTAAAGTAACACACTGCTATTTCCCCATCCTGTGTCTGGTTCACTATATAATCGTATAAAGTGGCAACAGATGTCGTTAGAATTGTGTTCTTCACGGAAGACGTCATTCCGATCAACGGAGAAGCACGCTAGAAATGACGTCATGATACCTATCAAGCGGAGCAGTTTTGCAGAATAGTCCCACATCCACAGTCGCTGTGTATACAGTTACAGACGGTGCAACATGGCAGAGAGAAGTCGCTTACAGACACTCTTCTGCGGAGGGCCATAAGAAGAATGGAAGCAGGCGAGTCGCAAAATGATGTGACCCATTGGCTTAATGTGTATCGTTGTGGTGCTTCTCGGATGAGGTGACAGTGTATAGAGGTGGAACTGTGCCCTTGAGATAAGGACAGGGCCGACCACAAGTGACATCAGAAAGAGTGGGACGGTATTTAGTTGTAAGGGAACGACGGTACGGCCATACTACTGCACTACAACTAGCATCTGACCTCACAGCATCCGCAGGACGTGTTGTATCGAGGCAAACGGGTACAGAAGGCTTTAGCAGAGTGACCTACATTGTTGGGGAACTGCTGCAGTCTCAATACTTCTGGCGTGACTTCGCAGAAGGGAAGGTCTAGATTAGAATCGTCAACATGCCACCTAGACGGTGGGCCAATGTTCTTTACACATATGAGTCTCGATTTAGTCTGGAGAGTGAATCATCTACGGAATCGTATCTGGAGGACATGTGGAACACGATTTCAAGGACCAAACACTGTGGAAGGAGACCGACATTGAGGAGGATCCCTAATGATGTGAGAAGGGATTATGTTGACCATTCGAACATCTCTTCAGGAAATTGTATAGGCGATTCAGCAAGATTTAATGCTGTCAGATACCATGAGGAGGTCTTGGATTCTCATGCACGCTTGTTGACAGGTACTGTGGCCCACACTTGGTATTGATGAACGATAAGGCTCGACCTCATTGAGCACGCGTGGTTGATGATATTTTTGGAAACGGGAGACATTGAACGCGTGGCGTGGCCTGCCCGCTCTACCGATTTGAATCCCATAGAGCATGTTAACGATGGACTAGGGACTCTCCAAGACTTGTGGGCAGCTCTGCTGGAAGAATGGGCGTCATCGCCTCAGCATGAGACTGGTAGCATCATTCACAGCATATCCCGTCGTTGTCAGGCCTGTATCCTTGTCAGAGGAGATCACACTCCATATAGAGCACATTAGGCAGTTGTCAGAATATGTGTTCAAATCCATTAAGTTGGAAATAAACGAAGAACATTTTTTTCTGTCGTTATGCATGTTGGAGTTGAATACCTTCTGTATTCTGTACATTGTTTCTACATTACTATCACGTGTTTGTTCTGTTTTGTGGCAAAACAAACGCTGCTTTGCTGAATTTTCTTTAGTCGCCAGAATTTGGCCACCAGTGAATTTGTACGAGTTCTGAATTAAATCTTTCCAGGGTTTTCGAAAGACCCTCTACCCATGGGTTTGCACATGTATGCACATGTCAAATATACTTCATATATATTTAAAATATTTCACACGTGTCTGTACATTTAATCCGCCTGTATCTATAGAGTATTTCATTCTGTTGTTTTATTTTCATACAGTTCAATGTTTATGACACACTACCTCTTGAACTATGTGTCTTACAATGATATACACTCCTGGAAATAGAAATAAGAACACCGTGAATTCATTGTCCCAGGAAGGGGAAACTTTATTGACACATTCCTGGGGTCAGATACATCACATGATCACACTGACAGAACCACAGGCACATAGACACAGGTGACAGACCATGCACAATGTCGGCACTAGTACAGTGTATATCCACCTTTCGCAGCAATGCAGGCTGCTGTTCTCCCATGGAGACGATCGTAGAGATGCTGGATGTAGTCCTGTGGAACGACTGGCCATGCCATTTCCACCTGACGCCTCAGTTGGAGCAGCGTTCGAGCTGGACGTGCAGACCACGTGAGACGACGCTTCATCCAGTCCCAAACATGCACAATGGGGGACAGATCCGCAGATCTTGCTGGCCAGGGTAGTTGACTTACACCTTCTACCTTCTAGAGCATGTTGGGTGGCACGGGATACATGCGGACGTGCATTGTCCTGTTGGAACAGCAAGTTCCAATTGCCGGTCTAGGAATGGTAGAACGATGGGTTCGATGACGGTTTGGATGTACCGTGCACTATTCAGTGTCCCCTCGACGATCACCAGAGGTGTACGGCCAGTGTAGGAGATCGCTCCCCACACCATGATGCCGGGTCTTGGCCCTGTGTGCCTCGGTCGTATGCAGTCCTGATTGTGGCGCTCACCTGCACGGCGCCAAACACGCATACGACCATCATTGGCACCAAGGCAGAAGCGACTCTCATCGCTGAAGACGACACGTCTCCATTCGTCCCTCCATTCACGCCTGTCGCGACACCACTGGAGGCGGGCTACACGATGTTGGAGTGTAAGCGGAAGACGGCCTAACGGTGTGCGGGACCGTAGCCCAGCTTCATGGAGACGGTTGCGAATGGTCCTCGCCGATATCCCAGGAGCAACAGTGTCCCTAATTTGCCGGGAAGTGGCGGTGCGGTCCACTACGGCACTGCGTAGGATCCTACGGTCTTGGCGTGCATCCGTGCGTCGCTGCGGTCCAGTCCCAGGTCGACGGGCACGTGCACCTTCCGCCGACCACTAGCGACAACATCGATGTACTGTGGAGACCTCACGCCCCACGTGTTGAGCAATTCGGCGGTACGTCCACCCGGCCTCCCGCATGCCCACTATACGCCCTAGCTCAAAGTCCGTCAACTGCACATACGGTTCACGTCCACGCTGTCGCGGCATGCTACCAGTGTTAAAGACTGCGATGGAGCTCCGTATGCCACGGCAAACTGGCTGACACTGACGGCGGCGGTGCACAAATGCTGCGCAGCTAGCGCCATTCGACGGCCAACACCGCGGTTCCTGGTGTGTCCGCTGTGCCGTGCGTGTGATCATTGCTTGTACAGCCCTCTCGCAGTGAGCAAGTATGGTGGGTCTGACACACCGGTGTCAATGTGTTCTTTTTTCCATTTCCAGGAGTGTAATTTGGCAGGCATATCCAATGGTATATTTGTCTAGTGTCTGCTAAATGAGTTTTCAATAGAATTAGTTATAAAGAAGTAATAAGCTAGAACGTAATGCTTGATGCGGCAATTTTCTATAAATCTCAATGTTTATGATGTCATGTCTTCTTAACTATGATATCGTACAATTCAATATTTTCAGGTATATTCAGCGGCATAAGTAGATATTTGTTAGAAAATGAGTTTCAAGTATAGTTAGTAGTAAAGAAGTAATAAATCAAAACTTCGTACACGATGCTGCAGTTTTCATTTACTCAGTAGTGCACGTAATGTCTTCTGAACTATGAGTCGCACAGTACTGTAATTTTGCTGATGATCTCAGTTGTATCTCTGAATACCGCCTGCAAGATGCGCCACGAATACAGTCGATAGCTAAGAAATAATAATATAAAACGTCGTGCATTATACGACAGATTTACTGTATGAACAGCAAAAATGTAGTAAGCGATAAATATTTGTGTTTCACCATTTAGAGTTGATCGTCAGTGAGATAAAGTTTCGTAAAGGTTTGAAATGATTTGTAACGTTTGTTGCAAGTCACTAGGTGATCTGATTCCCCAAATCTGGATGAACTGAGTACATATGTTTGTGCGTAATGAGAACTATTGTGCTTTTTCAATCCCAATCCTATCCCTTTGATAATTAGGTATTTCAAAATCGATTCCTTCCATACTGTAAGTGATACGTGTACCAAGATTGATTTAAATTGGTCTTGTGGTACAGAAATATATTCGCAATATACATCCTTACAGCCATTGTGTAACGTGTATAGATTTTTGTTGCAGTTATTAAAAAGTTGGAATATTAATTTGGTACACCCGATACCTCGGACTCGAACTGGATGGAACAGTATATTAAAACATACAGTTCATATTCGAAAAATAATAAACTTCATCAAGGAAGTACCGGGTGTTCAAAAAGTCAGTATAAATTTGAAAACTGAATAAATCACGGAATTACGTAGATAGAGAAGTACAAACTGACACACTTGGTTGAAATGACATGGGGTTTTATTAGAACCAATAAAATACAAAAGTTCAAAAAATGTCCGACTGATGGCGCTTCATCCGATTAGAATAGCAAAAATTAGTATAACAAAGTAAGACAAAGCAAAGATGATGTTCTTTACAGGAAATGCTCAACATGTCCACCATCATTCCACAACAATAGCTGTAGTCGAGGAATAATGTTGTGATCAGCACTGTAAAGCATGTCCGGAGTTATGGTGAGGCAGTGGCGTCGGATGTTGTCTTTCAGCAACCCTAAAGGTGTCGTTCGATCACAATACACTTGCGACTTAAGGTAACCACAAAGCCAATAATCCCGTGGACTTAGGTCACTTTCGTCATGGTTGGGAGGCCAAGCATGACGCAAGTGGCGGCTGAGCACACGATCATCAACAAACGACGCGCGCAGGAGATCTTTCACGCGTCTAGTAATACTTTTATTTCCTAATTGAACCCCATGTCATTCAAAGCATGTGTGTCGATTTTTACCTCTCTATTTACATTATTCCGTGGTTTATTAAATTATAATGACTTTTTGATCACCCGATGTAGTAGAAGAAAGCTGTCTCCAAAGTAAGCATGTTTGATATTTAATGCAAGAAGTTGTATTTTATTTCGGCTGTTATTTTTACACTCAGAGTAGTAGTTCACCTCTTCGTAACAGTATGCGTAATTTGTAGCAGCTGCTTAAACAGATTCGTTGCTAAGATTTCGACCTTAGACCTAGTTTTCACAGGTTTTGTACTCAAAGAAGCAATGTACATTGCATTCTCATATTCAGAGGAAGTGATGGTAGTGGGAGGGAGGGAGAGAGGGAGAGAGAGAGAGAGAGAGAGAGAGAGAGAGAGAGAGAGGTCGCAGGAATGTAGCGAAAGAATTAACGAAAATCTTCCGCTCGGCGGGCCCCAGGAGAATCAAGCCGCTCCTGGAGCGTTAATCCAATTTCGTCGCTCATGTGGAAAATTAAATATCTCCGCCAGCAGGAGTAAAAGCGACAGCGCTGTGATGGCGCTCTCTGCCGCCGGAAGACGGCTCCCCTGGGAGAGAATTGCACGGTCCTCCGAGGCCACCAAGTGTCTCAAACCCACGATTCGCGTTCATCAGCTTCACCGCAGGGCGCGCAGCATACTGAAGGGTCTGTTAATTCATCGATGCCGATATAACACATATTACTCGGTCATTCGTTGCAGTGGCTTGGCATACTTGATGCCCACTGTTAACGTGGAGTTTCGCTTTCCATAATTTGTTCTGCTATACGTGTTATAAATTAAAGTCTCCAGCCATGTTGTTCCGCCTTTATATGAGGACTAATCTGAGGAACTGCTCAAGGGATAAACTACGAGAGACCATAGAAATGTCTTGCAGTTGCTAAATATGTATGGGAATCTGATATACGTCCTAAACTTTAACTCCACCCTTGCTCTGCCAGTCTCCTCCACCTCCTCTCTTTGTCCATCTCTGCCTCCTACCGCCTCCCTCAGTGCAGCAGCCCCCCCCCCCCTTCTCTCTCTCTCTCTCTCTCTCTCTCTCTCTCTCTCTCTCTCTCTCTCTCTCTCTCTCTCTGCCTATCTCCTCTTCCCCCGTCTCTATATCAAATACTGTCCCCATCGTGTATCCTCGTACCCCTCTCTCTGAGCTTGAGCCTTCTTCATTGTTATTGCAAACTAAACCTTGATCGCTAAATATGAATGACAAATCGTTTGGGATCATTGGTATACGGATTATGAGACAGACCTGTCCCGCTGCTGGATCAGAGAGGACAGTAACTTCAACTACAGTATTTCACACTAAAAAGTTGCAGACGATTCAGATGTGGTAATAGCATCCCAATCATAGCTGATTAGCCATAAATACAACTTTCCTGTTTGCCGCAAAATCTCCAGCGAACAATTTTAGTTCGAAATCATTCATAATATGAAAGAATACACGTATTGAAAACAATTTGTATAGTCGTTGAAATGTCCCGGTGTCTTAGTTGAAACTAACTGCGGCAAAGAAAACGAAAGCACACGTTTTTACAGCACAGTAGAGACTTTTTATGACACTCTACGGTACAGACCTGTACATATTCATTTAAACAATATGTTTTACTTGCATCTGAATTTAGTTAGTTCAGCAAGAGATCTGTAGTAGCAATTTTACTCCTTTATTTATAGCACCTCTCTTTATATATTGTATGTAATAAAACAATATATAGTCAGTGTCCACCCGAATTTTTATTAGAGAATCATGTAAAAATTTTATGTAAGTCGGTGAAGAACTTTCCAAGACGTTTGGTAACATCGTTTGCCCTTTATATCTTACATATAATTTCGTGTAGTATGAATGTTAAAAATAAGTGGCCTATGATCGTCTAAATGCTCAGTATAGAATCATGTAGAAAGTTGAAGTGTATCGGTCAGGTGCTTTTAGAAGCATTTAGTGATAAAGGGAGACCACGACTTGTCTGTATACAGCACGATTCAGCTGCCTCTTACAGACGGGTTTCACGCAACCTTCTTCGCCTTCAAAATCGAGCAAGATTTTCAAATTATCTCTCTTGGTATGTGCAGAAAACATGAAAAGGACCTTTCTGTAGGATATCTAACGTCGGTAAATTTTTTACAGTGGTAGGTTTTCGCTGGAGGCCATAGTTTTCAGTTTATTCAAGAAAAGTGCGTTTGAAGGCCACATTTCTACTTTTTCTTTAATAACTCGTGATCTGTAGTCTCTGGCGAATCACTGTACAAAAATTTGACAGTATAAAATTTCGTACAAAAATGCCCCTTTCTTTTTTTCTGTAGGACTAATAGTTTGTATGTAGCAAGCGAGAGAACATAAAAATCTCCTGTGTGGTGTTTGAAGGCATTGTGGCTTGAATCACCATGTAAAGCAGTATAAATGAAGGGTAGCAAAACGAAAACGAGCCAGAAGGAAAAAATCACAAAACTGTTTATTATCTCAACAATGATCGCTATAATTGTTATTACATTTATCCCATAATGAGACAAGACATACATGGAAAAATGTTTGCAGTTGCGTATGGAACCACGATCCACCCAGACATGCACCTCTTCACCCGAAGCACATCGATCGGCACGAATGTCTTTCTTTAAAATACCCTTTTTGCGTATGGGCCTACATGTTGTCAAAGTTGTTTCGAGTGCATTGCAGAAGATTTGCTGGGGAGCCACTACACAACCTCCGTGCAGTCACATTCTTCTCTTACGTTATTTCCTTATTTTTGGAGATCTGAAGGAAGATGCCCATCGATTTGTTTCAGATGAAGAGATGCACGCCTTGATTGAATCTTCGGTCCGTACGCTAACACAAGCATTTCTATATGAAGGCATTGATCATCTTGTCTTGTAATAGCAGACATGCATTAACAGTTATGCCTTTCACTTTTGAAATAATAATTTACTTACTTTCTTTCCATATGGCTCTTTTTCATTTGACTGTCCCTTATAGTGTATTTCCGTTACACCAGACAACTCGTCAGGCCGCTGATACAACCCAGGCGAAACACTAGCAAATATCGAGTTCTTTATCAGTTTGTCTCACCTTCGATTCAAGTTCCTTGTAACATAAATGCCTTTAGCAACTTTGGGACAGATGCGTCTCATCAATATTGGGAAGTATGAGACGTATCAACGAAAATACTTTATACTTTACTTATTAACAAAGTCGTTTTTTATAAGTTTTCAAGTCAAAAATTCAAAGGAAATTTTGCTTTTCCCGCTTGCTTTTACCTACCAGTGCAATCTGCTACTGTCTAAAGCAGCTTAGACGGTATCGAATCTTTTCAATGACACTCTTCATTTGTTGATGTCAATGCCTGAGTATTTCGTGTTGGATAAGAGTACTGCCTTAAGTGTCGCATATGGTGCCAATAGAATAGTGCGACGACTCATTTCTGTCCAACAAAAATACGTAGGTTGGACAGTCTGTTGTGTAGGAAATTTATAAATCGTGCCATGAAATGTATTTTTCATGCTACACGAAAAGTGGGCAAAAGCCAAATTAAACCACATAAAAGACAGTTCTCTATACATGTAAACACGTAAGTATGGAGACTTAGAGAGTATAAATTACTATATTGCTTCAAACTGACATTCAAAAGGCTGAAACGAATGTTTTAATACTAAATATAGCAAAAATTGGAAATGATAACTCATTTAATCGAAAACTAAAGATAAATTTAAATGAAGCTTGAAAGAGTTACAAACAAAGAGAATGCCGAAAATTGTTTCCTGATAGTACGCGACTCTGCGAAAGAAACTGTTACAGTGCTGAAAAGTGATTGAAACAGATATTTACAAGTGTGTTAAGTACGAAAATGAAAACAGCCAAAATGGAAACAAAACGACAAAGAACAACAGAAGAGTTTTAATCATTGTGAATAAAAAATTTTACTTTCTGCTGCATAAAGGAAGAAATTAGAAGGGAAACACGGAATATTATTAGGTCGGCGAAAAATGTACAGACTGGTAATTAATGGTATTATTCAGAGAAGATCGGTAAGTGAAATGCCCTTTAATGGAACACATAGATTAATTAAGGAAAAATGCGACAGGCTAAGAGAATTACACACATTCACAATAAGGTTTTAAATTTTAATCTTTACAAAGGAGATCTATACATCAGTAATAAAGGCCAATAAATTTTGGGTAAATAGTTGTTGATCCGTTCAAAATTGAAAAAGTGTGAAGAAAGGAACTCTGCTGATGAGGGAGGTAAATCCGACTTGGGAACTGACAAAAGGAATGTAAATGTGAGAGGCGCACTTCAGCTGATGTTGAATAAAACATCTGCCGTACTGGTGCAGTACATTATCGATCATTTAACAGCACAACGTGAAAACCTTCAATATTCTAAAACTAAGCTTAAAACTATTGTGTCAGAAGAAGAAAAAATTTATATTGTCTGTATTAATGATCATTGTTTTACATATATGAGGGTTGGAGCTTTCATAGTGGCAACAATTTATTTACAGCTCGTACAAAATAGATACTTGTTTCAAAGTTTTACTGACCTTCAAAGTAGTAACCACCATTGTGCATAACCCGTTGCCAGCGAAGTGGAAGGCGTAGGATACTCTTGGCAGTGCCAGTTGTGTTGACCGAGTGGCGAGGTCTATTGTCCGATAAATTTGTAGCAGTTCTGAAGCGAATGCCGTGAAGTGTTTCCTTCAGTTTACAAATTGAGTTGAACTCAGGAGAGCTTAAGTCTGGGAAGTGCAGTAGGCGCTATAGCACTTAGCAGTCCTATCAGTCAAACAAATCAGTAACAGCTTGCACTGTACGTACTTAAGCATTGTCCTGCAAAATGATGGTCAGGTCCTGCAGAAACTGTCATCAGTACTGCCTCTAAGCTGGTCGTAGGTTTTGTTCCAAAAATGAACATCCCGCATTGCCGAGGACCGCTAACAGCTTCGGAGCTACATAACCAGTTCGCACATGAACACGTTGTAGACTACATACCCCAAAGGAAGCCAATGGCAGTGGAGTCAGAGCACAGGAACTGAATGGCAGCATCTGAATTGCGTATGTCTGTGATGTTGGACAGCAGCTGCACGTCCACGGACTGCTAGAATCTGGCAGCCGTCGTAGCAGCTTCCTCACGTGGCCCGCCGATCGAAGTTGCCCAAGTCTATCCCATCACACTCTGCTTGGGTATCTGCGCTGTGGCTAACAGCGTCGGTGCCCCCAAGGTGAGACTAGATGGTCTATAAAACCTTGAGGACAGCTAGATGAGCAGATGGCAGACCGGCATAGGTCTCTCCTCTCGGTTGGTCTGCTGCAAACTGAGATACATCCATTGGAAATGGGCAATGTTTATACAGGGTAGCCCATGTTGGTTATGCTACTATGAGGCAACTGTGACATCACTTGGCTTGCTTACCGAGGCTAGCCAGCTCTTCTTAATGCCCCGCAACATCTCAACTGTACTCTTCAGGCACTCTGGCTTGTGGACTTTAGAAAATGGTTCAAATGGCTATGGGACTTAAATCTGAGGTCATAAGTCCTCTAGAACCTACAACTACTTAAACCTAACTTCCCTAAGGACATCCCACATATCCATGCCAGAGGCAGGATTCGAATCTGCAACCGTAGCACCGCGAGGTTCCGGACTGAAGCGCCTAGAACCGCTCGGCCACAGCGGCCGGCAGACCAATATGAAAATCGGTACTGAGCCCATTGTATAGTGGCACTCAAAGAAGCTGAACAATCAATCACCAGCAAAAACCCTTATCTTTGGCGTCAGGATCGAGTCTCTGAAGACACCTAATGGACTTAATAGAAGAGTATGCAGGCGTCCATGTTCCAATGAAATTATCTACTTACACACTCCGCAAGCCATAGTATGATGCATGACGTAGTGCAACCTGAACCACTATTAGTCATTTCCTAGCTGTAGACCGAGAAAAAAAGACTACCTATATGCCTCTGCATGACCTCTAATTTGTTTTGTCTTCGTGGTCCTTGCGCGAAACGTTCTATGGCGATAGTGGAGTCGTTCGGCAGTCCGCTTCATATACCGGTCCTGTAAATTTTCGCAGCAGCGTTCCTTGAAAATAACGTCGCCTTCCCCCACCCCCCTCCCCCTCCCCACCCCAGGAATTCCTGTTTGAGTTCCAGAAACGTCTCCTTGATACACTCTAAGACGTCGCTCCATGAAGGAATTGTCCAAATGGGATGGAAATCGGTAGAAGTGATGTATATGTACAGACACACAGAGGACTGAATGATCTATTCAAGAGAAAGAGCTTCACAAATAAAGCAAGCCAACAACGCGATGGACCACCTCAGGTCTTTACGTAGGCCGTCATTCGGCTCGGCATTGATTGACAGTGTTGCTCGATATCCTCCTGAGAGATTTCCTGCCAAATTCTGTCCAACTGGCTTCAAACGTTCTCGACTGGGGGAAGATCAGATGACCCTGCAGGCCAATATAGGACTTAGTAAGCACGAAGACAAGCGATAGAAATTCTCGCATTGTGTGGGTGGGTATTATCGTACTGAGATGCAAGCCCAGGGTGGCTTGATATGAAGGACAACGGAACGGGGCTTCGAATATCGTCGACAAAGCGCTATCCTGTAAGTTTGCCACGGAGATCACCGAAGGGGTCCTGCTATGGAATGAAGTGGCACCGTAGACCACTGCTTTTGGCTTCTTGGCCGTATGGCGGGTGACAGTCAGGTCGGTATCCCACCTGCGACAATAGCAGCAGCGCGGTTCCGGACTGCATCGCCTAGAACCACTTTCTCACAACGGCCGGCTGTGGATTTTACAGCATCAGTATACTAAAGAGTCAGTCTTACGTCCGATTTACACTTTCTTACTCAGTCGTGAGTAGTCACCACAATGACAGCGCCTCACCCCTATGACGTTGTTACGTTGCATAGGTGTCACAGACTGCCCATGTCAAACAGCGGGCAGCACTCAGCTAGTAACATGGCCGTAAGATCAGCAATATTACCAGTATATTGTTCAAACACCTACGTTTTATGGCTTGACTATCTTTCTAGTGTTGCCGGGATAAGTTTCAAATTCTTATTGATTGTACCAATATGCAAATTCGCGGCATAATACCACTTCGTTCGAAAAATCCGCCTCGGATTTTGCTCGACATGATTCTGGACGTACACAGAGGGAAAAAAAATTACATCGCCAAAAAATAATTAATGTATAGAAAAGAAGTTTCGGAAACACATTTCTCTAGTTAGCATTTTTAAGTGATTGACATTACCAGATCACAGGTTAATTAAACATGAGATAAGTTACAGCAAATGTGAAATTCTTGCTCATTCGTAACTGGTGTAACCGCTAGAATATTTAAAGCATGCAAGCAAACGTGCATGGATTGGTATTGTAAAGGTGCTGGATGTCAACGTGTGCAATGGAAGTCCATGCCTGTTGCACTTGCTTGGTTGATACCGGTACTGTTAATACTGTTTGTGGATGATGCTGGAGTTGTCGTCCAATGATATCACATGAGCTCTGCTTTAGAGATTGATTTTGCCTGCTCGGCTGAGGCAGCATCTCGACATTCTGTAGAACATTATTATCTCCATTATATTCACTGAATGTGTGTCTGTATAGGAACATACACTACTGGCCATTAAAATTGCTACACCACGAAGATAACGTGCTAGAGACGCGAAATTTAACCGACAGGAGGAAGATGCTGTAATATGCAAATGATTAGCTTTTCAGAGCATTCGCACAAGGTTGGAGCCGGTGGCGACACCTACAACGTGCTGACATGAGGAAAGTTTCCAACCAATTTCTCATACTCAATAAGCAGTTGACCGGGCGTTGCCTGGCGAAACGTTGTTGTGATGCCTCGTGTATGGAGGAAAAATGCGTACCATCACGTTTACGACTTTGATAAAGGTCGGATTGCAGCTTATCACGATTGCGGTTTATCGTATCGCGACATTGCTGTCCGAGTTGGTCGGGATCCAGTGACTGTTATCAGAATATTGAATCGGTGGGTTCAGGAGGGTAATACGGACCGCCGTGCTGGATTCCAATGGCCTTGTATCACTAGCAGTCGAGATCACAGGCATCTTAATCGCATGGCTGTAACGGATTATGCAGCCACGTGTCGATCTCTGAGTCAACAGATGGGGACGTTTGCAAGACAACAACCATCTGCACGAACAGTTCGACAACGTTTGCAGCAGCATGGACTATCAGCTCGGAGACCATGACGTCGGTTCCTTTTGACGCTGCAGCACATGGTGTACTCAACGACGAACCTGGGTGCACGAATGGCAAAAGGTCATTTTTTCGGATTAATCCAGGTTCTGTTTACAACATCACGGTGAACGCACATTGGAAGCGTGTATTCGTCATCGCCATACTGGCGTATCACCCGGCTTGATGGTATGGGGTGACATTGGTTACACGTCTCGGTCACCTCTCGTTTGCATTGACGGCACTTCGGACAGTGGACGTTTCATTTCAGGTGTGTCACGACCCATGGCTGTACCCTTTATTGGATCCCTGCGAAACCCTACATTTCAGCAGGATAATGTACGACCGCATCTTGCAGGTCCTGTACGGGCCTTTCTGGATACAGAAAATGTTCTTCTGCTGCCCTGGCCAGCACATTCTCCAGATCTCTCATCAATTGAAAATGTCTGGTCAATGGTGGCCGAGTAAATGGCTCGTCACAATACGCCAGTCACTACTCTTGATGAACTGTTTTATAGTGTTGAAGCTGCATGGGCAGCTGTACCTGTACACGCTATCCAAGCTCTGTTTGACGCAATGCCCAGGCGTATCAAGGCCGTTATTACGGCCAAAAGTGGTTGTTCTGGATACTGATATCTCAGGATCTACCACCCAAATTGCGTGAAAATGTATTCACATATCAGTTCTAGTATAATATATTTGTCCAATGAATAACCGTTTATCATCTGCATTTCTTCTTGGTGTAGCAATTTTAATGGCCAGTAGTGTATTTTTTCTAGGTCATTACTCACAAAAAAGTGCAATTGTTTTTCTACGACACAGGTCACAAACATTCCCCAATTTTCAAATTTAACCTGCTATTCTTATGAGGTAGTCTTTTATTCACCTAAACTTTACTTGATATTAGTTATCCAGTTAACTACCCTTGCTTCCACACATTGACGTTTTAATGTATTATGTTGTCATTTAAAGAACCAGTAAATCAGTTCCTGCAGTTGGTTTCACTGGTTTATCTCCTGTTCGACATTTCCCTTTGTCTATCAGGTGGCTTCTTAACGCAATGTTTCAATACATCACCTGAAATATTTTCTTTTAAGCTTGAGGTTTCCCATATGTTTCTTCAAATAAACCTTCTTAGAACTATGTTTACAGAACAAATACGAAGGGTACTACCTGGTGTATTCAGGCCTAATGATATCATAAGCAGTTTGGTGGTTCCACCTTCTTGATTGTGAAGCTTTGGGCGGTACACCTGCAGCTGTCTCCTTTGGTTGAGACTGTCTTTCCGAGTTTGACTGTGCGTTTAAGAATAATTTTAAGACATTTTACTGAACTTCATTATCTACAGCTATGTATATATCGTCAAATTTACCTTCATAGCTAGGTCTACATTCCTGGAAGTATTATTCAGTCGTGTTAGATCGATTATTAACCTTTCAAGCAATTACCTCCTGCTTCTCACCCTACTTTCTTCCTTTGTAGAAGGGAGAGTCATTCCTAGTGGCAATGAAATTGTGTCCTTTAGAAATAAATGCTTATGTGCTAGTCGATCAGACACAACGTCGCAACACAACTAACATTATCAATGAAATCACGTCTGCAGTGGTACTCTGCACAACACACACATCGGTGCCAAACATGCATCCCTGTATATTTTGTTCAGGTTCAACGGCCTCAGATAGAAAACCATTAACACACACTGGCGTAGACACTACTGCGCCACATCAATGTCACCCATGTTGCCAGTCACATATTCATTTACTGCGTTACAGCGCAGACTCACTTCGTTTGATAGTACAGCTACATCAGCCTCCACATTTTCATATGGCACTGGAGCTTATACTTAACTTCCACAATCTGCAATTCCTGGCACCTCTTCACACGGTGTATTCCCACACAATGGCCTTTTATCTACAGTTTCCTCTCCTTCCCTGTAATTATAGCAGCCTTAACTTCCGGAGAAACATAATGGACGTTTTCCTCCCATTTTCTCACTCTTCTCAATTTCCTCCGGATTAACAAAATGGTAATCTCGTTTCCTTTCCTTTTCGACAATCTCTGTTCCTCTAAAGCTGCCGGGTCTTCTTCCTGAACCTGCACTCCCCAAAACGTATTCGCAATGATGGCCCGTAACTAAGCTATTTCAGCTGACAAAATTCGCTATCTTTCTCAAGACAGCCACCTGTGTATAGACAGCGATATGATTATTCCTTTAACATATAAAACCGAAAAAAGAAGAAGAAAGGAAACTACGATGAGGACACTTCAGTATGCTACTAATATTGACTTACTACAACCTAATGCTCCGCCGTAATGGCTATTTGCGACTAACACTACGAAGTATATAAACACTATTAATGATACACCTTCCCCACGAGGTAACGTACACGTGTCGACAAAAGGCATGAGATAGCTCGTAATATCACGTCGTTACTCCTTTTTCCCCGGCATAGTTCAACAGCTCGCCGTGGCATGGACTCAACAAGTTGTTGGAAGTCCCCTATAAAAATGTTGAGACAGGCTGCCTCTACAGTCGTCCCTAATTGCGAAAGTGTTGTCGGTGCAGGATTTTGTGCACCAAATTACCTCTCGATTACCACATACAGTCAGTGATCGGTTCAGTAGGACCAGAGGACCCACTCAGTTCCATGGGAACACAGACCACACCTTTATGGAACCGCCACCTCCTTGCACAGGGTCTTGTTGACAACTTGGGTCCATAGCATCGTGATGCCTGAATCACACTCTAGCCCTACCATCTGCTCTTACCAGCTGAAATCTGGACTTACGTGAGCCAGATACGGTTTGCCAGTTGTCTGTGCTCCAACCGATATGGTCACGAGCCCAGGAGAGGCGCTGCAGCGATAGCGTGATCTTAGCAATTCCACTCGCGTCTCTCGTCTGCTGGCATAGCCATTTAACACCTTACTAAGCCGCACTTTCCTAACAGATATGTTCGTCGCACGTTAACTTCTGTGGTCATTTCATGCAGTGTTGCTTGTCTGTTAGCACTGACAATTCTAAGCAAACTCCGCTGCTCTCGAACGTTAAGTGAAGGCTGTCGTCGACTGCGTTGCCTGTGATGAGAGGTAATGGTTTAAATTTGGTATTCTCGGCGCACTCTCGACAGTGTGGATCGCTGCATACTAAATTCCCTAACGATTTCGGAAATGGAATGTCCCGTGTGTCTAGCTCCAACTACCCTTCATTGTTGAAAGTCTGTTAATTCCCGTGGTGCAGCCACAATCACGTCGGACGCCATTTCACGTGAACCATCTGAGTACAGAAGGCGTCTCGGCCAATGCACTGTCCTTCTATAGCTTGTGTATGTGATACTATCGCCATCTGTATACGTGTATATTACTGGTCCTCGACTTTTGTCACTTCAGTGTATTGTCCATTCCATATGTTGCAAATTGTACACATAATCTCATAACATCATCTGTGGTAGCTTTCCTCGTCTCACAAATGGAAATACAGTTACACTCACGGGAAAAATCCGTTAGTTCCCGAGGCTCCTTGCAGTCTAACAAAAGGACTAAATAACAAAAGACACCACTGACTACTCTGCACATCGATGGTACTGCAACCCCGCAGTAGTCGCTCCATCTTCTCGCAGGAAGGGGCGCAGGCGTAGTTCCCCTGTAACGAAATGTCTGAACCCAGCATCATTGGAGCGTGACTACGGGAACAGGACGTGGGCAGCGGAAACTGCCGTCCTCTGCGATGACAGAAGCATGGCTGCACGTCCCCAGACAGAAACCAGAAATTTATTGGGTGGAAGGCGGCATCAGTTGTAGCAGGACGCCCAAAATGGCGGAAGAGTAGATTCACGTCTGGGCCGGTGAGGTACGCCACCTGGTGGCCCACAGTTCGAGGCCTGTAAGTCCTCCAGGAGTATCCTCCGCACATTATACTACCGTGAGGCAACAATGACAGCACTCGGCCTGTTTTACACGTCTGGTCAGCTTTCCTGAACTTTAAACTTCAGGTGTTCTGGCAGACGTGTATTGCAGCGTGAATGTGCTGAACAGTTGATGTTACCTACGCTATATTACGTGCACGGTCGCCTTAACGATAGAACATCTCTCCCTGCGACGACGCTTCGCGGCTTAGACACCTATATATCTGCTGGCTCTCTTTTTGTTGAAACATCACCCGGCTTTTCCGACTTGAGCAACTTTCCAGCTTCCCTCTGCTTTTTTCCATGCCACGGAAGGTGTCTGAATTTTTATCTGTATTGATATATTATTTCACGGTGCAACAGTGAGTTTCAAATGATTACACAGGAATAAAAATCTATATTGACAGAGAGTTCCACAATGGATTAAAATCCAACAAAATATCTAAATTTTGTGTATGTTAAATGCTGTCTGTAGGAAAGTAGTATTGCTTGCTAAAAAGAAGTCCTTAGGCCTAATTCTTGAAAGAAATTGAAACTGAACTTTAGAGACAAACATTTTAAAAATCAATCTGAATAGCTCAGAACTTGAAGTTTGTATTTTGTCAGGTGCCACAAACATGATCACCAGGGAATACCATATCGCTGTCACTACTGGTGTGTTATTCTTCATTCCTTTTTTCAAACTGTGTCTAAAACTCAGCAACACTTAGATAATTTATGTATCAAAGGTGCACCAACAAAGGAGTTTTTCATTGCTTATACCTTCTGTAAAATTTAGTATTTCGATAGTTGTATTAATTCTCGGTTGGTGCCAAAATTCTACTTAAATTTCACTTCCAGAATGAAATTTTCACTTCTCAGCGGAGTGTACGCTGATATGAAACTACCTGGCAGATTAAAACTGTGTTCCGGACCAAGACTCGAACTCGGGACCTTTGCCTTTCGCGGGCAAGTGCTCTACTTTGGAAAGTAGGTACTGGCAGAATTAAAGCTGTGAGGGCGGGTCGTGAGTCGTCCTTGGGTAGCTCAGTTGGTGGAGCACATGCCCGCGAAAGGCAAAGGTCCCAAGTTCGAAACTCGGTCTGTCACACAGTTTTAATCTGCCATGAAGTTTCGTTTTAAATTGCACTTATCAGCACCACAATGGCTGTTAGTTGACACAGACTGTCAGAACGTAATTGCGTCTTCGAAATTACATGTACCCTGAACTCGGGAATACAGCCACTTCTACCATTCTCCCGACGCCAGTTTGTTCTACAGTGCAGCTTTACTGTTTCATCAGCACACAGCCCATGCTAATGCATCCGGTCCACTGAACTACTGGATTGGAACCCTGCTAATACTTTCACAGTAATCTACCTAGACCAGCGGTGAGTACGTGTACTATTAGATTACCGTGGCTGTCATAACAGTACAGATACCTTAACAGAAGTTCTTGAATTTCCTAACACCGACTACTTAGTGACAGGGGTACCGTTTCCATAGTTGTATTAGAATCGGTGGTTTTAAGAAGGGAATGAATCCAAAACCTCACTTTTTGAGGAAATACTAAAAAAAATTATCCTGCCCTTACTTTTAATTTTGTGTTAACCAAACAGTTATATGAGATTCTTCCCTCTTATCTCACTAACACGGTGAGTTGAACTGGATTGTCATGGAGGACGCATCAGATTACTAAAAACCAAGGGTTTGTCCCTTCTTCAGTCTGATAATAACGTAGACGTTGAAACTACTTCATACAACATCAGGAATAGTTAAATTTTCACGTACCGTTTACAATACGAGATATATAACAAAAGTCTATTCTACTCACAGCTTTATAAATCAATATCTGTCAAATTTGCTCTGAACTTCATTATTTTCCTTAACTTACATCGTCCTCTGCATTAGATGTTGTTGGTCAAATCAACATCTCCTCAAAAAAATATAATAAACTCACACGGAATATATGCAACTGCCCTGCGTACAATCTGGATATTCTTGCGTTGTATTTCAATTCCACGCCATATCTGTGGGAATTTTGGGAACCCCAACGTTGGTTTTGAAGAGCAGGAAAGTGTTTTTCACCACACCAGCGATAACCTCACATAGGTTAAATAAACTTTAGGTAAGTAGTGTTCAAACTGCCTCTACATATAAACCGAAAATGGGCACTTTTCCAGGAATTATGTTGATTTTTTGTAGAACATAGGTCACCAGTTCATGAAATTCATGGTGCTTACAAGAGAGAATTGTAAAACGTTGAATCCTGTCGTCCTTAAGGTTTGGGTCAAATCAGTGTATTATTGTGGTGCATAATTTCTGACTAGATGTCTGACGTTCCTTTTCGTAGTCTCAAAATTGCGATCGCATTGAAGACAGAAGTGCTTTCGCAACAGGAAGTATAATACTATTGTAATTCCACCAGTTGCAAACGTTGTAAGGAGAAAGCGCACTGAAATGTTGCGGTTTTAACTTCCTTAGGTGTCACTGAAAAGGTGCAGTTCCTTAACCTCAGGTTCCACGTTGTCTATTTGTAACAACAGCATGCCGGCCGCTGTGGCCGAGCGGTTCTAGGCGCTTCAATCCGGAACCTCTCTGCTGCTATGGTCGCAGGTTCGAATCCTGATTCGGGCATGGATGTGAGCGGTGTCCTTAGGTTAGTTAGGTTTATGTAGTTCCAAGTCTAGGGACTGATGACCTCAGATGTTAAGTCCCATAGATCTTAGTCATTTGAATCATTTGAACAACCGCTAGTTACATCGTCAGGAAATGTTAGGTCCAAACAAAATATATGACATCACACCAGAAACGCCAAACTAACTTGCCTTTGAATCATTTGGAACAGCTATTATATCCGTAGCTGGTATTCATTTACCTTTAATGAAAAATATCTAAACTAAGACGTCTGACATTAAACACAAAGCATTACAAAATGGTTCAAATGGCTCAAATGGCTCTGAGCACTATGGGACTTAACGTCTGAGGTCATCAGTCCCTTAGAATTTATAATTACTTAAACCTTACTAACCTAAGGACATCACACAACATCCAGCCATCACGAGGCAGAGAAAATCCCTGACCCCGCCGGGAATCGAACCCGGGAACCCGGGCGTGGGAAGCGAGAACGCAATCGCACGACCACGAGATGCAGGCTATACATTCCCTCATAAATATATTGTAAGTACGTCGGCCACATGATTATCATACTAATTACGAGGCATGTAATATCATACATCGGCATATTGGCAGAGCTAGTTACGATGCGCAATTTTCTGCTTCTACTGACGAACAAGAACTCAGTTTTCAGGAAGCAGAAGACAAAACAACACGCAATCTTAGCGAAAATCACTGTCATACTTAATCGTAGGTGATGGTAGCACCTGTTTAATGTTACGTGTCCACATAATTTTTTATACGTTGGACACAAAAAATTAAACTAAGATAGTACAAGAAATGTAGGTACTCCAACAGTGAACATAATGTCTCAAATGGGATTAATTGTGCCTCTACGTGCGTAAAAGCAAGCAAAATACGTTAGCACCATCTTTTTTAATGCAAAAACAATAAAGGACAATATGAGCAAATTTTGCAGCGCTATCATTTTTTCCCCTCCGCCCTTTTATCATGTCGTTTCCCATCAAAACTCCAATAAAAATGTTTCTACATTCAGTTTCTTTCATGTATTGGACTGATAAAAGAGCAATTTTCCTACAGACCGTAAATATTCCGTCCTGTCCTTTGCATTCTAGCGTTTATTTCCAGCCTTGCGAGAGTGGTTGGTATGAAAGAGTTTCAATCTGCGGCGCGTCTGTCATGGAACGGAAACGGTTGTTAACGCATGTTGTCAATTGTGGCTGGAGTCATATCGTTTTGTAAAGACATTGTGTTCTGACGAGTACTGGGGAGTAAGCTACAAAAGCGGTGAAATTCCGCGAGAATTAATCTAGGTACAGTAACGAATCGCCTTTGTTACAAGGGTAGAAGAGAATTCCGTTCTCTATGTTAAAATTTAATTGTTGCGGTAGAGCTAAAATATTTATTAACATAGCATGATTAAACACCACTGTGACTGAACTCGCTGGCTCATTCTTGTAGGGAAGCTTTTATGGACAAGAAATCCATTTCAAGTGCTACTGCTGGAATGTATTTTAATCTCATGGCTTGGCAGATAAAAGGGAGATATATGGTACCAGGCAGTTACTAATCAACATAATGACCACAGCTGCCCTTCTCGGCATGCTAGAATACTTTGTCGTAGATCGATGCCGCTTTTTAGAGACTGCCTGATGTTGACGAAATGATATAAACATAATTTATGTAGGAATGAGGTATTATTTGTAGAATAATAATGGAATTACTCCCTGGAAGAGAATGATTGACTCTTAGATTGAAATTACGCAGGTGGGTAGCAACAAACAAATGTCGTTTAACGATTCAATTAGATTTAATGGAAAGCATCTGAAGTGCTCTTCTTCACCTTTTGAGCGGTAATGCCTTCTTTGCCTTCCTACTGCAGGTAAACGTGGTTCAGCACCCCAAATTCTTTGTGCTTGTCACACTCCAGGTTTCCTAAAAGAATAAAAATACATACCGGCCTGGACTGTGACTGAATGCATCACATTTCACTGTCACTACTTTTCTGACTGAGCTGTTTAGGCAGGACTCATGACACGCCCTCACAGCTTCGCTTCAGCTGGTACTTCTCTTCGACATTCTAACTTCGAAGAAGCTGTCCTGAATACCTGGGGTAACACCGTAGAAAGAGTGGGTGGGGAAGAGCAAAATTGACTCAGCCGCAGACTAAGGTATGTTTCCAGAAGGAACTTTTCATTCTTCTGCGAAATTTACGCTGTTCAGAAACTTTCTGAGAAACGAACACTAAGTGCCGTTAATTGTAGAAAGTTTCAACGAATATTTCCTAAAGGATATAAATTAGCTATTTCAGCAATTTTCGTTTCGTAGATGATGTAACTACATTAAGTTCCTGATTTCTGCTCCTCTTGATAAGCTCTCTCTTCATTTTTGTTCCAACCTTTTAAGAAAGAGGGAAAGATGAGTAATTCGTCTTGTCTCAGCACAATCATGCGCATGTCCAACTGATTCCCCGTACTTCAGTGTACTGCTTGACCAAAATACTTCACTTCAAAAGTGTGGATAGTCGTCCAAAGCACGGCCAAATGTGCTAACTTTCCACTACATAGTGAGATTCACCTCGTTTGAGAGGCTACTAACACGGATCTCACTTTCAGAACACGAGCTATTGTTCCCGTGTGGCGCAGTACCTGTTCTGTATGCAGCACCTTTCGCTTTATCATCGCGCCTGCCTTTGATCTTCTTCGTTGTAGCCTTTGACAAAATGCGTTGTGCAGTATACAAGGTAACGCCCGTTAATGTACTCTCCAGGTGTCTTATTCATGAATATGTTGTGTGCTTAATAACATCACATCGTTCGTGAAGTTCACCGTCTCTGAGAATACAGTTGAAATATTTGGAGCGCTTTTAGTGTACAACACATTTTCAAAAATAACGACGATGGCTGTAACACAATGGTCTAGTGTTCAGGTTTTTATTAAAAAAAAATCAAACAGTTTTCATGTTTCGATATTGTTAATGGCAACATACTTACTGATCCGCCAAACAGTAAACGGTAAAATATGAAAAATCAAATAAACGCCAAACAATTGCACAGTCGTGGCAGGGAAGAGACTGATATACAACAGTGTGGTTGGACTGAAACGTATATGAATTCTCTCGAAAACCTATGTGGTGCTGCTTCCACTCAGGTTAGAAGGGAGTATCAGCCACATATACGTAGGGAAGAATGAATACAATCGACACAGTGATCTGAAACACAAAAAAGGGAGGGAGGTAGGAATACACATATTAAATGTTAGAATTTTTATAGGAGATAAACGCTTTTTTTTATGTGATACGCAGGTAACAGACGCAGCGGTTCCCCTCTAGGGGTTCATGGTGGTTTTGACGGTAGTGGTGTTCAGAGACGAACTATCGTGGGATGGTTCGACGAATGTCGCCCTTTCACCGTAATGCACAACCTGCAACTGCATGTTAATGAGTCTCTGATACGCTCAAAACAACCATTTGTTTCACCAATAACGGCAGCAGCTTCAACCAAGTGGGCAGCAAGCTCTTCTGGAGTGTCTGTCGAACTCTCCTTTACGAGAAGCTTCATCACCCTCGCACCCCCGTCCCAAAAGAGAAATCCATATTTGTCACGTCGGGAGGGCGTGTGGTGGTCACGGAGCTGGCCTACCTCCCTTAATCCAACAACGAGTGAACATTGTCTAAATGATGTCTGACGTCAGGGAAAAGAGTGGTGGAACCCATTCGTACTGGAACCATGATAGTTGCCTGGTTGCTAGCAGAACAGTCTTCAACATTTTTCATGCACATCACACGGGAATACACTGATGGAAAAAAATCGGAATACCAAAAAGATGTTCAGTCTAATGTAATGAAATTTCGGAAACACATTTGTCTAGGTAACATATTTAAGTGATCAATATTGCAAAATCACAGGTTAATGTAAACACAAGATATTTCATTGGAAATATGAAATGCTTGTGTATTAATCACCGATGTAACAGCCAGAATATAGAATGCCGGCAAGGAATCGTACATGCATTGTGTTCTACATGTGCTGGAAGTCAGTCATGGAGTTCCATGCCTGTAGCACTTGGTCGGTCAACACAGGGACGGTTAAGGTTGCTTCTGGATGACGATGGAGTTTTCGTCAGATGATGTCCCATGTGGGCTTGCTTGGAAATAGATCTGGTGATCGAGCAGACCAAGACAGCATGTCGACACTCTCTGGAGTTCGTGAGACAACAACAGCGGCATGTGGGCAAGCATTATCTTGTTGAAACGCACCCACTGGAATGCTATTCATGAATGGCAGCACAACAGCTCGAAACACAAGACTGACGCACAAATTAGGAATCGGGGTGCCTGGGATATTCACGAGAGTTCTCCTGCTGTCACACAAAATCTCACGCCGCCATTACTCCAGCTGTAAGTCCTGTGTGTCTAGCACCAAGACAGGTTGGTTGCAGGCCCTCAACTGGCTTCTTAACCAAGACATAGCCACCATTTCCTCAGATGCAGAACCAGCTTTCATGAGACACAAAGCTTACAACGTATCCTCCAATGAGCTCTGGCTTGATACCACTGAAGTCTCAGATGGAGATGGTTTGAGGTCAGTGGAATGCACAGCAAAGGGCATCTGGCTCGGGGGTGTCCTTTAAGTAACCGTATGATAACAGTTCGTTGTGTTACTGTTGTACCAGCTGCTGCTTAACTTACAGCTGCAGGTGCAGTACGACGAGCCAGAGCCATACGCCAAACACGATGGTCTTCCCTCTCGGTAGTGGCACGTGGCCGTTTAGAGCCCAGTGGTCTTTAGACCCTACTTTTCGACACAACCACTGCCGGCCATCATGTACAGTAGCTACGCTGCTGCCACGTCTTTCTGCAGTATCGCAGGAGGAACTTCCTGCTTCTCGTAGTCCTATAACAGGACTTCGTTCAGTCTTGGTGAGGTGTTGATAATGGCATCTTTGTTGCCTTAAAGGCATTCTTGACTAATATTAACTCACCACCTACAATGTCAAAGGTAAATGACGCTCGTGATCATTGCACCGTGAATTTAAAGCAAACTTATTCGAATCCTCATAGTGGCATTACCAGCACCACTCCTATGGGACGCGCGTGAAATTTGAATGAACATCATCTTTCACGTGTAGAAACTCGCATGCCAACTTTCGTATATGCTGCACATTTCCTTCTTAGTGCTGGGATTTTTTCCGTCAGTGTATTTATACATTCATTTCACCTGTCAAGGTAATGAGGCTCAAGCGCTTTCATATAGTCAGTTGTAGTTTCTAAATGCAATGTAACATATACCGTACAGTTAAAAAGAAGTCACGCTTGATCAAGGTCCGCGTCACTTTTCATTTTTAACCAGACATAACGTATGAGAAAGGAAAGAAATAGTAGTAGTAGTAGTAGTAGTAGTAGTAGTAGCAGTAATAATAATAGTAATATACTGTATAGAAAGTATGGCGTTATATAAATGTCAATAGAAATAATTCTAAATTAAATATTTTATTCCTGCAATTTTTGTCAAATATGAGTAACAGCAGACACACATAGCGGCAGTACAGAACCAATGATTCAGGAAACAGCTTTAACTGATTCGGAGGCTATTTTATGGTGGGAAGCAAACAAGAAACTGGAGGGCACCTAGAGAGCCGGATAGTGTTGAGAGTGTGGCAGAAACACTATATCGCATTTGTAACTGAGGAAGCTACACAGAAGATAACAGGTACGAATGTAATGTCCTGTTGAATTCAGAGTGGTTACGAGTAACAACGAAGGTTTTAGGTAGTTTATTCCAGGGTAAGGCGTGCCGAACAAAGAGGTATTTAGTGTGACACATAGGTGCACACAAAATTCTGGACGTATCAGTTCCTATATTTCTGTTCAGAAATAATGATAGCTATTTGGTACAGGTTTCATGTGGGTAGATTAGTGACTAAGAAACAGCTGAAAACATAATAGAGTGTTAAAATTACCTCACCTATCGAGTCGCACGCTCTCTGAGAGTAGGGAAGACTGACGTATTGAAACAACCAAATGGTACTAACATCCATTTCGCCAACGTTTGTGGCTAGCTTGTGACGTCTGTTATTGCTCCGTTGAACCATTTTTCAGAGACACAGATTCCGCAGGACAGAAGACTGTTCTTCTTCTATTTCGGCTGGAAATATATTTTCTAAATTTTTGGGTTGCATGTAAGCTAGCGAGATATTTCTAATATGTTGAGACAATCTGTTTAGAGTAGTTTAAATGCTAGTCGATATAAACGTCAAAGTCATTTAATACCTTTCTGCAAAGTAGGTGGGTGACATAAAGGAATCAAGATCGAACTGTTTAATTGGAACGTTCACTTATCAGACTTCCGTTTCATAATAGGATGACTTGTAACTTGGAGTGGGTCTGAACACTATGGGACCTGACTGCAGTAGTCATCAGTCCCCTAGAACTTAGAGCTACTTAAATCTAACTAATCTAAGGACATCAAACACATCCATGCCAGAGGCAGGATTCGAAACTGCGACTGTAGGGGTCGCGCGGTTCCAGACTGTAGCGCATAGAACCGCTCGGCCACCCCGGCCAGCTGAAAGTTCTGATAGCACGCTGTTTTTAAGTTAGCTATCGAACCCCAGTACGGCACTGTTTGAGAAACTAAGGTGTTTCGTTCTCATAATAAATTTATCGATTTTGACAGTATCAAAAGCGTAGAGTACATATCTTTATTTCCGTGTAAGATCACAAAATTGTTAGGTCCTTACAGTTCCGGTTTCGGTCAACAGTAACCATCTTCACATCTGCAGCAAGACATGGGAAACCAACTAGTATATTGTACACATCTTAATAAAATTGGCAATAATGAAAAGTAATGTTGACACACTTGTGTAAATATACGTTATAAATATGACGGGAGTACATGGTTTAAAACATATCCCAATACGAGGAAGCCATAGGACAATCGTAAGAGGATAAATACAAAATTAGCTTAACAATATCGCATATATTTAAAATATGGCTATAGTATGCCACAATATCGGCGGATACATCTTGTTAGCAGCGCTACTGTTCAGAACGAACTGCTGTACAGTAGCAAAATAATGTTTGTATCGTAAGCTCGATAGATGTCTCCACTGTAGACGCAGAAATATTCGTCAGTTACATAATTTTACCTCATGGAGTAAAAAGAAGAATAGAGTTGGAAAAGTCTATAGTGGATTTACCAGGTGTATAAACGATTACGGTAATAAAATGCAATAAATTAATAACGCGACTAACGTTAGATTGTTAAAAAGGAAAAAAGTTACTTGGCTATAGTTCTGAAACGCTCTTGCAGAGGATGTTAGATTAAAATATACTGACACGCATACGAGCAAGCTTATGGGGCTAACAGAAAATATGAAAGTGGTAAAATAAAGAGAGAACGAAGCCAAATGTACAGAACAACAGCATGTAGTAAGTAATCAGCGCCATCCGTTGATGTGGCCTCCAGAATGCCGCAAAGGTCAGAAGTGCTCAGAGGAACCAGAAAAGAGCCCCTTGTGCCTTACGACAAGCGGTTTTACGCTTTATGGATCAATGTTCCGTTCGCGACTATGTCACAGTTTGTGGAAGTATTAAATCCTACGTGAAATCAAAAACGTCGAAATGGTTACTTCACGCGTATCCTTAATACGTTTATCATATTGAGTCACTTATACTGACACAGTCGCTGTGTCACAGTATTTCCGGAAGACTGATTGAACTTTTTAATGAATATTATTAATGTTAAATTAGTTCGTTAGCTGTTTCATTGACGATTTACTCCAAGGCTTTCAATACTCCGGGCAGTATGCTGAGTGACCTATAGTCGCCCGTTAAATATTAGTCATCATTCCTGAGTATTGATGCAATCAAGCTTTGTTCCTAATCTACAGGATGTGTAACATTAACGAAAGAGAGTTGGAAGTTCTCTGTAAGAAAAGGACTGTCCGTGTAGGTATAGTTTTTAGCATATCTTCAATAGTTTCATCATTACCTAAAGTCTCAGAAGTACTTCTCATTAGTGCGGGCGTACAGAAATGTTTTAAGAAAAACTAGTGTTGTGGAGCTGCAGTGTTATCGCTTACACTTCGTCGTACCTTAAGAACCGACTGTAGTAAAGAAAATATCTTGCGATTCATCTTCAGAGGTTTGGAAAGCGGCATCAGATTTTGCCTTACGTACGTCGAGCTGGGAAAAGTTTTCGTCGTTTCGACCCGATACATACAACACAGCGTGAATTCTTGATTCTGGCACTGCACGCATTCATCATCATTCTGTGCTGCAGCTTCCTGTATACTTAATTTCGCTTAAATATTTCATATTCGGAGTCTGGTTTATTCATTATCTGGCACGTTTTCGTAGCCAGCCATGCAGCGGGATCTCTCTACAATGTAACCGAAATGTCAGGGGCACACTTTCCTTAACCCACAGTATGCATGTGACAGAATTCGCCGGCATTTCAGCCTAATATCGATTATTTGTTTATACGTTATTATTAGGTATCTGAACCTTTCTTTAGTAGATACCAAGTTCTTTGAAGTTCCTCAGAGAGTTTTCTATAGGAGTCTGCACGTAGTATGCTTAAAATCTCACACGAAGAGAAGAAGAACCAGGAGCAGATACGTGACAATGCTCTTCGTCGTGATATATTTCTAAGAGACTGAATGTGCGGAGTGTGATGATTTGGATATCCAGACATATATATCGCCAGCGCGAAACAATTTACTTAAATTTTCTGCAGAGTGAGATTTTAGTGGAAGATCTGCATTACTGTCTAAGATAAAGAATTTTTGCTTGTGTCGTGACACTGATACCGAATATGGTCTGAAATCGTGGTTTACATTTGGCTTTGTAGTTTTCTTTATCCCAGATGTGGCTATTTTGAACGTTCAAAACACCTCCCCTGTTGAAATGAGCTTCGTCGGTGAAAGAAATTTGCCTTCGAAACACAGGGAGATCCAAACAACGGTGTAAAAACAAAGTAAAGTAATTGACACAGAGCGAAATCCGGCGTGAATAAGGCGTGTACGCTCTGACGGTGATAGGTCTAAAGTTGCTGTTCATGCAGAACACGCCAAAGAGTGAGACACGTGGAAGTCACGTGCAATGGCTCGAGTACTCGTCGATAACACTCTTGTACTTGATGAAGCACCAGAGTTTGCTCTATCGTTCCGGAATCTACCACTATCCTGCAACCTTTTTTCTAGTCTGGCAAACATGAGATGAGATGGGGTCACACGATTTGAAAAGTACGCGTGGTACAGACGTTGAGCTTTTCTTCTATTACGGTGAGCGTCTCCGTAAATTAACAACATATCGGTGTACTCTGTGAATGTGTACTCACACATCCTGTTATTGCAGTACTAGTCACCCTAATGTCGACTGACGATTCACCAGGAAGAATGAAAACAAAGCATTAGGAAATAGAGGCTATCGTGTGACACAGTATCATTATGCAATTGATAAATGTGGTTTGCTAACGTAAAAGGTTAACTGCGTGAGGAGCATCTAGCGCATGACTGAGTAGCTTTTGTTTTCCTTGTAACATGGAAACGAACCGTTTACGGGCGAGAGTTCCTGTGTAAAACTTGATCTGTTAAGTCCCCTCTAAAACCCCTGGGAGTATGTAACACAAATTGTAAAACACCGTCTAGATGAATATTATTAGAGAGAAGTCGCTCATCTGTGCTACACGTGTATGAAAAGACGGTAGGAACGTGTGGGATATGGTAAAGTCTGAAAAATTGTGGAGTTTTACGTTTACACTGGGAAACCGCCGACATCCGAAATTATTTGCCCGAAATTTTATTACGAATGCATACGAAGACGATACCATCGAACGATGTGGCACACAGATTCGGGCACTAGAATGGGTTTCGGTAGTGAGGGATTCTCTTCACTATATATTCTTTGTGGTTTCTGTTTTACGTCGTTTTTTTAACGCTATTACTACGTATGTTGAGATCATTCCTTGGGTAGGTCATTGCCACTCCTTTGGCAACCTTGTTAGCATGACAATAACAGCCATTATCAAGGAAGGTCGCCGGCCAGTGTGGCCGAGCCGTTCAAGGCGCTTCAGTCTGGAACCGCGCGACCGCCACGGTCGCAGGTTCGAATCCTGCCTCGGGCATGGATGAGTGTAGTGTCCTTAGATTACTTAGGTTTAAGTAGTTTTAACTTTTAGGGGACTGCTGACCTCAGATGTTTAGTCCCATAGTGCTCAGAGCCATTGGAACCTATTTAAAGGAAGGTCTCTATTAAAAGCTAGTACTTGCAGTTAAGGTAAAAAGGCAACATATCAAGAACAGATCTATTTTTGTATTTGGAAAATTAAGGACGAAGAAATAATTCGATTTATTAAACACATCTGAGATGAAAATATGTCACACTTTCATTAAGTGAATTTCGAGAAATGACAACAATAAAGTCCTGCTAGAGTATCAGAAATCATGACGGAAAATCAGTAATATCTCAGCCGTCTGATTTTCGAAATTAGTCAATAGCGTATATAACGACGTGTCATGACAACGTCAAAAAATATTCCACCACATCTCGGTACCGTAATACAGTCAAAATTTTTAAAGAAATAAACTGATACGCATTGGGTGATGAGATGAAATGATCATACGTTATTGTTACCTAGGAGACCATGTCTGGAAAACGTAGTGGTTAATTTCGCTGTGGCTATTGGTTTAAGTAATGTGATATTGTATTACTTAAAACATAAAACGCAGTAATGTTCAGCTGATATAATTGGGAGTAGAATTGATTACCATTTTGTCCAGGGCAAGAAAGTGAAATATCTTATCTATGTCTAAACAAGGAAAAAGACTATATAAGCTTTTGGAGAGCTACGTTACCTGTGAGATAATTTAGGTCACTGTCATCCTGTTCAAAGACGAAAAAGTTTTCTTTATATCTTAAATCTTTGATAACGTTATTTGTTGCCAAACCATCTGTTTGCAAAGGGATTTTATGGTGTTGTAAACTCGTCTCCGGTTTTGTTTATGAAAACCACAAATTCCAGAAAAAGTTAAATTTATTTTGCCCCAAATTGTTGTCAGTTAGCAAATGGATGACTAAAAACTCAGAGGCTTTCGGTGGTAGCCTTGGTAACCGCAGTATTGCATACTTCCCACATGTTTCAACACATAAGCATTCATTTCGAAGCAATCTCTGGATGGAGTATTTCGTACTACACAGATATTGCTAGGTGAACACTTCGGGATCAATTTGAGATTGTTTTCGGAAAAGGATTATGTTGGAATGTTTACTTTAAAATGGAATTTGTACAAAACGATAACTCAGAAGGACCCTTTCTGCGTAAGATCGTCTATCTTATGGATGTATCTCTACAAACAAGTAAAATATTTTGTACAGACAGTATTTAAATAATATTGAATTGATATTAATCGTTTGCTCGTTTCTTTTTCAGGACAGAAGTGTGATTCATCATCACCAAACCTGGTACGTAGAATGTTTTAAACTTATTAATAACAAAACAGTGAAACTGATCTTGTTCGTGCATGTGACACAAGAATTTAAGTTCGCTGCCCACATTCAGCGGCAAAAAACGTAGATCATAAAATATATTATAAAGCCGAAACACCGCTGTGTAAGTGCACAAATTTAATAGAAGAACTCACGCTTATCAATCAGTTCTCTATTGTTTTCACAAGAGACGGTTACCTTCAATATCTTAGCTTCTCTCTGTCGTGCTTTTCCGTCCGAGAATAAGTCTCCTGATAATATGGTAATTGTGAAATTATTTATAATACCTCTCCTCGAATTAACAAATGTACTCAGCACACAAGAACACTGTTCAGGTCGTTTTCCAATCTTCTTTTATCCCGATTCAGATTGAAAGTTGGTGGTATCATCATACCATGAACTAAAGAACAGTAGCTTAAATACAATATTCTTTTTAACGTAAAATGCCGGCAGAACCTGTTGAATGACAGTGTTGTCGCGACTATTTCTAAATGTTGAGATATATTCGTATGGCATTATGTAAGTACTGTTAAATATTACTGGCATCGTTATTACGTGCAAATAGGACTCGGTCTGAAGAAGATTACTTTGATTTTATATTATTGTCGAAACTGAGATAAAGACGTTGATCAAATGGTCCGTATTACGATTAGAACTTGAAACATTACATTGAAACGAAAAATACAGAATAATGACAAAGTTTTCTTGAGTTATCAGCCGTGTGGTGGCGTCGTCCTGTCCCAAAGCAAGACGACGTCACCACCCGGCTTACCACCCGAGAAGACTGTATCATTGGAATATCTTTTTCCCTATGATGACTCCTGCAGATGCTTGTGTTACTTTTTTCAAGGTGTTGAGTTCAAACTAAACAGGATTGGTGACATTATATCTTCACAGACATCTGAAAGTCAACTTTTATTTGTGAAAACACATTCTTCATATGTTTTAACTTGTTTGACCATAAATTAATACCTTGGATGATATTACGTATAGGTTTCATGAAGTTCTTTGAACTGCGCAATAATTCATGTATTGCTGTACAACTAATCAAACATCTTTTGTGAGACAAGTTTATTCCCTACAGTGGGAATCTGAAACACCCAAACTCTTTAGCATATTTATTTCAGTCTCTGGTCAAAGAATTATAAGTGTAGCGATAGTACAATTTTTCGTTTGAAGAAAAAATTAAATATTCAGGCAGCCACAGAGAGACATCAGAACTAACTAAGGCTGTGTACGTAAAGTTTTCAATGGAATATTGACGACTTCAGTTATAATCACAGTTCATAAGAACAGGAATTATATACTGTGGCATTTGTTTCATAATGCTTATAGATGGGACCGAAATCATAGTGAAGAATAGTCTCAGTTATGTTTTCTGAGGCAGTTACGTATGTACAAATTTTTGATATAAATTTTGTATATCCAAACAAATTTAGAAGTACAAAAAGCGGCACAGTAAAACCTTAAAATTTCAAACCCAGGGAGTCTGCTTGTTGTATAAAGGTAAAATGAAACAGGTGACATATATCTTCTTCATAAATTGACACATTTGTTCCTGTCATCTGTGAAACGTAAATGTGATGTGTGTAGTCTTATTTCTAAGTATACTTCACAGACTCATACAGGAACTGAAAATTCGAAACTAGGTAGATAAGAAAAATGCTCAGCGATTTTGTATCAAACACTAGACTCACGAAACCATTAGGTTTCCAATTTAATATCAAAAATGAAGGAGAGAATTATTTTCCTGGCCTTACAGTTTGAAAATGCTACATTGAAATAAGGCAATGAGTCATAGTATTCTCCTATTTCTGCATGTCACTCTGTTTTTTTATTTATTTCAGAACTCCCAGTTTCGAGAAAAGTAGACCATTTTCAGTTCATATGTCATAGTTACAGAATAACATGTGGTAATATGCGACAGTGGAGTGATAGTTCCATTACGGCAGGTTACTCTATAACTACTTCATAAGACTTAAAAACGGGCGACACTGCCCGAAACCGATTATTTTTAAACATAAAAAAATTAATCGACAGAAACAAAAATGAAAACATTTGGTGTAAATAAGGATCTGTGATAACTTCGGTGTGACGAATATGACGAGTTTTAATAAAGACATTGCTTCTTGTAATCATAAAACTAAATTTTAGATTTCCAGATATTGGTCTGAAATGTTACACTATTCCGTAAAGTGAAACATTTGCAGTATTCTTTCGTCCACAGTAAACTCGAACTCCCTATATCATCTTGATGGTCGTAATTAAGTATATCTTACTTACGGTGCAGAAATGTCTATACTACTTAAACACAGTTCGAAAATTACATATTTCTGTTATTTTTATTAGTTATTGACAATTACTTGCAGCGCTTTAGCCGAGCGCGCTAATGCTCTGATTCCTGGACTCGGGTGTGCGCGCCGGCCCCGTATCGAATCCACCCGGTGGGTTAACGACGAGGGCCTTTGTGCCGACCAGCCTGGATGTGGTTTTTAGGTGTTTTTCCACATTCCCCTAGGTGATTACAAGGCTGGTCCCCACATCCCGCCTCAGTTCCAGGGTTCGCAGACATCTGAACACTTTCGCACTATTCCATGGATTACACTAGTCGAAGAAACACTCTGGGTGCACTAATTCCAGCCGGGGGGGGGGGGGGGGGGGGGGGGGAGTACGGGGTGGCGGCAGGAAGGGCATCCGGCCAGCCCTTCAACTATCACTGACATACCCGTACCTGCGGGACCAACAGCACAAGCACAAGAAAGAAAGAATTTGAATATTGGTTCAAGGGGAACTGAATATTACGAATTATAAGTCACTGAGAACACGACATCAGAACTCCGACTTTAAAGTACGGGACATTTGTGTAGTTACTTATAACCACTTACGAGGTCACAAGTATAGTTTCTGTGCATGTGGAATATTACAGGCTTGCTGTGTAGGTGTCAAGTTATGTTGTGAACTGTGATTCAGGGGGCGATTCGTAGTACCAGTTTCAATTGTTTTTTAAACCAACCAAGTCAGTGCTTCAGGTATGAAAACTTCAAGAATTTTTGTAGTTATATACGCAGAGGAGACGAATGTCATGGGATATATCCTAATACCATACCAGATCTAGTTTCTCCCGGCGTACTGCTGCAGTTTGACGTGGCATGTACTCAACAAGCCGCTGGAAGTCGCCTGCAGAAATATTGAGATATGTTCCCTTTATAGACGTCTGTAATTGCGAAAGTGTTGCTAGTGCAGCAATTTCTGCAGTACCCGACACCTCGATTATGTCCCATAAATGTTATATGGGATTTATGTCGCGCGATATCGATGGCTAAATTATTCGCTCGAACTATTGAACGTTCTTCAAACGAATCACGACCAATTGTGGCACTGTGACAAGACCCGTTCCCATCGATAAAAATCCATCGGTGTTTGGGAACATGAAGGCCATGAATGGCTGCAAATGTTCTCCAATTAGCCGAACATAATAATTTCTAGTCAATGGGCTGTTCCGCTGGACCAGAGGGTTCTGTCCATTTCACTTAAGCGCAGTTCATACCACCATTGAGCCACCATCAACTTGCACAGTGCCTTGTTGACAACCTGGGTCCATGTCTTCGTGGGGTCTGTACCATACTTGAAACTTGCCATCAGCTCTTACCAATTTTAATAGGATTTCGGATGACTATCCAGTCGTCTAGGGTCCAATGAACATGGTTAGGAGATCCGGAAAGGCGCTGTAGGTGATATCGTGCTGTTATCAAAGGCTGTCACGTCGCCCGTCTGCTGAAATGCTGCCATTAACGCCAAATTTTGCTGCTTTGTCCTAAGGAATGCGTTCTCGTTACCGGCCGCGGTGGTCTCGCGGTTCTAGGCGCGCAGTCCGGAACCGTGCGACTGCTACGGTCGCAGGTTCGAATCCTGCCTCGGGCATGGATGTGTGTGATGTCCTTAGGTTAGTTAGGTTTAAGTAGCTCTAAGTTCTAGGGGACTGATGACCAAAGCAGTTGAGTCCCATAGTGCTCAGAGCCATTTGAACCATTTTTTTGCGTTCTCGTACGTCCCACATTGTTGTCTGCCGTTATTTGAAGCAGTGTCCTTTTCCTGTAGGCAAACGGTTCCGGTCCCGATCATTAAGTCGTAACATTGTTTAGATAATAATCTATTGATTACTTTGAATGAATGCCTATGCACATAACAAGTAAATTTTCTTACTTGATTTGCTTTGTGGTACATTGAATGAATGCGTTACTGAGGAATGGAGGCAAAACTCGAGTTATCGTGTAGCGTGTTTCATTTGCAAGTGGTGCATTTACGCTATGTTGCTGTTAGGAAAAACTTTAAACGAATTGACTGGGCAATGCAAATCGGTTTGGGTTGTTTGTGGGAAGAGACCACAATTCCAAGGTCATCGGTCTCATCGGATAAGGGAAGGACGGGGAAGGAATTCGGCCATGCCCTTTCGGAGGAACCATCCCGGCATTTGCCTGGAGCGATTTGGGGAAATCACGGAAAACCTGAATCAGGGTGGCCGGACGCGGGATTGAACCGTCGTCCTCCCGAATGCGGGCAATGCAACTCCCAGTACCTATAAACAAATACAGTCACTGCTAAATACATTCAGCTTCTTAGGCACAGAATATCCAGACCCTGTTTAAAACTCATAACTTTGGTCCCTGTGCACATAAAAAGTAAATTAAATCGTTTTTCCTCTAAACCAGCAACAGTAGAACGCTATATAGCCAGGTCTCTAATCAAAAACATAAAACAAGCTAATTACAGGCTCAGCGGTGTGCGATGCTGGCCTTAACGCTTTGAAATGTACTAGAAATACTCTTGACTGCCAAATGAAAACATTTAAGAAAAATTCAGCGTCTTTGGAAAACATATGACCTGAATAGGTAGACGATACTGATTGTGGTGAGTTACTAACACTGACTTTTTAGTGAAATTGTATTCCAAGTTACGTTTGGCTTTCGAAAACATCTGAGAATTGAAACTATATTACTCAGAAAAATTACATCCTTTCTACTAATTTTTTCACAAACAATGAGGTTTATACAGCAAGTATTATCTAACCTCACCAAAAAGCATGAATACAAATCCTCAAATTATACATATCTGTGTCAACTAATCTTAGAAACATTAAAAAAGCGAAATATCTAACGAGCCTTTACATAAAATCTCTTTACGTTCATTCTGGGGTTACCCAACAATTGACAATTACCGGCCAGCTGATCTATACTAACGCGCTGGCAAAACCAGAGTCATAAATATTCACAGTTTCTATTGCTTGCCTTAAGATTCGGCTTCCACGTTTCCATTTCCAGTAATACATGTACTCATAATTCGTACATTACAATCTAAGGCTTGGTGGATTCACAGAGCACACCACAAAAACTGCCTACTCCATCCTCTTTCGCCCACAGACAACAACCCACTAATTTGTGCCAAGTGTTCTCTTACTCCTGCACTGTAGTCTCAGACCAGAAGCAGTATATTTTGCTCTGCGGACGTGCACAGTCAACGATCCGCTGTATAAAGCATGTCAGAGACATACATCGTTTGTAAAATAGTTTCATTTTAGATTACAGTAGTATTACTATCTGTTCGGGTGCCACACGCATGTGTAGCCCCGCAGACTCCTCTCAAAGTGAAGGCCATCGACCACTGCATTGTCCGTGGTGAGAGTTAATGCCTAAACTTTGTTATTCTCGTCAGATTCTTGACACTCTGGATCTCCGATAACTGAATTCTGTAACGAATACCGAAATGGATCGTCCCTTGCGTCTAGCTCCAACTAGCAGTCGGCGTCCGTAATCTGCTAATTCTCGTCGTGTGGCCGTAATCACGTCGGAATCCTTTCCAAGCGAATCATCTCGGTACAAAAGACAGCTCCGACAATGCACAGCCTTTCATACCTTGCGTACGCGATACTACCACCACGTGTTCGTGCGCACATCGCTATCCCTTGACTTCCGTGTCCTCACTGTACAAATCAGGAGTGCGTATTGTAAATTCAGCCTCAAAAATAATTTTCCACGCATCACTCGATTTCATAGTACCATTTCGTTCTATAATTTCTACAGAGACTTTAGTAGTAATTACAAACCATTACCCGAAGTCTGTCACACTTTGCCCCGCCTTGCCAGTTATCAGTTAGGATAAACGAAACATTAGTCGAATTTCCCGTGAGCATATAGTTTACATTACGTTACTTAATTCGTACGTATTGTTTTGGGTGAACTCCCACAGTAGATTTTTCGAGTCTTTTCGGCCACCAGTAATCGCGTTATACCTCGTGAATGTATTTCAACTCCCGATACCTGATGGCAGAACGCAAGAATATAGGACGCCCATCTAGGGTGCAGGGATAGCCGTAACAAATAGCAAATATACTCACCCCAGGAAGTCAAATACAGGAAATGAAAGACGTATCTGACTACAGTATAAGTGTGCGTTGGCACTCTGGGTTACAAAGGCGGGTTTGTGAATGATGATGATGGTGACGGTGATGGTGATGACCATGATTATGATGATTTAATCGACGGGAGCCGTAGGTACGCTGAACGAAGAGGACATTTAAATGTATTATCAACACCAAAAACTGTAAATGAAAGCTTTTACTTTTCAGCTACAACTCATATCCCGTACTACAGAATTATCTGCTGGCATTTGAGGAATTTGTAAAGGCAGGCTCAACAAATTGAATGAAATTCTCCAAAGATCTTTCATTTACTTGCCAAAACAACCAAAAATAGATTAAAATTGCAGTTACCGATTACTGCCACCCAGCAGCCGTTTTTACAGCGTGTTTGCATAAAGAAGAAGAGACAACAAGAATATTTATAGAATTTATAAAATTAGCCCAATACCGAACTATATAATTATAAACAAGCACAAAATTATACCTAAAAGCATTTGCCTTCAAGTTTTGACGTAAGGTTTCCATTGTCTTATCAACATAAGTGCAGGCAACAGTAAGTAGAAGACAAGATTGGATCTATTCTTCTCATTATCTATACATAGATGCTTATATTCGCTAAAGTAAAAGAGACTTAGGTGAATTGCCACTAGGGATTAGCTGAGCGGTCTAGGGTGCTGCAGTCAGGGACTGTGCGGCTGGTCCCGGCGGAGGTTCGAGTCCTCCCTCGGGCATGGGTATGTGTGTTTCTCCCTCGGATAATTTAGGTTAAGTAGTGTGTAAGCTTAGGGACTGATGACCTTAGCAGTTAAGTACCATAAGATTTCACACACATTTAGGCGAATTTTACGGTTCTGCTGATGAGAGTAATATTGAAGATATTCGATGGCTTTTATTTTCAAAATCCAAAACAATTAAAACAATTTCTTTAATTTTGAAATATTAGAAGAGTTAATGGTTCATACGACTTTAAAGATATGAATCTATTAAAGAAATAAATCAATAGGGACTATAATTAATCATACATAGACAGTGTGGTAAAGAAGAGAATAATATCGCAATTAGTTGCGTATTTCATTTGTTGGTACAAATAAATAAGAGGTGCACACTGACGCCTAAGTGGCTCACGCTTACTCTGACATCACAAACATTTGAATTACGCAGCTGCATTCCAGGCACTAGTAGGCAGTTAGAAACGGGCACAGTTAACGTAAGGGATGCAGTTGACCTTAGACGTTAGTGGAGAAGTGGTTCTCTCCATTCAGCCAATTATCAGGTTCCTCTCGTGATGGACGTGCCATTGGTCAGAAATGATTGCTTGTACTAGAAGACACTTCTTTACAGTCTCAGTTTGTCACTGGATACCATTTTCTATGTTCATCACGCTTCTACTGCAATGCGAACTCCTTCATCTCAGAGCAGCACGTGCACCCGACGTCCTAAGTTATCTCTTGAATATATTCCGATTTTTGGCTTCCTCTAAGATTCTTATCCTTTACAGGTCCTTTCTGTACGACTGCAATTATTTTTTGTTGTCTTAATACACATCGTATTAAACTGTACTCTGTTCTTACTGGGTGACAGGATCTTACATTCGGTTTTTCCTTTCCGATTTTGGGAAGAACCTGTTCATCTCTTATAATTCAATCCAAAATATATTCAGGATTATTCTGTTACCACCACATCTCAACCACTTCAGCTTCTATATGAGGCTGGTATCTGTACAGATATCACTGGTATCTTGCAGCTCTCGAAGAATGAAATCCAGATCTTTAGCTGCTTACAGGCGTTGATGAATGTAGTTTGTGGACAAAAAGTTGGAAAGTGTGGGTCTTACTGAGAGCGAGCCACAGACAAGTCCCTGCAGTTGCACTACCATCTGTGTCCTCAGTGGCTCATTCTATGAATGCTGTAACTTATGTCTGCAATTATCTGTCATCTTATTTATGTCATTTCTTTGTAAGATAACGATTTTTGTTTCTGTTTTTCTGGAATAAAAATAATTTGGATAAAGCGTCTGCCATGTCAGCAGGAGGTCACGGCTACGAGTACCGGTCGGGGTACAAATTTTTCAAGTGTCTCCGTTGATGTTTATCAACGCCTGTAAGCAGTTAAAGGTTTGGGTTTCATTATAATTTCGTACTTCAACTTCTGGTTTTCTCAGAGTCCGTGTTCACTTCCATACAATATTGTGCTCTGAGCCTACAGTTTCAGACGTTTCTTTCCAATTTTAACTTCTTTCGGCCAGAAATGCCCTTCTGTCTGTGGTAGTTCACTTTCTATGTCGACTTTGCTTCGTCCTCCATATGATATTTTGTTTTCTAGAAGGGAAAAACCTGTCAATTAGTCTACATTGTAGTCCTCAATTTCCGTGTAAAGTACAGCACTAGTATATTTTTCTACTACTGCTCATTACTTTCTTCGGTTTACTCTCAGTTTACAGTGTGTGCTTATCTGACAGTTCATTTCAGTCAACCAGTCATGAAATTCTCCCACAATTTCACTGAAAATAACAATGTGATAAAAGACTCTTATCACCGAAATTCTTTTCATCTTCACTTTTATTCCAATTCTTGAACGTTTCATTTACTTTCGTCACTACTTCATCGGTGTGTTATTTATCAGCGTTTTCCAAACACTGTCACGTATCATGTTTAATAATCGAAAAGACACATCCGAGTGGTAAATCAAATCAAGTTAATGCATGAAAACTGCAAATAACGATATAAAATGCCAAAAATTACAATTCTAACTAACACTTTGTCTTTCCATTTTGCTACGATGAAGGAGTCTTATAATTATGGCAGCCTTGGCACTTTTAGCTGGTTAACGAATGGGCAGAGACACTGGGTCTAACCACACTGTTTATAAAGGCGTTTCGGCTGAAGGCTGGAGTCTTGGTCACGTAAAGCAGAGGAGAAATCTCTGCTAGCCCAGCATAGCAGGATTGGCGAGTGAAGGTATGTAGCCTGCCACAGAGCATCATTGTGCACGAAGCAAAAAGAATTTCCTTTCAGCACAGATATAGTTCTAAAGGGAAGAGGAAAACATGAGGCTAGGAGAGTGGACCCAGCCATTAGGCCCAAAGGAGACCAGCTGGATTA
This sequence comes from Schistocerca gregaria, assembly GCF_023897955.1. NCBI lineage: Eukaryota > Metazoa > Arthropoda > Insecta > Orthoptera > Acrididae > Schistocerca > Schistocerca gregaria. The sequence goes on from NC_064922.1 coordinate 399,029,873, forward strand.
TTTGTTCAAAATTTTCTGAGGAAATTGGTGATTGGCTTATAGTAATTATTTTAGTAGCGACGGAGAGTTCCAAAATGTGTGTACATGGATTTCTTGCCTTTTTTTCTTCAACTAGGGGAGCGTTTCTGCCTTCTTCTCTACGCCAAGGGAGATATATATTTCATGGTTAACCACAGGAAAGTATCTTAATTGGGAAATGTTTTAGCATATTTATTAAATTATCACTTGTTAGAACATGCAAGATTGTTTACAATTGGCCGACGATATTATGACGATGGCCGAACCAGCTAAATTGGATAGCGGATAGTAGGAAACCATTTCTTGCAGGGACATAGAAGAGAACAACTCTTCTTAGAAGATATTAGAGCTGTGGAGCGAGATGTCTCCCACCTAGCGCATTTTCTTAGATGCCAGTGCTTAACGCACAATTCTCGAGCACTACAGGAGCTGTATTATGCTCTCATACGTTGTTAGATTGGTGACCCTTGGAATTATTTAATTCCACGGAGATGAGGGAAGCATAATGTTATTTATCTCGTATCAGGGTTTAGTTTTTCTGACCTGAACTTTCACTAACCAACTAGCGGCACCCACCATGTTTGTGTTCTTCCAAAATCTTCCTTTAACTTATTAATTTTTTCTATATTCATTGGTCATATTTGCAACAGTTTTATATCTTACCTCTCATGCATGCAATGACCTGTCCCAATGTTGTAATAGATATTTCCAGTTCACTGTTTCGTTAATCTGATTGTATTCTTGATTCAGTGGATAAAACATTTATGACGTCTTGAACTAGTACGTCAGGTGGCTTCCTTTCATATTTTTATACATACTGTTATGGATATGTCCCTGTGAGGATTGAGGCCCACACTTCCATGCTTAATTAGTCCATCTCTGGCAATTACATTAGAAATCATTATCTGTTGTGCCACCTTTTAATTCGCATGATCTTATGGGGAGCTTTCTATCGCTGTAGTATCTCAGTGGTGTGCTGAACTGCCAGTCGACAACTCTTAGATCTGTGCATTAAACAGCAGAGGAGAATAATAGTATATCTGTCATACACTAGTTTCAATCTGAGCACCTCAATCTGGTCTTTCTTTCTTAATGTTCTGTATTGGTTCCTGTACATATGGCATGTTACCCCTTCTTTCTCATAGATTACATCTACTTTTCTGAGACAGTCTAAAACAACTCACTCGGTTTTACACAGCTGAAAGCTTTTCATAGTGCGTGTATTCCTATGATGGTATCTTCATCTTTCACAATTTTGGTTCCATTTCCAATCCCAGTGTCGGAACTCCCCCTCTAGTGCCTTACTGTAATAAATCCAAAAAAACCGTCTAAAAGAGCCTTAGCTTTTGTTTCTATTTTTGCATATAAGGCGGTCTGCATACGAAGTTTTAAAGGGAAAGCAGCTGCCAGTCGATCTAAATAGGCAACTTGTTTCTGACTTACAACGTACAACTGCACAACTCTGTAATGAGAAAGTACTGCTGCCTTATAGGACCGTATAGGAAAGGAAGTGCTGTTCATTGCGCAAAAGAATGTTTCGGTTACACTCGGCAAGTAAAGCACAGATTCTAGCTCGCAGGTAGAAGTGTGTTCAATTATTGCTATACACAAATGAAGAAAAATCTGGATTCAGCAGTAGACCCAAAGAAACATAAACTGCATGCTGTTAGTAACAGATAAGAAATTGCAACAGAGAGGCTGCAGATTCACAACTTGTTACAGAATGATTGAATAGTACCACAGTAATTTGACACAGCTGACTATTTCCAGCTTAGAGTAGCGCTACTTTTATTTCAAAAACGCAGATTTCTTTTCGTTTATATACAAGCAAATTTGCTGATGATAACTCATGCTCAGCAAATAATTTGTATGTGAACACAATTGTGTTTACATTTATCGGAGGTTTTTGGCTTTTCTGTCATTTTCCTGACGTTTCCAGAGTTGATTTGCATATGAAAATGTAATTTTACAGGACGACACAGGTTCTTCTATACAAACAAAAGACTACTCTCTGTATGATTTACAATTATTTTGTACATTAGCTCTTAGTGATGGATAATACAACATATACTCATCAAATGAACTTCTTTCCCCAATTCCTCTGTCAGGTCAGTCATGTAGTCTGCTGTTGTGCATAAAAATCCCATACAAAGCTTATTTCTGCAAATTACTCCTTTGCTTCCATATTACACCAATACATAGCTGTATTTGAGGACACGACACCACTGGTTGCTCCCCAGTGTGGACGCCGAAACGCAACAGATTGGTAACTCTTTGCACGTAAAGTGATTCGCAAGCGACCATTCATCAACCCGCTTCGTCAACGGGTTTCACTAGAGTCGCTCTGCGTGCAGAGGGCCTCTTTCTTCACATCAGCTTGGACGTATGATCTCTTACGTTCACTGAAACTCGTATCCTATGAAAATACAAGCCTGTCTGAAGCAGATTATTTTGCCGTGGTTTTAGTTGGTGATTAACATGTTGGTCAAATCAAACTGGGGAAGTTCAAGCAGTATAGCAGACCTAGTTGCTGTAGGGGGCCCGGTGTGAGGCTAAAACTGTTGGTGAAATCGAGCCTACTGGGGTCGCTCACCCGCTCGCCGTCGTTGTTACTGGATGAGCAACAGGTCGGGGCTGAGCTGGGGACTGGCGCGCCACGGATTTGCATGCCACGGGGGCGGGCGGGCCTGGTGACCCGGTGGCCTGCACCTGGTGGGTAGGCACGCCCGCGCTACGCTCTCCCCTGTCGTTCACCATCCTGCGCTGCGTCGCAGCTTGTCTTCACTGCCACCGTGCAGTATATCGACCACCCCCCCCCCCCCTCCCATCACCACCACCACACTCAGCTTTAGTTTGGAAATTACTTTCAAAACTTCTTCCTTCTGCACCAATATTGGGCGTAATTAACTTACCATAATCTCATTTAAGCAATTTGCAAAGCAAAATACGTTTGGTCAAAAGAATACATCGACTAAGAGTAGGTACTGATACTCGCTGGCCATCTCCTGCTTTTCCTGTATACTTTCGTGGATTTAAGAAAGGAAGTGGTTTGTTTTAGTATCGACCTAGTAGTTTTAGCGGTTCTAACCAGCCACTGCAGTTCAATTTTTGCCTTAACTATTATATTAGGTCTACAACTTTGCATCCGCCGTTTTGCAATAGACGGCAGTAGAGGCAAGTGGGGTTCAAGTGGTTGCTCATAGTTGTAATACAATAACTTAAGGATTTTGTAGACATAATACCATAAAAATATTAGTCGATTTGTGATTGCATCGTAAGGTTATTCTAGATTAAATACGTCAACTTACCCATTTGTCGCCATTTGCGGGAAGTTTGAATTTTCTGCTTTAACCTGAAGAAATATGTGGCTGTGGCGCTTAAAATGTTGGGTAAGACAAATGGTGAAGGATCTATTAGTGGAAGAACGTGCAAAGAAGGTTTTCAACGTCTTAAGAACTGTGATTTTGATGTCTAAGACCGGCATGGCAGGGGAAGACAGAACGTTTTCGTAGGTACTGAAACAGACGAAGGCATTCACAGGACATCATTATCGAAAGCAATTGATGCGTTAGAGTCCAGCACTGAAACACAAACGACCACAATATAGCGATAGACCAGTAAAAGTAATTTTGCAGCCGCTCAGTGCTCGACCTCATGTCAGAAAACCGGTCAAAATATACATGGAAACGTAGAAATGAGAAATCCTATCTCTCCAGACGTATTCTCTATATGCTGCCCTCTCTGAGTAACACCTTTTTCGATCAGTGACATACAGTCTGGCTGACCAGCACATCCGATCATATGAACAAGTGCAAAATTAAATCGATTTATGGATCCCCACAAATGACGCCCAGGTCTTCCCCCACGGGATTCGTATACTATCCGAAAGATGGGAGACTGTAATGGCCAGCGGTGGGTAGTACTATGAATCAAAAATTTTTTTAAAGTTTTTCACAATAAAGCCCCGAACATCGAGAAAAAAAAGTGGAAGAAAAGTTGTAGACCTAGTATCTCTATCGTAATGCTCCCTTGCCACGCGATAATAGCTGTCTGCCTGTCGTGTGGCGGGGTACAACGATACGTCAAATAGTGAACTTCCCATTTCCCACTATTCAGTGGATAACAGTGGAAGATGCATAACGTTGTTGGCAGGTGATGCGGTTGACTTTAAGAATGCAGCTGCGCTAGAAGAAGGTAGTGAATTGCAGAAAGACACGCAGAGAATCAAATGTTGCTTTGGGGACTGCCAGTTGACCCTGCATGTAAGTAAACGTACTATAGTGCGCATAAAGAGGCGACGAAATTCACTACTGTACGACTACATAGAAGGGGAGAAACCTCTGTACTCATTAGCTTCCTTGAAATAGATAGGAGTAAGCACCTAGAACGATCTGTTGTGGAATAAACACATGAAACAAGTTTTGGGGAAAACAAAAGGCAGGCTCAAATTGATTGGAGGAATCTTAAGGAAATGCGCTTCATCCATGAAAGAAGTGCTCACAAAATATTTTTTGAACCAGTTATTAAATACTGCTCATCAGTCTGGACCCCTCAGCAGACTACATTAACGCCTACCAGATTAGATTAAGAGAAGACACAAGAAGAATGCTGCTTTTCGTGGCGGGACGGTTTAATCGTTGTGAGAACATTACAGAGGTGCTCAACAAACTCCTGCGTTAGTCGATACAACAGATTTATTTAAATTCCGAGAGAATGTGTTCTGGCAAGACTCGGACAAGGAATTTCTTCTCCCTGTTATGCGTGTAAAATGACCACAACGAAAAAATAATAGGAAGTTTCACATATTGTGGAAGCTGGCCGGTAATCATTCTTCACATACACCGTTCGCGAATTGCATAAAGAAGTGGTGAACACCTTTTGAAACCAAAAGCGCTCTCCCCCACATAGCAAAACAGGGGTTCCGGAGATGTACGAGGGCATACTGAAAAGTAACGCCTTCGAATGGTTTTATTTTTTTATTTTTGTGTTCTCAATGTCGGTTGAGGTGTTACGTGCGATGTGTATTACTCGGTCAATTTTCGCGTGTTGAAGAAGGTCGCAGGTTTCTGCCACTAGAGGATTCGGAATTGTGGCGTGTAGCGTGGGTGCATGAGAAACAGCGTGCTGTAATCGAGTTTCTAACAGCAAAAAATGAACCTCCAAACGAAATCCATACAAAAACGAAAGCTTTGTACGGTAGCGATTGAACTGACATCAAAATGTGTTCATGGTCGTAATGAAGGAAACGGTGTTGCTGACGTCAACGTGTGTGGCACAGTTCGGACTGATCGACCGCATGCGGCAACCGACGTGACTCATCGGAACGGGCTGATAAACTCTTCAGAGAAAATAGAGGCCCTCACCGTGCATACGGTTTTCTATGTTGTAGTTCTGTAATGACGGCCTGTACTCGCTCTCGTTATATGCCACAATTACGTGAGAGCTGTTTCTATTGTCCATCTTTTCTCTGTGATGAGTTCATCAACCCTATTCCGATTCCGTACGCAGTGGTCTAGTTTGAGCTCTGTCACATACGTTAAGATTAATACCACCGTTTCCTTCATTGTAAACTTGAACGCCGCAACGTCGCACATTGTTCATATCGATGCAGTCATCACCAAACATGGCCTTTCGCTCTATGGATTTCAGTTGGAGGCGCATCTTCTGCTCTTAGGAACTCGAATAGAGTACGCTGACTCTCACTCATCGACATTGTTACACTACGCAGTGCCATGTTAGACGCTGTGATTCGCGGCCTTTTAGCGGCAGAGGGTGGCAACTTGCGTCACCCAAGCGAGAAAGTCGACAGAGGAATGTGCATGACTTGTAATGCCTCAGCCGATAGAACAGAATAAAAATTTCGGAGGCATTACTTTCCAGCACTTCATCATATCTTCGTTCAGTCATTCTGCATTAAGGAATACTGTGCGGAACGCTGCCGCTGCTTGGGAGTTTTATTCCTCAGTGAACTACGTCCAAGGCTTTTTCTTCCGGTCACTGATACAAGCAAGGTTCACGCTAAAAGCCACCTGCCTGTATCATAACAATAAATCGATGAACACAGCTTCTACCTCAGCTGCTCGAAGAACGTTCGTACAGTATGTATAGTCAACTGCAAGTACACTGAAGTGCCAAAGAAACTAGTATAGGGATGCGTCACTGCGGTCAGCAACGCCTATAAGGGGTGTAAATTTTAAGCTGACAAACCGGCATAACTCGAAAAATAAACTTCACGCGAAGAAATGTGTACAATCCAAAGTTGATCATTTTCGAGGGGCACATCTGCTGGTGCTAAAATTAGCCCGCCACCCCAGCCCCCTGGGCGTGGGGAGAGACGCAACTTTAAAATTTCAAACGGGAACCACGATTTTTTATTGCAAAATCAGTTTCTACACAAAAAATGACTACATTTTATCTTAAACATTTGTTTTGATTCTTGGTAGTTGGCGCTGTAATTCAAGAAAATCTATGTTCTCATTTTTGCGTGAAAAAAAGTGACGGTTAAATAAAAAATAGTTATTTACTTGATGAATTTTGATTCGCTAAAACTAGGACTGTCCTTCTCTCCCCATAAGGTGGGGTTTTAGAGAGAGGAACTAGTGTTTTACTAATGTTGACCCAAATACTAATTTTTTCCAATGATTCGGATAAGATTTGTTTGTTTCGTGGTCATGAGGCCACACAACTTTTAATTTTCAAACAAATAATCTGACTAACTAACTAATTAACCAAACATCCTACTTACTAACGAGTGAACGCATTAAATCACAGAGCAAACAAAGTAAAAGACTAACTGAGGAAAAGACTAACCCACTCACTAACTAAAGATGTACGTATTCCCGTTTAAGATTTCGTGGTCTTTAAAAGTAACGATTTGTTTCATCCTACTGTTGATTATTTGCAAATACTTGCAATTAAATGAATTTCGGAGTGCTTCTTTCCAGTGAATCACCTCGCCTCTCACTTTCGGCCTGCTTGTTGTCCGTAAATCCCTTGCATCTCACCGTTTTATGAAATCAAATGCTCTAAGTGATGACCTCCAACTTCGATGCATTTATTTACTCGTGCTGTATATCTCTGCACACATCTTGAGAATATGGCTGGTGTAATTGCAGTGCAAGCATCTCTTATTCTTTGCATCATGTTTTCGCAAGTGGTAGGCGTTTCCTGATAATGGATATCTTTTAGAAAACCCCATAAGAGAAAATCTGGCGAGGTAATGTCAGGCGATCTAGTTGGCCAATTCACAGGACCTGTCCTGCCGATGCAGCGACCATGGTAAAGTCGATCTAGTACATTGCGCGCTACTAATGAGTAATGCGCTGGACAACCATCATGTTGAAACCACATGTTTTGTCGAAGTTCGACGCTCAGGTCTTCAAGTAGATTCCGATGTTTGTTGCCATTCAAATTACCGTCGATAAAATATGGACCGTTCAGTTTATCGCCAATTATACCACACCAAACATTAAGTGACCTAGGTCGCTGATGGTTGACTTCTCGAATCCAGCGTGGTTCTGTTTACTCCAGTAGTTATGGCGATTAACTTCGCCGTGGTTTGTGAATGTTCCCTTATAGGAGAAAAATAATCTGGCAACAAGGTTTTGGTTTGTGTGCATCCGCTGAACTGCACAGTGACAAAGCGTTACACGGTTTTGGAAGTCATCGCCATGTATTTCCAGATGCATGAATACATGGTATGGACAATATTTGTGGAGCGTCCTTGTTTCCCTGCTCTTATAAACATTTTGAATGGAAGAGGTTTGAAAGTGTAGCTCCCTAGAAGAGTCTGTAAGGGCACAGATCACCCATGACATGACTTGCTGCACCAACACGAGTGGTTCTAGTCAATGAAAATTCCACCTCATTTCTGACTGAATGTACTGCAGAGCAGCATCGGACTTCGGAGCCGCACGAGCTGGCAGGCAGGGCCAGTTACAAAACCGGTGCCAGCCGCTGCGGTACTGGGTAAGCCGGCGAACACCAGCCACTCGGTCTGCTTGGCTGTAATGAGCTGCATAATTCATGCCGCTGCGGCCCGTCCCCGTGAGTTACTCCGTCCGCGATGCACCGACCGATAGGTCCGAGGACAGCCGTCGAGAGACCCGATTTAACTTTCAGAGCCACTTGTCTGGTAAAGGGCGTGTCTGGCAAATGGCGCACCGTCACTACCCACTAGCGAATATCTCAGACCACCGACTGCCATCGGTGGCCTATGTTCTGCACGTTCATTGAATTCTCGAACTGCGGCACTTGATCTGCTTCATAAACATGACGGCCCAGGTGAAATGGTCAATATTCAAATATATGGCATGAGCGATTATTCGAAGCAAAAATGTCTAGTAGAACTGAGTTCCAAAGTGCATAACTCAAGAGCTATAAACACTTCTTCATCTTCGATATTGTGAAACACATCTCTTCTGCTGGACGAAAACAAGAACAACTTGTGAAGTAAATCTGGACTCTAAAATGCATACTTTAAGAGCTATGAGAGCTTCTTCAGTATACGAAATGGGCTTCACAATATCGAAGATGGAGAAGTGCACATAGCTCTGTAAGGTATACATGTCAGAGCCTTTGTTTACTGGACTTTTGTCGCATCGAATGGTCGTTCGTGTCATACCCCTCAATGCTTAGCATTCCTTCCGCACCGGTTCAGTTAAGCTGTTTACTCCAAATACATTGTAAGATAAAAATTCCAAATGGGACGGATATCAGCAGATGAGATATACATGAACAGACACATAAATGATTACCATTTCATGATTTATTCTAGAGAAAGAGCTTAACAAATTCAGTATGTCAATAACGCGGTTGGGGCCACCTCTCGCCCTTATGCTAGTTGTTATACGGCTGGGCAATGATAAATAGTTTTTGGATAGCGCGTTAGATCGTCAAAATCCCGAGGTGGTTGGACGACCTTGCCTGTAATGCTCCAAACGTTCTCAACATACGGCTTCAGCCTGGAATCACACCGACTGGAGTGGAACTGTTTTCAGTGATTAGAATCGATGACCAGCGAAGACGTGTATGGAGACGCCCCGTTTCAAATGGCCCTGATCACTGTGGGACTTAACATCTATGGTCATCAGTCCCATAGAACTTATAACTACTTAAACCTAACTAACCTAAGGGCAGCACACAACACCCAGTCATCACGAGGCAGAGAAAATCCCTGACCCCGCCGGGAGTCGAACCCGGGAACCCGGGCGCGGGTATCAGCGGTATCAGCCTGACTGTCGCCTGTCATGAGGCCCAATAGGCAGGAGTGACTGTCTGGGGTGCCAATTATTTTCATAGCAGGACGCTTTAGGTTGACGTGCGCAACACGCTTACAGCACATCGATACGTCGACGGTATTCTACGCCCAGTTTTGTCTTCTTGGTGTGTCATCCTTGGCTTATATTTCAGCAAGATAATGCCCTACCCGTCACGGCAAGAATTCATAATGCTTGTCTTCGTACTTGCCAAACACTACCTTCGACAGAAGTATCACGGGCTAGGTCTCCAATGGAAAAGGTTAACAGCATTATGGGCGAAGTCCTCCAACCATCTGGGGATTTTCACGACCTAACGCGCCAGTTGTAGCCCCCATTGTGGCACGAGATCCCTCAGGAGGACATCCAATAAATCTTTCAGACAATGTCAAGCCGAATAATCACTTGCACAAGGGCCAGACTTGCCCCATCGCGTTAATGAGCGGCTCAGTTTGTGAAGGTCTCTCTCATAAATAAATCATGCAAATCTTCTGAAATACTAATCATTTATTTGTTTCTAAATGTACATCGCCTCTACCGATTTCCGTCCCATTCGGATAATTCCGTTTGGTGTGTGGTTTTCTTGTCTTAGAGTGTATTGCCAGAATCATTTAAGACATCGTAATTATGTTCTCACCACATAAATTTTCAGAAAGTCATTACTGAATGACAAACAGTCTATTTCCAAAGCTATCTTAGTTACTGAGCTATTGATATCAACTACAAATTTCTGAATGGACCTGCAGCTGCTACTATCTTAGTTCTAAAAGAGAGGAATTCAATACCCCATCTCTCTTCAAAATCCAATAAACAGTTTCAGAGTAATAGCAATATTTAGAACTGAAGGTTTATTCGTTGCAAATAAAAGGCTGACTGCTGTCTTATGCGGAAGTTCGTGATTTCATAAGGAAACAATGAAATACGACACCTCGGATAAGGAAGAAACAGGCGTTCCTCTATCACGATGTACTTATAAATTCTGCTGGCCGGTGGGTTTGAGCTACGTTACCTATTTCGCCTTTCCTTTGAGAAACTTGCAGGTTACTTGAATCGGTACCCAGAACGTAGCCTACAACCTGATACTTGTAAGCTGCATTCCAGAGGTGCACATCTCAGTTCGCTCTGACATGAATGAGAAAGTCATACTCAGTACGTTGCTAGACATAGGGACAGGATAGTGATAAATAACAAAGTTCTTTGTTTAAATAATCACATGTATTCAGGAAATCTACAGTATCACACATGCAGATGTTTTTGTAAGTCACACCAGATTGGAATGCAGGTCAGAGGTAAATCTCCTAACATTTACAGTAGACCTAAATTGCTCTTCAGGAAATAAATGTTTAAGACACTGTTCGGTGCTTGCCTAAAAGTGGTTAAAACATCGTAAATTAAGACACGGCGGGCAGCGCACAAATTGTATTACACCGAAACGAAAGAGATTTTGCCAATATTTCTGTCACTGAAAGTTCACTTTTACCAGTTCTGTAACTTGGAATCACTGAAAGTGTCCGCACACAAACATTCGACGGCTAGCGCCCCCCCCCCCCCCCCCCCCCGGTTGAAGATTACACAACAACGCATTTCATGGAGGAGCTCCGCAGCATCAGCAACACGCGAATCTGGTGAAAGAAATTGAGCGAAGGAAATACGAGGCAGCTTTGGGATTACTTATATATCTTCCATGTCGCGCCTCTAAAACACTATTGCACTTGAGTCCGTGCTCAAAAGGCACCCACTTTAATTATTACATTATTAATAACTTATTCAATTACAAACGTGTCTCCTCTATAATTTTTACTAATGTAATTCTATATTATAAGTCTATATCATCTTAATTTTAGTTTCGTATCTTGTTGATTACCATTGTTACGATATTTTCCCTTGAATTTTGAGTTGACTCTAGCTCCTGAAGTGTCTGTTGCATTACTACTGTACTTTCGAAAAGTCTCTCCAAAGCACTGCGATATGATATATCATGAATTATTATATCAATATTTATATTATCTTCATTCTGCCTTATATCTAACTATATGTTAACCTACAACGTTTTGGTGTTTTCTTAGTTCAAAATTCACGTCTACTGAAATCCTCCAAAGGCAGAAAGAACTAACTCATATTTTATGTCAAAATACATACGTGATCCAAATTTCATCTTATTGTGTCTTCTCATTGCTGCCGGTAAAAATTATGGACCGAATCTATTTGTGTGGCAGCTGCTTACTCAATTTTTGTCAGACTTAGTATTTCTTAAATCTGCACAATTCTACCCTATGGTCTGACCACGTTACTTTTTATAAGAATATTTAATATCTGTGTTACGCAAAGGGGGACTCAGCTGCCGCTACTACTGGGTTTTATGCAAACCGCAACACTTTCAAATACTATACATATGATTTTTATTTTCTCTCGTTCACTAAGTGCGCGTTCTTAGAACCATAGAAAAAATAAACAGGATCCTTTTTTGCGAAACTTAATGCAGTTAAATTTTGTACTTGGTCACGTTTAGTTAGAGACCGTAATTCTCGAATTGTTCAAGAAAAACGTACAAAAGTGACCTTCAACAGCGTTTTCCTGGAATAATTCGAAAACTGTAGCCTCCAGCGGAAACGTGCCATAGTACAAAATTTAATTACATTAACATTCATACAAAAACATCCACTTCAGTTTTTATTATGTGGCTAGCAGTTTGCACATAGCAAGCGAGAGAATGAAAAAGCCGGCCGCGGTGGCCGAGCGGTTCTAGGTGCTTCAGTCTGGAGCAGCGCGACTGCTACGGTCGCTGGTTCGAATCCTGCCTCGGGCATGGATGTGTGTGATGTCCTTTGCTTAGTTAGGTTTGCGTAGTTCTAAGTTCTAGGGGAATGATGACCTTAGGTTTTAAGTCCATAGTGCTCAGAGTCATTTGAACCATTTTAGAATAATAAAATGTGGCACATTATTTTTGAAGGCGCTATGGGCTGCATAAAACCAAATGGTAGGGGCAGCTGAATCAAGCAAGTACACGGGCAAAGTGCGCTCAGTATGACAAAGAAGCAGGGTAGGGGGAGCACGTGAGTCCTCCTTTGTCCTCTTCCTCTAGCTCGTCACTGTTGCTATTCAGCCAAAAGTGTATGCTTGAGCCAAAAGCAGCACAGACGAAATGTAGCCTTTGTTTGTGTCGCTCACATGGGTGAAGTACACGTAGGTTGCCAAGAAATTTAAATTTGACAAACCAATAAAAAACAGACACTCAACTCCTTTTTTTTTTTTTAGAAAGAACACAGAGGAAACAATTAAGATTAACGTCCAAAGGAATTTTGACAGATGGTATCTAATAAGAATGAGGATTCAGAGGTAGTGTAAAGCATTGTTACTAGAAGGACACGGATATGCCACTAAAGGTTTAGGTGCCGCGTGGTGTAGCCGTGCGGTCTAAGGCCGCCTTGCCACGGTTCGCGTGGCTCCCCCCATCGGAGGTTCGAGTCCTCCCTTGGACATACGTGTTTGTTGTCCTTAGTGTAAGTTAGTTTAAGTTACATTAAGTAGTGTCTCAGCCTAGGGACCGATGACCTAAGCAGTTTGGTCCCATAGAACTTACCACAAATTTCCAGTTTCCAAAGGATTAGCAGAAAGACAGCAACGGGCTGAGTGAACTAAATACATGTTCTGTTAGCTGTTGCTCATAGAACATATTTTACCTTCAGAGAAATTGTGATTGCCTCTAGAATATGTCACATCAACGTTGTTCTCATTTAACACGCAACCAGTTTCCATCCGTATCATCGGCTACAGCACCAGAAGATTAATCAGCAGGGCTACGGCAGAGGCACGATATTATTTCTCTCGGTTGTGATAATACGTGACAATAATAGTTTCCTATTTCAAAGAATTCTCTTTGCTGATGAAGGTGCCTTAGCAAATAGTGGGGAGGTGATTGGCCCCTGACATTCCGTACTAGCTAAGTTGAACATGAGAGGTTAAAGTTTATTTCATGTTAATTGTAGACTATGTGACTGGCCCTTAATTCATTGAAAAAATTTTAACGGGCAACAAATAGCTTATTAACTATGGGTGCCACAGGTCATATTCAAATATTTTGCGTGAAAACGGATATGTTTCACTGTACGCCATATTTCATCGCACGTTCCATTACGCACAATTTCTTATCAAAGTGCTGTCGGCTCTCTTATAAGTAGCGTATGACACACTGACATGTATGTGATGCCAGAACGGCTCAGCGCTAAATCAGTTAGTTCATTGTCGCTGGATACGACATGAGGGCGTTATCACGTTAGGGCTATATTTGAGGCCACTCGACATTCTTCTCTGTGGTAAACTCGAGGATGGTGTCTATGCACAAGTTCAAGGACCTGAGAGGTTTTAAAACACCGTTTTGTTGGAGCATGTACAATACTATCGAAATAATCCATTTAGTCTGTCTAGAAGTTCTTTAATCGATGATCGCAAACGAGTTTTGCAACATTTAATGACATAATTGTAATTATCAGGAAGTTTCTGTAACAGAATTCTCTTGTGATATCCTTTTTGTTGCTGTTGGTCCTGTAATTTTGTAGTCGAATTATGCATCTTGACATTAAGCTCAATACGGGAAGTTATTACCTAACAATCTCAATTCTCCTTTATACAAATCAATTCACATTTTGACGTGCGCCTTCCTTATAGGGTCTAATGGGAACAAAGGTAGAGCAGTTACCGGATCTAATGAGCGAGGAATAACCGGGCTCCTATTTTGGAGGACAAAGGTTAAAACCCACGTCCTGCCCTGTAGTTTTAGGTTCTTCGTGATTTCCTTAAATCGCTCTAGGTTAATGCCGGGATAGTTCCTTTTAAAGGTCATGGCCGATTTCCTTGTTCATGATAAGACTGTCCGAGCTTGTGCACTGTCTCTAATGACCTCGTTGTCGATGGTACGTAAGACCCAAATCTTCTTTCATTTTCTGTCACCGCAGTTAACTGGTGAATCACACCTACAGGCAATATTGTAGTTGGTGTGTCTGTCCAGCAACCCGTTTCCCATTTTTATTAGTATCAATTTTAATTTAAAATATCCTTCACTTGTCCGCTTATGTATCTAGACACTCTACGGCTGCATCAAGCTGGAGCCAGACACAGCACTATCACATAAGACATCAACGTGTTTCATGTTCGTGACAGATGCACCTTAAGCTATTGATATTGTATTTACTCCGGAAATACGGTTTGGATTTTGAATTAGTCTCCTTTCAGAACTACCATATTAGCAGCAGAAAGAAGATGCATTCGAAAAAGCATCGTTGATACAAATGCCTCTTGAATTAATAATGCTATCAAAAGAAAATATGGGGCGTTTAGTGAGGTCTTCCTCACGTTCATGTGGCTATAAACGGTGTTCAGGAAATACGTGTGTAGCATCGGTACAATAAAACACGTTGTATGTTCCGGTAACCACAATAAAGCGCTGTTCAAAGAGTTCATCCTTCCATTATTACAAATTTCCTGTACTCGCATGCATGTCTGAAAGAACAAATACTGTTGACGATCCACAACTGTAAGAAATATTTTCGAAATTGATTAACTTGCTGCGAATTCCGTGACATCAGCTGCACTAGGAATAGATCCACTACCCGATAGCGACATACGAAAATTTATGCCGGACCGAGACTCGAAACCGGATTTCTCGCTTATCGCTAGCAATCGCCTTAACAGCTTCGGCTATCCGTACACGCTCCCCGGACACACGCAGACTTCCATATAGCCCACTGTTTACATCCTTATATCGTGGTCCACCAAACTCATCGACCAATGCTCACAACATCATTAGGTCTACATATACATCATTCGTTCCTAATTCTACTCTTCATCTCCTGGCATAATTTTCTACGAGTTTTGATTGATTTACCCCGTTCGTTGCAGGTTTTGTAGCATTAAGAGCTGGGATTTTTAAACACGTTACGTTTTTAAAAAATAAGTAAAGGGAATTCTCACTAATATCCTTCCCTGAAGCTGTCTGCATCGTTACAGCTATATAATTCAGTCCAAGAGCACCTCCTAAGCAAATGGAACTAGAGAGAAAAGAAAGAGTGAAGTATACCGTACTTAAAAATATTACATTTTCTCTGCATGAATACATCTACGTCTAAACTTAGCAAACAACTTTATGATGTGTAGCGGAGGATACTTCTTGCGCCAGTATCAGATCCCTCCCCCAAATCCGTTTCCATTAAAAAATGGCGCATATTTCTCAGATTTTTTCGAGTTGATCATTTTACAAGACGTAAGTCACACAAACTAAAATGTTACCCAAATGTCCACGGTACGTACGGTCTCGTAGTTTCATTAGTATATATGTTTCCGTGATGAAAAACGCCTCTTTTGTAGCGTCTGCCACTGGGGTTTGTAGTGTGTCTCTGTAACACTCTCGCGGCGATCAAACGATCGGTGGATCTTGTGTTTCTCTTCTATTAATCTAACATGATAAGGGTCCAGACTTACGAGCAATACTCAGTAATTGGTCGAGCCGGTGTTATGTAAGGCACTTCTTTTGTGAGTGAATTATATTTCCTTAATATTTTTCCTATGAATCTAAGCGTGGCATCTGATTTGCGTACTATTTATTTTGTGTGTTCATTGTACTTTGAGTCTATACAGAAGATTAATCCTAGATATGTTATTGTAATTATGGTTCCTCTGATTTGCCACCAATAATACAATTGTGCAATAGAGGATTTTTTTCACCTATTTATGGCTCAAATGGCTCGGAGCACTATGGGACTTAACATCTATGGTCATCAGTCCCCTAGAACTTAGAACTACTTAAACCTAACTAACCTAAAGACAGAACACAACTCGCAGTCATCACGAGGCACAGATAATCCCTGACCCCGCCGGGAATCGAACTCGGGAACCCGGGCGCGGGAAGCGAGAACGCTACCGCATGACCACGAACTGCGGACCCACCTATTTATGTGCGGTATATTACGTTCATCAACCCTGTGCAGTCTTTTCTGCAGTTCGCTACAACCTTCTAGCATTACTACCTATCTTATAGACAACCGGATCATCTGCAAACAGCCATATGGAACCTCCGAGGTTAACCACTAGATTATTTACACGTTGTTTCAGACGCAGCGGACCTATCACACTCCCTTCAGGTACCTCTGGAATAAAATTCCATATGTCGATTTCACTCCGTTAGGATCTATGTACTCAGTTCTGTCTGCAAGGAGACCCTGTATCCCATCTAATGATTCAAATGGCTCTGAGCACTGTGGGACTAAACATCGGAGGTCATCAGGCCCCTAGGATTTAGAACTACTTAAACCTAACTAACCTAAGGCTAACCTAAGGACATCGCACACATCCATGCAGGATTCGAACCTGCGATCGTAGCACTCGCACGGTTCCAGACAGAAGAGCCTAGAACTGCTCGGCCACAGCCGCCGGCTGTATCCCATTGCAAATCTGGTCCGATACTCTGTAAGCTCGTGTTTTTTTCACTAAACCACAGTGAGGAACTGTTTCAAATACTTTTTTGAAGTCGAGTTTCACAGTATCAACACGAGCGCCTTTACCTGCAGCATTCTGGACCTGATGGCCATCAAGAGCGAGCTAAGTTTCTCAAGACCCCTCTTTGCAAAATCCATGTTCACTGTTGCAGAGGAACTTTCCATTCTTCAAAAATGTCATAATACCTCAGTAAAAAATGATCCAAAATTCCACAACAGATAGACTTAATCTACATAGGCTTATAATTACTACGACCCTGCTTGAAAACGGGAATGCCCTGTGCTTTGTTTTCCTATCGCTTGGTGGTCTTCGTTGTCACAGCGACCTTGATTAATTACTGTTGGAAGAGAAGCAAGTTATTACGCACATGCCCTGTAGTTCCTTACGTACATTTCTTTTGATCTAGATGTCTTTCCCCTCCTAAGGGATTTTAGTTGCTTTTTTCCGCTAGTACTTAAATTAGTATCTATCGTTTACCCTTCTTGCGATGGTTGAAAATAGAGGGTATATTAATATCTTACGAGGAGAAACAATTTCGGAAGACTGAATTCGGTACTTGGGTCTTCTCTCTGTAATCTTCCGTTTCGGTTTTGTATTCTAACCACGTGTGCCCCACATCTTCGTCATCAGCACAGAATATTTGATAATGACTGCTCAGACATTCCACAATTTGTATCCTGTCACTCTTGCTAACCACGTACAAAGAGCACGATAATAGTTCATTTACTTTTGGGCTTTTTACTCAGTTATTTCAAGAATTGTCCACTCAGAATGTGGATGCGGTTCTGTGTGCACGGGAGGGAAAGAGAAATGCGGTTAGAGGACCTTTTTTCATTCTAAATTCTTTTCCCTCTACAGCGGTTCTGCTCTGCATTCCAGCCTCAGGACTTCTTACAGAAAAATTCTGCTCAACGACTGCTTAGGGGCACTTTCCCTTTACTCTGTCAGTGGCGGACAGTAAAACCTCACGTGTACTTTGATATGATTATCACAATACAAGATTCATCTCGAGTTTTATATTCTGTTTTTATTAATATGATTTCGCACACTGCGTATATTTTTACAATAATTAAACATTAAATTTCTGCACCTTTCAAATATATTTACCTCCCACGAAAAACGTAAGATAACTTCGCTTGCCCGCTTTTTTCACTACGTATCCATTAACGTCTTACGCGGAGAAAGTAAAAAGTACTAAAAATCTGGTTAAATAAAATCGTTTCATTATTTCTGTCTTAGGATCCGATAAGACTGAATTTCTATCGTATTCCGTTTTCGAATAGCGCTCTAGTTATCTCGTCCTCAGTTGAATTTCCTGAGTTATTTCTAAGTATTTATGCTCTTCCTACAAACTGTGCACAGTAAAAATTATTAATTGTTACAGATAAAGTGAATGAAAGACATTCACGAAATTTGTTAAAAATGGCTCTGAGCACTATGGGACTCAACTGCTGTGGTCATTAGTCCCCTAAAACTTAGAGCTACTTAAACCTAACTAACCTAGGGACATCACACACATCCATTCCCGAGGCAGGATTCGAACCTGTGGCCGATTTGTTAACACACAGTACTTAGCCTACTTATCCCACCCAACACTACCTTGATGTTATCATTGTACAGCTACAGCTGATTTTTGGGATACACACACCGATATGATGTTTTATGTATTTACAGGGCACCATTAGTTGTCGAACCTTTGCTGGTGCTATGAAGACTGGGTCGGCACATTGCCTCTTCAGGAGCTGGTTAATCTTCCTCTTACTGAGCCACACAATAGTAAACATGGTTGATTTCAACGTGCAGCACAGCATTTATTTGTAAAATGGGCTAATTTTTAGGTCGTCAGGAAGACAATCGAAAGTTTTCACACAAATGTAATCTAGATGACTGTCTGGACTGCCGAACAAAGCCATATGGAAAGTTCTGACAACCTGTATCAAAGCTGCCCCAATCTGTTTTTGCCGGGTCAGAATTAATCACATGGATGTAAAAAACGCTTCAATTCTCTCTTGAGGAACAGTGTGCTTATCATCGAAGGGCCACGCATCTCAGTCATTAGCTAAAATGAATAGCTTCTCCGGGTAGCGCCAAGCGTCTTCATGAAAGAATTGAAAGTACAGAAGCTCGCGGAAACGTCACCCTACCGTGCACAGCCACCTCTGTAAGACCGCTATATTGATTAACAAAGCCTGTCACAACGGAGGAGGAACGTCAGGTATCACTGGTCACTTTCCTACTTCCATTGAACATGTTACAGTTAATTACCAGCCAATGCCGACTAATATAACTTATTACCTTTGCTCTACACATTCATACATTGTGTTTACTGGTGTGGTGATAATGCTATTGCCACTCTTCACCTTCCTTCCTTACCAGAACTGTAGTCTCGCTATAACGCTACATGACACAAATGATCAACCGTTCACCATTTAGGTTACAGATGTCTTCGTTTCATACCACATTAGACAGTCCTGCAGCTCTACAGCAGATATGGCTCATTTGGTGGTCTTTTCTTTTATTTACTGTTGTCAACGATTTCTCGAATCCTATCAGACAATTGAGAGACCGTGATTTGGAGAGTCTGTTGGAAGGTATTCAACAACTGCGTCAGTTTAATTCGTACGAGCGAAATGACATTTGCACTGATTCTGTTCTTGTTGATCCGCAACCAAATGTTCCCACCAAATAGTGTCACCGAAACTTTTAAAGTTTCACACGAGCAGGGTTTCCTAAGCTGAGGATTTCCCGGTGAGGAAACAATGGTCTGAATTTGATATGACGGGTGGTTTTCTGACTGAAACATGTACGAGAGGCACGCATTAGTGAACGGCTTAGCTTATGTTCGTAAAAAATAAGAAAAAAGCCTTCGAACAGCAACGTTATTGAAAGTGCTACTATGAAATTTGTAAATATTCTTCTCTGATGTGTCCATGGGAGCACATCTTTAACTTGTCGTAAAAAGAACAATACCTTTACAGCAATTGCAGTCATGTCTTTAAGCCGGCCGCGGTGGTCTAGCGGTTCTAGGCGCTCAGTCTAGAACCGCGCGACTGCTACGGTCGCAGGTTCGAATCCTGCAGTATCCGGAAAGCCCAAAGGCTGCACAGAAAAAAGTTGCGCGTAAAGCGCCATCAAAAGTACATAACACGAATGTATCCTTGGTGGATAGAAAATGAAGATGAACTAGTTCGTTGAATCCGCAGAAGAATGGCCAGTTACGAGCAAAGCCATCAACTTGCACATGGAGTGCAAGCTTATGTGATAACAGTGTGGAGAACTGCTACTAGAACATTAGATGTAATTATAGCTCTTGGGTCGAAATTGAGGTTTGTAATTAGATTTTGGAAGTGACTCATTCCTTTATAATAATAATAATAATAATAATAATAGTAATAATAGTAATAATAATAATAATAATAATAATAATAATAACAGTAAAGTACCTAGGTGCTTCTATTCACCCTGAAGACCCGAAGATAAATTTGAAAAAACAGCAGTGCTAATATTGAAATTTTTTCTGTTTATTGTTCTTTGGAGTAAAAACGGCCCTTGACAAATTGTTTTGGATCTAGTAGAATCACGAACACAACTTCAGCTACTGTTTTATTCCATAAAATAACCAAAAGCATTATAACAATTGTGGCTATGTTTCTGTTATCCGCCGGCCGCTATGGCCGTGCGGTTCTGGGCGATACAGTCCGGACCCGCGGGACTGCTACGGTCGCAGGTTCGAATCCTGCCTCGGGCATGGATGTGTGTGATGTCTTTAGGTTAGTTAGGTTTAAGTAGTTCTAAGTTGTAGGGGACTGATGACCACAGATGTTAAGTCCCATAGTGCTCAGAGCCATTTGAACCATTTTTTTCTGTTATCCAAATAAAAATCGTTTTAGCACGAATTAGCTTATAGTAACATTAAATTAATGAAAACGGTTTGTTTGTTAGTAAAATATCTAACTTACTTTACGTTTAAACTTGACTTTGAATGTTCGAGTTATACCCCAGAAGTAGCAAAGAGTTTTTCGAGAAATACCTTGACTAAAATAGTGACTGTTCAGCTATTAAAACAAACGTATATAATCGACGTTGCTTTTACGAAAACAAGCAACATAGTCTCTTCCTTCTAGATAACAAATTATACATGTATACAATCTGGACGCGTACTTTCATTTTCCGTAAGTAGTGGGACAATGCTAGTTATATGTCTCTTTGTTAGTGAAGAATGCTTAAATCCAGGGAAAACTTGTTTGATTTGTGACCCCTTCCCCCTCCCTCTAACCTGTTGTTCTGCTAATTGGCTTATGGCCCCTGGGGTTCATTTATGACACGCTGGGGTTAATACATCTTCTGAGAAAAAACCCTGAACTCCCCCCCCCCCCCCCCCTCTTTCTCCACCTCTCGGGGAAACCACCTCATCGATACAAGCACACTTTTGATATCAAATTAATTGACTAATTATTTAAATTGAAAAAATAATTAAAAACTTCACCTTTGGCAAATCGTTCAGCCCCCTCTCCCCTCACCCACCTGCAAATTGGCCGGTGAAAGAATCACGCAGTGCTGAAGAGGAAGGATCTCATGACAGGAAATTCAGTTATATAGCAAAGGACATACTCTTATAAAGCTCTGCTCACAGGGGTTTGATCTCTCTTCTCCATCATTCCCCACTGTATTGGGAGGTGGGTCTTGTAAAATACATCGAGAAGAAGTAATTATGTCGACCACCTTTTTATCCAGTTTCACAAGGAATACCATCGCGAAATTGACTCAACATAACTCACCACACATCATTACACAGTTAGAAATACCCTAGTCTCGTCTTGGCAAATACTGCAGGGGCAAACTTGCAGGCTGAGACACTGTGCGTCGATGTGCCAATTGCTTTGTGAAGCGGCGCCACACATTGCTGTCTGAGAGGTCGCATTATGCCTGTTCAGGTCCCGCAACTGCTGTCAGCTGCCACACTATAAGCTGGCTCATGAAGCGAGCAGACTGGAAGTCGCACTAATCACCAAACAAAGTATCACGTGGTGGCAACTCTTTGATTTTGATACCTAAGAAAGTTCTTTCAAAACACGTGTTCGCGTCCCCCCCTCCCCCCCCTCTCTCTCTCTCTCTCTCTCTCTCTCTCTCTCTCTCTCTCTCTCTCTCACACACACACACACACACACACACACACACAGTTCTGCCACACTCAAATGGATGCTTCCTGTTCCTCTGAACCAATGCATACAAACACAGATGCCTACCTCCAACCCTCCTAACTTCCATCCTTTTCACATGCCCCCCGTCATTCATGCAGACACGGTATTGGTAATTGGTGCATTCCTGTGTTCTCACACGTCCACTGCTGGAGGGGCTACAGCGTTTTGAGTGTTCAATTATAATGTAATAATTGTGATCCAAATTAACTTCAGTGAAAAGAGTATAAAAGTAATTTTTTTTTCTTTCTCTGGCATTGCAACAAACTACGAGTATAAAAGTAAGACATAACCTCTCTCGTACTCCAAATAGCATCTTAGTGTCTAATTTCTGAGGTTTAAGCTTACATGTGTACATATCTTGGCGGACTACCAGTGGTAAAAGCGTTGTAAGCAGCTTGAGTTCGTACGGGAAGTGCTTTGCTTGTTGACGGCTTGAAGGTAGGGCACGTTGTGCCATCAGTAGGCGGTCGACTGAGCGGCTGGTTGGCAACCGTGACACAGGGCGTGGCAGCAAACAGGCAGCCGCGCATCGGAAGGCGAGTAGGTGGCAGCTGGCGAGACGGTCTTCCGGTGTAACGGCCTCGGCCGGGCTCTTGTGCCGTAGTGGCCACCGCCGCCCATACACCGTGGCTAATGGCTGGGCGGTGCCGTCCACACCGGCTGCCGCCCGGGCACTGTAGCTCTCCCTCCACCAACGGCCCTCGCGCCCGACGGCTGACAACGCTCTTCTCCTCTGGGGCACTCGATTCAGCGTTGCCATAGGAGGGCACTCGTATATGCTACAGAGTCGATTACGTACGCAATGAAGACGTTATGGAAAGAAGCAGTGTGGTGATACGCCTATGCCTCTTTTATTTTCTTGTTACCCGTAGAAGTTCAAGGTCAGTGATGAAACATCCGTTTCCTGAAGCAGTACGTCGCAATTAAGACTCGCCCCACGTTAAAAATTAAAAAAGAACAAATAGCATTTGAAAGTTACTATTCTGAGCAACGTTATCTGGAAAATAATCCAAATATATCGATGAAATCACGGGAAGTTGAACCGAGCAATACAAATTTTATATCTAAATAGAACCGTATAAAGAGTGTGCCACGATACAAAACTTGGTGATAATAGGAGCGATAAGAAAGTTTAGAAGTTCGTACAGTCCCGTCAGACAAAATCGCCGTAAGGATTGAGACATTCATCCCACTGACGCTGCGGGTTTAAGATACCCGTGTGGCAAAACACCACGTCCTGTGGCGTAAAGAGGCCCGTAACAACCTGCCGCACATTCTATTGTGTAATTGCCGACCCTTCAAAGCCTGCAGGGCGAGGTAATCGAATACGGAGAAATCAGGATTGTAGGGCACGTGCTCGAGTGTGTCCGATATTAGTTGGCATATCTTCTACTTTAGAATATTTGTGATATGGGGGTGTGCGTTAGCATGAAGCAGAAGCAGCAGCAGCAGCAGCAGCAGCAGCAGCAGCACCTTTTGGCGCACCATTCCACAACGGCCGCTTTCGACAGGCATGCTGCCCCATACACATTCTTCATTCTCCCATGGACATCTATCGGTGTTTGTCCTTTGGCAACCAAGAAAAGAATAACAGCACACTAGGCGCATTATTGGTAATAACGTCATAATAGTTCACGTTTCCGCATTAGCTGCACGCACTGCGGAAAGCCACGAATGACACACTAATCTCAATCCTACACGTCAGTGCTTATAGACCCGCACCGCAGTCGCATCACGTTGCACATACGCTGTAGCAACGCCCACAAAGGAAACGTTTTGGTCGCGCCTTATAGCATCTGTGAGTGCCTATTTGTTGGTGGGCATATGAACATAGCCTTAGAACAGACTGAAGAATATGTGAATGATCATTTAAAAACAAATATCTATAATTAAATGAAATTTTTGCATAAACTCTAGCTTGTAAATGGAATGAAGAGCCAATAAAATGTTTGTAAACTAAAGGAGAAGAAATAAGTGGCTGTAAGAGTAGATATCGGGAATTCACTGATTAAAAATCTCGTTGATATCAGCTTTTGCTTATTTTTATTTAAACTATGTATTTCTTATAAAATTGAAAAGGTAACTTACCAATACTGAATTATGACTTAGTTATAAAAATAACTTCATGTAGGTTTATTTACTTTTCAAAGGTAAATTAATTAAATCTGTCACACCACACGATATGACATAATTTTTAGCTTCATTTAAGGAACTGCTCTAGGAAATTGATGTGTGCGCACTGCTCTTCAAATCCTAAAAGTGTGAAAAAAGTCGAAGATACGACATTGAGCTATAGTCAATCTGATTGCAGCCAAAGGAGAAATGGAAGTGAACAATTGTGAAGAGCAGAGATATTTCAGACATATATAGTCAGACAAACGATTTTTTGGATATATAAAGTACACACAGACTAAAAAGTACTGGCATGAGATAGGAAATAATTAACGATGACTTCCACCAACCACTGAACACGTAGGACGAAATTAGAAATTAAGATTTCTCAAAAGCAACGGTCATAATTACGAAGAAGCAGTGATTCATGCAGCTAGGTAACATTCAAGTGAATGTCAATGCACCAGTGGTGCGCTGTTCAGTTTCTCACACCTGTCATGCTATACTCTTTATTTTCATTGATACCAACAAAACCCAAAAATCTTCATAATATGCTTTAAATACATTGGGGAACAATTTGTAACTTAATTTCTGTTGACTTCGATTCTGAGGTTGGTTCAGAGGTAAATGGACATGCTGATTCCAAAACTGTAATTAGGTTTTTCCTGTCACGTCAAGTTTTCTTTCTACAGTTGTTGCGCATGCGATTACACTTCTGACAGAACTTGTTTGTTACAGAAAACAGTGCTGCACTCTGTCGGCGAACCTTAAACCAGTGGTGACTGAATGGGACAGTGACGCCGCGCGACAGGTTTAGATTCACATTGTCAAGACTAATGTGGTCAGTTACGCATGAGACAGTAAACAGGTGCGCTTGTCGCTATGATATAGTGACGCCGGTTTCCGACCCGTAGTGCAAGAATTTGTATTTACACAAGATAAGCCGTATTTACTTCTAATTTATATATGAAGGAAAAAATTTCTTTATGCCTGCCGCTGGTAGTTCGTTTCGTAAGTGCTTAAACAGCCAAGATTCATTTTGTTATATATTTGGCAGTTTTACCATTCCTAGTCAACGGATAAACATCAGTAATTTTGTCGGGGAAGCCAATTTTGCTTATTTTAAAGTAAAAATTTGCGACCAAGATAAATCATGGGCCGCTCACAAATTCTACAAGCAGTGTGTGGAGGGTTTGAGAATGTGGACAAAAGGAAAACGCGATAAACTTCCGTTTGGTACACCACTAATTTGGCGAGAACCCAAAGACCATTCCAGTGGTTGTTACTTTTGTATAGTAAAAACGTCAGGATATAATAAAAAAAGTATAAAATAGATTACCCTACTTTAAGTTCATCTATAAGCCATGTGCCGCATTCAGTTGAAATTTCAGTGCCAGTGTTTCAAGAATTACCGTCTTTGGAAATGCAAGAAGATGTTTCGGGCGAAGATCGAAGTGACCGCAGCGACGAAGATTTTAAAGGTGACGATGAAACTGTTCGTAAAGGATTTAATTACCATGAGTTAAATGACTTGGTATGGGATATGGTACTATCCAAAAAAGCATCACGAAAAAAAATGTTAGAAAAAGGAGCTAAAATCACCTACTTCCGATCGAGAGAAAGTGCAATTCTGCAGTTCTTTCGGAGTGCTGATGGATTTTTGTATTGAGAATTTCAGTCTATAACGCAACCAAATAGGGAAGGTTTATAGATACCTCAAAACGTAGCTTGAAGTGTGTTCTCCTCCACAATGGAAATTTATACGGTTCAGTCCCAATAGGCCATTCAGTTTCTAGCAGCGATGAACAGGGTGAGCGATTCCACCAAGATTTGAAGGTCATGGAAGCAAAGTATCTAGGTAGATGGGATGTTGGTATGATGGCTGACTACTGTGGAAGCATCGAGCGAGAACGTCATCAGATGGAACATTTTAGGAAAAGTTATAAGCGAAAATTTGTACCCTAATAACTTTGTTTTTATTATTTGGATAAACACAATGTAACTCTGAATATTATAATAATCTATGAATGAATAAAATATTCTAATATTCAACTACTTTAGGTTAGTACCCACTTTATTTTCCTTTGTATGCCCAGTTTTAATGAGTTTTAGGGTAAAGAGAGTATCCTGTAGTTTAAAAACTTGACGTGATAGACAAAGCTGCTAACAGTTTTGAATTCATAGACCAAAAATTAGTTAAGAACAAGTCACAGATCTAGGACAACAAAATGGCTGTTCCCTAGTGTTATTCCATTGTTTCAGTTCCTTTTCACTATTTCCATTTCATAGATTATTACAATTCGGCTATGCGACGCTGTCAGTGACTTAACTCACTTTCAGAGTATTGTGGTTCAGTTCACGAAACAACCATCCAGATACAACAGGTAGATGACCACTGTTTCCCAAATCACTTCAGGCAAATCCTTAGAGATGGAGCGCAAGCTCAGTTTCGTTACTGATACGGGTAGAGATTGGTCGTGACATGTTTTGAAAGGCGCCATCCGAGCGGTGTTCACAGACAACTCAAGTATGGGAGACCCGACTGGAGTTTGACTCCTTCTCGTCTCCAGCTGGAGGAGGCGTTGCTGTAATGATTCTATTACAAATGCTTCCAAGTAAATACACCCTCAATCTATTACAGTTATTATGTTGCAACATTGTAATGGGAACTTGCTTGGAAATTGTTTGTTCGTCACGTGCCCAGTTTTCCTTACTTCTCCGGCCAACTGCTCACGATAAGAATTATTTTTTCAGCAAGGATTTGAACTGAATAACTCCAAGATCAGTCTCACTGCCGATGCTGGCTGTAGTCACCTGACAATTGAGGCGCGTAACTGAATATAACAAGGTAATGAATGCACAGTTGTCAAAGTAGTGGTAACTTCGCTAGATGTCACCAGAAACTAAGGATGAGTAATTGAAAATGTCCGTCGCATAAATTGTCGATGGGATTCTTGTCGGGCGTTCTAGGTGTCCGAATCGTTCACTAGAAACCAATTAAGAACAGTCGTTGCCTGCTAGCATGGCACACTGCCATCTACAAAAATTCCATTTTTTTTTTTTTGGAACATGAAGACTATGAATGACTGCAAATGGTCTCAAACAGTTCCGTTTGACCAGAGGTCCCAGTCCATTCCATGTACCTGCAGCCCACACACTTATAGAGCACCCACCAGCTTGCACACTGTCTTGTTTACAACACGGGTCCAGGGCTTCGTGGGGTCTGCACCACACTCGGAACCTACTATCGGCTCTTACCAAAATAAATCGGGGCTCACATGACCGGGCTACAACTTTCCAGTCGCCTAGGGTCGAACCGATACGGCCCCAACCCAGGAGAGGCGCTGCAGGCTGGCCGTGCTGTCAGCAAAAGCGCTCTCGTCATTCGTTTGCAGCCGTAGGCCATTAACGCCAAATTTCGTCTAGCTGTCCTGCCGGATACGTTGGTCGTACGTTCCACGTTGATTTCTGTGGTTATTTCAAGCAGAATTGCTTGTCTAGTAACAATGACATCTCCACGCAAACGCCTCTGCTCTCGGTCGTTAAGCGAAGGCCGTCTGCCACTGTGTCGTTTTAGGTGACAGATAACGCCTCAAGTTTAGTATTCTTGGTTCACCCCTCACATTGTCGATCTCGACATATTGAATTCTGTAACGATTTCCGAAACAGCGAAACAGAATATCCCATGTATCTGTTCCAACTATATTTCCGCGTTCAAAGCCTGTTAAATCCAGTGGTGCAGCCCTAATCACCCTGGAAATCTTTTCACATGTATCACTTCAGTACGAATGAGTGCCCCGCCAAAGCACTGCTCTTTTATACCTTGTGTACACGGTGTTACCGCCCTAATCACCCTGGAAATCTTTTCACATGTATCACTTCAGTACGAATGAGTGCCCCGCCAAAGCACTGCTCTTTTATACCTTGTGTACACGGTGTTACCGCCATTTGTATATGTGCATATCGCTCCCCCATGACTTTCGTCACCTCATTGTACATGTACAAGGGAGTTCAATAAGTAATGCAATAAATTTCTTTCCTGGAACCATGTTGGTTTTATCTAGGATTCCAATACACCGTATTACTCCTCGTTCGTTTGGCTACAGAACGATATTTTCCAACGTTAACTCCGTTCAACGCGACTGTCTTACGCCACCTTACAGGGTTGGCCTGTGTGCCCCCTTGAGGCATTTCACTCGTTGTCGTCGGAACCAACGTCTGCTGCATCAGTAACCTCCCCATCATCCACGTACTTCTTCTCACGGAGTGCATCCTTCAAGGGTCCAAACAGATGGAAGTCGGGATGTACGAGATCGGGGCTGTAGGGTGGAGGAGGAATAAGAGACCAATGAAGTTTTTTTGAGTTCTTCTGTGGTGTACAGACTTGCGTGAGACCTTGTGTTGCCATGGAGCAGAATTTCGTTTTGTAGCGATGACAACGTTGATGTCGTTTCTTCCACTTCCCGGGGTTGCACAATACATGAAACACAATAGCCCCTTCGAGTCCAAGAAGATCGTCGCTTTGACTTCACCAGCTGATGGTGCGAAATTGAACTTATTCCTTGGAAGAAATATGGTAGGACACCACTCCATGGACAACCGTTTAGTTTCCTGTTCAAAGAGATGAATCTCTGTTTCGTCACCTGTGACGGTGTTCGCCAAAAACTTGTCAACATCAATCTCGAAACGCGGAAGCAATTCCGCACAGATGATCCTTCGTTGCTCTTCTGTTAGGTGGCGAGGAAGCCAGCGGGATCACACACATGAATACCCCAATATGTGGACGAATGTGTCAGCACTACCATCAGAGACATCCAGGTGACCAGCGATGTGTTTTATTGGGATCCTTCGATCAGATCGAATCAGAGTGTCCACACGTTCTTACATTGAAGGAATCGAAGCTGTGTGCAGCTGGTCGGTATACGAGAAGGGGTTGTGCGACCGCGTTGCGATGACGACCGACGCTTTGACCAACGGTTTACCCTCCTTTTGTTCGCTGACATTCTCTGCAGACATTCTGCAGGTATCTACGAGTATCTGCGTTGCTATGGTTTTCCACTAAAAGAAACTCAACTCAATGACAGTTCTCTACTTGGAACACACTTCCGTTGCAGACGACTTTTTGAAGGTTACGTATAACGCCACCACCACTAGCAACTTCACGAGATTATAGGGGTTGAGGCGGGAAGATTCCTTTATGTCCCACAGCAAATTTCCCTTTTTTGCAACCGAAAGTGCCTGATAAATAAAATTATCCAGACAAGTCCGAAAGGATTTACCATATATATTATTAAAGCGATGATGGCTATTGACCCTTCAGTGCAGATTACAGATAAACACTACCCTTGAAATCCGTTGGGCACGGGCGAAATGCCGCGAGTAATAAGGCCAACGAGTAGGGGCACTACATCAGTAGTGTATGCTATAAATTGAGGATATTAGTCTGACGGGAGGTGTGCTAGGTTAGTCCGTGTGGTTGGGGTGCCCCTCTGTCCATATGGGGTAGCGATCAGTGCACCTGCCAAGTAAGCAGGAAACCCATCTTCTAATCCCAACCAGGCACAAATTTTCATCTTGCCCCATGGACATAAATCAATGTAAAACGGCAGGTAATGTCTTTACTTCCTTTACGTCTGGAAATAAAATTGCGTTTTGTTACATACGGAACACAAGTTATAGGAGTGTAAATGGTATCAAAATAAATCTTTCTTGTCATCTTGTGTACAATTTACATAAGATACACAAGAGGTGTGAAAATATTTTCAGTCGTTACAGTTGCATTTGCTTTCTTAGCTACGCACCCATAGTAATCCAGAAAATTACTGTACACCTCACATACCGAGACTCTTTAGCAAATGTATCATCTATCTGACATTACATTTTGTTCAGTGTATGAAAGTACACTGTCTGAAAAACACAGTACATTTCCTAGGAGAGTAGGAGTAAACGAAAGGAATCTTGGCGGGTTGAGCGGGGCATGTGATGTTATTTCACTGATTTAAAATGGAGTCAGATTCACAAATAACTTTGCACTAAGAGCCTATTAAGCAGTATAAGTTCGCACCTACTGTGGTACAATTGCTAGTACTGATTTGGTTGAAAAATGTGTCAGAATGACGGTGTGCCTTCTGAATCTTCTCCTTGATCGAGAGGTGTATGTAAATTAAGTTAACGTAGAATAAATATAACTGGAATTAAAAGTAGAACATGTATTTGGTCACCATTTTTGGAGTGTCCTGTCTTTTCACGTTTTCCTCCCTAAAAAATTTGCGAAGCTCTCTGTACTTTTTTTTCAGTCTTGAGAAATGTAGTTGAGGAGGTAAACATTGTAAGAATACGCACTTTTTTCCATCTTTTGTTAAAAAGTATAACATAGTGCTTCTTTTTAACCAGTTTGTGGCGTTTCTTTAAATTTCAGGACACGGTCTGTCATCAGGTATTATGTGTGCTGTTTCAGTTCTATTTATAACCGTAACTTCGTGTTTTACTAAATGCGTATGGGTTAGGCTGCTAGGTAAATTTCTTGGAACTTAGAGTCTCCTAGATATTTTATATTCACTGCGAAGCACGATTGTGCCCTCTCCTAAAATGTGAACATAGTAAACTCTCTCACTGTTGACCAGTCTTATCATTAATATTTTCGTTCTGCTACTTTCGTAAACCGTTTTTGAGGTATTTCCATATGTGTATAACTGTACTCGAATAAAAAACACTAAACGATGCAGATCTAGTCGGATCTGACCCACATTTGTCGTTGGAACAATGTTAATAGGAACTATTTCGTACATTAATTGTGATATAAGACTGATCGCCACGGTTTATACATGGTCCGAATATAAAGAGCTTGCTCCTTGCTGAACATATCAGTTCCGTTCAGTCAGCTGTATCGCTCTGGAAACGAAAAGATATCATTTCTTAGTCTGAAAATGTGACAACGGCTTATGAAATGTCCAAGGACCGTTAGCATACTTCGTGTTATGTTTGCAAGGCTCAGGTATAATTCGAGCAACGTAGTTTACCGTCTGTAAATGTAAATATATGTAGAAGTTTTTGTAATTCATCTAACTGTCGCATATTATATGACCGTACGCAGCCTCTTATCTGGTGCAGGACACGTTTGCTATTAACAGCGATGCTGTTCTGTAACTTGAATTCTATACCTAGACATTTCATGTTTTCGTTTCCTGGAAGTTGGTCGTGATGGTGCCAGCCTATATTAACTCCAGTGTCTATATGTCCATGATCCAGTTTCATATCTGACCCGCGTTGCTAAGAACCGGATGGTATCGGAGTACACTCGACATTCAATTTTTGTCCTCTTAGTTATAAAGAGTTCAACTGCTTCGTTAGTGTGACGAGGAGTGGTTCTATTGTGACAGCGAATGTTTTCACCTAGATTGGCACGCTTGCTGTTGATTTGTGTGGCGTTGTTAAGTCAACCATTTACCACAATTTTTGAAGTGCTGTCCCGTAACAAAATCTATATTGTTTCAGTGAAGCACTGTAGGAAGCCCATCTAGTGCACTGTGTTGAACGAAAAATGATAACTGAGCCCGTCGAACGCTTTACAATGATCTATAGTGACTATGGTGCATCTTACCATGCAAAGTCCAGCTGTAGGTAAGGCGCCTCCGTAATCTGCTAAGGTATGAGAAAGGAATCTATCGTAGCCAACACTAGTTTGATGAGTTCCTATGACGACATTCATCATTTTCCCGTTATTCGTGTTAGGATGCTCGCAAGTAAGGACATCGGTCGCAACTTTTCAACTAAAGTAATACCTTGGCTTTTCGGAATATACAGGACTAAGCCTTCTCTGATTCCTTGTGGAATCGTTACATTATGTTATATTGATTCGTAGTAAATCATTTTGTCCTTCATGGTCCCTTTATACTGGTATTCCGTCTTGTCCAGGAGATCTATTTTTCGGGCTTAGGAATATGATAATTTTCAATTTATATACATCGATTTCTTCTACGAGGTGTTCTGCATCCTCTGGGTGAAACTCCTGTCACTTTGGTTTTCTTTTCATGCAGTTCATTCTCAGCTATTCTTTCTTTAGTCCTCAAGTCACCTAGGCTTCGTGAAACGTGTTTGTGATATTCACTAATTCCTTACCGCTATTCCATCAGGTAACTTCGCCACTCTGTCTGGCTGTCATTTTTCTTTCACGTCTGAGACGAAAAATGGTTATTTATCATGTGAAGATTTCATAACTGTTGCTCGTAAGTTGACACCTTCTAGTTGTTTCTTTCATAAGATGCTAATTATGGCTTGGATGTTTCTTAATTTTCTATAACAGTGGTGTTAGGTTTATAAAGATCTCTCGGATAAAGGAAATGAAATTGCATTGTTCGGTTGTAACACCAATTTCTATTTCATCGAACACCTCCGGCTTTGCGCATTTCAACCACCAGGTTAACACTATGCCGTAAGAGTAACATTTAGATTCACGTCTACATGAAAGTTTCTCGATAGTTTGGATCCTGTAAATGCGCAAAGTTGAGCTCTCATAGACATTTTACTTAGTAGGTTTTCTGTCACGACAAGTTTATGATGCAAATGTGCTCAGGGTGGCTACGAAGGTACCTCAGCCAGATTTCAGTGTGTAAAACGTTTTGTTCAAAGTTTCTGGATACAATGCAGTACGTCCAGGCTACTTGCGGTATGGTTTGTGACATGGATCAAACCGAACAGTGCGCCATCCTTGCACTCCCAATACTCAACTAAAATTAAGTCTTTAACGATCTCTCCAGTTCTGTCGATACATTAGAGATGGTGTTTGATCTCAGGAGTTAATTACACAATTAAAATCTCCAGCCAGGATTAAATCTTCGCACCGTTTCACCAACAAAAAAAAACCACTTGCCTACATAATTCGGCCCATCGCCTCTTGTGGGTTGTACCTGATGTCGTGTGTATGTTGGCCTACCTTCTTGTGTTAGAGGTGGCGGAGATTCTCTTGCAAGTCTTTCTGCACTTAACATAATAATGTCTTCTTTAGTAGGAATCGCAGTTCCAAGTTCTATGTCATTCTCCGGGTTTGTAATAACTTTATATTGAGGTATTCGTTCTAGATTTATATCGGTGACCTCACGAAACAGCATAACATATAAAGGACGTTGGGCACTGCACCATTTTAAAGCACAATGGATCTTATATGTGTTTAACAGGGAAATTTCTTATACTTGTAAGGGATTCATCTTTTAATAGAATTCATGAGTTGAGGAACAGTTTGAAACTGCATTTTCACCTTTATGCTGTACATCACTTGTCATATCCTCAACTTCAGCAGCTGATTTTTAGAAGTAGTCCTAGTGTTCTGTGGTATTTTGAGGTTTCTGTCGTTCTTGCAAGGGGATTTCCTTCTTCATATGCTACCCAATCTGTTACAAGGGGGCTCTCATTTTATCCTCCAAGTCCTCTGCCTGTATCTGCTCTTACTTTTCGTCCTCATTGTCTTCCTCTGATCTCTCATCGGGTGCTGCTTTTGTGTCTTTTCTGGAGGTCAACATTCTCTCACGTGTTTTATGGGATTGCTGTGTGTTGAATTTCTCACTGGAGAACTTGGCTTTCTCTCGCAGGTGTCTTCGCTCCTTGGTTTTTATCTTCGGTGTTTAAGATGGGAAGCTGCCTTCACTACGTGCAGCTACATGTCAGTGTTGGTCTGCATTTTGCTCCTCGTCGGCAGTTCCTTGTTTGTTGGCAATTGACGCCAACTGATTTGTTGGTGGAGGCACACATTTTCTGTTTCCTGAGGAAAACTCCTGCCTGCTTATGATTCCTCGTCGTTTTCCCCAAGAACCTTTACTTCATTCGGACTGCTTCCTTGCGTACGTTGAACGTTGTTCATGTCTGGAGCCAGATTGAGACTAGCGTGGCGACCGCCTGCAGTTGCACATGAACTGGCCGATGTTGTCATCTCGGGCGCTTGTGTGGATTTACCTCTAACTAAATGTGCTACTTACCTCTGAACGCTTCCCCCACGAACGTGACCTGTAGAACTACATTTGGCACAGGTCCTAGGGTGACAGTCACACATTACTACCGCACTGTATCCGCAACAGTAATATATGATGGTATATGCTCGTGTGGGTCGATCTGTGTTTGTCTAATTTAGTTCAGCAATGGATACGTCCGGGTAATTGACTATTTCTCTCAGAAGTTACTAATGACTTTTCCGCACGGTGATACTGCGACATTTATTCGGTCTGGGGGGACTTAAAATGTCATTTGGGAGACTCGAATAGTTCGCAGCCCATGACCAACATGATTGATGAAGACTTCACTAATTTTGCCATCACTGTGGTTGAACTGAAGAGATGCTCCAGTTGATTCAATAGTTTTCTAGCCTTGAACTGGAATCTTCGTTGTAGGGAAGACCATTGTATTGACTGTCGAAAAGTAAATTCCTATAACTTGACCTGTTTTAACTTTCACAACAGTTTCTAACCAGTCTTCAAATTCAGATGATTTCGGTTTTGCAAATATATATCTTAGCTTAACATCAGGGTGTCTCTTTTGTTACTCTCGGTCATTACTTCGTATTAATCTACAGCAGGGCTGATTTTGTGCATCAGCGACTGCGCCTCCTCATGGTCTTGATTACGAGCAGAGCAGTTGCGATGTGGTGGGGACTAAGGGAAACGCTCGCGCGACATGCGATCGAGAGAACACGGGAGATGCGCCACATACGAAATACGACAGGATCAGTTTTCACAGCGGCGCCATCTGATAGCATCAATGGCGAGTGGTACACCGACAATGCCTCAGCATTTCAATCCACAGTGCAAGGATATATGGGTTCGCAACATGCTTAGTGTAACGTAAGACGCAGCATACTTTAAGGAAACTCAATTTACAAGTTCCATACCACGTTAAAATGCAGAAACGGAAGTCTGAAGGCAGTGGGCGTCTACAGGAGATTTTACAATTTAAAAAGAAGATCTCTGAGGAGGAAGGAGAAAAGAAAATTAACTGAGCGTGCCTTTAGAATAAGCTAAAAAACTGCCATACTTTTGGCGAAGTCTTTGTGCCCTTTTACGAATGGTGATTTAATAAGAGTACAGTTAAACATTTACGTTCACTTCGGGTGGAACAGTTTCGCTCGGTGCGGTTATCAAACATGAAAACGATGCGTCCCATACGGCTTCTGGCAAACGACGTGCAGAGTAAGGTTGCAAAGAGTGCGTTGCACATTTTTTTGGCGATCTAGGAAAGTGTGGGTATCGTAAGAAAACAGTTGCAAGTGACGTATTTTGCTGCATTTAAGAAAATCGCCAGTCATGTTGGCAAACAAATCAGGATCCGTAGCGCAACTGAATTTGACAATGAAAAAATTTCCAGTGCCAAATTTGCACTGATCTGTAGCTCGAAGTGACTAATCTGTAATGCGACAGTGAGTTTAGGGATAGTTTAGATTTTTCCAAGAACTTCCCTCAGGATAGGTTTCATGGTTTACATAAGTCTTCGGCAGGCCTCGTACTATCAGTGACGATGGAAGATATACAGTACTCACTGCTCGCAAGCCAACAGTCTGCAGGCGGGGCAAGTTTGCTGTGGAGCCCTCGTCTACACAGGGCGTCACAAACACAGCTAGTGACGCTGCAAGCTCGCGACTCACCGCACAGATGTAAACAATGCCGGCCGCAGCTAGCTGTACACACCAGTCTGACTACCCCTAGATTACCAGGTCCGAAATGTATCTAGACAGTACATCTATAGGTTTTGACGATTGAAAAAAATGGTTCAAAAGGCTCTGAGAGCTGTGGGACACAATAGCTGAGGTCATCAGTCCCCTAGACTTACACACTACTTAAACTAACTTATGCTAAGAACGACACACACACACACACACACACACACAAACACACACCTACGCCCGAGGGAAGGCTCGAACCTCCGCCGGGAGGAACCGCTCAACTCTTGGCAAGGCGCCTAAGATCACGCTGCCACTCCGCGCGGGGAGGAGGTACTGAATCGAATGCGGAGAGGGTGGGGAGAGGGGGGGGGAGGGTGGAGGAGAGGCACAACTTGCCTGAAATAAGAAACTGACTCATCCTGATGCGTCAAAGAATAGTGAATGTGAAGACTTAGGTAAATGTGAGGAGTAAAAACAGCAATCAGGTTGAAGTGGATGTACACGTAAGCAGCTGTACAGGGTGACAAGTTTTGCAAAGAATAAATTGCAAAGGATAAACTGCATCACATCTATCTCCAGACTGAAGTCCACAAGAAAAAAAAACATAAAAACCTAATACTGAGTCCACAGTGTTTATGAAAGAGATTTGGGATACAGAAATGCAACTTCGGAAAGATGGCTGAAAGAGAAACCGCTCTTAGAAAATAAAGAAGAGGGAAAATATAAGTTATAGTGTCCATGAAGTAATGAGGAATAAATGGCTCAAAATTTCAATAAATGTTACCTCACAATCTGCTCTAATAATTCACCATCGTTGAATTACAAACCCCGAAAAGATGCAAGTTACTGGTTTAAGGCCTCTGGACAAAATCAGCTGCGTCTCCCATATACATCATCCGTCACAGTGCTATGAATGTAAAAAGTTACAAAAAAAGTGAATTTTGGTCTTTATCACCACTCTATCTTCAAATTTTTAAAATGGTTCAGGTATTTAGTCGCCTTATTGAAGCAAGGTTAGCTGTTTCCATTGACGCAGTAAAAGGAAACACAGTCACAAAAAGCACATAAATGGGGATTTGTGGCTGCAATATAGAGGCAAGATATCAAGTCATCCACGACAAGTCAGTCAGCGTTCGGAAACTAGTAAGCTGTTGCGCCTATAGCTGTGACGGAATAAAAAAAAATTGCTAACAGCTTTAACACGATTGCTCCCAGTGCAACAGCCTGAAAAAGAAATTGCTCTCGTCGCCTGTTCTGTTAAGTGTTACCATATTGCGTCTGCTGCTCCTGGCCCAGGTTTACACAGTCAATTGCAAACGATGATCGCGGCTCGGAACCTACTTGTTGTGTTCCATTTTCGATCTTTCTTTGTGCCGCGTGCTTAATTTATGCAACAGAGTACCTGTAACTAGTGGCGAAAAAGTTAATAAAAATTAGGTGAATGTTACAATCTAGCAAAGATTTTACAGGCTCTTAGCGTTACTCACGGTATTTACCGGGCCAACTAGTGAGAATGTGGTGAGGTGGGATGCGTTTGGCCTCGAGGAAAAGCATTTGATGAACCGCAGCGAACTTCATTTACGACAGAAAACTTTGCAAAAAGAGCTTTAACAGTTGAAAAAGAAAACCAATTTAAAACTAACAACAGTCTTCATAAGAACTAATAAATCCAGGAGGAACCATCTTAAAATACATGATCCTCAATCATGTCTGTTACGTTTTAAAATTAGCAGTCCTTGAGGTGGCGATAAAATAAACTGGTGCGAGGAAGAATCTTCAAACATCACAGCGTCAAATCAACTACAACAGCAGTGGATGAATGATGGTTAACTACCACTCATTGTATACGACCACTGCTGCAGTTCGTGAAGTGTCAGACCGAATACGGAGTTCCAGCCAGGTACCGCTAGCATTAATTTTTCTCACTCCCGTCCACACACACACACACACACACACACACACACACACACACACACACACACACACCACGCACCAGTCGTCCGCTGCGACCAAACTGAAGGAGCACCATCACCATGACGGTGGGCAGCCACTAACAATATTATTGTGTGGAATAATTATTCACAATGGACTTCACACTCTACTTTATGAGAATGTCGTGTAAAGGTTCACAGTACGGAACCACAGAAACGTAGATATGAAAGATACACTTTTAGAGTGAGTAACGGTGGGACGACAGTAAAGTATCTCTACTTTTTATCTAAACTTACAATATGCTAGCTGACGGAATACTGGACTAGTTTTTTGCCTGCTTTCAGTACTTCGTAGCATATCCAGCTCAATACAATTCTTAATGAAGGGAAATCATCCTTTGAGAAGTAAGTTCAGGCCTATCGCAGTAGAATGTTGTGGGTAATGTCACTTCACATGACATAGATACAAAATATTTCGTTGTATACAGGAAAATCGCATCGCCAAGCAGATCTAGCGAAACGCAGGCAGATCTGCTAAGGGTCGACGCTTCGTGCAGTAACTGACAGTTGATCTTCAGCAACTAAATATTGTAATACATTGCATACTAACAGACAGAATGGTCAATTACTGTGCGGCTACCCTGCGGAGACAAAGCAGGGGAAACAGTAACAATCGAAAAGTATCTTGGAGGATGCACCCTCAGCCGGTTCTCGAATATTACAAGTCATTCTTACAATCTTATCAGGTACGGCTAATGTAAGATGTACAGAAGACGCAAAGACGATTGACACGTTTCATTAACTGTTCCTACTGTGAACGCTCTTACAGTTAACATTCCGAGAGTGTACAAGACAATATATCATTTTCTTTTACACACGCATCGCGACCGAGCGAGGTTGCGCAGTGGTTAGCACACTGGACTCGCATTCGGGAGGACGACGGTTCAATCCCGTCTCCGGCCATCCTGATTTAGGTTTTCCGTGATTTCCCTAAATCGTTTCAGGCAAATGCCGGGGTGGTTCCTTTGAAAGGGCACGGCTGATTTCCTTCCCAATCCTTCCCTAACCCGAGCTTGCGCTCCGTCTCTAATGACCTCGTTATCGACGGGACGTTAAACACTAACCACCACCACGCATCGCGAAAAGACTGTCCTTGAAAATAAGCGAATGTGGGTTACCGACAAATCTCCATTTACCAGTAGTACGGCAAAGACGGGAATGTTGTTAGTAAACGATGCTTTTCCACTACTGTCCTCAATTTAATTTGCGGAGTTTAGCGTAGATTTATCCATCTCTCCGCACCGTTCCCATTGTCACTATCGGTACTGCGCTCTGCCGTTTGTCTGCGTCTTTTCTTCCATTAGGAATATGACCAATGTGGAAGGGCTCATAGAGAAAGTATAAATACAAATTTTATTTAATGGTTATAAAGACGTTATTGCGCTTCTGGAATCGTGCAACGTGAAGACAGTAAGATTACATATTTGCTTACCTATATTTGACCGCTATTATTGTGAAATGTACAAGTTGGTTTTAAGTTCTGTCCTTTATTTAGCATGTTGCTGCATCCATCCTTAAATCATGGTCAGATGTGCATACGGCAAGTACGACATGGTCATCCAGTTTGTGTCGAGCCTGCTCGTCTAGTGGTAAAGCACGCGTCTGGAAATCAGAAGGTCGCAGGGTGAAATCCTAATCAGGCCGTGGAGTTTGCTGCCCACTTTTAACTTAGCCCTCACCTCTGAAGGATGTGAGGAGTCACCAAACCCGACACGCGGCTGATTCCACGTTAAATTGTAGGCCCTCTCGAATAGCTGGAGTAGGATAGGGACTTGAAGGCGCCCAATTGTCATAAAATTGAAAGATTTGCACCAGGTCATTGAGTCAAGCGAAGTTATATTTATTATTATTATCATTAGTATACCTAGTTTGGCTGAAACCGTCTGACAACGATATGAGTACTTCTCGTTACACTGTGTTGGTATTATCGGCCAAACAGTGCGCAGAAAGATTGGGTATTCCGCAGAGAATATTGACCATATGAAGGACAACATCATTGCAGTGAAGATGTGTGTCGTAAGGTCACATGTTGACACTAGCACATTTATTGGCAACATTCACGAAATGCTACTTCATATTCCGGACAGAATCCTCAAAATAGTCAGCTAAGCCTAACATCAATATTACATTAAGCTTCAATATCATAGTGACTAGACATGGTCTTAGCGGAAGTGATGAATAATCGAAAATATTAACCAACTAGCTATAAAATGAAGTTTTGTTAAATTAAAATTTTCAGCGAATGTTCTTTTTTTCTACAGAAAAAATATTTAAACTGGAAGGCTTTTCAAAATTACTCTAAATCTACCTAGCACAAATTTCTGCTCTAAACATAATTAGTATCCTTTAGCCCTTAGTCTGCTACGCCACACACGCCATATTTTACAGTTTACGAATTGCTTTCAGTCAACAAACATTGTGCTTTTGAAGGCTTGTTTACATTTTGACCTTTACACAATAGCCCTTTTCTGGCAAAACACAGAAATATTATTAACCGTATGTTTTGCAATGTATGTGACTGCAGTCGCAGAATAAAGCAGCATTGTGTACGCTGTAAATTAATGACGCTCCAGCTGAGTTCAATTACAACCGGCACATACGCGATCACTTGTAGTAACACTGAGCTGCACTGGCAGCATCTAGCGGAAAATTCGTGCGTAAAGAGAAAAAAATAGTTCCTTGGGAACAATGAGTTTTCTTTTTCTCTTTCAGCGTATGAGTACGTGCAAACAACAAGTCACTTAGTAATATAAAAATTATTGTTATGTGGTTCCACATTTTTGGGCTATATGAAATTTATGCTCCTTATTTTGGTGTAGATAAGTTACGTGGACGAAAACCTAACCAACAACAGACACCACTGTATTTGGTTAGGGGTAAGCCAGTGCGTAGACACGTTAGGTCGTAGTACGCAAAGTATATCGACACTTTCACATATCGTATTGGGTGACCCAGTTGTCACAGTATTGTTTAAATGGTGGAGAGTGTAACAATAATGCTGTAGCCGGACCTCCACCTATAGCATTACTTTTCCTCAACAGTAGCTGTCGATACCAATATTATTTTTCGAATTTTTGACAGCTCATTATTATCTCATCTACTTTTCTGAAACCTTTCGTTTAATTTTACAAACAATATGTTATATTTCAAGCTAAAATTTATGAAAAGGGGTTACTTTATTTTAGATGTTCCAGCTCTGAATGTACAGGAAAAAGTATTTTTTTTTACAAAAATTTGAAATTACAAATTATTTCGCACACTTAAAATTTCTATATTACTAATTACACAGTCTAGTACTGTTTATTATGCTTATTTTTGGATTCATTTATGAAATAATGACTGAACTTAACAGAAATTCATATCAAGAAAAGTTGTATACCCTCTGCAGTATTGTGATTACCGCAGAGTGAGGTAGTAGTAACCATGCTTCCGATGTGATCGGACGTACTTTTGTATTTTGGGCGAATAATGTAATTTCGGCTTTGTTAATGTGAAAATTCAAAAGACTATGATATACTCAATTGTGACAAAATATATTAATGTAACAACAAAATTCTGGAAGAACAGTCTTCAATTTATTTAGATCAGTTTAACCATGAGGACCTAAAATGTGAGAATTTCAGCTTCAAGAATCAGACCCCTAGAAAAGAAGAACTGGAGTCAGCTCTACACGAAAAGCTAAGTAAACTAGAAATTTTGTTGTAATATTCATTTCTCTCAAGGTTTTTTTTAAAGGGTTATGCTTATTGTGGACAATATATGGAATTAGGGAGGAGGGGCAAGTCACAATATTGAAAGTCGAGACCAGCATAAACTGAAATGAGGAGGTCTGATATACCGTGCCGGCCGGTGTGGCCGAGCGGTGCGAGGCACTTCAGTCTGGAACCGCGCAATCGCTACGGTCGCAGGTTCGAATCCTGCCTCGGGCATGGATGTGTGTGATGTCCTTAGGTTAGTTAGGTTTAAGTAGTTATAAGTTCTAGGAGCCTGATCACCTCAGATGTTAACTCCCATAGTGCTCAGAGCCATTTGAACCATTTTTGGTATACCGTGATTACCTCCATATAATATTGCTAGTTCCTCGTTACACAGTGGAACCTGTGAATATTCTCTTATCCACTAATTGCGACCACAGGAAACAAAAATCTGATTGGATTTGCACTGGGGCTTGTGACTACTCTTGTTTCTCGCACTCCATCCCTCACCTTACCCGAACTTCACAATGAGCTACAGACTACAACCTCAATTTTGTTTACAGATGCCAAACACAAACAAAAGGTAGTATCAAAACGATTTAATAATGTCGTCGAACTCAGTTCCTCTGTATACGCACAAATTTTAGGCCAAAAGCTTCATTTTGAAGGCTGTTGCAGCACAGTGATAACGCAAATGTCATTAACGCCTACTGCCACTGGTTTCAAGACTAAAGTGACGAAAGACAGTGTTTCCCAGAGTGCACAGTATAATGTCAACTGCAACTTTGCAATTCGAAGCAGAGGAACAGCAAGAGTCTCGAATATTAGGTACCAGTAAACTCTCGTTCTTAAAAAAATCGAACTCCCATGTATTTAATAGCTTCAAACGTCCGATTATATTACAAATGAGTTAAAAATGAAGTCTCGGTATTTAGCCATCGTTAATTACTGTGCGTCAAGAACACCACACGTTTCCTAACTGAAATACGTGTCTCAATGGGTTGAGAGTTTATCGTAAGATTATACCTCTTCGCGAATAAGACTGCATTTTAAATTTTTAAATGGTCTCAGCAGTAACGGGATACATTGAAGATAAAAATTTTGCTACGCCTGCAAACCGTTAGATGGGCAACATGCAAATGATACATGGTTCCGTGTTCCGTAATATTCCGTTAGTAAGGCAGATATTTTAGTTGACGTGTATCTTTTGTGTTATCGGCGAGACAATGCACTACTCCTCACTCCCAAATCGTGTCAGAATAGTTTGCGGTCCACTCCACTCATATGAGTGTGTTTTTGTTGCCCGCTGTGCCAGCTGAGCCAATATTTTCAGCAGATGTGGGCTTTCATGCTACAAGACGCGTGACTTTTGAACGCACCGTCCAATCTGCGTAAGTGTGAGCGAATGGATCAGTATGGTTTCCCTGCATCTTCGTTGTCTCGTGTATTCCACGCCACGAAACGTATCGACCTTTATAATGCCGAAAGTCGATACAATACAGCACAGTTGCTCATGATTGCTGTCATGCCACCATGGGGTAAATTTCTAAAGCCTGGTGCCACCAAGAGAGTAAACGCTTTGGTGTTTATTACTTACTTACACCCTGTGGTGACAACAACGAAAAACTTTCAATACCAGATTTTTCAAGCCATTGTTTCGCATTTGTACCAGAAAGCTCAGGATTACAGCAAATGCTATAGCTTTTATAACAGTGGCTATTCTCTTCATAAGCACCAGCAGTGACAAACATACAGCTAGAGGTAGATAAACGAGTACTGTAGCCGAGCCGCTGGAATATGATTCAGTCTCCCGTTAAGTTCAGTTTCAGTACGCAGACGACTGCCGAAGATACATCTGTTTCAGTTATCTCTCTGAATGGACATAGTTTATTACGACGCAGATTGTATGAAGCCGATTCGTCTTGAGGCTTGATGTACGCTACTCCACTAAACGGCATGATGCATCCGAGTTCAATGCGTAACGGTGACAGTAACAAGTTATTCACTGGCTCCAGCCACATTCATTAACTAAAGTCCGTTTCAGGGTGTAAATTTCCACAGTAGCGATGACATGTTGGGCAACCCAAGGAAAATAACACCCGCATGATGTGAATGTGATATCAGTGATTTCTTGTCTGCAGTGACACGTTTAAAAGGTCCG
Source organism: Schistocerca gregaria (assembly GCF_023897955.1). Classification (NCBI taxonomy): domain Eukaryota; kingdom Metazoa; phylum Arthropoda; class Insecta; order Orthoptera; family Acrididae; genus Schistocerca; species Schistocerca gregaria. The sequence continues at coordinate 399,073,437 of NC_064922.1, forward strand.
CTGATTCTGCAGCTTCCTTCAAGATAAAGTGCCGTTGCTCCTTTGCGAGCCGTCGGCATCAGTTTCGACAGTCGGTCGTGGAAGCAGAGTACCTTCATTTTATCTTTCAGTAAACTCTCTCTAGCAAATCGACCGCGTAAAATTTCGTCTAAGTGTACGGAATACTTTCATACCGACAGGTACGATGATACCATCAAAATGCGCAAATACATTGCTGATCATCAAAACAGTAGTCAAGGAAAGCACAGCAGTGACGAAAGATTAGTTATTGTGCATACATCACTGCATGGTAGCAGGGATACATTGCTGAATTTGTGGGAGATTTAGGGTTAGACACGGTACAAAATTTAGTACACATAATTGCCACGTGCTATGCCACGTACAGAGTTCACCAATGTATAATGGAGCAGTGTGTGGCTGGCTTCTGCACCCTCGGTTACAACGGGAGCTCTAAGATTGTCGTGGTGAAGGGTAGTTCTCTGCCGAAGAAGGATGCGTTGAGCAGCAGAAGAAGTTCCGCAGCAGGTTACAATCATGGGACCCAGAAACTGCATGATACTGTGGTGGGAAGGGTGTACACTCCATCGCAGCGTCGCTCAGTAGGTCGACTTCAGGTTACTGCCACTGCTGCTGCGTTAAGAGGCTCACATTCCCCAGCCGAAAAATGGGCATCCCGGCGGCGGTATCTGCTTGTACATCTAACTACGTCAGCCTCCAATATCGCAGAAGAAAGACATTCTGCGTCGACATCTCGGCGGAGGCGGGGCTGACCGCGCTCTGCGTCCTACTCTCGAGATGGTGGCAATGTGCTAAGTTGCTGGAGTATCTAATTGCTCAAGCGATGGGCAGGGATTCGTCTGCCGGTGGTGGTTGATACACGTATATGCATGGTACTGACCGTCACAGACTGGACGCCACGTAATTGCCGCAGCTGTTCGATGATGGCGAGCTGGTTCGGTCAGGCTTAAATGCGGCTGCTTCTTGACTTTGCGGTAGTAATTGGGTTTGTACGCCACTACCGGGAACAGAGGCGATGACTGAGACTGCTGTCGTAATCGGCAGTGGGTCGCGCTGCGTCACGCCCCAGTGCCGCGTAAGGAAGAAATCCTCTGATGAAAGCCCGTCAAGTATGGGGAAGGCTGGGCCTTCACGCGAGAAAAGTGCTGAGTTGCTGGAGCGTCCAGGTTCTCAGGCGACGGGCAGTGTTTCGTGGCTCAGAAGTGTCAGATACAGCTACGTTTTTGGCATGGAGCTGAACTGTCATAGACAGGACTTGGCTTAACTGTCTCAGCTGTTCGATGATGACGAGATGATTCGGTCAGGTTTAATTGCTACCGCTGCTTGCAGACTTCATGGTAGTCGCTGTGTTTGTATGCCACGCTGAACTACCGGGATCAGAGGCATTGACTGCGGAGGCTGTCGTAATGGGCAGTGTGTCGCGTATCAGAAACTTCCTGACGATTAGCCCAGACGTTGGTAGGTGGAGGAATGACGACACAGAGCGGTTGTTTCTGTGATCACGCAGTTCAACTATCAGCGCCACCTGGCTGCGACTGCGGACTGACTACTGCTCTGGGCTCCATCATCTTCTGCTTCGATTTATACCGTAGTTTAATTCCCTTCAAATCGTAATGACTGACCAGTGGCGCCTTGGGAGTCTCGTTGCCACTCATGACAACATGAATTCCGTGCGTGAGAGGTCTGGAGAGTGTCTTGGCTAGACAACAGTCGAACACACTCTGCATCGCGGTAAGTCTGGACAAAATGGGCTGCATACAGGCATGCATTCATTGTTAAAAGAAGACCTCACAGGAACCTCGATGATAGGACACAGGCGCCACGCTTATCACGAGAGAAATGTAACGGCAGCGAACCAGAAGTGTTCATTACGTAAAGCCAATGGCACCCCATACCATCACACTATGCGCTGGGCCCGAGTTGCGATCATAAATGGAATCTGGCAACGTTCGTTCTCCTGAGACTTCCAACCGACGGCAACGTCAATGATGATTCTGTACGCAGAATCAGATGTCCTGTGAATGCACGACGCGGCGCTACTCATGCCTCCATTATTGTCTTTGGGCACAACACCAAAGGCACGCCTTTCCCTGCTTCCGCAGCAAGGGAATCCATAGCAATAGTCATTATGTTGACAGTACGTAATGTAAGAGATGTCATTGTACTCTCTGTAGAGGTACTCGTCTCTTTCCAAACAAGGCGACTCCTGAATCAAGCAATATAACGTATTTGTACAATCGTGCACGTTCGAACGTATATTATATCAGTCCTCTCTGGTGCTAGTCGTTTGAGGCTGTTGAAATCCTGCTTGCCGTTCAGCATTACTCTTGTGAACACGCGTTCCATATTGGCATTACAGTTTGTGGGATTCTGACCACCGTGAAGGGCAATATCGCAGAACGATACGCTGCAGCCTCGATCATCGCACTGTCGAATTCTGACACGTTCTTATTGGATATTGCTGCTTCTTACACACTTCAAAATCCTTCCTTGGATGAAGAATGTAGACAGTGTTGCTCCTAGCTACTTCCTGCAGAAGTCCTGGTCATTTGCATATCCAAGCTTATAAGACACCTTATGCCTATTTATTGCACATCGTTTTCGTAGTGTTGCAATTTTAAAGGCCAACGATGTAGCAGTAATTTAGCTGACGGATGATGATGCACTCCTCTACGTGAAAACCAACCATGGATATCTGTATGGTATGATCAATTTCGAAGTTATTTTTATTTCTTTATTTCATCACCAATGTTCTCCCACTCCTCATTTTCACTTATGTTGCAAAACTGCACCCACAGCATACTTGTAAACCTTCAAATACGGAACATAGTCACTTCTTTTTTTGTTACGTTACGAAATGAAGTTTTTGAACGGTGTGTTAGTTGTTGCCATGTGACTCTTTGTTTTGTTCACTTTTTCTCTCAGCTAATTACGATGCTCAAAGCTACAGGTAAAGAAGTCTTTCCTACAGCGTGACGTATGCAGACAGTGAGTGATAGCATTTGCTGGTTATGCTCACATGGAGTGGCATCATGCTTGATTTTACGCCAACATACACTAAAATCATTATTGACGTGTTTGGACGACATACTGGCTTAAATCAAAAAGCTTTTCTTAAAAATACAGATAAACTCGGCCTAGTATAAGAAGGAGTATCCTGGTGGTTCTAATATTTTCAGTTTACTTACAATCGTCGACTTTCAGTGTTTTGTCGCAACGCCTGTAAAGTAAATCCTTATCACCCTTTATTAAACATTCTTTATTAAATAGAAAAGACGTGTAGAAGAATGAGATGTGCCAAGCCGGTTATGAAAGTATTATTCAGTATTCAATCAGATCGCCTTGTAATTCAGTAAAAAGCTACATTCTTCAGTCATTAATAGATATCACGTCAGTTACTCCATGTTCATAGATCGCTAGCAGAATCTCAACAGCTTTAATCACTAGGAATTGTACTTTGTTTACTTCATATTTTTCACTGTCACCGCCGGCCGCTTTCGCCGAGCGGTTCTAGACGCTTCAGTCCGGAACCGCACTGCTGCTTCGGTTGCAGGTTCGAATCCTGGCTCGGGCATGGATCTGTGTGGTGTTCTTAGGAAGAGTTGGGCTTAAGTAGTCTAGGGGACTGATGACCTCAGATGTTAAGTGCTATTGCGCTTAGAGCCATTTGAACCATTTCACTATCACCACTTCATTCGTTCAAATCCTCATTTCCGTACACTCTATCTTCAGAATATCTCAAACTAACCCCCTTTTTATTTCCCTTAGCATTCCAACTTCTTTCACCTGTCCGTTCTTCTTCGGATACAGCACACAAAAAGCAGGACATTTACAAGTACAGAGACTACAAAAGGGACGTTGAACATCACGGAGAGGTTTACTGAGGAAATTTTGAGATTTTACGTTCCAAGACCAGTCGGACAGCGTACTTACTCCGACACCCGTCTCGTGAAATTATGAGAGCGAAGAAATTAGAAACATTAGGTGTCATAAGGAGCTTTACCGACTGTTTTTTCACAAACATCATTTGTGAATGTAGGGGGTATAGTGCAGACGGTTTACATATTCTCTTTGCAACGTGTCTGCCCCTATCTCCAACCCAAGCATTAAAGTAGCTCTCCCTGCCGCAAGGGAGATGAGAGAGTTAGTGTGTACCGAATCACAGGGGTTAAAAGTGGCCAAGTTGCTTTCCCGCAAGCCCACCTAGCTTCACAGGTCACGTTCAACTTCCTGCATCGGACAACAGTTTGCGCTATCAAACCAACATGGCTAGCCAGGTATGTGTTGGTGGAGGTGGTTTCACTTCAGCTAAATTATCATTACGGTGGGATCAGAAAAATGAACAACCCAGACTTAGTGGAGATTGGTGAGAAATTATGAATTTGAGAATATAACATAGTCACGAAAGATATCCGAAGTAGGTGGCCCTGTGGCCGACCGGTTCTAGGCGCATCAGTCTGGAACCGCGCGAGCGCTAAGATCGCAGGTTCGAATCCTGCCTCTGGCATGGATGTGTGTGATGTCCTTAGGTTACTTAGGTTTCAGTAGTTCTATGTTATAGGGGACTGATGGTCTCAGAAGTTAAGTCCCATAGTGCTCAGAGCTTTTGAGATACGAAGTCCAGCGGTGGAAAAGTTGTCATTTGTGACGCAGCTTCAGATACATTTGACCAGCAGTTTGCTCGCTCCATACATCTTTTGAACGAGGACAAAGACTTAGTGCTTGACAATTGTGTGGTACTGTGTGCTGAGGACTTGAGGCCATTTAGAAATATAGACTTTCAGATCTAGGACTACCATTCATCGAAATAGGAAAATAATGCCGTCCATGGTAAATTAAAAATCGTATTTTGGAGGTAAGTAGCGTAGTGCGAAGAGAGCTTAGTTTGAAAGAAAAGCTTTCTATTTCAGACATGTACTTTTTAGAATAACATCATATAAAAAATGAACGTCGTGTTTGCTGAAATGTTTTCGAGCAATTTAGATGAACTATTTTGTAACTTAGAAAGAATCGACAGAACGCACCATACACATCCTGTAAAAACTAATCTAACTTGGTATAACTGGGGTCCTTTCGGCTGGAACACACTGACGTTGCAGAAATTAGCCTTCCATTCGAAAAACTTACTTTAGACGGAGTTGCAGTATAATAAACATCTTGTGGTTCTTAGATGCAAAGGATCTCGAGTTTCAAATTGGTTCAAATGGCTCTAAGCACTATGGGACATAACATCTGAGGTCATCAGTCCCCTAGACTTCGAACTACTAAAACCCAATTAACTTAAGGACATCACACACAACCATGCCCAAGGCTGGATTCAAACCTGCGACCGTAGCAGCCGCGTGTTTCCTGACTGAAGCACCTAGAACCGCTCGACCACAGCGGCCGGCTCCTCGAGTTTTTAGAGATGGTTATGATTAGTGCAGAAAACATGTATTAGAGGTGACCTGTTTAAGGTTAGAATTGAGTATAGCCAGTACTACTCGAAAGAGGGTGAAACTGCTCAGATAACCGTTCATTTCGAAATAAATAAATAAGCATTATATACGCCGTAAGGAAGAAACGGACAAATAAAATCCACCTTTTTGTAGCCTACAACGACCCAAAATGGGTATGTATATCATTGAGCGTCTTCTCGTGATGATAGGGTAAATCAAGACTTCTCATCAACTTTCAATCGCTACTGACAGCACCACATTGAAAGCGTTAGAAATAAACTGCTACGTAGTGCAGGACAGCGTGACGACGGGCGGGCGGGCAAGCAAGCAAGACTCCTTTAGCCTTCTTGGGTTGGAGACAACTGGGATTGGATGGGGGTAAAGCAGCCTGCTCGTTCTGCTTATAAAGCGCGGCTGCTTGCCTGCCCGGCAAACAGCAAGCATGGGCAGGGCAAAAGCGGAATGTGTATACCTCTGGTATATTGTTACCAGAAGTACTGTCCGTCAGAAATAAGGTGTAGAAGAAAATTCCGTCAAGAAGTTACCCCGTCGGCGTCCACTATAAAGTTTCTTCTGCGCCCCTTATTGTTAGCACAGAGTGGCCTCATTCGCGATATGAGAGAGTTTTTGCCGAGCCGTGGGGCAGTGACCTCTGCAGGGAGTTGTGGTGGCCGCTATCAGACCTGCGGGGCACGTCCCCCAGCCACTGCTGTGCCGCCGCCGCCGCCACCGCCTGCCGCCCCAATCTGGGACGTGCGCTGCTTGCCGCCGCGCGGCTCAGCACGGCTGGGACGCGATTCCGTAATCGCAGACCCCGCCGCCCCACCAATATCTCCCGCACGGCAGGGCATCAGTGGACTCCTTGGCGCGTACCTCGGCGAAAGAAGCGGGGAAAGGGCTGCGAATCATTAACTAAGTGTAGGGCGAAGATATATCTGACTCTTAGGTTATATGCAGTTCATGAACAAAGGTTCAGAAGGCGAACATTTATATCATTATATTCACAAGGAGCACACTTTATTAGGCATAATTATTAAATTATTTCATAAAACGATTGCACAACCTTCAAAACGATGTTAAACAAAGATAATTTATCAGTTCCAACGTTTGAAATACAGGTGGAAAGTGTTCTTAATCTCATCCGAGTCTATACCATGCGCTGCTGCTGCTGACCTCTTTATGTACTGAGAATACATTATTTAATTTCCTTTTCTATTCTCCGCTAAAGAAAAGAATATTAAGGGGCCGGATCTGATGAATTAGTTCCAGACACTATTGGCTACTTCGTTCCGAGTTTGTTAAAGTCTTTGTCTTGTGTTTCTGACGTTCATTTCCCTGCGCATCCGTGTCTCTCTAACTGCGTTCTACTAGATAGTTAAAGTTTTCACTCTCTCAGACGTTGGAATCTGATAGTAGTCAAAGCTTTATATTCCACTGGAGGCCCCATAAGGGAAGAAAAGATCACCAGACCGAGACGAAAATGGATGTGATCCTGTGACAGACCACTGACGAGACTAAAAAAGACGGGCTCAAACATTAAAGATATACTGGTGTTTATCTCCACGTCGGCTACAAAAGCTTCACAAAAATGATGTGGGTATGAAACCATTAGGAAAACGCGACAAGATTATCATCATTTTCTAGCCGAAAAATTTGTATCTGGAGGTGACGGTCTAAGAGGTTGCTGTGTGCCTCACTGCAAAAATGACATAATAGGAGTAAGAGATAAGAAAATATTGTATCTGATGCAATCTAGGAACATAAAACTGGAAAAAATGAAGACTTCATGCTCTCAAACCCAAAGATGTAAGTTTTCCATCGCATTACAGACATAACTTACACTTTCAGGCCTCTCTTCGCCACTATTTTCTTCCTCTTCCTCTTTCTCCTCCTCCTCCACAAACTATTCCTTCTCCCCTCCTCATATAACAGTACTATTTTATCTTGCGCTTCCCTGTTCGTTCAAGCATATCTTCTTCTACCTCAGCAGTCCAAATTTTTTATTTCATTAGTCTAGCTTTATGATTTACGTATTAGTCAACGCCCCAGATAACATCATCCAATGGAACTTCATAATCTTCGTCGTCGAGCTCTCAGCGTCGCTATCAGTCTTTCTTTCCCATATTGCAGTATGCATTGAGTAATTCTCCATTGCTATATTTTATTTGCCTTCACTTTTCTGACAGTAACAGGTTAGCCTTTTATATATATATATATATATATATATATATATATATATATATATATATATATATATATATATATACGCTTGTTGCGTAATGCCACTGCTAAAACTTCCCTTTTACTCTCTCTATCATAAGATGATAACGTATTAGAATACCTACAAATACTAGTCCGTTCGTTACCTTTATATACTTATCCTGATATCTTACTGACAGTACTTGAATTTTACATTGTGTCCCGCCTTTCGTACGTTTCCAGTGACTTCTCCTTATACATTCTGCGCCTAATTACTTAGTAGCGTAAGTTACTTAATTATTAATGGTTGTTGTTTTTGTTGTGGTCTTCAGTCCTAGGACTGGTTTGATGCGGCTCTCCATGCTACTCTATCCTGTGCATGCTTCTTCATGTCCCAGTGCCTACTGCAACCTACATCCTTCTGAATCGGCTTAGTGTACTCATCTCTTGGTCTTCCTCTACGATTTTTACTCTCCAAGCTGCCCTCCAATGCTAAATTTGTGATCCCTTGATGCCTCGGAACATGTCCTACTAACCGGTCCATTCTTCTTGCCAAATTGTGCCACAAACTCCTCTTCTCCCCAACTCTATTCAATACCTCCTCATTAGTTGTGTGATCTACCCATCTAATCTTCAGCATTCTTCTGTAGCACCACATTTCGAAAGCTTCTATTCTCTTCTTGTCCTAACTATTTATCTTCCATGTTTCACTTCCATACAGGGCTACACTCCATACAAATATTGTCAGAAACGACTTCCTGACCGTCAAATCTCTACTCGATGGTAACAAATTTCTCTTCTTCAGAAACTCTCTCCTTGCCACTGCCAGTCTACATTTTATATCCTGTCTACTTCGACCATCATCAGTTATTTTGCTCCCCAAATAGCAAAACTCCTTTACTACTTTAAGTGTCTCATTTCCTAATCTAATTCCCTCTGCATCATGCCATTTAATTCTACTCCATTCCATTATCCTCGTTTTGCTTTTGCTTATGTTCATCTTATATCCTCCTTTCAAGACGCTTTTCATTCCGTTCAACTGCTCTTCCAAGTCCTTTGCTGTCTCTAACAGAATTACAATGTCATCGGCGAACCTCAAAGTTTTTATTTCTTCTCCATGGACAGTAACACCTACTCCGAAGTTTTCTTTTGTTTCCTTTACTGCATGCTCAATATACAGATTGAATAACATCGGGGACAGGCTAGAACCCTATTAATGGTAATATATCAAAAAATAAGCGATCATCAGTTCTGTTGTCCGTCAGTTCCAACTCAGTTTTTTTAGCACTTGTAGTACTTGAGAGAAATAATGCTATTGAAGTGTGCACTGTGTAGAACCAAATCATGGCATCGAGATGTCCTTTTACCTTGCTACAGTTTTAGGAATTTACTGGCTGTTGTAACCCAACATGCTCTATAGAGTGCCTAGGGCTACTCAGTCACCAGATTTGTCTCTAGTCGAGGACTATGGGACATCATCGGACGACAACTCCAAAAACATCATCTAACAGCGTTTAGTATCTCGTATAGCCGTTATAATAACTGTAAACTCTACAGTAAATAAAACTGGTGATATTTACAATACAAGCGAGAAATAGTTTCTCTGTGAATATTGGGAGTTTCATGATGTTCTCTTGAACTGGAAATAGAAACAGCAATGATAAAATAAAGTACAAAAAAAATGTTTGATCTTTAAAATTACTCTTTCACTGAAACAAGTACTTAACAACAGCGAAATACTGCATGGCGTGTCTATAATACTTTAGCTCTTTGGTCCTAGTAGATGGATGCGAAAAACATAGTAATTATCTCTTTTTATTCCACGTAATTCGGTGCGCTAATGAAGGAAAACTAGTCTCCTAGGTACACAAAGCGTCCGCTGTGATGCGTTGTTAATTACACTGCAGCAACAGTTCTCTCGTTGCAGACTCCAATAGTCCTTCTCGATGACCACAAACAGCGATGATGGGAATCACCCTGCATGTAATCGGATTTTCTGTCCTGACTTGTAAAGAGGAACTGTTGTAATCCTTTCTGCACAGTATAGATTCGAAACTTTTACTTGAAATCTTTAGAGCATGTACGATTGTTGGAACTTTAATAGTGGAAACTATTTATTTACATCTCGTACAAAATAGATACGTGTTTTAAAGTTTTACTGACCTTCAAAGTAGTCAACAGTATTGTGTATAATCCGTTGCCAGTAGGATTCTCTTAGCATTGCCAATTGTGTTGACAGTTCCAGAGGCACAGTCTATTTCCCGACGAATTTGTAGCAGTTCTGAAGTGAATGCCATGAAGTGTTTCCTCCAGTTTAGAAATCGAGTTGAACTTACGAGGGCTTAAGCAGGGGAGTGCATTAGGTGGTATAGCACTTAGCAGCCCCATCAATTAAACAAATCAGTAAGAGCTAGCACTGTTGGTGCTTGAGCATTGTCCTGTAAAAAGATGGTCAGGTTCTGCAGAAAGTGCCAAGACTTCTGTCTCTAAGCTGTTCATCTTTGGAACACAACCTACGACCAGCTTAGAGACAGAAGTGATGACACTCCCTGCAGGACCTGACCATCATTTTTCAGGACAATGCTGAAGCACTTACAGTGCGAGCTGTTACTGATTTGTTTGACTCATGGGGCTGCTAAGTGCTATACCACCTACTGCACTCCCCTGACGTAAGCCCTCATGAGTTCAACTCGATTTCTAAACTGAAGGAAACGCTTCACGGCATTTGCTTCAGAACTGCTACGAATTCGTCGGGCAATACGCGGCGCCGCTCGAACTGTCAACACGACTGGCACAGCTAAGGGCATCCCACGACTTCCACATCTCTGGCGACGCGTTATACACAATGCTGGTGACTACTTTGGAGGTCAATAAAACTTTGAAACACGTATCTATTTTGTATGAGCTGTAAATAAATAATTGCCACTATTAAAGTTCCAACCCTCGTATGTACGTCGTAAGTAATATCTGAGTGCTTGTCTAATAACTTCCGCAAAGAATCTGTAGCCTTTGATTTCGTATCAGATGACACCTATAGCATTGGTAACGATACCATAGGAAGTGTAGAAGCTCTAGGTTAAATATAAACCGTTTCATTTGTAATGCCTCCAAAGAACTAGTTCCATATCACGTCAATTTTTATTTATTTTTTTAATTTTCTGAAGATGCCAGTACGAATTTTAAAACTGGAAATGCTCCTGTGTAGACCTGGGCTCATTGAAATGTTATTTGGCCCCCTTTACAAATACAAAAAGATGCAGAGTACCAACCCCAAATCTCTGGTGCTCTCGAGATCACTTACGTATTAATGATAGGAAGACAGCACACCGATAGCTATTTCTATTGTTCTTGATAAATGTATTTTCGCAGTATTTATCGAGACGTGAGAGCATTAGCCATTAATCATGTTTTCTCTTCAGACTTGTGTTTCTAGTTTACATTCGGCCCAAAATTATGCTTTGAATTTTCTTATACTGAGAAGTGAGGAGGAGCATTCTGTTTCAGTTGGTAAAAGCTTTCTAAAGACGAGGTAGCGTAAATGATTTTTTTTTTTCAGAAACTGGTTTCGAAAGACTGCTATCATCTTCTGGTCGTCAGAATTTGTTGGAAACTCATATTAAGTGGCCATAGTACCAGACAAAATGTAGCACATTATACAAAGATATTTCGGAAACAATACATTTACAATCAAAAACCATCTTTTGCATTACTCCTTATATGTAGCTGCCACAGTTTATCATTACTTCAAAAAAAATCACAATATGCAATTAAATGCACATTAGCACATCTTTTCACGTTACCTTGTCAAGCTGCACTTTACTGTACTGAATGAGATTTCTCAGGTAAGTGCGGTCTACAGAAAATATTTTGAAAAATTAAATGCCAGCTGATACTGATACAAATCCCCTTTCTTCTGTACTGTACAGTTGCTACGATAAAATTATTATGTATTTTGAAGAATTATGTGAGAAATACTGACGACGCAATCAAACACCAGACAATTATTCGATTCAGACTGAGTGAACATGCACCAAAGTTAAGGAACAGGCGCTCCATATGCCAGTCAAGCAGTTCCCTGATGAACCTCTTAAAAAAGGTATCTTACAGTTTGCAGAATAAGTTTGATCATTCATAAAGGACACGTCTGATTTCCTCTCTCATTTTCCTCCAGTTCAAGCTTCTGCACCGGCTATGATGTCCTCAATGTTAACACTACATGAAGATTTAATTTTACTTTGTATACATCACTGCAAGGTCGGTTAGTTCATTAGCCTCGCTAAGTAGCTACTGCGCTAGCCGTTATAATTTCAGCGACAGTAAATGTACCGAACAATGATACAAAGAAGTGGGAATATTATGTGACACGTCAGTTGTGCTAATTTTTTTTTAGTACCCATATCTCTAGTTATCTAAAGATAAGGGAAGCACCCCATATGATCATGCAAGTTAAATAAAGGTGATAACAGATGTCACGTAATGGAAACGAACTGAATAATAATTAAGACGGGCGGTACAATCACATAAGACAATATAAGTAACAGACATAGACATATAATTGAGAGGAGAAATCATCAAGTCCACAGCAGAAACAAGTAGTTGGGCTTATTGTCGAAATGCAAAACACATGATTACCTACTAAGATAAATAGTACACGTAGAACACCTAATACTTGGATAAAGGAATTTTGCTACTTCCAAACAATAGTGTTCTGGGGTGGGGAGGCAAGGAGAAAGTCTCTCCCAAACCATCGTACAATTTTTAAATAGACGTATGAGATAGCCGATACATAGGCACTGCCAACAAAGTGTGTGATTCATGAAAAATAGCAGTAAAAACCAAACAGAGCGTTGGATTCTGAAAAATTAAACCAAACGTTATGTTGTGGGGCGTCGCTACTGTGGCAACGAAGGTTCACAGGCTTTCTTCTGGAAGGCAGCACCTTGGTAGGGTTTCCTCACCTGACTAAAATACCTCTAAGAACTGTGCCATGCTTCTTCGACAGATAAAAGTCAATGTATGTCAAGTGAGAGAGCATGAAATGGGCGGAGCAAATAGCAGTCTGTCTGCTTGAGTCTACAACTTCGTTTCAAACTATGATCATTTTCATGGTAGCCAATGCCTCTTAAAAGGACTCATATCTTTTGTCGGCCAACTCTTAGGCTTCCAGCTGTGCATCTCTTTACCGAAATAAAAAGAGGGAACTGGAAAGGGGGCAGTAGAAGGGACATTCACTGGAGGTACTAAATCTCGACAGCAGTTACTATGCAGAATCGCTGATGGACTGCTTCGTCAAGGGAAATGAGCATAAAATTATCCTGAAATATGATGGCTGACAACTTCAGAGAAACAGGCCACCAGACACAAGGGGTACATCATTAAAATTATAGGTAGTTTGAAGGTTTACTGAGTGCAAAATGTAGCACACAGGGTACCAACATTGGCTATTGCCCGCCTGGGCATCAAGCAGATCTCATCTTGTATGGGGGTGATTCCATGCTGCTTCAACTCCATACCAGATTTAATCAGTTGTGGTTTTTATCACTCGATGATGCGCCAGTCTCTTGACAAGCCAAGAGCTGATGTTTCCAATTATTGAAATATCTATTAAAGGTGCAGGTCAGGCCAAAATCAGAGCACCCACTATATGGAGGTTGCTCTGCACAGATCTGCAACGTTCAGTCTGACCTTACCCTGTACAAGGTAACGTCACGGAGAAATCAAATGTAGGTCATGGTCACTGGCCTTAATACGTCAGAGATGTAACGGTCTCTGTACAAATTACCGGCTGTGTGAAGCAGAAGTTATCATGTTGTATATCCAGTAGCATCCGATTGTACTGAGCTCACATGACGATGACAAATGCAGTCTAGTATGATTTGTCCTCCTCGGAGCCTCCACATACGCATACGTTCATTTTGATACTGAAAACAGAAGCGTTCCTTGTTCGAAACGGTAATGTAATTCGACCCCTTTGTCCTGTGATCTCGTTTAGATGCATCGCTGTCGGTGAGCCTCTCAGTTGTGCATCGTCAAGATGTTCCACATGGCGTCGCACTGTCTGTGTGGCCAAGCTCCAGGAGAGGCTTGTGTATAACCAATTACAGGATTACAGATGCCTCCTGCGGCTCAGCTCGAATCAATACAGATCCCGTGAAAATAAATCAATAGGCAGTTCAATTAACCAGGCGCACGAATTATCACAGAATGTCAATCGCAAATACTTAGTGGCCATACTCGCAGATATCTCCTGGGAATTTGATAACTTCCGGTAGTCTGTGAAGACTGCGCGACTATGGGAACTCTAGGTAAAACCAACTTTATGCAGTAGTACTGTAGGAATATAGTAGTTCAGTGTTTACTTGCTAAATTGAAAGTGAGTGAAAGAATCGCAAATGGGTGCTCACAGGGTTCAATCTGTGGACCAGTCTTCTGGGAATTTTCACCGAATCCTTCCTTACACAAATGTAGTGTACCACACATCATTCATATATTGGTTGTGGTCTAAGCAAACGCAAGAATAGTACACATGATGGGCAGGAGGTGCCTGAAAAGCGAACACACTCTGGCACTGGACAAGACAGTCTCCATGTTAGTGAAGGAAAACTACAGAGGGACTCGATTATAGAACTGCGCAGTCCAGATATTCAAAGAATACACGTAACCAGTTAGTTGGGCGTACACCTTGAAGATCGACTGACGTTTAACCAACATATAAAATAGGCTATGGATAAAACAGAAATATCAGTACATAAATTCGCACGCATCAGTACAAACACATTCAGACATTCTACTAAAATGTATAAGCGAGTATCACTGGCCCTTGTTTGAATCAATAATATGATTCCCGGCGAGCGCTTGGGCTCAAAAACTTTGTCTCATAATGATCACAGCCGTAGCAAGACGAAACCAAACAAATATTCTGCGGATACAATGAGGGGCTTTCAGTACCAAATCAATGGAATCCCTGTGCATGTTCCTTGGAATGTATCTGATACACTTAGCAATCCACCTGAGCTGCAACATACCAGCTGGAGAGCGGTACACTAGATAAATTAATGGAAATCATGCGAGAAGGTTTGAGGGACACCCATCAACTAAGCCAATGGCGAATGAATGCATCGCAGAGGGAGTGAGCAAATTCTGTGAAAGGCCGTAGAGTTTATTCCTTTTCCCTAACATACGGAAGCGATTGAAAATGCGTCAGACAGACCTGTTTAAGAGTTGGTGCACGTTTAAACGGGACACGGTCCCTATCCAATGCACTTTCATCGAATACACCTCGGCTAGCAAACAGCGCGTTCCTCTGGGGAAGCAGGAGCCCCGAGCATCCATATCCACAATGCCTACTACAGATGTGCACCCAGCAAACTAATTCCACACATGATATCTACGAAATCATAAGTGATGCAAAAAAAGGCAAGGCCTGAACAGAGCCGCTGACATTACATCACGTATAGCATATGCTAAATAGTAGAAATAAGACTGTACAGACGAACCAGACAATTATCCGAGATGAACCTGGCCCTTGAAGATATTTGACACGGAACGGAACAAAAACAGTCACTCTGACACTGATAGTTTAGAATTAACGAGGGATGCAGTTGAATCAAAGTAATGCACGTAACACTCATGGCTACCTGTTCCCTACAGAAGGACGCCGAGGAATGGCATCTGTAGACTGTAAGTAGCTGTTACCGTGCTGCCGTGGTGTACGCTGAATGGATACGCTAAACCTGTAAAGCCTATCGAGTATAAGCACTATCACTAGGTAACTAGACCACATATAAATGAAATAGACAGACAGCACACATATATCTATACAAGGACTTATATCAAATTGAAAAGAACAATAACTAGAATAGAATATCATAGAAGCCAGACTAAAGGCACTGACTGCGCAGTTATTCGGAGATGCTTCCTTTCAGTTTGTGGATCACTAGAATTAGAAATCATTTTGCCACGCAGTTACAAGTGACTAGAAATGAAATAACTTGCTCCTCACATTTAAAATGGTACTGGGGGTGGGAACTTGGAGATTCTAATCTTTTTCTCTTTTTCCCTCTTTAGGGGGGTAGGACGGCAAACGGACTGACTAGGAGCAGGAGAGGCTCAACAGGACATTTTAATTTCCACGGTATATACTTTTACAAATAAATTCATAAAACCTCGTCAGCATCACCAGGAAGTATTCAGGATTGACACTCATTGCAGTGGAAGTTCGAAAACATAACAAATAAATTTTTTTTATGTGAGAAATTTCATCATTTTTTTTTTCACTTACTAGTGGCAGTGTTTGTTTCTATAGGTATACTTTTCGTCATAACTAAGAGAGATTCTTCGATGAATTGTGCACAGAATACAAACCATACTTAAAGGTGTATGAAACTCTAGAATTTTCGAAATCTATTAAAAACTGTGGTAAAAATTTAGGTAATTAACTATAAAATTTGTGTTTTCCCAAACATAAGTTTAAAATATAACAGTTCATTCGTTTTTTCATAGATTAAATAAATTCTAGAGTTTCATACACATGTAAGTATGGTATGTATGATGTGCAAAATTCGTCGAAGAATCTCTTTAACTTATAAAGAAAAGTGTACCTATAGCAAAAAATGCAGCCATTAGTAAGTGAAAAAATGATGAAGTATCACACGTAAAAAAATTATTTTGTTATGTTTTCGAACTTCCACCGGAATGAGTTTGAATCCTGAATCCTTCCTGGTGATGCTGACAAAGTTTAGGCACTGGAAATTAAAATGTCCTGTGATGCCTCTCCTGCTCCAAGTCGGCCCGTTTGACGTCCTACCACCCTTAATAACATAATTTTTACTTAAATTTTTCAATGTTATGTTTTTATTTCAATTTGAAATAGTAAGTAGATGCTAAGATACAACGAAACAGTCTTTGCACTTCGTTTCGGATGGAAACCAAAGGATCGTACCCTGAAAATAAAGGGTTCCTCAATTCACCACTCTTTGTAGTCGTGCCGTATGTTGGGTGACAGTTAGGCTTTTATCCCAACGCAGTCTATGGTGTCACCAGACAAATCTTAGGCCTAGAATCTCATTGACTGCAGTAGAATTGTTGTCTTCAGTGATACCACTAGTTTAGAACTGAGCCCCTTTGACCAGTGACGACATATCTGCAGACTCGTGAACAGCATTAGGAGACCAATCTTACTGTCGCCCGCCATACGGCCCGAGAGCCAGGAGTGATAATCTGGTGTGCCACTTCTTTTCACAGAAGGACCCTTCTGCTTGTCATCCGCAACACCCTTACAGCACAGTGGTACTTCCACGTTATTCTATGTCCCGTTTTATTGCTCCTCATGGCAAGCCTGTCTGGCCTTACATTTCAGCATGATATCGCCCCTTCTGTTAATGGCGAGTTTCTACTGCTTGTCTTCGTCAGTGCCAAACGCTACCTTAGCCAGAAAGGTCACCGGATCTACACTCATTTTGGAACGTTTGGGCCATTATGGGCAAAGATTTTCCGCCGTCTACGGATTTTGAGGATCTAACGCGTCAGCTGGACAGAGTTTGACACGATATGCTGCAGGGGGACAAATCGAATAACTGCTTTATATGGACCAGAGGTGGTCCCAAGCGCTACTCACTTGCTCGATCTGTACAGCTCTTTCTCATGAATAAAATGTAATTTTTTTTCTAAAAGTTTATTATTTGGCTGTCTGTACATGTAAAGCACTTCTACTTGTTTCCGTCCCATTCTGATAAATCTTCCGCGGTGTGCCTTTATCTTTATTCCTTACTTTTTCTTAGATTGTTTATATAGACGAGCATGTAACTGGCGCCAGTAAGATGGGCATGCGCGGAATTTGCTATAAATAGCACGACTGCATCAGGTCTCTTCAGTACTTCGTCTACTCACCTGATGATGGGCGGTCGTATCTGGGCCGAAATGTTGTGGCAGAATGTTGGTGGGATCCGGCTGAAAACGTGAAAATTACTGGAAGTCCAATTACTACTGTTTTCGCTGCGATACAGTGTTAAAATGTGTCAAACATATTGAGAGGTCAAACTATTCATCAAAATACAAAAAACAAGTAATCTTGTGGTCAGAAACGCATGTTTTTTGAGATATGAAGATTTGTTCGTAGATGGCCATAGAAGAATGCTATTCTGTGCCAGTACATCTACAAATATCGTAGTCACACATTGCTATGTTTTAAGCTATGAGGTAAATTCTTACAGCTTCTTAAGGTTTGTAGGTTCTCTACTATCCCCAATGAAAAACGGTGGAAGTCCTAGTTCTGGCCGCACGCCTGAGGCAAAGTAACGTATGCAACATGCAGGTGACGAAGAACTACCCTACATCATCACTCGAAACAAACCACTGTCTACAGACAACCTGGAGCTGAGACTAACATGCACCTGGAGTGCTGTGATAGAGAAAGATATCAAAACACTCTGCAGACATAGGGGACCGAATATTATTACAACGACTGCGTTTATATCCGCAACCGTACGTGTTTAGCCCCTTCTGTGAACATGCAAGTGTTCAAAGCTCAGAAAGAATACGTTCCCAGGCCAGTGTTACTGCACTTGTATTTCTTGCTTGATGAGTACTAATATCTCATCAACACAATAAACTCGTAAATTATTATCATTTAATCACTGATCTACAAATACATTACATGAAACATTAACTGAAATTGTTAAGTCACTATACGATTGTCAAGTACTGTTACGGTCCACTTCTACAATTTGAACAAAAGCAACAAATTAGATACGAATTTCAAGTGAAGAGTGTGTTGCGAGCGATGCTTCCACCCATTACGATACACGTGATTCCCTTTCAACGTCTCAAAGCATTACAAACGCTCTACATGTGTTTTCATTACAGACCAAAGCGAATACGTAGACGTCTGGGAGTCGACTCTCGCTGATTTTAATTATAGATTCAACGGCAGCTCGTTAGCCAACGAGTAGCGGGAGTAATGAATCCACTCTTTCGCCAGCGTAGTACCTAACGAAAAGCATCGTCATGTATTTGCGGTGATACAACTCGGAGGAACAACTATATACCTCTTTATGATTCAGTTATGTAGACTTTCTGGCGCCGCACGTAGTGGCCGCGTGGTTTGAGGCGCCTTGTCACGGATTGCGCCGCCCCTCACGCTGGAGGTTCGGGTCCTTCCTCGGGCATGGGTGTTGTGTTGTTTTTAGCGTAAGTCAGTTTAAGGTAGTTTAAGTAGTACGAGTATGTAAGTCTAGGGACTCAAGACCTTAGCAATTTGATCCCTTAGGAATTCATACACACACTTTCTGGTATGAAACCCCCTCTTTCAATATCGTTGCGCTTATCACGCATTGTGACAGCAACGCAGTTGTCTTTACTACCTTCTTATCCCAAATCCTTGAGCGTTATAATCAAGTGATTATGGCTGTAAACGTCCGGACAGGAGGAACCTATCAGGCTACACTCCGCTGCAGATAGACCAACATTTTGTGACAAGATTATGTTTTTCTGCTACTTAGTGGCTGTATTGGAAAGAACTGGCAGCTGTTACAAATGGCTAGGAGTATGAGGGTAAAACAGCAACGTTAAATTTGGATTATAGCTCTATTTTTACTCAAGCAAGAGCCCTCAAAGCTGTATATATTTAAGTAGGAATTACTTATCGGGAAATGTTGGAGATCGGTTTATTTCCACAACTGTGACACTATGCAGAACATATCATAAGGAGAATACATCCATCATCGCATCTTGTGACTGCTTTTGCGTGGTTTTCGAAAGCTTCCGTGCATGTTCCTTCTCTGCCAACAACTTCGCATAAGCTGCGACGCCGAACTGCCACGACAGACTCTGCAGTAACTGCGGACATGCTCGAAAGAGTATGGGTTTGTCTAACATCTGGATGTTTCTCGTGCACACTGATTATTTGTGAAACATTAGGAAAAATGTCTATCTGAGAAATTACTGCAGCATAATCGGATTGTTCTTTTGAAAACAAAATCTGAATATTCATCCAAGGCTATATTACAATTTATGTAGGAGATTGAGTCTGATGAAATAAGATCAGTAAGTTGAAACAAGACGCATAGTGACAAACTGAGAACGGTAAAGGGAATGTGCCGAACCTGACATTTATCAGAACGAAAAACCAATGTACCTTAGTTTGTATATAACGGATTTTTTCCCCAAAACTTGAGATGGTACTCCGATACCACAAAATTATGTTGCTCACAGCAGATGAATGTTATGGAAGAAATTGTAAAATTCACACTTTATTAAGAACGTTCGAAGTACTGCAATAGGTTTAAATGGCTCTGAACACTATGGGACTTAACATCTGAGGTCATCAGGCCCCTAGAACTTAGAACTACTTAAACCTAACTAACCTAAGGACAACACACACATCCATGCCCGAGGCAGGATTCGAACCTGCGAAAGTAGCGGTTGCGCGGTTCCAGACTGTAGCGCCTAGACCGCTTCGCCACAACGGCCGGCCCGACTGCAAAAGGAAACATTGGTTCTAAGAACCGCTAAGAAAGTTTTTAGAATTAGATCTGTACAAAGAAGAAAACGGTAAGATACCACTGTTAATGAAGCTATTTATTTACGGAAGTAACCAACAGGGTTATCTTTAGACGGCTGTTCATTGTCTTAGTTCATTTTTTTATGTTTACATTAGTAGCTGCCTATTTTTTAACACAAACAAGAGGAAGTGTAATGCTCTTGAACGTGAACAGCCGAGTGAAGATGAACCTGTCCATTCGAAACCACTAACAACTCGTGTGAATAAGTACCATTATTAATAGTAGCTGGTTTCAGTTTTCTTCTTTGCCAGAATCAACTTGTGTTTTGTACACAAAAATCGTCTCAGTTCGGTTTGCTTTTGACAAAAGTGTAAGAACAAAGTTAATACAGAGGCGTTACGTTTCATTTGTAATAATACAAGTTCACAAATAAAGCATTAGGTTTTCAACTGGTATAACTGTAGTCGACAAAAAGCTTTTCTTACATCTTTTAATTTTTCTTCACTCCAGAGATTAGCAAAGTTTGGCACATGCGCCATCTACTGACGCATGTTTAAAGGACTTTCTCTTCGTTTGGCACCTGGTACAAGTCTAGGGACCTGCAAGAGAGTATCAAGAACACAACAGCACTGAAAACGCATTTTGTGAAACAATTTACTTACAACATTTTCTATTTCGACTCTTCAATTGAACATCAGTACATTTTGTGGACGAATATGTACCTTGTTCACTGTTCTATTTTATTGTTTTATATTTTTTTATGCTGTACGTGAAGTTAACACCAGAAAATTGTGTCTGGGGTAGTGTTGGCTGATTTTATGAGACGAGACTTGTAAATACAAATTGTAAACAATACATATTTAATTGAAAAACATCACTCACACGGTTTTTCAATTCTGTAGCGAAACTTAGAGTACATATTTTCATACTCGTATGTCTTTCAGCGACCTTGCAAATGAACGTCTGAACAGAATGAAAGAATTTAATTTGAAAAGCGGTTCTCATTATTTGTACAGAAACCGGGGTCTAATGCTGTTACTCCCAGAAATGCGTCCAGTGTTAAACAGCAGCCCTACTATTTAGATTGTTATTATTTACATCTTCATGCAGATGTGATCTGTCTATGCAACTAAATAGAAGGTGCTTATATTTATGCTTTACGCGTTTCTCTTTTTTCATTAATGATGCATCCTCAGTGGACGTGTTTTTTGTAACATTGTTACTAGATATGTATCGCTCTGGAATTAGACCTTTTTTGGTTTTTTTAGCACAGTTCACTTAAGCACTAAATATACGCAATGCATTTTAAAAAAAAGTGTGTTTACTGTTTTAAATTAGTTTCTCGCATTTATATCCGATAAAATTGAAACTCTAGGTAGCTTCAAGTCTCCCTTCTAGACCTTTATGCTCTAAGACATCCTACAGTGGAATTCGCTTCCATTCATATCATAATGTCAAGCGACTGGTGATTGATAAGCATAGGCTATGTAATATTTATGTCTCAGTAAGTTCACTGTAGAAAAGTAAACCTCAACAAAAATTTTATATAATGAATGCGTGAAAAGTACACGTTATTTGGAAAACGTGTTCTGTACAATATAACATAAAATGTGAGAAATACACACACAGACACACACACACACACACACACACACACACACACACACACACACACACACACACACACACACACACACACACACACGCCCAGAAAGGAGTAAAGAGCACATTACGTTTCTCATAAAAGTTGTTTATACATAGTACGAGATTCTTGCAGTATAAAGTAGCACACAAAATTGTATTGCTGTAGGATCTACCCCAACTGTTTCTTACATAGTGAATAAAGAATGAGCATTGTAGGCATAATATATAAACATTGCAGATGTGTTGTCTCCATTTTTCACGGTTTGTTAGTTTTCTAAAACGGTTAAAGGGGTAATAAACACGCTATTGCGTTACGAAACATTTTGTCTCAGTCTTCCAGGCCAACGTAAATGGTATTAAAGGCATTACACAAGTTATTGGTACGTCTCTACATTGGCTATGAGAAAATATAGTTTTGGAGGAGGTGGTATGCAGTCAGATCTGTAAATACCATCGTTCAGTATGCAGTATCCCACAAATAGAAGCCTCGCCGGTGTGGCCGAGCGGTTCTAGGCGCTTCAGTCTGGAACCGCGTGACCGGTACGGTCGCAGGTTCGAATATTGCCACGGGCGTGGATGTTTATGATGTCCTTAGGTTAGTTAGATTTAAGTAGTTCTAAGTTCTAGGGGACTGATGACCATTTTTGAACTATCGGAATTTCATGAAACTGAAAGAGCTGAATCAACAATATTCCGCGATGTCCCGTAACGAATTCCGCATTTTTGCTACCTAAATTGGTAGAGAAAAAGTGTGTTGCATTGTTTGTTGAACGCCTCTCGTAAGAAAATTATCTGCCCTTCTTTAAACTTTTTAGTACCCTCTGTCAGTCTAGTCTGATAAGGATCACAAGCTACGTAGCAATATTCCAGAAGAGAAAAGAGAAGATAAATCACCCTTTACATGAAAATCTTAGTAATTTGGCAATATTCCTTCGAGACTCGTACAATGCACGTTATCATACCAGTAATGTCGTTAAGTGAGCTCCCAGTACCTGCTGGCAACTAAATTGGCCCAGGTCAGAAATCTGGTGAAGAGAGAGATTGCTCTGCTCGGTTCTGATTTAAGGCCGAGCGATAAACTGTTAAGATTTAAACGGCCTCTCGCGTCTGCCCCCATAGCTTTCTTACGTAAAAAAGGCTCGCGGCCTCCGTACTGAGCCGCTGAGAAACGAGCGTCTATTACGGGGCTTAACAAGCGCAACTTCTCCGCAGATCCGTTTACGGTTAACCTCTGGATCGGCGCCGTGTATGCGGCCGCCGGGGGCTGTCACTTGCCACTCTGCCGGATAAAGCGCGCCTCCAAACAAATGCGCAGCGCTAGAGCCGCGGGCGCCGCCGCTCGCCGAGAGAAATGATCCGCCCGTTCGAGCGCCGCCGCCGCCGCCGCCGCCCCACCGCCCCCACCTCCCATTCGCAATTGAAATGCAGTCGATCCTACGGTGGCCCGGCGCCCGCCGGGAAGCCCGAACCGGCGCTTCGCCGTAGGATAATTTTTCATTCCCACTATTTTCTGTTCCCGGTAACGTATAAACGCGCCGCACTGGCCGGTGGCGCCTATTTTGCAATGATATAAATGAGATCGCTCCCAGTTTAGAAATGACCTTTCTCGCGTCGCTTCGAAACTGTTGCTTTGTTGGTATTCTGTCGATAGGTTCGCATACATCTAATTCCTTACGCCGCAGAGTCAGAAAATTCGAACCAATTTTCATGGCCAGCTGAAAAACGCGATCAAATTCGTAGCAACCTCAATGCATGAAACATTAGGCAGTTGACAAAATTCAGATTACATGCATTCGAGGAAGCATAAATCCATTGACAGTAAGTTTCAATGCACGACGACATTGTTATTGTAAGGTCACAACTGTCTAAACCAACTGACGTTATGCTGGAAGGAGATCAACTGTACCAACCAACTCTGCATGAATATATGAGGACATAAAAAAAAACTTATAATAGCTGAAGAACACGAAAGGGACGCAATGGTTGAGAAGGGGTAAGTGAGAATTCTTAGCATACTGTCATTTTCCCCGCGGTTTCGCCCCCCTATGTGTTCGACACATATGCTTAACACATCTCCCCCTCTCCCTGTTTGTGTCCACATCTTCTTATCTCTGTGTGTTTGCCTTAGCCTCCCACCTCTACCTGTCTACCTCCCCCTCACCTCTCTCTCTCTCTCTCTCTCTCTCTCTCTTTCTCTCTGTCTCTGTCTCTCTCTCTCTCTCTCTCTCTCTCTCTCTCTCTCCAACTCCTCCTTTCCCTCCCTTTGCCATTTCCTTGGGCCACTCTCTATGACCATATGTTCCTCCACCTCCCCTATGACGATATTTCTCCAATGGCCATTGGTACGTGTAGCTCCTGCAATAGAATTCAGTCATGCAGGGCAGCCTACACGTAAGGGACTTGGTAGTCGTGAGACGTACTGTTCCCATACCAAATTTGGTTGAAATGACTCAGTCTTTTGGGAGGAGGTTCAAGACATGCACATATACACACACAGACCGTGTGTCATATATATATCATTCCCGATGTTTTTTACTCTGTATACTGTGCAAGTAGTAAGGAAGAACTAGGACCAATTGCGAAAGAGATTTAAAGCATAAGAGTGAAGGAATAAAAATATCTCACGTTTTCAGTGACACTGCGGTTCTTTTAGAGGCGAGGTAAGTTGAACGGAATGAATAGTGACTTGAATGAAGTTTGTAAAATGCATACAAAAAAGCCATACAAATACAATGAAAAGTAGTCGAATTAATCATTTGATACAGAGGAGAAAAGAGCATGAAATGAGACACTAATAGTGGTAGAACAATTTGTTGTTTGAGCAGCAGAAAAACTTATGAGTGTCGAAGCAGTGTAAACAGAAAATTCAAACGGGTAACAGCAAGAAACGCCTTTCTGAGAAAAGGAAATTTCTTAACATCAGACGTAAATGTAAGCGTTAAAAAATATTTTCTTATTGTAACCGTTAAGAGAGTGTCTTCGTACGGAAGCGAAACGTAGACGATCCACAGTTCAGATAAGGAGAGAAGACAAGCTTCTGAATTGTGATGATACAGAGGAATGTTGCAGAGTAGATGAGTGGATGCATTCTACATCTATATAACTATTCTCCAGTTCAACACATAAGTGACTGGCAGAGGGTTCATTGAACCACTTTCACTCTATTTCTCTAATGTTCCCCTCTCAAACAGCATGGGAAAAGGAATGCTACTAATCTCTAAGTGCCGGCTCTGATTTTCTCTATTTTATTACGATTGATATTTCTACCTACGCATATGGGTGTCAACAGAATATCTTTGCATTTGCAGGAGAAAGTTGGTGACTGAAATTTCATGAAAATATGTCGCTGTATCGAAAAAGGTCTTTGTTTTGTTCATTGACACTCAATTCGCGTATCATATGTGTGACACAATGTCTCCTACATTTCCATAGAGCAAAACAAGCTGCCCTTCTTCGAATTTTCTCGGGTGCTCTGTAAGTCCTATCTGGTAAGCATCCACGCTGCATAGCAGTACTCGAGCAAAGAGCGAACTGTCGTAGTACAGGCAGTCTCTTTGGGAGACGTAGACCTTCTGCAACTTCGGTGTATTCTGCCCGTAAAACACAGTCTTTGGTTCACCTCCCCCACAGTATTATCTGTAACAGTTCCATCTCATGTGCTAGTAACTGTAATACTTAAGTATTTAGTTGAATGAGCACCCTTTGGATCTGTGTGATTTAACATGTAAACGAAATTTAGTGGGTTACTTTCATTAATAGTGTGGCTCACCTCACACTTCTCACGATTAACAGTCATTTGACACTTGTAATATCAAACAGATATCTTGTTAAAGTCGTTTTGCAATTGGTTTTCTCTGTCCTATAACGACACTAGATGGGAATGTGAGCATCATCATCAAACAACTGAAGAGGCCTGCTCAGTTTATTTCGTAAATCGTTTCTATAGACTAGGGGCAGCGGATTGCTTATAACACTTTATTGGAGAACATGGGATATTGCTTTCTTTTACTCGTTGACGTCTGTCGATTATTAGGCAGGTACTGGATTAGTACGTACTAGATCTAATTGGTGGGTGCGGGGGTAAGGTGGGGGCAGGTGATTTACGGCCATACTGGACCGAAAGAAAAGACCAGCTGATAGGACACTTCATGAGGTATCAGGGGGTCGTCAGTTTAGTAATGGAGGAATGTAGGGAAAGGGGGAGGGGGTTGAGGGGTAAGAATTGTAGAGTTCAAGGCTTGACTGCAATAAGTAGAATCAAATGTATTTAGGTTGCAGTCTTATGCAGATGTAAATTGACTACCGTAGGAAGTCTGCATTAAAATAGTCTTTTACTTGAAGACCACCACACAACAACTATTAACAAACTTGAATCTACCAGTATTTCTCTGTTGTATTCCTAAATCCACGTTTTCGTCTTCGCAAGTTGTTTGATTAACGAGACAGAATGGATATGATGGAGAATGGCTTAGCAACAGCCAAAGGAGTGTTTCGTCACGAGGCGCACACCATCAGCTCACCTGATAAAGGCATTTCCAGCGAAAGAGTGTTCAAGCCCAAATAAAGCAAATGGTTTGAATTTAACAGGAGATTTAATAAGAGATTACACTTTGCCTCAGGTCAAAAGTCATTTTTCGAAAATTTACTTAGGTACTGCAATAGATCTTTCCACAGTCGGAGGAACTGTACCAGGAAACGCTCAACCTCGCCAGGTCAACTAGGTATCAAGACGTAGTAGTTTTGGTTCCGAATTCCTACAATAATAGCAGGGAGAGCAAATGTTTGCCCACATGTTCCTTTTCCTTATGCACATTATGAATGCTAATGACCTATTTGAACAGCAGTTCTAAAAGATTAATAATAACACAAAGTTTCTTCACCAAATATATGCAAAATATTTCTGCATCATTCTACCCTTGTTATTCTGTGCAGAGACAAGCAGTAGTGTGTGATGTCCCATATACTACAATAACAGACAACACAAAAAACGAGTAGAAGATTCAAACATAAATTTCAGTGTTTACCTTTCATTAGAGTGACAGAGCTATCCTCTAATATGTTCGAAAGGCCTCTGAGGAAACCACATCACTTCGGATGTACTTTGAGCCACAAAATCTATGTACTATTCCTGAGGTTACGTACTTCCAGCTTTTAATTTAATCAGCTACAGCTACAGCTACAGCTCTTATCAGCATACATTTAATTTAATCAGATTTAACTAACGTCGATTTGTACATGTTTTGCGTGTCCAGCGAGCAGCGAAATTTCCAACCACGTAACAAAATTTTCAATGTGTGGCTGGATCGAGTGCATAAATCTGATACTGTAATAGTACCATTACACTGAACGACGTGTAAGTTGAACCATTCTTAAAAGAGTTACATTTAATATCTTCGTAATAGCTTCTTGTCAATAAAATGCTGTTAGCTTTCACAGAACACTGGAGATGAAACTGAGTGTTTGCATCTTTCTTGGGTGGCTGATAACAGCCTGGTTTTGTCTGGTGAAGAAACGACGTGTTGTGAAAGGACCACGAAACGTGAATCTTGCTATTCTGTTAAAATTTGTGGAATGTCGAAGTAAACTTAAATCTGAACTGAAGTACGTTTACTGAATACCACTCTTCCGGAAAACACTGCCTTCTGTCAGCCTCTAATTTCCATCAACCCATTGTTCTCATTTCCCGTCTTATTTTGCATTAGTTTTTCCTGCCTGAAAAATAAAGGTAAGAGATTGACGTACGAGTATAGTCGATGACGAGGTCATTAGAGACCGAGCATACGATTCAGTTGACAAAGGATTGGGGAGGGTAGGAATCTGAATCATGTCAGCATTTGCCTTAAGAGGTTTAGGGTCTTGACAGATAAGCAACAAAGAGTATGACTGCATACCAGTAAAAATATATAGAAAAACAAAGAACTTAGTAACAAAAAATGTATTTTCGCCACACCGGATAATCTTAAGGATTTTAAAGTAACCGAAGAAGAAAATTTTACAAAGTTGAGAACTTATTATTAAAGGAAAAAGTCAACATGCCACGTTTGGAACAAATACCGTCCATAATAGTCTTTTTAACACAACAACATCACAGTGATTCACCGAGAAATTTTAACAACATGAAATAGTGCTACGAGAAGCACTTTGAACAGACCGGCAGTATCAGTGAAAGTCACATAACTCATTCAGTTGTATTTGTATGAAAGACAAATCCCTCAAAAGGAACTTTTATGAAACGGCTCAAAAATTGAGAAACGATCAACAGCTATAGGAGATGAACCAAACATTGTGTAGTAAATAGTCGAAAATGAGCCCTAATATTACAAGCAGTAATAAAACTGAGGAGAAGAATATACTGTAGAATTCTGGGCTAGTCTACTGATGATAGACCGCACCATTTTCAGTCCTTGAACTACATGCTATACAGCCGCCGCCCGCGATCTAGCTGTGCCTGTACGTACATCTTCAAGGAGGATCGCTTCTACGTCGCAAAAGTTGGCACGATCAGCTGTTCTTCCGCCATGACTAACGATATGATTTAGTAATAGAATGAGTCGGCAATGTAATGATGGTAAATCTTGTATTGTGGCAATAGACAGTGTTGGTGTTTCTCTTTCTGCGTGTACTGTTTCGTAACTCTAGTACCGACTATACTTCTGGTCAGTATTTTGATAATTATGTGTTACCCTTCAGTTAAAAAAGTAACTCATTTCTGTTAAGCAACGGGGAACCCTCTTGACACAGAATTGTAACTATGTTAACATTTATTAATTGTGTCATTCAACATAACTGCGTGTACTCACACGCCACCTGTCGGTCCATACATTTTACTTCTACCAGGCCTGCGCGAATGCAAGCGTAGGTGGGTTATGTTTTGACATTGAATGGGGTTAATAAAGTCAGGCCGATTGGAAATATTAATATTGTATTTCGTTACCGATGGCCATTTTATATTTTATGAGTGACTGCTGTTTTAACGACCAGGGCATGTTCTTCCCCTCAGTTTTATTACTGTTCTTACCACTAGGTGTCATTTTAGCCTATTTACTACAAATTGTTAAGTTCATTTTCCTACAGTTCTTGAACATTACTCAATCTTTTTGTAGTTACTTAAAAGCTTTTCTCGCTGAACTTGTCTTTCATACAATTGCAAGTTAATGATTTATGTTATTTTTGATGCTGCAACCAGTTTGTTCAACCAGCGTCTCGCAATTGTTCAGTATATCGTTTAAGATTTTCGGTGAAACACTGGAATCTTATTGCACTCATTTTAAAATGACTTCTGTACAGCATATTTGTTGCATACTTGACATGTTGACATTCCACCAACAATGACAGGTTTTTGACTATGAATCGTTGTCTCCTTCAATTATTTTACAATGTTCAGGATTGTTTGGTAAGGTTGAATATAGATTGTTGTCAAGTTCTTGTATGCTTCTACGTTTGCCTGGGTCAGTTTTTTTCTTGCTGTGAGCCTCAAAAATTTTTCACACACATAAGAAATGTCACAGCATTGCGATTTCGTCTGGTGTAAAGAGATCGTGTTCAACCAGTGTTTGGTATATGCAAGGTAGGTTATATTAAACGTAAAAAAAAAATTGTCACGACACCAGTGACTCGACTGTGACGTTGAATCATATAAGTGATGGTTTTCCGCACAATGTTCTATACTTTCATTTTTCATCAGAGTAGTAGTGTAAACTTTCGTATTTTGTACTATCTTCAATCTTCATTTTTAATATTTAGTTTGAGAGGATTTTTAAGTCGATTTTAACTATTTGCTTGTTTACAGATCTGAAGATGGTTGTTACTTACAACAGAAACTAGTCAGTCAAAGTCACTATGTTATGTATTTACATAGTCTAGGCATCAAAAGGTTTTCGTAAATTTTTTTAAGTTTTAGTAAACTGGTTTGGTTCTAAATATAGCGTTGTTGATAAGCACACTATCTTATCAAAAATACTTGGGCACCCGTATGTAATGCGTAATTGCCGACTAGTTGTAAGGAAAGGCGGACTCGCTCATAAAAAAAAGTAGGCGGGGAGTCTTGTGTCGTCAATAAAGAAGCATCCAAAGCACAACTGGTCGGTCAGGAGAGGTCAGTCACTTTGAAAGGACTCGCCACTGGACGTCATCTGCTTAACAAATCCGTGAGAGATATTTCAACCTTTCTCTGGCCACCCACGTCGACTGTCGTTGATGTGATTATGAAGTGAACACCAAACGAATAAACATAGTTAAGCCAACACCAGGCGCATCTCATAAGCGAGGGGATAAGGAGCCTCGAACACTGCGTAGGGTGCTAGTAAAAGCCGCATGGAATATGCGAAAGAAACCATCTGTCAGTTGTAAAGTACTAACAGCAATCGGGAGAGTAGAATGCCTTTGCATAGGCAGTTAAAAGGGTTTGGGGTATAATGTTCGAGCAGCTCCTCATCAGCTTCACATTTCAGCTGTCAGCACTAAGCGACGCTTGGGGTGGTGCAAAGAGTGGCATCACTGGCCAGTCGACGACTGAAAACGTTTCATGAACCGCGGTGTCCTTTTTGGTAATCCACTGGAAGTGTCTAGGTTTTGCGAATGCCTGGAGAATGTTACCCACCATCACGTGAAGTGCCAACATCGTAGCACGTATGACGTTGTTTTACGGTATGGGTGTGTTCTTAGTGGTCGGGGCGTGAACGCCTTTCTGCGCTTCAGAGTGTAATAAATACAGAAGAACATTAAAAAGTTGTGCACTGCTTATGACATTTTCAGGAGAAAGAAAACTGGCGTTCTGCGGATCGGAGCGTGGAATGTCAGATCCCTTAATCGGGCAGGTAGGTTAGAAAAGTTAAAAGGGGAAATGGATGGGTTAAAGTTAGATATAGTGGGAATTAGTGAAGTTCGGTGGCAGGAGAAACAAGACTTTTGGTCAGGTGAATACAGGGTTATAAATACAAAATCAAATAGGGGTCATGCAGGAGTAGGTTTAATAATGAATAAAAACGCAGGAGTGCGTGTAAGCTACTACAAACAGCATAGTGAACGCATTATTGTGGCCTAGATAGACACGAAGCCCATGCCTACTACGGTAGTTCAAGTTTATATGCCAACTGACTCTGACGATCATGACGAAATTGATGAAATGTATGATGAGATAAAAGAAATTATTCAGGTAGTGAAGGGAGACGACAATTTAATAGTCATGGGTGATTGGAATTCGAGAGTAGGAAAAGGGAGAGAAGGAAACATAGTGGGTGATATGGATTGGGGGAGAGAAATGAAAGAGGAAACCATCTGGTAGAATTTTGCACAGAGCACAACTTAATCATAGCTAACATTTGGTTTCAGACTCATGAAAGGAGGTTGTATACATGGAAGAACCCTGGAGATACTAAAAGGTATCAGATAGATTATATAATGGCAAGTCAGAGATTTAGGAACCAGGTTTTAAATTGTAAGAGATTTCCAGGGGCAGATGTGGACTCTGACCACAATCTATTGGTTATGAACTGTAGATGAAAACTGAAGAAACTGCAAAAAGGTGGGGATTTAAGGAGATGGGACCTGGATAAACTGAAAGAACCTGAGGTTGTACGGAGTTTCAGGGAGAGCACAAGGGAAAAATTGACAGGAATGGAGGAAAGAAATACAGTAGAAGAAGAATGGGTAGCTCTGAGGGATGAAATAGTGAAGGCAGCACAAGATCAAGTACGTAAAAAGACAAGGGCTAATAGAAATACTTGGGTAACAGAAGAAATATTGAATTTAATTGATGAAAGGAGAAAATATAAAAACGCAGTAAATGAAGCAGGCAAAAAGGAATACAAACGTCTTAAAAATGAGATCGATAGGAAGTGCCAAATACCTAAGCAGGGATGGCTACAAGACAAATGTAAGGATGTAGCGGCTTATCTCACTAGGGGTAAGATAGATACTGCCTACAGGAAAATTAAAGAGACCTTTGGAGAAAAGAGAAACACTTGTATGAATATCAAGAGCTCAGATGGAAACCCAGTTCTAAGCAAAGAAGGGAAAGCAGATAGGTGGAAGGAGTATATAGAGGGTCTATACAAGGGCGATGTACTTGAGGACAATATTATGGAAATAGGAGATATAATACTGCGTGAAGAGTTTGACAGAGCACTGAAAGACCTGAGTAGAAACAAGGCCTCGAGAGTAGACAACATTCCATTAGAACCACTGACGGCTTTGGGAGAGCCAGTCCTGACAAAACTCTACCATCTGCTGAGCAAGATGGGTGAGACAGGCGAAATACCCTCAGACTTCAAGGACAATATAACAATCCCGATCGCAAAGAAAGCAGGTGTTCACAGATGTGAAAATTACCGCACTATCAGCTTAATAAGTCACAGCTGCAAAATACTAACGCGAATTCTTTACAGGCGATTGGACAAACTGGTAGAAGCCGACCTCGGGGAAGATCAGTTTAGATTCCGTAGAAATGTTGGAACACGTGAGGCAATACTGACCCTACGACTTATCTTACAAAAAGATTAAGGAAAGGCAAACCTATGTTTCTAGCATTTGTAGAATTGGAGAAATCTTTTGACAATGCTGACTAGAAAGGCTATTTACAATTTGTACAGAAAGCAGATGGCAGTTATAAGAGTCGAGGGACATTAAAGGGAATCAGCGGTTGGAAGGGAGTGAGACAGGGTTGTAGCCTGTCCCCGATGTTATCCAATCTGTATATAGACCAAGCACTAAAGGAAACAAAAGAAGTTCGGAGTAGGTACTAAAATCCATGGAGAACAAATAAAAACATTTAGATTCGCCGATGACATTGTAATTCTGTGAGAGACAGCAAAGGACTTGGAAGAGCAGTTGAACGGAATAGACAGTGTCTTGAAAGGATGATAGAAGATGAACATCAACAAAACCAAAACAAGGATAATGGAATGTAGCCGAATTAAGTTGGGTGATGCTGAGGGAATTAGATTAGGAAATGATAGAATCTTTTGAAATGTGGTGCTACAGAACAATGCTGAAGATTATATGGGTAGATCACATAACTAATGAGGAGGTACTGATTAGGATTGGGGAGAAGAGCTTGTGGCACAACTTGACCAGAAGAAGGGATCGGTTGGTAGGACATGTTCTGAGACATCAAGGGATCACCAATTTAGTATTGGAGGGCAGCGTGGAGGATAAAAATCGTAGAGGGAGACCAAGAGATGAATACACTAAGCAGATTCAGAAGGATGTAGGCTGCAGTAAGTGCTGGGAGATGAAGAAGCTTGCACAGGATAGGGTAGCATGGAGATCTGCATCAAACCAGTCTCAGGACTGAAGACAACCACAACAACATATGGCAGAGAAAACTTGCAAGACAACGATACTTTGGATCAGCATGACAATACGCCCTGTCACATAGCAGATACTGCGAGGCAATAGACTGTGGACGACAACATTCCTGATATAGACTGGGCTTCCTACAGTCTCGCCCTGAACTCAAAGGAACACCTTTATTATGAGTCACATGTCGACATCGTTCCAGACAACAGTGTCCAACTCGAGTACCTTCTCTGGTTTCCGCTCCTGAGTAAGAATGGACTGCCATTCCTCAACAGAAATTTAGACACCTCGTTAAAAGAGATCCCAGCAAAGTTAAAGCCCTCATAAAGGTGAAGGTTGGACTCAAGACATGTTAATGCCACTAATAAGTGTCCAGATACTTTTGGTCAGATAGTGCAAACGAGGTGTTTCTTCAAAGTGTCGCGTGTGCTTCTATGCACTAGTCATATCATGTTCATAAAGAAAGACCATTTATCTTCACTGTATGCTTGTAAGTTACAAGGGAATCGAAACTTAACAGTCTGGGAATGTGCTGTTACATACCTCTTAGCAAATCGAAGGAATGAGAAATGTAATGTTCTCTTCCTGTTATTACTGGTGTATACTAGACTACATATGCTCAATTGTGTGAGAAACATATTACAAGTCAATATAAAAGATACTACACGCTTTAATCGGATATTGTGTTCAACAATGTAGTTTACTGGCCACAAAGGGCACTGCTTCCGCAGTGTATAACAGAAATGTCTGTGTGTGTGTGTGTGTGTGTGTGTGTGTGTGTGTGTGTTAAACTGTACTAATATTTTCGCAGTGATGGAGAAATTTATGGATTTGTCTGAAAGAACGTTTACTACCCAAGGGTAATCGTTGTCAGTTAGCCGTAGCCTGATGACTACAGCTTAGTCCTGAACAAATAACTGAGCCAATATTGGCACAATGACAAATGCACAAACAACGTAAAGTCTAATTTATTCGACTTTAATATGTGACTGCGAGCCAGCAGGACTAACTCCCCGCGAAACTCTACAGCGATACACGACCGTTCCGATGAAAGAGCGTGCGCAAACTGAGTGCAGAAAACAGACACGCAATTATTTGCTAGGGATTGGAGTTCCAACTAATAGGTCGGGTCCTTTTCCTACCAGCGCGGCTCTGCCTTGCCGGTCGGCAGCAGTATAATCACAGGCACATCCAGGTCGTAAAAGCGTGTTAATGCTCTGACCTGGGGACAGTTCCGATCTCGTGTGCGTGTTTGTGGGGTGGGAGAGAGGGTTGGGAGGGATAGCAGAGATGGGTAGTAGAGGGGGGGGGGGGGGGAGGGGGGGAGTTAGTTCCGGCCGCCGCCAGCAAATTTAATACTTACGCGTCGAGCACATCCCTCGCTGGCTACTGGTCGAGACCAAATTGGAACCGAGATAAATTTATAGAGAGCTGGCCTCGGAATGATTCCAGGCTGCAGCCCCATGGCCACAGTGCAGCGGCGACCCCATGCCCTTTGCCCCCAGCTTCTCCCCCCCCCCCCCCCCCCCACCTTTGGCCCCCTCCTACTCACGCCCTCAGCCCACTGTGCTATTTTTCCCCCGTTTTTATTGCTACACCGTGTGGCGTCGCCTTGGCCCGCGAATGCATCAGAATACTCCTGTCCAGTGCTCCAGCCTGCGGTACTTCCATTTCCCCCCACCGCACTATTCGGGACTTATGGTTTTAATTTCGCCGTGACAGATTTTAAACATCTGTCCCGAGCGTATGTTTCGGTGCGAGTCTGCCCTTTTTCTCCGCCGCTCGCAGCGTTCAGTTTATTTATTCTTTTTGTTGCACTTACCCAGGAGCGAGCCGTTCCTCTGAGTTGGGCTCTTTTATTTAGGGAGGCCATCCCGCGCTTTACACGCCCACTGTCTCCTACCCCACCCCTTTTTTGTGGGCTTATGCGGTTTTCGTTACGTGATAAGAGACGGGGACAGGAGAGGAATTTTAACTGCCTGACGCGTAGAATAAATGGCAGTTAGCTTATGAGGACGAAGGGTCCCCGTTTCACTGTGCGACAGTCATATGTCATCAATTACGCACACGGTGACGCGCCCGGAAGCGACGAAACCGCTCACGTATGAACAGACCCGGGTCTCACACACGCACCACACACACACACACACACACACACACACACACACACACACACACACACCACAGGCGACAGCGCAAGCAGACGTGACGGGACTGGTTTTAATTGGGATGACTGTCGCTTGAAATAACAGAGGGACGGCGAGAGCAAAGAAATGTAAGACTTGTCAGAACGACCTCTCAGGCTGCATGCGTCTCTCGGCCATTATTATATTCTTAGTATTCGCTGCTGCTGTGCAAGGCACTACGTTTGGCATTCGTAAACCACAAATTACGAACCTGTGATAACGATTAGTGGAAGAATTTAGTAAAATGGTAACGCCTATCTTATCCGTAATCGGAAACATCATCTTATGGCCAGTCTGATTTAGGCCATATAATATTTATACGAATTACTTCAGTCGCAAGATCGGATTCTTACTAGAATAAAGCCATGGCCAGCTAACTTCTTTGTATTCTTCATTGTCCAATTTCTTCGTATCTAATATCCAAGCAAGATGGCGAAACTTTCAAGTTACTGAATTCGTAAGGAAGAAGAGCCCGGAAGAAACCATCGATGGTCCTTCCAGATTTGAATTTTCAGTCGATTTCTTGTAAAACTGTTTGCGTCAAATCTCCTGACTGTTCTATCAAAGAGACATTTCCTACACTATCATTCTGCAACCCAAATCGGACTCAACCTGCATGCATCTTTTTTTCAGTTTTACTTTCTATGGATTATTTGCACGTTTATAACAATAATTTTACGTTCACATCACACATTCCTGTCGAAATGGCTAGATGCTGAACACTTACAACATCATTCACATATTAAACATACTTTAACTTTGCT
Organism: Schistocerca gregaria; assembly: GCF_023897955.1. Lineage (NCBI taxonomy): Eukaryota > Metazoa > Arthropoda > Insecta > Orthoptera > Acrididae > Schistocerca > Schistocerca gregaria. Next base: position 399,109,484 of record NC_064922.1, read on the forward strand.
ACGGAATTGCAACAGCTTTGTTTTACTCAAATTTAACTTACAGTTTGTTAAACATCTCATGTTGTGCAGTAAGTGACCCAAACTTTTGATGGCGGCACCGTATGGCAGTTCTCGTTCTACAGACAAACTTATTGTCTAATAACCTATGTCATTTTTCCTTCTGGCATAATAATTAAGTATTAGCTGAAGTTGGTTACTTACATCAGACTTAACGTGTTAATAAGTATTTAATGGTGGCTGCATCTAGTTCGCAGATGAAGCACAGTCGCACCTGAGTGGAGTCTTGAGTAAATAAAACTGGCCATTGTTTGAATTCTGAAAATCCCCATCTGTCAGAAACGAGATCACTGTTCTCTCTGAGTTATTGTTTGGGCTCTGATGTGCAACGGAGAGGTTATTGACCCTTCTTTCATGCGAGGAACGATCACTAATGAATGTTAAGTTGAAAATTTAGAGCAATTGGTCGACTCACTGCTAGTACCGGAAGAGCTATCATGCACTGAATGGTTCATGTAATATACGATCAGACCATATCGTATACAACAGGTGTTCCGCTTTCTTGATGAATACTTGGGAAATAGAGTCAGTACACTGGTTTACTGTTAATTTACTGGCGCAGAGATGGATTGGCCTCCACTTTCGCCCGATCTGCTTGTGACTACTACTTGTTGGGACATTGAGAACAGTGTCTGCCGTAACCACCCCACCCCGATGGACGAGCCTGAATCAGTGATATGTCTGGCATCTTAATCGATGCCTTTGAGACACTACAGTATGTGATGGCAAATTTTATTGTTCTTCAGCACCACCTCCGTACTGTGGATGGTGGACGTTGTGAAAATATTGCAATTTGATTGCAAAGACTGCTCGTAGAGAACGTGCTTAATTACGCACGCTGATACTGCACAATCTGCACAGTTTACAGCGCCATCTGTTAGCAATCTTACGAACTATTTCTGCATGAAATTCTCTCGGTTTTCACAATAAACGTACGTTTTGTAGTACTGCTCTATCGATCTTAGTTTCCGAGGTATTTAATTTTGAAATCAGTGACTTCTTCGCTGTACGTAAATAAACACTCGTTTGTCAATAAATACAACCAACGGAAATTGAATGTGTTCATTGTGTAATATAGATTAAAATTTATCCTTTTACTGAAAAGACTCTCAACAAGAGAAATTTTCCTCTCTCATAAGATTAAAACGCTCCACACGTAAAAGCAATTTACAGTTCCCGGAATGAGATTTTCACTATGCAGCGGAATGTGCGCTGATAGGGAACTTCCTGGCAGATTAAAACTGTGTGCCGGACCGAGACTCGAACTCGGGACGTTTGCCTTTCGCGGGCAAGTGCTCTACCATCTGAGCTACCGAAGCACGACTCACGCCCGGTACTCACAGCTTTCTGCCAGAAGTAAAGCTGTGAGTACCGGGCGTGAGTCGTGCTTCGGTAGCTCAGATGGTAGGACACTTGCCCGCGAAAGGCAAAGGTCCCGAGTTCGAGTCTCGGTCGGGCACACAGTTTTAATCTGCCAGGAAAGTTACAGTTCTCAGTACCTCTTATATGCAGGAGACCTTTCTGAACAATGAAATGAGAAAATTCCATGTATACAACCGAATATGATGTACTTCACCACAACATAGTAATTTAGGGTGAGAACGGGCTTTATCCACCCAACAATGACCTCGACTCGATGGAACATTAAAAGGTTGTCATCATGTTTGCTACAATGTTGTAATTTTCAAAGACCGTTTTCAAGAGGAAAAAGAAAATTTGGGAGGAAGGTCTAAAACAGTAAACACGTGGTTTCCCATTGAAATGGATGTACCTGGTGTTAACCACGATTCTAAATGAAATTTCTTTTGATTCATTATTGCTTTTGTTGTCTGAGATAGTGCCCCGAGGGTTTGTTACACTTCTAAATTCATATCACTTGAGCTTCCCACGTTACTTCTGCATGGATTGTTTTTCAGACTTACCTTAAACATACCGCTCATACCTGATTTTTATTTTGTCAGTGCTGTCTTACAAAAACAATGAAAATGACTTACTGAAGCACTTGAAGTGTCTTAAAGGAAACATAGCACGTCCTACTGCTGAACAGTGTGCAATGTAAAATGAAAGAATTCCATTTTCCTTTAAAATATGCAAAAAACATGTAAACACTCGAAATAAAAGTAGAGTTTTTAATAGATGTTGTTTCGACATTTTCCACAGAAAATTGACGTTAAGGTAAATTCACTTTTAATAAACGTGTCTTAGTTTAATATAACAACGCGGATGTTTAAATAATGCATCAGGTGGAAAGGCGCACAAAACTGTACCCACACCAATTGCCACGCTTAACGAATTTCAGATGAAAAAGTTTCAGTGGGATGGAGAGAGGGCTGCACGAACAGTTGAGATGAGGGAAGTGTAGAGAGGACGATGTTAATGAATGAATTCTAAAGCTGCTGGTCGACAGTGGCGCTGCGATGCGGCATCCCGCAGTGAATTGCATACCCATACATAATGTCACTGGTCGCTCTATGTCCTCGTCAGACAGCGACCGGCGCTTTCTATTATTCATTATCGCTGGGAGCAATTAGAAGAACGTCTCCATTGCTGGAAAGAGTAGTAGATCCGTAAGGAAATTTACGTGTATTCTCTCACTCGTAAAGATAACTAAGCATTTCCAAGGAAACAACAACATAGTCGTGAGATAAACAATAGAAGGAGTTGCTTCTTCAGAGATTTATTTTTTACAGCATTGGTCTTTCTACATCTTCTCACAGATCTTTTTCGCTGTTATTCTTCCTCTTCATATCCATCTTCTCATCTTCCTTATAATTCTGTCCATTCTTCATCATCATCATCATCTTCTTCTTCTTCTTCTTCTTCTTCTTCTTCTTCTTGTCCTCCTCCTCCTCCTCCTCCTCCTCCTCCTCCTCGTCCTATTACTATTTCTGTCACATACATTCTTTCTTGATCGGATTCAGATACTTTTCAGAAAAGTTCTGTTACATCATAGCTCCTTAATTACGATGCTGTTCGTTTTCCATTGTAGTGAAATGAATGAGATGCATAATCTGCAACGTAATACACTGCAGAAAAATACACTATACCCTTCTTCTCCGCCTCCTCCTTAGAGGCTTCCATTTAACTTGAGTTTTATCGTTCGACACTGCGTATGGAGTACATGAAACAACAAAAGTCGTTCTAAGGTAACAGGCATCGATCCATGCTGGAACATCGATATTAGCCTCCACAGCAGCAGTGCAGGCGCTGACGCAGTTGTTCGTATAGATGGCCAACACTAACCTGAGATACGTTACGCCACGCCTGTTAGAAATGATTACGAAGTTGTGTGAGACCTGTTGGCTGAGTGTTTTAATAATTGTTGTTTCGTCCCATCATATCACACACGTTCTCCATTGTTCTGATACCAGCATCAACAGAACTGACGCAGCACGTAAAACTTGCGTGGCAGTTCTCCGGAAGGACCATCCTGGCACTCGAAACGTCACAATTTGACCCCTTGCATACTCGCTCTGTTGGCTACAGGATTCACGAGTGCGTCTCCGTGGGTTGGCTGTCTGCTTGCTTCATACGTTTGCACCTCCTTAACTGCCACAATGTATGATGACGCAGCACAGATAGGACCGCTGCTGAGCAGCGCATGCAGAGGCCTCTGGCCATCTGCACATAATACAACACGTTAATGTTCCTCTAACGAGTCATATTACTTTCTGGAGTAGGTTTCAAGCTGTATTCATACCAAATTCATCAAAAGGGATTCAGCCTTTTAGTCGTGAAAACGTAACTGACAGTGCTACTTTTTCACTTAATAATATTAGTTGTAGCAGTGTGGTATTCTGTTTTATGGCAGGTCTTATCATTGGTTAAGCCTCTTCCACTTTTGTCTGTCCATAGCGTGTATTCATTTCTGAATACTTGCCTCCTTTGATATTATCCAGCATTTGATATCTTTTTCTTCCTCCTCCCTTTTCACCCCCACTATTTCTTCTATTCCTTCTTTCAATAAACAGTCCCTCCTCAAACAATGTCCAATGCAGTTCCGTTTTCTCTTCTGATGACTTTCAGCATGTTTCTTTCTTTAACAACTCTTCTTATTAGTGTGGAATTATAAATTAAACACATCGAGGATTGTATAAGCACTGCACTCAAGCTGTTACCAGCGCTGGGACTCGCATATCAGTAAAATGAAATGAATTATGCGTCTACAATTATTGGCCCGGAGATCCACTTCAGGATGTTTGGTCATTTGGTGCAAGTCTCTTCTTTTGAAGCCACTTCTGTGACTTGCTCGTCGATGACTATAAAATGAAAATGAGGACAACACACACTCAGTTACGAGCAGAGAGAATCCGACCAACCTGGGAATCGAACACGGAACTCCACTGTCGAATCCCAGCAACACTAAAGACAAAATCACGAGCTGTTCATGGATATCATGAGTGTGGTGACGCTACCACAACAATATGAAGACGTTGTAAAATTACAAGAAGAATGAAAAAACTTTTTGTTTGGTGCGGTGCAGATTTTATAATACATGTACCTGCAATAACGTCAACTGCTTTGGCATGTGTGCCTCTTACCTGCGGCTGCGCTCGCTGTTCATAATGAAAATCTCGGAATTGGGAAATAATTTCAAATGGACCATCTTGGACTCTGCCTTACGCGATTTAGAGAAACCACGGCAAAAATACATCTAGTCTGAAGCGGATTCTAACCTCCTTCCTCATAGAACATGAGGAGCATATTAAAATAGCCGTCCACGGATTTGATAAAAAAATGGAACTCTGTAAGAAATGCTTCCACAGACATAAATGTATATGCTAGCCAAGCATGCAGGTTGTGCTCTTATATTTGAGAGTACGCTCTTACATTTGACCACGAATGGCCAGCTCTCCAATGTCCTCAATATATTAAAAATGTCAGTCGTGATCAGAAGAACGTTCCTTGTAGTTTTGAGAGCATTGTGTCGGAGATAAATGAATTCGAGTGTGGGTTAATCGATGCTGTTCGTACGGTGGATCTTCATTAACCAAGGTAACCGAAGTGCTCGTTATTTCAACAGTCACCGCATCTAAGATTTATAAGCTATACAGGGAAAGCGGAAAAACACATTCTGCTGAGCCATAACGCGACCCAAGAGCGTGCTGAGTGATTGTGACAGACGGACATTGAGAAAGGTTGCGACGAAACATAAGAAGACGGCTGCAGGAAAAGTTACTGCATGACTCAACGTCAAATGCGCGGGTACTGTTAGCACCAAACATCACCACTGGGGCTCCAAAAGCAGGGAAGCGCAGGACGTGCTGGAATTTCAAAATCATACATCAGTGATGCAAATAAAATGGTTCAAATGGCGCTGAGCACTATGGGATTTAACATATGAGGTCATCAGTCCCCTAGACTTACAAGGGGAGGCCACGACATTTGGAACGCGGATTTACTGCAAACTTCGTACACTCGTAGTACTCCATTAGGAGAACAAAGTGTGTAAGCAGTAGCGCGTACTTCTCAAGCGCTATTGAGAAAATCGCTAGATAATTGCGGTCGTCAAATATATATACCAGTGCGTGGCTATTTTTAACATGAAACGGCGGCAGCCGAGTAGTTAGCGTTCAAGCCCCGTAATCGCTGGATCGATAAATCGAGACCCGTTCGTCAGTTTTTTTTATTTCTAACACGGTAATTTTCTTTACTATTTATATTACAATGTGAAACGTCCTCTTAGAAAAATTATGTCATGTATGCTTAAACTGACACACAATAATTTTTTGGCTCAACGCAATCTGACTTTCAATAATCCCTACAAAAGAATGGCCCTGACTAACATTAACCTATACCTTTCAGAAATCACTTACCTCACAAAAATCTTCGTTACTCGAACTACTGCAATACAGAGAGCGCCACTACTGCCAGCTAAATAAAAGATTCAAACTACTGAAGGCACTAACTACTGATAGGCATAGTTAGCAAATGAAAGATTTTGATAGAGAACAAACAATGTATTTACCTTAATATTGTTCAAAAGTCATGTTATATATATCAGTCCATGATACCCAATATTAAAAATTTACTCTTTCTGATGGGCACACGCCCAGATCGCCCGCTCTCAAAATTCCGCCCTCTCTCCCCGCACATCCACCACTGCTGGAGGCTCACCTCCAACTGGGCAACGCTACGAGCTGTTCACATCCAGCTGCCCAACACTACAATGACAGACAGCAATGCAAACTAGCCACAGACTGCACCCAGCACAGCCAGTGATTTTCCTAAAGAACGCTACGTGGCGTTACCAATAACAAAACATAAACAGCCTACTTAGAAACTGATATAATGGGAAAAATACGTGTAATCGGATGAACTTTATTTAATTTACGGTGTTATTGGGCAGTCAACAAATTTTTATTACCACAAATAATATAATATTCAAAACTATCGGCTAGTAAACGACCAAAAGCATAAAGTGATATTGAAAATGTATGCTTGTCCGTGTCTACAAAATTGTTCACATTTAATCAAAAGAGAACGAGAAATTGCTTTTCGTGAAGACGCTACTAAAATACAGTCGATACTGCATGACCAATCATCAGTACCGATATTTAAGGAAGTGCTGTGTTATGCATGGTTGCTTCCAAATTATCGTCTGAAAGAGAGGTTTTTTGAAAATGTTAACCAGGTTTGTTTTTCCATGGAAAACCTGAAAAGACCTTGCGTATGCGGAAACATAGCAATTATTCAATGCAGCTGGTATCGTTTAACTTGATGTTTTCCATGTTTTTTTACGAAAAATACCGCCCTGCAACTTGTACTCGTAATTTCGAAAGCGACGATTAATTGTACATCTTTCGAAAGCAGTCTGTGCCGGTCAAAACTTGGAAGTAACCAGTTGTTTAGGGCTCCTTCCAGGTATATGGGATTTTTCAGATCACGGACAAGCATAAATTTTCAGTATCACTTTATGCGTTTAGTCGTTTGCTAGCCGATGGTTATGAATATTATATTATTTGTGATAGTAAAAATGTGTAGACTGCCAAATAAAATTGTAAATTTAATAAAAGTTCATCCGATTACACGTATTTTTCGCATTATATCAATTGTAATATAAATAGTAAGAAAACTACTATGTTAGAAATTTAAAAAGCTGATGAGGGGCACTCGATCCATCGATCCAATGATTACGGGGCTTCAACGCTAACCACTCGCTTGACGCCGCTTCATGGTAGAAATGCCCACGCACCGGTATATATTGGACGACCGAAATTATCTAGCGATTTTCTGAATAACGCTCGAGAAGTACGCGCTACTGTTTACACATGTTGTTGTCCTCATGGAGTACTACGAGTGTACGAAGTTTGCAGTAAATCCGCGTTCCAAACGTCGTGTCCTCCCCTTGTTAGAACTACTTAAACCTAACTAACCTAAGGACATCACACACATCCATGCCCGAGGCAGGATTCGAACCTGCGACCGTAGCGGTAGCGCGGTTCCAGACTGAAGCGCCTAGAACCGCTCGGTCACACTGGCCGGTCTGATGCAAATCCATGTGATAGGTGAACGTGGTGCCGAAACCTTGAAGCCGGCCGCGGTGGTCATGCGGTTCTAGGCGATGCAGTTCGGAACCGCGGTACTGCTACGGTTGCAGGTTCGAATCCTGCCTCGGGCATGGATGTGTGTGATGTCCTTAGGTTAGTTAGGTTTAAGTAGTTCTACGTTCTAGGGGCCTGATGACCTCAGAAGGTAAGTCCCATAAAGCTGAAAGCCATTTGAACCATTTTCGATGAACATTGCTGTCGAATCACCCATCATATTTTTCATGACGTACTGACATTCATGACAGTGTATGTGAGCTGGATACAAAAATCTGTCATCAGAAATGAAAGAAAAGGGAATGGATGTGTGCAGGTGGACATGAAGTTTGTCTCCTTCCCGTATTCCCCAGATCTGAAATCTTCAGATTATTGCATTTTTAACACACTCAATGAAGGTATTAATTGCTCGATGCTAGCTGATGATTAGGAAGCCCAGGCACCAAAGCATAACTTGTTGCGCACACGCATCCAAGAATTTCTTTTACGCAGGAAGTAATAAGCTAGTCCGTTGCTGGCATAAGTGCATAGAAATTTAGGGGGATTTCGTTGAAAAATAAATGAAGATTGTATTTCATTTTCAAAAGAGATTTCTTTAAAAAGCCTGTTTTTTATTGAATGACCCTTGTCGGTCTTCAGAACCGTATTTCACAATGCCAGTACTCAGCCATAATAGGGATCTGCAGGCAGGTCATCGTTTATTTCTCCTCGCCCCTTACCACCTAATACGAGGGCCACTCCAAAAGAAATGCACACAATTTTTGAAAAAATACAGTTTTCATTCTGCGTGTGCAAAAGCTTTACAGTGTGTAGATACATCGTTCCCGCTTGTTTTCAAACTTATTTCAACTGTCACGGCATGTCTTCAAGATGGCTGCTACACTTGACGTTCGTCAGAAGCAACGTGCTATCATAGAATTCCTGTGCTGTGAAACCGAGACAGTGGTAAACATCTACAAGAGGTTTGAAAAGGTGTATGGAGAAGCTGCTGTCGGTCGCAGTACAGTTAGCCAGTGGGCAAGCAGGTTACGTGATGAAAGCGGGCACGGCAGTATTGAGGATTGTCCTCGCAGTGGCAGGCGTCATACTGCACACGCTACAGACAATGTGCAGAGTGTTAACGAATTGGTGACTGTTGACAGACGCATCACAGTGAACTAATTGTCACGCTACGTTGGGATAGAGGAAGGAAGTCTTTGCAGAATACTGAAAGTGTTGGTGTTAAAAAAGATTTGTACCAGTTGGGCTCCCAGGATGTTGACAGTGACTCACAAAGAAACAAGGAAAACGGTATACAGCTAACATTTTGAACAGTATGAGAATGGTGGAGATGAATTTCTTGGAATAATTGTGACAGGTGATGAAACATGGCTCCATCATTTTTCACCAGAGACGAAGAGGCAACCATTGGAGTGGCATCATGCGAATTCACCCAAGAAAAAAAAAATTCAAAACCACACCTTCTGCTGGAAAAGCTATGGCTACGGTGTTTCTCGATTCCGAAGGACTTTTGCTTCTGGACATCATGTTAAGTGGAACCATCATAAATTCTGATGCATATGCAACGACACTGAGGAAACATCGAGGTCGACTGAGTCGTGTTCGATCACATCGGCATAACAGGATGTTTTGCTGTTACACGACAATGCACGGCAACATGTCAGTCAAAAAACCATGGAATCTATCACAAAACTCGGATGGACAACGCTAAAACACCCGCCTTACAGTCCTGACCTGGCTCCATGTGAGTATCATCTCTTTGGTAAACTGAAAGACTCTCTTCGTGGAACAAGGTTTGAAGATGATGACTCCCTTGTGCTCATTGTCAAACAGTGGCTCCACCAGGTTGGTCCAGAATTTTACCGTGCGGGTATATAGGTGCTGGTTCCAAAATGGTGTAAGGCAGTTGAGAGGGATGGAAATTATGTGGAGAAATGAAAATATTGTTCCTGAAGTATGTAACTACACGCTGTAAAACTTTCAAACATGTAGAATAAAAAAAGGATTTAAAAAAAACTTATGCATTTCTATTGGAGTGACTCTAGTACAATCTGTAACACCATCTTTTAACGTACCATAGTTGAGACTTGAATAATAATAACAATAAGATGTATAAAAAGTGTTAATGTAAAAATAACTGCGTGCGTAGATTAATGCTTACCATATCGTTTTAGCGTAACTTACGAGACAATAATTTTCACAGAATAATATCGAATTGTGTATTCACCATTCACAGTACTTCACTAAGTACAAAAATTGTGACCACAGGTTTTCGGTCATTATCAGTGCGAACATGGAATGGAGGATAACGGTGTTTCTTTCTGTTGTTTCTGCCCACGGCCAGGGAAGCCGACGTTTCGATCATTTCTTCCCTAAATGGAAGTTCTTTCCGCTTAACGACCAAGAGTAGCGGCGTTTGCACATAGTTCTCAGTGCTAATAGCAAGCAACACTGAGTGAAATAACACCAGAAATCAAGGTGCGACACACGATGAATGTACCAGCTAGGACTGCGAGACGAAATTTGGCATTAATGGCCTATGGCAGCAGACGACCGACGCGAGAGCCTTTGCTAGTAGCACATCATCTCCTGCAGCGCCCCCGCGAGCTCATGACCATATCGGTTCGACCCTAGGGGACTGAAAAACCGTGAGCTGGTCAGATGAGTTTCGATTTCAGTTGGTACGAGCTGACAGTAGTGTTCGAGTCTGGCATAGACCCTGCGGAGCCACGAAACCAGGTTATAATTAAAACAAGAACCTAAGCTGCCGACACGCGTTGATATACATTAACGGGGACAGTTGAAATGAGTGCTCCGACCGGAACTCGAACCCGGGATCTCTTGCTTACACGGCAGACGCTACATCTACATCCACATGGAGACTGTGCAAATCATGTTTAAGTGCCGGGCGGAAGCTTCATCGAACCACCCTCACTATTCTCTATTATTCCAATCTCGTGTAGTGCGCGGAAAGAACGAACACCTATATCTTTCCGTACGAGCTCTGATTTCCCTTATTTTACCGTTTCTCCCTGTGTTGCTCGGTGTCAACAAAATATTTCCGCATTCGGAGGAGGTAGTTGGTGATTGGAATTTCGTGACAAGAATCTGTCGCAACGAAAAACGCCTTTCTTCTAATGATGTCCACCCCAAATCCCGTGTCATTTCAGTTACACTCTTTGCCATATAAAGCAGAAGTGTAGGCAGTCTCCTTAGTAGATCTGTTACATTTTCTAAGTGTCCTGCCAATAAAACGCAGTCTTTGGTTAGCCTTCCTCACAACATTTTCTATGTGTTCCTTCCAATTAAAGTTGTTTGTAATTGCAATTCCTTGATATTTAGTGGAATTTACGGCCTTCATATTCGACTGATTCATCGTGTAAACCGAGCGAGGTGGCGCAGTGGTTAGCACACTGGACTCGCATTCGGGAGGACAACGGTTCAATCCCGTCTCCAGCCATCCTGATTTAGGTTTTCCGTGATTTCCCTAAATCGTTTCAGGCAAATGCCGGGATGGTTCCTTTGAAAGGGCACGGACGATTTCCTACCCAATCCTTCCCTAACCCGAGCTTGCGCTCCGTCTCTAATGACCTCGTTGTCGACGGGACGTTAAACACTAACCACCACCACCACCACCACCACCACCACCGTGTAACCGAAGTATAATGGATCCCTTATAGCACTCATGTGGATGACCTCACACTTTTCGTTATTTAGGGTCAACTGTCAATTTTCGCACCATTCAGATATAGATTCTTTATGCAAACGGATTCACACTTCTTAGCTATAATTCATAGTCCAATTCAGAGTAATGTGTTCTTCGTTCAAGCCACTCGATTCATCTCGATTTTGGCGGGATTGAAGTGTCTTGAGCAAACACAACACAGCATGTTATCAATGGAGAGACGTCAACAGACGTTAAAGTAACCTCTGGCGTGCCACAGGGGAGTGTTATGGGACCATTCTTTTTCACAATATATATAAATGACCTAGTAGATAGTGTCGGAAGTTCCATGCGGCTTTTCGCGGATGATGCTGTACTATACAGAGAAGTTGCAGCATTAGAAAATTGTAGCGAAATGCAGGAAGATCTGCAGCGGATAGGCACTTGGTGCAGGGAGTGGCAACTGACCCTTAACATAGACAAATGTAATGTATTGCGAATACATAGAAAGAAGGATCCTTTATTGTATGATTATATGATAGCGGAAAAAACACTGGTAGCAGTTACATTTGTAAAATATCTGGGAGTATGCGTACGGAACGATTTGAAGTGGAATGATCATATAAAAATTAATTGTTGGGAAGGCGGGTACCAGGTTGAGATTCATTGGGAGAGTCCTTAAAAAATGTAGTCCATCAACAAAAGAGGTGGCTTTCAAAACACTCGTTCGACCTATACTTGAGTATTGCTCATCAGTGTGGGATCCGTACCAGATCGGGTTGACGGAGGAGATACAGAAGATCCAAAGAAGAGCGGCGCGTTTCGTCACAGCGTTACGGAGATGTTTAGCAAACTCAAGTGGCAGACTCTGCAAGAGAGGCGCTCTGCACCGCGGTGTAGCTTGCTCGCCAGGTTTCGAGAGGGTGCGTTTCTGGATGAGGTATCGAATATATTGCTTCCCCCTACTTATACCTCCCGAGCAGATCACGAATGTAAAATTAGAGAGATTAGAGAGCGCATGGAGGCTTTCAGACAGTCGTTCTTCCCGCGAACCATACACGACTGGAACAGGAAAGGAAGGTAATGACAGTGGCACGTAAAGTGCCCTCCACCACACACCGTTGGGTGGCTTGCGGAGTATAAATGTAGATGTAGATTAAATTAAGTTTCTTTTTTAAGGAATGGTCCTTCATACTGATAATTAGTACAAATAGAAAATCTGTTGTCGTACATAATATTTATCTTCATTACCTCAAGCATTAGAGACAGGATTACTATATTTCCTAACCTCCAGATTCATCATTCACGTCCTATACAAAATCGTATAGGCAATAGGCATCGTTGAAGTGGTCGGAGTGTAAAATACTGTTGACTGTAGGACTAGAAACGTTACATCTGTTGTTGCGAGAGGTCTCCCGAACGTGCACAGAAAGCACAGTCGTTTCTCTTGTCTCTGTGTTTGTGTTCTATAGGTGCGTATGACCTCAGTTGTTTTTTGCGGCCTAAAACAGAACAAACCGAAAGCTGGACGTCATGTAGTGTGGTTAGCGTAAGAATAGCGCAAAATGGGCCTGGCACACAACTGTGGATAGTTGAATGAACGGGAGAAAGACACTGTCAATCAGAGAGCTGTTACGGTGCACTGTGGTGGTGTTCTTCATCACAACACGTTCCGGAGACCACGTTTGGATGGCTTCACAAGGGGAAAAACATCAGGAAACTAGATGAAGGCTGAAATATGAGGAGTGGAGCCAAGGAGACTGTTATTGCTCTCAGCATTGTTTCACATGAATGGGGAGCGTTCCAAACCACAGGCACTGCCCTCCAGAGGAGGGGAAGTGATCGACCAAGTTCAACTACATTGCTACATTCTTATCGCTACACTGAGCCACAGGCTAGAAGGGACCCACTTCAAACAGCGGATGAAATTGCAACCATATTTAAGAAGAATCCAAGACATGTTGTGTCATGTTCCACGGCACAGTGAATCCATAGGAGTAGCCTCTTTGACCAGTATGCCCGGCAGCAGCCGGCGACCAAGACACAGCAGCTCCTAACCAGGAGCGAACTGTATAGCTTCATCTGTGTGCTTCAGTGGTTTAGTTTCTTTATTTTCTGCGTTTTAATTAAATTTTTGCGTTTTCCTCTGTGCCCATAGTAGAATTCCGTAGCGCATGTCGATTGCCCTTGTTTGTCTGTGTAGCGTAGTTGTTCATCGTCTTTAGTATGGATAGGGACTGTGAATATTGTGTGCGGATGCAAGCCGCGTTGGTGACACTTCGCTCTCAGCTCCAGGCTGTCTTGGCTTTGATTACACATCTTGATACTGCTATTGATGGGTATCACTGTTGTAGGGTGGCCGTCTATCCATCTGAGCCATCGAGGGCACATAGTGCAGACTGCAGCGATTTATCCCTTGAACGCTCCCCGTAAGACCCGTATTCCCAACTTAATGTACATAGACTACATTCGTAGTGCCCCTGCCCATTACACTCATTACTCGCGGCAGACAAGCTTACCGAGTCCCGTAAGAGTTCGGGCAATGCGTATGCATCCGCACAGAAAAAGGTCAATGGCCGGTTACCTTTAACTACAGGGTGTTACAAAAAGGTACGGCCAAACTTTCAGGAAACACTCCTCACACACAAAGAAAGAAAATATGTTGTGTGGACATGTGTCCGGAAACGCTTACTTTCCATGTTAGAGCTCATTTTATTACTTCTCTTCAAATCACATTAATCATGGAATGGAAACACACAGCAACAGGACGTACCAGCGTGACTTCAAACACTTTGTCACAGGAAATGTTCAAAATGTCCTTATTTAGCGAGGATACATGCATCCATCCTCCGTTGCATGGAATCCCTGATGCGCTGATGCAGCCCTGGAGAATAGCGTATTGTTGTCCGCAATACGAGCACGAAGAGTCTCTACATTTGATACTGGGGTTGCGTAGACAAGAGCTTTCAATTGCTCCCATAAATGAAATTCAAGGGGGTTGAGGTCAGGAGAGCGTGGAGGCCATGGAATTGGTCCGCCTCTACCAATCCATCGGTCACCGAATCTGTTGTTGAAAAGCGTACGAACACTTCGACTGAAATGTGCAGGAGCTCCATCGTGCATGAACCACATCTTGTGTCGTACTTGTAAAGGTACATGTTCTAGCAGCACAGGTAGAGCATCCCGTATGAAATCATGGTAACGTGCTCCATTGATCGTAGGTGGAAGAACAAACTAAAACGTGCTCTAACATGAAAATTAAGCGTTTCCGGACAAATGTCCACATAACATCTTTTCTTTATTTGTGTGTGAGGAATGTTTCCTGAAAGTCTGGCAGTACCTTTTTGTAACACCCTGTATATGAAGATGGTATGTGTTCTTTCGGACATGTCCGAAACAATAGATACCATCTTCACATACGAACCCAAGTTGTAGACAAGTTATTGTGCAAGCTGGTGGTGGCTTCATAAAGGTGTGGCCGGTGTTCATATGCTGTGGACCGGGTGCTCTGGTCCAACTGAATCGATCGTTGACTTTGAATCTCTATGTTGGACTACCTGGACACAATTTTCATCCATTCAGCGATGGAAATTTTATGAATGACAATGCGCTGTGTCAGCGAGCGTCAAATATCCGCGATTGGTTTGAAGAACACTCAGCTCACCCGAAATGAGTCCCAACCAACATTTACAGGACATAATCGAGAGATCTGCTCTTGCACAAAACACTTTAGGAATTATGGATGACCATACAGGAACCGTAGCTTAATATTCCTGCGGTTGACGCCAAATGACTTGTTGTGTCCATGCTACATCGACCTACTGCACTATGCCGCGCAAAAGGAGGTCTGAAACAATACTGGGAGGTTTACCAAGACTTCTTTCACCTCAGTGTAAGTGAAATTATAAACTCTTTTCGTAAAATGCGCTTCGACGGGGAGGGACGTGACCTCAGTGAAAACCTCAACCCACATCCTAGGACCCAGTCTGTCGCAGCACGAGTAAACACCCTGTTTATGTTCAGATACCTGATGGTACCTAGCCTTACGCTACTTGTCGTATGCAAGAAAATGCCTCCAACTTTAAAGGTGGTCGTCTACAATGATACCCGTGTGTTAGAGAGGGACACTGTTGACGCTCTCCAGATTGTAACGTCGCCTGTGGGGTCCGTCCACTGTGTCCGACCTGCGTCTCTGATGCTCCGACTGTGTATGCTGTCTCATCGATTTTAATCTCTGAGTAGCTTTCCTTTTTGGCGTTGGAGCCAATCTGAACTGAAGAGTGGGGGTGAGGCAGCCAGATCGGCGATATTTTAATACGGACCGACAGCGGCGCCTGCAGAAAGTTCCACTCGCGCCGCGTTATTTCCCGCGGGACCTGGCGCCGATTTCCCATACATCGGTCGCTGCCCACCGACTGCTACCGATCCTGCCAGTGGGTCAGCGTTCCAGAGGTAACGCCGAGCGCTACAACTGAATCAGCTTGGCTGCAATGCTGTAGTGCAACTAACCTGAACACTGTCCATACGTTAAGCTCTTTTTGTTGTCTTTAGTTTATAAGTCAGAAATTGCTCATCAAGTTGTGAAATCTAACTCTGCACCCATTCAGAAGTTATCTTTTATATGTTACAGTCTACATACAGAATCTGTGTGCATAAGACGAAGACTCTGGGTTTCACAGGCAAATCAGTCCGAAAAAAAATGCCTCCGATAAATACACCTACTGAATTTGACAATTGACTGCCTGCACTTTGCAGACGACCTGTCAAATTTTTCTTATTCGCTAGACGCTGATTTACAGAAGGCACGCATCAGTGAACAAAACACACAACCTGCAAAGGCGGTACTGCAAATGTACTTTCAGAAAACTGAATATATTGGGCACCACCTAGAATGCTACAGGCAGAAGAAGCGAAATTAGATGCACTGAGAAGTATAAACGTCTAATAAGCTGGACAGAAGCAAATATTTTTGCAAAATTCGATACAGTACGATACTGAAGTGCCTGTGTTCTGATGCATGCAAGTTCAAGACAACTCTGTATCCTAATTCAGAATAAGATAGGCACTTCAGTTTCGTATTTATTCACCGACAGCAGGCAAGCAGCTTCCAGTGTCTCACCTATACAGGAATGTATATAATGGATGTATGAGTACAGGTTGTAGACGCATGGTTGACGACGTATGGAAGTTTCGGCCTGGCCATGAGCCACGCACGGATAGCAAAGCGGTAAGGCCACCGCTCACGATAAACGGGGAAATCCCGGTTCGAATCCCGGTCCGGCAAAAAATGTCAATGTCGTCATTCCATTCTACAGCTCATGCATCTCCATATTCGCAATTGCCAAAATGTTCCATATCTTTGCAAAATGCTTTTGCATCACGGATCAGGGAAACTGAAACAGCGTACCGTCTAATCTAACGTGTCTGCATGAACAACTCAGTCTCAGTTAACGCCAAGATACGACATTACTGCAGTGTAATACGGAGTTTCTGTATGCTGCAGAAAGCCTTGCTGGGAATAAAAAAGATCGGATCAAGAAATTGGAAGTAGAGGAGACACGTATTTTTGATTAAAGTCGTAGACCCGATCAAAGAAAGCATGAACTCTGGTGTAACACACACCATTCGTGAGAATATTATTGGTTTCTACGGCCAGGGTCCTGTGCGGTTGGCACTTGGATCTTCCCTTGCATTTTCAACACAAGAGGAGTGATTCACCGAGAGAAAAAAAACCTGCAAGAATTGGGAATATCATTAGAGCATATCCAGAAATGCATTGAAGAATAAGAACCAGCTTCCAGAACATCTTGCTTTCCACGAACGCCCGAACTAAGAACTACAGAGCATGGACTCAATTGAGGACGAAAAAGCACAAGATCAGACTCGCGAATATTAGTATAAAGTTAAAGCAACCCAAGACGCATTGAAAGGTTGGAGACCAACTGAAATAGCCAGGTCCGAAGAAAGTAATACACATACTGATACAGTGTCCCGCTTGTAATATATTAACAGAGGCACAAATGAAAATACTAAACATTATATCAATGATAAACTGTATCAATTCCACGTCCAATGAGGAAAAATAAGATGAACATTATATAGGAAAAAGAGGAAAGAGGCGAGGTACAAAACTTTTATACACTAACAACTGCACCAGTTATGATGTACGGTCGACAGACCTAGTGACAAATATCCAATAATGCGATGTTTGGAGACCACAGAACATTTTTCAAATAGAAGAGAACATTAAAGACAGTGATCAATTGTAGCTCCTGTACTTGAATAGAATGGAAGAAAGAAGATGATTTAAAACACAACTTATGTAATATGAAATAAATTAACGAATAACTATAATAATAATAATAATAAAAGTAATAATAATAATAATAACATAACGTCTGAGAAAGGAAAGAAATAATAATAATAACAGTGTCAATTATTATTACTATAGGAACAGTAACAATAACTGTAACAAGTAACATAGCGATTTTCATTAACACTGACATAAGTACCTTTCTTTTTGTTGCTATTTGGAAATAACCGTACACTTAACAGAAGGCAAGATACGAGAACTATATTTACAGGATCTGCAACAAATGAAGAGATAAACGGGATAATAGGGTAAATTAGGCGGAAGAGGTAATTCAACAACTGGCAGTGGAGACAAGAAAATAGGTAAGTTGTGTGAGCGACACATTCTTGATCACACTATATTAATTTTTGATTACTGGTTTCAGCCAGTGATCAAGACAGTGTTTCCAGTTACATTGAATATACAGATCACTATGATGCGTCGTTGACTGTATAATGAGATCTTTTAGTCGAACAGACAAGAAAGATGCTAACAATGTGATCACTGTTGGACAGGGGGAATGCATCTATGGAAGCTAAGCTGTATAGATAAAATTCTTGTGTAAGTATGCTTTGTTATTAATTGTGATATATCGGAAGGTGCTCGTATTTGATCTGCGAGAAAGGTAGCGAGGAGTCCAGGAGTATGAAAACGATGAAAACTAGTGTATCTGATAGTCATTCTGTTTGCCTGTTAACGTCCTCTGTCAGCGGAAGGAAGTTTAACATAATGTTACAGATACGTCCGTCCTTGGCTGTATTGGTATTTTCACTGTTTGTACTGTGATGAGTTGACTCACAATAGTAGAAACTCATCGAAACTTAAGACTGAGCTGGTTTCTGTTTTGTTTCAAGTTACTAGTTATTTGGAGATTCGCTCACGGGATATGCGCATGCAGTGGCGGGTGGCGGCTTTGAGAGAAAATTTAAGCTCACCTGCAAAATGTTTTACATTAGTCAAACCTTTCTCTCAGTAACCGACCAGCGCTCAAAAAGTGGCAAGATGAAAAACTGCTCATTGTCTGTAGAGCTTGGACCTAAACTGCACTAATCCTACAATATTGAGTACTCATGCCATGTATTTAAATGAAACTGATACCAAAACATTTCCACAAAATTTGTGGAAGCTAAGTGAAAATGGACGGGAACTAATTGACCAGTAAATTACGGATTAATGCGACATTTTGCGCAGGAAGGCTCGCCACACTTCGGCCAGTGTTACAGCAATTTTAATAAACTGTACTTTAGCATTTTATGTAGGCTTAAAATGACGTGAAAATCTTGTAAGCACTATTGTTAGCACTTCAGAAAGGTAATTCCAGAAGCAATGGTGGCGCTTAGCGAAAATAATGATTCAGTGCACATCTAAGGTACTGAATTGCCATGTACCGTATCGAGAGACACAGAAGGAATCGATTTCATACATACTCGTATTTCACATAATTTATACATTAAATAAAATAATATTCTACGCTTAAACTCATTTTAACAACTGATAACTTTTTTTGTTCGTGTGACATTACGTAAATTGGTCTCAACCTGACTACATTGTGTCGCAGATTACGTCATCGTGTCTATGTCTTACCTCAGCTTCAGGATTACGTTAATTGTTTTGTGTGCTTCTTACTTAAATTTCCATGCATGACTGTAAAAATATGCGGTCGCCACATCGGTATCTAATATATTTCAAATAATGTATTCCTCTATTTTCATAGAAGTTACTGCTGTTGTAGATTTCATTAGTTATTCAATCACACCATCCAGTGAAAGTTTTCACAGATAAATTAGTTTCATGAAATCGCGTCTGCATCCAATGGTGATTGTTGCGTATGGAACCACGGACGCTCCGGCTCGTATTGCCATTCCGCGTAGTAGACCTTCATGAGATGGAGGCCTCTGGGGAGGGTTTCACTTAATCCAAACGAGAAGCAGAGATGGTAATCAAACAGTGATATTGAAACTCTATACTTCCCATAGGTATTACTACGAAGTATTTCGATTAAGATACAGTCATCGTTCTTGTTGTCCCTTTGTGAATATATAACACATACACGATACAGGTGGTCCCCAAACATACGAGTGTGGATCAATAAGTAATCTTCGCGTATCACAAAAAAATTACTAATGAAAATATATCAACGGAATTAATGCAGATCGTAGGCTGAACTGTATTCTACACAACGCTACCGATCAATGTAGTCACCGCGCATCTGTATAAATTGTCACCATCGCTGAATCCAGGCATCAAAAACAGTTTGATAAAATTCAGGGTTTTGCTTCTTGAAGCCTGATTTTAAAGCTGCTTCAAAAGCGTTCAGTAGTTTGAAAAGTAACAGTGTGGGTTGGCTTTCCAAGTCCAAACTGCATTAGTCTGATGGGGTCAAGACAGGGATCTAGAATGCATGACGCAACACTGACCGATCCGTTTGTGCTGAGGCATGGGTTGGTAAAATAAAGTGTGAGGGTCGTGCATTATGCCTCTCATTTCTTAAGTTTGGTTACATAGGTGTCGCTGTTGACTGAGTACTGTGACGCGTAAGCGTTCATCTCCTCGAATCACTTCACGAGCACGTCCTCCATTGGCACCTGTGACACATGTATATGAAAAGATCTGTGCAGCCTACCTGCAATGTCCGTTTTCCGTTACAAAACTTCTTCGCTCAACGCCGAAAATTGCTGATGTCAATTATAGCGTCGCCGTACTCTTTCTTAGTGGATGAGGTTAAGACAGATTCGAACTTATGGGTAAGGAGGCACAAACGTGATATCTTTCAAACTGGTTTTGACACCTAGTTTTAGAGATGGCGTAAATTTGTGTAAATACCTTCAACGGTAGTGTTGTGTAGAGAACAGCACCGTTGTACACTAGCGAAACCAGAAATGCTTCGCAATTGCTAAACATGTGTGGGAAATGGATATAAGTCTTACTCTCCTTCTTCACTTCTCTCCGTCCGTTTTCTCCTCCTCCCTGTCTCTGTCCCTCTACTTCCACCTCTCTATCCCTCCTCATGTCCTCCTCCAACCTGTCTCCATCCATCTCCTCCTTCCATCTTTATACGTCCATTTCCTCCACCCTCCCACTCCTCCCCGTCTGTACATTATCCTTTCACCCCTCTCGCTGACCTTCAACCCTCTTAATTGTTCTTGCCAACGAAACCTCGATTGGGAACTGAAATATCTTAAAATATACGGTAAATCTGTTGGGATCATAGGTATACAGGGTACGAGAGACCGCTCGTGCTGGTGGAGCTGTAAGGATCACAGCTTCAATGACAGAATTAGCTTCGATTCAGTCTTCAACTGATAAGATTACAAAGATGCGGACGATTCGGTTTCTGTAGCAGTATTTTAATCATAAACTAATAAACTACAAATACAACTTTTCTCTTCTCTGTTAATACTGACTGCAAGGAAGGAAACGTAACAGCAGATAGCTACATAAATTTTTATTTAAAATTATGTGTAAGAAAATGAATATACATGGAACAAAGAACCTATCTAACGGTTTAAATTACCTGTAATGGTACGCTACTGGCCATTAGACCTGCTACAAAACGAAGATGACGTGCTACAGGCGCTAAAATTAACTGACAGGAAGCAGATGCTGTGATATGCAAATGATTAGCTTTTCAGAGCATTCACGCAAAGTTGGCGGCGGTGGCGACACCTACAATATGCTGATATGAGGAAAGTTTCCAACAGATTTCTCATACACAAACAGTAGTTGACCGGCGTTGCCTGGTGAAACGTTGTTGTGATGCCTCGTGTAAGGAGGAGAAATGCGTACCATCACGCTTCCGACTTCGATAAAGGTTGGATTGTAAATTGCGGGTGTGATTTATCGTATCGCGACATTGCTGGTCGCGTTGGTCGAGACCCAATGACTGTTAGCAAAATATGGAATCGTTGGGTTCAGGAGGGTAACACGGAACGCCGTGCTGGATCCCAACGGTCTCGTATCACTAGCAGTCGAGATGACAGGCATCTTATCCGCATGGTTGTAACGGATCCTGCAGCCACGTCTCGATCCCTGAGTCAACACATGGAGACGTTTGCAAGACAACAACCATCTGCACCAACACTTCGACGTTTGCAGCAGCATGGACTATCAGCTCGGAGACCATGGCTGCGGTTACCCTTGATGCTGCATCACAGGCAGGAGTACCTGTGATGGTGTACTCAACGACGAACCTGGGTGCACGAATGGCAAAACGTCATTATTTCGGATGAGTCCAAGTTCTGTTTACAGCATCATGATGGTCGCATCCGTGTTTGGTGACATAGTGGTGAACGCACATTGGAAGCGTGTATTCGTTACCGCCATACTGGCGTATCACCCGGCGTGATGGTATGGGGTGCCATTGGTTACACGTCTGGGTCACCTCTTGTTCGTATTGACGGCACTTTGAACAGTGGACGTTACATTTTAGATGTCTTACGACCCATGGCTCTATCCTTCATTCGATCCCTGCGAAACCCTACATTTCAGCTGGATAATGTACCACTGCATGTTGCAGGTCCTGTATGGGCCTTTCTGAATACAGAAAATGTTCTACTGCTGCCCTGGCCAGAACATTCTCCAGATCTCTCACCATCTAAAAACGTGTGGTCAATGGTGGCCGAGCAACTAGCTCGTCACGCCAGTCACTACTCTTGATGACCTGTGGTATCGTGTCGAAGCTGCATGGGCAGCTGTACCTGTATACCCCATCCAAGCTCTGTTTGACCAATGCGCAGGCGTATCAAGGCCGTTATTACGGCCAGAGGTGATTGTTCTGGGTACTGATTTCTCAGGATCTATGCGCCCAATTTGCGTGAAAATGTAATCACATGTCAGTTCATAATATATTTCATAATATATTTGTCCAGTGAATACCCGTTTATCATCTGCATTTCTTCTTGGCGTAGCAATTTTAATGGCCAGTGGTGTAGTTAAAATTAACGCCGAGGAGAGCGGGGCCACATATTTTCGCAGTAGAGCTTAGTACAGGATTTTATCGTTGCAGCAGGTTTTAACAGAAAACCGGCACATAGTTTTAAAAAGTAGACTAGTCCTTGTGAATGTTTACTAGAACGTCGTGCAAAACTTGAAGTAAATCAGTTAAGAACTTTACGAGATCTTGCTAACAATGTTTCTTCTTCATATCTTATGGGTATAGTGACATTAATCTTAATGTCCGTCGTCTAAGTGCAGTTAAACACATAGAATTCAGGCAGATGCACTGACGGTGGAGGGTACATAAATCTTATCTGGGGCTCGCGGAAAAAAGTGAAGTCGTTGTCGTAATGCGGAACCGGAGCAATTTATCTGATGTCCAAAAGGGCATGATCATTGGCTTTCGGGACAAAGGCGGAAGTATTTCAAAACGGCTATGATTGTAAACCGATCACCTGCCGCCGTCTTAAGGTACACCTTGCATAGCAAAATGGCGCTATTCAAAAGCGGGGCCGAGGCAACAAGGAGGAATTAATTTTTGACCCACCCTCCCATTACATAGAGCAGAAAGGAATGTGGAGCCTTACTGGTAACGAGTTCTAGGATATGTCACGAAATGCTGCGAGACGATTCTAAGGAAACGGAGATTTTTTCCATCCAGCGTACCCCTATTCGCCGGTATTTATAAACGTATCCTTGAGAAGGGGAGCTTACCGCGGAGAGAAACCGCTTCCTGACGACCGGAGTTGACAAACGAGCGCGCGGGATTTGGTCATTTGCCAGCCGCCGCCGCCCAGACAGATATTTCCTGCGAGCGCTGCGCGCCGCGCCGCGCCGCGACGGGGCGCAGACGGGTCCCCGCACGGTGAAATACTCTGGGCAAGTGCGCGCGCCACCACCAGACCAGCTTTAGACGTGGCAACGTGCCCGGGGCGGCAGTAATTCTGTAGCGCGACGGGCGAAATCGTCCATCGTTAATAAACCCCCCCACCGACACCGCCTCGGCGCTCGGCCGCTGTCTCCGCGGCCCCGGCAGTTAATTTGTCATAATTCACGCGTTTCACCCCCTCCACCCCTCCCCGTCCACTCAACCGCACACAGTGGTCTACCCGCAACTGTTTCACAACGCATTTTTCCGGTCCGTGACCTCGTGCCGTGGCATCCTAGCACGAATGAGCACGCGCTCACTAAGCGCTATTCCTCGTTCGTCTTCGCGCCATTTAATTTATTCGGTGACGAGGGCCGAGGACGCCTGCGAGTTGGGCGTATTTCCTGCCTCTTATTCCGTGCCCTCTGGCTCTTCTTCTTTTTTTTTTTTCTTTTTTTTTGTGTGGTAGGGTCAGGCGAGGATTTGCCCACTGCGGACGGAAGGATCGCCGCGCCCGTCAGAGCATTCGAGTCGGCACGCGACCGCTTGCAGCACGCGACAGAAATAGCTGCGCCGTAAAAGACGGCCGTCGCGGCCCGCCTCGTTGATTAATGTTCGTCGCGAGTGTTTACCCCAGGACTAATTAGCAGCGCCGCGAGGCGCGAGCTGCTAAAAGCTGAGGAAGCGTAGGTAATTGTCGACAGCGGGTGTACTGAAGTCGCTCCTCTGTGTTCTTCTGAATTAAGCGGAAAGCTTCAACACGGCTTCCAATGTCCGAGCTCACAAATTTCTGTTCTTCCACGCTTGAAACTGCTCGCTATGTGAATTTCGTTCATTGCGGAAAACTAATTCAGGAAAACTGATATTTAATTGTGGCAATGACCACTAACGATCCTTTCATTGCAGTTGCACACCAAGCTTGAACTGCATCAGTAGTGTGTGATATAAGCTCAGAATTTTGGTTTCGCGGGAGGCGTTCTAGGGTAGTCCATTTGGTTATCGTTAACAATGTGTCCCGATGACGTAGCGCATCAAATTTTCAACTTGTCCCATTTACATAAATCAATGCCCACTTGCAGCTGATGTCTTTAATTTCTTTGTGTCTTAAATTTATGAAAGATTTGTGGTTTCATTGAAGTACATTTTACGTTAGATAACATGCTCGTTTCCTATACTCATAGTCAGGAGACGACTATTACAGTGAAATATAACTTCAGACACCTCTGTTTGGGAAAGTAGCTTCTTCCCCAAGTTGTAGAGTGGGATGTTTTAAATCCGGTCACTTACACAGAGCAGAGTTCCTTTCCAGCAAAAAAATGGCTCTAAGAACTATGGGAGATAACATGTATGGTCATCAGTCCCCTAGAACTTTGAACTACTTAAACCTAACCAACCTAAGGACAGCGCACAACACCCAGCCATCACGAGGCAGAGAAAATCCCTGGCCCCCCCTACCCCCCACCTTTCCATCACGTTACCTGATAATACGGTAGCGGAGCAGAGTGGTCTTAACAGGGAATAACAGAGAGGGGTTTACTAGTTCCTGTGTTCACCTGACACCTAAGGCTCTGAGCCCTATGGGACTTAACATCTGAGGTCATCAGTCCCCTAGGACTTAGAATTAGTTAAACCAAACTAACCTAAGGACATCACACACATCCACGCCCGAGGCAGGATTCGGACCTGCGATCGTAGAGGTCGTGCGATTCCACACTGAAGTGGTTGGAACCGCTCGGCCACACCGGCAGGCGAAAACCTTCAGAACACCTCGTTTGGAACCAGGGGTTTGGGACCATTTTCATTTGTCTCAGCGAAAATGTTCTCTATGGTCCCAGACAAAAATTAATTTATCTATACTCTCATGTCTGTTGTATGCTGTACTGCTGTAATGTAACCCTCCTACATTTTCTTATAGGTGCTGGCGATATACACTTCTAGTGAAGTACGTGACACAATGTAATTTTTTGTTGTTGTTGCGCACGGTGTGTCTCTAGCGTTTAGAGCCAAATAGACACATGTAATAGTCGTCCCACAACTGATTACATTGACATAGGGAACCAATGGTCGTAAATGCATATATATTATGTTATGGACTTATACAGCTTACACTTCGTAACAACAACGCAGCTCATAGTAATTGTTCAAAGTGACCACCGCCAGTCTCATGCGTGCATGGAAACCGCACGTGAAGTTCTCCACCACTCTACCAAAGATCCCTGGCGTCTATTGTATCGGGAGATACGCAGCCCGGATCCTTTGACTGGATGGGGTGGGCATAAACATCGAACTGGATTAGTTCCCTGTCGTGTACAAACGGCATCCTTTCACGGACAAGAAGCAAACACACCAAGAACTGCAAGCGAAGATGTAGAACTGGCGTTGAGACTGGCAGTCGCCGCTTTGAACAATTACTATCAGTTACGTTGCTGTTATGTGTTGTACGCAATGCATGTGCACAATAAAATGAATGGACATTTGCGACCATTGATTCCCTGTCTCAATAAAATCTGTTGTGGAACCATATCACTTGTTTTGATTTAACCCAAAACTTTTGAGACACCTTGTATTTGCAACTATATATGTCCATCACTTACATGGCATTCGTTAACACCATGTGAAGTAATTCTCTATCCTACAGCAGGAAAGTTTATCATCTTTCTTGTGAAATCCTGTTATTCTGTACAAACTGAAACTTTATGGATGAATGATCCATTCAGTCATATCTATAATTTTAAATATGAGAAGATAAAAGTATGTTCATGAAAATGACAACATATTAAATGCTTCCAATCTTTAGCTCAAGTTTTAGGTCAGATCTTTATATTAAGTAATGCAACCTCTGCATCGGAATCTCTATAAGCGGAGGCAACTACAATACTTAAAGAACGTTGCTGTAATTTTCATATTTTAAAAATGATTGTCCAGTAAGTTCGACAGTTTAAGATATATCGTTCAAGGTGGTTTTGCATTTAGCGAAAAGATGTATTCCAAATTTTTTATTCCTTTTTGCAGAATACGTGTTCATACTTTAAACCTCATAAACATTCGTTACTTCATTATAAGCCATAACGAACAAAAATCTGAACAATATCAATGCCAGACACACCTTTTCGGCATTGTGATCGGACTGATGACCGAGGTCAGATCGTTAACGACATCCTAAATGTGAAAAACCTATAACAAGGTAGGACCACCGCATACATAAATAAGACATACTGGAGGCAGCAGCAGTATACAATAACTATTGTTAACCACTTATGCGTAAATATCGAAATAGATTGACGTGTGTATCTAAACATAGGGTCATTCCACGTCAAATCAAGAAATGAAACCTTCGTTTTCAATCTTACCCTCTTGGATTTAAATGAAATTAAGCATGCCTATAGTAATCATAAATAGTACCACAAATTAATTTTTTCCCATTTTTCTGATAAAAACTTACTGAGTAATGAGTTTTAAAATGTTGAAAAAATGACAAATTTTTGAGTCGCAGGACAACGTTGTTTTCTTTATAACTCGTCTTCTAATTAAGCTAGAACAATAAAATTTACTTCATTGGAAAGCTCTTTTAAAGAACGTTTATTTGATACCAAACACCATTAGTTTAACTTATAGATACACATTGTTTATAAAAACAACATTGTTGAATTCATTGAATTTTGAGAAGCTGTATTTTTAAAATTCTCAAAAAAATTTATGTGAAAGATGCACTTTACATCTACATATTCTGAAAGTTTCAACTTGGGATGAGCGTGGGATCACTATCAAAAGCAATTTTATGTTTACCACAATTCTCCAAAATCACAGTCAGATAGCTGAATTTCTATTATTTTACTACACATGAAAATATTACAGGTTTAGATGTTGTTACATGGTCAATAAATTGTACTTTTGAAACGAATAACTGGTTATTACACTTCAGTGCTAACTATTTATTAATAGCTGTAAAACGACGGGGGGGGGGGGGAGGAAGCTATCTCTCATTTTAAAGATTATGTATATAAAATGATTCTTTGGTGTTACTATCTGCAATCTATTCAGTATTTTATCTTTGGTTAATATTGTCAGAAATTTTTTACCTATTCTTAAAAGTGACCCACACATTCTTTCGTTGTGAGGCAGCTTTAGTGAAATTATGTGATTAACTCTGAAATGTGGTTTGAAAGTACCTTGAAGGAACTTTTGTACAAACCTGACAAGTCTGTAAGTTTGTATGCCTACAACCAGTTAATGTTTGCGTACTATTAACATAATGGAATAGAGAAGCAATATTGTGTACTATTCAATGTAGAAAGCTGGGGCATTCAACTTCAAAAACATTTCTTTTAAATTAGTTTGTTCACTTGAGAAATATAAAATGCCTAAAATTTCAACTTTTTTCTGTAATCCATTTAATGAAAAGGGCCACAATAACCACAAGAATAACTTACGGCCTGTTTCACAATGGATGATAGCAAGAAAACCTTTCTTAACTTTAAATCAAATAGTGTGTGCCAACTCCCGTAAAAAAATTGCAGGAGTAAAAATTTGTGATACATCTAGCACAGAAAATGATGACGATCTACTGTATTCTGTGGTGAAACAAGAAAGTGAAAAGGTTTTATGTGATAGTGATGTACAAGACATTGCAGCAAGTGAGGCATTAGAAAGGTTGAATGCTTCTTTGCAGTCCGTTGGTGAATCGCCAGTTAAGAAGAAACGAGTGTGTGAAGCAAAATATCCTAAGGAGAAACTAATTAAATTAACTTCAACAATTCAAACAGAGGTATTATTGCTTCCTTCCGAAAAAGAAGAAGAGGTACATGATCATGTAGAATCTGAGATGATCAGTCAGCTGAAAGATAAATTTCGTACATGTACATCTCGAAGTAAACAGACAGAAATTCTTACCATTTTACCTAAAAGCTTGAGTGTTAAGAAGCTTCAAGATGAATTAAAGCAACAACGGCTAGTTTTTAGTAATTTGAAAGAAATTTACGCGAACTTGAAAGACAACCATCCAGAGCTCCACATTGGATTTTCAAAGTTTGCAGACCTACGTCCCAAAAATTGAGTTTTAGCAGGAAGTAGTGGTACACATAGTGTCTGTGTGTGTACTACCCATCAAAATTTCAAACTGATGCTGACTGGATGTAACATTCCTCAACTGACAAAGAATGAATATAATCAAATAAAAACTTACAAAGACTGCATTGCAAGAGTTGTATGTAATCCGTCATTACCTGCTTGTCATTTTGGTGAATGTAATTTCTGCCCTTGCCCAGAAATATTTAAGACAAATTATTGATAATATAACTTATCAGCAATGGGTTTCCGTTGATCACAAATCTCTAGAAACAATCACAAAATCATGTGACAACTGTATTGATTGTTTTTTTGATAAATTAAAATCACTTACACGACATTCATTTGTTGCTAGTTAATAATCAACCTTCCAAAAGAGACTGAGAAATGAACTTCAGGAAGGCGAGGTCTTAGCGATATGTGACTTTTCTGAGAATTACTCCTTTGTAATCCAGTACAAAGTTCAAGGCTATCACTGGACAAACATGCAAGTAACGATTCATCCCATTGTTGCTTATTACAAGGATGGGAACAAACTCGAGCACACAAGTCTTGTAATCATATCAGAATGCCTAACACATGACACTGTTGCTGTAAATTTTTTCCATTCGTGCTTAATGGACTCCTGACTGTTAAATTCGTTAGAAAACTAAGAAAAATAGGTTATTTCTCTGATGGAGCAGCAGCTCATTATAAAAATAGGAAGAACTTTATCAACCTGTACCATCATGAAGATGATTTCCAAACTGAATGTGAATGGCATTTTTCAGCCACCTCACATGGGAAGGGAGCTAGTGGTAGTGTTGGTGGAACAGTTAAATGACTTGAAGCTCGAGCAAGTCTGCAAAGGCAATACAGTGATGAAATAATGACGACAAAAGAACCTGATATGTTTGCCAAGGATAACATTGAAGGAATGAACTTAAAATATGCTACTAAAGAAGATCACAAAAATGAAGAAATGAAACTTATGAAGAGATTTGAGAAATGCTGCAAAATTGTAGGGACACAAAAACTTCACACTTTTGTTCCTTTTAGCAAGGACAAAATAATAACAAAAGTGTATTCAAACTCTGATGATAGTAAACTTGAACTGGTGACAGTTTTTGACAGTGATAAAATACTGTTCAAAGACATAAAAGGGTATGTTGGTTGTGATTATAATGGACACTGGTGGTTAACCTGTGTACTTGAAAAAATCAGGAGAAGGATGAAATCTCAGTTAGTTTCTTACATCCACATGGTCCATTACCATGTTTTACATTTCCGAGTAATCCAGACGTTCTTTCCATTAGCAGGAGGGAAGTAGTTGCAATCGTGATCCCTTGAAACTACTACAGGGCGAACATATAAGTTATCCAGTGCAGATGTGTTGATGTGCAACAGACTAATTAGTTCGAAGTACGAAGAAGTGCACTAATAGGACGCCTATTTGTAAATAATAGTAATTAATAACTGAATTTAGGTCTGATCTCAGGTATTCATTTTTCTGTGTTTTTTATTTTATTTCTTATGTTTTCATTTTGTATTTATTAATTACAGAAGAATGAAACATATGTTCTTTTGTCAATTATAAGTTATTTTTAATTTCCACATTTTACAACAACATACAGCTGGTGAAAAGTAGGCCTAATATCTAAAATAATTTAGTTTTTAGGAATTTTTAAAGCACCACCCTTAACGTAAAATTGCTTTTGATAGAGATCCCATGCTCATCCCAAGTTAAAAGTTTCAGAATATGTAGATGTTAAGTGTATCTTTCACATATATTTTTTTGAGAATTTTAAAAATACAGTTTCTCAAAATTCGATAAATTCAACAATGTTGTTTTTTTAAACAATGTGTATCTATATATTAAACTAATGATGTTCGGTATCATATAAAAGCTCTTTAAAAGAGCTTTCGAATGAATTAAAATTTTATTGTTCTAGCTCAATTAGAACACGAGTTGTAAAGAAAACAACATTGTTCTGCGAGTAAAAAATTTTTCAACTTTTCAATTTTTGAAGGTCCATTACTCGGTAACTTTTCGTCAGATAAATGAGAAAAAATTAATTTGTATTATGATTTATGAGTAGTATATGCATACTTAATTTCAAAAAAATCTGAGAGGTTCAGGTTGTAGCACTTGTTGATTTGACATGGAATTGCACTTTAACGACATGTGATCATAATGCAGATGTCACTGACACAAAGACTATAAGCACATCATACACCGTCATCAAACAAATATACGTTAAGCGGGGAGAACTGGGAGGGGACTCAAAACTGTTGGAGATAAACTGGTGGAAAACGTAGCTGGAAGTGTAGACCTAAGAGCATATAGAGTTCAGCAAGTATTACGAACTGCCCATCGAAAATACATGCCGACCTAAACTAAAAAGCGAAAGTAAGATGCTCCCTGGATCTCCTAGCTGTCTAGACTAAGGTAGGATATGAGAAGCAAGAGAAGGCTCTACCAGAAAGTAATAACCGGTTGGGACAGACAGATTTGACTACAGAAATACAGGGACGCAAAAACAAATTACATTCATAACCGTACTAATCACGACTAGACAAGAACATTGGGAACGTCACAACAGATGTACCACACAACAAGTGGGAAATACCGTACAAACTTATAATTAAGAAAATTTCTTCTCCTTTTATTCTGGTTACGCTAAGGTAGAATGACGGACCTATGACATACGCGGATGGAGTCAAACAGCACAGCATGTGCTGGACAGACTTTTGTATACCTCCTGGAAGGCGGCGCATGGGTCTGCTCCTGAAATCTGTAACATAGGTCGAATGTAGCAAGCGAGTAGGAGCAGGTGAGGTAAAGCTTTCGGTACTGTAAGTAAAGGAAAAGTGGTTTTACTGTAGTACAAAATGAAGCGCACAACTGAGTACGTAACTTGGTTCAGATGAGCACGTAGGTGCCACGTCTTAGGCCCGTCGTAACAGATACAAATTCTGTATAGCAAGCTAAGCTGAAGCGATGTTTCCCGGCCGTCTGCAGTTGATGAAATAGGGAGAAAATCGAGCGACGCTCGTAGAGCTCCACAGCGTAGGCCAGAGGGCGCTGTGGTCGGCGTGAATAGTCCGCTCTCATGATTCCAACCTACTAAGTTGCTTTTACGCTGTGGCATCGTAGCTATCGATACCACACAAACTCCTCACCGATAAGACTCTCTAACAGATAGACAAGCACACACGCACACCCACCCACCCACCCACCCACCCACCCACCCACACACACAGCCACTCACCCACACACACACCACAGCCACTCACACACACACACACACACACACACACACACACACACACACACACACACACACACCTGCTTTACAAAGACAAGGTATAGGGATCACACTACAGAAACCGTCACTTGCCCGTTTGCGTGAGAAGATGTCGCGGTAGCAATTGCTAGCTTGAAAAACGAGAAAGCACCATGACCAGACAAGCATCTATCGCAAACATTGCCCCAGATCTCACGGCAGATATCCCCATTTTTCAAAGAGTCAAATAAATGATGCCTTGTGGCTGGACGATTGCCTCTACTGTGGGAAACACCCAACACAGTAATTAATTAAAAAAAAAGCCGCTGACGGGGATCCATCAGAACAAAAATCATGCTGACCAATTTGCTTGTTAAATACATTTGCTAAGGTCCATGAGCGGCTTCTACGTAACCACCTGCAAGCTCACAGGGAACTCCTTGACCCTAGTCAGTAACAATTTGGCTTTAGACCGGGAAAAGTACATTGATGGCGCGGTTAATCTGGCTTTCCAAATTGTAGAACATACATAACAGAAGTATACAGTTACGATTCTTATTGACATTCCTGGCGACCTTGATAATCTTCGGTGGCCAGCACTGTTTGCATGATTTCGAGAATGACAGGTACCCGAATCCCTGTACAATAGTCTTCGAGGCTATTGTAGGAACAAAGTGGCTTAGCGGCAAGAGGGCAACCGTAAGGTTGTAAAAAGGATTGCCATAGCATGTCCGCAAGGCTCTATCTGCTGATCCATCTTCTGGGTATCACGATGGAAGAACCTGTCTTGAATTCAACCAAGGGAAATGAAGCTTCAGTTGGGATCCTTGCGTATGCTGACGACCTGTAGTTGTGATATTAGCCAACACAAGAGCCATGTTGGAAAACAAGGCGAGTGCTATGCTACACACAATACAATGATGGTGGTACGAAAACATATTACCTGCAGCAGCACTAAAGACAATGTACCTAAAATAAACAACACAAAAATAAAACGTGAAATAGTAACTAGATGTTTTGGGGTACGTAATGATGAACTACGTAACTTCTACGTTCACATAACGACTAATCACAAACAAAGCTGAAAGGATACTTCAAAAATTAGCGACGTCAAATTCGACACGATACAGACTACCACTTAAACATGTAAGAAAGAACAATTCTGCACTTTTAGAGTCACAAAATGAACCATGCCTCGGCTGGGGTCCACATGGTGCAACAGTAGCCCCTCCCTGATATTGGAAAAAGTTAATAGACTCTACGGCCTTTATCACTCCCATACAACTCTTTTTGCCAAGGGTCCACCAGCCAACTATTTAATCGGTGCCTATCTTGTATGTGATGCAGTGATCTGCAACACTCCATCACCATCTTCAGTCAGTATGTTGCAGCCCGATATCTGAAGGTTATAGCAACCGCGTATATTCCGAGCACCACATACACATCGACTGATGTAGTGCCGAACTCCCCAGATAGTCTAAGCAACACACTCCTCTGTTCCTCGTCTAACACTGATCCTATTCCTGACAGGAACGGGTATATGTGCCCATGTACTAGCTGCAAAGAGTCATTTTGTGACTCGATATGGCTCTTACCCCATGCAATTGCAGTGCATGCCGCTCTCTGGAAGCAGTCGTAGCACATGCGTGGAAATTGGTTCCCCACAACACTTCCTTTTGAAATGCATTAGATGCAGGCACTTAAGTAATGACATTGAACACATAACAGAAAAACACTATACGATGCACCGAGGAATCCAGATACATGGACACAGATGAACGCAATCTTTAACAACATCTCAAAAGCAGAACATGACATATGCAAACGGACTACTCAATACAGAAAGCACAGAAGACGAAGACAGGGCGACATTGATATCTCGAGCAGTTCCAGTACTGACGATGATACGAGTGGCAGTGATAACACTGACGTAACATCCACATAACAATTGTGCATAATATAAAAGACGTAAAACATGCACAGCTGTTTATGTGATCGTTAGTCAAAAACTCCAATTTATATCTTCTTATGAATGAATCTAATTAAATGTAGTAGTAATTAGAATTGACTGTGGATAGCTATTGTAGAATCCACGTTAAACCTGATCCCAACATTATTAAGTAGTTACATAAATGAACACAACATTGTAAATGTAATGATGTGAATGTAATATAATTATTTTTTTAAGCAAGCAAGCAAGTTCAAACAGCGTTAATACACAACATAAACAGATCATGCATCCTACGCATTTGTACAAAATTAGTCTGTCCAGTATTTAAAAAATTTCTACATTTATTCTACAAAAATGTTTTTAGAAGATTAATAGTAGGTTAGTGGTAGCTTATTATTTCTGATACAGCTGTGTAGGAACTGCACACAACTTAATCAGATTACACTGAGGCAGGATATTGTTCCACAGCAATGCAGAATTTGATTACTAAGTAACCTAGTAGTAGTAGTTGTTCTTATGTAACCTAAAGAACATCAACTCACACAGCACTCTGTCAAACAATGCCGACCTAGGTTATATCCGCATGGACTGAACAAATCGAGTTTTCCCGAAGAGGGATGTTCATGTGGATAATTTCTAAAATGGGTAGCACCACACTATGGGGACGCTGTACTTGAAGTTCAATACGAAGTCCTCTTCCACAGGTGGTGTGGGTGAATTTATATCTGTATATACTCTTTCCTGTCCTCTTTCTTTTCTCTTCTTAAATTATACCATTAATTTATAATTTCCTACTTCCAGTTTCCAGTACTTTTCCTTTAAAAATAAGTGTTATTGCTGAAAGTAAATGAAAGATAACCCCAAAGTCCAGGTAAAGGAATTCCACGCAGCCCCACGTCCGCGGGGGTGCTGCATAGGCACAATGCCCATGATCCCAATCGAGTAGCATAATTTTGCTGAGCTATGGTGGCCATGGGTACTGGGTAAGAGGTCTGTGTGGAGCACTACAGCCTGAATAAAGTAAGAAGTTGGAGGTTCTAGTAGTTACAACGTAACTTGAAAGAAAAGGCAGCTAAACATTTTATGGTTGCTGACAATACACGACTCTCTGTAGGGATTGACTTTATTCATAGTATTGATACCGCTAACGATACATGCCTAAATACTCCACATCTAGACGATTGAAAACAAATAAATAAATCGCACGGTATTACTGCAAACCGTCAGAAGATGCTACTTTACATGTAGATACTGTTTTGTGCATTATACTGTCAGGGAAATTGTTTAAACTACGCAGTCAAACGTTGGCCAACATGGTTGTATTTTATGGTGGCACCTTTACAGCTGCAGTTCCAGCATACAGTCATGGGGCAAATCTTATTCGTTCCTGTGCCCTCCACCCCATTACAACATAATTATTAAGTTTTATTTTCTGGGGATAGAAGATGGCAGGGTATCAAAGTTTTTAGTGTGCTGCAGCAGATAAAAGAAACATACTTCCTTAAGTGACAAAAATTGTTACAGGTATACCGTCTCCCGCTGTGGTTCCATTTAACTTTTGACGCTAATTACGCTCTGAGATAATTTTGAAACTGCTGTATGATGAATATTCTTTTGAAAATGTCCATAAGAGCTGGTAGCTTACTTTGCTGAAGTTGCAGCCATTATTAATGAAATACCGTGTTCCTTTGAACGGGTTAGGGGACATTAGCACACATAACGCAGTATTTATGAATTAATGTACTTGTACGAAATTTTCAGCAACATCTGTGCAACAAAACCCATCACACTGCAGTTTGACCTCTTTATCTGTACATCCGATCTTTCAGTATTTTCTTGAGTCTCTAGTGAATAACGGTGCACCTGTTTTAATCACATAAAAAGGAGTTTTCTCTCTTCTCCTTCAAATACTCTACAATTTTATATACGTAGATTCTTCTTTCTTTGCATAAATCTGTAGTCTTAGCGCTGGGGTGACGGACTGTAACAGTTACATTGACGGGCTGCTACAAGCTCAGTCGAATTCTGTAGAACGTTCTCGAAACATTTACAGTCATTTTCACAAGCCTTTTGTTTTGTGATACGTCATTCGTATTCCAATGTACATAGTTTTATACGCGTTTATCCTCGAGGGATTCACACACGATCACCCGCAATATTATCCATCTTTATTCTAAGTGGGAAAACTAAAAATTGTTGATAATAATTTAGTTTTGCGTTAGTTAAATATAAAAACGAATTTTGTAACAGGTTTGTCGTTATAATTCGTATATTATTCTTATTATTGCTGTTGTCTTCAGTTCGAAGACTTTTATAATGTAGCTTTCCACGCTAGACTGTTTAATCTCATACATAAAGAACATAAATTTGATGTACATGATAGACACATTTAATTTATTATATTGTATAATAGAAGACAGATCATAGCTATAGGGCCCATAACACTCGGAAACAAAGCAGCTGTTAAAGATGTTCATTGCGTTCCTCTCTTGGCGCTTGGAGGGTGATGTGATCAGTATTGGTCAACGAGCTGATTTTGAAGCAGTCTCTCTCTTCGAATCCAACAATCGATAGGTGACTCCCATGGCTGCGATAGCATTTGGATGCTTATAAAAGGATCAGTACTAGACTGAAATGTACTCAGTAGATTCTCCAAGAAAATATTAGCCCACTTTCTTCGTCACTTCACTCCATATGATATAAAAAAGAAATATTTTTAATTTATCGCTAAGACATTTCTAAAAAAAGTACACTGTCATTGTTTACTGACCTGTTTAGTATCTGTGTTCTCTGCTGTCCTGTGTCTTGCATTTAAATTCTGGGACACATGTAATTTTAATTACAGTCTGGTTTACGACTTTTCTAAATTTTCTGTGAAACAAAAAAAGAAAAAGTTTGAGGTTTCCACGAAAATACCACGCTTTCAGAAAATTTTTTGTGCTTTATTGTGCAGAATAATTCAGTTTATTTTGACTCGGAAGGCAATTTTTATAAGAACGGCGCATTACATTTTTCCAAAAGGCCGAATATTCGGGCAATGCGCTGCAGAGATGACGAGCAAACACCACTCGCTCCCCCGT
Source organism: Schistocerca gregaria (assembly GCF_023897955.1). Lineage (NCBI taxonomy): Eukaryota > Metazoa > Arthropoda > Insecta > Orthoptera > Acrididae > Schistocerca > Schistocerca gregaria. The sequence goes on from NC_064922.1 coordinate 399,146,265, forward strand.
CCCCTCGACCTTTACCACTTTTTCACCCTACTCATCCATCCCTCCCCTCTCTACCCCATTCTTCAGCCGAAGCGCAGCCTAAGCCACATTGTTTACGGCCTTTTGACGTTAATTATTACCTGTCGCCCGTTGAACAACAGCCATCAGCTGTAACACATACTATCCAGTTTCGATAAACTGTCAGGCGCACGTCACCCTTAATATCGAAAGCCAATAGCGCGATGGATTATTTATCACGAAATTAACGAGCCGTTCCATATTATTGCAGTCTAAATACCAGCCTACCTTCCTGTGAACCTGCTCTGCGAAAACTAGCTGCATAGCCACCCGCTATCATAAGGGCCCCCCATACCTTGGTATGCTACATTGTACATTTTTTACATTAAGTCATTATTACTGATAACTGCTGCCTACAGCGCTAGGTTGAACTTCCTGTGCTCAATGTATCTTAGTATGAAGATTCTTTTTATGTTGTTTGCATCTCACTTCCGATTGGTTTTGTGTGTATTACTTGAACACTTATGTGACTTCATAGCAAACTCTCACATTCTTTTGTCAGTAGGTCCTGCAAGATGAATTATGTCGACATATGACATTTTACAAGTCCCAGGAGCTGCAGTGTGACTTTTATTTGTTTGTATCTAGCTTCGGCTTACAACTCTATTTTGAAGTGCAACTGTCGGTATTGTAAACTGAAATCTTACTTACGATCAAGTACGTATTTTTGTACATTACAGTTTTACTCACTCCTTGGGGGAGTCGTATGTCACATGTCATCCCGTCTGGAGGGGGGGCAACTGTGAACTTTCTGTTGTCAGACTTTGTCATTAAAACCACGTAGCTGCTATAACATGCAATTTCTCGCCCTAGTATTTGTTTCACAGCTATTTCACTGTTGATATCCTTATATGATATAGGTTTACTGATTTTTTTTATCTTCGTGAGTCAGGGATGTGTGTGTGTTGCTTACGTATTATACTGTTAGATTTGTTACCGAAAGAGGCAAGTCAGTTGTGCAGAAACATCTAGGTAGAAGCAAATAAATATTACGTTGCTGCTACTGGAAATGACTACTGGAAGTGACTTCTGGCAGCCGGCCGCGATGGTCTCGTGGTTCTAGGCGCGCAGTCCGGAACCGTGCGACTGCTACTGTCGCAGGTTCGAATCCTGCCTCGGGCATGGATGTGTGTGATGTCCTTAGCTTAGTTAGGTTTAAGTAATTCTAAGTTCTAGGGGACTGATGACCACAGCAGTTGAGTCCCATAGTGCTCAGAGCTATTTTTTTTTTTTTTACTTCTGGCAAAATACTTATTTGTATAGGAGTGCTGCAGTGCAAAGATCGGACCACTGTTCTTGAACTATTTAAAGCGTTAGACGTGGTTCTCCGTAGCGAATGTGTCACATATGACCCTTTTTAGTTTTAGTTGCATCTACGGATCTCACTGCTGTAATAACACCAAACATACTTCGATAGTATGTTATGTCCAACCTCAGCAGGAAAATTACACATTTACTATTCTGCTACATTTAACACTGGAGGAGCCGATAATACGGAATATTTAGAACAGAATTATTCGTAACTATCGTGCGCTCTGTACGTACTGAGAGGAAAGTTGTATGCCCCTCTTGATTTAGTGATGTTCCCAAAGATGAACTGCTTTCACGATTATGCAACCGTAAAGTGGACCTATCGGATTCTACTGCTTTCACTTGAGGTTCCAATACAGTCCATGAGCATGGAACGATTTCCGAAGGATAAGGTTCTTTTAAGCATGCGCAAAAGGACAAGAGGATCTATTAGAAGATGATTTTATATGTGCAGAAAGCAGCTTTATGTGAAGCACATGCAGTATTTGAGAATGTTGTTTCAAGTCACCAAATCGAAAAGAGTCAGTGTAATTGGTGCCACATTTATGAAAATTTGTTACGTTTGTTTGACGAACAGGATACAGCGAGAGATCAGATAGATCAGCCATCATCACACCTTCTTAAAATTTGAATATTTTGTGTGTATTTTTTCTTCAGTTTCTAATATATTTTTAGTTCATTATTGCTTCCATTCTAATTGCTAAAAACAATAATTGCTGTATGTAATATGGAATGTGTTTTTGATCTACATGAAAAGCTGTAAAAGAACGACCTGTTATAAAATATAAGGCAACAAGTCTCTAAATGAGCAATAAATCAAATTAAATGAAAGCCAAGTCCTATTATGAGTTGCGCGCCAAGCTACAGCAACGAGATGTATACTTCGTCAGGCATATGTATAAGGGATCTAAGTACAACAGGGTTTATATAGGTGCCTTCATCCAGCATTGCGACATTAATCCCTATGTCCCTCTGTCTATGCCGTGTTCCTCTTGCAGTAAAGCCAGCTCCAAATGTCGGGAATGGGGACGTCTATAACACACAAACGTTCCTTGTGCCCCTCCTCCCATTTGTGTCAACCGCTGAGAGTACCATTCCTACGGTTTGTTGGACTGCAAGATAATGGAATGTAAGGCACTGAACAGGCTGACCTACACAGCGGCAGAAAAGAAGCACTATCATCTTCACCCTGTATACGTGACGTCCTGATATGCTAAGGCCACAACGACATTGCCCTTTATGAAAACAACATTCCCAACAGTTACGCCTCTTAAAGTGGGCCCCAAGGGCTGCCAGACTGTGCCTGCCCCCTTCATGGTGGGGACATCTTCCTCCTGTTGCTGCCACAACATCTAATTCGGAAGCAATAACCCCACCCCCACCCCCCACCCCCCACCACCCACACACATTCGGGGCATAGATTCCCACCCCTCAGCCAGAGAAGCAACGGCCTCATTGAGGAAGGAAGCGGTCCCATGGGGCACTGCCTTTCAAGGCTTCCGCTACTGTGCAGCCGGACACCAACCAGTGGCTGAAGGAACCCCAAGCTGCTGGTTGTAGGGATTTCCGATCCTTCTTGGTTCCTGTAACTCGAAGAAGCTCTCCCAGTCAGAGAAACCAAAAGAGAAACGTGAGAAGAAGAAAACTGTAAAGAAGAAAGATATTCGGGTGGCCCCCACACCATCGCTTCCAGCAGGCTGCTATTCTTAGGGTGAGTTGGAGGTCGCAGTGTCCCCCTGTGGACCTAGATCTCCTTAGAGCCTCAGAACCAATGGACCACAGGCCCTCAACAGGTGATGGCAGGAGGCCCTGCCTCCTTGGTCACTTCCTGCCCTTCCCAGACTTAAGAAAGCATCATCCTCCAGTGGAATTGCAACCGTTTTACCCTCAACTGGCTAAGTTACCACAATTCTTAAACATTACATGTGCTTTTTACGTTGCCCTTCAGAAAGCCTGGTTTCAAGTAATGAGGACCCCTGCCCTTCATGGCTGTTGGGGGTATTACAGAAATCGTACTGACTGTAACGATATCAGGTGAAGTATGATTATATGACCTCACCTCTATATACAACGAAAATGTCCCCCTTCAAACATTTTTAGAAGCAATGGCTGCCAGGGTCGGGACAGCACAAGAAATTACAGTCTGAACATGTATCTTCCTTCAGACAAAGAAGTAAAACAATATATATTGACTGCACTGATGTCTCAGCTCCCCACACCTTATTCATTTCTGGGTTATTTTAACACTCAACCCTTTGTGAAGTGGAATCAAGATTACTGACTGTGGGAAAGATGTCGAGAATGTACTAACTCAGCTCGACCTTTACCTCATAAATACAGATGCCCCTACTCATTTCCGTGTGGCACATGGTGCATACTTAGCCGTTAAGCTCTCAGTTTGTAGTCTTGGCTCCCTACCGTCTATCCACTGGATAGCTCACAGCTTCTGTGGCTGTGACCACTTCCTGCTCTTCCTGTCCCTCTCCCCAGCATCACTTATCTGGACGTTTGCGCAGATGGGCTCTTGCCAAGGCTGACTATGACACTTTACCTCCGCTACCACTGTTGGATCTCCATCGCATGGCAACATCGATGAGGTGATCCAGAACATTACTACTTTCATTGTTTCTGGCACTTAATCGGCAAACATTTGTTCCTCAGATTGGCCCCAGTGGAAAACAGTGCCTTGGTGGTCGGCAGAAATCACAGTAGTCGTTAGAGACCGTAACCAGGCCCTCAAACATCATAAACAGCACGCATTAATGGAACACCTAATCGCCTTCAAACAGATCCGTGCTTGGGTGCCTCATCTAATCGAAAGACTGAAGCAGGAATGCTGGCAGTGTAAGTGCCCACCACTGGAACACGAACCTCTCCTACCCATGTGACAGCTCAGCCTTTATGGATATCAAGCACCTGCAGGTACACCTGGGATTTTCACATGTGTATGGTGGAGAGTACAACGACAACAGACGCAATCGCAGGGCTTTTCATTGAGCATTATTCTTGAACCTCTGCATATGAAAATTATCACCCTGCCTTTAGACCCTAAAACAGCGAGTGGAATGACAACACCTGTCTTTTGCTACTTGCCACCCTGAGCCATATAACTCTCCGATCAGTGAGTAGGATTTCTCAGTCTCCTTGCAGATTCCACTGACACATCTCCTGGGCCACAACGCATCCATCACCAAATGATTAAACCGTCCTCATTCACATTGCAGCGATGTCAACTGTCCTTTGCAGTGGCGAGAGAGTATCATCGTGCCAGTGCTAAAACATGACAAGAACCCGTTAGACATAGACAGCTATCGTCCTATTTGCCTCATCAATGTTCCGTGCAAGCTGCTCAAACATATGTTGAGCCAGCAGTTGTGTTGAATCCTTGAGTCTTGGGGCTTTCTCAGGGTGGTTTTCTCCAGCGTCGCTCCACCAATGACAACTTGGTATACCTGGAGTCTGCCATCCAAACGGCCTTTTCTTGTCGTCATCAGCTTACTGTCGTTTTTTGATCTGACGTTAGCCTATGATACAACATTCTCGCTATTTTGCTCAAACAGTATCTCTGGGGGTCAGCTCCAGATTTTTACACCGAACTTCTTTGTAGCTCCGGGCTTTCAGATTTCGAGTCGATGCTCCACACAGTTCCACAAATATTCAAAAGAATAAGCTCCCACAGGGTTCCGTATTGAGCGTCCCACTCCCTCAAGTGTCTATTAATGGTAGGTACTGGGAGATGAAGAAGCTTGCACAGGATAGAGTAGCATGGAGAGCTGCATCAAACCAGTCTCAGGACTGAAGACCAACAACAACAACAACAACAACAACATGTCGTCTAGGTGATTCACTAATCTTTTCTGATACTGTATTGTGTAGTCGATTACCAGAACATAGGGACCATGCGGAGATACCTCTGCATGAAGTCACAACAGCTGATAGTAACCTGTGAAACGTCCTCAGTGCTATTAGAATGCAATCATTTATTAACAATGTTTACAAGTCGGTATTCTTCAGCACTAGTATCGATTGATTCTTTATTTAACTGCATGTCGGATTGTAGCTGATGTCTGTCGAGTCAGCTCAGCATCTGCTGGTCCAGGCGAGATGTTCTGGGCCTCAGAACTGTGGCAGTTTCCTGGCGAGCAGGTGCGGCCATTGCCCAGAGAAAAATGGTTTTATGCCTGCTGGAATGTGCTCGTTCCTACTCTGAATCCTGTGATGCCCATTGATGGGCCATCAGTGTTCACGGAGGCTTTCCGGCAGTCGTTCTTCCCGCGAACCATACGCGACGGAAACAGGAAAGGGAGGTAATGACAGTGGCACGTAAAGTACCCTCCGCCACACACCGTTGGGTGGCTTGCGGAGTATAAATGTACATGTAGATGTACACAGTGTTGATAGTCATGTGATCAGCTGATCTCGTCCCTTCTGGGCTGGTAGGTTTCTGCACCCACAAGTGCCTGGATGTTGAACAGGAATGTCAATCCGGAGAGGCGTTGTTGTAGGCTTCCATTCTGAAGTTCAGTGCTGGTAGTACTCTTCAACGTGGTCTTGTTGGCAGACCGCAACAGCAGCAAGGAGTTCATCAGGTAAAGACCGTCACCTCATGTACAAATTTGGCAAGTTCATAGCCTGTGCTGAAGCATCTAGGACATTGACTCACTGCAGGTTCACAGTCTTGACGATTTTCACTCTGCAGCGGAGTGTGCGCTGATTTGAAACTTCCTGGGAGTTAAAAATTTTTTCCGGACCGAAACTCGAACTCGGGACCTGTGCCGTTTACGGGCAAGTGCTCTACCAACTGTGATACCCAAGCACGACTCAGGCCACGTCCTCACAGCTTTACTTCCGCCAGTTCCAGTCTGGGTCCGGCACACAGTCTTAATCTGCCAGGAAGTTTCAAGTAGCATGTTATTACTGTGAACGCCATGAATCCTTTCAACCAAATCGTGTTGAGAACTGTGGGGAAGCTAGTGTGAGGCTATGATGCGAGACTAGGTTCTTATTGACCACATGTGTGCTCCTGACCCTCCTACATTCACTTAATAGGCTGTTAAGTGCTGTGTCAGTTCAAAAAATGGCTCTGAGCACTATGGGATTTAACTTTTGATGTCATCACTCCCCTAGAACAGAACTACTTAAACCTGATTAACCTAAGGACATCACACGCATCCATGCCCGAGGCAGGATTCGAACCTGCGACCGTAGCGGTCACGTGGCTCCAGACTGTAGCGCCTAGAACCGATCGGTCACGCCGGCCGGCTGCTGTGTCAGTTCCTCGGTAGATACTCTTTTGTAAGATAGTTTCTTGAATTGTGGTTTACGAGTGTGGTTGTCTAGCTTCCTTTGGCTTTCTGTTTCAGTCTCCTTTCTCGTGAATGTGTATTCTCACTCAGCAGTAGAACAGACGCCACACATTCATGAAATTAATGAGTTTTAATGTAAATTTCCAATTTCCTACATCTTATTATTCTGTGCCGTATCACCACCACCCCCGGCAATTTGGTGTTCTTGCGATGACTAAAAGAAAGGGCCACGAGACGCACGATTGCTCCATGCCAGCGGCGTTGTCTCGCAGAGCGCAGCTCCCAGCGAGGAGCGGCACAGTATCTGTGGCCAGGAGCTGGAGAGGTGAGGTGAGGCGAGGCGCTGCGGCGGGCCGGCTACTCGTCGGGCCCTCGGCCGGTGTCAGCGCGGCGCGGCGCGGCGCGGCGCTGCGAGTATCGACCGGCGCGTCGACCTGCCGCCGCCGCTGCCGACCGGGCAGGCCGCCCCCTCAGCGCACCTCGCTGTGTAAACACGCGCCGTGCCTCGGCCCGCGCCGCGCCGCGCTGCGCTGCACAAAGAACGCCTCCCCCTCTCGGCCTACCTCGGCGCGCCTCACCGCGCCTCCCGCGGCTGCAGCTGCCGGGTATTGCCGGCGCGCTGCGTCACAGCGAGGCGCAGATCGAGCGTGCACGGGGAAGGCACTGCGGAAGGCCACTGTGCGTTACGTCCCTGCTGAGAGATACACACACTCACGCAGTCCCTTTGATACAGTTCTTAATGCTGAGGGGATGGGGGAAAGGGTTTTAGAACTTTTTTTTTCAACTTTACATAAAACTGACCTATCCGTATACTGTAGCGCGTCTATTGTTAGTGCGCCTTACAGTTAGATGAACAAGACCTAGTTCTAGTTGGAATATATTGCTTTGAACATCAACTGTGGTTCCTTTGATCTAGTTGAGAGGTGGAATGAGCACCCTCTCATATTTCTATCCTACTCTGAGTAATTAGGTTTTCCTCTCTAATTGCATGTGGTGAAAATTTGCTATTCCTTCACACGCGGTCTTCCCACGCAGCGTCTCTCGTCACCCAGGTGGTCCAATGACAGGCGGGTTCTGCTGAACTTGAGAGGGTTAAGCCGACGGGTGTGAAGGAGTCGAGTGGATGCTTTCCAGGCGCCGACATTGTCATAAGAGCGGGAGTGACATGCCCACAGGGGTCTGACGGAGCGGCTGGTGTAGAGATTCCGTTACTTTGCAGAAACGTAGTGAAAACACTTTCTCGCGGGCTACCAGCGATGTGTGGGAATGACTTGTGTTCCCAGACAGTCTTGGCGGGCAAATTCCCGTGTGTTTCGCAAAATCATAACTCTGATTGGCTGGCGCAGGGGAAATTGGCGCCAAGAATCTCCATTGGTGGAATGGTAGTGCTTTGACAGTGGAGTGGAATTTTCCGCCGATTTTCGAGTTGCTCATTGGAACGTTTAACCACAGCCACTGTCGTGGTATCGGGAATGTTCTGTGTTCGGCTGGTACGGGTGCTCTTGAGAGGGTCAGCTCTCGCCTGTCGGTCGAGGTATGTTACTCTCGCTGCTCTGGACAGCCTGCCTTCCGTTGGCTGTCTATTTTTTTTTTTATTGTAACTGTTTGACGAAGTTGCTAAAGTTTCGATTTCAACGTAACTCTCCGAGTACAGTTGGCAATTAAGCGTTCTGCGTAGAAGCGGCCTATGTTGTTCGTCTTTAGCAGTTTTAGCTAAAGTTGACTGTATCGGAGTTACTATATGACTTCGCTTGTTAAAATCAATCACTGTACCGTCAGTGATTGTGTGGCGAGCCTTCTTCGTCTCTTTCAGAGGCGCATTGGTATAAGTCTTTCGTCTGGAACAACCAGACCAGGATAATTTGTTTCGGGCTATACTCGCGACATTATCATCACTGCGACAGGACGTCGAAGCAACCAGCCATCGCTTCCGGTACGCCAGATCGTGTCCTTGCAGCTAAGAAGACAGCTTGGTAACCTATGTCCGCAGTAACGGCAGATTAGAGAATTAACTCTTTCATAATCAAAGCTAAGCAGCCGGCAGCGGTGGTCTAGTGGTTCTAGGCGCGCAGTCCGGAACCGCGGGACTGCTACGATCGCAGGTTCGAATCCTGCCTCGGGCATGGATGTGTGGGATGTCCTTAGGTTAGTTAGGTTTAAGTAGTTCTAAGTTCTAGGGGACTGATGACCACAGCAGTTAAGTCCCTTAGTGCTCAGAGCCATTTGAAAGCTAAGCAGAACGCGCCTGTTTCCGCCTTTTCTTACGTGGTTCCGTCTTGGATGTTCATTGCCTGAGTTCTCACTACTGTTGCAGCAATTAATGTTGGGTTGGCTGGGTGTTTTTCTTAAGATTAGAGTTGCAAGGAATTGGCTCCACGTACCACTTGGGCATAAACGTCACAAGTTAGTTTATGGACAACTCCACCTTCACAGCATTTATTTGAGTATCCAATTTGACATATTGTAAATGTTTCATATGTTTTGTTTATTATTCTGTCTATCGGTAAAGCAACCATTTCTTTTCGCACTACGTTAATGAAACTTTCCTTTATCAAATTAAATTATTGCAGGTGCCAAACCCTTTTCTACTCCACTTTCAGGGTCGATTACAGTCAGTTTGCGTTTCTTCTTAATCAATGTGCAACAGCAAAAGTCGTAGTTAGAAAAGGGGGGCTTAGAGCATCATTTCCATATGAAGATTCTAGAAGAATTTAGTGTTGTATACACTGCTAGCCCCGGCACCTCACATAGTTTAGTTACCAGCTATAAACTTCATTGGCGCAGCATCTCATATCATCAACTATCTGCCCTCGGTTTTCATATCTATGCCCACTCCTCTGGTTATCTTACTCTACTACCTATTACGGACGACTCATCCAGCTCCAATGCACACAACCTTCGGACAGCACGTTCATTTCAGATGACCAATCAAGAGTCGAATGACATCGAAAATTCCTAAGAAATTCTTCACAGAAGTAGCTTGTTTACTTAAACTAGACCGAAATTTATAGTGTGTTTAGAGACCAGTCAACATACACGTTAAACGAACAGAATGACCTCAAAAGTCGGATATTCTTATATTATGCTGTAACAACCCATTCGTTGCTTGTCCGATTTTTGCGTGTGTTCGCCCTTGACAACAACTTAAAGAGGAATTGGGAGTGAAACTGTACACGAAAATGGATAACGCTAGTTCTAAATTTTTACTTCCAAAGATGAACGATCACGATTACTTAGCGTGATCAATGACATCAAACACATACACAAAAATAAAATAAAGCAAAAGTGTGAATCCAGGATCAACTACTGAACGTAAAAGCTCTACTGAATCACAATAATTTTATTATAACCTTCACATCAATGCTGAATAAAACACAATGAACAATTTACAAATTATCCTCCTAACTGGCATTGGCAATAACTGTGTTAAAATCGGTCCAAAACGCGAACTCTTATTATATACGAAGAACCACTACACTCCAAAGTACAGTGAAACCTCTGTGGAAACAGCAATTGAAATTGATCCAACTGTTTAACGTTACCCCTGACACAGGCCAAAAGCGGGAGCGATCTCACCGTAATATTCCTGGTATAACGGCGGTCTGCGACGGCGACGGCGCGGCCGTGTGGTCGGCGTTTGGCGTCTCGAAAATTACAATCGTATAGCATTCGAACACCAGACTGCTGTCCGTAAACGTCTCTAATTGCGAGAATGTTTCCGTCAGCAATGAGCTGGATCGGCTACTGAATCACAATAATTTTATTATAAGCTTCACATCAATGCTGACTAAAACACAATGAACAATTCACAAATTATCCTCCTAACTGGCACTGGCTATAACTGTGTTAAAATCGGTCCAAAACGCGAACTCTTATTATATACGAAGAACCACTACACTCCAAAGTACAGTGAAACTTCTGTGGAAACAGCAATTGCAATTGATCCAACTGTTTAACGTTACCCCTGACACAGGCCAAAAGCGGGAGCGATCTCACCGTAATATTCCTGGTATAACGGCGGTCTGCGACGGCGACGACGCGGCCGTGTGGTCGGCGTTTGGCGTCTCGAAAATTACAATCGTATAGCATTCGAACACCAGACTGCTGTCCGTAAACGTCTCTAATTGCGAGAATGTTTCCGTCAGCAATGAGCTGGATCGGCTACTGAATCACAATAATTTTATTATAAGCTTCACATCAATGCTGACTAAAACACAATGAACAATTTACAAATTATCCTCCTAACTGGCACTGGCTATAACTGTGTTAAAATCGGTCCAAAACGCGAACTCTTATTATATACGAAGAACCACTACACTCCAAAGTACAGTGAAACTTCTGTGGAAACAGCAATTGCAATTGATCCAACTGTTTAACGTTACCCCTGACACAGGCCAAAAGCGGGAGCGATCTCACCGTAATATTCCTGGTATAACGGCGGTCTGCGACGGCGACGACGCGGCCGTGTGGTCGGCGTTTGGCGTCTCGTAAATTACAAACGTATAGCATTCGAACACCAGACTGCTGTCCGTGAACGTCTCTAATTGCGAGAATGTTTCCGTCACCAATGAGCTGGATCGGCTAACGTCCTCTCAGAACGAGAGACCAAGAGGGGAGACGACTTGGCTAACGTCCTCTCAGTAAGAGAGCCCAGAACGGAAGACCACGATCGAGAGTCCAGAGAGATCACTTTTCGCCTTTGTTTTCTCACCGCAACTTTAACCGAGCGAATCACATCACTAGAAGCTCACAAAATACCCAGTTTGCCAGTGCCGACCAATGTACGGACTGAGAATAGAACTCTTTTCCACAATTCTTTTTCTACAAAATTTCACAGGCAAACTCCGCCCTCGCCGGCTGGGAAGTACCACAGCTGTGGGCAATAACACATTTACTGGAAGTTTTCTCCCAAGAGACCGCTCGAGATTCCTCGTCGTAGCGAACACAGATTCTTGCATTGAAAGTTTGTTATTCGGAACTCCTGGCCTGCCCCACTTGAGTTACTCGAAGGCGTAAAACTAGTGGGACATAGGTGAGAGCACGCACAGGGAAGCCCGTCCAGCTATCAACTGCTCTGTTTTGGTAAACACTTGAACACCTGCAGCCTCGCGTCCCTCTGAGGTTGGCGGCTGCTGTGGCCTCTCTAAACGGATTACAGAAATCCCCCAGTTCACCATTCATACCGTCAGGTTGTGGCCTTCGTCGGTTAGGCGGGGACGTAGCTGAGCTCTGTCTCGCGTACTGCCTTTCCGCAAAACATTATAATTACAAAATCACGGAATTCTCACGTGCCGATGCGTTTCCACATAGATTTTCTACACTGTAATTTAGAGTATTATTCCAACAAAACCTAAAGTGCCACGTTAAATGGAATCATGTAAGGTGCAAGGCCGTTGCCACCTTACAGTGCTTATATGGATATTCTATCTGCTCTTTCGGACATGTCCGAAAGACCAATCACCATATCCATATAATTATATAGTTCTGGCAACATGGGGCATGACCTTCCTCTTCTGTGCGGATGAAACCTATTATGCGAACTCTTACGGGACTTGGTAAGAATGTCTTCCACGAGTAATGAGTGTGTTGGGTAGGGACAATACGAATGTAACGTGTGGACATATGAGGTGAGAATGTGGGTTTCGCGGGAGAAGTGCGCGATATAGTCCCTGCAGTCGCACTATCCTCTGTGCCCTCGGTGGCCTAGATGGATAGAGCGTCTGCCATGTAAGCAGGAGATCCCGAGTAGAAAGTGCCATCTATTCATAATTTTTTTTGAACGGTTTCCTTTACTATGTGCCCTATAAAATTTGTATTGTTTACTCACACTTTCCTCTCTGCTTCTCTTATATACTATAATTTTTCTCTCTTCTTCAATTTATGTATAATCTGTAGTGTATGTAAAAAAAGTTTTCTTCCACTTCTGTTCCATCTATTATGCTAATGTTTCGCTCATACTGCCCACCCAACAGTGCAAACTAGACGAAGAGATCAAACCAGAATGCACCATGTGCCTTTGGCAGCGCAAGTGAATGACACACAGAAATTCGAACTCAAAATCAATTTGCCGATGCTGCATATAAATTATTATGCCTGTCCTGCAATGGTTTTACAAAAAAAAAAAGGCGACAAATGGCCATGTAAAAGGGTTCAAGAAACAACAATAAGAGAAAAACGAAAAAGAAAAGAATATACAAACGAAAACCTATAAAATGACAGTACTGTTAACAAAACTAGGAATCTAATAGGTTAATAGAATGAAATGTTTCTTTTTTAAATGTATCGGTGTTAATATATTTAAATAAATATATATAGTTACAAAAAAGGTTCGAGTCCCGGTCGGGGCACACATTTTCACCTGACCTCGTTGATATATACCAACGTCCGTCAGCAGCTGAAGGAATTAATATATAATTCTAATGTCATTCTTATATTACTTCCAGGACGTATTATTAGATAGTAATTTTAGGTTCAGTTGAAGTCTTGCCCACTGATGGTCTTGATAAACACTATTCGATATGGTGCACTTGTTGCTAATTCATTCCTGCTTTAGAAAGTCATTTTTAGGTATCTTGCCACTTGCCTCGGTTGAAGAATCCTATGCGATCCTGCACTCACCATTTATATTAGTGGACCTTTACCTTTCATCTCCATTTATGGATCTTCACCCTGTTACAAGCGTATTTTGAAAGTTTTGTTTATTAAGACTGCGGAAGTCACTTGGTTTCTACCATACAATGTGTCGATTGCGATTAGACAGACATGAACCGGTTGGTTATTATTAAACTTAACCTATTTAACTCGTTATAACACGGAAACTAATTACCCTACGAGTACCAAACTTGGTAGCATTAATGTCCACAGTATGTTTCCAATGTGTCACAGGGCCACCGTCCAGTTCCAACTATGGCCACCAGGCGACGTGATCAGTCATCGTGACTCGTAGTCTCACACACCCGACCAGTCACAGTGCACTTGCTGAAGTGTTAACACGAGCTTGGACAAAAGGAGTAGGTAATTATTGGTAAAGCTCTGTTATCTAAACAACAGTAATGCTGCAGCTGAACTTAGAGAATATCGCCGACTGAAAAAATTTCGAAAGGGTCCTCTTTCTCCACCTGCTGCGTGGAGTGTGGCGAAGTTCGATTCAGCTGGAGGAATGAGGAATGGTCGTCGCTCGGGGAAGAGGCCGATGACCGGTTGAAACACAGGTGATTGAAGAAATCGCTGTTGCTCTGGCAGGCAAAGCTTCGCCCAATTCCCGATAGTCACGCACTGCGCGTGCTGTGTCACAACAGTGGTCCACTGTACGGAAGATGCTTAGAACAATTCTCAAACGCTGTACGTACAAGATCCATATCGTACATCAGGACGCAGAACGACGTGTTGACTTCGCTCTCCACTTTCTCGCAAGGACTCAAGTTTACGAGGGATGGCTCTGGACCAGACAATGGACAGACGAATTTTTTCTCTGATGGGTGCGGAGAAAACACAGAATTGCCTGGAGTTGGGACGTTCTCTTCCATCCAGTTGCTTCGCGTCAAGTTCCTCTGTATGGTTAACGTGTCACCGTATTGTATGGCTTCACGACTACGTTCATCAATCATTGGCCCATTCTTTGAAGAGGTTGCCGGTCAAGCACCAAAGACGTGCAGTGTGACTGGACAATGTCACAGCGATATGCTTCGCCAGCACGCCATATCCGCCCTACAGGAGAAGGACGTACTGAGCGACCTTAAATGGAGGGACCATGTAAAACAGATAGTAGGAAAAGCAGACACCAGAATCAGAATCATCCGAAGAATCTTAAGGATATGTAACTCATCCACAAAATTAGTGGCTTATAAGGTGCTTGTTTGCCCGATTCTTGAGTAATGTTCAACTATTTGGGATCCCTATCACCTAGGGCTGATAGAGGAGGTAGAGAAGATCCAAAGAAGAGTGGCGCGTTTCGTCACGGGATCGTTTATCTGGTGAGAGAGCATTACGGAGATGCTAAACAAACTCCACTGGTCGATGTTATAACAGAGGCATTGTGCATCACGGAGAGAGATACTATTGAAATTTCGGGACAGCACTTTTTCAGGAGGAGTCAGACAACATATTACTTCCCCTACATACATCTCGCGTATTGACCACGAAGAGAAAATTCGAGAAATTAGAGGCAATACAGAGGCTTACCGACAATTATTCTTCCCACGCACTATTCACTAGTGGAACAGGATTGGAGGGATCAGATAGCGGTACCGAAAGTATCCTCCAGCACACATCATTAGGTGGCTTGCGGAGTATGATGTAGAAGTATGGGAAGGTGTCGAAGCTGAGTGCCTGCAGAGTGATACAACATCACTTATACATAATTTCTAATCTGTGTAATAAATGTCAGCAAGCTCTAAATGTATAAAAATGTTAGTTAATGCGGAAGAGCAGTAAAGACAAACGCGTAATATTCGCATACATTATTACTAGTGTCCTGCTTGATTCAGTTATCTCGTTTAAATGTCTGCGTATAAGGTTACAAAACGGTACGAAATGGAACGAACATGCGAAGATAGTGGTAAGGAAGGCGAATGATCGACATAAGATTATTGGTAAAATTTTGGGAAAGTGTGGTTCATCTGCAAAACAGACCGGATACTAAATACTAGTTCGACCTATTCTTGAGTTTTTGGTATCCGTGTCAGGTCGGATTAAAGGAAGACATTAAAGCAGTTCTCGACCGGACTGCTGGATTTGGAGCCTGTAAGTTCGAACAACAGGTGTTACGGAAATCTACAGGAATTTAAGTGCGAATCCCTGAGTGAAGGCGACGTTCTTTTCGAGTAACACTGTACAGAAAATTTAGAGATTCGGCATTTGAAACGGAATGAAGAACGGTTTTACTGTCGCCAAAGACATTGTGCGTGAGAAACTTCCTGGCAGATTAAAACTGTGTGCCCGACCGAGACTCGAACTCGAGACCTTTGCCTTTCGCGGGCAAGTGCTCTACCATCTGAGCTACCAAAGCACAACTCACGGCCGGTACTCACAGCCTTACTTCTGCCAGTATCCGTCTCCTACCTTCCAAACTTTACAGAAGCTCTCCTGCGAACCTTGCAGAACTAGCGCACATATCAGCGCACACTCCGCTGCAGAGTGAAAATCTCATTCTGGAAACATCCCCCAGGCTGTGGCTAAGCCATGTCTCCGCAACATCCTTTCTTTCAGGAGTGCTAGTTGTGCAAGGTTAGCAGGAGAGCTTCTGTAAAGTTTGGAAGGTAGGAGACGGATACTGGCAGAAGTAAAGCTGTGAGTACCGGGCGTGAGTCGTGCTTTGGTAGCTCAGATGGCAGAGCACTTGCCCGCGAAAGGCAAAGGTCCCGAGGTCGAGTCTCGGTCGGGCACACAGTTTTAATCTGCCAGGAAGTTTCATACAGCGCACACTCCGCTCCAGAGTGAAAATCTCATTCTGGATTGTGCGTAAGGATCACGAAGATAGAGCACGACCAATTAGGGCTAATACGGAGTCATATAGATAGTGGCTTTCCGTCGCTCTATTTCATAGTGGCACATAGAACGAAATGACTAATACTGGTACAGCGCGACTTGTTGTTATGTGCAAGGTGACAATTATTGAACGTAAATTAGATACAAACCACGGCGTGCACACACTTTATTGAACAGTGAACGTCACTACAGATATTTGAATTTAGTTCATGACATGTCCGATATGTCTGCCCTCATTGGCGATGATGTGGCGCAAACGAAAAACGAAATTCGCAATGACCAGCTGAAGTATCGGAATATCGATGCTGTCGATGACCTACTGAACGGCTGTTTTCAGATCAGCAATGGCTTGGGTTATTGCTGTACCCCTTAAAATAGCCCCATAAAAACGGGTCGCATGTGTCCAGACCCGGAGAAAACGGCAGCTAATTTTAACCCATGACAGTGGCCTCTGGGTATCCCAGAACCAGAATGCGGTCCCCAAAGTGTTTGTCTAGGACGTCAGGCACTCTCCTGCTTCGATGGGGTGGAACTCCGTCTTGCAGAAACCACATGTTATGGAAATCAGTGGCACTTTGGATAATGAGGATGAAATGATCTTCCAGAACCTTCACACACCGTTCGGTTGCCACTATGTCATCAAGGAATATCGCACCGATTATTTCGTGACTGGTCATTGCACGCCACACAGTTACCCGTTGGGGGTGAAGAAACTTTACGGTCGCGAAATGCCGATTCTCAGTCCCCCCAAACGCGCCAATTTCGCTTTATATCACGTTCAAATGGCTGAAAACAAAAAAGCGCGCGCGAATGCGATTGCTAATTCCCATCATGTCCTATGGTCAGTTGTTCAGTATTTATGACGATTTTATGTCATATAGTTCAATAATTCTCATACTGTATGTCGATGTAGATGCATCCAACAGTGGTTGGATCTTCAGCTATTTCGGCGGTGGTAAACCTATCTCGGGATCGTACCAAGATATCTAGCACTCGTTCAGATGCTAACGCTGCTAGAGAAGTCGTGTGGACTGTCCTGATGCCGCTAAAAAGTTTCTGCACGACGCTACACTTTTTCTTTGGGATTCAGAATTTTATTTTGTATCTTCTAGGGGCAATATATTAGTGTGTAACGTGAGTGCAGATGTTGTTGTTGTTGTCTTCAGTCCTGAGACTGGTTTGATGCAGCTCTCCCTGCTACTCTATCCTGTGCATGCTTCTTCATCTCCCAGTACCTACTGCAACCTACATCCTTCTGAATGTCCTTAGGTTATTCATCTATTGGTCTCACTCTACGATTTTTACCCTCCACGCTGCCCTGCAATACTAAATTGGTGATCCCTTGATGCCTCAGAACATGTCCTACCAACCGATCCTGTCTTCTAGTCGTGTCACAAACTCCTCTTCTCCCCAATTCTGTTCGATACCTCCTCATTAGCTATGTGATCTACCCATCTAATCTTCGTCATTCTTCTGTAGCAATACATTTCGAAAGCTTCTATTCTCTTTTTGTTCAAACTATTTATCGCCCATGTTTCACTTCCATACATAGTTACACTCCATACAAATAGTTTCAGAAATGACTTCCTGACACATCTATACTCGATGTTAACAAATTTCTATTCTTCAGAAACGCTTTCCTTGCCATTGCCAATTTGCATTTTATATCCTCTCTACTTCGACCGTCATCAGTTATTTTGCTCCCGAAATAGCAAAACTCCTTTACTACTTTAAGTGTCTCATTTCCTAATCCTATTCCCTCAGCGGATATTACGTACAAACGTGCAATAAATTAAGTACTAAATTAGAATTTTTAGCTTATAGTTAAAACTTTTCAGTATTCCTCGTGCTGTTAGCTTATAAAACCGAAATGATAGATTCATATCTGATACCACTTGACGATGCGACGTAAGGCCAGAGGTCCTCGCGATGCAGCCGCTCTCGCTGGGCTTGTGCGCCCCGTGGCGCGAGGCCGTGAAAGCGGATCTGGCGGAGCACTTGGCGTGGGCGGCTGCCGCGGCGCCCCGCCCATCCGTCTCGATCAGCGCTGATTTATTCGTGGGCGTCGTGGCAGCCTCTCGGCGGACGCCTGCAGGCGCACGCAGGTGCAGAGGCGGCGACAGCACACCTCTGGTGAGGGATCGCTGTGGCCGTGGGGAGCGCGTCGCCACTGTGCTGCTGCTGCATCCACTCCCGGTACGCCCGGAGAAGCTTGCACCCCCATCCTGCCTACCAGACTCTGTCGTGTATTGCACCACCCATTTATCTGAGAAGATTATATACAGTCTTCTCAGATAAATATTATAGATATACAGTCCGCCTCCATATCATAGCGGTATCGTTACCGCCTACCACGCAGGAGGCTCGGGTTCGATTCCCGGCAGCGAACTGGGTGTTGTGTGTCCTTCATCATCATTTTCATCATCATTGACCAGCAAGTCGCCGATGTGGCGTCAACTAAAAAGGACTTGCAATACGGCGGTCGAACTCCCCCAAATGGAGACCTCCCGGCCAACAATGCCATACGATCATTTACATTTCCATAGATATATAGACATTAAGGATGTATACACAGGCGTGCAAAACTTAAGGACGAAAGTAACCTTCGTATAGTCTGTTACTGCTAAGTGACATAGCTGTATGTAACTTGGACCATACGTACAGCCGGACGCAGTGGCCGTGCGGTTCTGGCGCTGCAGTCCGGAACCGCGGGGCTGCTACGGTCGCAGGTTCGGATCCTGCCTCGGGCATGGGTGTGTGTGATGTCCTTAGATTAGTTAGGTTTAAGTAGTTCTAAGTTCTAGGGGACTTATGACCTAAGATGTTGAGTCCCATAGGGCTCAGAGCAATTTTTTTGAACTATACGTACAAATAACTGCTAGAGATACTACAGAAGGTAAATGAAAGAAATAGGCCGTTTATTCAAAGACAATAACTACGTTTGTATCACCGCGCTTTGTGGTGGTCCTATGGACATTAAAAAAGGCGGGACGCGCTTCTTCGTAAGGTGTATGTTGTCCTCGACGGCGAGTGTTCGTCGGAGACTAGGGTGTCGTCAGGAGTACCCCAGGGAAGCGTGATATTACCGTTGTTGTTCCCTGTATACATACATGATTTGGCGGGTAGGGTGGACAGCAATCTGCGCTTGTTTGCTGATGATTTTGTACTGTACGATAAGATGTCGAAGTTGAGTGACTTTAGCACGATACAACAGGACTTAAACAAAATCTCCGGTTGGTGCGATAAATGGCAGCTATACATGAATGTGGAAAAATGCAAGTTAGTGCGCATGAGTAGGAAGATCAAACATGTAATTTTGGGATAGCCTGCCAGGTTGGCTGTGCGATCTAAAGCACGGCTTTCCGGGCGGGAAGGAGCGCCTGGTCCCCGACATGAATCCACCCGGTGGATTTGTGTCCAGGTCCGGTGAACCGGCCAGTCTTTGGATGGTTTTTTGGCAGTTTTCCATCTGCCTCGGCGAATGCGGGCTGGTTACCCTTATTCCGCCTCAGTTACACAATGTCGGCGGTTGCTGCGCAAACAAGTTCTCCACGTACACATACACCACCATTACTCTACCACGCAAACATAGAGATTACACTCGTCTGGAGTGAGACATTCTCTGGGGGTCCACAGGGGGCCGAACCGCACAGTAACCCTGGGTTCGGTGTGGGGCGGCGGAGGGGAGAAGCGGACTGCGGCAGTCGCCGTGGGGTTGTGGACCACTGCGGCTGCGGCGGGGACGGAGACTCTTCGTCGTTTCTAGGTTCCCGGTTAACATACAATACGTTACAATACCATGTTCCGACACAGTATTGCTAGTGTTGCTCTTAACACAATCGAGTCCTTTAAATATCTGGCGTGGATCGAGCAGAACTGTGTCAGGGAAGGCCAATGGTCGACTTCGGTTTATTTTTGAGAAAGAGTGGTTCATCTGCAAAGGAGACCGCATATAGATCGCTGATGCGACCTGATCCTGAAGACTGTTCATGTGTTCGGGATTAGTACCAGGTCGAACTGAAGGAGGACGTCGAAGCAGTTCGGAGGTGGGCTGCTTGGTTTGTTACCGGTAAGTTCAAACAACACGTGTTATGAAGTTGCATAGGAACTAAAATGGGAATCCCTTGTGGGAAGACGACGTTCTTCTCGAGAAACAGTATTGAGAAAATTTGCGCTTAAGGACTACGAAGATAAGAAACGAGGAACTGGGACTCACACGGAAGCATCAAGACGGCCGTTGGCCCCTCACTCTATTCGTTAGTGGAACAGACAGGGAAATAAAAAGTAGTGGTAGGGGGGGGGGGGTGTACCCTCCGCCACGCACCATACGATGACTTGGAAAGTACCTGTGTAGAAGTAGATGTAGATGTTTGATCACCGTGGACTGAAATGCATGATATGCAACATGTTCCGATTCTGTCATATGGTTGGTGAAAGGTCATTGTTGTAAGGCATTCCATCCCTACACTAGCGCGGTTGACAATTGCTGAATGGCCATTCATACATGTAGACGTACTGCAATACGTCTCCCCGACACATCCCACACATGATCGATGGAACGAGCAGGCCAGCAATTCGCTAAATTTCATCTCGTTCCAAAAGCTCATTCAGCTGCGCAATTGGATGCGGTCATGATTTTTGATTAATAATTGCGAAGTCCGGGCCGAATGCACCTCTGAAAAGACACACATGGCAAAGGAGTACAGTGTCGCAATACCGTGTTCAAAATTGTTCAGATATGTACCCCGATGCAGCATTATGCCTTCCCAGACATTAACGCCTGGAACAATGAAATGGTAGTGTTAGACAATACAGGAGTGTTTTCATAGCGCGAGAGATTGGAATAAGTATTGCAGCCAAGAACATTGTCGAAAATGCTGGTTTTGGTGATGTGGGTGTTAGGATGGTTCAAATGGCTCTGAGCACTATGGGACTCAACTGCTGTGGTCATTAGTCCCCTAGAACTTAGAACTACTTAAACCTAACTAACCTAAGGACATCACACACATCCATGCCCGAGGCAGGATTCGAACCTGCGACCGTAGCAGTCTCACGGTTCCAGACTGCGCGCCTAGAACCGCGAGACCACCGCGGCCGGCGGTGTTAGGATGTTGGAAAGTATATTGTTGCATGGACGTACTAACTTCCAAATTAACGAATGCACCCAGCATTCAACGTTCTTCTGACACAACGCGCTACCGCATCGAACAGCGCACGGGGAGAATATTGGGTGAATGGACTGACCTGCCCTTTCCACTGACTTAAACAGGAGCGAACTCATTTGGGGTACGTTGGTTTGATTATGACATTTGGTTTGTGGGGCGATCAATTGCACGGTTATCAGCGCCCGTACAAAGTCCACATTTTTACACAGTCCAATCTTTTCACAGTCCAACCGAGCCACTGTCACTAATGATGATGATGATGATGATGATGATGACGATGATGATGAAATGACTAGGACAACACAAACACCCAGTCCCGGGGCAGAGAAAATCCCCAAACAGGCGGGAATCGAACCCGGGATACCACGATCCACAGGCAGCAACGATAGCCACTAGGCCACGAACTGCGGACAAGGGTACATTGGAGATTTCTATTGCAACACGTCCAAGTGCACCAGAGATCATCAAGAAATTGCCAACCTCGTTGGTGAAGGAATGGAACGCTTGCCACAAGTTACCAATCTTGTGGCCCGTATGTGAGCGCTTGGCAGATCATTCAGTGCCGTCCGAAGAGACCACATGCCCTATTAAGGTCTCGCTCGCCTTTTGTAATATCCTGGGGACCATCATAAATTGCGGTGACTTCAACGTAATTCTTCTCATAGCGTATTTCCTTCAGTTGCCTTCTATACTATGCTATACTATACTGTAGTCTTTATATTCATGGGTGGCCCAAGTATCATCGGAATATATTTGGCATTGACAAATGATGCGAAAGTTACTTCATACCTTAAATTTGCTCACCATTGTGCAATTTATAGACTCGCGAGGTGAGGACTATTTGTGCATAGATGAAGTCACGGAAGCAACGATGGCCCGGAAAAGTAGTGCATGAATAGCACGTGTAATGAACTTCTAAAATACGGAGGAATTTCTTTCCACAGTAGGTTGCCAGTTTTATTTGATGTACTCAATATGTCGTGAAAATAAGTTTCGTAACAAGAGCATACCAATTTTCGTAGCAAGAACGTGTCAACAAGCAAAAGTTATATCACTGCTCAAAAGAAGAGATAACAATAACTGCCAGAAGTATAGAGGGATTGGCTTCGTGTAAGCAGCATGCAAGCTTACGCTAGGAACTTGAACAGCGGAACAAAAGCAATATCAGAATGTTTATTAAGACAGGAAGAAATGGGTTTCCGTAGAGAAAGGTTGGCAACAGACGCAGTATTTGTGATAAAACAGATCACTGAGAAAACATGCAGAGTTTAATCGAGAGAAACACTTAGCATTTGTTGATCTGGAAGAAGCACGATGTAAACCGAGAGAAACTATGGAGCATGAAGACGTTTAGTAGTTAGTAGCCTACACAAAAATGGAGGAGAGTATTACGAATTTGCTTACTCACATGTACATTGGTGGGAGCTGTACGATTACATTGAAGTCTAAGGCCATGGTCGTGATTGTCCGAAAGTAATCACCACAAAGAAATGGTTATTATCGCAACAGTGACGGATATTGAAGGAAAATAAAGCAGCATACGGAATGAACAGTTCGACAGAATGAAGGGCAGCTATGCGATAGCTTGAAGAAATCTGGGACGGCCAAGGAAGCATGTCACTATTTCCTGTTCCGAATGAGCTGGGCAACTGTCATGCAGCTGAAGCCACTAATTGATTATTAGATCCTGTGGAGTTACGAAACTAAGCAGATGTTGATTGCTAGGTTTCATCCGCTGATCCAAATAATATCAGATATTTTCTATGACAGTCAGACTGGATGGTTGACCAGGTCCATCTAGGTGTGTGAGTGTGCCTGAGTGTTCAGCAAGGCTGCGACGTGAGCGTGCAGGCCGATGAACACGGCTGTGGTCATCTGGAAAGATGGGAGTGCTCACAGCAAACTCCTCATGAAGATGGAGAAAAAACAGCAATTCGTGATCAATCACGGTAACTTGAATTATCGGGCACAAACTATAATGCGAAAAGCACTCCCATCACAATGCAGAACTACTTCTGGCCTAAACTACATGTAAGGAGGTCAAGACTCAATCGCCCAATGACTTTGAAAATAGAATTCTGTCAACCGATCTAAGAAAAATCCCTGAGAAGGTTTGGTTTTAGGTAAAATCAATAAGCGATTCGAAATCCTTTATTCAGTCACTGAGTGGCCATATTGGCACCGAACAGGAGATATCAGTGACACGGGCGAATTACTGAATTCAGTCTTCCAGAATTGTTTCACTGCGGAAGATCGTAACAGAGTGCCTTCTATCAATCAGCGTACGAAATTTGAAAGGACAGACACTAAAATAGACGATCGTGGAGTATAAAGGCAGCTACAGTCGCTTACGGTAGTAGTGGAAAAGCATCAGTACCAGAAGAGATACCTATAAGATTCTACAAATGTTATACGAAAGAACTTGCTCTCTTTGTAACAGAAATTTCTCGTATGTAATACTGGTGCAAAGAAGAGTACCTACCGCCAAGCTGAAAAGTGCAACTCATTCCCGTTTTTAAAAACGGTGTTACGACAGATGCACATAATTACAGGCCTACATCGTTGAGGTCAATCTGTTGCAGAATTATGGGACGTGTTTTATGCGCAATAATCATAACATTTTTGGAGAATGAAAACCTATTCGGTGAAAATCAGCATGGATTCCGCATCAAAGATCTTGAGAAACTCAACTCTCCGAGTTCCTCTGTGGGATCCACAGCGCTTGGGGTGAAACATACGCTCTGCGTACGTGTACGCATGTACGCAACATCCGCGTGGATCTGACACTCAAAGTCAGTGTTGCCTCTTTACTAATTTTTGTAGATAATTACGGTCGTCGTTCTAAAAATTCTCGTGGTCCAGCAGTCTGTACATGGTCGTGTACGAACTTGAGTTCTTCGGACTTCTTCGCTGCTTCTGGTGCTAGGAGAAAGAAAATTTTTCACTACTTAACACAACTGACAATCTGTTTACTCCTTTTTTCAATGATTCTTCTACATTTGAGGAAAATACAGAGATGCTTTTCAATAACGTTCTGAGTAACGACAATTAAGCAACTCAATATACATGGAACAATTCAGGCAACATCAATGATTACAGCAAGTCAATACCCAGACGGCTTTCGTCTTGTTCCATCCCTTGACAATGTCTGTAAGCCTCCTGCTCTGAGGAGTTCAACGCACCTTCCATAAGTGCAGTTACAGCACCACACATCATTCACAGACAGTGACACTTTTTTTATCTCCTTGCGGATTTTGGGCAACGCGTGCCGATTTAATGTCCGCACCATCTGCACATACGGATATGAGGGTGCGGACACTAGAATTTTTCTTTTTTTCCAGCCATTTGCGCTACACGAAGTTAGCATAGAAGACGACCACCTTTCGCTGCTGTATGAAACCACAGTGGAGCATTATATTCTAAAGAACATCACGTCATACTACAATCTTCCCCCACTAACACAAAAGATGTTGTTTATCATTTCTAAAACTATAAGTATTTTCATATATACACTCCTGGAAGTTGAAATAATAACACCGTCAATTCATTGTCCCAGGAAGGGGAAACTTTATTGACACATTCCTGGGGTCAGATACATCACATGATCACACTGACAGAACCACAGGCACATAGGCACAGGCAACAGAGCATGCACAATGTCGGCACTAGTACAGTGTATATCCACCTTTCGCAACAATGCAGGCTGCTATTCTCCCATGGAGACGATCGTAGAGATGCTGGATGTAGTCCTGTGGAACGGCTTGCCATGCCATTTCCACCTGGCGCCTCAGTTGGACCAGCGTTCGTGCTGGACGTGCAGACCGCGTGAGAAGACGCTTTATCCAGTCCCAAACATGCTCAATGGGGGACAGATCCGGAGATCTTGCTGGCCAGGGTAGTTGACTTACACCTTCTAGAGCACGTTGGGTGGCACGGGATACATGCGGGCGTGCATTGTCCTGTTGGAACAGCGAGTTCCCTTCCCGGTCTAGGAATGGTAGAACGATGGGTTTTATGACGGTTTGGATGTACCGTCACTATTCAGTGTCCCCTCGACGATCACCAGAGGTGTACGGCCAGTGTAGAAGATCGCTCCCCACACCATGATGCCGGGTGTTGGCCCTGTGTGCCTCGGTCGTATGCAGTCCTGATTGTGGCGCTCACCTGCACGGCGCCAAAAACGCATACGACCATCATTGGCACCAAGGCAGAAGCGACTCTCATCGCTGAAGACGACACGTCTCCATTCGTCCCTCCATTCACGCCTGTCGCGACACCACTGGAGGCGGGCTGCACGATGTTGGGGCGTGAGCAGAAGACGGTCTAACGGTGTGCGGGACCGTAGCCCAGCTTCATGGAGACGGTTGCGAATGGTCCTCGCCGATACCCCAGGAGCAACAGTGTCCCTAATTTGCTGGGAAGTGGCGGTGCGGTCCCCTACGGGACTGCGTAGGATCCTACGGTCTTGGCGTGCATCCATGCGTCGCTGCGGTCCGGTCCCAGGTCGACGGGCACGTGCACCTTCCGCCGACCACTGGCGACAACATCGATGTACTGTGGAGACCTCACGCCTCACGTGTTGAGCAATTCGGCGGTACGTCCACCCGGCCTCCCGCATGCCCACTATACGCCCTCGCTCAAAGTCCGTCAACTGCACATACGGTTCACGTCCACGCTGTCGCGGCATGCTACCAGTGTTAAAGACTGCGATGGAGCTCCGTATGCCACGGCAAACTGGCTGACACTGACGGCGGCGCTGCACAAATGCTGCGCAGCTAGCGCCATTCGACGGCCAACACCGCGGTTCCTGGTGTGTCCGCTGTGCCGTGCGTGTGATCATTGCTTGTACAGCCTTCTCGCAGTGCCCGGAGCAAGTATGGTGGGTCTGACACACCGGTGTCAATGTGTTCTTTTTTTCTATTTCCAGGAGTGTAGCTAATAAGAATGATATTTACCCCTTTCGTATAATTCATATCTAAGAATCTAAATACTCTATAGTTATATTTTTAATACAATTCAAAAATTAAGTCTGCAATACCAATAATACCTGTTTCCTCCAGTGTACAGAAAAGGGCTTATCAAGTACCCTTGTCAAGAATTACTTATATTCATGAGAGTTCTATACTATTCCTTCATAATTATATATTTTTTGTTGCATTATTCAGGATATTACTTGTAGTCTTTTCATGTAAATTCTACTACTACAGCAAATTTCATATTTGGTATTTGGTATAAATCTCTTAGATACATCCGGCGTTTAGTGCCTTAGGATCCTAATAAATCACCTGTGTACTTCGTGATCTGTGTATGTTACTATCCCTTAACGAGTTCAGAAACTTCTTCGTCAACTTGACCAATATCCACTAGAAAGACTTTCATTAGATTAACAAGTAGCTTCCTTTACTTACGTAAATGCTCCTAATATATCACCTAACTTTCAGCATAAAGATGCAGTCCATTTAATTTTAATGTACCTGACCCACTGTATGTACTACCCACCCATGGATTTGGCTATCCGTTTCTACTTACTTCATTCGTAATGTGGTGGACTTCACTTTATATTACACATCACCTGCACATTATCTAATTCTGTTACTTTGCAGCATTATGTGAAGAAGCTCCTTTACTGTACTTAGATTCCAACCCAAATCCCTTGCCACTCAAGGTTTATTTGTTTTATTTTTTTATACCATATTATGTACACCCAAGCTCACTTCCACTAAATTCATTCAGTAAATTCGCCTCTGCATGATAGAGATTTGCTTCTCACAGCTCTATAGAACTATGTTTCCCGAAAATCCTCGACTTCATTTTACCTTCCGTCAAAACAGTTACACTGCCCTCAGTATTCAGAAGGACAGTTTCTCAATCTTCATATTTTCATCATTCTCAGATGCCAAGCCGTTAATATCTACCTGGCCTCTCACTATGCCTCACTCTTTAATTATCTATTATTACTTTGGCGCAAGTTATCGCATCATGTCCTTCACTACTGTCGCATTTTGCGACTCGTTCTCTTCCCCAGAAAGTGTAACGCGTCTAAACTCTGCAAACAAAATATTTGTCCAACTGTCAATGCTTGAATCATGAATTCTTCATTCTCTGGGGCTCCTGTGAATACGTGTTTGCCGGCCGCGGTGGGCTAGCGGTTCTAGGCGCTCAGTCCGGAACCGCGCGACTGCTACGGTCGCAGATTCGAATCCTGCCTCGGGCATGGATGTGTGTGATGTCCTTAGGTTAGTTAGGTTTAAGTAGTT
Source organism: Schistocerca gregaria (assembly GCF_023897955.1). NCBI lineage: Eukaryota > Metazoa > Arthropoda > Insecta > Orthoptera > Acrididae > Schistocerca > Schistocerca gregaria. Next base: position 399,173,847 of record NC_064922.1, read on the forward strand.
CTAAGTTCTAGGGGACTGATGACCACGGATGTTAAGTCCCATAGTGCTCAGAGCCATTTGAACCATTTGAATACGTGTTTAACAAGTCATGTTGCAGTTTCACCTTCGGACCACTGGGAAGGTAATCTCAACACACCTCTATTGAAAAGCGTGAAGAAAGAGACGTTCAAAACAAAGAAAAACAATGTAGTTACCGTTGATTCGTTGTCTTCATCTGTGGTAGAAGAATAATTCAAACACTTTTATTTTATACGATGTTGATAAACCATAAAACGTTTCCGAGAAAAGAAAATGAAAAAGCTACATATGGCATATGTACTTCTAACACAGTTAGAACATGTTAAAGTCATGTATCTTCAATACTTACACTAATTAAGAATCGTGAATTCATCCATGTTTCAGATATGTTAGTCATATACATTTAACTGCAGGACTTACTCTGGTCAGTGTCTGCAATACACAGGGTGAGTCACTGTTGCCACCAAGAACAACTGCGAAAATATGATAGGAGCTGAAACGTTGGTGGGACAAAAGTTGCATGGGACAACGGGGTCCATAATATGACGTTGGTTTTTTGTTGCTAGGGATTCAAAGTTGTTTTTTTTTTTTATGCTATAGTTTGGTACTTATTTTCTGATAGCGGCTATCTAAACGAATCCAATGATGTGTAAAATTAAGGTCTTTGACGGTGAACGAATGTCACAAAGGTGTCATGAACGCCCATTTACAGAAGGTGTTCGAGGTGATGACCATTGGTATTAATGTAGAGCAGCAATGTTCTTATCATCAGTTGAGTGGTATTCCTTATCACATCGTCACTTATCGAAGCACATGCTCTGACGATTCTCTCTCTCATACCTTCAGCTGTAGTTGGAACGTCTTTATAAACAATGTTTTTTACGAATTCCTGCAAGACAAATTCCAGAGGCGTCAAGTCTGACAAACGATACGGCCATGACACATCTGCTCCGCGTCCAGCCCAACGATTTGGGAATTGTCTCTGCAATCCATTTCTAGCCATCAGCTAAAAATGTGCAGACACCCTTCGTGTTGATACCACATTCTGTTCTTGTTCCTAAACGTATTTCTCCCATTAACAGACCTAACGTTTCTTGCAGGGATTTGGTGTACTTCCTAACATTAATTAAGATTTCATTCGATGAATTACGGGCCTATAGTTCTGTCCTCCAGAATCCCACACCATATATTCACCGACCATGGTTTTTAGTGTGCAGCTTGCCGCAGCCAACATGGATTTTCAGTTGCCCAATAATGCATGTTATGCAAATCAACATTCCCATGGTTCGTGAATGTAGCCTCGTCAGCAAATAAAATCATATTAAGAAATGTGTCATCGCTCTGAATTTGAAGTTGAGCCCATCGGAAGAATTCAGTGCGACACATACAATCCGCACCAGTTAATTATTGGTGGAGACTGATACCGTTAGGATGTTATTTATGGCGATGCAGAACGCGAACAAAACTACTGTGGCTCATGCCAGATTCCCTTTCAAACTAGCATAAGAATATCAAACCACAGTGGCAAGCGTACCAATTTCCGTTCCCTCCTTAGTAGCTTTCCTTCGCCGGATATGTTTCCGATTCGTTAAAGATCCATTTGTTCCCAATTTATCATACTCATATTTAAATGTACGAGAGAGAATTGTCAGAACATGTGCTTCGGTAAGTGCTGAAATGATAAGGAATACCACTCAATCCATGATAAAAAGATCGCAGCACTGCATTGATACCAATGGTTATCAATCTGAATACCTTCTGTAAATGGACGTTCATGCCACCTATGTGACCTTCATTGACCTTCAGGGACCTTACTGTTACATATCATTGGATTCGTCTCAATAGCCGCTATCAAAAAATAAGTACCAAACTACAGCATCCCATTTACAAAAGCGAAGTTGACCTTCGTATCTCTGACGCGACCCCAGCTAGCAACAAAAAACGTCATATTATGGCTCCCGTTGTCCCATGCAACAATTTGTCCTACAAACGTTTAAGCTTCTACCATACTTTCGGAGTTACTGACTCACCCTGATAAGGAATTCTCTGTTACTGATGTTAATTTACTCTATTTATGTTTGCACTCGATAAGATGGTACCCCAGAGATCTTACTGTAAGTATATTAATTGGTGTAGGCTGACAGACCAATGCGGATAAAATAGAGACCGATTAATCAGTTCTTACATCTTTTAATCATATCGACCTCGTATAGTCCTTTAACCTGCCCATTTGCTGGATGTCGCAGAAATACTGTCTTAATGTGCGTTTACACCTGTCGATCTAGTGCTTAGTCGCTGTGCGCCAGGGCTTGCTCCACACAAATGTAGAGGACCACATGTTGGTGCATACCTCTTACTCAACATGTACATGTGAGTGATTCCATTCACATGTTCACACTGTGCGTTTCTGCTTCCATGTGGGGTAACGTACAACGGCATGGCGACTAGTTGCAAGGTCAATAGGGTGACGAACATCGACTATTTTATATGGTCTCACACAATGGTGAACAAATTTTCAGTCTCCCTTTCCAAACTACAACTCTGAGAATGTGATTTTACTGGTACTAACGCACCTATGTATAAGTGAAGAGCAACTTCCTTCTGATTATGGGTCTTTAGTCCATTTTCAGAATCAAATTGGTCAAGTGTTAATTTTTCCTGCGTGCTAGATGACAAAAACATCTTCTTTAAAGTATATTCAAAATCGTTCCAAAATCTGAAGTCTTCAGAAAGGGCTCTGACCCATTCTGTTGCATCTCCTATTAAACAGCCTAATGCTAAATCTATTTTTCGTGGGTCTTTCCGCTTAGTTGCTAATGTTCTAGAAAATCTTCGTAAGAAATAAACGAAATATACTTCATCCTCCGGTTTAAATTTAGGAAATAGCTTGTATAAATTAGAACCTGATCCTAACTGGGTTTCCTTCAAGAAGTTTCTAGACACACCTATCCTAGCATGGTTTCCTTTTTTTCAATATCTTATAGTGTTTTCTCTAAGCCTCCTACTGTTTTCGAAATTCTTCTTCTTATTGTTGTTGGGCAATTCTATCCACAGAAGTGGTATGTCCACTAGAAGATTCCACATTGTTCTGTACCTTTCGCTCTAAGAAATATAGCAGTCTTTTCTCAAGACAGGTTAGGTGGTACCAGGAATTAATACCCCCTAGTTATCTTGAGTTTCAGCTTTTTCTTGCGTCTTTTAAATTTCCTTGCTTGCTGCTTGAACACTCCCTTCGATCTCTGTAAAATAGCGTATAAGTTAAGTAGTCAGTATAGTATCTGCTCTTTCTGGTAGACTTTTCGTTAAAGCACCGACTTTATTTTCTAAAGAATCTACTCTCTTTTCTTGTATGGTTATACGAGACCGAAATTTTGTTGTAATGGTTCCCTCTACTTCCTTATTTATGTTTAATATATACTGCTGCTTAATATATCTTCGTTTTTTCAACTTGACGGATTTGTACACACGTTAAGACAATGGGCTAATGGAGTGTGACCACCTCTGGGAGCAATACAGGTCCGACTGCGATGGAGCATGCTGGGAATGTTGTCATCAATTTGATGCTCAGGCAGTAACGCCCATTCCTCCTGCAGAGCTGCTCGCAAATCTTGGAGAGTGGTTGGCGGATGTTGACGTGATGTTGTCTCGTTAGTGTATTCCAAATATTCTGTGTGGGATTGAAATCGGGAGAGCGAGCAGGCCGTGCCATGCGTGCAACATTTTCCGTTTCCCAAGGAAACATCAAGCACCCGCTCTCTATGAGGCCAAGCATTATCGTCCATCAGTACGAAGACTGGGTTCACACCACCTCGAAGCAACCACACACGAGGTTATACGATCTCGTCACAATACCTGACAGCCATTAAACCTTGCCGATTCACCCATGCCATTAATGAAGAGATCTTCGAGTGGTCAACATAAACTCTGTCTACTGCATTAGCAATCCTCCTCGATATCTCTCTCTTTACACAATGCTTCGATCCACATATCGTGTTCCACGCTACTTCCAGATGCGAATACTTGGCGGATCAATCTCCAGACAAAATCGGGACTGACCTGTCAAAAGAACATTGGCCCACTGCTCGGCGTTCAGGTAGCATACTGATGAATCCACTCTAGACGTTCCCTTTAGTGAAGGCGCATCAGAGGTACACACACAGTAGATTTCTGGCAACAAAGCCCACTCTACCGTAGCTTTCTGCACACCATTTGCCTTGAAAAAACACGTCCAGTGCATGCTGCGAGATAAAATGCCAGCCGCAGTCCAGAACTAAGGCGTTACCGTTGTAACCTTACAGCCATATAACACTCCTCTCTTTCTGACATCACACATGGTCGGCACCGTCCTGATATTCGGGATTCTGTTTCGATTTGTATAAATCGTCGCCATATCCGATAAACACATGAAGCTAACGGGCCCATTCTTCTTACAGCCCTCAATCTCAGAGAGTCTGGTAGGCGTCTTCTTTGTGCTATAACTCCTCATCTGTGACTGTATACACAACGATTGTGGATGTGTTGCTACCCGGCACCGACTACCTCGTTTGATAGTTGCCCTGACGTCATCGGCGAGGTTGTCCATTGACCGGAATGCCACCTTCCGTGCAGAACATGACTGTGCGGACATCTACATCTACATCTACATCTACATCCATACTCCGCAAGCCACCTGACGGTGTGTGGCGGAGGGTACCCTGAGTACCTCTATCGGTTCTCCCTTCTATTCCAGTCTCGTTTTGTACGTGGAAAGAAGGATTGTCGGTATGCTTCTGTGTGGGCTCTAATCTCTCTGATTTTATCCTCATGGTCTCTTCGCGAGATATACGTAGGAGGGAGCAATATACTGCTTGACTCTTCGGTGAAGGTATGTTCTCGAAACTTTAACAAAAGCCCGTACCGAGCTACTGAGCGTCTCTCCTGCAGAGTCTTCCACTGGAGTTTATCTTTCATCTCCGTAACGCTTTCGCAATTACTAAATGATCCTGTAACGAAGCGCGCTGCTCTCCGTTGGATCTTCTCTATCTCTTCTATCAACCCTACCTGGTGCGGATCCCACACTGCTGAGCAGTATTCAAGCATTGGGCGAACAAGCGTACTGTAACCTACTTCCTTTGTTGTCGGATTGCATTTCCTTAAGATTCTTCCAATGAATCTCAGTCTGGCATCTGCTTTACCGACGATCAACTTTATATGATCATTCCATTTTAAATCACTCCTAATGAGTACTCCCAGATAATTTATGGAATTAACTACTTCCAGTTGCTGACCTGCTATTTTGTAGCTAAATGATAAGGGACCTATCTTTCTATGTATTCGCATCACATTACACTTGTCTGCATTGAGATTCAATTGCCATTCCGTGCACCATGCGTCAATTCGCTGCAGATCCTCCTGCATTTCAGTACAATTTTCCATTGTTGCAACCTCTCGATACACCACAGCATCATCTGCAAAAAGCCTCAGTGAACTTCCGATGTCATCCACCAGGTCATTTATGTATATTGTGAATAGCAACGGTCCTATGACACTCCCCTGCGGCACACCTGAAATCACTCTTACTGCGGAAGACTTCTCTCCATTGAGAATGACATGCTGCGTTCTGTTATCTAGGAACTCCTCAATCCAATCACACAATTGATCTGATACTCCGTATGCTCTTACTTTGTTCATTAAACGACTGTGGGGAACTGTGTCAAACGCCTTGCGGAAGTCAAGAAACACGGCATCTACCTGTGAACCCGTGTCTAAGGCCCTCTGAGTCTCGTGGACGAATAGCGAGAGCTGGGTTTCACACGACCGTCTTTTTCGAAACCCATGCTGATTCCTACAGAGTAGATTTCTAGTCTCCAGAAAAGACATTATACTCGAACATAATACGTGTTCCAAAATTCTACAACTGATCGACGTTAGAGATATAGGTCTATAGTTCTGCACATCTGTTTGACGTCCCTTCTTGAAAACGGGGATGACCTGTGCCCTTTTCCAATCCTTTGGAACGCTTCGCTCTTCTAGAGACCTACGGTACACCGCTGCAAGAAGGGGGGGCAAGTTCCTTCGCGTACTCTGTGTAAAAGCGAACTGGTATTCCATCAGGACCAGCGGCCTTTCCTCTTTTGAGCGATTTTAATTGTTTCTCTATCCCTCTGTCGTCTATTTCGATATCTACCATTTTGTCAACTGTGCGACAATCTAGAGAAGGAACTACAGTGCAGTCTTCCTCTGTGAAACAGCTTTGGAAGAAGACATTTAGTAATTCGGCCTTTAGTCTGTCATCCTCTGTTCCAGTACCATTTTGGTCACAGAGTGTCTGGACATTTTGTTTTGATCCACCTACCGCTTTGACATAGGACCAAAATTTCTTAGGATTTTCTGCCAAGTCAGTACATAGAACTTTACTTTCGAATTCATTGAAAGCCTCTCGCATAGCCCTCCTCACGCTGCATTTCGCTCCGCGTAATTTTTGTTTGTCTGCAAGGCTTTGGCTATGTTTATGTTTGCTGTGAAGTTCCCTTTGCTTCCGCAGCAGTTTTCTAACTCGGTTGTTGTACCACGGTGGCTCTTTCCCATCTGTTACGATCCTGCTTGGCACATACTCATCTAACGCATATTGTACCATGGTTTTGAACTTCGTCCACTGATCCTCAACACTGTCTGTACTTGAGACAAAACTTTTGTGTTGAGCCACCAAGTACTCTGAAATCTGCTTTTTGTCACTTTTGCTAAACAGAAAAATCTTCCTACCTTTTTTAATATTTCTATTTACGGCTGAAATCATCGATGCAGTTTGTATGGTTTGTATGGTTATACCGTGAATTAGACACGAGACGGTGAACTTGGGGTGTGTTGCTTTAATTTTGGACACCAGTGTTTATTCTTCTTATTAACTCACTCTAGTATTTAGTAATGTTTGCATCTTTTATCATTAGGTAGCAATGTGTTAGCAAGTCAATTCCTGAAGCCTTTTAGGTATTCCCGATGGTGCTCCAGATCCCATTGCTTTCGCTTCCGGCGCACGTGTAACTACTGGTAAAAATTAATTCTGTTATAATTTAAGGTTACAGTAGAAGTAAGTAACCATAATTAATCGAAACAAAATTATGAAACGAAATCTACTGTTTCATTTGTCACAAAGTTTCACCACCAGTACTGTGGAAATAAAATGTTCATTTTCAGCTCACTGGGTGAAGTGAACTGCGTGCTGTTTGTTGACAGCAAACAGCCGATGCGTTGGCGACGTGCAGCTGACTATCGGTGTGTTCTGTTGGCCTTAGGCTGCAGCTGTCTGCGATTCCAAGTGGAGTAGTATCAGGCTGCTGGCAGCCCACTGCCGCAGGGTCGGCGAAGTGATGTCGTCAATTACCGAGTCGAACATCTCGCTCTCAAATTTATGTTGCGAAGTACATAGTAGGCAGTTGATAGTTGTGATGCATGTATGCCGTTGCAGTAATTCTGGGTGGTGTTCAGAGCTTCCCAGCATTACTGCATTCTTCAGATTACACATTACTTCATTCAATATTCTTGAAAATAATTTTGGGTAACTTACCTTCTCTAATGCGTCAAAATTTGGGTCACATTGTATCGTGTGCACATTACAGGCTCTCAAGTTGATTATTTGCTGCTCATAACAAGAGCTCGTTTTTGCTAAATATCTTGTTAAAATCTCTTCAAAATTTATTCAATTTTGTTTATAATTTACTTATTCATTTATTTTCCTTTCAGTCATACACCACGCTTCCGACTCAATGTGTGGTTGCCACATGCGGTGAAAGGTACGCCGTGGGTAGTTTGTGTGTGTGTGTGTGTGTGTGTGTGTGTGTGTGTGTGTGTGTGTGTGTGTGTGTGTGTGTGTGCGTGCGTGGGTGCGTTCGTGCGTGCGCAGTCGTTTTAAAAGTTTTCCTGGTTCAGCTATTCTTTAGAACGGACATGTACGAACATTCTCAATAATGACAATTACTTAACTCAGTACACTTGGAAGCATTTCAGGCAACATCTACGATCAGAGTCAGTCAGTCCAAGACAGTCCTCATTTGTTTCGGCCCTTGACAATGACGGTGACTCTGTCACTCTGAGAAATAACCATTTGTACGGGCACAGCACCAACGTCCTTTTTCGCATTTCCTTGCGGATTGTGGGCGCCGCGGGTCCATGTATCAAATGCTTAAAATGGCTCTGAGCACTATGGGACTTACTATCTGTCAACAGTCCCTTAGAACTTAGAACCGCTTAAGCCCAACTAACCTAAGGACATCACACACATGCATGCCCGAGGCTGGATTCGAACCTGCGAACGTAGCGGTCACGTGGTTCCACACTGTAGCGCCTAGAACCGCTCGGCCACAACGGCCGGCTGTCCATTTATCGTCCGCACCATCTGAATTTACAGATATGCAAGTGCGCACACTGCATTGTTTTCTTCACTCATTTACGCTACGCCAAGTTAATCTAGAACAAGACGACCTTTCACTAGTGTACGAAACCACAGTAAAGCATGAACATCACGTTACACTATCGATTTCCCCCCTTAACGCCTAAGACTTCATGTACCATTTATGACAAGTAGCTGAAAACTGTATTTACCTTAAAGTACCTAATAGTAACTGTCCAGAGCGACCTTAAGTGAAATGACCACATTACACAAATAGTAGAAAAGGCAGATGCCAGATTGAGATTCATAGGAAGAATCTTAAACAAATGTTGTGTATCCACGGAGGAATTGGCTTACAAGACGCTTATTCGATAGATCCTTGAGTCCTGTTCATCAATATGAGAGCCTTACGAGGCGTGAAAGATGGGTAGTGAAGATCCAACGGAGAGCGGCACTTTCCGTTTCAGTTTATTTAGCCAGTGCGAGAGCGGTTCAGAGATAGTCAACAAACGCCAGTGACAGGCGTTATGGGGAGAGCGTTGTGCATTGCGGAGAGGTTTACTATTATTTCGAGAGAGCACTTTCCGGGAAGAGGCGGACCTCATATTACTTACTCCCACATACATATCGCTAAATGATGACGAGAAAATGCAAGTCATTAGAGCCAATACAATCATTCTTCCCTCGCACCTTTCGCAAGTGAAACAGTGAAGAGGGATAAGTTAGTGGTTCCAAAAGTACCCTCAGCACACTGGCACGTAGCTTGTGAAGTGTGATGTAGACGTCGAACTACACTATGTGATAAAAAGTATCCGCACAACTGGCTGAAAATGACTTACAAGTTCGTGGCACCCTCCGTCGGTAATTCTGGAATTCAATATGGTGTTGACCCACACTTAGCCTTGATGAAAGTTTCCACTCTGGCAGACATACGTTCAATCAGATTCGGGAAGGCTTCTTGGGGAATTACAGCCCAATCTTCACGGTGTGCTACACTGAGGAGAGTTATCGATGTCGGTCGGTAGGCCATGGCACGAAGTCGGCGTTCCAAAACAACCCAAAGGTATTCCATGTGATTCAGGTCAGGACTCTGTGCAGGTCAGTCCATTACAGGGATGTTATTGTCGTGTAACCACTCTACCATATGCCGTGAATTATGAACAGGTGTTCAATCGTGTTGAAAGATGCAACAGTCATCCCCAAATCGCTGTTCATCGGTGGGTAGCATGAAGGTTCTTAAAACATCAATGTAGGCTGTGCTGTGATAATGTCACAAAAAACAACAACCGGTGCAAGCCTGCTCTATGAAAAATACGACCACACCATAATACTACCACCTCCGAATTTTACTGTTGGCACTACACACCGCCGGCCGTAGTGGCCGAGCGGTTATAGGCGCTTCAGTCTGTAACCGCGCGACCGAAACGGTCGCAGGTTCGAATCCTGCCTCGGGCATGGATGTGTGTGATGTCCTTAGGTTAGTTAGGTTTAAGTAGTTCTAAGTTCTAGGGGACTGATGACCTCAGATGTTAAGTCCCATGGTGCTCAGAACCATTTGAACCACTACACACCTTGGCAGATGACGTTCATCGGGCATTCGTCATACCCACACCCTGCCTTCGGATCGCCACATAGTGTACCGTGATTCGTCAATCCGTACAACGTCTTTCTATTTTTCAATCGTCCAACGTTAATGCTCCTTACACCTAGCGAGACGTCGTTTGGCATTTACCAGCTTGATGTGTGGCTTATGAGCAACCGCTCCACCATGTAATTGTAGTTTTCTCACCTCCCGCCTAACTGTCATAGCACTTGCCATGGATCCTGATGCAGTTTGGAATTCCTATGTGATGGTCAGGGTAGATGTTTGCCTATTGCACATTATTACCCTCTTAAACTGTTGGCGGTATCTGTAAGTCAACAGACAGGTTCGGCCTGTACGCTTTTGTGCTTTACGTGTCCCTTCACGTTTCCACTTCACTATCACACCGGAAATAGAGGGCTTAGGGATGTTTAGGAGTGTGGAAATCTCGCGTACAGGCGTATGACAAAAGTGGCAGGCGATCTCATGACCACGTCCGAAGCCTGTGAATTGCTCGGAGCCCTCCACTCTGTTCTCTCACGATGTCTAATGACTACTGAAGTCGCTGATATGGAGTACCTGGCAGTATGTGGCAGCAAAATGCAGCTAGTATGAAAAATGTATCTTTGTGGCGTTGATCGGGTACCTTTGATCACATAGTGTACATAAGACAGTGTAATAATTTCGGCGTACCTCCTCACGAAATGTACCACCTGTGAGACAGTAGGTGGCAGCACAGTTCATCTAATATGAAAAACGGATATATCTGAGTGTGTCCGGATAGTTTTGATCACATGGTGTATAAAATCCACACACTGCGGGTTAACTGCTGCGTTGGATCGTCGGTGCGCTCTTTGCCTTGCAAAATTTGAAAAGACGCAAAATCACGACTCGTCGGCATACAGTAGATGCCTCCAGACAACTACTGACCACATTCTGTGGAGACTGGCCACTGAAGACATGCATCGTAATGTGCACCTGCGAGGAATGGATTTTTCGGAGGTACCAGCCTGAAAATCTCTATTATATACAGTTTGCGTCTCTGTGTTTGCTCTCAAATGGTTGAGATGCACCTGCAATAAGTGAAATATATTTTTCTTAGGTCTCAAACCGATTGACATTGACATTGATATTGCTTGACACTCTATTCCGACCGCTATTCTTCTACAACTACATATATACCTTGACAGCCTTCGTAAGGTGCGTGGTGGAGAGTAGCCCGTACTAATACTGCTAGTCATTTCCTTTCCTGTTTCACTCGCAGAAAATCGAGGGAAAAACGACTGTCTACTGGCCTTCGTATGAGCCCTTATTTCTCATATCATCTTCGCAGTCTTTGCGCGAAATATATGTTGGAGCCAGTATTATGGTTCTGTAGTCATCTTGAAATTTTCTCAATATTGATCTTCGAAAACAACACCACCTCTCTCCTGGGATTCCCATTTTAGTCCCCACAGGATCTCCGTAATACTTACGTGTTCACAAACTGTTCTATATTTCGGGCAACTTGCGTGTCTTTTGGATCGCTAACAAATCTAGCATCCTGCCTCTGAATTCCTCCAATGTCTTCCTTTAATCCGACCTGGTACGGAGCCCAAACACTTGATCACTACTCAAGAATAGGTCCCAGCAGCGTCCTATATGCGGTCTGTTTTACAGATGAATCATACGTTCCCAAAATTCTCCCAATAATCCGAAGTCGAGTATTCGCCTTCCTTACCACCATCTTCAAATGCTCTTTCTGCGGTGTCACTGCCAGACACCACACTTGCTAGGTGGTAGCCCTTAACTCGGCCGCGGTCTGGTAGTATACGTCGGACCCGCGTGTCGCCACTATCAAGGATTGCAGACCGAGAGCCGCCACACGGCACATCTAGAGAGACTTCCTAGCACTGGCCCCAGTCGTACAGCCGACTTTGCTAGCGATGGTTCACTGACTTCTACGCTCTCATTTGCCGAGACGATAGTTAGCATAGCCTTCAGCTACGTCATTTGCTACGACCTAGCAAGGCGCCATTATCAGTTACTATTGATACTGTGAATCATGTAATGTCAAGAGCGACGTTCGTCATTAATGGATTAAAGTAAAGTATTCCACCAGCTACGTCCGTTTTTCTCAATTCTAATTCCCTTGTCATGTTCCAGACCTCACGCCAGCCTGCGTGAACTGAGACGCGTGCATTTCGGCCTCCTTTAGTAATACGGTGTTGGCTCTCCTGCCAACCACAACACTTTCCATTTCGTATCGCTTTGCAATCTTATGCATAGATATTTAAATAACATAATTGTGTCAAGCAGGACACTATCAGTGATTTATCGGAAATTACGATTTGGTCTTTCCTACTCATCCGCATAACTGACATCTTTCTACATTTAGAGCTAACTGCCATTCATCACACACTACTAGAAATTTAGTCTAAGTCATCATTTATCCTCACACAGTCTCTCAACTTCGACACCTTCTTGTGCGCCACAGCATCATGATCATCAACAAACAGCAGACTTCACTTCACCCTGTCCGTTGGATCATCTTTGTATACAGAAAATAAGAGCGATTGCATCAAAGTTAACTGGGGCACATTGCTTGTCTCTGATCAATACTCGCCTTTGCGGAGTACGTGCGGAGTTTTGTTACTCAAGAAGCCTTCGAGACAGATATCTGATAATCTATTCCCTATGCCCGTATCTTGGTTAACGGTGTTCAGTGGGGTACGGTGTCAACTGTTTTTCGGAAATGTGGAAATACGGAATCTCATTGTTCGCAATTTTTGCAGGATATCATGCGATAAATGAATTAGCTCAGTTTCACCATGCGACGATTTCCAGGACCTTGCTTATCGTGGCCTGAATCTTTACTGTCTCTTGGAAACTTATTGTGTGGAATGTGAGAATTTGTTCAAGAATTCTGCAGCAAAGCGATATTGGTCTGTAATTTTGTGGGTCCGTTCTTTCACTCATCTTACATACACGTGTCAAATGGACTTTTTTCCAGTTGCTTGATACTACACACTGGGCGAGAGATTCACTATAAATAGAAGCTAAGCAAGGGACCAGAGCCGTAGAGTACTATATGTAAAAGCAAAATGGGATTCCTTCCAGACCTAGCGACATATTTTTTTCAACTCTTTCATTTGTTTCTCAGCGCCAGCGATGCTTATTACTGATGTATGTCCTCCGCATGGAAATTTGTACAATGTTCGGATGATGTATGTGTGTACGATTCTCCTGCGTTGACAAATTCCTAAAATCGAAATTTAAAACTTCGGTCTTCTGTTTGCTATTTTCATTTGTTCTCAACAGACTATTCAACGAGTGACTGACTATGAGCGTCAGACTGACTTAGCGATTTTACGTAGAGCCAGAATTTTTTTTGATTGTCGGGATGATGTTTTGCACAGCTATGACGGTAGCAGTTAGATGCTTCGCACATCAATATTTTTACAGACGCACACATTTCTACAGATTTTCGCCTGTCGGCATTTGCTCGTTCTCTTTTAACCCGAGAGCGCTACAGCCTTCGCTTCCTCAGCATTTTCCGAATTTCGTTGTTACACCACGGTGGCTCCTTTCCGTCTTTAATCCACTTACTCGGCACATACGTCTCAGAGAACGCATTTACAATCCGTTTAAACTTTGCCGTAATTCCTTTACATTCATCGTACTGGAATTAAATTACGTTAATTCCTTGTCTAAGTGGAATGTCAACAACTGCTTATCTGATCTTTCTAGCTTAAATATTCTCTCAGTCTTCTTGATTGACTTACTTACTTTAATAACGATAGTCGCTATGGTGACATCATGGTCACTAATCCCTGTCTCTATACTGACACAGTCGATAAAGTCAGTCCTGTACGTAGCTACAAGGTCTGAAATATGTCGATTGCGTGTGGCCCCGAACTAGTTGCTGTAAACAGTTATCGGAAAACATGTTCAAAACTATTTCGCAAGACTGTCTGTCTGTACCTCCGGCAGTGAATTCATACAAGTCCCAGCCTTAAATCGTGTTATATTTGTCTGTTTTTAGCATATTTTGTCTTTCGTAAAATTTCTGTAGCAAGCAGCATCACACTGCATATACATTGAACTGCCACCAAGATTGCCTACCTTAAGCAGGATTTTATCCTTCTAAGCAAGGAAGAAAGGCCAATCAATTAATTTCATTGGTAAGCGTTATGAAGTTAAGGTCTGTTAAGAGGATTGGCCATGTATTCGAGTTGATGGAGGCCTTAATTTATATATTGACATCTTGATTTTGATTTTTCATGATTTCCTTAAACTACTTCAGGAAAATTCCTGTAGTGTTTTTGCTGTAGGACTACGGCGACTACGTGTCCCATCCTTGCATATTAGATCTGATAGTATGTGAGCGCTTCTGAACATTATTTTGCATTTCTGAAACTGTAATACATGACAACTAGAATATCTGTCTAAATTTGATTAAGGTATGAATAAAATTACAACTAGTTGTGCTACGTACTCTTAGATCCCTACTCTCGTATTTCACCAGAAGTACCGCACGTTTTTTGAATGCTGAAATAACGGCTGGCATGAATGGCAAAAAAGTTTTGAATCACCCCGGATCCCAGACTCCTGAAATGGACGTTGCCTGTGATTATTGTATCACAGACACAGTCACTTTGACTGTTCAGATATGACACTAGACTCGCCCATAGACGTAAACAAAAATGCATTAGCAGCGCCTATTGTCCGCAGTTCGTGGTCGTGCGGTAGCGTTCTCGCTTCCCACGCCCGGGTTACCGGGTTCGATTCCCGGCGGGGTCAGTGACTTTCGTGGTGACCGAGTGGATCTAGGCGCTACAGTCTCGAACCGAGCGACCGCTCCACTCGCAGGTTCGAATCCTGCCTCGGGCATGGATGTGTGTGTTGTCCTTAGGTTAGTTAGGTTTAAGTAGTTCAAAGTTCTATGGGACTGATGGCCACAGATGTTAAGTCCCATAGTGCTCAGAGCCATCAGAACCATCAGCAGCGCCTATTACACGGATGGGGTCCACCGGCCGATCAGTTCCAGCCATACCACCAGGAAGGAGGTACACGGCTCGTGTTGTCTGTAGTTCAGTCATGTCTAGAATGGTCAGTACCGCGGTTCGATCACATCCGCATTGTTACGTTGTGCCAGGAAGGGATCTCAACAAGGGAAGTGTCCAGGTGTCTCGGAGCGAACCAAAGCGATGTTGTTCGGACATGGAAAAGATACAGTGAGAGACGAGCCGTCGATGAAATGTATCGCTCAGGCCGCCTAAGGGCGACTACTGCAGCGCATAACCTCAACCTCAGTATTATGACTCGGAGGAACCCTGACAGCAACGCCTCCATATAGAATAATGCTTTTTGTGCAGCCACAGGACGTCATGTTACGCAATAGGCTGCCCAATGCACAACTTCACTCCTGACGTACATAGCGAGGACCACCTTGCATCCACGACACCATGCAGCTCGGTACAGATGGGCCCAACAACATGCTGAGTGGACCGCTCAGGATTGGCATCACGTTCTCTTCATCGGTGAGTGTCGCATATGCCTCCAACCAGACAATCGTCAGATGCGTGTTTGGAGGCAACCCTGTCAGGCTGAACGCCTTAGACACACTGTCCAGCGAGTGCAGTAAAGTGGCTGCTGCTTTCGGATGACATTACGTGGAGCCGACGTACGCAGCTAGTGGCCATGGAAGACGCCGTAACGGCTGTGCGACACGTGAATGCCCTCCTCTGGCCGATAGTGCAGCCATATCAGCAGCATACTGGCGAGGCATTCGTCTTCATGGACGTCAAATCGCGCCCCCGTCGTTCACATCTTCAGGATAACGACATCGTTCGACTAGAGTGTCTCAGCATGTTCTCCAGACATAAACCCTATCGAACATGCCTGGGATAGAGTGAAAAGGCTGTCTGTGAACGACTTGAGTTACCAACCAATCTGAGGGATCTACGCCTAATCGCCGTTGAGGAGTGGGACGATATGGACCAACAGTTCCTTGATGAACTTGTGGATAGTAATACATGAATGCAAGAGGACGTGCTACTGTGGAGAGAGAGAGAGAGAGAGAGAGAGAGAGAGAGAGAGAGAGAGAGAGAGAGAGAGAGAACGAGAACACGTCATACTTGTGTAGTAATGTAACTCAACAGTTTCTAGATGATAGGTCCGCCCTGTTGGAGAGTTATGCTACATAGCATGAATACTGGACATGTACCAGTTGAGACAGTTGCTTGCAAAACTCATACATTGTTGTCAGTGCGTGAAATATGTTTATCCTATTGCAAGGGAGATTTGTGTACTTCACTAATCTGAAGACTTAAAGCAGTGCTAAAAAGCACGTATCTCCAACAACTGCATAATGTGTTAGGGTCCATTGCGTTACATCCCTCGTTCTTTATTTTTCCTTCATAAAGTCGTTTTACATATTACTCGATAACACCCGTAACCTGTACAAACCGTAATTTTCATATTCGATTCAAAACGCTGTAATGTTTCACATTCATAGGAAGTTCGCCTTTCCTCTTTTATATACTTTCCTGTGGTTACTTCGATTTCTTACAGTGGAATTGGATCGTTTGTTCATCTTTGTTATCGTTCACAACTTTACTGTAATTTTAAGCTATTATTCTTCTGATTGTGTCCCACATTCGCAATAAAATAGCAAGTACGATCTTGATATCTGTCACAATCGTTTGGGCGGCTGTAGTTGAGACAAGTAAAATAACAATATGAGGAAACGTTCAAAACTCCCGCATAATGATGGCGATATACAAAACAGTCCACAGATCACTCACAAGCCGGCCGGTGTGGCCGAGTGGTTCTAAGCGTTTCAGTCTGGAGCCGCGCGACCGCTACGGTCACAGGTTCGAATCCTGCCTCGGGAATGGATGTGTGTGATGTCCTTAGGTTAGTTATCGTTAAGTAGTTCTAAGTTCTAGGGGACCGATGACCTCATAAGTCCCATAGTGCTCAGAGCCATTAGAACCTTACGCACAAAAATGTTTGCAGAGGTTGCATCAGTGACGGTTTAAATTATAAACGTCTAAACACTTCGTTATCAGTCGCAAAAGTGTTGACTTGTTTATGGCACAATTCTAGGATACGCTAGAAATGTGCAGAACATTTAGGTGCAGTCGCTGTACGGAGACGGAGCGACAGCAGAAAGAGCTCGTACAGATAACCCGCGCAACGGCCTGCGCTAGCTATTTCCAGGCGCCACCAGCGATATCCTTGCGGCCATTCATCCTTGCGCGACAATGGGTGGTCGCTTCGGTAAATGGCGCAGTTAACCAGCTGCGAGGATGCCAAAGCCTCTAAGAACTGAATTTTGCCGCTGTGAGGGAAAACAAATCCTTGGCTGGAGAAAGACGCTTACTCCTTAACGGAATTCAGTATGACCTAGTTTTAACAGAGCGAGGCGCAGTGGTTAGCACACTTGACTCGCATTCGGAAGGACGACGATTCAAACCTGCGTACTGCCACTATGACTTAGGTTTTCCGTGATTTACCTAGATTGCCGCAGACGAATGCCGGGATAGTTCCTTTGAAAGGACACAGTCGACTTTCTTGCTGATCCTTTCCTAATTCGATGGTACCGATGACCTCGCTGTTTGGACCTGCACTGCAAATCAACCAACCAACCAAGAGACTGAGTTTAATGTACACTTTGTGCGGAAACTCCGGTTTTAGTTGTTACTCGTACGTCAGCCAACAATTAATGAATTGTATCACAGCTGAACTGTCTAGTCTAGAGAAATACATGGTTTTGTATCCTCTACTGATCTTCGTAACTATGATATAAGTACAAAAATACGCATATCTCATTAGCATATAATATGCAACCTTACATATATCGCGATACTCTACACGTTCAAAACATTGAGCTTTCAGGTAGAGACAGGCTTTTGTCTATTTTTTACTAAGTTCTAAAAATACATGGAAAACGGAAGACGGTTCGAAGTTAGTGAGCGTTAAGTCCATAGCAAACGTGTCTTTGACCATGCCAGTGCTGCAAACGCCTATTTACAATGTCTTTTTTCAGAAAGGTTGTTACAGTACCACACGCTGTGCCCACTTCATTACCTCTTTAGTGTGCATGCACTTCAGTTCCTCGAATCCTATCGTCCCACCATGATAGGAAAGTAAGTCTCACTGTTTTAGTATCCATCCTTGCTCGTCCATAAAACAAAGACATTTTGAAACTCGTTTCCCACTGCTCCTGCCGTCTCAGAAACAAGCTACCCCGTACTTTACGCGCAGTTCAATGTACTATTTTAGTGAGAAAATCTTAGTACTTCCATTTTCCCATCTCATAGCATCACTGAACAAAAATTCCAACATTCAGTGTTCAGGTTTCAACACTTTAAGTGAAGAAATATACTGCTTTAAGCGAATATTCGGTTGTCTTGTACTATGGAGTCATCATTGTTCTGATAAATACCAGCAGATAAATGAAACAGGGAAGGGAGGTTTTGGTGAGACGATTAGTCCAGAACATGGTCACTAAAGACGAAACACAAACAAGAATTTTTAGAGGATGAGGATCGGGGTCTGAAATTTCATTTTCAAAGCAACCATCCTAGAATTCTACCTAAAACAGCGTGGCAATACACATGATTCATCACACTGGGTGCCCCAGCTAGATGGTGACGAACTACCTACAACGTTCCCCGAGAGGATCAGAAGTAGTTCATATGCACATGATCATAAATACGTGATGTCTGTGCTACAATGTATTTATTAGCTCATCATTCCTATAGAGCATAATGCTGTTCCTGACATGGTGCTATGGACCACCGTTAGACGAGGTGCTGTAAGAAATTTCCACTGGTCTGTAAGCATGCACGGACGATATACAGCAGTGACTGAAGCGCACGTTCAGACATTCAGTTTTGTAATCTAATTGCAGAGACAGGAAGAGCATTTTGGTGCAGTGTGCTCGTCCGAGATGGTCTCCACATACACGACTCTTTTCAGGTGCCCCCACAGGTAGAAATATGAAGAGTTGAGGTCCGGTGACTGGACAGGCCATGAGACTGGATCACCTCGTCCTAACCATCAGCCGGCATAGATGTTGAGACGATGCCTCAACACGGAAATGCGAAAGTGAGCTGGAGCCTGGTCACATACCATCAGAGTCACATCTTCCTGTACGGGAGACAGGGTTACCCACATGCCTTATGGAATGATGACTCTCCTACAATGCGATAGCCAATTATAGCTGCTGACACGGTGAGACCGAACCCGTGCTGAAGGTACGCTGCCACCATACCATGCGGATTCTCTGTAACTCACAGGTGCGTTGATTATTCCGCTACTCGCTAAGGTAACCCAACTTACGAGTGGGATAGATGGCATAAATCTCAGTACCATGGTCGCTTGTGTGACTAACCAGCCACAAAACGGCCATCAAGGAGGCAAGTTTATAGGTAATCAAACATTCACGCATTTTGAGTGATACGGGAAGCGACAGTTGTGATGAAGAATGGGCCACACGGTAGTCGGGCTTACCCCATGCTAGTGGGCCACCTACATGGTCATGATACTAAGTTCTTATTCGACAGTGCTGAATACCTGTTCGTCTAAGACGAGTGTATGTATTGGATGTGTCTGGCTGTAATGGTTACCCAGACTCGTAAAGGAGCCTGTCTCACACAAAGGACGAAACACTGTTGCAAAGAGTTTATGGTGCGGTTGCTGTCGGTGGTGATACATCTCGTGGCACAGCTGTGCAGTCATTCACCCACTGCCATTTCCCTGTTCTCATGTAAAGACAATGTCGACCTGGTTGGTGTACGGGGTAATCGAATCTCAGCAGTACACTACACGACACTCGTCTACACCAAAGTGAGACGGCAACAGCAGTACAGCGGGTGCTGTCTAGTACCCATCTATGACGGCGAAGCTGTCATGTGTGGGGTTGTCTGGTCTTGTTGCTTTGCATACCCCTGTAAGCTACAGTCCGATTTCTGGTGACCTTCACAGAAGGAAAGCATCCAATATAATCATGCAAATTAATTAAAGGAAATTGCAATGTCACACATTGGAAACGTCTTTTCGAGTGACAACTAGTAGGGGTGATTGAATCAAGCATGGCAGTATGGGTACCATAAAACTCACGTGGCCATATTAAACCATTAAGTACTAGCGTCCTATTTTGAGGACAGATCACATATTTATTTATAAATACACAATAAGTTATTAATTTGCAACTATTACTGTTATACGCCATTGGTTGATGCTTTTTATAGCAAATGTATGCTTACAGGAAATTAAAAGCAATAAATCCTACCATTAATTGATTATTGAATACTAAGGCACACTTTTCGTTATTACTGGTATTTACTTTAGCCACAATTTAGTAATATTAGAAATATGTGGCAAAGATCTTTTTGTGATTATTTATAGTCAACAATGTGTCTTTTAAACTACTTGCACTGTTAGCTCAATTGCAGTTATATTCATTGTTTTCCATTGTTATAAAAATTGGTGTACTCGAAATAGGACACTGGGACTTGGTGTTATCATTTCAGTTATTTGTATTGCTGCACGTTCCAATATGAAACACTGTTACTGCTGATGTATTTTCTTTTTAGAACGTTGCAATATTACCAGATTTTGTTGCTGAGGTAAGTAACGACCCCTCTTATATAATTTGTCAGTTGATGAAATGGTAGTCAAATACTATGGACGAAGTGGCCTGAAACAGTTTATCCGAGGCAAGCCTATTAGATTTGGCTATAAGTTGTGGTCTCTTTGTGGAGCAAGTGGCTACTGTTTCAAATTTGATTGATACTGTGGATAGGATCCAGAAGATACTGCAAGGGATTACCTACTATTGGGATCAAGAGTATTCCTAAACATGCTGGGCTGCAGTGAAAAACCCGAGAATCACTGTGTGTACTTTGACAATTTCTTCACTAGTAGAGATTTTCTGATTCATCTGAGAAATTTGGGTTTTCGAGTAACTGGGACTGTTAGAGAGAATCGAGTTGGTAACTGTCAACTACTGAGCACCAACGAACTGTAAAAGACAATTCGAGCAAACTATGACTACCAGTTTAACGGGAATGGTGAAGTCTTATTTGTTAAATGGCACGACAACAGATGCGTTACAATTGGCACAAATTTTGACACAGCTGAACCTTTGGGAGCAGCTACGCGGTACAGTAGACAAGCAAGTAAGAAGACACAAGCCGGCCGCGGTGGTCTAGCGGTTCTAGGCGCTCAGTCCGGAACCGCCTGACTGCTACGGTCGCAGTGACTACCACGTGACTGCCTCGGGCATGGATGTGTGTGATGTCCTTAGGTTAGTTAGGTTTACGTAGTTCTACGTTCTAGGGGACTGATGACCACAGATGTTAAGTCCTATAGTGCTCAGAGCCAAGAAGACACAAGTCCAACAACCTGCCGTTTTGAAGTCGTATAACGCGTACATGGGAGGTGTTGACCACCATGACTGGATAGTTGGAAAATATTAGACGGTAATTAGAGGGAAAAAATGGTGCTGGGTTCTATTTACACGTATGCTGGAAATTGCCCTCGTAAATGCCTGACTCTTCTACAGACTAGTACATGGGAAAAATGCACTGGATTTACGACTTGCTGTTAGAGTTACATACTAGAAATTGGACACTGGAAGACCGAATATTGGGCGTCCAATGGAATACCCATCAAGTCAGTTGAGAGTGACACAAGACATCAGGTTTGGTGGCATTAGTCATATGATTGACAAAAGAAGCACGCAAAGAAGATGTGTAAGAGCTAAATGCAACGGGAAACCAAAAACATATTGTGTTAAAATGACGTGTAACACTGTGTGTGGAATGTTTTGTACCATTTCACAAGAAATAAATAGTTAAGACTTGAATACAATTTAGTATGCTATACGATACTGTTAGATCCCAGCGTCCTATTTTGATGACGGCCATTATGTCAGCATGTCAAATATTCTTTGGCTACTTTTGTACTTATTGTGGTTTATACACTATGTACATTATAATAAAGGAATAAAAAATTCAATTTTAAAAAAAAATAATTTGGGACTTAATGGGTTAATGGGAGAAGGGCCATCTGATCTGCAGAAGAAATAAATGGTCACCGTATAAAAGGTTTATTATCTAAAAGCAAAACACATGCATTATCCATTGATGTAAACAGTAGAACTATTAATACGCGTACACGGGTTTCTAACTGTGAACTCTAACCACAGCACAGGTGGATGAGCACTCTAAATGTAAAATTATGCGAATATTACGCGAACAAGGCCATTGACTGAAAGCAGGGTTAGTAAATTACGGGATGAACAACAGAAATAGTTTCGAACATCAGTGCGATTGCCAAAGCGCATATTGGAAGCAACTAGCTGACGCAAAAGACTGAAGCGGAATAACTGGCTGCTGAAGCGACTGAACTAATATCGTGTCCCTATGGAATCAATTACCACAGCGCTAGCCCATGTTACCAAAATCGTGGCGTAAATACAGAAGGCGGCTGCAATAGCTTATAGTGACTGAGTTCAGCTCTCTCTCTCTCTCTCTCTCTCTCTCTCTCTGTGTGTGTGTGTGTGTGTGTGTGTGTGTGTGTGTGTGTGTGTGTTTGTTTGTGTGTGTGTGTGTGTGTGTGTGTGTGTGTGTGTGTTTGTGTGTGTGTCTACTCAAGTGGAGAGATCTTTCTGTACGACAGCAGGCCGTCTGACAAGTCTTTACTCCATAACCTCCTAGGAGCCTCTATCTATAATGTTAACGCCCTGAAACTTTTCTGTCTGTTCGAGCCAGAACCCTCCCGCCAGTAGTGGCGGATATGGCGTCTTCCGTCCACTACCCTCTGGAAAATGGCACCAGGCTAGATTCTTTATCTTCCTAAAAGATTTCTTTGAAAACTGCAGTACTGTGCATTTCTCATTTCTCTGCTGTTCTATTCACCTCTTGATGTACAACGGGCGAGGGGGGGGGGCTAGGGGCGAAGGAAATGAGGGTCGTGTCTGCTACCTGAGCTAAGACCCAGCCTTGAACTCTGGAAATTGTTACGGTAGCGAGCTCCTAGGCTCATCTAAAGAAGGCAATAACAGATACAACCACTGGAGGTACCGACTCCAGCTTGTAATTATTATGCAGCGTCAGAGATCAACTACTTGATCAAGGGAATGAAACTAAAATATTGTGAAATATGATGCATGGCAGTTACAGACAAAACTGCTCACGTAATACGTGGTCAACCTCACTGCCGCCTTGGAGCTGAAACACAAGTACAGACAGGCCATTCCCACTATCGTTAGAAGCTACACTATCGGAGAACTTTTGTCTTCACCTCCAAGATGTGTAAATTCCAGGTATATATAAATATGCACTTTTCCGCACTTCATCCTCTCAGGGATCGCTCCTTGCAGTTTTTCTACATTTATTAAAGTACCCTGTATGGATGTCAGGCTGACGATATGAACTATGACCATCCTTTTGAAAGCGAGTTCATTGACTCACTGCTATGCCAACTCTCTCGGTGATTAATGATTGAGAGAGGCTGACGATCAGTTTGTGGTGGAGAAACATATAGGCATATTATTACGAACAATACATTGGGGTGATAAAGCCATGGGATACTACCTAATAGCCGGCCTTGGTAGCCGAGCGCCTCAGTCCGGAACCACGTGACTGCTACGGTCGCAGGTTCGAATCCTGTCTCGGGCTTGGATGTGTGTGACGTCCTTAGGTTAGTTAGGTTTAGGTAGTTCTACGTTCTAGGGGACTGATAACCTCAGATGTTGAGTCCCATAGTGCTCAGAGCCATTTGAACCATTTTGAATACTTCCTAATACCGTGTGGGACGTAGTTTTTGCCGGCGTATTGCAGCAACGACATGGCATCGACTCAGCAATTCGTTGGAAACCACCTGGAGAACTACTAAAACCTGCTTCTATAGCCGTCTGTAAATGTGATAGTGTGCCTGGTGCCCAATTTTGTGCACGAACTGGCCTCTAGATTTTGTCTCTTCCATGTCGGATGAGATACATGTCGGGAGATGTGAGTGGCCAAATTATTCGCTCGAAATGTCCAGAATGTTCTGCGGCTACATGGCGCACTGTAATCCTCGAAAATTCCGTTGACGCTTGGGAACATGAAATCTATCAGTGAATGCCAACGGTTTCCAAGAAGCTGGAAGTAATGACTTAGAGTCTATGATCGATTCAGTTGGACCACTTGACAGAGTCAGTTCCATGTAAACACAGTCAACATTATCATGGAGCCAACAGCTACCTGCATAGTGCCTTGTTGACAGCTTGGGACCATGGCTTCGTACGGCCTGCGCCTTACTTGAACCCTGCTACCAGTTCTTACCGAATAAAATCAGGACTCAGCTGACATGGCCGAGGTTTTCCAGTCTAGGGTCTAACCGATATGCTCACGCGTCTAGGAGAAGTGCTGAAGCCGATGTCGTGCTGTTAGAAAAGGCACTCGCGTCTGTCGTCTGCTGCCACAGCCCACTAACGGCAAGTTTCGCCGCACTGTCCTAACAGATACGCTCGTCGGACGTCCCACTCTGATTTCTGTGGCTATGTCAAGTAGTGTTGCTTGTAAGTTAGCACTGATAATTCTACGCAAAGCCACTACTCTCGTTCGTTAAGTGTAGCCCGTCAGCCACTGCCTTGTCTGTGGTGAGAAGTATGCGTGAAATGTGGTACACTCGGTATACGCTTCACATTTCTGACTTTGGAATATTGCATTTTCTAACGGTTTTGGAATTGGAATGTCACGTGCGTCTAGCTCCAACCACGATTTCGCTTTGAAGGTCTGTTAATTCTTGTCTTGCGAATATAATTACGTCACCTCAGTACCAATTAAAGCTCTGCCAACGCACTCCCCTTTTATACCTTGCGTACCCGATACTAGCGCCATGTGCGTATGTGCCTATACCCATTCCATCACTTTTGTCACTTCAGTGCTTTCTTCGGTGATGAGTTTAAGACCTGTGAAGAACCTCTCGACCAGTTCGTTCCAGATATCTGCAGTCTGCATCTACATCTACATTTATACTCCTCAAGCCACCCAACGGTGTGTGGCGGAGGGCACTTTACGTGCGCATGTAGGTGTGTTAAAAATTCTGGAGGCGCTGGGTATCGATCACAGTACCTCTCGCACGCTAAGCGAGCGCTCTACCATCTGTCATTACCTCCCTTTCCTGTTCCAGTCTCGCATATTTCGCGGGACGAACGACTGCCGGAAAGCCTCCGTGCGAGCACTAATACCTCTAATTTTACATTCGCGATCTCCTCGGGAGCTATAATAAGGGGAAGCAATATATTCGATACCTCACCCAGAAACGCACCCTCTCGAAACCTGGACAGCAAGCTACACCGCGATGGAGAGCGCCTCTCTTGAACAGCCTGCCACTTCAGTTTGCTAAACATCTCCGTAACGCTATCACGCTTACCAAATAACCCTGTGACGAAACGCGCCGCTCTTCTTCGGATCTTCTCTATCTCCTCTGTCAACCCAACCTGGTACGGATCCCACACTGATGAGCAATACTCAAGTATAGGCCGGACTAGCGTTTCGTAAGCCACTGTTGATGGACTACATTTTCTAAGGACTCTCCCAATGAATCTCATCCTGGCACCCGTCTTCCCAACAATTAATTTTATATGACCATTCCACTTCAAATCCTAACGCATGCATACTCCCAGATATTTTACAGAAGTAACTTCTACCAGTGTTTGTTCCGCTATCATATGTTGTTGTTGTGGTCTTCAGTCCAGAGACTGGTTTGATGCAGCTCTCCATGCTCCTCTATTCTGTGCAAGCTTCTTCATCTCCCTGTACCTGATGCAACCTACATCCTTCTGAATCTGCTTAGTGTATTCATCTCTTGGTCTCCCTCTACGATTTTTACCCTCCACGCTGCCCCCCAATGCTAAATTTGTGATCCCTTGATGCTTCAGAAAATGTCCTACTAACCGATCCCTTCTTTTTGTCAAGTTGTGCCACAAACTTCTCTTCTCCCCAACCCTGTTCAAGACTTCCTCATTAGTTATGTGATCTACCCATCTAATCTTCAGCATTCTTCTTTAGCACCACATTTCGAAAGCTTCTATTCTCTTCTTGTCCAAACTATTTATCGTCCACGTTTCACTTCCATACATGGCTACACTCCATACAAATACTTTCAGAAATGACTTCCTGATACTTAAATCTATACTCGATGTTAACAAATTTCCCTTCTTCAGAAACGCTTTTCTTGCCATTGCCAGTCTACATTTTATATCCTGTCTACTTCGACCATAATCAGTTATTTTGCTCCCCAAATAGCAAAACTCCTTTACTACTTTAAGTGTCTCATTTCCTAATGTAATTCCCTCAGCATCACCCGCTATCATATAATCATACAATAAAGGATCCTTCTTTCTATGTATTCGCAATACATTACATTTGTCTATGTTAAGGGTCAGTTGCCACTCCCTGCACCAAGTGCCCATCGGCTGGAGATCGTCCTGCATTTCGCTGTAATTTTCTAATACTGCAACTTCTCTGTATACTACAGCAAGCATCATCCGCGAAAAGCCGCATGGAACTTTTGACACTATCTACTAGGTCATATATATATATATAGTGAAAGTCGGTAATCCTAGAACTCGTTTTCGGCTCCGTTCTCATTCGACTGAAGAGTCAAGAACAGCGTCTATTTATGGAAGGTTAATACCGTAACTTGGCATTGGTGCATGTAATAGGTACAGTCATACAATTCCTGATTTACAAGACAGCTGCAATCAAAGAAAGTGGTTATAAGGCAGTACAGTTTACAACTCATCGAAAAGTTACAACCGTTCCGGTGACGCTACGTGTTTACCTGGCTGAACTCTCTGTATCGCTTCTGCCAGCTTGGAGAGGCACGGCATTTACTTATACGAGCAAATTTTCGAGTCCTTTCAATGGATGAAGACTTACCGTAACGCACGCCAACTGCAACGAAGAGGCGGCGGCTTATTCGTGAATATGGAACACGGCTTAGGGAGCAGGCCAGGGAATTACCGCGGTGGAATCAGACGTAGGTATAATCCCGCGTCTGCGAGGACTCGCTGTGGGTGGCGCCGGAGACGCACGGTCGCAGGCGGCGCGCTGCAGGCTGGGGCTTATCTGGCGCTCCAGCAGCCAGACGCAGCCTCTTCAGCAGAAACCGCCTCTCTGGCGCCACTAACAAAGCTCTGCAACAGTTCCTCCGCGCCGCCGTCAAATCGGTGGGCACGTTTTTCTGTTCGCGTCTATACGGCGTGTGGGCTGAGAGCGGGGGTGCCTAAATACACGTTCCCTCATCCTGTTAGTCTTAAGACAGGATTTTCGGTAGATCAGTGAGGCTGTGGAGAGATTCGGTGGTGAAGCAGTACACTGTAGTTTCCACGAGGCACCGCAAAGTGGGCCGACTCACTTCG
This sequence comes from Schistocerca gregaria, assembly GCF_023897955.1. Taxonomy (NCBI): domain Eukaryota; kingdom Metazoa; phylum Arthropoda; class Insecta; order Orthoptera; family Acrididae; genus Schistocerca; species Schistocerca gregaria. The sequence continues at coordinate 399,201,225 of NC_064922.1, forward strand.
AAACCAGGAGAAAAAATCCTACAAAACTGTTTTTTTCTACATTCTATAGGTCGCTGGTTAGGAACCCGATGTCTGAATTACAAAATCCGAAATGGCGGATCCATTTTGGCAGATCGTAAATTATAAGATTGACATTTCCAGTAAAACGTCTGGTTTACATTACTGTGACGTTACTGATAACCAATTAGATGTGGAAATAGCCGTGATGAAGTGATTTATGCGATATTTAACATTTTTCAATAGAAATCATAGTCATATCCGTCGCTTGTGTCATTACTGCTTTCAAAAGGATCGCCGTCATGTTGCCCACCGTGTGATAGTTCAAAAAGGAGATCTTTTACCTCGTGTGGCAATTGTTAATACCCTTCACTTGTGATTTTCAAGACTCTCGAGATGAATGGACCAGAAGATGCCAGAACCTAATGAAATATGAATAAACCGTTATTTCAATGGAGCATTTGCATGTAAAATTTTCTCGGTAATGCCGAGTATAATTACTCAGAGCTTTCTGCGCATCTTCAGACAGGTGACCATTCGGCAACTTTGTGGACTGATATCGGCATTGTTCATTGTTGCAGAATACTGTGAGCCCGGCAAAGTTGTCAACATACTTTGGAGAAATATAATTTTTACAGAGCTCTTGGTGGATATGTTTTCGTTCTAGAGTCCTCTATACAAAATTTGAAAAGCTCTGTTGCATTTCACGAAAAAATAATATTGCTTGTAATAGAATTATTTGCCAAATTCCGAAAAATTGATACCACAATTCCGATTAGCTCCTCAAGGGTTCTACAGAAAACACTATTAACAAATTTGTATTGATATTAATTTATAACAGTAATAATGAGGGACCCATTTTTACCGTGTGGCACTGTCGCATGGTATGGAAATGACCAATCTAAAAACAATTAAATATGTGCACAGAAACACATTTGAATACGCCAACCATACTATTAAGGCAGTAAAAGTGCCTTTTATAAAAGTGGAGCAGCTCAGGAGAAACTTCGTAGCCAACGATTTCGAACAATATCGGTTGTAAATTAGTTTGAAGTTTATATACGTTATTACTCATGTTAGAAATGTCATAATCATGCTTTCTGGAGTCCGATTCTTGTCGAGTGTTCAGCGAGTTCAAACTGTCATCTGCAACTCAATATTTCAGCGGTCCACCAGCCGCCGTCATCAGGTGGGAAAAGCTAAGCGCTATCGTTGATAACTGATTGAAACCATGAACGACGGGACCTTCCATTCCACATTGATGAAGATGCAAAGTTAGTTCTTTTTGCTGATGATACAAGTATAGTAATAACATCCAAAAACCAAGAACTAAGTGATGTAATTGTAAATGATGTTTTTCACAAAATTATTAAGTGGTTCTCAGCCAACGGACTCTCTTTAAATTTTGATAAAACACAGTATATACAGTTCCGTACAGTAAATGGCAAAACTCCAGTAATAAATATAGAATTTGAACAGAAGTCTGTAGCTAAGGTAGAATTTTCAAAATTTTTAGGTGTGTCCATTGATGAGAGGTTAAACTGGAAGCAACACATTGATGGTCTGCTGAAACGTCTGAGTTCAGCTACGTATGCTATTAGGGTTATTGCAAATTTTGGTGATAAGAATCTCAGTAAATTAGCTTACTATGCCTACTTTCATTCACTGCTTTCGTATGGCATCATATTCTGGGGTAATTCATCGTTGAGTAGAAAAGTATTCATTGCACAAAAACGTGTAATCAGAATAATTGCTGGAGCCCACCCACGGTCATCCTGCAGACATCTATTTAAGGATCTAGGGATCCTCACAGTAACCTCACAGTATATATATTCCCTTATGAAATTTGTTGATAATAATCCAACCCAATTCAAAAGTAATAGCAGTGTGCATACCTATAACACCAGGAGAAAGGATGATCTTCACTATGCAGGGTTAAATCTGACTTTGGCACAGAAAGGGGTAAATTATGCTGCCACAAAAGTCTTTGGGCACCTACCAAACAGCATCAAAAGCCTGACAGATAGCCAACTAACATTTAAAAATAAATTAAAAGAATTTCTAGATGACAACTCCTTCTACTCATTGGCTGAATTTTTAGATATAAAGTAAGTAAAAAAAAAAAAAAAAAAAAAAAAAAAAACTTAATCATTAGTGTCATGCAATATTTTGTGTAATGTAATTTCTTGTACAGACATCTTTTATTAACCTGACACGTTCCACATCATTACGAAGTGTCGTATTCATGACCTATGGAACAAGTATTAATCTAATCTCTAATCTAATCTAATCATGCGCTGCGAAAATGTAAAGGCCCATGCACTGGGGCAAAGCGCAAGCGCTCGAACGTCGCTGTTAGCCTCTGGCGCAAGATGAGTAGCAGCACATCCAATTGTGAATACTGTCGGAAAACGATGTATCGTTAAAAATTATTACTCACAGGCGGCCGATTCAGGTGCAGTGGTTTCTTCGTATCTGATTAAATAGGATTCCAAGTTTCACTTAGCGGGTATCCACTAGCACGGTTAATGATATTATCTATTAGTCACTTTCTGACAGATTCCTTTAACACGCAATCCCAGTAACGCAAGGCACTTGTACCCACTTGTGCCTCATTGTACAGCAACATATATCCTTCCGTGAGACAACGCTCAGCCACCTCAGATTTTTCAGGTTGTAATAACCGCGCTTGGCCATGATTTTCAACACAGCTTCCATTGACAGTACGAATACTTTGGCCATTGTATATTTCTCCGTACTCATATCGTATTTCGTAAACGCCAGGCTTCCTCAAACGTAAGTCGTCCTTAACAGAGCCAGCTTGTGGACAGAATACACATCTGATTTCATATTTCTTCAGCATCCTACCTGTCTTGGCAGACACGTTCCCAGCGTATGGAAGGAAAATCAGAACTAAAAGTGTCTTCAGCTGGTTTAGGTGAATCTGTCAGTCCGTATACCCGATATGGTTAAACACTTCCAAACATGTTGCTGCTCTGCATGTAAGTTGGGGTTGCAGAAATATGGAATCAGATGTATATTCCGTCCGCTAGCTAAGATTAGAGCACTTCCTGGTTCTTTAAGGATGATTTAGGTTTGAGGAAGCCTGGCGTTTACAAAATACGATGTGAGTGCAGTGAAATATACATTGGCCAAAATATTTATACCGTCAGTGACATATATGTTGAACATCATGGCCATACGCGACTATTACAACCTGACAAATCTGGATGGCTGAGAACTGTCTTACAGATGGACGTAAGATGCTATATAAAGAAACACAAGTGGTTGCAAACGCCTCACGTTACTGGGATTGTGTATTAAAAAATCTGTCGAAATCAGACTAACAGATAATATTAACTGTGCTAGTGAATATCCGCTAAGAAAAAGTTGGATCCTTTTTTATCACATATGAAGAAACAACTGTATCTGAATCGGCCTGCTATGAGTAATAATTCTTAACGATATATCGTTTTTAGACAGTATTCACCACTGGAGGCGCTGCAATTATTCTTGCTCCAAGGGGTACCAGCAACATTTGAGCGTTTGCGCATTACTTCAGCGATTCTATTTTCGCAGCATACAAAGATTCCGTCGTTCACGGTTTGAATCAGTTATCGGCGAGAGCGGCTTAGCTCTTCTCACCTACTGATGGTGGTCAGGTGGACCTCGGAAATGCTGTGTGCAGATGAATGTTTGATATGGCTGAAGACCCGACCAGAATTTTATCCGTTAATACGCCAGGAAATCCTACATAGTCACATGCCTTCTGGAGGGCTACCCATTTTATTTGATGCAGACAACTACGCAGTATCACTGTCATGTATTAAACAGGGCTCATGAACAATATCTTAGAACTGTGTCGTTACTGATTCACTGCTTACCATCAACTCCGTATTGTATTGGCTTATTGGCTTGAGACCTGAACAATACCGCAGCACTAGGTTCGTATGCGACGATACGATCTACACAAGATTTCGCGGGACTACAGTTGGCACGTAGAACTTCTTTTATTCAATTCAGTACAAGTTTTGAGGCGAGTTGGCCCACTGTTCGCCTTCACGATTTTCGCAGCACAGAATTGCATACGGTATCTATTCATTTCATGAATAAGTTCCTCCCCCATACGTACTTCACACACAGCTACTTAAAACGACCAGAGGTCCCTTCTCAACGCATGTACGACGCGACCTTTACTGTCCGCCACATCCATGAGGAATGTCCAAACTCACTCGACCTGTTGTTGTTGCTGTTGTTGTTGATGATGATGATGATGATGATGATGATGTCGTGCGTTTAGTTTCGTATAGGTCTCTACGTTACTCTATCCTGAGAAGATATTTTTACCTTTGCGTAATTACTGCAAACTACATCCATTTAAACTTACTTAATGTGGTGAAGCTTCGGTCTCCCGCTACAATTTTGTTCCCTTCCCTCACATTTTCACCATCACCAATATTATGATTTGTTGAAGACTCAGTATGTTGGCCATCAGCGGATCTCTTCTTTTACCTAAGTTGTGCCACAATTTCATTTCCCAAAGCCGGCCGCGGTGGCTGAGCGATTCTAGGCGCTTCAGTCCGGAACCACGCGACTGCTATGGTTGCAGGTTCGAATCCTGCCTCGGGCATGAATGTGTGTGATGTCCTTAGGTTAGTTAGATTTAAGTAGTTCTACGTTCTAGGGGACTGATGACCAAAAACGTTAAGCCCCATAGTGCTGAGAGCCATTTTCAACCATTTCCCAATTTGATGAGTATCCCTTCATCATTTATTAGGAAACGCATAAATTATCTGATCAAAAGTATCCGGACACCTATGTTTCATGCAGATTCGACTATTAGATGTCACGAGAAGCTAACCCGTTAGTATAAAAGGAGGCGACCCGTACTGTGTTGCCACTGGAGAAGCAGCAACAGCAGAACAGCGAAGCTCAATGGAGTTGTCACTGGATGGCAAGAAGCGAATGCTTTGGAGTGACGAATTACATTATACCCTGTGCAAATCAGAGGGAAGAGTTTGGGTTTGACGAATGACTGAAGAATGTCAAGTAATGTCAACAGTGAATTGCAGAGAAGGTGAAGTTACGGGTTAGGGGTGTATTCAGTGGTTAGGGTTAGAGCTATTTATTTTGCTTAAGGAATCGCTGGATTCGGAAGAGTGTGAGCACGTTTTAGTCAATAATTGCAAATCTTTCATTCGGGTTACAGGATAGAAGTCCGTAAACGCCTTTGGGCAGAAGACATTGAACGAATGGATCCTTACACAATGACCTAACAAGTTCTGTAATATAGAGGCTTCACGTCAGTAGAGTCATAGGACGCCTATGAATTCGTTCAAAACATAGTTTTCGAGATAGGACAGACTGGGTGAACATGGGCGACAAATATGAAGATCATGCAAATGAAGAAGTAGTTTGTGCTAATAAAATGATACATTTACCTTCCAATTGCTTTACGTTCTGTCGAACTCGCATTTTTCTTGTTTTTTATCATGTATTTAAGACACACGTATACCTAGTGCTGATGACTGCTTATGATTACTACTGACAAATATGTAGGAAAAGGAGTAATAGATGACGAAGACGACTACGATGATGGTGAAGATATTAAGATGATGAATTTCTGAGGGCCAAAATGGTGTGATTATTTGGTCCTTTTATCCTCATATCGACGGTCCAACAAGAGAGGACATACGCATGTGGTGGTTTAGGAACCACACACCCCTTCCGTCCCAACCGGCACCAGGAAAGTACATGACATAAAAAATGGAATACGCGATATTTACTTCATGAGTAACGAGAACAGACAACACATAGATTAATTTCAGGCATAAGGAGATATGGTTTGGTGTTTATCTCTGGGCGACAATGGAGCTATAGGAGCATCCCCCTCAGGCAAAAAAGGTGGCAGGACGTCCCCTCAACACGCACATACGGTAAGTCAGTTACTAAAACGAGTACTTTACATCAAGTAATATCTGCTTTCCCGCAGGAAGATTAAAGCAAGAGCTGCTTTCGTTGCATCGTCTCTTAGGGTGTGTGTCAATGACGGATGTAGGTGAAAACTACACGGTATACAATATTATCTGAAAAGTGCTAAGATCAATGAAAGAAAATACCACAACCAAACTACTCCATTTTGTATTCAAGTGTAGTGAGACACGCGCAATATTCTCATACTTCAAGAAGAATATAACAGTTCCGATTTCAAACAGAGAATTTTCTTTCAGTTGTATGTATTGCAGAACCATCAGTGAGGACTGCATAACTTAATGGACTAACATGGGCAACACATAGATACAAGTTTTCCCTACGGGGTATACTAGCACTTATACTCACACAAAATATCACTTTCAGGAACATAAACTATCTACAAAAACATATAGTGAAATATTATACTTCTAAAATCTACTAAACGTTGTGGATACTTAATTACTGTGGTGGCTGTTTTCTAAAAGGTGTAACTATAAGCATTAAGTTCGTATATCTTTCAATAAAACACTAGTTGCAGTTACAGCACTTCTGAACAAGATAAAGTATCATTTTATCCCGTATGTGTACAGAAATTTACGTTTGTCACATGCACTATAACTCAAGAAATTATGTAGATAGAAATCCACCATAGTATTTGCTACTGAGAGTAATAGAAAGTCACCACATCTTTCTTCAACTTATAGTAGTGTCCAGCATCTGGTACATATTAATTTTGTATGAATTTAGCTGGTAAATATTTATGATTGGTGGTACAAAGTTGTCTTAATTAATAATGATCCACGTTACTAAATGATATACCAACTTAAATCCCTGAAAATTATAAGGCTTTTGATATACATTTGGCAGGAAAGGTACACACTTAATAAGTGCGAAAAGAAACACACGTGCAAGAAAGCTATTTCGTTACGTTCGTGTAATACTTAACTTTTAAATAGCAATTAGATTATGGCTTTACAGAATGATTAATCTTTTGGCACAAAGTCCACATTACACTGATTGTACAAATAGAAATAAATATGCTATCGGCTTTTGCATTGGTGGTGAGCTTCCTTAAAGGCGAGACATGCCACAAGACGAAGAATTGGCAGTTTAAATTTTTGGCTAGGAGAAACGCCTTTACTTCAGCTCTATTTCTTAGCCACTATAACGTATCCTGCTGTAACTTAGTACGTAAGGTTACCCAGCACGCACTACCTTATGACTTAGGGTAGAGACCACTTAATTATACCCACCTCTTCTTGCGTGGATTTCACTGCTTAAGTACACTGTGGAAATACGAGTAGCATTTACATCTCGTCCATCCGAAGATATTCTTGTTAGTAAGCTCAGAATTTCACCACACACTACTGTATCTTGCCAGGTAAAATAAATGCATAAATAAATAAATAAACCTATTCCGCACTCCAAAAACTGCGCAATTCATGAGTACAGAGGCTTTCTCTAGAACCTCGTCGTAATATGAAAGCAGTAATAACTGTACTGCCTAGACCCATTTTGACTTAATACTAAGGTTATGATCATGTACATCTACCATAGCTTTTTAATATTTCAGATAACGTTATCTCAGTAACGAAATACGTGAAACAATACACAGACAATTATTTAAAGAGTATTATTCGCAAACAGGCATAGCCTTTTCCACTTCGCAGTTCCTCGCTTGGTAACAGCCCTCTGCTTAGACGTTTGTTATCTATATTATGTTGGATTTTTACTAATGTCATTAGACAGCATGTGGTTGCTTTAAGGCATTCACCGGTGCCTCTGTCACTTCTGTTAGCGGACAGATGCTTACGTGCTGTTGTAATGGAACTATGGCGATAAAATTTGTGTATCTGAAATATGATGGCATACAGAGTCGTAATGAAAGTAATATCGTTACAAAATTGGTTTTCTCGTTCGGAATTTTTGTATTTTGGAACATTTGTAGAAAATTAGGAATTTGTAAGCAGTCAGTCGAATGATTTAGCTTTACGACATCGAAGTTCGACACGTTTTGTCTGTTAGTTTCCAAACAGCTCTGATGTAGGCGCTATAAGCTTCGTTTGGCGGCGGTAACTAGTTCTCGGCGGCTCCAGCAGAGGACGTGGCGCCGCTTTGATGCATCAGCGCGGCGCTGATTGGCCTGTGCTATGGTAATGCCCGGGCGGCCGCATTACTTTTGGGGCGGCGCCTCCACCTGCCGGCGTCATTGTTCCAGTGGGCGGTGGACCCAGTATAATCCGCCTCCCGGCCCGTCTCTCCGCCCCCGCCTCGCCCCTTACCCACCGTTTCCCTGCCTCGCGTCTCGCCGCCGCCCCTGGAAGAGCTGGGAGGTTCATCTGGCGCTGCCGCTGTCTCCGTCGCGGACAGGTCCTGCGGGACTTCATTAGCCGCTCGCTGTTCTGTCCGTGTCGTCTGCAGCGGGAGCGGCAGCTCGGGGGAGCCCCAGTGTCTCCGTCGCTCGCAGACTACTGTACTCGGATGTATTCTACACTGGCCTCGTACGTTATTACGACCACCTGCTGGCGTCCAGGGAAACCGATTCCACTGCATACGCAGCAGTTTGAAAGCGGGGGGTTGTCTCAATTGTTTGCTGGTAGTTCTGTGAATGTAACTGAAATCATGGTGTCTGCATCGCTTCTCCCAGCCATTTATGAACAGGCAGCAGACTTCTCACACAGCAAAGACAAATTAGTTGAGAGGCAAATTCATTGACAGTATTGCGTTCCGAAGAGTTTTAATCACAGGTAAATAAGAAAACCACATAAAAGGAAAGATAATCCATAGCGGGCATCACGATAAAACGTGTACCAACTATTCTAACGCTGATAATGATCGCAACGTTTTATTCTCTGTTTCATTAGTCTTAGCTGACTTTTTTTTTTTTTTTTTACTTTTTATGCTTCATGGGGGCTTTTATCATTCCATCTAAGTCTTAGCACATGTCCGTTGTCAGTCTGAGTTCTCTACACTAGCGCCTTTAAGATGGAGGTTTTAATGTGTAGCAGAGTGGCTGGCTTATCCTTCTTTTTATTCTCGTGATCAGCCAGCCACGGTCATCGTCTCTCGTTTTTAATCCTCTCTACCTATTTCTTGCGTGTCTCTGCGGTTTTCTTGTCCTCTTGTGTCCGTTGTAGTGTTTCTTGACCTTGTGTGTTTCTTGTGATTTTCCTTTTCCCCAGGTTTTGTGCAGTAATCTTCTTTTACTCATCCCCTCGTGCACTTGTTTTATAAGAACAAATGACCGATGATAAGGCAGTTTGGTCCAACCTACCAAATAGTTCCAAGCTTGTCATATAGAATTAAAATACGGTCATATAGCGGGGCAGTCGTCGAGTAACAGAGTGCCAGAGTTTTCACGAAGACAGTAACGTAAGGGTGCAGACTGGTCAACAAAGTTCTTCTCCTTTAAAATGTATCCTTTATTTCATCGCTACAGCTACAAATTTACTTTTATAATGACTAATTTCGGTTAATGATTCATTATCTTTATAACAATGTACGAGGATAATCCCAAAAGTAAGGTCTCCTATTTTTTTATAAGTACATAGACCACTTTATTTCGCCGACTGCGGTGGCCGAGCAGTTCTAGGCGCTCTAGTCCGGAACCGCGCTGCTGCTACGGTCGCAGGTTCGAATGCTGCCTCGGGCATGGATGTGTGCGATGTCCTCAGATTTTAGTAGTTCGAAGTCTAAGGGACTGATGACCTCAGATGTTGAGTCCCATAGCCCTCAGAGCCATTTTTTAACCTGTTTATTTCTACAGTGGTTACATCAGTTTACAACTTGAACATTTACCTATTTTTCGATATAATCACCATTTCTGTCGAAGCATTTTTGTAGACTGTGGTAGATTATGTATGCTCATGTTATACCAGCTCGCCGCCACTCTCTTCAGAAAGTCTACCTCGTCGTCGGAGCTGAATCGCTGTCCGGCCAAATGTTCTTTTAACGTAGCAAACAGGTGATAGTCACTGGGCGTCAAGTCAGGAGTTTAGGGTGGGCGAGTGATTATGTACCACCGACACTGTTACAGGACAGCAACGGTTTGCCAATCGACGTGTGGGCTGGTGCTGTCATGGAGAATGTGTACGCCCTTGCTCAACATTCCAATTCTCCGGTTCTGAATTGACCGTTTGAGTTTTTTCAGAGTCTCACAGTACCTGTCAGCGTTAATTGTGGTCCCAGCGATTCAGCTCCGACGACGAGGTGAAAGAAGAGGTTCATAACTTTCTGAACAGCATGGCGGCGATCTGGTATGACATGTGCATACAAAAACTGCGAAAAACATCTAAATGTTCCAGCTGTAAACTGATGTAAACCATTGTAGAAATAAATAGGTGTATCTACTTATAAAAAAAATAGGAGACCTTACTTTTGGGATTACTCATGTAGTTGCATAAGCAACTCATAGCTACGGTTTCAGTTGCACACTACACTATCCATACTGTTCAATGTGCATGACTGTACAAGTTCAGCTATTCAATAGTTGTAGCACTGTTAGGTAATCGTATTCACTGCGGCAAGGTCGTACCGCATCGGATGGGAAAAATTTGTTGTTAACTGTCCTCCGGCCAAAATCCGCATAAACAGCACAACGATATTGATTTTGAATTTTCATGGGGCAAAAAATGCTATGAAAAGCAGAATGACATCTTGAGGCCATAAACCGTATAAATGATAACATAGGTTTGTAACTGTGGGGAGGCTGGTGCTAGACCTGTTCAGTAAGCCGCCCATTGTTTTCAGTCACAAGTATGAAATCGAGGAACGACATGTTTGCAATAGATCGGAGTGCCACCGAGGTAGCGTTCCGATTTCGTTAAGCACAGGCAGAAGTGACACGGGTTAAGATCAGATGATCTGAAAATCCAGGCTTTAGGGAAATGACTGCTGATAATTCTACAATTCCCGAAATGCTTTATGCAGCAGGCCCTCACTAACATTGCAGTTTGCGAAAGAGCACCACAAAAATAATTCTATCGTCATATTTAAAATGACGTTGGTGCGCAAATGACTCTCATAGCGTTTAACAGCGACGATGTAGGTAACAGGACCCGCAGGACTAATCTCCTCGAAAAAATACTGCCCTGTGATAGAGGATGCCATCAACCTGCTGTCAAATTTCCAGACTGAAGTGATACCGGTTGACGTGCGAGCGGTTTTTCCGTTACCTACATTCTACATTTCTAATATTGATATGTACCTGGAGATGTGAATGGGCCTCGTGTACCCACAGTATGTACCATGGCAATTCATTGTCCACTTCTACGTGAGTAAGAATTTCCAGAGCGAAGATTTGTTTTGGTGGCAGGTCATCAGGGGGCAACTCCTCAACATAGGTGATTTTGTATAGATACCAATGCCAGATGTTTTGCAGGATTTTATGGATTCTGCTCGAAAGCATGTCCCACTTTCGGGCATTGTATGTTTGCACACCACCGTTGAACACCTCTATGAACGCTGTAGCCATATCAGCAAATACAGAATCAGTTGCTTTCCTCCCTCTTGCATATTGGATTTCAAATTAACCTGTCTTCCAGAATTTTTATGATCACTCTCTTGAGACCCTTAGCAGACATCGGATCAGTGCATTCTTTCATAACCTTGAGTGAACGTAACTTATGCAGGGCAGCTGACGCACATTCGCCTTTCTTGTAAAAGACTTTCACCAGCAGCGCACGATCCTTCACGGAGGCAATCAGTTTGACGTTCGTCACTCTGAGCAGTTGTGTAGTGACATATATATATTCTCAAAAAAAAAAAAAAACGTCAATGCTTAGTATGTTACGCGGGAAGGCAAACTGGTGGGTTTTCAAGAAGAAACCCACCTCTGGAAACTCACGGCGTGAGTACTGGTGAGTGTCGAGCGTACTCTGAGAACGAACAGTTGTGACGGTTTCTTTAAATAGGTTTTGTTGCCTGAAAACGGAAGGTACATCTCCAGGTGCATCTGTGTACTGCGGATGGACTACCTGAACATAATAATATTCCTACTCATGCGCTACATTCCTCCACATAGCTCTTGTGCTCATCCTACTGCGGACGCCGTGTGGCCTGCCAGTGCAGTAACATTGTTGAGGGTTGTGCGACATCTACTAATACAGAGCTGCAGAATTGGCCGACGTGGTGCTTTCATACGGTAATCCGGATTGCTATGGGAGAACTGCTACAAGATAGCAGCGGGAACGTTTTCTAAACGGGTGTACCCATCATAATTCCACATTCTCGGCCACTGACAGGTACATCAGAGAAGCCGAAACTTTCCATGTAAATACTTTCTCCCTGAGGTATGTATGTTGTACAGTAAAGCAGTAGCACTTTGTGCTTGGACTTATCGAATACTATCCCCGATGTTCTGTTTGTCAGCTGGTAGGTGCCGAAACGTGGTGCGGGTCGTCCACGCTCGGCTCAAACACAATAGTTGGAGGAGGACGGGTGTCAGAGTTTGGAGAGCACCAGCCACCAGCACTCGACAAGTGGCACAGGCGCTGCGCACGGCTGGAGGTGCCACGTGGCGCGTTATCCACACCCTCTGCAGAATGTTCAGGCATTACAGGAGGAGGACTAACGACGACCGGTCTAGTTTTCGCAGTGGTATTTGCAACAATGCATGCTCCAGCCACAGTTCCCGAGTTTGGTAACATTCTCGGATGAAAGTATCTTTACTAGAGACGGCATATTAAACTTGAACAACATGCATGTTTGGGCGGACGAAACTCCAAGTGCGCGGACAACTCAAAATTAAAATCTGGGCCGGAATAGATGGGGACAATGTCATTGCGCCATATCTACTACCAAATAGACTAACAGGCCTGATCTGCCTCATAATTACCAGAGACGTTTCGCGTACCCTACTGGGAATAGTGCCACTAAATGTTCGGGTGGACATTTGGATGCAACAGGACGGAGGTCAAACACACTTTAACGTCGATACACAGAATCATCTCAGTGTCACTTAACCTAGTCCATGGGCAGCACGGTCGCCAGATCTGACACCTCTCCACTATTTATTGTGAGGTAGTATCAAGAGTATGGAGTCGGGCACATCTGTAACGGTTGAGAACGTTATTGCTGGAGTCCACGGAGCGACTGAAGTACTTCAAAGACAGCCTCACGTATTGGCTCATCTACGTATGGCTCACCACCGACGGTGTAGGTTGTGCACTGACGTAGGAGGAATGCAGTTGGAAGCCCATTTCTAATGTACACAGCGCGATGTGCCACTCACATTTGGTTCATTACCATAATGTGCAACGGACACCCGTTTCACACTCCTCCGCTCTCCAGAGCCCAAGCCGTGTGTTTCCCGATCCGGATACAGATTCCTTCTTGAAACCCTATCAGTTTGAATTTCTGCACAATATACTAACCGTTGTCGCATTTTTTATTTTTATATGGGTGCGGGACACCGTTTGTATATTTACGAGAATGTGCTGTTACGCATCCGAATTTTTTATGTGAAAACTCTCAAAGCATTTTAAGTCAAACAAACGCTATTAACATTATACATCTGTACATCTGTATTCTTCAGGTTTACATATTCATTTCTCAACATGTCAGCTTGGCGACGAACACATTTCTCCCTACGAGAGACCAATTTGTTAGTGCCGTCTCTGTAGAATGATTAACATTGTTGACGGAGCCACAAACTCACATCAGTTTCAACAGCCTCATGACTATTAACGTAATGTCCTTAAAGGTTTTCTTTAAGTTTAGAAACATATGAAATTCGGATAGGGCCAAGTCAGGACCATAATTAGGATGATTGGCAACAGTGAACCCAAAGAGTGGGATTGTTGTAGATGTCGCAGCTCTCGTGTGCAGTCTGACATTGTCATGGTGAAGGAGAGGGTGCTCCATGTGTGGAAGAATTCTTCTAATTCGAAACTCGATTGTAGCATGCTTTTCTCATGCATTGACAAATTTACGTTACACGCCGTTATGTCACACTCTACAATTCGGACGCCTCTAGTGGTAGGAGACTGCAATATGTAGGCAGGAAGAATAAAGATGTAGAATGTTACTAACATCTGTTTTATTTAAAAAGCTCTAAGGATTTTCACATAAAAAAGTCGGAGGCATTATTTCTCAGCATACCCTCGTACACACGCGAAGTGTTTGTATATCGTCACAGACACAAACACACACACACACACACACACACACACACACACACACACACACACACACGGCTCCTGTCAGCATACGAAAACACACGAGCGAACTTTTCATTGAAAGAGTAGAGTAACAGGGTCACCCCACATCCCTGACGTTATGTATGGCACTCCTTGAGATGGCTATGTCCAAAATTAATTGGAAAGGGTGGGGAGCTACAACAAGTAGGATAAGGCTAGCCCGAGATTTCTAGATGCTAGCCAACAGTACAATAGAATTACCATCTTCTGTAAAGAATTTACCTGATTTTAGTGAAAAAGTGGATTTCCTGTCCGGAACGAATACTAACCACAACAACATGGTAACGCCAAATCATTCAAAACTGAACTACAACAGTCTAAAAAATATTAACGCTTATATTTACCTGTGACAGTTAATTGATATCCAAGAGCATTTCAACTCTTAAATTTTTCGTCGAATCAAGCTAGAATCCTACTCTTTCTAAATCTAACATGCCAGCCACTTACGAAAGGTTGTTTATCAGAAGTACGCTCTTCATGTACTAACATATAGCGGTGAAATTTTTAATTTATACGAGTTTTTTTTTTTAAATCTACGAATAGCTCACCAAGAAATATCGGAAGAAAATGTGAAGACATATGAGCAGTATCAGGAATTTGGGATGTTGTGAAGAGGATAAAGGTTCTAAAATGAAAATGGCCAAGACATATCCCACGGAGAAACGACGGGAGATGGTCAAAAGTAGTACTAGAGTGGAGGCCCAGGGAAAGACGAAGACGACGAGATAGACCACCCGACTGCTGGAATAAAGAGGTGAAGAAAATAGCAGGCTTCACCTGGCAGAGGACAGCAGGAGACAGAGACACATGGAAGCAGCCACTTAAATTGATTTTGTTAATTTAAGATTAAAGAGGCTGCACCTTGTAAACGTTGAATTAGCTCAGCAATGAACTTCTCACAGACACACACACACACACACTCACACACTCACACACACACACACACACACACACACACACACACACGTGTGTGTGTGTGTGTGTGTGTGTGTGTTTGTTTGTTTGTTTGTGGGTGGGTGGGTGACGTATGTGTGTGTGTGTGGGGGGGGGGGGGGTTTGTGGGTGGGTGGGTGTGTGGGTGGGTGAGTGTGTGTGGGTGTACACATACTGATGAGTCAAAATATTATGATCACTGCCCACAGGAGATTCAATGCCATATGGTGGCGTTGCGCCCACGTGACTCGGTAAGGGAAGTATGTAATCAGAACAAAGTGGAGAGATCCGCTGACATAAGTAGCTCTCACAAAGGGAGGTTGTTACGGTTCGGTACATGGTAGCAAACGTCTGTGAACGACGAAGTAGGTCGTCTCTTCGCATGCTGCTATCGTGACCGTCTATGCAAAGTGGTAGAAGGGAGGTGAAATCACGAATAGCCGACAAGGCGCAGGACGTAAACACCTCATTACTGAACGTGGCGGTCACACTGTACAGCAGGATACGTGGCGATTAGCGGCACACCTGACCAGAGAAAAAAACGCTCGCGCAGGTGCAAATTTTCCGGTGCTCACCGTTTCGCTCACATTGTTCCACAACATACGACTGCTACATCAACACATGTTGACCGAAATAACGATTGCAGTGGATGCATCATGAGCGAGACTACACCGTGGATCGAAGAAACGTCGGATGAATCACGCTTCTTCTTATACCAGGTCGATGATTGTGACCGGCTGTTCTAAACGTGGAGCTAGCCACGGACGCAGGTCTGTGGGGGGCAGTGTTATGCTTCGGCGGACGTTCCCTCGAGCTTCCATGTGGGTTTCTGGTGGTAATGCACGGCATCAGTACGTGATGTTATAAGAGAATGAGATTTTTGGTTGTAACAGGTCGACGCCACTTGCCCTACACATCGATCTATTATAGAGATTCTAAAGAATTATTTTGGTAAAATAATCATTTGGACAGAATCATGGTCGCCCGATCCTGTGGTCTTAGTAGTCCACTGTGGGGCTGCTTACAAGATCTTGTTCACTGCTGCGATCCACATTTCCTGCAGGGACAGAAGTGTAGAGTTAACAAGAGTAGCCTAAAATATGGTCAAACGTGTAGATAATTACACCGAAACGGATCACGACATTTCCAACGCGTTCTGTAATTTACAATAATTTATGACGTATATTTGGCAATAAAATATTACTTACAGAATAAAATAAGTGATGCGATATACTTTAACACCGTGAGGAAACAGTTACACTAAGGTACCCACACAAAAGTTTGGCCGGTTCTTAGAAAACAGTTATGAATACTTGAATCCTTTTGTGTCTTCAGTTTCAGCATCTTCGAGTTCTCATACATTATCCCCTATAACATGGGGTCGCTGAGTCTAGTATTCAGAGGAAACTCCCGAGATGTGGGAGTGGTTTCCTTGCACCGCTGTAGCATAATATATATATTGAATGAATGATCGTTTTGGTACCATGCTGACTGGAAACGAACAAGAAATTATCAGGTCTCTTTCCACATACAAACCTAAATGCGGAAATAAACATGAAAAAGATACACTAGCGCTGAAATATTGTTATCAGCGTCATAGGCTGGGAGTGACGGTTTTTTAGATGGTTTAGGCCATTCCTTTGGGCCACCATAAGAAAAGTGAGGTAGAAACGCCTCTGATGAAACCTGGAGTTGGCGATAAAGCAGCGTGCCTGTGTGCCGCAGCGCCCGCAGAAGCGAGGAGGTGGACGCTAGGTTGGGGGTGGGGGTAGGGTGTGCGTGCCAGGGCAGGTCAGGCCGGCAGAGAGGGTGAGATTATGCTTTTAGCGAGCGTGATCCCTGGTGAGGCGCGTCAACACCTCTAATCTGGCGGCCCATGCTCCCTGAGTGGCTGCCACCTCTACATGACGGGCCTCATGCATTCATTCGGATACTTGCAACTGTTTTTGACACAAACGAGTCTAATTATAGATTGCAAAACTTGTCTCTCCTTATCAATATCATATTTTCATTAGCGTTACCAAGGACAGCGAGCGAGTAGCGCACCATCACAATCAAGTGTTTTCTGCGTCACCAGTCAGAAGCCAAGGTAATTGCTAATATCGAACATAGATTTAAGTCTTTTCCGAATGTATTTGTGTGGAGTGGGGTAGACATCTATGGAACAGTACGATGAACAGCTTAGACAAGAAGAGAATAGAAGATCTTAGAAATGTGATGCTACAGAAGGGTGCTGGACTGGTAGATCATTTAACTAATGAGATGATACTGAATATAATCGTGGGCTAAAAGATATTTGTAGCACAACCTGACTATAGGAAGCGATTGATTGATAATAGGACACATCCTAAGACTGCAGGAAATCACCAATTAATATCACAGGGAAATATGGCAGTTGGGGGGGAGGGGGGTGGCGTAAGCAGATTCAGAAGGATGTGAGCTGCAGTAGTTATTCGGGGATCAAGTGTATTTCACGGGATAGAGTAGTGCGGACAGCCGCATCAAACAAGTCTACGAAATCCAGATAAAAGTCTATCAGTTTAATTTGGCGGGCCATGAATTCCTGCCTTGTGCCGGTCTCGTCATCTAGAGTGTCACTTGAACCTTAAGACCTCTTTTATTAATCATCATCATCATTTAAGACTGATTATGCCTTTAAGCATTCAGACCTCAATTATTTGTCGATTATATTCTATCTCAGTATTGCCCTGCAGTTTCTGCCCCCTGCTGCTCCATTAAGCACGATGAAACATATTCCTTGGCGTCGTAGCACTTGCCGTGTCAACCGGTCCCTTAATCTTGTCAGTGTCTTCAACGTGTTCCTCTCCTCGCCGATCCTATGGGGAACCACCTTACTTATTATCACATTTGTCCACTTAATTTTCAACTCACCTATTTCGCACCGCATCTGAAACGCTTCGATTCTCTTTCTTCCTGTTTCCCCGTAGTCTATGCTTCACTCACACACAATGCTGTGTATCAGGCGTACTTTCTCAGAAATTTCTTCTTCATATTAAAGCCAATAATTGATACTAGAAACCTCTTTAAGCAGGGACTGACCTTTTTCCCTGTGCTAGTTCAGTTCGTATACCTCCCTTGTTTCCAAGGGAGTATAAGCCCTTCACTTCGTCTACTTCGTGTTCCCATCTTTCTATCAGAATACTATCTTGTGTCAGAAAAAAGCAGTATCTTAATTCAACGTTCAGTTGTAATGACAAACAACTTTATCAGTTATTAGCTTGTTGTACAGAGTATGAACTTAATGCGACATAAACAATTGACTCGAAAAATTTCTAAATTTAGACACAAATTGAAGCGGCAATACCAAACTCCGTTACCAATTAGTATTACAGAGTTTGTATAAGGATGGTTGGTTGATTTGGGGGAGGGACCGAACAGTGAGATCTTTGGTCCCGTCGGATTAGGAAAGGATGGGGAAGGGCGTCTGCCGTGCCCTTTAAAAGCAACCATTCTGCCATTTGCCTCAAGCCCTCTAGGGAAATCACAGAAAACTTAAATCAGGATGGCCGGATGAGTGTTTGAACCTTAGTACTCCCGAATGCAAGTCCAGTGTGCTAGCTGCTGCCTACCTTGCTCGGTGTGTCTGACGGACAGTAATTTAAAACGAGAAAGATGCGAAAAAAGTAAGTAAACTGTTTAATATTTCAAAAGTAATTGACATTACTGTTAGTATACTTATCTCAGCAAATCGACGTTATCGAACAACTGTCATGAGGGCTCCAAATTATGAAAGTCGCATGGGGAGATGTCGGAACTGTGCGGAGGATGTGTAACGGCTTCCCATCGAAACTTCTACAGCGAAGTCGAAACAAGCTTGGCACCATATCGGCCGCCCAATCTGTTGCATGATAATGCACGTTTGTGGATATGAAACGTTGTTCAGGAAGAGTGTTAGCAGTTCTTGTTCTATGATTATTCATCGCCGCCTTGGTGAAATTGTAAAGATAATTTTCTAATAAATTATGTATTCTCTATTTCACTTCTACTTAGTGTATTCATTAACACACAACTTTCCCTGATATTACCAGTTTCAAGCACGAGTATTCGCTTCCATGTTAGGTATCTCATATACTCTCATGGTGTGTTATACTTTTTGCTGAACACTCGAAATTCGTTTCAGTGACACAACTGACATCTGTTACCGGTTAAACTTTTTTATTATTAACATACTACAACAAACAATGTAAGACGACACGGATTCCTTTCCTTCTAGATATTCAGCTGCCGAGACGACGTGATTGTGGGCCACACAGACTGAATATTTACATGATATTAGGCAAAGCAAGTAACAGATGACAAACGCATTCGTCCATGCACACATTGGACCTATAAGGTGGGGTTTACGATTCTTGGAGGTTGTCTCGTGTATGTTTAACAGTTTCATGCACAGGTTAAATATTCAGTTGTTACTTCCGAGCCATTTTTTCCCTCTTTTCGCGTTTTTGTGAGATTACTTTCTTCTAACGATAGTAAAAAGGCCACATTGTGTTATCATTAGATCACATTCACAATCTGGCTGTAAATATCAGTGGTTAAAATATAATTGCATGAATAGTCGTAATTTTTAAAGGTAGGAAAGTGGCTTAAAAAATGAACCATTCGTTTTTGAAAATACTAACAGTACAAGAAGGCGATGTTTCAAGAATGTTTCAACAAAATTCTATTCTTCCTCGTCTTCACAGTTCAGGTACCTGAAAGGCTCACGTTAGACTGTTGAGAATTGTTTCTTCTCTCAGTTTTGAATTTCTCACTACAGTGATTCCTTCTAATGGGAGCTTTATCACTGATCACTTGATTCCCAGCACTCTAGCGTAGCTCGAAATAAACTCCAAATATCTCAAGGGCCCTACCCAATCATTTTGTTGAAAGCGTGTCTAAGGGTTTTAGAAAGTCTGTATGGTAATTTATACTTATTGTACCTTCCATAATAACCTTCAGATCGTACAATTAGTCCATTAACAGTTATAAAACTTGCCGTCTTTTTCGTCTGACTAACAGAATGCTCTCGGTTATAATTTTGGTGAATATACCGTACATTACGGAGAGAAATATGATTCGTCTATAATTTTTCATTCTTTATCTTTTTTCTTGCATGTGAAACCGAACAATTACAAGTCTTGGGAACTATCATACAGAGCAGATATGCAATATAATTGTATTACCTTTTTCTAGCTTCAGTGATTTCTATTCACAGTATCACACCTACCGCCATCGTCATTTTCCTACATCGAGGATGGAGTTACATATTTCATCTTGCAGCACGTTCAGAATATTTTTATCATTGTTAACAACTTATGATTCAGATTAAGCTCTGAAATCATACAAACAGATATTTTTGTAAATATTTGTCCTTGTGAGATTATTTGTCTGGTTGTCTCTTTCAGTGACAATAAAATATTTGTGTTCCAATTTCTACTTCAGCTCCAAAAAGTTTACAGTTAGTGGTTCCACTTGCAGATTATTATTTTTGTCGGCATGTTGTAACAGTACAATAACAGGGACCAAATATGCATCAACACATTTGATTTATATCATATGTAAACCAGGACCTCGTAAAAATGTAGTTTCGAACATACATAACATCTAGTACTTTGTTAATAAATCTTTTGTGAGTAGCTGAGGATCACATTTTTTTTCTTATACTCTCTTTATTCATAGTCAGTTAATCCGAAACTAAAATTTACTGCTTTCATTCTTCTGTTGTTCTATCGCCCATTTTTTAAACTGCACCCTCCAAGTAACACAGCCGTAAAATAAACGTAATTCGTTGCCCTCTCTTATTCACTCACTCCATTGTTCTCGCTCTTCATTGTTTTGTAATTTAGTGTTGCATCATGAGCCCCTGAATGTTCTTGCCGTCCTAGATCATAATTACCTAGTTTACCAGCAGCGCTGAAATTAAACATGCTCAAACTTACTAATTTCCACAAAAGTTACCAATGCAGTTACATCAGTTCTTCGTATCACAGGCATACATATTCACAGGTCCCAATTTAAATAACGTCTGTCACCAACTTTTCACTTGTTTTTAGCTTTCGCCAAGTATTTCTCTACACCACCGAAAGTTCACCAATCAGATTGTGTGTATCCTATTATTTCAATTTACCGTAAGTTTAGCTAGTATTAATTGGCATTTCACTGAGATATATCACCATGTATTGATAACGAGTCAGAACGTTTAGCCTAGTAACTCTCCATTCCATTTAAACCGGAATTTCTTTCGTTGTACTGGGCAGAATGGGTTCTATAGAAATGTGTTTAACGTGTGTATGTAAAATTGTTAGTAGTAAAGGCAAGTGGTTCGTCAAAATGTTAATTGCAGATATAATAAAGTTATCTCTTACGATAAATACTGGGCTGTAATGTAATACTTATCAAGAACGTTGTCTTTATTCAAAGACCAGAGCGAGTGGTATGAATGCCGACAGACCAGAAAAGGTCAAATAGTGTACAAGAAATTTTTTGTATGGTTGTAAAGGTGAGTTCCACTAACAATGTACTAGAAATCCTGGGTGGACGTTGGTTTGAAGGTCACTTTTGCACGTTTACCTTGAATAACTGGAAAACCGTGACCTCAAGCGGAAACTCCCTGTACAGAATTTAAGTATATTAAATTTTCTACAAAAAGGAGATGTTCATTTGTTTTGTAGGACCAGTAGTTTGCGCGTAGCCTTCGAAAGAAATCTCACGTTTTGATTTTGAAGGCCCAATTTAACATTGGGGGTTGCATAAAATTACATCGGTAGGGGCATCTGAGTCACCCTCTGAGCTTTTAATAATATAGTTCCACATTCCTTCATTTGGACAAACCACATGGAACACCACTGCTACTGAAAGCTGTAAGGAGGACACATCTATACAAATAGATACCTGTTTATGTTGTAAACACGGCACTAATCCTGAAAAGACAAACTTCAGGATTCCTTACATTGATGCATATTCGAAAAACCAGGAGAATTTTATAAAAGTTGACAACATAAGCGGAAGTATACACTCACATGCAGCTAGGAATATCCTATACACTTGCAGATGTCGCCCAACAACGGAAATATGCTACTTCTCTATGAGCGATAACGGAAAAAATACTGTTTTTAGCCAGAAAATTACATTATTCCAAAGGAAATAAACTTTGAAATGTTATTAGTGCTCAAAATCTGTACACATGTCTGACACGTAAAAATTCCTGTCATCGAGACCCTCACAACTGAAAAACTGCGCTGCCGTTACGTATGATACCCGCTGACGTGGCTGTAACATTAATCGCAAATAACTTTAATTCTGCTGTTTGTTTGGCGGACCTTACAACCGGTTGTGTTAATATATTGAGAGAAACGCTTAACTTTGTTCGACCGAACATGTTTGTAGATCTTTTACCTCTCTAATTAACTGCTGTCAATAAGTTCTCATATACTGATGTGTGAATAAAATGTAAAAATTCTTTTAATGTGACACGAATTTCCCGTTTTCCTGAATGCCTGTCAGACTTGCCGTTCGCTTTTCATTAATGTAATAATATTTATCTCATGATAAAACAATTTTCTCCTTCGTGGAAGCAGTAAGAGTTCAATTTTATGTAAAATTTGTTTATCCTAAAGAATTTTCAGTACACCTGTCCCTTTATCACTAAGATTTATCGATTTTATGACAGAAAAGCACTGTGCAGTCTCATGCTGTCCTGAATTTTTGTGAAGTAAAGGGAGACGGTAATGTAATGTTTCTCATTTCTAGTTTAACTTAAGGTTACAGCTAAAATATAAATGCTGTTGATAAAGTAGTAAATATTTACATAAAAGGTGAACGAGAACGTTGTGCTTCCGATTTCAACATTTTTTATCAGTAAACCAAAGAAAATATTAAATTGTTTTTGCATGTATTGATATGTAGCAAATGTATTTTTTAATATTCATTTTTTTCTCGGATATTAAAATTGAGCTTCCTAAAGAAAGTTTAAAATGACAGTAATGTTTAGTGCCTACACTAGTCTCAGGATATTTAAGAAACCTGCGAAAATAATTTATATGTAATGAAAGGTCTACTGTTCTTTAAGGAGGTAAAATACGAACGGAAAATTACAGGTGATATCGACGTTTCGTCGGAGATTAGTTGAAGATTACCAATTTAATGCTTAGGTAATACGTAAAACTAGCACTAACCTGTTCTTGTGCCACTTCTCTATAAGCCGTGTCCAAATCATGATGAATATACGCACGATACATTAACGTTTGAGGATTCCTCTAAAATCTTATACCCCACTTCTTGTATTCTGACACACATATGCTAAATATGAAGTCTGTTTATGCCGGATGTTTTGAAAATAGGTGTTTTTCTATTCCATCGCCGTCAACTAATTCCGGCTACACAGGAGTATGACAGAATGATGTGCCTGATACTGCCGCAAAGAAGAGCTATAAGACCGCGAAATAATTCATTTTTTCCGCCATAGGAATTAATTCAGTGCATTTGCCAAGGCTACGCAAGGTAATTCATTTGCACTGAAAATATAGATTGTATTCTTGTAGTTTTCCAATCGTAATGAGTATTGCATGAGATCCTGGGATTGCAGCCGGATGACATCAACACAAGTCTGCTGACAATCATTCAGACAGCTCTAGTTTAAAATTCAGCCGAAGATCGATAGATGATTATCATCCGAGTGCAAGTTGCTGACTTCTCCGACTGAAGTCGCGAAACCTCTAAGTGTACGTTATATTTCGTCCGCATCTCTTCTCTAAGAAAAAAATTGCTCGTCATTTCCGTACGGTAGAGCTACTTTCTATCAATTACCTTGAAAATTGATTTCCAAAATAATACCAAAAATTTGAGCAATACAGGACGGAAATTAAACGAGGCAACAAACACGACAGGTTCAAGGAATTGGAAAACCTCTAACTGCACTAATTCAGGCGAAGTAGATGCATGTACCGCTTTCAATGAAAGTGCATGCACGCTCATCACTGGAATACTTTTAACTGAAACGAACCAAGATATAATTCGACTAACAATTTACAGATACGGTGTTGGGTGCATTGAAATATTCCATGACGGCTTTGGAACTGTAGCCATCAGTTTTCCTCGGAGCAAAAGTGATTGCTGTCTGCTCATGCAATGTGTAATTTGTCAGCTGCAAGAGGGTATAAATAGTACACCATGCCGGTCGTGATGTCATACCGTTATTTTAATCAAAGAACAGCACCGCAAAATACGCAAACAACCCCCAAAATATAATAGTGTTTATTCTGTGCGAGTTTTGTTTTTTAATTGGTTGTATGCTCTGATACTGAGACAGAGGGGATGACCTAGTATTGTACTCACCTAAATGGGAGTGAAAATATAATAAACAAACCCAAATGGTACGGTGTGTGTTTCCAACAGTTA
This sequence comes from Schistocerca gregaria, assembly GCF_023897955.1. Classification (NCBI taxonomy): domain Eukaryota; kingdom Metazoa; phylum Arthropoda; class Insecta; order Orthoptera; family Acrididae; genus Schistocerca; species Schistocerca gregaria. Next base: position 399,225,722 of record NC_064922.1, read on the forward strand.
ATACCCCAGTGGATACTGGTAACCTGTTACGCTAACCTCCGCGCAAAGAACGTTTAATTTCGATGCTTCGCTTTATACGATCAGCTAAACAACACGTCTTTGCAGGGAGATATAAAATTGTCACCCGGCACGCACACCATCTGAATTAAACTACGTGCTGCTTTATGTGTACTTAAGTATTGCAGACTACGGTCCGAAATATGAATCAAGCTGGTAACTCTTGGCAAGTCTTCTGCAAATTACGAAATAGTTAATATAACTTCTAGAATAGCTCTTGCAAAGGAATAGGCATTTTAGATGGACGTAGGTGTGGAATGAGTTACATTTTAGACAGAGGAAGGAAATGAACACATAGTGAAGCAATGATTTGATGAATGAGTCATAGGTATCAAGCAACTGGTTTGAGGCGTCCGTATATTTCAGCAGCGTAATGAAGGAAGGAAATAGCAGACACCTACCAAGCTACTAAGCTATTATGCCGTAGTCTGCTGGGTCTTCATGATAAACCTAACTCTTTGACCGCCAATGTGGAAGACATATGACATCTAGTGAGAGCAGTGTTTGGGTATTCATTGTTGGTGCACTCGGTGGCTCGCTGTATTGTAACATTCCAGGCTGAGGATTTAAATACTGGCTTCCCGGTACCAGCAATGTACTAAATGGACCGTATCTTAACTGTAGCAACAACAGAAGATTTATGTCGAAAATCGTATCATAACTTGTGTAACAGTCTTACAAATAGGTTAAATGCACGGAAAGAGCAGCTGGCAGTGAAAGTAAATAAAAAGCGTTACCGATATTCCACCACTTTTCGAATTGCATCCGATATTTTATTTATTCTTGTTCCGACGTATGAGCTGGCAGCCTTTAAGCCATCCTCAAGGTAACTGGAAAGATACTTAAATCACTTTATTTTGTAAAGTGAGTTAAACATCTTCCTAGCGATTCTCCTTGAGAATATCTGGAAGGTTGTAAGCCGCATTATCGGAATAAGAATAATATCGCGGATGTACGGTAAAAAATGGTGGAATATTCTGTACGCCGGGAAAACCACAAGAATCCCAGTGCTACGGACGTTCATATACAGCGTGATTCATTGATCGTGACCGGGCCAAATATCTCACGTAATAAGCGTCAAACGAAAAAGCTACAAAGCTGGAAGGAGAAAACCAGATGGCGCTATGGTTGGCCCGCTAGATTGCGCTGCCATACGTCAAACGAATATCATCTGCGTTTTGTTAATACATATCCGTGTAGTACGTCCCCGGATTTCTTTTTGTGGGAAAAGATGAATGATATCTCCTAATAGGTAAGGATTAATTAAGCATAGTATAATTAATAGTGATGTTATTAATACAAATGTAATAGAATCCTTAAAGGTAAAGTATGGATGGAATGGAATTTTTTCAATATCTCCATTTAGTCCAAGAGGATTATTAGATCCTGTTTGGTGAAGAAAAAATAAATGAATTGCTGCTATAGCAGCAATGATAAATGGTAATACAAAATGGTGCTATCGTGATCCACCGACAACGCCTGACAACATGCTTCAGCGCATTGTCAATGCATGTGCGTACATTACGGAAGACGAACTGCTCGCTGTTGAGAGGGTTGTCGTTACACGTACTGCCAAATGCATTGCGGGTGGCGGACATCGTTTTGAGCATTTATTGCAATAATGTGCTGTTTACAGGTAGTCATGCTGTAACAGCATGCGTTCTCACAAATGATAAGTTCACGAAGGTACATGTAGCACATGGAACAACCAAAATAAAATGTTCATACGTAGTTACTTTCTGTATTTTAACTTGAGAAACCTACCTTTTACCAACTGCTCGACTAAACTTGTGAGCCATACGTTTGTGACTATTACATCGTCATCTATCAATAGCGAAAAAAGTGGTCCAACTAAAACATTCATATTTCTTTACGTACTACACGAATATGTAATAAAAATTGGGGTCTCTATTTAAAAAAACTCATTTGATACCCGTTTGACCTAGGGCGGCGCCATCTAGTGGGCCAACCATAGCGCCATCTGGTTTCCCCCTTCAAGCTAGACGAGTTTCGTTCCTTGTAGTTTTTTCGTTGGATGCATACTTCGTGAGATATTTGGCCCGGTCACTATCAATGGACCACCTTGTATAAATGATGGACATTATTCTCATATGAAGCGGTTAACAGCGTTATTGTACAACGCCAGAGGATATAATGGGGTTGGTTATGGTTAAGCGAAGACAGTATTCTGGACATTGGCGTGGTAGAATTGTTTGTTATTACAGCTCTTGCATTTAGTAGTATTTCTTTCAAACCTTACTTTGTCTTCATGTTTTATCCCTTAATGCCTCAGCCAATCAACGTCTTCAGTTATCTTTTTATCTACGCAGTAATGTTTGTCTCTCCTTGCAAGTTCTCGGCCATACTTTATTGTACTTTCAACTGACAGTCAAGGATACCTTGTGTATCCAGCACCACTATTCATGTTCGTAGGTCGTTTGGCTATAGGTTTTGCGGTGGAGACTAAACGCGAATAAAATTTAAAGAATGACAAGTTCCACAATCCAGAAATAATTTTATGGAAATTGAATCCCAACGGGAAACTCTTCTATCTGAAATATGGACTATACAGACGCAGAATCGGAAATGTGCTGTGTAAAAAGTTTTCTCGTATAAGGTGTGTTTTAGTTAATCAGACTTTTCAGTCATTCGCTATTTTCATAGTTAGGAGGTGGCTGACTGCCAGAACATTTTTTTCCGCCATATGTCGTAGTCATTTGATGGATTGTTCGTGGAGTGACATCACCCAGGGCGGGATTTCCAGTCAAAAATTTTACTGATCACAAAGAACTATTCCCCCATCCCCTAGCCCCACCTATTCCATAATTGCAGGCAGAAAGTGAATGTGGCCGGCCTCCAGCATTAATACACTTTGAAATCAGGTTTTTAATTTTGATCCTTAGCGATCGTTTAGTTCCTAGCTCCAGTCTAGAGGCTCCACTAAGGTTATATATGCTCTCTCTAAAATTGTCCTACGCTCATCTTAATTTCTACCGAACACCGTGCATACAAGACATGTTCAGTGAAGTTGATAGTTACTTGCACGTCCTGCCAAAACCTGCATTTCCCCTTATACAGTCATAGGTGTCACAGGTTGGAAGTTCCACTTCCACTTTTCTTAAGAAAAGGAGCACATGTTGGTGTCGAGATTTTTTGGTTTTGTCGTTTCCATACTTCGTTGGTTAATGGTTAAATACTGTGAAACATTTCACTACTAACCGGGGAAAATGAATGACAACAACAAAACCAAAAGATGTTTAACGTAAAGATGTACCGGTTTATCATGAGTGAAGCTGCAGTGTGACCTCAGAGCTTACACTGAACAGGAATATAGTTCGATTTTCATGCCCCCACCCAAAGTGCACTCAACAATCTCTCTACATCTAAAAATGGTTATTGAAGGTTTGATGTAATTTATCTGGAATGTCGTATTGAAGTCTCTATATATAAAAGACAGTGGCCTGACTGACTGTCTCATAATCGCCCAGGTCAAACACCTACGGACAGAAACTAGAAATTTGGACTGGATGTTGGTTTTATAATGCAGGCCTCGTTTAAGAAGAAGAATAGAAAACGGATGAAATAGGAAATGAAAAGATTTTGGGAAACATGAGACTGTTAATGTACTTTTTAAGCTAGAACTAAGAAAATTGGTATTTGGTTTCTGGGCCAGAAATATAGGAATACGAGTTAAAGCATTTCTGGAAATTTAATCGCGTCCGGGGGTGGAATAGTTGATAAAAGCTTTCTTTGAAAACAAATTATTATTAACGAACTGCTAAAACATTTTTAAAGCTGCTTCTATGGAAAATGGCATTTGGCTTCCCGGTTAGAAATAAGAAACCACGCGTTGCAATGTTTCTTTTTTTTTTCGAAATTCAGTCGCTATGAGGGAGAAATAGGCGCTGACTGATTCATTATCTGATCGTCGTCCAGCCAAAAACCTCAAAGGATAGAAGCTTGAAATCTGGAGAGGGTATTGCTCTTATACTGTAGGCATCGTTTAGTAAGCGGTTGTTCAAAATTCCATCCACAAGGGAGTGACGTAGGGGATGAGAGTATTTTCGAAAATATATCGCTATTAAGGAGATTTTGAAGACAGAAGTACAAAAATTAGTATTCGGTTTCTCGGGCGGAAATAAAGTACGTAAATTAGTAATTTTAGAAACTCAGGCAGTAATGGCGTAAAATAGTGTGTAAAAATTTTTATATTGATTATTTTTGAATTACTGATAAAGCATTTTTAAAGCCATGGAAATTGGTGTTGAACTTCTCGCATACATGTAAAAAACACAGGTTTCAGTGTTTTTTATTTCAACGCCTAAGAGAGTGAAATATAAGGTGAAAATTTTTATGAAAATATTTCATTACGAAAGAATTCTTAAGCTAAATCAAAGAAATTTTGTATTTGGCTTCTCAGAAGAAAACTAAAAAAATGTATTTGTGTTATTCAGTATTCAACCGTAAGGGATAAAATGAGGGTGAAAGTTTCGATACAAATATTTCATTGAGAAAGAATGTTTGACGCTAGTTCTCTGAAGTTTTGTATTTGTCTTCTCAGCCAGAAATTAAAGAAAAAATACGCGTTTAAGTGTTTTTTTGGAAAGTCGACCCCTAATGAGGTGAAACTGAGGATGAAAAGTTTTAAGATACTATTTTGTTATATTAACATATGTTTGAGGTAAATCTATAATAATTTGTACTTCACTTCTAAATAAATATCTTACTGGATGAAAGTTTTTGTGGAAATATTACTACATGAACTTAAATGTCAGGGTTAAATAGGACCTTCGGCTCCAGCTACTAGAATCGTTTTTTTTTTTTTTTTGTCAGAAGTACATTCGGGAAAAAACAATGCTTCTGTGGCCTTCATTAGTTAAGAATATGTTGGAATTTGTGAACAACATAACAATGAAATGGAAACAAAAGAAATCCGTGCAGAGTATACAGCCAGCGGGAGCGAAACAGTGGGCGCTGAGCTACTCACGATATAAATTACCGTTGCATACTTTATATAATTTAATAATTAATGTTCTTTTAACTATTTCAAACTGCATTGTGTTCAACAGAATCAGGACGTATCGGGGCATTCCCTACTCTTAACAGTTCAAAAAACAAAGAAGTTTACATCTGTAACACCTCCAAGAAACTTCCTATGCTAATATCTTAGTACGATGTCGAACCTGTGAGAAGGAATCTGCCTGTTCACCTAAAACAATTCTTTACAAGATGCCTTGTAAGGTAAAAGCTATTTGTGTTGCAGACTATCCGATTTTCTTTTTTCAAATGTGTGTGAAATTTTATGGGACTTAACTGCTACGGTCATCAGTCCCTAAGCTTACACACTACTTAACCTAAATTATCCTAAGGACACACACACACACACACACACACACACACACACACACACACACACACACACATACATACACACACACACACGCCCGAGGGAGAACTAGGATCTCCGCCAGGGCCAACCGCACAGTCCGTGACTGCAGCGCTTTAGACCGCTCGGCCTATCCGTTTTTACTGACTACATACCGAATCTTTCACTGACGTTTTTCTCCATGATCGGCATACTGTCTAAGCTTATAATATGCCCTAGGATCCTGTAACGGACGGTCGTCAGCGGTATTGCCCTGTCACCTTGGTTGACGGATCTTTTCAGCTTTCTTTGAACAGTGATGACTAGTTTAGTAGTAGTCTGTTTGCTGTGCAACGTAGCCTACGCTTTAAGCAAAGTGCTCTACAGCGTGACTAGCTAAACGCTAATTAGCAAGGCATCCAACATTCACTGGTGCACGTCAACAACTTATCTCCAGCGAGCGCTTACGTCGGGTTAGTAATTGCTGCGTGGCGCCGGCGACGTTGGCGCCGCTTATCGTAGCGCAGCGCTCGGCCTGTCCGGCGTCGGCGCTGGAGCTGGAGCCGCGTGGTGACGCTGGAGCGCCCCCGCGTCCCCCGCAGCAATTAGGGCGGCTCTGGAGCGCGGCCCGGCCCGGCGCTCGTTAGGGCCGCAGCGACGCCGACGCCGACGCCAACGCCGACACCGTGCGACGCCACCACAGAAGCGCCGGCAGTGGCCGCCAAGCGGACCGAAGCGACGTCGGGCGCTGGTGCTAATTTAGACGCAGACAGCACAGAGCGTGGCAGAGGCCAAGTGAGGACGGCGCTCCGCAACGGGTGGTTTAGCACACTGGCCGGTCAAGAGGCCGAAATACCACAAGAGGCTCTTGCCACAACTCTAACTTTCAAACGCCAGTAGTGACTTGTTTAGAACAACTTGGGTTGGCTGTACTCTTTCTGTTAACAGAAATGTCCGTTCTTGTATTCTTAGTTAGTATATCTAAAGTTGATCAATTCCTTTTGCTTCGAATGATTTTCTCAGCAATTTCGGCAACCTACTGTCCTTCAGTGGGAACCAGATTCTGCTATACTCTCATAAACGCTGTGAGGTCCCTCCACCCTACAGAGATTTTACTTTGTACACTGACGAAAAAATATCGCAGCATAAACTAAACTCGGTGATCTTGTTTCTACATCTGTCGCATAAGAGTGGTAAGAGTACCTTCACTATGAGGCTGCAATTAAGGTTTGCCTCAAACACACGCTGCAGCGGTCTTGAACGTTACCTTTGAGGTTGGTCTTGGTGAGTTTATATTAGTCAAGAATGCCCCTAACGCGACAAAACGCCATTATCAGCACCCCAATTAGTTTGAATGGAGTCGTGTAACAGGGCTACGAGAAGCTCGATATTCCTTCTGTGCCATTGCAGGAATGTAGCCACTGTACGTGATAGCAGCGGTGGTCGTAGGATGTACGGTTGCAACGAGACCGGGGTCTGGACGGCCACGTGGCACTATCGAGAGGGAACACCTTCGTGTTCAGCGTATGGCTCTGGTGCATCGTACTGCATCTGCTTCTGCAATCTAACCACTACTTGACACCACAGTAACACAACCAACTCCTACAAATCGGTTACGTAAAGGACAGCTCCTAGCCAGAGACCGTGTAGCGTGTATTTCACTGACCCTAAACCAGAGCCATTTGTGACTTCGGTGGTGACAAGTGAGAGCTCATTGTAAGGCAGGCTGGAAGTCTGTGGTGTCCTCTGATGAAAGCTGGATCTGCATCAGTGCCAGTGATGACCGTGTGTTGGTTAGGAGGAGGCGAGTCCAGTGACTGCAAACAAACTGTCTGCATGCTAGACCGTCAATGTATTGACCTACGGAGTGGAACAGGCATGGAACTCCATCCCTCAAACTGAAATCTGGAACCTGTACAACACAATGCATTCACGTTTGCATGCTTGCATTCAACATTGTGGCTGTTACACCGGTTATTAATGTATCAGTATTTAATATTTGAAACGGTTTATCTCGAGCTTATATTAAACTGCGATTTTGCAATGTTAATCACTAAAATATGTCGCCTGGACAAATATATCCAAATGGCACGGCGATGCCAACTACTGCTAAAATTCCTGGTGCAGATGCAGTGCAATGTGCCACAGCCTTAGGACGAACATGATGATCTTCCCTTTCGGTAGTGGCTCGTGGGTCTGTTAAAAAAAAAAAAAAAAAAAAAAAAAAAATCCGGAGAAGTCGTAATTGCACACCAATGAGGTTTTGGAGTGAAATGTGGTTGGCATCCCTGCACGAGACTGTGATTAATGTGTAACTGCCGGATATCCACACTTTGCGAATATCGAGATGACGAAGTTACAGGAACAAATTGTCTGTGTTAAATTTTCCGTGAAAGTCAAGAAAATCTTTGCAGAGACACATTAGATGACACGGGAAGCCTAAAGTGATGAGTACTTAAGCCGCACTCGGTGTTTCGAATTGTCCACACGCTATAAAAATGGGAGGACGGAAGGTAAAGGGGACTCTCTCGTCCTGGACACCCTTCGACGCCTACCGATTACGCTCATGTCAGGAACGTCAACGAAACTGTGGTTTCCAATCGAAGACTAACCGTCCGAGAGATTGCAGAAGAATGTAAGATTTCAGTTGGATCATCTCATGAAATCCTGAAATCCTGAAATGGCCTGAGTTGCGGAGATACAAGTGATGGCTTCTGCATCAAGATAAATTATCCCCACAATCATCCCTGTTTGTGCGTATTGCTCAAAAAACGAAATCGCTGTGCTGCCTCAACCTCCGTATTCTCCACACCTGGCCCCAGCGGAGTTTCTTAATTTACAAAGATGAAAACACAGTTGAAACGACGAAGATTTGCAACAATAGACAAGGTAAAATAAAATTCGCAGACGGCGCTTCGCCCAATGCAGCAAGAAAAGTACCAAAACTGCATCCAGAAGAGGTAAAGCGTTGGGAACGATGTATTAATTTTGGAGGAGAGTACTATGGAGACCATGCAAAAGAAATAAAACATAAGCGCAGAAAAATTTTGTGGACAAAATTCCGGAATTGTTTGAACAGACCTCGTACAGAGGGTACATTCCTGCCATTATTCGACAATTATTATTTCTTTCGTGTCGCGACTATCTTCGTCAGTGTATCTGCTGTGGGTCGTGCTGCCTATGATCCGCACAACCTACACAATGCGATACACATCCGTGTTGGGAGAAACGACTTTGGGTCGTTATGACAACCAATACAATTAGACAAGTCTTCATCAATCCTTCTAATGTGGTCAGCCATTTTTTATAAATCCTACGTCTTTGCTTTACCATTTTTTTTTTTTTTTGTTTCTCATGCACAATCCTCAATTTCTGTTGGCACCCTGTCACGTTCTCATATACAGAGTTTTGGATCATGCTCAGAGTTTTTCTCCGTAACTCTCCTCTTATTCTAGAAAGTTTCTCTTATAAGAATTCTTACATTTTTCGTATAGAGCTTTAAATTGGCCACTTACTGCTGTAGCTATATAGTGAGGTAATATTTCATTTCTGACTGGCTTGTTTTATCTCTTCCTGGCTCTGTTTCATTTCTACTTATAGTACCAACAGTTATTGTTTTTGTTCTCCTTTCTGTATACCCATAGCTTGAAGTACTCTTTCTGTTTTTCGTATCTTGAATCCGTTTTCCTTTCAGTTGATTCCACTTTTCACATCATGAAAATTAATATTAAGTGACACATCGTTCTTCAAGTTATTCGAAGACTCAACTCCTTTCACGCTCGCCAATTCAAACAGTTATTACCCATACACAGTATCATATTCAACTCCCTACTGATCGTAGGATTATAAGTGTTGGGCTACAAGTAGAATACGGTTCACTCATAGACTGTCCCTCCCTGTTAGTATAAGCAACTATAAGGATAAGCAGCTAACTATGTGTATTTCCTTAGGACTCGTAAAAATGTATCGAATTCCAACTCGCTGGAGTCCTCTGTCTTCAACTACAGATGCATATATATGATACAGTTGGTGGTACGTAGGTACATACTTTTATTTAGAAACAAATTCACAATTCTGCAAGTTGTTTTTGTTTTACGTGAATTCTGCTTGTCTGCAGTCTGCTTTTAAAGATGCAAAATTACGGGTACAGCTAATTCTTCGATTCCTCTTGAGTTTATGCCATTTTTACTCATACTAAAAAAATTAAGGCATGCTATGAAAGCTTCTTGTTTCATATAATGTTTTACATGTGTCTATCCCGTCGTTAACACCGTAATGGACAACCATTCATATTTCATACAAATGGTTAAGAAACACAGTTTTACTTAAGAAATACATTGTGTTACCGACTGCGTTCCAAATTATTTTTGTGTTTTGTTGATAGAATATTCACCGATTTTCTGTGAGGTTAGATACCTATACAAAGTGATTATGGCAAAATGAGTGCCTTATATTTTCCTACAGTTACATAATCTGTTTGTATTTTCAAATTTATTCCGCCTGTTGGCTATTTCGTATTGTTATTTAGTGAAGGCATGCTTTCTCATTGAGCTTCCTTTCCGTAACTAGATCTTAATAAGCAATTTCTTGGAGCAGTCGAAAGTTACATTTATTTATAAAACTGTTACTGTACATAGCAAATAAACGCCGAGACAGTATGTGCTTGTAGAATACACTGACTTAATTACTCAAGTATATAAGAGAGGTAATACATTGCGCGAAGTATCAGAAGGCAAGGCAGCTGAATGTTCATCAAGTATGTAGGAGAGGTAATAAATTGCGTGAAGTATCATAAGGCAAGACAGCTGGAGAGTAGCAGCCTTAGATATTCAGCGATACGTGGTCGGTGACGGAAGCGACCCATAGCAGTAGGGACAAAGAGGTGGGGAGGGCAGTTGTGCGCACTGTTCAGGCCCCCGGGCGGGGGCCATGACGCATTGCGAAGTCGCCAAACACCATTAATAGCGAAGTGGCAATGAAAGTTAAATTTGTGTCTTTTCTTCCGACGCGGAGGAGCGACAGGACAGCGGCTCCGAGGGCTGGGTGCAGCGGGGGCTGAATTATGCAGCTCATTAGCAGCTACGGTTGCGCTCGCTCTGGGGAGGCGCCGCGCCGCGCGGAGCGGACTGTGCGCTGCTGGAGATCTACATTCAGGCGCCACAGTCGATGCCCAATCAAAGCAGACACTGCTACACAGTTAACTGCCGAACTTCAGGCACTCGTAAGCTAGTGCTTTCTAAGCACACTTTAAATCTGCAGGATGAACCACAAACGAGGAAATATTCCAAAGAGCAGATGTAAGCAGTCACAAAGATCACCCTGAAATCGTCCATGGCAGTCTTGCTGTAGTCTTTGTCCTCACTGGCGGTGATGCCGTGCTGAGCTAAACCGAGGTTACAAAACTCTACAATAAGTGCAGTCAAATTATGAGCGCTAATGTTTAATGTTGGTGGATGTTTACCCGAAATGTAAACATTCACTTTAATTACTTTGATCTTTGTACGCCAATGACGGCCCCATTTCACAGCCATATTTACCTAGTTGAATATAATCCAAGTAACAACTGGGTCAGATGTGAGCCACATTATGGGACTGTGAACAAATACAGTATACCCTTAGAACCAAATTTCTGCAGTCAGCGAGAGCATATTGAAATTTTGATAGTGGTTAAATAGTGTATTTCGGCCACCGGGAAATGTAAATCAGTACTTCAGTGAGGGTTCAAGCAAACACAACGGTATCATTATGTCTTACTACACTGTGAAATAAGGATCCCGCTCTCATACAGTACACGGGCGTACATTCTGTCAGATCTGTATGTATTAATTCAGGTAGAAGTATACTTCAAAATGACAATGTTGTCGAAATCCGTAGAGTGCATACTTAGGATTACGGATTCTCTTAATACGTAAGAACGTGACGGCTATAGACCCGAGATGGAGGAAAGCACTGGGATAAATACCATGTTAGTGCGGAACTGAAGCATCGCTGCCTAAAAATTACTAGTTTAGACCGTAACGAAATAATTTCTGATGCGTTATTACAAGACGGACGTAAAAAAATGGCAAGGCAACGATTACCACGGTAATGTTAAAACATTAAAGAAACTGAGAAATAAAAGCCAAATTCAAATTAATATCCTGGCCCCGTGAAAAGAAGTCAGACAGAAGGAGGAGAAAGAAGAAGAAGAAGAAGAAGCAAGCTTATAGTGCTTCATTCAAACCTGTTGTCTGAAGACCACAACACACACAAAAGTAGTTACACCTTTGCTTTCTATCGCCTAGTTTAGTCATTTTGATCGTTTGTGAAGATGATAGGTTGTTTAAGTATTGATGTTTAGACCTAGTGGTTTGGTGGTGGAATGATAATACTATTTCCTACATTACAACAATCAGAATGAGATTCATGATCAGAAATTTAATTACAGATACAACGGTAAAAAACCATACTTAAACTATATGGCCAATCGGAACGGTGTGCTCGTATTTGTGCGTTGCTGTTTTTTGTGATTCATGTCTGTACAGCTTTCAACAAACAGATAGCCGGCCGCGGTGGCCGAACGGTTCTAGGCGCTTCAGTCTGGAACCGCGCAACTGCTACAGTCTCAGGTTCGATTCCTGCCTCGGGCATGGATGTGTGTGATGTCCTTAGGTCAGTTACGTTTAATCAGTTCTAATTTCTAGGGGACTGATGACCACAGATGTTAAGTCCCATAGTTCTCAGATCCATTTGAATTTTGAGCATAAATGAACTATTATAGCTACGGATCTATGTGCATTGTCGTGTGTTCAGTTAAGGCTCGCTTTAAGAGGCGATAATAAGATGACCGCACTATGGTTGCCATGACAAATGCTAGTGACAGGCAGGGGTATCTGCAAGTGCCAAGAATGACATATAATTTTATGGGATTCTTTCCAGGGGACTTCCAGTGAATTTAAGCAACTGAGTATTTTTCACGTGGACTTTAAGCCTCGTTACATGTAAGAGACAAAAATATTGCAGCAGATTCCGACATGCTCAGTCTGACCATTCTCATGTCAGCTACTGACAAAACTCTACATCTCAATGAAGAATATTTTGCCGAAGCAAACCAATGTCTCGCAGGTGGTACATTTTGGGAGGAGGTATGCTGAAACTGTTATAGTGCCTTATATAAACTATGTGATCAAAAGTATGCGGACATCCCCAAAAATATACGTTTTTCATATTAGCTGTCTTGTGCTGCCAAATACTGCCAGGTACTCCATATCAGCGGCCTCAGTAGTCATTAGACAACGTGCGAGAGCGGAATGGGGCGCTCCGCGGAATCCACGGACTTTGAACGTGGTCACGTCATTGGGTGTCACGTCATACGACTGAACGCGAGATTTACACACCCATAAACATCCCTAGGTCCACTGTTTCCGATGTGATAATGAAGTGGAAACGTGAAGGGACACGTACAGCACAAAAGCGTACAGGCCGACCTCGTTTGTTGACTGGCAGGGATCGCCAACAGTTGAAGAGGGTCGTAATGTGTAATAGGTAGACTTTATCCAGACCATCACATAGGAATTCCAAACTGCATCAGGATCCAGGAAAAGTATTATGACAGTTATGAAGGAGGTGAGAAAACTAGGATTTCATGGTCGAGCGGCTGCTCATAAGCCACACATCACGCCGGTAAATGCCAAACGACGCTTCGCTTGCTGTGAGGAGCATAAACATTGGACGACTGAAAAGTAGAAAAACGTTGTGCGGAGTCGCGTATAATGGTACACGATGTGGCGATCCGGTGGCAGGGTGTGTGTATGGTGAATGCCCGGTGAATGTCATCGGCCAGCTTTTTTAGTGCCAACGGTAAAATTCGGAGGTGGTGGTGTTATGGTGTGGCCGTGTTTTACATGAGGGGTACTTGCACCCCTTGTTGTTTTGCGTGGCACTATCACATTACAGGATTACATTGATTGTCTGAAGCACGTTCTTGCTTCCCACTCTTCAAGAGCAATTCGGGGATGGCGAATGCATCTTTCAACACGATACAGGAACTGTTCATAATGCACGGCCTGTGGCGGAATGGACTGGTCTATAGGAGTCCTGACCTGAATCCAATAGAAAATATTTGGGATGTTTTGGAACGCCAACTCCGTGCTAGGACTCTCCGATCGACATCGATACCACTCCTCAGTGCAGCACTCCGTGAAGATTGGGCAGCCATTCCCAAAGAAGCCTTCCAGAACCTGATTAAACATATGCCTGCGAGAGGGGAAGCTGTCATCAAGGCCAACGGTGTGCCAAAACCATAGTGAATTCCAAAATTACCGCTGGAGGGCGCAACGAACTTGCTAGTTATTTTCAGCCAGGTTTCCGGATACTTTCGATCATATAGTGTATATCGCTTACTGTGTCCGTAGGTCTGCGAAGACAATCTTTTCCTTTCCTGTTCTGTATTACCTTAGATGTATATTTGCCAAATGCCAGTTCACCATCGAGAATATACGTACTGCTTTAAAATTTTCCTTAAAAACTTCTAGGAATTGTAGAGGGAACTGAGTGGATAATATTTTGAATTTGAACCAACGTCCAGAAACGTACCGTTTCCTTGCTACAGCCGCTTCAAAGCATGTCTGCTAGGTAGGTATACAACAAGGTGATGTTCGACGTATATCCTACCAACCTGACCTGGTTCGGGCACATTCACTTTTCAGCTCTTTCCTTACCGTCACATTCGCCATACACAATGACCATGACGTTGTATTCTGCAAATGCATACTCAACCATGTTGTTCTACATGTCAGAGACGTGTCAATGTGGCTGGAACTGGGTCACAGGGGTAGAGTACATTTCAAACGATATCAGCTAGTCCTATGTTAGTACCCCGTTCCCAAACTTCACTACCCTTTTGCATACCTACATAGCAAACGAGAGCTCAAAAGGCAGTGACACGGAAACTGTATGTTTCTGGACGTGGGTTTCAGTTAAACGTATTGTCTACTCAGTACCCTCTGTAAGTCCTAGAAATTTATAAAATAAACTTCAGAGCACCCAGTATAAGAGGCATTTAAAAGAAAACGAGATAGATGGAAAGAAGAAAGTAAACTATTCATTATTTCAAAAGTAAAAGCAAAAGAAAAATGTTTACTGTTGTCCGCCCACAGGTTGCCAAGATTGTTCCGACAACGCTGTAGATGTTACACATCCTCTATAAATTCCAGATGAGCCCTGAAGAAAGACATTCGTCCCGGTCGACTTTTTTCGGATGAAGAGGTGAATGCCTGGGTAAGATTATGGTTGCGTAGGCAACCGCAAACATTTTTCCACCGAAGGCATTGACTGTCTTGTCTCTCAGTATGATAGTTGAATGAACAGTTGTGGGGATTACTTTAGAAACAGTAAATATTTTATTTGCTTTCACCATCTGCCCGTTTTCGTTTGACTGCCCCTTATGTATCTATTTGCTTGTGAATTTTCAACATTTCGTGGCGTAATGAGTAGTATATTAAATTTCGGGCATGCAGGCGAGAAAATAAAATGTCTTCAACTGATATTTCAGCTGCGTATCGTCAGATCATCCTCAGAGTAAGTCGCATTTTATTTGCATTGCTGCGTGCCCGAAATTTAATGGACTACCTGTTTGGTTTCTTATTCCATACTATGATGAGACTGTCGCTCTTGTAGACAGACTGTGCAAAACAACAGACACTTCTCGAGGAAAATTACACAGTTATATGCACGGCGATTTGTGTACCTCCTGGATGTCGACTACAGAACTGATTAAAAAGTTGTTTAATTAATTATCTTAAATTTTCTCTCCGTTATTTACAGCACAAAATTTTGTTTCAGGTTTCGCGCCATCCAGGGGACAGCGAGAAGCGGTAAGTGACTTGGAGCTTCTGTGCAGTGTGCTAAACAAGGAAGGAAAAGAGTAAGAGAAATAGCATCTAGCGGCAAAGCAATTAAGTGTTTTATGTGCACAATTAAAGAGAGTTATTTCACAAATGCAACAACCATAAACTGCTTTAATCAACATTTTAACTATCCCCATTAAAAAAGAAATATTCACGGTTCTTCCTTTGAGCCAAGTCGATACTACCGCTTCTAGGAACATGTTTCAGCTGTTGGTGTTCCAGGCACCGCACTTTATTCAAGAGTTATGATTAGAATAGTAAGCCGTAAATCGAAAGATTACCGTTCTGTAATACGATGAAATTTCAGCTGGATTCTGAGCGACGAAGTAATGAAAAGAGTTCTGCTGCGTAACCAGACGGTTGCTGAGAGAGTTGAGATTCAGAACTGCACAATAAAATAGAGGAGCGTTGTAAAGCGACGGTTGTAACGTAAACCGAGTTAAAATATTTTCTCTTGGTTCTTGAATTACTCTGCTGTTATCAGTTTTCCTGGTGGTTTGGTTCATTTGCCAAAGATTATCCATAAATCCTCATCACTACTGTTCCGTACTACATTTCTGTGCTCTCTGCGTTACTGTGTTCCACATAGCGTACAATATGGTAGTAAATCGTGATATCCGGATTCAAGGGTTTGATTTTAAAGTCTGAAGAAGCCAACTGAAAATCAAATACTTCTTGCTATTATGATTTTCTCTTTTGTCTCTCACGCAAAGGCGAGGGATATTCTGAGATTCTGGAAGATCGTGAGACTTGATAATTTCATATTTCTTTTCATTTCCATTGCTAATGCCTAGTCATAAGTAAGTGTAGAGACGACAGTTTTTTTTCTCTAAGGTACGTTTACATTTTATTCCTTGCTTAGCGCCTCCATACTAATGTAGGCTGTACAACGGTAAAGAATTCTAATTTGTATTATGACAGACCCTGTAGAGTTATAATATTCGGCCTGTAGTTCGAAAGAACAATGTGCTGTGCCTGATTTTCACTTTCAAATTTCATATTATATATTCGATAGATCTGTTTATTTATTGCAAACTATGTTATAATATTTCGTTTTTAACAGAGTGGTATAGAGTGTTACTAAAAGCGAGCCATTGAATGAATCTAAATCACTAGACAAGGTGTAACATGAGGCGGTAGTCTACATCTACATTATAGACAGCAAACTACGTAATGGTGTGTGGCGGCTGTCATTTCTGATACCACTAACTGATCCCCCCTTCTCGATCACGTTCCACTCGCGAATGGCGCGTGGGAAGAATTATTCTTGGCAAGCCTCAGCACTGACTCGAATTTCTGAAATTTTCTCATCGTGGTCACTACGCAAGATGTATTCTGGAGGACGTAATACGTTATCCGACTCTTACCGATAAGTGCTCTCTCAAAATTTCAATAGCAAACCCTCTGTGACGCACAACGCCTCTCTTGTCACGTCTGCTAACGGAGTTTATTGAGCATCTCGGTAGCGCTCTCGCGCCGACTAAACGACCCGAAGCGAAACGTGCCGTGACAAAACGCGCTGCTCTTCGTTGGACCCTCTATTTCCTCTACCGTTCCTACCTGATACGGCACACAGATTGACTTCAGAATCGGTCGAACAACCGTCGTATAAGCCACTTCCTCGGTTTATGAGTTACTTTTCGTTAAGGTTATTCCTATGTTTCTGTGTGGCATCTTCTTTTCCTACTACTTGTTTTATGCGGTCACACCACTTTAGGTCTGTCTGAATACTTACTTCTAGATATTTCACGGCAGGTGTTATTTCCAGCTGTTGCTCACCAATTGTGTAGCTGCACAGTAGTGGTTTTATTTACCTATGTATCCGCAATATGTTCATTTATTTACGTTCACAGTCAGCTGCGAAAGTCTGCAAAATTCACCAATCTACTGCAGGCTATTCTGCAAATTGATACTTTCGTTGCTACTTTCTTACGGACAACAGCATCGTCTACGAACTCCCGAAGCTTTCTACTAGGCCATTTATGCATACTGTTTACAACAATGGTCCTCTCATGTGTTCTTGGGGTACGCCGGAAATTATCTTTACGTCTGTCATTTTGCTCCATTAAGAGAGACGTGTTGAGTTCTATCTGCAAAGAAGTCGTGAATCCAGTTGCAAATCTTGTCCGAATGCTCGTATTTTTTTCATTAAATGGCAGCGTGTGATGGTGTCAAATACCGTCCCGAGTCCAAAGAACACGGTATCAACCTGAGCACCGATATCTATAGCGCTATGAATCACATCGGCAATCAAAGCGAGGTGAGTTTCGCAAGATCTCTGCTTGCGGAATCCATCTTGAATTTTATAGATGTGATTTTTCTTCTCCAAAATTTCGTAATTATTGAGCATTAATATGTTCCATACTTCTAAAACAGACTGACGCCAACTATAAAGGTCTATAACTGCGTGCTTCTGTCCTATGGCACTTCTCGAAGACGGAATAGGCCTGCGCTTTTTTCTGTAGCTGGCTACCCTCCTCCCTCCCCCCCCCCCCCCCCCCCCCCCCCCCCATCGTTGCTCCAGTGATGTACGATACGCTACTGCTAGAAGGTGAGCCAGTTTTATCGCATAACGTTTGTGTCATAATGGCTATCACAGCCTTATGATCACTGAAACCATCATCTACATTAACTAATTTGATAAGTTAACATCTGTTTCCAGCTAGGAGATCTAAAACATTACCAACACGAGTTGGTTTCTATTTCCTCAAAGTAACATTAGGACAAGGCATTCGGAATTATGCCGCAGGAAACCCTGTCCGGCTCAAGTTTAGTTAGCATGGGTCTCCCGGTCTGGCAAGTTGAAGTCACTCCCGATTACAACAGCATGATCAGCAAAATTACTAACGATGCTCTGCACCTTCTCCCTGAAGAGCTCTACCGCTACAGCTCCTTTCGCAAACGGACAATAAATCCATTTAATTACCATACTTGATCAGTAATTGATGCTTAACTTTAGCCACATTAATTCAAATTCGAGATCGGTGATAACCTGACTAGATATTTACCGCAATAAATACGCCGCCACCATTGGTGACTAACCTAAAAAATGGTTCAAATGGCTCAGAGCACTACGGGACTTAAATTCTGAGGTCATCAGTCCCCTAGAACTCAGAACTACTTAAACCTAACTAACCAAAGGACATTACACACATCCATGCCCGAGGCAGGATTCGAACCAGCGACCGTATCGGTCGCGCGGTTCCAGACTGTAGCACCTAGAACCGCTCGGCCACTGCGGCAGGCTGACTAACCTATCCATGCGATAAATACCCTAATCCGAACTTAGAACTTCGTTGGTATTCACTTCTGTTTCCAACGAACACTCTGCTCCTAATCCTATACGGGCATTCTAACATTCAGTAGGCAACGCTAATCCTGGGACCTTTCTTCGGATGATCCTGGAGTTTACTAATATCAGATTAACCCTATCTATATCTGATATCTAGGGATGAGCATTTCCTAAGAACATTTTTTTCCAGCTGTAAATTCGATTTTAGCACGTCATTCGTAGCCGATACGAAATGGGGACGGGGGTTCTCTAACTTAAAAAAACTCGTTGTGTACGCCACACATACTCCACTACCCTAGCCGGCCGCTGGTGGCCGAGCGGTTCTAGGCGCTACAGTCCGGAACCTCGATACCGCTACGGTCGCAGGTTCGAATCCTGCCTCCTGCATGGATGTGTGTGATGTCTTTAGGTTAGTTAGGTTTAAGTAGTTCTAAGTTCTAGGGGACCGATGACCTCAGATGTCAAGTCCCATAGTGCTCAGAGCCATTTGAACCATTTGACCCACTACCCTAGTAGCCGCTTCCTGTGTGTGTTGCATGCCTGACCTATTAAGGCGAACCCTACAGTTCCCTGCCTGATACCGGTGGTCGTGAAAACTCGCTTCCTATACAGTCGCAGAGTCGTCCGGGCCCCTGGTTTATTCTGCGTACCAGAGGACCGTGATCGACTCTGAGTACGAGTCTACAAATAGTCAGCTTAGTCTGCTACCAACGTGTGATGCTAGTTTTCTTCACCAAACTAGACATCCACCGAAAGGAGTCGATGTGGTCTCAGGATCCAAGCGGCAGCCGTCATTCGTGTCGACATGTGCTACTATTTGCAGCCGGTTGCACCCAGTGCCCTCGATAGCTACCTACAGGGCATCCTCCACTTCACGGCCGAGACTCCCCGGTAAACATACCGAATGCCCACTCGCATTGCTTCCCGTCCTGCTATTTCCCTGAGAAGCAGTAATAACTGCCTGTTGGTGGAGCTCCCAGTGACTCGCATACCCATCCGTACACATCCTCTACGTTTTCCCAGACATTGCAGGAAAAACGGAAGCTGGCACAAGAGGATTGGCCTCCCGTGCTGATGGCTTCCTCCCATGGTGCTGGATCAGAAGTATTATTAACACTGATCAGTATCTCGTACCTGTTGCTATGGAGTAAGGAGCCAGCTGCGTGGACCTTTCCTCCTCCACCCAGAAACATGCGAAAATAACAGTGTCCACGACACACTCTAAAGTGGATACGAACCGGGCAAATATTGGGAATGAAACCAGGTGACCAGTGGTTTCCAACGGCAGGAACGTCGGCACAGGTCTAGTCATCAGTGCCCCAATGTCGCTACAGGATTGAGCATTAGACAGAAGCCAGTCTTCCATGGTCAACGCAGTTTCCAACTGTTACAGAAAGGAGACAGTTCTCTTTGCGTCCGCTCACAACAAGCACAGATCCTACCATATCGTACCATGTGAAAAATTGATATAATATCTCAAAGAATACAAACAAAGCAGTCAAGAATAGCTTAGAAACTACTAGCAGACCCGACAAAAGAGAAAAATATCTGACTGTGGTGTTCCTGAGCTGGTAGTGTATGCAAAATATAACGAGGAGAATAAACTAACACTAAAATGTGCTGTACGCGTTATCACTACAGATTGAGACCGCAAGCTCCTTGAACAGGTACAGATTTCTCTACTGGAGATGACTGTATCAAATGCTGATTTTTACTAGAACCTGTGCTCACTTAAAAGCTACTACAGGAACAGATACGTAAAATGCAGTTCACTGATCTAAGCTATATGCTGTATACGAATACGAGATCTAATCGTACTGGCATGATGTGACGTATCTGACGACGGAATATTGCACGAGTAATTTGTCTCACACAAGAATATACACTAACATTTGCGCAAAAACAAAAACCTACAGTAAATGGCTAAAAGCTAGCCTACACATTAAAACACAGGAGTACACTCATTTGAAATTTCTGGACTAATAAACCGTAGTCGATATTTCACCTTCCACTGCGGAAGACATCTTCAGAGGTAAAGTGGCGAACTCCAACCAGAGATCGAAGTAGCGCCGTGTATATAAGCAGTGTGGAGGGCACCACAGTCCTTTATACAACGTCGGCTAAGAGATTGTCTCTGGTAACACAATCATTCTCGATTGAGAGTAATTGACTGTATTCTTACGGTGCGACGTCGACAGCAAAATTGTATCTAAATTAACACCTTCCTCTTTTGTGTTACAATTATTACGGTGTTTATGAACCGCAACAGCGTCTCTATATATGTGTGAATGATAATGCAACATTTTAGGTGTGATGCTCGTCTCACTGAATTTTGTTTCATGATCACTCCTTGGTAAATACATTCCATTATGGCCGATTTATACTTATGTTCCAGGTGGCAGTTCCTCTAGCGTTCAACCAGTCGGATGTTAACACTTCTTTTTGTGGTACTAATTTAAATAAGTCTACAACTACGAAGACTTTTACATACACCCAATGTAGCCAAATGATGTCGTTTCTCTCTTTCCGATCTCAAACATTCTTTCATCTTCCTGATGAGACTGAAGATAGTTTCCATACCACATTTATTCAATACATTCCCAATGCTATGTGTAATCTGACTCATGAAATGAAAGAAAAGTTTCTCCCTGGGCGGCCGTTATCCCTTGTAAATCCCGATTCTCTTCCTAGGGCGAAGTACAGAATCTAGTTCCTTGTTATAATAACCATTATTCTTTAATGTCGACCATAGATCAAATAAATCGGTTGAAAAATTTGTACACCCTGCCTGCCTGGGTTTTAATCACACCTCTTTTTTGTGTTGGATGGAGGTTAGAATCTTCAACAATATGTTTGTCTTCTCTATGTACCGAAAGACCCAAGGTCCCGTTCACTCGCTTTGTAACACACACATAAAAAAATTATAATAATTTGACCATTTTTCTATGTTTTCATTTCATATAGGATTTCAGGCTTACCACCTCTGAGATGTATCTCGTAGCTGACGTCCTATGATCAATTGTGGTGCCCTCTACATTGCCCATGTATTCCGCGCTCTCTCGAGTTCTGGTTGCAGTGCGCGGTTTTACCTCAGAAGGTGTCCTCCGCAATCTGAGATAAAACTTTAGGAGAAATTTGTATACCTCGACCACGGCCTGTTATCCCGAAAGTGCCAAGTGACGTCAGTACCAGCGTGAAAATTTACTCATTACAATTCACTTCTTCGGTTCCTCAAATTTCCGTTTTAAGCGTGCTCATTTCCTCTACTTTATCATCGTCACCATTTATTTGCTTGTGTATTTCCCGTAAAGCGCTGCAGTAAAATTCGACAGTGGCTTGCCTTTCTCTGTAGATTTGATACGAAGTATTAGAGGGAAACGTGTAAAAATGGGTGCAGGTGTACTTATGGGCACCCCTCACGAAGAGGGTGTAGGAAGCGCTGCAGTCTGGGGACCAGTACTGAAAACGGTGCCTATTGTTCGTAGACGGTCTCAGCGAACAGTTGGAAGTATTGTTTCAAGCAGTATAGTTATAGCGTCGGTTATTGTGTGAATTGATGTTTGTTCAGGACTGCGAAAGTTTGGCACGTATGTGAAATCGTTTTCTTCTTATATCCTTCGATTAGTTTAAAAAGTTTCTCAGTGGTATCCGGAATAACGGAATCCTAAGCTACTTTTAGAAGCACGTTTTACGTTACACACGCTTTTAGGATAGATGTGTTACTGGCCATGTTGCTTAAGAATGGTTGGTGTAAAATTGGGCATATTGTATTGATGTAAAAATGGGCTCCTATTTAAGGAGGGCCCATAATTACACTATATCTTCTCTTAAACAATGTAAAATATTTAAATAATTTTGTACGGAATTGGTTAGCCGAATATTTTTATAAATTTCTCATATACAACTCACACAGAAACAAAAAAATAGAATTTTGAAATGGCGATTGTAGACCCTTGTGGTTTTGTTCATCTTTGCACAACGCTGATAACGAAGAAGAGCTATGAATGTAAGAACCAGAGGCATCAATGGGATAAATCTCAGATGTTACGTGCCATAGCAGTTGTGAAAGCAAAGGAGGCTTCTGTGAAAGTTGCTACAAAGACATTCGAAGTGCCTCGTACCACTTTACAGAAATTTGATAAAATCCCTGCACAGGCGGTTCAAGAGACAAAGCTTGGAAGCAAACCAATTTTAAATGCAGACCTAGAAAAACAGCTCGATTCTTATCTGCTTCAGATGGAGCAAAAGTTCTTGGGGTGCACTTTGGCGGATATGAGGAGAGTGGCATTTTTACTTGCCCCGAGAAATAATTCCGCCGATGATAATTTTCCCTAGAACCAATACCTTACAAGTTCTAATGAGAGGTTGCGCCCCCCCCCCCCCCTCCCTCCGTGATGCAATTGGTATAGCCCATCCTTCATTGACAAAACATGTCCGACTGAACAAAGACCTGTTCTCCCCATCTTGGGTGGTCGTTATAGCCACGTTCGAAATCCAGATGTGATTCACTTGGCGAAAGAACACCACGTGACTATCATCTCACTTCCTCCACATTACATCCACAAACTGCAGCCTCTAGATAAGACGTTCAAGGACCTCTGAAAATGTACTACAGCGAGGCAGTGAGAGCATGGTTCCATCACAGTGGGCATCCTTTCACAAATTACGACGTTATGGAGGTTTTTGTCCAAGGCTACCTGAGCACCCAATAAGCTGAGATAGCAATAAACTGATTCAAAGTAACTGGGTTATACCCTGTGAACCGTTACATCTTCACCGACGTTGATTTCATAGCTACTGAGTTAGTTGCAGGGAAAACTTGCTCCTCAGTGGAACATAGACCTAATGTTTCTGAATCACATGCCCTTCTACTTACTGTCTCTGGACCATCGACATCAACTGCATCTTCTTCGAAATATCCTGATACACAGTCACATCAGGCTAGGTACGCCCGTTGATGAACCCATTGAAACACCGGGAAGTTCTTCAAGAATTCCAACAAATGCAGTTTCACCATTTGACGTATGTCCTGTCCCCAACATTAAGAAGAGGACCACAACGCAGGGACGAAAAGCAGCAACGGCCTGCCACATCACTGGAACGCCATACAAAGATCAGTTGCCAAAGTCGCTTGACCAAAGTTTTGGCAGGAAGTGATCGGGGAGTTTCTCTGAGGTTAGCGGCCGCCTGCGCACAGAGGTGCATAATTCAAAGGACTTGAAAGAAAGACAATTTGTTTCACAATACTATCTGATTCATCATGGGACTCTTCAGGCTCCTGCAGTCTCACCTTGTGGACAATGATAATAACCTTGATGTGAACGATGGGCATACACCAGACTCAAGCGATGAAAGTTGCATCTTTGTTGATGAAAACTTCTTCCAAGGCAGGAGAGCAGAGTTGTGGATTATATGTGTTATGTTCCAAATGTACTCACACTTAGTTTGTGCTGGCGTTGAAAAAGCTATTTACGTTTGCCATTACTGTAAATAATTTCAGAAATCGTGCATAAACGTAAAAAAAGTTGCTTTTTGTCGACTGGTCTACTATTTGGTACTGTTTACTCAGTTCATTAAAATATTTCAAAAGATTTCTTGCACCTTTTTGCGCCCGTATTGGCAACCCATTTTTTAAATTCTCTTTTACAATTTTTCTGTAAATCTTTGTTTTAGAATAGAAATAATGGATACTAATCATTGTTTCGCCACTCATCATTTCTTAAGCTTTCTATAGTTGTTAATGAAGGTATAAAATGTAGAATTTTTACGAAAGAAGGATCCTCTAAGTAAAAAACAAAAGTAGGTGTCCGTATTTACATCTTTTCCTCTAATTGCAAAATGTTATAATACCTGGTTCACTTACCTTCTTCCACCGTTTACTCTGACTGCTATGAAATCGTTTCTTTTTGTTCGAGTTGAAGAATTCAAGGCTGAAATTTTGTTAAAAACGTTTCTCATCAGGGATAGGTTTTAGGTTTGCGGTAGCTTGTAGCATATTACAACCACATGCTGGTCAGTGATGCTGATTGGTATGGTTTCATAACAGACCACCTGCATAATTTGCGAAACGCATTACCTGCCCAGTCTCTATTCTCGGTACGAGCTTTTGGAGATATAATGAGTCATTTGTATGTTACGCTCTTCGACGTCGTCTTTGCACTGATACCAGTTGCTACCAGTCGCAGGGGCTCACACACTGAACAATTACCCCTGACAGCCTTGGTTGATAGTACACAGTTAGCCATCCAAAGTGTCAGTCTGTTACGGGAGCTTCTAACATGATAGGTGAGGGTTTTCCTAGAAAAAAGATGGTCGTGTAGATTTCCCGTTCGATCAGTATTGTGCATGCACGTTTACGAGAGTAATATACACATCAAACAAAGTTTTGCATCATCCCGCTTCCCAGAACTCGTGTAGATAGATATTTACTGTGGATATCACAGACAAAGTCCCTTTGACTGTTCAGAGAAGTCACAGAACCCACCCAAAGATGTAAACAACCATGCATGAGCAGTGCCTATTAGACGGAGGGGTTCCGACAGCCGATCAGTTCCAGTCATTCCACCAGGAAGGAGGTACACGGCTCCTGTTGTCTGTAGTTCAACCATGCCTAGACGGTCAATAGCACCGCGTCCGCATTGTTACTTTTTTTCCAGGAAGGGCTCTCAACAAGGGAAGTGTCCAGGCGTCTCGGATTGAACCAAAGAGACGTTGTCCGGACATGGAGGAGATACACATAGACAGGAACTGTCGATGACATGCCTCGCCCAGGCCGCCAACGGGCTACTACTGCAGAGGATGATCGCTGCCTAAGGATTATGGCTCGGATGAACCCTGACAGCAACGCCATCATGTTGAACAATGCTTTTCGTGCAGCCACGAGACGTCGTGTTACGACTCAAACTGTGCGCAATAGGCTGCATGATGCGCAACTTCGCTCTCGACGTACAAAGTGAGATCCATCTTTGCAACCACGACACCATGCAGCGCGATACAGGTGGGCCCAACAACATGCTGAGTGGACCGCTCAGGATGAGCATCACGTTCTCTTCAGAGTTGAGTGTCGCATATGCCTTCCACCAGATGATCGTTGGAGACGTGTTTGAAGGCAGCCCGGTCAGGCTGAACGCCCTAGACAAACCGCCCAGCGACTCAGCATGGTGGTCCAACAGTGCCTTGATGGGCTTGTGGATAGTCAGCTACGACGAATACGCGAATGCAAGAGGACATACTACTGGATATTAGAGGTACCGGTGTGTACAGCAATCTAGACCACCACTGCTCAAGTTCCTGCTGTGTGGTGGTACAACATGCAATGTTAGGTTTTTATGAGCAATAACGAGCGCTGAAATGATGTTTTTGTTAATTTCTATCACTATTTTCTGTACAGATTCCGGATCTCCTGGAACCGAGGTGATGCAAATCTTTTTTGATGAGCGTAATATCGACGAGTCCTTTTATCACGCGGTTGTCTGGATTGAATTAAAGGTGAATGGTTTCTACACTAGTTACTTAATTGTCTTCGTGTTAGGGCTCCAGTAACTGCTGACATTTACGACAGAGAAAGGCGGACAAGATTGAACAGTGATTTATTTTCAAAGAATATTCTTAAAAATTTATTTTATTTACTAGCGATTCATCAAGAACATTGATACATTTAATCACACTATGTGAGCATGATAGTAGTTGCCAGGAAGTAACTGATCAAATCATAACCAAATTCTTTTAACAAGTGGGAATTTGATTCACTTTAATAGTGCTTCATTTTTTAAAAGAAACAGATTTAAAATTATTATCAGTAAGCACCCTCTAAATATCAAGTTACAATTTATTCAGAGGCAGAAAGAAACAAGTTTTGACTGTACGAGCTTTCGAGCAGAGAACCTTACCGCTCCCTTTTGACACCGCCGTAGTTACGACCGCTCACAATAGCCTCTGAAAGACTACATTGGTGCAAATCTGCAACACGCCAGATAACTTTAAACTAAGAGTTTCAACAATTTACATAAGCACACAAACTATGCACCCCCTATAGAACGGATGTAAATGGTACAAAACACTAACAATTAAAATATCAACCTTGCCACAAAAGATGAAACTTAATTTTAACTTCTAAGAAAAGTCTTACGGTGAAAGGGTGGCAACTTTATATACAAAAATGATGATTTAATTAAAATCCCATGAAATGCAATGTTATATAAAATTCTACAAGTTCGGTCAAACAATAGTTAAGATACCGCCTTTCAAGATCATAGGCAATAATATCAAAGTTTCCAAAGATCAAAACATATTTCAGGTAATAGGCCGTTACACTCCAAGCAATAAATTCGTTAACATACCAAATACGACAAACATGACAAAGGCAGCTACTAACGTACGGTAGATTGATACGGAGATTATCGAACAACCTGAACCGCAGGTTGCTCTAACCTGCCCCTTCTCCACACGGGAAAAACGGACCACCCAATTTATAAATAATCACCTTCCCGCGGGTGGGCCGACTGAGAAGAATGGTGGGACGAACCCAAAGCAAAACGGCTGGTGACTTCATCAAGAAAACAAGTACAGTTTAACAAGAGTAAATCAAACAAGGTATCACCAATCACTTAACTTCTAATGAACTGCGGTGTCTCGAGAAGACCTAGCTCAGCACACCCAAATCGCTCTTCCGAACCGTCCGCTGCCAACCGCTTCAGCGTACGCAGGAAGGCACGCCGATCTCCCGTCTCACGGCGTCGCAGCTCGCACCGGCCAGACTGATGTCGTGGGTTGACTCGTGTTGCTCTCTTGTCGACCGCGAAGTCACTACCCCTCGCTATACGTCGCGGCCCACTGGAATCACGTGTCCACCTCACATGCGCCGATGCTCAAGACGGACAAGTCATCTTGTGTCTCAGTGCGCGACCGACCAACTGATCGATCCAACCGCCAGTGACCATTGAGCAAACTCGAGCAAACTGGCGGCCTAACGCGCACACTCAGATGCAGGAACTAAGCTCCGACCGGACGACCACTCGCTGATTTCTCTTACTGGCGGAGTGGAAAGACTCTCATTTTGCCGGCTTTAAAGGTTTATCCGTACGACAGAAAGACACTAACTGCCTGGCAAATGCGGACGAGAGACAGACTACGAAGCTGGGGACGAGAGACTGACCCACACTGACTGACTGGAGAGCTCATGGCACCCCTTAAATGCACGTGAACAGACAACCTTTCCCCTTTCCCACCAGAGACAGACGACAAAGCTGCGATTGCCACAGCGGCGCCACCGCCAGAAACGGAGGCAGACTGCTTCACACTAAGCGTGGCGGCATGCTCTTCAAAACAGCAATTTTTACCAGGGCTCAAATGTAATGACGTGCCACTGCTCTTTTCATAAGGAAATGTTATACTGTTGCTTATTCTTGATGTCTCCGGTTGAGGGTTTCCATCAAATTGCTACAAATTTCCTTTTTGATTTTGCATGTAACGTTTGGTCTCAATTTTTTTCACCGTAGATAATAAATTAGTTTCGTCCGCAGTTACAGTCTCCACTAACTTGCTAATGAATTTCAAAGAAGTGTTCTCACATTATATTTAACTCGATCTTGTAGTAAACTTTTAATCACGAGTTTTCGTTTTTGCTGCGGGTCCATGGATGAGCGAAGATCATCTCTCAGTTTCTCCCCGCCGCGCGGGATTAGCCTGAGGGGTCTCAGGCGCTGCAGTCATGAACTCTCGGGCTGGTCCCGCCAGAGGTTCGAGTCCTCCCTCGGGCATGGGTGTGTGTGTTTGTCCTTAGGATAATTTAGGTTAAGTAGAGTGTAAGCTTGGGGGCTGATGACCGTAGCAGTGAAGTCCCCATAAGACTTCACACAGTTTCTCCCCCAGACATGAAAATCTGACCGACGACCGGGACAAACTGTTCCTGAAGTACTCAAAAGTTTCCCGCAGGTAGAGGCCGCTGCGGACTGCGTTCTTCGCTCTCTAGGAAAACGATCTCCCATGCTTGCCTTGTGTGACTGGGGAATACGGTATCATACATGTGTTACCCAAAACCTTAGGGGAAATTCCAGCAACTAGAAAAACGTAGCTTTACGGAGTCTGTGTATCGAAGAATTCCGCCGGCCGTCTCCGCGATGCGGACTGCTGTGGTAGGAACACGGGGCTCCACGCGCTGAGAGCGGCGGGGCTAATGAGCGCACACCTCGCCCCGGGGGGAGTACTCGACAACACCTGCCGCCACACAAACCGAGGCCGGCTGTTCCGGCCTTCGCGCTACATTCTGTTGTTACTACAATCCCTATACAGTCTTACCACTTACTATTTCGGTACCATAGTAACGCCTTCGAGCACTTCAGTTTTACATTCCTTGTCACCTATAGTCTCCTAGCATGCTATCAGCCGGAATCAAATTCTTCGACAATAGCTGTTGCCACCTGTATCTGTCACAACTTGCCCGCGATCTCCTGTAATTAACTAGATTTTTACCGAATGTTCTATAATTTTCAGAAAAGGCATCACTTCCGAAGAAAATGTACCGCCATAATGCAGGTAAGTTACAAAGAAATGAACACCCTTATATGCTTACCGGCGTTGACATATGTTAACGGGGACAGATGAAAATGTATGTCCCGACTGGAACACGAACCCGGGAACTCCTGCTTACTTGGCAGACGCTCTATCCATCTGAGCCACCGAGGACACAGACGATAGCCCGACTGCAGGGATTTCTCTCTGGCACGCCTCCCGCGATACCCACATTCTCAACGTATTGTCCCGCACTACATTCGTAGTGCCCCCGCCCATTATAACCATTACTCGCGGTGCTTTGCCGATTCCTGCAATAGTTCATTGTCCCAGGAAGGGGAAACTTTATTGACACATTCCTGGGGTCAGATAAATCACATGATTACACTGACAGAAACACAGGCACATAGACACAGGCAACAGAGCATGCACAATGTCGGCACTAGTACAGTGTATATCCACCTTTCGCAGCAATGCAGGTTGCTATTCTCCCATGGAGACGATCGTAGATATGCTGGATATAGTCCTGCGGAACGGCTTGCCATGCCATTTCCACCTGGCGCCTCAGTTGGACCAGCGTTCGTGCTGGACGTGCAGACCGTGTGAGACGACGCTTCATCCAGTCCCAAACATGCTCAATGGGGGACAGATCCGGAGATCTTGCTGGCCAGGGTAGTTGACTTACACCTTCTAGAGCACGTTGGGTGGCACGGGACACATGCGGACGTGCATTGTCCTGTTGGAACAGCAAGTTCCCTTGCGAACTAGGAATGGTAGAACGATGGGTTCGATGACGGTTTGGATGTACCGTGCACTATTCAGTGTTCCCTCGACGATCACCAGAGGTATACGGCCAGTGTAGGAGATCGCTCGCCACACCATGATGCCGGATGTTGGCCCTGTGTGCCTCGGTCGTATACAGTCCAGATTGTGGCGCTCACCTGCACGGCGCCAAACACGCATACGACCATCATTGGCACCAAGGCAGAAGCGACTCTCATCGCTGAAGACGACACGTCTCCATTTGTCCCTCCATTCACGCCTGTCGCGACACCACTGGAGGCGGGCTGCACGATGTTGGGGCGTGAGCGGAAGACGGCCTAACGGTGTGCGGGACCTTAGCCCAGCTTCATGGAGACGGTTGCAAATGGTCCTCGCCGATACCCGAGGAGCAACAGTGTCCCTAATTTGCTGGGAAGTGGCGGTGCGGTCCCCTACGTCACTGCGTAGGATCCTACGGTCTTGGAGTGCATCCGTGCGTCGCTGCGGTCCGGTCCCAGGTCGACGGGCTCGTGCACCTTCCGCCGACCACTGGCGACAACATCGATGTACTGTGGAGACCTCACGCCCCACGTGTTGAGCAATTTGGCGGTACGTCCACCCGGCCTCCCGCATGCCCACTATACGCCCTCGCTCAAAGTCCGTCAACTGCACATACGGTTCACGTCCACGCTGTCGCGGCATGCTACCAGTGTTAAAGACTGCGATGGAGCTCCGTATGCCACGGCAAACTGGCTGACACTGACGGCGGCGGTGCACAAATGCTGCGCAGCCAGCGCCATTCGACGGCCAACACTGCGGTTCCTGGTGTGTCCGCTGTGCCGTGCGTGTGGTCATTGCTTGTACAGCCCTCTCGCAGTGTCCGGAGCAAGTATGGTGGGTCTGACACACAGATGTCAATGTGTTCTTTTTTCCATTTCCAGGAGTGTATATGCAGATAAATTTTGATTCAAACGATATTTGTTGCTCTTATAACGAGCGGAACCATCAGAACTGTGCGAAAGAACAGACACCAGGCATTCATACAATTGATTCGCCTCGATGGTCAATGAATCCACAACCTTCAGTGCGGGTGCACTGTTACGTTCGACTTCCAGCGGGAATCTAAAATTTGTGAGCGTGGAGGACATGGATGGATGCGGTAGATGGGTGGCGCTACGCAGTTAGGGGGAATGTGGAGCGTACCGAGGTAGTCCGCGCATTTTCGATAAATCACTATGCCCGGCTGCTGCAGTGGTTAATCCAACGGCCTAACATGAGATCTCGGGTTCGAGTCCAATCCAGCACACATTGTCACCCATCGCCGCTGATTCCGCTTAGAGTTCCGATGCAGCTCATATCATTAATTCCTTCCCTTTCCTTAACTTTCTCGTACCTCCACCTTCAATTTCATAAAACTGTAAATGTTTTACGGATTGTAATTAGTTAACCAAAATGTTGCTAATTATGAACTGAATTGTACCGAAATGGTAGTTGTTAATGGAAATAAAGTTCGGCACTCAGTTTAAGGGAAAAAGCTATGAAACTGATGTTGCTGGATTAATATCTGAATTTACCCAACAAATACAGAAATTTGTGTAGGCGAGACAAATTAATGCACACTTGAGAGCGTGGCTGAAAATGGAAGAGGTTATAAAGTGTGTGCAACAGCAAAATGTACGACTTTATTTGCGGCATAGTGCATATTTTCATATTAGACTTTGCCTCTGTTTTAATAACGTGATACTCCTATGATGAAATGACAGGAATAGGCACACTCATGACTTAGGTCAATTATTAACGCTACGTGCAAGGACCCCTGTCTGACCACCGTGTACGCTGCATTAGTGATAAAATAATTTTTAAATATTTTGCAATAAGTCTACTTTATAATTCTACAGGTAGTTAGTATTGACAGGGTAACAGTAAAATATATAGATTTATAGTCAGAAAGTACAGTCAAAAACAGCCCGCATCTCGTGGTCGTGCGGTAGCGTTCTCGCTTCCCACACCCGGGTTCCCGGTTTAGATTCCCGGCGGGGTCAGGGATTTTCTCTGCCTCGTGATGGCTGGGTGTTGTGTGGTGTCCGTAGGTTAGTCAGGTTTAAGTAGTTCTAAGTTCTAGGGGACTGATCACCATAGATGTTAAGTCCCATAGTGCTCAGGGCCATTTGCACTATCAAAAATAGAAAAAGAAGTGACACGGTAGTTATGAGTTACGGTGTTGTAATGTATCAGACTTTGTTACAACTGAAATTCCTAGCTCCAGTTACCTTGTCGGTAGCCTGATAGCGTCTTTGAACATATCAGGGCTTCAATTGTGCTATTTGCTGGCAGAAGCATACGATTTACCAGAAACAAATTCCACCACAACATGTGCTGCGAACTGCTGCCACCTATCGAAGGCCGACTGCAGAGTCCTCTCCGCCCACTGTTATTACCGTAGTATCTAGTTAGTTGCTCTCATTAATATATTTGTAGGACGATAGCTAATTCTAAACAGTAGGCTGAACTGTGTGTGCAGCTTAGAAATACAAACATATAATGATATGGAAGGAAATTCCCCATTACTATGTTTGTAGGAGGATAGCCAGTTTTAATGAACAGGTTGAACTGTCAGAATGGTTTAAATGTCTCTAAACACTATGGGACTTAACATATGAGGTCATCAGTCCCCTAAACTTAGAACGTATTTAAGCTAACTAACCTAAGGACATCACACACATCCATGCCCGAGGCAGGATTCGAACCTGCGACCATAGCAGCCGCGTGGTTCCAGGTTGAAGCTTCTAGAGCCGCTTGATCACAGCGGCCGGCTTGCACTGTCTGTGGCGCTTATAAACACATATCATCAACTGGAAGTAAACTCCTCCACAACCTACCACAAGCTGCTCCCAATGGAGTATGCGTAGCTTTTTCACCTTTCAGAGTTGTCTCTGCTATTAAATACCGCTAAACTTACAATGATGCTTCAGTTACTTTGTCGGTAGCAGGATGTCGTATTCGACCGTTCCAGATGAGCAGCCTGTGCTACTTATACCCATAAACATACAATCAACCCGTAGCAAAATCCTCGAAACAACCAGCGCCCCCTCAAAATCTTTGCTGGGTACCAACTGCCACGCCACATTCTTACATTATTGATGTCGATCTACACTTGATATAATTACTTTATTGGTCACCGACTGTCATCTTCTACCATTTCAGATGAGCACTCTTTGCTTCTTGGAATCGTAAGCGGACGATCAACCTGTTTCAAATCAGCGTTGGCTACCTGAATTCACGCCATCCTCGAGACGTGCACTAGTTAGGGTCTATTTTCGCGGCAGCAGGATAGTCCATTCGAGTATTTCAGTTGGGCAGATCATCCAGGAGCAAATTCCTTAAACGATATTGAGATAGCTGCAACAGCATTAAGTAGCATTGGCATCTTCAAGTTTACGAGAGTTTTTCGTAATGGGGCAACGATTGTGGCCTCCCATGCTGGAACTTTAGGACTACTATATTTTGTTGATATTTCAGCCGGCCTCAGTTGCTTTGTCATCTCCTGTATTATAGGTCGAGCTGCCGTGTCTCACCAAAAAGACGCTGTCTTGAATTTGTTTCGCGTGAAGTATCTCCAGAGACTTTGATGCCTATCGTAGACAGCAGTCTCCGCAACTTTGGCTAATGATCTCAGGCTTGTTGGACCGTCCAGTGAGCCTAATGAAAGTATTGAAAATTTAAACTGGCAGGCGCTCGAAGAAAGACTCACCAAACTTTCCGAAAAAAGTTTAGAACATTTCTATAACAATTTTTCAGAGGAAAAACTGTTTCAGTTGATACTTGCTGATGTTAAAAATTTTCAGTCTGATCAAATCAGTGTCTGGTTCTTCAGATATGCAAGACATTCTTGTATGTCTGAAGGACATTGTAATGTAAGATACAGACACTCTATAAACACAGGTGGGCAGTACCATATACTTGAATACACAAGCGGAATTGAGACAAGAGCACAGCAGCATTCTCTCTGTCAGGAGTGCGACCACGAGTGTAGAGTGGAAGTATGTTTTACATTGCAAGTTATCTGGAACAATTAGTGTGTGAAAAAAATGGCTCTGAGCACTACGGGACTTAACATCTCATGTCATCAGTCCCCTAGAACGTAGAACCACTTAAACATAACCAACCCAAAGACATCACATGCATCCATGCCCAACGCAGGATTCGAACCTACGACCGTAGCGGTCACGTGGTTCCAGACTGAAGCGCCTAGAACCGCTCGGCCACCAGGGCCGGCTAGTGTGTGAAGGAAGGAATAATGTACAGTAGCAAATTACACTGATTTCGTATTCGGTACCTTGGAGTTGATCTGTCCGGCCACCCTGACTTCACTTTTCCGTCGTTGCTTTACATCGCCAAGTAAAAAGCCGGGACGGTTCCTTAATCACGGTCATGCCAGAGCAACTGTCCTACCCCCGTACGCTGCCTGCATGTTATGTCTGCTGCATGTTATATTTTGGAGTATTGATTGGCACTGTATTACTTCGACAAATCTGTATCATTCTTGGACGATATTTGGATGAATAAAGATAAATAAATGAACTTTTTGTATTTCTGAACAAAAATTTAGTAACAGTCAAGCAAAAAAATCCTAGTTTCGCAAGCTGTGACATCGTCGCGAAAAAACACAGTGACCCATATATGTAATAAGTTTCCTTTAATTTACGTCTATGGTCACAATCTTTTCTTTTTACAGATTACCGGTTTCGGTCTTTAATGACCATCATCAGATCTGTCTTATAAGGACTTTGTTTTTATGAGACAGATCTGATGATGGTCATTAAAGACCGTCTGTTAAACAGAAAAGATTGTGACCATAGACGTAAATTAAAGGAAACTTATTTAAAAAATCCTACTTCGAAACCAGCCCCGCATTTTCTTTATTTGGGAACATAGTGTCTCTAAGCGAGCCCGTGGGCGTCCGCTGCAGCAGGTAGGTGGTTCCTGTCGCGAGTTTTGCGTCATGCTGGTCACGCCCCACGGCCAGAGGCACGGCAGCGCCCGGAGCTCGCCCGATCAGGCGCGCTGGAGACGGCGCCTCCGACCTGCGTCGCAGATTGGACGCTCCGCTCGCCCGCCCCAGGGCACGTCGCCGCCCCCCTCCCCGCTCCACCACCGCCCACACCTAATTCAATACCTGCCGTCCGCATCGCCTCCGCGGCACCAACGCTCTCGCTTCTCACTGGCCGCTTCTTTGATTGAGCTAATCCGGGAACGGAAGCTCCGCTATAGAGTCTCCTCCAGGTCCAAGCATCGGCATCTAAGCGAATAGGGATTTCATCATACCGTATCGCTATCTTCGGCTCGTGGTTAGCGTTTCGAGCTACTGACGCTGGGAAGCTCGATTCGTTTCCAGGCGAAAACTTACAATTTCTCTGCGGCGGAAAGTCTGCATATGGATACACTCAACACCGTGTAGCCACGTGAGAAACCGCTGAAAGCATCAGATAGTTAAACTTACACGGAAGCTAAGCTTACTTATACACTCCTGTAATTGGAAAAAAGAACACATTGACACCGGTGTGTCAGACCCACCATACTTGCTCCGGACACTGCGAGAGGGCTGTACAAACAATGATCACACGCACGGCACAGCGGACACACCAGGAACCGCGGTGTTGGCCGTCGAATGGCGCTAGCTGCGCAGCATTTGTGCACCGCCGCCGTCAGTGTCAGCCACTTTGCCGTGGCATACGGAGCTCCATCGCAGTCTTTAACACTGGTAGCAAGCCGCGACAGCGTGGACGTGAACCGTATGTGCAGTTGACGGACTTTGAGCGAGAGCGCCACAGTCAGGACTGCATACGACCGAGGCACATGGTCTGGGGAGCGATCTCCTACACTGGCCGTACACCTCTGGTGATCGTCGAGGGGACTCTGAATAGTGCACGGTACATCCAAACCGTCATCGAACCCATCGTTCTACCATTCCTAGACCGGCAAGGGAACTTGCTGTTCCAACAGGACAATGCACGTCCGCATGTATCCCGTGCCACCCAACGTGCTCTAGAAGGTTTAAGTCAACTACCCAGGCCAGCAAGATCTCCGGATCTGTCCCCCACTGAGCATGTTTGGGACTGGATGAAGCGTCGTCTCACGCGGTCTGCACGTCCAGCACGAACGCTGGTCCAACTGAGGCGCCAGGTGGAAATGGCATGGAAAGCCGTTCCACAGGACTACATCCAGCATCTCTACGATCGTCTCCATGGGAGAATAGCAGCCTGTATTGCTGCGAAAGGTGGATATACACTGTACTAGTGCCGACATTGTGCATGCTCTGTTGCCTGTGTCTATGTGCCTGTGGTTCTGTCAGTGTGATTATGTGATGTATCTGACCCCAGGAATGTGTCAATAAAGTTTCCCCTTCCTGGGACAATGAAATCACGGTGTTCTTATTTCAATTTCCAGGAGTGTAGTATGGTATTACACACCTACATATCAAAATCATTTTTCCAATAAAGAAAATAAATTTCTGAATATATATGATTTGTAGACTTCGAAAAAGCTTTTGACAATGTGCACTGGAATACTCTCTTGCAAATTGTAAAGGTGGCAGGGGTAAAATACAGGGAACAATTTGTACAGAAAGCAGATGGCAGTTACAAGAATCGAGGGGCATGAAAGGGAAGCAGTGATTGGGAAGGGAGTGAGACAGGGTTGTAGCCTCTCCCCAATCTTATTCAATCTGTATATTGAGCAAGCAGTAAAGGAAACAAAAGAAAAGTTTGGAGTAGGTATTAAAATCAATGGAGAAAAAATAAAAATTGTGAGGTTCGCCGATGACATTGTAATACTGTCAGAGAGAGCAAAGGACTTGGAAGGACAGTTGAATGGAATGGACAGTGTCTTCAAAGGAGGGTATAAGATGAACATCAAAAAAGCAAAACGATGATCATGGAATGTAGTCGAATTAAATCGGGTGATGCTGACGGAATTAGATTAGGAAATGAGACACTTTTAAAGTAGCAAAGCCGTTTTGCTAGTTGGGGAGCAAAATAACTGATGATGGTCGAAGTAGAGAAGATATAAAATGTAGACTGGCAATGGCAAGGAAAGCGTTTCTGAAGAAGAGAAATTTGTTAACATCGAGTATAGATTTAAGTGTCAGTAAGTCATTTCTGAAAGCATTCGTATGGAGTGTAGCCAAGTAGGGAAGTGAAACATGGACGATAAATAGTTTGGACAAGAAGAGAATAGAAGCTTTCGAAATGTGGTGCTACAGAAGCATTCTGAGGATTAGATGGGTAGATCACATAACTAATGAGGAGGTATTGAATAGAATTGGGGAGAAGAGAAGTTTGTGGCACAACTTGACCAGAAGAAGGGATCGGTTGGTAGGACATGTTCTGAGGCATCAAGGGATCACCAAATTAGTATTGTAGGGCAGCGTGGAGGGTAAAAATCGTAGAGGGAGACCAAGAGATGAATACACTAAGCAGATTCAGAAGAATGTAGGTTTCAGTAGGTACTAGGAGGTGAAGAATCTTGCACAGGATAGGGTAGCAGGGAGAGCTGCATCAAACCAGTCTCAGGACTGAAGACCACAACAACAACACCATATGATGATGATTATGAAGTTTCGAACAAATGAAAAAAATTAAAAGCCTTTCCATCTAGATTGTTTAATATAGCTGGTGTCCCAGGGGAAATATTCCCTGACTATGAGATAAAAAGACAGCAAACGTGGGCTCTACTGTAAAATGGATACGTAAAGAGCTACTAGCACTTCATCTTCGATACAGTGAAACAATCTCTTCCATTGCAAGCGTGGTACAGTGGCTAGCGTTTCTGCCTCTGGATCATGGGGTCTCGGGTTCGATTCCCGGCCGGGTTGGGGATTTTCTCTGCCCAGGAACTGGGTGTTATGTTGTCTTCGTCATATCATCATCATCATCATCATCATCATCATTTGTGACAGTGGTTAGGTTGGACTGTGTAAAAATTGGGACCTTGTAAGGGTGCTGATGGCCGCGTAGTAGAGCGCCCCACAAACCAAACATCATCAAATAATTAAACAAAAACTTCAACACAGTCACATATGTTCTATTAGCATTCGCAAAGAGATGATGATGGTCTGCGGGAGTCTTAAAATATTTCGATACTTACAGAAAA
Source organism: Schistocerca gregaria (assembly GCF_023897955.1). NCBI lineage: Eukaryota > Metazoa > Arthropoda > Insecta > Orthoptera > Acrididae > Schistocerca > Schistocerca gregaria. The sequence goes on from NC_064922.1 coordinate 399,263,745, forward strand.
CTCTGGGGAAACAGCGTATTAACGGTAACAGTTAATTTTGCTAGCCATTGCACAGGTTTTAAAAGCTGTTCTATGCAAACATGCTCGTGATACACTCAAAATAATTCATTTGAACAACAGCATAGTTCGAAGATGTGTTGATAAAATAAGTCATGATATTGAGAGCATTGTGTGTAATTATCTGTAAACGACCCTTTTTCCATACATCGGAAAGAATCAGCTGTATCTAGTAATGAGACGTTACTCCTGAGACGTGTGACAAAACGGAATTATCATTTTACGAGAAGAGCGAACCATTTATCAAATTAAGTACCAGCGTCAGCAGATGCACTACTTGCCATGTTTGAGCGCTGTTATGGAATTATTAGCCACTTACATGTCTGGTAAATGTTTCCGGGGTGTTCGTGATACACTGCTCAACCATAAACATCATTACTGGCAGAAGTAAAGATGTGAGTACCGGGCGTGAGTCGTGCTTCGGTAGCTCAGTTGGTAGAGCACTTGCCCGCGAAAGGCAAAGGTCCCGAGTTCGAGTCTCGGTCGGGCTCACAGTTTTAATCTGCCAGGAAGTTTCATATCAGCGCACACTCCGCTGCAGAGTGAAAATCTCATTCTGGAATCATTTAGTTGTTAAAAATCTCTGGGGTACACGAAATAAATCCCTGCCTTTTGTCTTCAACACAGTAAACTAAATTTTTAGCAGTGTATTGAACTGTAGGTTATTTTCGCTGTTATGCCAAGAAAATGAAAGGAAGTTTGATCTGTTACTCTTTCAATGTGGAATGCACTGGCGGTAAGAAGGCCGATGTTTGACAAGAGTTTTCTCACTTTTTGAGACTGTATTACAGTTCTTGGGTGTTAGAGATTCAATATTAAAACAAAATTTAATCAGGTCGGAACCAGGTATTGCTTTTGTGACAGATTTGTTAGCTACATTTAACAACCTTCACTTGCAGTTTCCATCTAAATTTGAGAGAAACAAAGTCTTCATTTAAGGTTTTCTTTCTAGAATTAAGCTAATGAGGCAAATCTTCAGACGGTGATGAATTTTCCAGTTCCCCAAACCACCATAGAGAAACTGCCAGTATGATGAAATTTGAAACGACGTTCAACATTCAAATATCAGTAACATAGGCTTTTAATCTAGGTTTGAAAATATTTTCTCTGTGGAAATACCACAGCGAATTATCAGTCCATACTGTGATATCGAAGAACCAGACGTCATCTTACAAAAAGAAGTGATCGGAATAAGAACTAACGAAGAATTTTAAATACCGTTTAGAAAGACATATCAGCAATTCGGAATTCAGAGAAAGATACACGTTACTTATCCCGTATTATGGACTGTTGGGAGGGAGGGGGGGATATTTTTTTATAGCATTTTCATCTTCGGACCCCGTGAGAAGCATTTTAGCGAAGTTGCCAAAACCGAAAAAATTGACTCATGATCAACGAGACAGAAAAGTGTGAGAATTCGAGGACCTCTGTTTCATAATCCGCACTTACCCTCCCCCCCCCCTTTCTTTCTAAAGTTCTTCCTGGTTTGTTACAAAGCTTCTTCAATGTAGGGATTGACTAACATGCGACGCGGCTTATAATCTTCTTCCACTCAATTATCAACTACGCACTTCCTCGCTCTTACGACCTCCGTCTCTTACAGCTGTTACCTGTGTCTCTATGAGCTATTGATAACCTTCATCTCAGTGTATTCTATGGCTGCTATATTCGGAATTTCAAAGAATGTATTCCAGTTAAGGTTTCAAAAATTCTGTATAAATCTACATGACTATAAATGTAGGTTTCCTTTTTGTGTCTATTTCCTAAGATAAGCTACAAGATCCCTACTGCCTCGCTTGTTCTTAGCAGAGCGTGGTGAAAAGTAATTTCGTCGAATTTTTTCTTAATTAACATTCTAAACCTTTATTATTTACGTCATCACATTTGTTTTTCAACATGGTCACCCTGGTTACGAAGACAGTTTTCCCAATGAGAGATCGGTGTTTTGATATCGCCAATGTAGAATGTTTGACTTTGTTGACGAAGCCATAACCTCACCTCTGCTTGAACTTCTTCATCACTATAAAAATGAAGTCCTTGTAGGTGTTCCTTAAAATTTGGGAACAGGTGAAAGACGGGTAAGGCCAAGTCGGGACTGCATGGAAGATGACGGATGAGTGTGAACCCAATGGGTCGGATTGTTGCTGTCGTACCTGGTCTGGTAATTTCATGCTGAGGGAGAGAGGGTGCTCCGTGTGTGGACGAACTGTTGAAATACATGCTTTCGTTTTTCTGAGGGATTAAAACAAGCTGTTCTTCGCACACTTGATAGAGTTACATACGCACCACCACGTTACACGCAACAGTGTGCAGCCTTCTAGCAGCACAGGTTTGCAACTTACGCCAGCGAAGCGAGAAAAGCGACCGAGTAATATGCATGACATGGAATACCTGAACATATGTCGAGAACGGAATAAGAAATTCGGATGCATTACTTTTCAGAACTCCCTCCAGCATTTCTCCGCATCCCAAACCGATCTTCCGTGATGTCAGTCTACAGCAGTCCTTCCATTCCTCTGTATCATAAAAAAATTTGTTACGCTAGCTTTTAAAGCACGATATTCATCTCTCCGATGTATTTGGCGTATCCCAGGAACTTTTCATAAGTAGGACTACGATAACGGAGACTGGAGCCTATGAAGGAGTCGATGATGAAAATAGAAAGTGAGTCATGTGGTTCATACCACATATCTCTAAGTATTCCCATTCCCATCACCTGTCCTCGAGTTCTCCTGAATAAATGAAAAATACAACTTTTCTGTATCATTGTGTATGTCTTCATTTAATAACTTCAACAGCTTTCCAAATTTGTTGTGGTAACTAATCGGAAACTTTCTGTTTGGCCGCTTCAATTAAGCATCGTATTTACTGCTAAGGGACTGTCCAGCTTTTGCAATACTGTTTCCTCTGGCACACAGTTAATAGAGCAGTTGAAAAAGTGAAGCCGAAACATCCTATGCAAAACCTGCTTGGTTCCTAAACTTTCTCTATATTAGAACTTAATAGTAATCATACAATCGTTGGAAGTAGAAATAAAAGCCAAAGCATCTAATGGTAACAGAAGTCAATAGTAGTGATCGCTTCCAGAATTCCCGTATCACAGTGACGACTTACAGCGAAAGCGAATTAAGAACATAAAGTGTGTTAATCACAGTGGCGATGCAGTACCTATGCCAGTGTCGGGCTACAATAACATTTGATCACGCTGCAATGACGAGTGCCACCTACCATATACATAACGTTAGATTCCTGTTTCCACTATAGCATTAGGAAGAAACATTGCTACATGCGTCATTATCAGTGTAGCGTAATATCCATACGCTAAACTGCGTTTCAGTGTTAACAAAAGTATCGGATCTCTTTACATGGGATGCACGTTTTGTAGCTCTGAGGAGCAAATTAAACAAAAATTACAGACGAACTGAAACAGTGGGATTGGGAATCCTCCCCAATACGGAAAATCCAGTAGCATATAAAAATGACCGCGACCGACGCATAGCGAATGTAATAACTCAACTGACCCTTTCCGGCAATTGCGAAAGTTAAATATTGCCATTAGTAATTTCAGTGCTTAATTGTTTCGAAGTTTGTTGGTCCCTACGGAACAGTTAACATAGCAATGACTGAACTAGTTTTGGAACACAGCAAACTGTGTAGACACACTCGACCTTCAGTCAGGTATCTTCTTACATCAACAAACCAAGAATGAAATAGTAAAAAATTATGATTTAAGAAGTAATATGGTTAATGACCTGACAACGGGGCACAATATCAGAAAGTATCCTCTTGAGCATGGTACAGGAAATTGATGGTGCTACTGCAACACTTACATTATTCTTTAGGGACTCCGATTCAAACCTTGAATCAGAAATGGTGTACAGGGATTTGAGCCCCGCTCCTCCCAAATGTAGACCGAGTATGGTAATAACGTCGCTGTCTGATTCAGGTAAGAGTGACAAATGAATAAAACGTGTTTGCTCTAAGTGTTCGGGAGCACTCCACAGATGTTACGATGTTTCCACACATGTATACCCCAAACGGTCGCCCGGAGATGGACACTGCGAGCCACAGTCTTTGCATATGAGATAGACTCCTCGTTTGTTTCACGTCAGGGTCAGAAAATAATGCAGAGTGACGGCGCCTGGCAATGGACATTCAAATATTACGACTACACTGGACATGACGTCAGCTCTTTTCTACAGATATCTGAAAAATTATTGATAACTATTGGCATGCTGCCAAAAAGTTATCTGATTGATGAGATGAAATAGAGCTGATCAGTCAGTTGGGAAACCATTAACGATAGAAATCACGCAAAAATGTAGAGAAGAATCATATTCCTATTGTGGAACACTTTTCCTACGAGACCTTAGGTAAGGCAGTTTAGCAGCTACTGTAATGTCGTGGCGACAAGTGATGGCAGTCACATGAAGTCATTGCTACTAATAAGGATGTGCTCCACTTCGCGCTGGAAAAATGTGACATCTACCTTCCCGATTCAGTGTAAACTTATGTGCACTCCAATTCTCGATGCTACAGATATATACGCACTGCCTTGCACTGGTAATGATATAAACTCCAGCACAAAAGTAAAAGTTCGCGTACTGATAATACTGTTTCGTATCTTAATAATGATAACCCATGAGACAACTATCAGTACAACGAATGTATAATTCATCCGTTTCTCACGTTTCTTGTAGAACATAATTGCTTCATAATATTGCCGAATAAACGTAATAAATTTTGCTATATTCCAGAATAAAGTGAATTTTCCGTTAGCACGAGCAATTATAATGTGCTTTAATTACCTTCGTACCCATTGCGAATGTAACGCTTTCACATGTTGAATTCAAATAGCAGTTGTCACAGATAATAAATGTAATTAGTCTAATTTAGCTTGTTAAGATGAACAGTGCAATAAATCCAACAATACATAAATTAACTTCCATCGTAAACCTACACAAAAATCCATCATTAAATAACGTGATGCAGGAAGTGCTCACTTCACACTATCATCATCAGAATGCAAAGGCAGAATGCCGTTTATGACATCGATTAGGATGTTCCACAATGAGAAATCGCGAGAAAAATAACGATTTAAAAAAGATGTTTATAGAAGGTACTTACATCGTAGTAGTATTTACGAAATCAGCAGTAACTGTTCTGGAAGTGTATGGAGAAACTTTATTCAAAAACTAGCTGAGTACCCGGCGTCGCCGGAGTATGTATTTATTGTATCTTTTCTTAGTCTACCCCCTCGTTCCACCTTTTTCTGTCCATCTGCATAACAGCATACCTTTGTCCACCCCCACTCCCCGCCCACCCTCTTTTCAACTCCGCCTGCCCCTCTCCCTCACTTTCCATATCCTCGTTCACCCTCTCCTTTGCGATCTACTCTTCGCCCCTTTCTCCACCTGCTTCTTAGCCCTCGGTTCATCTCCTCCTCCCACTCTCATCTTCTTCTCCCTCTCTTTGTCAGTCTCATCTCTATCTGCCCATTTCCCCCTCTTTTTGTTTATATCCTTCTCCCCCTCTGTCTGCTCATCTTCTCTCCTTTCCCTTCCATGCCCATCTACTCTGTTCCCTTTCTCTCTGCATCTCCTCCTCTCCGATTTGTCTGCCAGTTTCCTCCTCCATCTATGTCATGTGCACCAGATGTCTGTCATACCATCAATAACAGTTCGATTTTCATATTTAATTGGCTATTCTCTTTGCAATATTACCATAATAAAAGAAAATTGCAAAATTGATAATCTTTTGTGTGGTCATTTCTCTCTCAAATTTAATATCGTTTGTGGTTGCGTAATTTTCAACTTCTGAATATTGATTTTTTGATTACTTTGGGGATCAAAATTGTTTACTTTGGCTAAATTTTCAAAGACTGCAGTTTCTTTGTTCATCTGGTTTTCATCAAGTTGGAGATTTAGCATTGTCTCTACAATTGTTTGAAGATTTTTCTTGTGGGTCATTGGGTGATGCGATTCGGCACAGAGCAGGGAAATGTCAAAAGATAAAATATTGGCCAAAGAATAAAAGTGAGAGCAGCCTAACAGTTTCATAGATATATATGTGAGTTATCTCTAGTTGTCGGTTTCCAAAAAATTCAGAATTTTTGCAAGCTCCTCGGTATATCCTAGAAAGTTTTAGGATGCCCTGACTTTTATATCTTGGTCAGTATTTTATCATTTGACATTTCTCTGCTCTCGTGCACTAGCTGTCCGTCAACCAATCAAGAAGAAAAACTAATGAAAATACAAGATATGGATATGTTAACACACGATGCGGGCCGGCCACCACTTTTACTCCTGTTACACCAATTTTCTAAGTAACTACCTTTCGGTTAACTTACATTCAGGCCATTATATTCCCGTTTGACACCGGTAATTTAATTTGTTTCTTTACACAGGTACCACATTGAACAGGTATGTAGTTATTCCAGTCTTCTACCAGTCAATCTACTCCTACTCCACTCTAGGTACATTCCGCCCTTCATCCCCTCTTTCCATCCCCCTCCCCTGTCCCTCTTCTCCCCTCCACAACCCCTCCCGTTTTCTCTCTCTCTCTCTTTCTCTCTCTCTCTCTATCCATGTATCTATCTATTTACTCTGTCCTTACGCTTTTCATATCCATCTTCTATTCATTTCATCCTCTGGCTTCTCTGCACTCCCCTTTCTCCGTCCATTTATTCCTCCTCCTCCCTCTCTCTGCCTCTCCTGTCTCTGTCCATGTCTTCCTCTTTCTTTACTCTGTCCATCTGCTCCTATCATCTGTCCCGCTAACCCTCTCTCTGTCAGTTTTCCCTCTAACCTCTCTATGTCTATCTCCTCCTCCCATATTTGTCTCCATCTCTTTCTTCTTCTTCTTCGATGCCTGTTCATCTTCTACTCCCCTCTTTTCTGTCCACGTTATCATACTCTCCACAATAGTGAGGTTTAGGTTGCTACCCCCACAATATTTCTATCCAGATCGTAATTAACATTTGTACCAAATTCAGTTGAAGGCATCCCATGGATTTAGGATGCGGTTGTTAACAGTGGATTTGTCCAAATGCGCACGTTAAAGACAAGGTGTAATGGGTATAATGGCAGATATAACTATTGGTGACTGAGGACGGTATACTGGCCAACACTACATCAGTATTTACGTCATTTCCACACTAATAATTATAGCTACTACAAATCGTAGTTTTCAGGTTAGTTCGTGCCTCCATGCCATTACTGCTCATTTTTACTGGGCAGTAAGTCAGACGTTGGAGTGTGGACACGTAGATGCAGAATTGTTAGTGTGTACTGACAGTTGTAGGCCAGTTAATGGTGCAGTTGCGTCCATGCAGAAAACATAACGACGTAAGGTTTGTGACGTAAGACTTTTCGACACAGTGCAAAAACAATAAAAACGCTAATGTGTCTAAATATTAAGGTACCATACATAAGGGTATCTGCACTTACACCTGTTACACCCTGTTTATTTCATACAGATGCAACATATTTCCCACGTATTTCCACACTTAGTTCACCTGTATCTCTAGGAAATTTCGGCATGCAGTTTAATTTTGATGCATTTTAATGTGCATGATGTATCTCCTTAACGATCTACTCTACAATGGCACAGTTTTACAGATACATCCTGTCGTGTATATGACTATATGACTTCTGTCTGCGAAATATACTGTGAATAGAGTATGTAATAAAGAAGTAATAAATTAAAACTCTTTGAATGATGTAGCATTATCTCACATATCTCAGTGTTTATGACATCGTATCTTGTGAACTATGTGTCGCAGAGTGATATAAATTTGTTGGTACCTTCAGCGGTATATGCGAATACTGTGCGAAAAATATGTTTCGAATACGGGTAGTACTACAAAAGTAAAAAATTAAAACGACAACTTCATGCTGCAGTTTCACTACATGAACAGCAACAAAGTAAGTGATAAACTGTTTTAGTTTCATGATTTTGTTGAGGTTATCAGCGAGAACTGGTTGACTAAAGTGTGGCTATTCGCGTATCGTGGGATACATTGCCACTACCGCCTGGCAGATAGATGGTTCTTACCCCCGCAGCAATGATTCGCAGTCGATAAGTGATATGTGTACCGAGTTTAGCTGATATAGCTTCAGTGATTCAGGAGTGATTAATATGTATGTACATACATTCATACCTGCATATATACATCCATTATTATAATATGGTTGGATACACTGGATAAAGGCTTCAAAAATCGAATATGCTTGTGGAACGAAGAATTATAAATAAATGAAACGTAAGTGGAAAAAATATCGCATTCACTTTAAAAGTTCATGGGTGTGGTGTCCTGTAAGAAGAGGATTATAGAGTGGAAAAGTTGATTATAGAATGCAAAAATTCTATTCTAATCGAATGCGAGAACGACGTTGTGGGCTCATTTTTTGTTGCGTAACTGTCGCTTCACAGCAGCTGGAACCAGTACAAGGCGTTGTTGGCTCTGGTCGTTGTTGGCGAAGCAGCTGCCGCGGCGATGGACCGTTTGCCGCAATCGCGCTGCTCTCACCGCCTCCAGCCGTTCCCCCTGGACACACCAACCGAGGCCGGCCAGCCGTATTAAGACCGTAAGCGGCCTCCGGCGGCAGCAAGCGACGCCTTCCTCGCAGCTCCGCCTCCCTCCAGGAAGTAATTGCCGGGCCATTAGCCAAATGCTGCGCCGCCGCCGACCGTGGACGCTCCAGTGCCGCGGAAGATCTCTGCTGGAACGGGCTGCTAGGCTAGACGCGGTCGATGCGACCTCGTTCCAGTCGATGCCAGACCCGCCTCGCGACCTCTTTACGCCCTCTTCATTCCTTCCCCCTCGCCCTACCATCACCCCTCCTCGTTTCTTGTACATCGTTTCCCTACTGCTACCACTCCGCCTCCTTTGCTCCTCCACTCTTCCTTACCCACTAACGCTGGAAGCGTGAGCGCTCCTTCCACCACCACCCTGTTTTTGCTCTCCGCGACACAAATATCAGGCTGCGCCAGCTCTTTGTCTCTTTCTGGTGCACACTACCCTTTCTAGGTCAGTAGGTTCTTTGGAGGCATAGTGTAACTTATTTCCCGTTCAGTTCCGTTGTTTGGTTTTATTCTACATTCTGCCCTTACTCTTTTGCAAAGTGAGACTGTTCACGATTTTGGTATCGCAACTATTGCGGCATAAAATAGTGCTATCACTGCCATGTTAAACTGACCATTTTTAATGAACCTCATTCAGAGAGTAGTAACAGTAGACAAGAACTTTTCCACATATATTTCCACTGTTTACTAAAAAGCTGACATTTTTAGGACTAACATATCAAAATTATAATTTTGAAAAAATTTTGTAACTAACCTGCATTTGAGGCAATTTTTTTTAAAAAAAGGCCACAGGTTAACCAAAACATGCTTAAAAATGTCACATCATGCCTACGCACTAGAACAACTGACAACTGACTGTTAGAATTTTATTGCTTTGGAATGAATGGTTTCAGAGAAAAGCTGCATTAGGTCAGATAAATTAAATTTACGAGAAAATGAATTTAAAGTTCTAGTGCACCTACAGTATTTTAAATACATTCCTGATACGCACTAGTCGTATCAATCCACAGCTTCTATCACTGCATTTATGATAAATTCACTGCTACAGATTCGGAAGCAGCTTGCAGTCAAGAATTATATTTCATGAAGTTTGTTCAATAGTTTAGTAATGTAATAATGGCACACGAATTTTCACGGCATTTAACCCATTTCCAATAATGCGCATGCCGTAAACAACACTAACATTCTTTTCATACAATTACTATTTTGTTTTTTTCCTAGACTTCCAGAACTTTTCTTGACAACTTTGAAGGTCGATCTTGGCATTTAATTGCTCACAAACAAGGAACACACACGTTACGTTACTAGTATAGGAAACAACGGAATGGAAGTCAACAAACAGTGCAACCAATAGCTGAAAGCTCAAAGCAACAAAAATGGCCTCAGGCAGAAAGGTAAACCTATCTGAGGTGAAACTGGGATGAAAAATGTTATCTGAGACCTGTTTGGAAAATAGTGCATGAAAAGAGTCAAGTTAACTAAGAACAGAGTCAGACTGGTTTGAAGTCTATCCGCCGGTCGCTGAGGCCTAGCGGTTCTAGGCGCTACAGTCTGGAACCGCGTGACTGCTACGGTCGCAGGTTCGAAACCTAGAAGGGCATGGATGTATGTGATGCCCTTCGGTTAGTTTAAGTAGTTCTAAGCTCTACGGGACTGATGACCTCAGATGTTAGGTCCCATAGTGCTCAGAGCCATTGTTGAAGTCTATCCCTGATATTATTCCGTTCGTCATACTAACACCGTATGCGTTCAGCGCACTGAAAGAATTTATTCATACTGGACGACGCAATGTGTCCATAGGATATCGATTAACGGCATGCAGTTTTATTTGTAACTGTGAGCTTCTACGAGGTAACCTAGTCCAAATCTCCCTACCATTCAGTTTCCTTCGCAATGTTGGTACAAAAAGAGCTGGGTCTACTCTGCAAGCAGTAGCGCCTGGCGGGATTGATTTCGAGTGTCTTTGACTGGGCGTTCCACTCTTTTACGCTCCATGGCGGCTAAGATATGTTTTCGACCATTGCTCATACGTCAGGTTACATGGCTGCAAGTTGCACGCCATTTCCTGTAGACAAATGGCACAATGCGCGTTGATTTATCAACACATCGGGCAACCTTATTCACAGTTTGACATGGGTAAGTCCAAACGTGAGAACTTCTTACGCCATTTTGTCGCATCTTCATGTCGACCTACCTAAGGGCGCGTATTCTACGCAGCCGCCTGGCACATACACACCACTCCATTACCGTGACTTACATCATTGTTGTCACTGGTGTTCGGTTATGAGACCACTTTGCACTGGCTCTACACCATCTACACCGCTCCAGATTCCCCGTGAGCTCTTTCAAGGAAGCGACTAATAATTTGTGCAGTGGGCACATAGTAGCTCCTTGAACTAACGAATTTTTAGGTAGAGTAATTTCCATCCCTGAAGTTCTCAAACGGATGGTATTTTTGGTATCGTAACATATAGTTCCCGAACCCATTAGGACTTGTTGAAAATTACCTATTTAATTCTGGTTGTGCTTGAGGCATAGATTCTTAATCTTCTGCGTCCGCTCCGACAGGAGCTTGTGTCGCGGCGTTGTCCTCTTGGCTGTAGGTGCGGGATTCTGGCACCTTGCGCTGTTCGGACTAGTCCGTCTGGCACCACACGGGTTGTTTATCATTAATGCAAATATTGTGTGCTAGCGTATTGTATGACAGGTGCACAGTATCTACTCTGTGTGAGGATAGAGTCTGATAGTCTGGTTTACAGGATAGAATCTTCTCAGATCTCACTTCTTTTCTCCAGCAGTTAGTAAGTTGAAAATAGCTTGGAAGGTACCCTGGCAGAAGACGGTAACTATTGGAAGAGTGTTGTTAGTCAGATTCGAGGATAATAATAATAATGTATGATTTCTGTTTCTGAAGCTGATTTGTTGGATGACGTGAATGTTTAAGTAAGTTTTGAGGTAACTGGTGGGTTATTGGATTTCATAATGAGTCTGCCTGCCCTCCTGAGGTTAGGAAGCGAGCCGTGCTGCTGCCTCTGGCTATCAGGATCTGTGGAATACGGTTAGGTTTTTTTATGATTTCAGTGGTTTGTGAGCTTTCTTGCGTGGCAGTTGTTTCTCCACTTGCAAACGAGTTAAAAGAGTTATTATTTATTTATTGCCAAATTATAGACCTATTACCTGATGTTTTAAAATAGATCGTACATCTTACAACTTTCGTTTTTCTTTTTTTTACAATTTTCTTTTCTATTGTTTTGTCTACAACATTAACAATGAATGATACTTTTCCAAATAATAATAATTCAAGTGTGAAATACAAATAAATTTTTTTGTGTTATAAGAGGAATATAAAACGATGATAGGATAGAGGAGAGATTTGTTAGTACCTTCACTGAATATGACTGACGGTGAATACCTCGGAATGGTTTCTTCGAGCCAGTCAGACACACACACACACACACACACACACACACACACAGACAGATACAAATTGTTATTAGTAGAGAAATAGTAATTGAGTTGGCAAATGCATTTCCCAGCGTGGACGTGGAACACTTTTTAGCCATTTCTGATGCTACTGGAGGGTCTGCAGCGTTGTATCCTCGACGCCACTGTGGTGTCTTGTACCGCAGGGAAGCAAAAGAGAGGATGTTGTTATGGGTGGCCAGTATCCTCGTTGTATGACACAAATGCACATGCGGATCAATGCGGTTCTTTATTTATATGAAGCTGCTACTTAACTTGAGTAGATTCCAAAGAAATGCATTAACAACTATACACCAATAACATTGTAATAGAAGTGTTGGCTGTTAGATTCAGAAACATCCGACTCACGTTATATTTCAAGGCAGTTGGTTACTCTGTTCTGTTAACGAAATAAACACATAAATAAATAAATAAATAAATAAATAATAAGTACAAGCTCATCAGTAATATATCGCAGAAATAATCGATAATCTTGCTATTGCATACTTCAGTCACTAAACTGGTCGCTATGCACTGTCGTAGCCTGAGGCGAACTACACCCGCTCTACGATCGAACCCTCTGACGCCAAACGGGAGTAACTGCTGGTCAGTGGCGGCGGCTTAAATACTTGCTGTTGAGAGGGCGTTGGCTGGCTGTTACTTGTTGGGGTGTCTGTGGCTTCTCTCGTGATAGGCGCGCTCCATCCAGCGTCTGTTATCAAATGTTTCAAATGGCTCTGAGCACTATGGGACTTAACATCTGTGGTCATCAGTCCCTTAGAATTTAGAACTACTTAAACCTAACGACCCTAAGGACATCACACACATACATGCCCGAGGCAGGATTTGAACCTGCGACCGTAGCGGCCACGCGGTTCCAGACTGAAGCGCCTTTAACCGCATGGCCACACCGGCCAGCGCCAGCGTCTGTTATCGATTTTCGCACTTCATCTTCGCCGACCGCTATGCTGGCGGCAGCTCACGCCAGTACATGCAACTGACCGAGTTCTCGTGGTATTGTAGCTCCAAGTTTTGCATTTCGAATCTGATAGTCTGGCCCTTAGCTAGCTGAAGCGTTCTTCAATGGTTGAGACCAAATTCATTGTTACAGTGGCAGTTGTAACTATATATCTCTGGACATAGAGATTGTATCCACCGTTATTAAGACTTTACTGTTGCATAAAAGTGCTGAATTTGTTTTGTACCCACTATAATTTTCTCTTATATTAATCAGTGGTGCAATATGCAGCGTAATTCATCTCGAGCGGAATGGAGAATTTGACTACGGCCGCAGGTTGTACTACACGCAACACCGCGTCGCTTGCAGGGAAAGGTGAAGTGAGGTGCTCTCACAGAGAAGGAATAAACCCGTCTAACGACTTGACAAGTACCTTACAAACGAGATGACTGCACTAGCATTGACCGGTTAGGACATCTTAAGCACATGTGGAAATACATCAGGTAAATAGCACAAATACTGGCGTTATTCCATAACCAATTTTCACTAAGGAACTTTCTGGCAGATTAAAACTGTGTGCTGGCCTAGAACTCGAACCCGGAACCTAGGCCTTACGCGACTCAGCTACCTGAGCAGGATTCACGACCCGTGGTGAGGTACTGGCAGAAGTAAAGTTATAAGAACAGGTCGTGAGCCATTCACAGGGAAAGCTCACGTGTTCGAGTCTCAGTCCAACACATAACCCGACTACGAAGTTCAAGACTGTGGAACCACAGATTCTCAATTTGAAAATTAGCAGTCGTCTTGTTGACACTTCATTAATTAATTGAAACACAGTGAACTTAATATGTTTTATTCGTACTGTCGTATGGAATTATATTTGTAATTAACAGTCATTTGATTAAACTGGATTAGGAGAATACAGACACTATGGATTAGATTTATAATTTAAATAATTACTTTTCTCCAATTTCATAACTGAAATCATTGTCTCCCTCTTCGTACGAAAAGGTTTCTTCAGCCATTAAAAATTTCTCCTATGAATGTTTGAAAAATAATTATTACTTTAATGTGGCTACCACAATTAATTCGAAGACGCTGACTTGTATCGATTGCCTGTACCGAGTTGGTTTGACACGTTCACGTCATCTGCAACAGCGGAATCGCATTCATGTGTGGTAGAATAAAAATAGAACTGATGCAATACGATGTATAGCAATCGCAACACATCAGGTATCATGGGACAGTTCAGTGAAGTAGCACTAAAAAAAAACTAATTATTTATGAGAGAATGATATGTACTTCTGTCCTCCAATCTCAGACAGATATAAAAAGTATAACAGGAAGAGTATTTTCATTTCTCTCACATGTCCATATCAATAAAAGTATTTCGTACAGCTGTAATAAAAGGAATAAGTCATTACATTCAAAATTAAGATGATGCCTTAGTCGCAGTCGAAATTTACTGAAGATACTAACTGAATCTGGTTTATGACAATGAAATTCCAGGGCATAAGAGTCAGTAAGACATTGATGTTTTACGTGTAATCAGCGTTTTATACACCAAAGTCAGGAAATAATTGGAATTTCATCACGTGACCCACATCCTCAAATTAGGATCCGTCTGTGGAGACGAGAACTAACTTCGGCTGTAGTAATTTTAAATTATTTTCTGTTTGCATATTTTAGTTGCAACAGTGGCCATAGCAGATATAATTACCTTGACTGACATTAATCTGCTACAGAGGCTTTCGTAAAATGGTTTAGAATATTCTTCTATTTTACTTTTTTCATTGGTGAGCTGTTTCAGCTATAAGACCATTTTCAGGTGTCTGAGGGGCATACCGAATGTAACATTGTTACATACTGCAAGTGTGAACTAACCATTACATATCTGTTCGTATGAATTAAAATGAAATATTTGAATTCTCATTGTATGATTCGTCGAAGTGACATATTTGCGTTACATTGGCAATTACGGTGGTAACAGAATTTGGTGGCTTTATATAGAATACAAACGGATAGGACTAAAAGTATTTGACTTGTAATAGGGGACAACATCACAAAATACGTTATAAGGCCAAATGTTTCTTGATAACGTATCACTCGACTTCCAGATATAAAAGCGTGCCGGACTGGATGTAGCGACCCCTCACAACCATGTGGCTGGATAAAAATTTAAGCGGCCAGATAAGCTCTAAATGTCATAGAAATTCAAATAATCTTTGTTAATTGACCCTGGTTTTACTAGTAGTATAGTAATTAAAAGAAAATACTATAGTAGTGAAATGTGAAAAAATTAATGTTATAGTTTCCATTTACATAAATACTATAATACTTAAACGTTGGAGAAAAACAGCTTGGTACATGTCAATACATTTTACATGCAAAAAATTTTCAAAACATTAGAGGTAGATAAATCGATTCCCCTGTTACTGAAACATTCTGTTACCTACATCTACATCTACATGACTGCTCTGCAAATCATAATGAAGTGGCTGGCAGATGGTTCATCGAACCACCTTCAAATTATTTCTCTAACGTTCCACTCTCGATTTCTTTTATTGTATTACGACGATCATTCCTTCCTATGTAGGAAGGCACCAGCAAGGCATTTTTACACTCTGAGGAGGAAGTTGGCGTGAGAAATTTCTTGAGAAAATCCCGCCGCAACGAAAAACGCACCTTTTTTTTAAATGGTTGCCACCCAAATTCACCTATAATATCCGTAACGCACTCTCCCCTATTTCGCGGTAGTACAAAAGGAGCTACACTTCTCTGAACTTCTTAGATGTCCTCCGTGGATCCCCTCTAATGTAGATCCAGAAGAGGACGAACAAGCGTAGTGAAGGCAGCCTCTTTGGAACACGTGTTGGATTTTTTCGGTGTTCTGCCAATAAAACATTAGCTTTGATTTGCCTCAACCACATAACTGTCTATGTGATTGTTCCAACTTAAGTTATTCGCAATTTTGATCCCTAAGTATTTAGATTAATTCATAGTCTTTAGACTTGTTAGATTTTCCATGTAATCAATACTTAGCAGAGTCTTTTTAGTACTCGTTTATATATGTTTAGTTATGGGAGTAATTGTGCACTTTGCAGTTAGATACAGACGGTTAAATAATAAGTAAGAAATACAATGGAAACGAGGGAGAGATGAATGTGCCCCAGTGTAAAGACCTAATAAAAAATTAAATGTACAGATGTGAGGTGCTGGGGGAGGAGAGGAATCTGTACCCCTTTCATTCTGACGCATTTTTCATGAGAACGAGACAGGCAATCGATCCCCTCCTTACCTACCACCTAATTAATTATGCGCACAACGGTAACGAAAAAAATGTTGGTGGACGCTGCTAGTACGTAAAAGAAGAAGCTCACACTCTCAATAATTTAATAAAAATCGTAATCTACTCAGAGAAGAAAAGCGAACTTTATCATAATAAACAACAGAAAATGGGATTTTACATATATCTACGAAATGATATGTAGATTAAATAGTACAGTGAGATTATTATACATCAAAACATAAAGGCAAATGATTATCGACACAAACATTAGGTTAAAAAATAGGGTAATGACTGGAGGTCCTAATGAATCAAATATTACTCTCCCGACTATATTGCAGTATCGCGATTAGTAGTGAGAGCTCAAATGGGATCACATGGAGAAACAAGCAAGGTGCTGTTGAGGACTTCAGTATAAAATTTATGGGTCCTACATGGCCGGAGCCGCAAAATACTTCACCAGTCCGCAAATCTGTAGCAGGTCGTCGGTAGGCAGCGCTCTTATGATGTAGGGGCCGACTTCTGCTGTGCAGCAACTCTGTTTCAACCCCTGGCCTCGAAGGCTGTCCGAGAATTCTAAGTTCTGCCGAAAGTCGCAAGACCGTCTGACTCCGACGAAGATCAGATCCCGAATCCCTGCGCCCGCGCAACGCAAGAGCGAAGCAATCATTGCTCAACTCCCTATTATCCTCGAAAACCGCGAATCAGCATTCAGTGCTGGTTCCAAAATACCCCCACACTGTCTCAGAACGTCATTCGCGCCAATAGCGACCGTTACCTCCAAATTCGAGCAGGGCTTTATGACGTCAACTAGCCTCAGTTAAGGTTGACCAATCATGACTCTGCTATTCAGCTGAGGGCACTGAAATTGCCATGTGATCAGCTACGAAAACAACCTGCCTAGACCACCGGTCATCCGACGCCAGACAGTCGCGCACAGCAGAGCACGGTCCGCAAGTATTCTAAGAATCTTGAGGACAAAAGAACTCAGTCGGCGCCAGCAGTCTTCGGTCCGGACGCGCCGGAACGGTAAACACATAAACTGCGGCGACACTCAGACGTCTCACAGGTCGTTTCGCCCTGCATACAGTTGGCGAAACTCGACCGACGTCAGTCGTTCCGCCGGGCGCTTAAGCCCAGAAGTGCAGCGTCCAACCGGAAATGCAGTGTGCTATGTACCCCGGTGAACGACTCGCACAGGCCATCTAGGGAAGTAACCCAACATGCATAGGAATCCAGTGGAAATTATTTTGAGCTCTCAGTACGAATACTCCCATTACAATAACCATATTCTGGCTGTTACCACCGTACAAGGACATAAAACTTTAATGAAATTGATCAAAATGAGAGGCAACATCCAAAAGATGGCATGGGACCTCTCACAGAAACATATACCTTACTCTAAGGTTTGAAAAATTTACAAAAATATGAAAATAACTCACTAACTGTAAACTGCGTAATTTTATTTAATATTTTGATCAGTTGTACAATAAATATTGTTCATGATGGGCATTAGTGAAAAGTATTTCTACTGTGGGGCAAGAGAGCTTGTACCAAATAACATGTATAAAAATATATTGTTTATGTGTAGATTGTTGATGCGTTGTATTTACAAAAACATAAAAATAATAAATTATCTGGCTTTCTGTCGATTGCTTAAGAGTGTTTAATGTTTGAGAGAAACAATAATCGAATAATGTTGTTGTGAATAATTTACATCAGAAAATGGCTCTGAGCAGTATGCGACTTAACTTCTGAGGTCATCGGTCGCCTAGAACTTAGAACTAATTAAACCTAACTAACCTAAAGACACCACACACATCCATGCCCGAGGCAGGATTCGAACCTGCGACCGTAGCGGTCGCTCGGTTCTAGACTGTAGCGCCTAGAACGGCACGGCCACTACGGCCGGCGTAATTTACATCACCCAAGTGATTGTGGAGAGTGATAGTCTTGGATTTAGTGGGAGCGAACGTTTTAAAATATTTCGTTATGTTTGACCTCTCGAGTGCATGAATACTGTCAAAACTCGTCAGTTTACTTTGCCCTTATGACCGCTTGTGTCCTTCTAGTTTGACTCTTTGACCTCTCTTATAACTAACTTTGTACTATTGGTTTGTAGATATACGTATGTTACTGTCTTCTTCGATCACAAATAAACTCTTCTCGCCCATAATCTCGCAGGAAAAAAGAAGTAAACGGAAAAGAAACAGATTTTCACTAAAAGTCACTACTAACAACGTTTCACTAACATAAACAGTGCAGCTACAAAGGAAGGAAACGAATCAAACGAGCCTATGATCTGTGGTTGTTTCAGATAAAATACTAAATAAGCTGTCCGTGTAAGTAGACTGACGAAATAAACGTCGAAATATTTACACTATTAGTATGATGGAGTGTAACAGTTCGGATCGTGCCTGACGCTACCACATCCGCCCATATTTAGCGATGAGCGTGCGTTCTTGTATCCCCGTCACGTATACTAAATCAGTTAATATTTGTGTGGTTAACCTATTGCATCCCTAAAGCACTTGTGCACTGTGATATTGTGACATAAAACTTGAAGTATAAAATGACATTAAATAAGAATATGGACTTGTCTCCTTTTGTCCTCTGGTCTTCTTGTAAGACAAACCCATACACGGCTCCCCATCTTCTTCCAAACTGATTATTCACGTTAAATATTAAGCCAATGTAGCGTGGCTCATGACTTATTGCTTTGCTACATAAAATGCAAAATCAGAATTTAGTCTACTACACTATTGGCCATTAAAATTGCTACACCAAGGAGCAATGCAGATGATAAACGAGTATTCATTGAACAAAAATATTATACTAGAACTGACATGTGATTACATGTTCACATGGGTGCATAGGTTCTGAGAAATCAGTACCCAACACAAACACCTCTGGGCATTGGGCATTGAGTCAGAGCTTGGATGGCATGTAGAGCTACAGCTGCCCATGCAGGTTCAACACGATCCCACAGTTCATCAAGAAAAGTGACTGGCGTATTCTGACGTGCCAGTTGCTCGGCCACCATTGACCAGATGTTTTTTGTTGGTGAAAGATCTGGAGAATGTGCTGGCCAGGGCAGCAGTCGAACATTTTCTGTACACAGAAAGGCCCGTACAGGATATGCAACAAGCGGTCGTGCATTATCCTGCTGAAATGTAGGGTATCGCAGGGATCAAATAAAGGGTAGAGCCACGGGTCGTGACACATCTGAAATGTAACGTCCACTGTTCAAAGTGCCGTCAATGGGAACTAGAGGTGACCCAGACGTGTAACCAATGGCATCTCATACCACCAAGCCGGGTGATACGCCAGTATGGCGGTGACGAATACACGCTTCCAATGTGCGTTCACCGCCATGTCGCCAAACACGGATGCGACCATCATGATGCTGGAAACAGAACCTGGATTCATCCGAAAAAATGACGTTTTGCCATTCGTGCACCCAGGTTCGTCGTTGAGTACACCATCCCAGGGGCCACTGTCTGTGATGCAGCGTCAAGGGTAACCGCAGCCATGGTCTCCGAGCTATTAGTCCATGCTGCTGCAAACGTCCTCGAACTGTTCGTGCAGTTGGTTGTTGTCTGGCAAACGTCCCCATCTGTTGACTCAGGGATAGAGACGTGGCTGCACGATCCGTTATAGCCATGCGGATAAGATGCCTGTCCTCTCGACTACTAGTTGGGATCCAGCACGGCGTTCCGTATTTCCCTCCTGAACCCACCGATTCCATATTCTGCTAAGTCATTGGATCTCGACCAACGCGAGCAGCAATGTCGCCATACGACAAACCACAGTCGCGATAGGCTACAATCCGGACTTCATCAAAGTCGGAAACGTGATGGTACGCATTTCTCCTCCTTACACGAGGCGTCACAACAACGTTTCTCCAGGCAATGCCGGTCAACTGCTGTTTGTGTATGAGAAATCGGTGGGAAACTTTCCTCATGTAAGCACGTTGTAGGTGTCGCCACCAGCGCCAACCTCGTGAGAATGCTCTGAAAACCTAATCATTTGCATACCCCAGCATCATCTTCGTGGTGTACCAATTTTAATTTCCAGTAGTGTATTTTTGCGTGCAAGTTACACGATAACTGTCATTATATCATACTGTCCAATGTCATTATTATTCACCTTTTATTCACTGGAGAGTAACTCACTTTGCAGTATGGAGTGGGATGCCACCAGTTTGTGGAACAGAGGGCCTACGGCGAGGTTAATTTGTCAGTCCTTGGGCTGCAAAGTGGCAGCAATATCGGGAGCTACGTATTCGTTGACCACGTTTTTAATTTCCGCCGCTGGCTCCTTGTGGCGCCACCGCCGCCGCCGCCCCTTTTGCCCTCGGTAGAGGGTAAGCCGGGGCAGTGGCAATTCCGCCTTTGACGTTTGTCTTTGGCCGGCGGCGAGCAGTAATAAGTGCCAGACAGCCGGGCGGCCGGCGGCGCCAGCGCAGGGAGTTTGTCGCCCACAACCAACACACCAGCACCGGCAACGGCACTCACTCCCCGTAGCTGTGTGGCTTTGTGCCCACCGAGGGGGTGTGGGTGTCTCGTCCCGCCCCTCCTCCGCCCCCGCTTCCCGCTCCAACCGGATTCCGGCCAG
The DNA here is from genome assembly GCF_023897955.1 of Schistocerca gregaria. Taxonomy (NCBI): domain Eukaryota; kingdom Metazoa; phylum Arthropoda; class Insecta; order Orthoptera; family Acrididae; genus Schistocerca; species Schistocerca gregaria. Next base: position 399,284,711 of record NC_064922.1, read on the forward strand.
CCTCTCCATTTAATTCTGCCGGGCTTTAATCTCTGCTAAAGGTCTGGAGGCTTCAAAGATTTTTTTCGCCGATAGCATTAGGAAGTAAGAGGGCGAGCGGGGACAGAGGCTCACAAACTGGATGGGCAAGTTGAGCCCCTCCGGCGGCGGGTGGGGGCCAGCACAAAGTGCAGACGGAACGGACTGAGAGCGTCCGCCGAAGCATTTCTGGAGAAATAGACCGACAGCGGCTCTCGACGCCCACTTCCGATACACGACTGTGAAAGGAGGTGTGTTTCAGGTCCGTGTCCCTGCTCAACAATAACAGAACTCAGTACCGAGTCACCGTTCTCCCTATTTCTTGGCCAAATTGCATTCCGGAGATTATCCTGTCCTCAAGTCACTTGCTATGGAAGTTAGCGCAATAACTATGAACAGAGGAGCACGCTGCGAAAAGATGAAGGGGGCTGTTGCACCCCTTCCCTCTCTACCTTAGAGCAAAATTTTTGCGAATCGTAATCTCATCACCAGCCACGGTGGCCGTGCGGTTCTAGGCACTTCAGTTCGGATCCGCGTCCACTGCTAGGTCGCAGGTTCGAATCGTGCCTCGGGCATGGATGTTTGTGATGTCCTTAGGTTAGTTAGGTTTAAGTAGTTCTAAGTTCTAGGGGACTGATGACCTCAGATGTTGAGTCCCATAGTACTCAGAGCCATTTTAACCATTCGTAATCCCATCCAGTCCCAACTAACAACCAGACGTATTAATATCAGTTTGAAGGATAATGTCTCAGGTACTGCCAGTTGTGACGGCAACCCAGCAACAAAAGCAGGATGCAGTCCATCGGCCAATGCCCTGCCACGTCAGCAGTGTCTGCAGAGACACCGCTTCTGCAGTGGGGCTCCCGCTGCATGAACGACCGACTTATAGGTTACGCCACTCCAGGTTTCTGACGATTCACCGCTGCCTTCCACATCAATCAGCACTAGGAAATGTGATTTAAACCACCACGACCAGCCCGACGCAGGGTTCTCATAGCTTGGCTGTCCAATAAAGCAGAACTCCTCAGTCATCAACACGTGTGCCTCCACCGAGCGGCGAACCACTGACAGCTGCCCGAACTTCCGACTCGTGGACACGGACATCGCCTGGCTGCCACGCTGCCACCATGCTGTGACAGCCTAGCCAACGATACCATCCAAAGGGAACGTCTGCGTCCACACATACGCTCCAGGATGCTGGAGTCCGAGATCACATCCCGATCTCTGTAGTCTGCCTGTTTCAGATATGCTCGAACTAAGTCTGTTCGTGTCCGTCAATAAATTGTTGTATCAGTTGAGTGGCTGCTTTCTTCGCCCGTTCCATCGTCAACCACCAGGAGAGAATTACTTGTATCCTGCTGACTACATCGGTTGCAGACGATAGTCAGAATATTATCTCCTACTCTGCATAGGTGGAACACAATTTACGATCGCTCACACTGGTAGTAACGCAGGCCCTGATGAAACGAACAGTGGGTTCCTGAGACGATGACGACGAAGTTCTCGGAGAGAGAGGATAACTAAATACGAAGTTCAGAGCGTAGCAAAAGTCGTCGTAAGCATACACAAATAGTCCAGGGATCAGTCTGAATCAAAACTATAATACAGGCTGCCAAGTGTATGTGTGCGTGTGTGTGGGGGGGGGAGTATTTACAGACAGTCTCGCATCAATGGACAACCCCACGTGTAATGCCAATGGCTGCGGCGGTGCCTCAAGAGGGAGCAATCTGCTGTTGGAGTATTAAGTCCGAGTATTTCTGACTTGACCTCCATATCGAAAACTAATGCTGAAAGGAGAGTCCGGTTCACTGTTGAATACGAAAGAGATCAGGTAATGGATGCTGACCAGTAGCAACTGTATCCAAAGTCATTTTCCATGATATCATGAAACTACTTCGTCATTGAGCAAATATAAGGCACACAGTTCTCCTCCCAGTATTGAGATGGTTCAAATGGCTCTGAGCACTATGGGACTTAACATCTATGGTCATCAGCCCCTAGAACTTAGAACTACTTAAACCTAACTAACCTAAGGACATCACACAACACCCAGCCATCACGAGGCACAGAAAATCCCTGACGCCGCCGGGAATCGAACCGGGGAACCCGGGCGTGGAAAACGAGAGCGCTACCGCACGACCACGAGATGCGGGCCAGAATTGAGATTTTGAGTTCATTTTTGCCTGCGTACACAAAGGGGTGAACCATTTGAGTATCACGGTTTCTGCCTCTTTATTTTAAGTACCAGTGTCTTCCGCATGAAACAACCAAAGTTACTGAAAAATGTAGTCATCTTAAGGGCACATGCCGGCCGTTGTGGCCGAGCGGTTCTAGGCGCTTGAATCTGGAAGATTATGTTAAGTGTTTGTACGAGATTTCTTATGATATACATACTGAAGACGTTATTGCTATTGAAAGTAAGAAAATGTAAAGTTAATTTAACATAAATTTCAGTTTGTACTGCTGCTTTCGCGAGTGGTTTCGTAATGAATTACAACGCACGTTTGATAGGAATTTATTAAATTTTAGGCACATGTTTCTTTGTTATTTAGGAGCACATCTTATTGTAACCATTATGAGTTCGAGGTACTTTCGACATGTGGGACTGTCTCCAGGAAAAATGTGAAAATGCTTTCAAATATATATCTGACATCATCGTGGATGTCCTAAAGGTTCCAAAGTGAAACCACAACCATAAAACAACCGATTGTACACTTTTTGCCACTTTCTTATTGTATTTGTTGCTTACTGCGGTAGTAGTAGAAACTTTGATAATAGCGAAAAAAATTGGAAATACACTCCATAGTGAAACCACCTATTTAAAATAAGTCTTTATTTACTTTTTATCAGTACCATCTTGTATGCGTTGTTTACGATGATGATAAAGGCAATTTTGTGAAAAATTTTAAAATGAAATGTTTTTTGTATTATTGTACAGTACTGTCATGGTACCCTAGTGAGTACTGTTTATAGACGTTTTATCTGGCTGACACAGTTTAAATTAAGAAAATAAAACAATTTAACGGCCCCAAGTATGATAAAGCAACATCTCGTATACTGTGGCATATATCTGAAATTTATCAACGTACAAACGTTTCACTCGTTACTACAAAAAAATTACAAAAACCTACTTCCATCAAACATAATTAAGCGACGGAAAAAATAAATAAGAGATGAAAATTAATCTGGGACACCAAGAAGGACGTGTGGTCTTGAGGAACTATTATTTATAGGGACTGCTAATCCAGGAACGCTTAGAAACTAATCCACCTCGTGTTAAATTGACGGAAACGCAATTCTAGGAAAATTATTAGTCACAAACAACTAGATACAATTGGATGAAAAGAAACATCATTTACAAGCAAGTGCATACAAACTTAAAGATATTGTAAATAAGTGAAATACCAAAATTTCGGAAACGAAAACGATGCCAGTGGCAGCAAATGGAAACATTGTATCGACAGAAAAAATAGCTTCCAAATAATAAAATAGGTAAAGGCCTTTATATACTTGGGTGTTCATAACATCGCAGTTCCCAAAACAATATAGACATAGAGATGATGACAGCAATACAAACAAATGAAACGATGATAAGAGACTTTGGTAGATATGTGGGAAAGTAAATGGATATCACATTTCACAACGTCGAATCAAAACCATTTCTTCTATTTGGAAGATAATGTTGAATTCGTACCAAAAAAATAAAACAAAAAGTGACAGCAGAAAGGTGCGGTTTTTACGTTGCACAAGTGATGTTATTCTGACGGACCTTCGTAAGTCAACAAATAATAAACCAACTGCACGTGGAAGAAATTGTACGTGACGTAGTTTATAGCCGATGGTGGACTACGGATTCAGTCTTATCAAAACATAATTTGCAGTTGGTTAAATATACAGAAAATTGTATCACGTAATTATTTACAGAGATTTTACCGCATTAATAAAAACTGTACTGAATAAATAAAACAGCTATCATCACAAAACAGCAAATCTTCATACCGAAATAATTACAATGTTTCATAAAGAAGTGACAGTCATGACACTTTAGTTGACAGAAGCATACGAAATTATTTCCTTGTCATTGCAGGCCTCTTCTAAATGAATATACGATTTTTCCCGTCACAAATGCTACAGAGTTGGTTATCTCTGAATGAGTCCGACTCATCGCAGATTCTAGTACTACACAAACTATCTAATCAGTCATGGAAGCATAGCGGGTCAGAGGTTCCTCACTTGAGTCGTCTTCATTTGTTCACCTACTCGAGTAACAATTTTCCCACTCCTTTTTTAGAATCTTTACTGTAAGAGTAAGACACCACAACAAAGACTTTATGAGAACACCGTTAAAAATGTCCATAATAGTTTGTAAAAGAAATGACGTTCGCTTCAGTATCTCTCTAGGTCAATATGTGACAAATCCAAGAAAGTATTGACATCCTGCGTGTTCTTTCTTTGGGGAAACATTGTTACGGTTTCGTGAATCGTTTACTATATTTCAGGAGGGTCCAGGGTATGATGAACGCCATCAATAAATACTCTAGGTCGAAAATCGAGGTAAAAAGGCAGTTACAAAGTGATGCTGCTAAGCAATAACGAAGCTTCCGACTTCTTTCTCGAAAGTCATGTGTGGCTCCGGTGAAGTCGCTACGGGCAAATATAAAGGGCAGAGATTGCCAGGATACAGCATGCGCTCTGGATTGTATGAAACGTGAAGCTCCTAAAAAGACGTATCTCTAATGGCGTTGTTAACTACTAATTTTCTTACTTACTGACACTATAATGGAGTTAGAGCCTACTAGTCCCTAGATACAAAGTAATTATTTAAATATGCTTTTCAGCATGTAGTTTAATATAAACTACTGATCCCGGTTACAGCCCTTTAATTTTGTTTTGAGAGGATAAGATGTCTGTCTCGTAGGTTGTTCTGCCACAAAATCGTAGGCGAAGTAACCTGACGATAACAATGTTGCGTCTAAATGTTTATGGATGCTATAAAACGTGGACTGACACATGAAAGGGTTCCATTTATAATGTTATCAGACCTCCAGCATTATCTAGTCAGTGGAAATGTTTGATACTCCTAACTGTCTTTTATATAAGTTATTTACTCTTTCGTCAAGCGCCATAGAATGTCAATAATATAGACCACACACGTGGAAAATTCTCATTGCAAGTATTCCTACAGTTTTCTTTCCGTTTAGGTCTTCTTCAACTGAACAGTGCTTTCTATTGTCGAGACGTGGAAAAACTAACTATAATCCATTATCCTCCAGTCTCTGCTGGTCAGAATTGAAACTTCTTACCAGTGATGGCTTAATGAGAATCTTATTATCATGTTATTCAGTCAAAGGACTGGTCCATACTGTCAAAGCCTCTTCATCACGTCAACTACTGGAACTTACGTTCATTTGAACTTGCTTGCTGTCGTCAGGCAGTGGTCTCCCTCTGCAATTTTACCGCTAACTTTTCCTTTCGATACGAAACTGACGATAGCTTGATGTCAAAGGATGTTATTTCTTCACCGATTCCTTCTTTTACTCCCATTATGCCATGAATTTATGGTGTCCACATTTAGATTCAGTATCTCTTCATTAGTTAACAGATCTTCAGCATTCTGCCGGAGCAGAACATTTTCAAAGCATCTCTTCACTTCTTCTCTGCATCGCTTATCATCTCCTTTTCACGTCCACGTAAGACTACGTTCCAGACAACTCTTTCAGTAAAAACTTCTTAATACAGAAATTTAAATTCGATCTTAAAATATGTCCTTTTTCATATTGTTTCTCTTGCTATTTCGGTTCTACATTTTGCATTTTCTTTGTGTGAAAATAGCGAAACCGCTGTTAGAGTCCCATTTCCTAATGTTATGTTGTCAGTAGTATCTGAATTTATTGAACCATATTTAATCATCATTTTTGTGCTTTTCTTAATGTTTGTGTTGTAAACTCTCTTCATACATTTTCCATTCCAGTCAAATTATATTCATAGTGATCTGCCGAATGAGAATACGACCAACTAATACAACGCTGCACGATAGCGCGCTTTGTAAAATACCCAGGAAGTCTGCAAATCGTAAGAGGTAAAATACAATTTACATTGCTGCCATAATTGATCAGGAATCTCCTACCCGCGCCACAGCCACCCGTGAGGCTCATCACCGACGATATTTCTGCAATAAACTACGCTAACAATGGAACCGTGACCCCCAGTAGTACCCCTAATTTGGATACTTTAATATAAGCATCTAGTCCTCCTAACGTATTCTCAGCTCACAAGAAAATTAAGGTATTCAAAATGATCAGGAAGAAAAAAACCTCCTGAAATGAAATACCGTTTTCCTCAGACATTGTTCATCATCATGTAAAACATGTTAATACACAGGGATAGAACATTCGTCAAAAGCCGGCCGCCGTGGCCGAGCGGTTCTAGGCACTTCAGTCTGGAACCGTGCGACCACAGGTTCGAATCTTGCCTCGCGCGTGGATCTGTGTGATGTCCTTAGCTTAATTAGGTTTAAGTAGTTCTAAGACATAAGGTTTAAGTAGTTCTAGGTTATAGGGACTGATGACTTCAGATGGTAAGTCCCACAGTGCTCAGAGCCGTTTGAACCATTTGAACCTCACACACAAGGAGTTCTTTCTAAGACTAGAACCAATGCAGCCCTCCACCCAGATGAGTGGAGAATCAGGACTGGGGACCGCTGAAAATCAAGACTGAATTCTCCAGCTGACCTCCTTTCCCTCCTTATCCCTATAGCTCGGCGTGGAGCGTCGCAAAAACTATTGTCTCTTAACGACAAGAGGCTTGTGAAGTTCACGTCAGTGGCGTAATTACAACGCCGCAACAGAAATCCCTCCTACACCCAACATAGAGCATTCTTCCAAAGAGAAAGCTTTCCACCAAACGTATGCACATCCCCGCAACTATTTGTGCTGTTAATAGCGATTCTCCAATAACGCCGTGATAAAATCCTGCGTGGAGATCGTCCTGTGCTAGAAACGTTGTGGCAGGCCTTTCGCTCCCACGTTACTCTGGCGCCAGACAAATGCGAAACAATTTCTCCTCCGCGCCAGACTATGCAGGTCTGCTCAAAGCGATAGAGTAAGTTGGCACCAGATTGTCACACACGATACCCTGAACCCGTAAATCCCCCGGCGTCGCCAGAACCTGACAATACACTCCATAGCGTAACGGAAAGTGCTGGTCAGTACCCTTGGCGAGCCGGCAACCGGCTTCTCAAGGACCTTGAAGCACCACAGATGAGGAGTGTTGAGAGTCTACACAATAGGGTGCGGACCCCACTTTTGTCACAGCCTGGGTGAGTCTTCCAAGAATCGGTAAGTGCCCCTCGGTCGACACCTCAGTCATGGGTCCTGTCGCACAGCGCAGTGGACGCATCCCTCCGGGCGCACTCCCCGATGTGAAATACATACGACTCTTATAATCTATTGTTCCCAAATGTTAATTCTTCCTGCAAAGAGATTCCGTCATTCCATGTTATACATTCATTTAATTACTCTGATGATTCACTACGTAACTGAAATGGCTACAGTGCCTCTGTGATTATTATATAATTATCGAGGATGAAATAAAGCGAAACCAAAGGTGAAGTTATTTCTCAACCTAATGGAATGCAAACTCTGGCATCAAATTCGTAATCTCAGTGTGTTCGAAAGCAAAACTCACTTTCATTCTGTACAATTATCTGAATTACTGTTCCTTATTGTTACATGTTTTCGTTTCAGTGACAGCTCACGGTGAGTGAATTTGAATGAATTTCGTAGAAAGTATTCCACAGCTTACATAAATTGCATAAAGTGCGTCATTTGTTAACACGTGTTTAATCAGAGGTGCAGTTTATTCGTTTTAATGTAACTTAATTTTTCCGCTATTGGTTTTAAGCACGGTGATACTCAAACAGTATCTATATAAAATTAAAGCCAATACGACTAATCACACACATTTGACAGAAAATCAATGTAATATTTTAAACGAACGTATCGTACTTCCACATAAAAAAAATTTCTTATTTTCGACAGAATTATTCTTATTACGTCGATAGACAAAAGGCTGGCTTGAAGTTCACTTGAAATAATAAATTTTTATTAGAGATAACTACAAAAACTCCAAACTAAACCTCTGATCGGTTTCATGACAGATCCGCAGTTATGTGGTATTTCAGTCTACTGACTGGTTTGATGCGGCCAGCCACGAATTCCTTTCCTGTGCTAACCTCTTCATCTCACAGTAGCACTTGCAACCTACGTCCTCAATTATTTGCTTGACGTATTCCAATCTCTGTCTTCCTCTACAGTTTTTGCCCTTTACAGCTCCTTCTAGTACCATGGAAGTCATTCCCTCATGTCTTAGCAGATGTCCTATCATCCTGTCCCTTCTCCTTATCAGTGTTTTCCACATATTCTTTTCCTCTCCGATTCTGCGTAGGACCTCCTCATTCCTTACCTTACCAGTCCACCTAATTTTCAACATTCGTCTATAGCACCACGTCTCAAATGCTTCGATTCTCTTCTGTTCCGGTATTCCGACAGTCCATGTTTCACTACCATACAATGCTGTACTCCAGACGTACACCCTCAGAAATTTCTTCCTCAAATTAAGGCAGGTATTTGATATTAGTAGACTTCTCTTGGCCAGAAATGCCTTTTTTTCCATACCGAGTCTGCTTTTGATGTCCTCCTAGTTCCGTCCGTCATTGGTTATTTTACTGCCTAGGTAGCAGAATTCCTTAACTTCATTGACTTCGTGACCATCAATCCTGATGTTAAGTTTCTCGCAGTTCTCATTTCTACTACTTCTCATTACCTTCGTCTTTCTTATGTGGTATATAAACACTATATTTCATAAAAAGCGTCGAAGACCTCGTAAAAGTGTGTAAATAGTGTCCGTACATAAACTTCCAGTGAAGTGTCTGAAAGTCTGTGGAGTGATGAGTGCCCAAACTTCGTCAAGAATCGAAGCAATTGAAAGTACTGATGTTGGACGGTGGGGGTATGGAGCGAGATCGACGTAACTGACCGCAAAGGTGTTCCTTTAGGTTCACGGCGGGACACTCGGCAGGCTAGTCAAATTCAAGAATGTTGCTGTCCATAAACGATTATCTCACAGATTCTGATTTATGACATGGTGTATTTTTACGCTCGTACAAACAATAATCGCCTCAGAACTGTTCCTCTAACGTAAGCAGTAGGCCGTGCTGTGTAATGTGTTCACATCCCTAAACATTTTACGTTTCCTTAAACGCAATGAGGTCACTCTTAACAACCCTGAAAAACACACCCATACCCCTAATATCACTTCACTGCTGGCATTACATATGGCAGTAAGTACCGTTCTCGAGGAATTCACCAAACCGAAACACATCCACAGGGTTCTTAAATGGCCTTGCGTTGTTCATCAATCCAAATAACTCGTTTTCAGTCACCCACTGTCGAGATACGTGGCCCTTTGCACCACCTCAAGCGTCGCTTATCACTGACCACAGAAATGCGTGGTTTATGAGAAGCTGCTCGACTACTTTACCCTATATTCCTCAATTCGGTTGTGCTACCTCGACTGGCTGTAGAACTTCGGAACGCACGACTGATCCTTCCGCTGATTTCACATGATATTTTAGGACCATCCTTCACTCGTTCGACGGTTCCCACTCGTCAGTACACTAGATCTGCCTGGTCTCGACTTATCTTCGGTTGTGTCTTCGTGTTTCCGCAGTCACATCAGCTACTTGTCTACTTGTATGTATTGTATGTTAACCGGGGACCTAGAAATGACGGAGAGGCTCCGTCCCCGACGCAGCCGCAGTGGTCCACAACCTCACGACGACTACCGCAGTCCACTTCACCCCTCCGCCGCCCCACACCGAACCCAGGGTTATTGTGCGGTTAGGCCCCCGGTGTAACCCTCCCCTCCCTCCCCTCCACCTGGGAAACGGCCCACGCCAGACGAGTGTAACCCCTATGTTTGAGTGATAGAGTAATAGTGGTGTCTCCGATATAGTGTAGCTGAGGCGGAATAAGAGGAAACAGCCAGTATTCGCCGAGGCAGACGGAAAACCGCCTGAAAACCATTCACAGACTGACCGGCTCACCTGACTATGACACAAGTCCGACGGGCGGATTCATGCCAGGGACCAGACGCCCATTTCCACTCAAGAAAGCAGTCCGTTATATCACTTGGCTAACCTGGAGGGATAACAGTCGACTTAGTCAGCTTCAGAAGGGCTGAAATGTTTCCACCGGATTTGTAAATCAGGAGACCTCCAATAACTACCTCACGTTCGAAGTCATCGAGCTCTCTTGTTCGACCCATTCTGATGTTCCTGTTTTTTCACTGAAAATAGTATCTGCCTCCCTCTATTTCAGTGGTCAACATCGACATCTAGTGGTCAATTCCGAATTACGTAGTTTTGTAACAATAACTGTGGGTTCTTTGATTGCTCTCGAAATGGCTCATAAAAATGGAACTCACGAAATATTAGCTCACGTTTTTGCATAAATGAATGAAAGAGCTGCTTCACTTCGACACACTTCTTGCCATGGGAGCGCTGGATAATACACAGCTGTCAGTGACCAGCAAAATATTACTTGATGCAGTAGTTAGCATACTCTTCTGTTGAGGTATAACGGTCAACATTTACTAAAGTACAAGTTCATCAGAATAACAGCTCTTTAATCATACGGTATAATGTCAACCTCTTCAGATGAGGTCGCAAGCTGAGCAGAATTCTTCAGTGACCAAAGTGCGAGGGCGCTGCAGTACTGGGACAGAATTTCTATGGTGTCCATTCTCATTGCCTACTTTAGTGTGGCTTCGTAATCTCTGCTCAATACCACACATACTGTGTCCAAATATGTTTTATCAGAAAAGTTTATGTGCAAAATGCGATTCATACCACTTGAGTTTACGTTAACAGGACGTCTTTGAAACTGCCTGTTAATTTGTCACAAACAACGTATTAGGCTGGTCGATTCGTAGAGACACAGTTACTACTTGCTGAGCCTGAATTACAATACATGTTATGAAGGTTGAGTTAAGCACATAGCTACAGTGGCCACTTCGTTATATTGACTATGTTGTCTCCATTCCTTGAAGTAATGCTTATGCGAGAAAGGCAGCACCGCGTGTCGTTACGACACAGGAGAATTGCTCAGGAGTACCTCCCCCCCCCCCCCTCTTTCTCTCTCTCTCTCTCTCTCTCTCTCTCTCTCTCTCTCTCTCTCTCTGTCTCTGTGGCGCAGACGCAGGCACCAACTCACGGAGTGCAGCTGGCACGGTCGTAATTATGCAGCTCGAGGCGTTTAACGTGTCTGCTTTCCGTACTGCAGCTCTCCCGCTCACTCTTCGCTAATCCACACACACACACACACACACACACACGTACGTTTGTGCGAGTGCGGTAGAGAGAGGTACATGCAATTTTCAGGGTAAAGGCGAGTTGTGTTAGGACGGAGCGGAGTTAGTTGCTACTACTCTCTGTTTACCTCGCCGGTGTGCAAAGTGAGACGCAAAACTCAGTGAGGCGCGGGGTTCGCGAGCTACAATGGGACTGGGAGCGCATTCTCTGTGTACTAATAATTTCAGCTCTTTCTACGTGCTGTTGCTGTACATAATTATTTTATATCAAATTAACATTCTTGTCTCACAGTTCTAAGCAGAGAGCTTTGTGCTGTTTACCAGAAGTTGAGCAGTGCGCACGCTATAATTTACCTTGTTCTGTTCTAAGATACAAGACGCAGAGGTTATTCGCAACCACCTTACAATCAGACTCTTAATTTCGTCTAATAAACAGTAGACAATCAAAGTACGACATTAAATAGCACTGGTCTCACAGTGTACTAACAAACCATTGTTACTGTAAATAATGGGAGCTTCAGCACTATTGTACAGTAACTTGAGAAATCTTCTTCTGCTAGATTCGCGTTTATTTTCCAATATTTATAGTCACGACGCGTTTCAGGAGCATGCTGCCATCATCAGTCGAACTTATACATCAGTTATTAATGCTTGGAATGCCAAGGAGGAGCGGTACTTAATGTCCACGTGTTGAAAATACTGTGTACTTCACGTCTAAAAATTTTTAAAAAATACTTCCATTGTTTTTAATGATTTCTCATAGCATATCACGTAACTGTTTCGAATTTTTCCCAAAAATATAATTCTTAATAGTACATGTGACTTTCACAACATATACCGAACTCACATTTTCCATTTCGGGACGCTTCTTATACTTGTAAAAAGTATGTTGCGAATGAAACTCCGTAATTATTGAAATCTGTAGTTTTTGCACTTCTATGTGTACGTCTAAGAGAAAATCCATTGGTACCCTCTCCCCCTCCTCACCGGCCGCTGTAGCAGAGCGGTTCTAGGCGCTGCAACGGTCGCAGGTTCGAATCCTGCCTCAGGAATGGATGTGTGTGATGTCCATAGGTTGGTTAGGTTTAAAAAATGGCTCTGAGCACTATGGGACTTAACATCTATGGTCATCAGTCCCCATATAACTTAGAACTACTTAAACCTAACTAACCTAAGGGCAACACACAACACTCGCAATGACGAGGCAGAGAAAATCCCTGACCCCACCGGGAATCGAGCCCGCGAACCCGGGCGCGGGAAACGAGAACGCTACCGCACGACCACGAGATGCGGGCGGTTAGGTTTAAGTAGTTCTAAGTTCTAGAGGACGGATGACCTCAGATGTTAAGTCCCATAGTGCTCAGAGCCTTTTGAACCATTTTGACTACGGTCGCAGACGTCAAAAACTGACACAATATTTCAGCTGATAATCACTCATCTATCTGCAGGTGAATTTTAATCAAGAGCTGTCAGCCGAATTGTGTAAAAAGAACGGTAATATTCTCACTATAAATGGACTTTATATCAAATAAGATCTGCACAACAATCATATTGTCTGCTAACGAAGATGTCGTCTGCAGGTAAGTATTGTTGCAGGCTGAACATGCAGGAAACCTGCGCGGTTTCGGCGGTATTTCCGGGTACACACATCAAAAACGTTTTGCATCACCCTGGTTCCCAGAACCTCTGATGAAAGACGTTGGCCGGCCTATGTGGCCGAGCGGTTCTAGGCGCTTCAGTCTGGAACCTCGCGACCGCTACGGTCGCAGGTTCGAATCCTGCTTTGGGCATGGATGTGCGTGATGTCCTTAGGTTAGCTAGGTTTAAGTAGTTCTATGTTCTAGGGGACTGATGACGTCAGATGTCAAGTCCCGTAGTGCTCAGAGCCATTTGCACCAGTTTGAAAGACGTTGGCTGTGGATGTTGATCACAGACACAGTCCCTTTGACTGTTCAGAGCTTTTACTAAACCAGCCCAAAGATGTAAACAACCATGCATGAGCAGCGCCTATTAGCCGGAGGGGGTCCGACATACGATGAGTTCCAGTCACTCCACCAGGAAGGAGGAACAGTACTAGTGAGTGTCAGTAGTTCAAACCATGCCTAGACGGTCAATACCGTAGTTTGATCGCGTCCGCATTGATACTTTGTGCCAGGAAGGGCTCTCAGCAAGTGAATCGTCCAGGCGTCTCGGAGTGAACCAAAGCGATGTTGTTCGGACATGGAGGAGATAGAGAGAGGCACGAACTGTCGACGACATGCCTCGCTCAGGCTACCCAAGGGCTACTACCGCAGTGGATGACCGCTACCTAAGGATTCTGGCTCGGAGGAACCCTGACAGCAACGCCACCATGTTGAATAATGCTTTTCGTGCAGCCACAGGACGTCGTGTTACTACTCAAACTGTGCGCAGTAGGCTGCATGATGCACAAATTCACTCAGGACGCCAATGGTGAGGTCCATCTTTACAACCGCTATACCATGCAGTGCAGTACAGTTGGGCCCAACAAGATGCCAAATGGACCGCTCAGGACTGGCATCACGTTCTCTTCAGCGATGAGTGTCGCATATGCCATGAACTAGACAATCGTTGGAGACGTGTTTGGAGGCAACCCGGTCAGGCTGAACGACTTAGACACAACGTCCAGTGAGTGCAGCAATGTGGATGTTCCCTGCTGATTTGGGGTGGCATTATGTGAGGCTGACGTAAGCCGCTGGCAATCTAGGTAGGGGCCGTAGCGTCTGTACGGTACTTGAATGCTATCCTCTGACCGATTGCGTAACCATATCGGCAGAATATTGACGAAACATACGTCTTCATGGATGACAGTTCGCGCCCCCATCGTGCATATCTTGTGAATGACTTCCTTCTGGATGACGACATTGCTCGACTACGGTAGCCAGCATGTTCTCTTGACATGAACCCTATCGAAAATGCCTGGGATAGACTGGAAAAGGCTGTTTATGTACGACGTGACCCACCAACCACCCTGAGGGATCTACGCCGTACCGCCGTTGAGGAGTGGGACAGTCTGGACGAACAGTGCCTTGATGAACCTATGGATAGTATGCCACGTCGAATACAGGCTTGCATCAATGCAAGAAGACGTGCTATTGGGTATTAAGAGTTACCTGTGTGTACAGCAATCTGGATAGCGAGCTCTGAAGGTCTCACTGTATGGTGGCACAAAATGCACTATGTTGTTTTCATGAGCAATAAAAAGGGCGCAAATGATGTTTATGTTGATCTCATTCCAGTTTTCTGTAGGAGTTCCGGAACTCTAGGAACAAAGGTGATGCAAAAAAAATTTGTGTGTGTAAAATGCAATTACAGGTACCGTTCCTCTAAATGGTAATAAACGGAAGATAACATACAAAAGAGAGGAAGAGTACAATTACAAGATCAAGATCTGGAGCACCCCGCAGCGTTTAATCATGTTTGAGCTGTTGTAAGCATCCGATACGAAGTGGGCGCGATGGCAAGGACAGCAGTTCAGATATTTTAGGATGTCAGCATCAGATCACCGTTCCGCTGTAAGGGCACTTTTGGAACTATTTTAAAATATCCAGACGTCATGTGTTACCCGCTTTTCCTCAGCGTTTGTCACATTGTGACAAGGTTCGTTTTTTATACACAGTCATCCATAAACTACAAATAGAACTTACATTTCATGGTTCCGTAGGTCCGTTTGTAAAAACTAAACACTTACAGTATCACTTTAATGTCCGTCTTTCCGTGCGCCTTCTACAACCCCTTTTACCTGAAAACAGATAGAGGTATCAAGGGAAAATTTAAGTCAACAGGCCTTGGCGTTGATAAAAAATATTGGTTCTTAGGTAATGGGATCAATACATATGCCAATTTATACAGGTTGGTCACGAATAATCTGAAAAATTTAAAAGAGTGTTCCAGGGTAGGTTGTGCTAAGAATTAATTTTTAGGCAAAAAATTCGTTACTTTGTGCCGTTTTCGGGTTAATTAGCATTGAAGTTAGTCAATCAGGAAGTTGCGAGCGCAAATTCTAGCGGCCCACCAGACGCAGTTAGTGAGATTTTACCTCATAGCGTTGATGATAGCGCTTGCGTTTCGCTCAGGTTCAACTCTTACTACCGTCCCATGTCTCATTTTTGTATTTGTGCTTCTGTTCAATTTTATGAAATCAATCTCAGAACAAGATTTGCGACACCATCTCTGGAGCTCCTCTTGAATTTGTGTGCATTACGGCCTCATTCGCTAATCTCATTAGTAGTTACCTCTGAAATTGCACTTCGTATGGAATTTTTTTCGTAACAGTTATTTCTCAGCATAACCTCCCACAGCTCAAAACCCAGTCTCATTTGACCTGTATTTTTCCTCTTTGTGTGTGGGTGTGGGTGACGGGGGGGGGGGGGGGGGGAGGGGAGGAGGAGGGGGGTTGTCCACCGACCTTTCCTGGCGCCTTTATCGTTAAGCACGAAAGTAAATTACTATTCACTAGCTTACTGCACATCACCTGACTGTAACTCTTGTGCCACTACCGTTTATGGAGTGGGTTGTGAAATCAATTCCTCTTTTCTGTAGCAAAGGAAAAAAAATTGCTCTCAGAAAACAACATTTAGTCTGATGAGTATAAGTACGTAGATTTCGTCTGGGTCGATTCACCAGCCTGTCTTAGAAGCGTTGCTCGTAATGGTACACAAAAATATCTAAAAGTCATAGGAGGACTGTGGAACGTGGAAAAAAGTAGAAATACGAGAAACGAAGTAAGATAACTGCAATTGGAATTATTCCAACGAATGATAGGAAGAAAAGTTTACATGAAATTTTCGGAAAAAAAATTAATCTACCGTTAGTTTAAGAATAGTCGTTTCAAGTTACGCTCAAATGTCATATTTACTTCGTCTTCAGTGGAGACGTAGACGGGTAATGAAAAGCGCTGTCACTATTCGTGAAGCGAGAGTCGGTGAGAACGCTCTCCGCAAGCGATATGACGAGTCGAATCCCTTACGTCACATTATGCGACGAAGCAAAAATCCAATTCCACCGATGTCACTTCCCGTGAGCCGGGGCTGCGAGCAGTCACACGCGATGCTCTCGTCCAGACGCCAACAGCCCCAGCGGCCGATGTAGACAACTTAGAACTTCGGTGTGCGAGTTTTCATCGAACTTGTTGCGGCGACAAATGGTTTCGCGGTGATCTGGGAATGAATAATGTGTAACAGGTTTGTTATTTCTTCCATTTCCAATCGAACAGCGGCAGTGTATGCGATACCCAGCAAGAAACGGGTCTAAATAATAATTATGTTTTATAAGGTGCGATAAAAAGTTCGCACGTGAGGGCGCTTTTGCGGCGTATAATTAGCGTAGCGTGACTCTGATGAAAGTATATAAGCTCAGACATGTAACCAAGGGATTAGTCTGGCAGTCGTAGGTGCGGTAAATGCAGATGCTATGACGACGTTATTAACAAATGTCCCCAAATAGGGCCAACGTACTGTTACTCCTGTCTAGGCTTCAGAAAGGAAAAACACCGGTAGATATACAATGGATTTTTTTTTTCGTCTTTCATTCCTTATCCTCAAGGGTCGCGGTGAATACATGTAGAGCCTATTGCTCTTTAGTACCTTATATTAAGGTATGCTGTGGTTACACTTTTTATAGGGAGATAGGGGTATAGATTTTCTAATCTTATTCTGAGTCTCATCTCGCATATCATCGCTTTCGGTCGCGTGGGAGGGTAAAAAGATAAATGGCATTTGCCCGAGTGCTCAGGGAAACCTCCCTGAAACCTCAGCAAGAATCTACTGAATCCTCTGTTTCTTGTGTTTCATTGTATTATCTTCTTTGGTGTCTGGTCGTATATTTCGTTATTTTTTAAGTGTCGTCTTCCTCTTCTGATTCGTCCTCCTTAAGGTGTTTCATCATATCCTGTTGTACGTCATTGTTGGTGAAGTTTGTTGCTGCATTTGCATTTATTGCCTTCATGCTGGTTTTGATTACTATAGGTGGATAGGGGTATTTTGTTTTTGGGTAACTCAGGACTGTGTAATTTGTTAGTAAAATGTCTTTTGTGGCTGTTCTATTCTGTAATTTGTTGGTACCGATTTTGGCGGTTAGTTCTACCCATCTTTTCCATAAGGGGTACACTTGTGCATTTCTGTATACTAATTTATTTCGTGTCCTGGGGTTCATCTGGCCTGATATTCTTAGTATTTTTCTTTCTGTTGCCTTTATCCTCCGAGCCACAGTTTCGTTTTCCATCCATACTGGAGCAGCGTATTCTAGTATGGGAAGAACAAAAGCTTTGTACGTGTAGATCATTGTTTCTATTTTGGATCCGTTTGTCCTGCCTTTGAGTTGGCGGAGTAGGTTTAGTTTCGTTTTAGCTTTTGTCGTGATTTCCTTTGCTTGTGCCTCCCATGACATATGTTTGTCAAAGATAATACCCAGATACCTTGCAGTATCTTTCGCCTTTATGGTTTGTACTCATAGTTGCAATCTGCAGCCTTCTGGGCTCTGTTGGCGCGTGCGAGTGCGTTTATGTTTAAAAAGAATAAGTTGTGTCTTGGCAGCGTTTGGTTTGATCTTCCATTGGCAGAGCCAGATTTCTAGTAGAGATATGTAGTCTTGAGTTTGTCTATTGGTTTCCCGTGTTGGTGCATGACACCAGTACGCTGTGTCGTCTGCGTACAGCGTCAGACCCTCGTTCCACTTGTTGGGTAGTGGGATGTCTGATGTGTATAATATGTATAGCAGGGGAGAGACGATAGCTCCCTGTGAGACCCCGGCTTTTGGCTTGGCATAAAATAGTCTGATTCCGCATCGTTGACGACGACCATGGAAGGGCGGTTTCGAGGATGTTCGACAGGAGTGTGATAATCTTTTTAGGTACACCCATTTTTAGAAGCTTGTAATATAGACATTTGTGCCACACTTTGTCAAACGCCCTTTCGATGTTTAAAAATGTGTCAGTGGCGCAGTCCAGGAGGTTTAGGCCTTTTCTGACGCCGCTGCATAGCTGCACTATTGGATCTATGGTGGCATGATTATTTCTGTTCCCTGTATTAAGTGGTTCTTGTCTGCAAAAGTAATTAGTCTCTTTTTGATTATTGTTTCAAAAACTTTCCCTAGTACCGGCAGTAGAGTGATGGGACGATATGATCTGGGGTTATTGGATGGTTTCCCTGGTTTGGGAAGCATAACTACACTCCTGGAAGTTGAAATAAGAACACCGTGAATTCATTGTCCCAGGAAGGGGAAACTTTATTGACACATTCCTGGGGTCAGATACATCACATGATCACACTGACAGAACCACAGGCTCATAGACACAGGCAACAGAGCATGCACAATGTCGGCACTAGTACAGTGTATATCCACCTTTCGCAGGAATGCAGGCATGGAGACGATCGTAGAGATGCTGGATGTAGTCTTGTGGAACGGCTTGCCATGCCATTTCCATCTGGCGCCTCAGTAGGACCAGCGTTCGTGCTGGACGTGCAGACCGCGTGAGACGACGCTTCATCCAGTCCAGTCCAGTCCAGTCCAGTCCCAAACATGCTCAATGGGGAACAGATCCATAGATCTTGCTGCCCATGGTAGTTGACTTACACCTTCTAGAGCACGTTGGGTGGCACGGGATACATGAGGACGTGCATTGTCCTGTTGGAACAGCAAGTTCCCTTGCCGGTCTAGGAATGGTAGAACGATGGGTTCGATGACGGTTTGGATGTACCGTGCAGTATTCAGTGTCCCCTCGACGATCACCAGAGGTGTACGGCCAGTGTAGGAGATCGCTCCCCAGACCATGATGCCGGGTGTTGGCCCTGTGTGCCTCGGTCGTATGCAGTCCTGACTGTGGCGCTCTCGCTCAAAGTCCGTCAACTGCACATACGGTTCACGTCCACGCTGTCGCGGCATGCTACCAGTGTTAAAGACTGCGATGGAGCTCCGTGTGCCACGGCAAACTGGCTGACTCTGGCGGCGGCGGTGCACAAATGCTGCGCAGCTAGCGCCATTCGACGGCCAATACCGCTGTTCCTGGTGTGTCCGCTGTGCCGTGTGTGTGATCATTGCTTGTACAGCCCTCTCGCAGTGTCCGGAGCAAGTATGGTGGGTCTGACACACCGGTGTCAATGTGTTCTTTTTTCCATTTCCAGGAGTGTATTTTTGCTTGTTTCCATTAGACTGGAACATTGTCTATTTTCAATTTTCAAGGTCGCGTTGCACAGAGTCTTGAGACAGTTGGTCATTGTCTCTCTGGGGGCTAGGCCATCTTTACCTGGCGCGCTGTTTCTTCCTTTTAGAATGGCTTTCTCCACTTCTGAGTTTGTAATTTCTCCTGTGAGTCCTTCTTTGGCTTCTATCGGTGTAACGATGGTTGTTCCTAGTGTATCTAGTTCAAGTGTGATCTCCCTCTCGTGTGTCGAAGTTTGGGTCAGTTGGGTATCTGTGAATTTCGTCGAGAACTTCTCTGAATATGTTTGCTTTTTGTGTGTTATCTGTTATAATATTCGCTTTGAGGTAGAGGGGTGGATCTGATCTATGGTGTATTCCTGTTACTTTCCGAAAGGTGGTTCAAATGGCTCTGAGCACTATGGGACTTAACTGCTGAAGTCATCAGTCCCCTAGAACTTAGAACTACTTAAACCTAACTAACCTAAGGACAACACACAACACCCAGCCATCACAAGGCAGAGAAAATCCCTGACCCCGCCGGGAATCGAACCCGGGAACCCGGGCGCGGGAAGCGAGAGCGCTACCGCACGACCACGAGATGCGGGCACCTTCTGTCTGGTGCGTTTCTTTGGTTACGGGTGTGACGGCCTTGTTTTGTGCGACGCCGCTTCATATACGGGTGGTGCCGTCTGTTGGCTATCCGAACTGCGTGTTGTGGACTCCTGAGTTCCTTATTAGGAGTAGCTGGGGTCGCGACCTCTTTTAATGTGGATTGTAGAATTCTGTTTTTTGTTGAGGTGTTGGGTGCCTCTTTGATTAGCCCATTGTGGTGAGAAACTGTTGGTGTCTTCGTGGTTTACAGGTGGAAATGTAGTTTATTTCCGACCGGCACTGGTTCGAGTCTTCTGCCAAGGAAATTTTTTAAACCTCTTTCATAGCTTCCACTACCTTTGTCTTCCTATCGGGAAAGATGTTGATCATGGCTGTTGTAATTGCTCTTATCAGGTCGTCTTTTTTGACGAACTGATCATTAGCAGGTGTTTGCGATTCCTCCTGGGCTGGTTTGTCAACACACTTTATTGTTTGGGTGGTTTCAAGGGTTGTAAGGGCTGGCGGCCTTTTCGGGCATTTGAGGTCCATTGGGTGGTGGTCGCCTACGCAGTTTGCGCATTTTACTCTTTCTTCTTTCAAAGCACATTCGCTTGCAAAGTGGGCCCCGGCTCATTTTAGCTAATGATTGTATTTAGCGGCTGGATGTTCGTAGCTGAAGCATTTTGTACCGTGAGTTTGTTGTGGAGGAGGTAGGTGAGGTGGTGCTACGTTGTACGAGCGCATATGTATTCTGAAGTTCTCGGTTAGAAGTATGTCCACCGTAGATTGCTCTCTGGTCAGAACCCTGATGTTTGGTGTGAGTTCCGAAGTGTTTCGAGTTTTAATGCGGACCGCACGCTCGAGTTTGTACCCCATCGTAGTGAGTTCACCTTCTATATCTGTAGTGGTGACATGTAAAGCGAAGTTTTCGATTACCACGTACATGCACGGTTTAGCGTTGGTCTTTGGGAGTGCGGTACTCTTTGATGGTGCAGCTGGCTACCAGACGGTGGTGAGTAAGGAACTTATAGATTTTTTTTATGTCGGGGTGTGTACTGTGTATGGTTGCAGACCTGTTTCCGTGCACCACTATATCAGATATGTACTGCGCTATGTTCAGAGCTATCAGTGCATAGCAGAAGGATGTCTGAGTTTCTTCTGTTGCTAGGTTTTGCACTGTCAGGGACATGCTTTTTGTGGGGGTGTTTCGGCTTTGCTCTCTTGTGTGGTGTGTTCCACCGGTTTGGATGGCTTCCGATCGATCACGACAATGTTAGTGCCCTTTAGTGTTAGCATTGCTTCATATTTCGGGGTTTCGGCTCGCGGTGATGCCATTACATCGGAATATGATTTTTCCGCCGGTTTTGTTTCCATGTTTGGCCCTTTGGGGGATGTTGCAACTTCGGCAGGCGTTCTAGGTTTCGTTGTCTTTGTTGCTTTGTCCATGGTTGCACCGGAAGTGGGATTGGTTGGTGCACAAAGGCGGCCCGAGGAACGGCACGCGGTGCACGTCGTTTGTAATTGCTGTGTGATCGAATGTGTTCCTTTCCTCTTCGCGGGTGTACTACTCTGTCCATGTTCCTTTGTCTTTGCCTCTGCAAGGTCTGGCTGGTCCGACGTGAACGGGGCCCTGGTTCGCGTGTGCCATGTCTAACAGCCCTGTTTCCGGCTATCCGGAGTACTGTCCTGTCTCTGACTCGCCCTCACGGACATGACAATTTGCTTTTCAGATAGACAAGATAAACTTGTAGAGCATGCTGTGCTCTTGCGCGCTTGTCGAGAGCGTGACTGGGACATGACCTGCTGCTTCGGAGTCTCTCTCGGCTACGGCTACGGCATTGGAGAATGAGGGATGTGTGCGTGGCGGTATTTCTGTTGAAAATCGCCCATTGTGGAATGGGGCGCCAAATCCCGTGCGACATTGGATGCTGCAGCTTCATGATAATGCACGCCACGGTATCGCAAATCTCGTAACGCAGAAATTACATCAGTTCAACAGGGAGACACTTGAGCACGTTTCCTATCGTCCTGATCTCTCCCCATGTTATTATCAAGTCTTCACTTCCTCAAAAAATGCTTCGAATTGTCAACGATTGCTGCCAGACGAGGAAGTGTAGCAGGCAATTACGGATTTCTTCACGCAGGAAGACACTGTGTTTTACAAAGTAGGTATCTTCAAACTGGTGCCGCGGTGGGATGAGTGTCTCAATGCTCACAGCCCTTTTGCCTGATTTTGGACTGTACGGCCTTCGAACGGAAACTCTTTGATCCTCCTCCATACTGAATGTCTTTTCCATTTCAAGAAGTAAAACAATATAACCTTTACGATATCGATCTGTTGTCAGACATCTCCATTTTCGTCAGCCTCAATATATCTATTTACTGATAGAATACATGTTTTCATTTCACATGATCATTACAATTCAAGCAATTCTGCTCTGTTTCTTCTTTTATTCTTTCGTATCCAGTTCTATGTGAACTTGTGCTCATTTTCACTCTTCTACGAAGTCTCGCCTCTTATGCCTGCACTCCAATTTTCTTTCAGTGGACTGCGATAAATGATTTAGCTAATGTTAGGGTGTAGCCAGTGTTTCTAGGCTTTTATCTGTGCTCCATTCCGAGAACTGTTTCTCAAACATTCCTCGAATTCTTTCTGATACTAAATTTCTTTAATCGTGAATCATTTCACATTCAAAGTACCTGAGTCGTTTTATCTGTTCTATTCCTTAGGTTTTATCATTACCTTTGGCTGTTTTACTTTGGCTGTATGATGGAGAAAACGTGTATTCTTCACATGCTTCATTTTATATGTGAACGCTCAAGTGTCCAGGAGACCGTGAAAAGCGTGAGGTCATTGCCAGTTCGGCAGTTTATATTTTCTTATGCAAATCATATTCGACACCGATTAAAGCCTTGTGTAGACCGATCAACTCATTACTTACTGTAATTCAAATGAGAAGTGTTACAACAGTGATTGTGTAGATGAACCAACCATTATTAATCTTCATTTTGTCTGGTAATTGGGGACAGAAGCATGTATGTAGACTATTCGCATTCAAATACAGCCGTGAATAGCCAGCGCCAAAAAAGAGAGTGAAAGGCAGTGACCGGCACACCCCGCCGTGTTATCTCCAGGAGACCCTTGCAGCAACTTTAACGCAGAATGCCGATGAGGACAGAGGAGCTCCTGGCCATTCAGAAAGCAGGTATGCCGGCAAGCTATTTTCCTGCTGGCACCACGTAGGCGGACACAGCAGTAGGCTACCGAGAAATCTGGAAAGCTAAGAACTGCATATGGCACAATATGTCTCTTCTAGCACTGTCCTTTCCGCAGAGGGCATTGTGCAGTGGTTGACAAATTCGTAGAAAGCAGACGGAGTAAGAGGAAATATTTCTATTCCACTGTCGTGAAACCTACGATTGGGATGTTCTAAAAAAAACTGTTAACAAAAGACATCACTCACCATCTTCCAATTTAACTGTTTTTTTAGAGACTGCGAATGTGTAGAACATGAGGCTCTGGCGTAGGCCACTTCTCCGTGATCTCGGGCCGGTCGGAGTGGCCGTGCGGTTCTAGGCGATACAGTCTGGAGCCGAGCGACCGCTCCGGTCGCAAGTTGGAATCCTGCCTCTGGCATGGATGTGTGTGATGTCCTTAGGTTAGTTAGGTTTAAGTAGTTCTAAGTTCTAGGCGACTGATGACCTCAGAAATTAAGTCGCATAGTGCTCAGAGCCATTTGAACCAACCGTGATCTCGGAAAAGTAAGAGTGAATGAACAGACGATCGGAGGAGGGTTTTTAGACAGTCTCTAGTGGAAGAATTTAAGAACATAGAAATTTAAATGATTGGCTAGTGTAAAGCGAACTCTGCGCTGCCGGCCGCGGTGGTCTCGCGGTTAAAGCGCTCAGTCCGGAACCGCGTGCCTGCTACGGTCGCAGGTTCGAATCCTGCCTAGGGCATGGATTTGTGTGATGTCCTTAGATTAGTTAGGTTTAAGTAGTTCTAAGTTACAAATCTTATAATATGCTTTATGACTTTCTGCACAAAAAATACATCCATAAATATTGGGGTTTTTACTTAGTAAATAGTTTTCATAAAGGTGCTTAACAGTACACTGTGGGAATATCGGTACTTGGAATTCAACGCTAGGGCCACCCTTTTTCGTTAATTGCGTTAGTGAGATCTGTTATAGAACTGACATTAAGCAGTAGCGGTACCCCGACGCGATTTGCTGTGGCCCAGTATGCTTCAATGGAAAAGAAAGAAAGAAAAGAGAAAGCACACATCCCTAATACTTACGTATATTGGATACACGGCCTAATCTCCTTCTCCATCCTGTCTCTATCAATCTCCCCATCCACTCTCCTTTGTCCGCGTTCTCCTACTTCCTTCTCTCTCTGTCCATCTTCACCTCCCCCCTTTCTCTGTCCATCTTAACCTCCCCCCTTTCTCTGTCTATCTCATTCTGCCCCTCTCTCTGTCCATCTTTTCCTTCCCGTATTCTATGTACGTTTCCTCCCACCCCTTTGTCAATCTCCTCTTTCCCCTCTCGCTGACCTTGAGGCTTCTTCGTTATTACTGCAGATTCAGATTCTGTATTAGTATTCCAGTCATAAACGAATAATCCGTAAATACAATTTTCCAGTCTGCCAACCATCTTCCACTGTTGTATACACATATTAAAAAGTATGTTACATTACAAAGTATATAGTCTATATGTATCTAAACGCTTATTACAGTAACGTATAAAAATTTGAAGCACATCGGTTTTTTTATAATAATAGATTCCCTTTGAATTACATATTAACGTACTAAAAACATAAATGTACTAAATCAATGTAAATGTAAATTAATACTGCACCCGCATTATATTTCAACGTTTTGTAAAAATTTTAGAGCATTCGCTCAAGACCTACGGAGATTAACGATTTTGAACAAACCAACAATTATATAACTTTATATAATTATATTTATTACATATACTTAAAACATTGATAAATAAAAACACGCACGTATACCAATGGAAAGCTGAGACAAAATGTCAAAGCAATCGGTCAAAACCTTTCGGAGATTTGCGAATAGGAACATCCACATTATCTACATAAGTAAAAGCGTAGATGTTCGTTTCTTCACCGAAAGTTCATGGATTCTTTTGAATTTTTGAGAAACAGTTGCGCTAGAATACTTAATTCCTTATATACATACTGGGACGCCATGTGGTATATATTTGATATACAGTTAAAGTTAAACTTTCAAACCGCTGTAAAAATAACACCTCTGGTCTGAATGACATCAAATTGCAATGGAATACTAACGGGGAAGGGGGAAAACGAGTGGCACTAGAAAAATAAATAGTTACAAAATGTAGCAATAGATGGCTCTGTAATCATCATAATTTAACTGTGGTCCACTAAATGACAAATGAATCATACAACACCACCTAAGGTGTACGTCTGACGCTAAACAAACTGTACTGCCGAGTGTGCGTGGGTGTATAGGTGTGATACTGTTAGTTATGTAAGTCCATCCACCACGGCAAGGTCATATCACATCGGATGGAAAAAAATCGGTTTTTAATTGTCCTGAGGACGAAAACCACATATAAAAGCATCAAATATATCGGTTTTTAATTACCCTGAAGTCACACGGATTAAGATAAGGTGATCGGGATGGCCAAGCGGTAGAGAAATGGCGGCTAATAATACCAGTATTTCCGAAATGGCCCTTCAGCAGCTGCGTAGCTGGATTTGCAAGTGCGGAGGTATGCCATCTTGCATAAAAATGATTCCATGTTGCTGGAGAGCTTGAATGACGTGGTTGAGCAAAAGACACTTATGGCGCTAACCAGTGACGGTACAGGTAACCACCTGTCTCTTCGAAAACCTATGGCCTGTGCTAAATGGTGCCGTAAACCCGCACCACACAGTGACGTTTTCAGGATGATGTCGTTGATTTGTGTGTGGATTTTCCGTTGCCCATATTCGGCAATTCTGTGTATTGACATATCCTGTCAGATGGAAGTGGGCTGTCCACAAAATCTCCCACTTCCATGTGCGCAAGAAATTCTAAAGAAAAGGTATCTCTAGCTGACGGGTCAAGAGGAAGCAACTCGTACACATGGGTAATTCTCCGTGCACTACACGTTTGCACACCACTACTCGTCTCCACCTGCATTGTTGCGGCCATTGCTTCCACTGACGTCGAATATATTTGTTTCCTCCTGCTACCAGGTGGCACACCGTCTGTTCGAATTTTCGAACCATTTTCTCCAAACCCACGGCAGTCATCGGACCAACGCCTTTTTTTCAAACTCTTCAGTGTCCGGAACTTCAGCATAACGACGTGTGCACAGTCATCATTCTCGTAATACAGCTTCACGAGCAGAGTGCGATCCTGCATTGCGAACGTCGCAAATGTGAAAGGAGAAAATGCCGTGTACTCGGCGTGTTGTCATTTACGTATTCTGACATAAGCCGCGCCATCTATTGACCAATTTTCTAACTAGTTTTTTCTTCTACCATACGTTTTCTCCCTTCACAGATAATATTACGTTCAAATTCCCAAACCCCATCAGTGGTGTGCTTTCTACAGCGTTTGTAAAGTTTAATTCTTATTATAATCACCATGTGTATGTAACGAAAGGGCAAACGATGTAGAAACCGTAAACCATACCCTCTGTTCATCCTTTTTTCCATTGGGTTAAATGGTGTAGAAACCGTAATCCATAACCTCTCTTCATCCTTTTTTCTATTGGGTTATTCATGTCATTGCTGAAATTTATCTGCAACAGAGCTTAACGCTGATAAACTAAATTGGTTGAGATACTCAACCAATAATCATATTTTTCTTCTATTATCCAGTCCCGATGCCTTGAAATTTTATCCAGTGTTACTTAAAGTAGTTTTAATCATACGAAATGTACTTGAGACATAGTTCCTCCTGTTCACATTTTATTACTATCCTGATAAATTTTACTGTAAGAAATAGCAAAGCATTTTTACAGGTATACTAAACTTGTTTAAGACCTCGCCTTTTTTCTAAACGAATTTGCATATTGAATTAGTTCTAAAGTTGCGGAAATGTAGATGCAGATGTAGAAATTTACGTTTATGTAGACATTTACGTTGATTCTCAAGGTTTTGTTGATAATATTGTTGACGTCAAGGGGGTCATAGACGCTGACGTAGGCCAGCACCGTTCCTTTGTCAATATTTGTAAAAAAAAAGGCTCTGAGCACTATGGGACTTAACATCTGAGGTCATCAGTCCCCTAGAACTTAGAACTACTTAAACCTAACTGACGTTAGGACATCACACACATCCATGCCCGAGGCAGGATTCCAACTTGCGCGTAGCGGTCGCGCGGTTCCAGACTGTAGCGCCTAGAGACGCTCGCCCACTCCGGCCTGCCAATATTCGTAAAGTACAAGAAATATTTATTTTCCCCTTCTTACCATATTCCAGCTACCGAACGTCCCTGTGACCTCATTGATGGCAGGACGTTAAATCTTATTCTTTTTTACTTTGAATGCGTAATTGAAAATTGGTTTCACCATCAGCAAATAATTATGTATTACAAGCTTAAAATAGTAATCTGAGCATTACTTTTTCGCAAGTAGAGAGCTTTATAAAACTTACTTTTCCATTCTCGTAAAATTGTGTTTCTGTAACTGTTACACAAGGTAGACACAAGAACAACTAAATGCGTTAAGACTATGCTATTCAATACATTTTTAGTTTTCTTCTTCGCATTAAAGTATAGATATTCCTATCAGATGGACTGACAAAGGTTACAGTACGTAATTAAAAAGGACATTGTCTAATATACCATCATAATATATATACCGTCTAATATAAAGTGTAGTTATCGGTCTGACAATCGGGAAACAATCATCACACGTCGTTCTCTTGCAATCTGTTTGTGTTTAATGACTGTGAAGACAGTAGCTTAGTAGTACTGCTTGATAGTATTCAAAAAATGCTTATCTTACGTATCATCATCTTCATCAGTAGCAGCAGCATCATCATCCCTACAGACCACATCCACAAATGTCCCTGGTGCTATGGAATCAATGACCCCTACATATAGGCTCCAATCATCCCATGACGCGCACCGTCTCTAATGATCGCATTGTCGATTGGTCGATAAACTCTAATATTCCTTACTTAAATTGCTATGACTTGCCGGACCGTCGCTCGGATATTGGGAATTATGGCATATCAATTTTTCCTCATGCTCTACTGAGTATAGATGTCTTTTCCTTTGCCGTCGGGTGAAGTTTCTGTTGTATGTTGTTCATTGACACGAATGGATGTTGTTTCGTGACTACCAGTTGTTTATTTCACAAAGGTTATGTTTAAATATCAAGAACACTATTAATGGTTTGAGTTTCTACGAGATACTGTTATGTTTATGAACTTATAAGAGTGTGTCGAACGCCAGGGGGAATAAGCAACCTTTTCCCGTTCCTTAATATTGCTTCCGCACTTCAAAAATTATGTAGGTCATACAACTGTTCTTAACTGAGTCATAGCCGCTCAGGATTAGCCGAGCGGTCTAATGGCGCTGCAGCCACTGACTGAGCGGCTGATCCTGGCGGAGGTTCGAGTCCTCCCACGGGCATGGGTGTGTGTGTTTGTCCTTAGGATAATTTAGGTTAAGTAGTGTGTAAGCTTAGGGACTGTATACCTCAGCAGTTAAGTCCCATAAGTTTTCACACACATTTGAACATTTGAACTGAGTCATAATCATTGTAGTAATACAGACGAATATCTAAGTTCCGGATTGAGAATTTTCGTGCTCAGCACCGCACGGTATTGGCCACCACACTCATTGCACACTACATTGAGGTGTGTGTGTGTGTGTGTGTGTGTGTGTGTGTGTGTGTGTGTGTGTGTGTGTGTGTGTGTGTGTGTGTGTGTGTGTGCGCGCGCGCGCTAGTGCTCCATGCAAGCTGTTAGCTATAATCTCGCTGCTTAAATCGCTCTCAGCTATTATGATGAGACAATTGGTATGTATGTCCATATATGGCTCAAATGGCTCTAAGCACTATGGGACTTAACATCTCAGGTCATCAGTCCCCTAGACTTAGAACTACTTAAACCTAACTAACCTTAGGACATCACACGCATCCATGCCCGAGGCAGGATTCGAACCTGCGGCCGTAAGCAGCCGCTTGGTTCTGGACTGTCCATATATACTTTTTAATATTTGGCAGTATTTCGACAACGACATATCATTCATGCATATCTGATACTTATTAACTTACCAAGTAATGCTAATTAAATTGTGTTTATCAAATATTACCATATTATCCCTTGCGCTTTATTATCGACAGGTTTTATTGCTTTCAGTTTCCGACTTATAACTGAAAATGACTCTACAGTCGATATCGCGATAGTGAAAAACATAAAGAATAACAACTTGCAATCATTGTTGTCAACGATTTCGTTTAAAAAGTGTTCGATTATATTTCAATAATTTCCGCAGAGAAAATTCGATTACGGATTGACAGTGTCTCCCGATGATGCTAAGTTACGCGTACCGCGTAAAGACATCTGGAAAATCTGCAGTAAATAAAGGAAAGGTTAATCAACTGGCATTGCGTCTTGGTTTATACTCAACTCTTGGCATAAGCGCGAGTCGGTCGTTGGGCACCTGCCGCGGAATCTAGCTGAGCTTGATTCGTACGTCAGATACACTGCGTTTAGAGATTGCGGCAGATGGAAAATCTCCTTACTGCACAGTCTGCATTTGCTGTAATAGAACGTTGATATCATTCACAGATGACGTTCTGTAATAATAGAAATCAGAAGTGATGGAAAACTGTAGAAAACAAGTAAGGATAATGCCGTCGGTCTACTCTTGGTGCGTGGATTGGCGGTTTTACGTCAACGTAAACAAATGTAGCTCACTGCACGAAAGCGGAAAGACACGTTATTGTACATGAATTCTCTGGTAATAGTCACAATCTGTAAATGCCCGGGAGTATGCGTACGGAGCCACTTAAGGGGAACTACCACACAAAAATAAATGTAGGGAAGTCAGATGAAACACTGGGATTAATGGGAAGAAATCTCAGGACTTGTAGTTCGTCCTCGGGGGCGGTAGCTTACACAACCCTCGTTTTTCACTGATACGTAAGTATCTGGTAACATATACTAATGAAGGAAATAGAGAAGAACTTACCGTTTCCTCACAGATTCGTTTAGTAGACACGATAGCGCCACGGGAGAGCTCATCCAACTCAAGTGGCACACGCTACAAGAGAGGAGTTGTGTGTTATGATGTGGTCTGCTGAGAGCAGTTACGTCTGCTTACATTCTGAGGTGAATTAACCAAAATATTTCTTAAAGCTACGTACATCTAGCACAAATACCATAATGGAAAAGTTGAAGAGAGTGGATCTTACAGAGGCTAACCAGAAATCCTTCTTCCTGTGCACCGTGCAATGCTGGAGCAGGAAGGGCGGAAAAATTTGTTTTTATCATATGGCAATGCGGATGTATACATGCAGACTTATCAATAAATCAATGTTTCAATCAGATGGAATCAGTGTCATTTATACAAGTCTTCCAGACCACCTTCATATAAGTTACGTGATCAAAAGTATCCGGGCATCCCCAGAAACATATGTTTTCCGTATTAGGTGCATTTTGGTGCCACCTACTGCCAGGTGCTCCATATCAGCAACTTCAGAGTCACTAGACATCCTGAGAGAGCAGAACTGGGCGCTCCGTGGAACTCACGGACTTCGAACATGGTCAGGTGACTGAGTGCCACTTTTGTCATACGAGATTTCCACACTCCTAAACATCTCTAGGTACACTGTTTCGGATGTGATAGTTACGTGGAAACGTGAAGGAAGACGTAAAGCACAAAAACGTACAGGCCGACCTCGTCTCTTGACTGAAGAGACCGCTGACAGTTGAAGAGTATAGTAATGTGTAATAGGCAGACGACTATCCAGATCATCACACAGGAGTTCCAAA
The DNA here is from genome assembly GCF_023897955.1 of Schistocerca gregaria. Lineage (NCBI taxonomy): Eukaryota > Metazoa > Arthropoda > Insecta > Orthoptera > Acrididae > Schistocerca > Schistocerca gregaria. The sequence goes on from NC_064922.1 coordinate 399,315,839, forward strand.
TTGCATCAGGATCCACGGCAAGTACTATGACAGTTAGGCGGGAGGTCAGAAAAGTAGGATTTCATGGTCGAGTGGCTGCTCAAGCCACATATCACGCCGATAAATGGCAAACGGCTCCTCATTTAGTGTAAGGAGCATGAACATTGGACAAGTGAACAGTAGAAAAACGTTGTGCAGAGTGACGAATCACGGTACACAATGTAGCGATCTGATGGGCGGGTGAGGTTACAGCGAATGCCCGGTGAACGTCATCTGAAAGTGTGTATAGTGCCAACAGTAAAATTTGGAGGCGGTGATGATATGCTGTTTTTCATGGAGGCGGCTTGCACCCCTTGTTGTTTTGTGTGGCACTATCACAGCTCAAATGGCTCTGAGCACTATTATCAGCTATGGTCATCAACCCGCTAGAACTTAGAACTACTTACACCGAACTAACCTAAGGACATCACACAACACCCAGTCATTACGAGGCAGAGAAAATCCCTGACCCCGCCGGGAATCGAACCCGGAAACCCGGGCGTGAGACTATCACAGCACAGGCCTTCATTGATGTTTTAAGGACCTTCTTGATTCCCTGCTGTTGAAGAGCAATTCGGGGATGGTGATTGCATCTTTCAACATTATCTATCACCTGTTCATAATGCACGGCCTGTGGCTGGTGTTTACACGAGAATAACATCCCTGTGACGGACTGGCTTGCACAGAGTCCAGACCTTAATACTACAGAACACCTTTGGGATGTTTTGGAACGACGACTTCTTGCCAGGCCTCACCGACCGACACCGATACCTCTCCTCAGTGCAGCACTCCGTGATGAATGGGCTGTCATTTTGCAAGAAACCTTCCAGCACCTGATTGTACGTAATCTGCGAGAATGAAAGCTGTCAACAAGGCTAATGGTGGGCCGGCCGTGGTGGCCGAGCGGTTCTAGGCGCTACAGTCTGGAACCGCGTGACCGCTACGGTCGCCAGTTTGAATCCTACCTCGGGCATGGATGTGCGTGATGTCCTTAGGTCAGTTGGGTTTAATTGGTTCTAACTTCTAGCGGACTGGTGACCACAGAAGTTGAGTCCCGTAGTGCTCAAAGGAATTTGAACAATTTTTTTTGGTTGATGGTGGGCTAACACCATATTGAATTCCAGCATTACCATTGGAGGGCGACGGAGCGAGGTGGCGCAGTGGTTAGCACACTGGACTCGCATTCGGGAGGACGATGGTTCAATCCCTCGTCCGGCCATCCTGATTTAGGTTTTCCGTGATTTCCCTAAATCGCTCCAGGCAAATGCCGGGATGGTTCCTTTCAAAGGGCACGGCCGACTTCCTTCCCCGTCCTTCCCTAATTCGATGAGACCGATGACTTCGCTGTCTGCTCTCCTTTCAACCAACCAACCAACCATTGGAGGGCGCCACGAACTTGTAAGTCATTTTCAGCCCGATGTCCTTATACTTTTGATCACTTATTGTATGACACAGGCTTTTTTCTACAAAATTTCGTGTTGAACGTTCCTTGCCCACAGTTACTCGTAGCATTTTCACAACTCCAATTAATGAGGATGTGGCAATATTTTCCAAGTCGTTTACAGTTGTGATCGAGTCTCAACCATTCCCGAAGGGAACTCAGGTCATGTAAGTTTCAACATCGATGTACGAAATACTCTGTCCTTCTTAGATAAATGTTCTTTTCCGTGTTATTTCCACTTCTGGATGATGTCGAAAACAAGTGTCACCCGAAGCTTGACGCAAGGCAGCTTCCGTGACTTCAGGCCCACGGCTGATGGATTCTGTAGAGTGCCATTTCGAACTGCGTCCTCGGCAACCACCGAATGGGACTAGATATTACTGTTTCACTCATTTTTCTCATATCTTCCTTCATATGTAGATCTACATTAGTTGGTCACGTGCTTTTTTTATTCAGAAGCACAATATCCAGTACCTGGGTGCACTTGCGTAATTACAGAATCGCTTAGCGTGTATGAAGTAGCTCTCAAGTCGTATCTGCCTATTCTGTGTTGTAGGCTAGGTGTTTCTGCCATATATAAATCACACAAGAGTGTTAAGATCGAGGAGAGATGTGAGGGAGAGTATACTTCGATAAAACAGCACATGGGAGAGAAGGTATTGAAATCTCAGCCCTTGTGTGCACGCAGAATCTGAACGTGATATATGCTCGAAGATTCGATAATCACATATGCAACGAACACAGGCATTCAAAACCAGTTCCAGGTGCTGCGAGATTTCCTGAGAAAGGCCTTGAAGGATATCACAGTAATCCATAATTGGATGTATAGAATATCACAGAAAATGTTGTGGAGGAAGGTGAACCAAAGACTGCGATTTATTTGCACATGACTTAGAAGATGGAACAGATCTACTAAAGAGACTGCCTACATTACGCTTGTCCATGCTCTTTTAGAGTACTGTTGCTTGATGTGGGACCCTTTCCAGTTAGTGTTAACAGAGTACATCGAAAAAGTTCAAAGAACAGCACATTTTGTATTATCGAGAAATAGTAGAGAGAGTGTCACGGACATGATACAGGATTTATGGTGGACGTCATTAAAACAAAGGCGTTTCTCGTTGCAGCAGCACCTTCTCACTTAATTCTGGTCATCTAGCTTTTCCTCCGAATGCGAAAATATTTTGTTGAGGCCGACCTACTTATAGACAAATGATCATCTCAATAAAACAAGTGAAATCAGAGTTCGCATGGAAAGATACAGGTGCTCATCTTTTTCACGCGCTGTTCGGGCGTGAAATAATAGAGAATTATTGTGAACGAAGTTAGATGAATCCTCAGCTAGGCACTTACGTGTGATTTTCAGAGAGATGATTTTCAGGTCAACAGGGAAGAACTTTTTATATTTTAGTTTGGTATGGAGAGATGCTAACGCCTTCTTAAATAGTGCACTTACTTGCTCAGTTCAATTTTGATTTTAATGTATTTTGACTCCTAGAGTCTTTTGCTGAAGGAGAGAAGTTGATATTTGTCCCATCTAATGGCACGGATTCCCGATAATTCGGGCTAATGAGTCTAGAATAACCAACCAGTATCGCTTGGGTTTTGGATGGGTAAATCTATGACTTCATGTCCTGCGACCCGTTTGGTGGTGCACACAGATCGGTATTAAGAGTCTCGATGGTTGTTTTAACAGATGTATGTGTACATGTGGAAGTCAGTGTACGACCAATTTCGAGGCCAGTGGCGTAGTTCCAAACAGGAACCCAAAGAACATTGTTACCGCCATTTTACAGGCCTTACCGAGACAGGAGACGGATGGGGACTGTCGGCCGTAAGAGAACTTGCTGGTTACAGGTGCAGATGTAAATAAGCTAGTAAGTGTAAACTCAGTGTAGAAGCCAGTGGCGTAGTTCTAAAATGGAGGGCTAAGAACTCAGGCTGTGCCATTTTGCGAGCCCTGCCGCGACAAAAGACGAACAGCAACGTAAACAGGAGTACGAACGGCGGCGTCCCTCAGGCGGAGCCGGCGCCGTGACCTGGATGCTCCCGCGGGATGGGGAATTGTTGGGGGGAGTGCGCCAGCCGGCAGTAAATCCAGAGCCGCTTTCTCGGCCAGGACCTGCGGTCCGCCATCTTGGCGCTCCCCTTTTGTCTACGGCAGGAAATTGGCCCCTCAACCGGCTCGTCCCTGGAGAATTCGAGACGGGATGCACCGTGGAGCACTGACGCCGGCACGTCACCTGTAAACGCGAAACGCATCCTGGCGCCAGAGCAGTCCTTCTAATAGATATTTTCTTGCCATCTTAGGTACACTCGGTGGAGTCCATGGCTGGTTTCCTTTCTTCCCCTCTTATTTCCTGGTACCGTTGTGTCGTAAGCCGAGGTGGATCGCTACTTACTTACTTGGAATCTCACAATCAGACTGGAGGTGACTTGACGTTTGAGGTTGTCCGTCTTAGACACGTGGCTGGCTAACTGCTGGGGGCGACATGCTGATGGGAGTTAAGCTGACATTTTGCAGATCCATTGTAATCATGTATCGAGTAGCACATATCGATTATGATAACATAGCCATGGTCGTTTCTTTATTTTTTAGCGCCAGAACGAACGAACGAGTCACGTGGTGGTTTTTTAACAGTGTTTTTGGAGTAAAGATGTTAAGGAATCAGGCTAAGAGAACAAGTAAATTTTGTGACTATAAAGGTGTTTGCTGCTGGGTAATCATTCGGGTACCTCACGAGACGTAATCCGCGGCTCGCGAAGTCAAAAACCACGAGAACAATAGCGAGAACATGATAAGATCCCCGCGAGCATCTCATCCGCGCTGGTAAATGGAACCTGGATTACCTATATTGCCACTACCGAGCAAGGTGACGCAGTGGTTAGCACACTGGACTCGCATGTGGGAGGACGACGGTTCAATCCCGTCTCCAGCCATCCTGAATTAGGTTATCCGTGATTTCCCTAAATCGTTTCAGGCAAATGCCGGGATGGTTCCTTTGAAAGGGCACGGCCGATTGCCTTTCCCATCCTTCCCTAACCCGAGCTTGTGCTCCGTCTCTAATGACCTCATTGTCGACGGGACGTTAAAAAAACGCTAACCTAACCTAACCTAACCTATATTGCCACTAACGCCGCATCTGTATTGCAGTGTGCGATCATGTGTTGTGGTGTAGTGTTACTGTATGTACCAGTGTATCAACACATTTGTTATTTTGTGAAGAGTGTAACAGTGCAACTCTGTGTAGTGCAAGTGTTAAAAAATCCATCAATCGATTATACTAGGCTAAAACTTGAATTTTGGTAATTGGCGCTCCTTGTTCCCCTTGTCAGTTATCGTTTATTACAGCAATACTGAATCTGCTGTTCTTGGACTGCAAGGGAAGAAGCGAATGAAGATTGGATTTACGAGGTGAGTGGGTGCAATTAGCAAACTCAGACGGAACAAAAACCCCACCCTCCCCCATTCGCTTACACTGTGTTGTTCGATACAGAACAAAACGATACAACTGCCAGGCTAAGGCTGTAGGTATGATGTCAATTGGAGAATGAGGTCGTGGAATGGCTTTTGATCCGCTTTCAATGCTTCTTCGCATATTTACATGAAAATACTGAAGAGCACAGAACCTGGTTTAACACTTGAGTTCCAAGACTCACTTTATGTAAATACAGACGTGGCTTGTAAATTCATACTATCACAAGATGATCCAACCAGTTGCTGTAACAAGTGACCACGCCTGCTTAACGCCCCCATTAGAAATAGGGTACACACAGTAATGTATGGTATTTCAGACCGTGAATCATGAAGGGGGCCAATTTCTATTATTCTTATTGAATCCTTAGGTTCAGTTACAAGTCACAACGCGAGTGAGATCAGGCCCAGTTACATATAGGCAAATTTACAAAGGAACCCACTGACCGCAGCTTAGATGTAAATTAAGACAAGGTTTACAAGTTCTTTGTAGTGTATAAGCTCAGCCGTCCATTTATCTTCTCACTCACGTAGTTCCGTCTGACGGGTTGTAATCGTCTGAGGTGCTGGTTTCGATGTCTGTTGGAGTTGATCTTTGGTGCTGCCAGGAATTCATTACCCTGTTTGTCGACTGAGAGCGTCTTTATATTGCGTTTGGGCCAGCTTTGTTACAGATGTTGCATGACTGATTCGGCTCTCGTGTTCAGTTCGCAATCACAGAGCGTGACTTCAGAGATTTCTTAATGCACAGTTAGACATGTCGAACTAGCGAAACCGTCTGACGTGGTATATCTACATCTAACATACAAAGCCTATTACAAGTAATCGCACTTAAACGAATTATGTTCGTACACACACATTACAACGCTTCATGACACGATGATTACAGTTTTCTCAGCAAAATAATTCTGTAGAACATCCGCTATATCTTTATGAGTTTAGCGCTTCGACTGGTTTTCTTAATGGAGAAAGAGCAATACGATTGTGTAGCTGCTTGTACTGATCGACAAAGTGTAATTTGTGTATCAAGGTGCCTAAAGGTAAAATGGCCAAGTTGTTAATAAAACTAAGTTTCTCTGTGTAACGAAATTTGTTTGGAAACTGATAACGTGAACGATACGAAATTGGTCGTGTACATCTGCACGAGGAATATGTTGAACTTTTAAAGGTGGCTACAGTGAGTCACAGCGCCAGAGATTGCGCCAAAGAGGGTGGTAGTAGTTCAGAGAATGTCGACGGCAATTGTAGTTCAGAGGTTGCCGTGGGCAGTGCTTGTTGAGAGGATGTCGAAAGCAGTACTAGTTGAGAGCATGTCGTGTGCAGTTATTGCTCTGCTGAGCGAGAGAGTAGATCCTGTTCGGCTGGTGAAATGTATATATATGGAAGATGTTGTAATGATCACGGTGTAGATTTTCGTCAATATATATGGGGGTAACAATTTTTTTTATTTCAAATTTCATAAATAACAATGCCTCTTGGTCACAGGTTCAGTCAACAAAGCAATCTGCTCGTGTTCATGTATTAGACTGTAATTCTGGTTTCTATGTGAAATTATAGTATTTATGGCTTTTTTAATTAGTTCATTGTAAATGGTGTTTAAAATTTGTTGTATTGAGGAAGAACCGTGCCAGATACATGTACGTTGAACCACACTACCAGACACACAACAGTTACACTTGTGCTTTGTTGTTTCGTAGCTTCTATAGTTGCAGGGAGCTTAATTGATCAATTGTGTTAACGGAAATTTTTTTCATTCTTTATTGTTGTTTTATGCAGTCAGATTGCGTACTAATACTACTCAGGGCCAACCGATTACGAGACTTCGTAACCGGACACACAGCTACTAAAATTATTTTCATTTCATAATTAAGCCCCAATGCAACTTACAGAGAAACATACAGATTCGTTCATCTACCTAAAATTTCTAAAGTTGTTTCCTGTCAACTCATAGGAAAGAAATTATTCCATTGTTTGTTTCGAAATTTTTATTACTGTGGTCCAGACTGATCAAGGTAGTGCCATATATTCCCGATTCGGCTTAAATCCGTGTAGTCTAGTGGCCAGGGGAGTACGGTAAACTCATCATTCGGCTCTTCGAACCACGCACGTACACTGAAAGCTATGTGACTCGCTGCATTGTCCTGCTGGTATATCCCATTGTGTCGAGAAATAATAGACTGCATGAAGGGTACACGTGTTCCCTAAAGATAAATGCATACAGCTGCATACTTCTGTTGATCCATTGTATCTTCCAGAATGACGGGACCATCCTCGAAGTATCAGGTAGACTTTGCCCAGACCATAACTTTGCCTTCACCGGTCTGGAAGTTTCCGACGATTGTTCGAGGGTGTTCACTTTCAGACGATTCATGCCGTACACACCAACGCCCGTATCTTTGATATAGTATTGTGAGCATGGGGTTGATATGAGATTCTGCAATTCTGTGCAACGGGTTAATCTGAGATGTACCCTTCACCCTGTGGCTCCTGCAAGATGCAATTTCCGCACCCACACTACTACAGAAGCCAGACAGACGCTCCTACAGTTCTAAAGAGAAATGCCTGAAAAACTTTCAGCAATAAATATCTTCTGAAGTCGTCCGCTGTAAGGAAATGACACAAAAATTCACAAAATTTCTTACTTAACTAGTGGGATACTTGGGTACTGGAGTAGTGCTAATTAATGTAAGAAATACACGACACTAACGAAAATTATTATTTATTTTGCAAAAATTGTGAGAAATCATAATGGCACTTTCAGTTATGAATTGAACACACTATATCCTGGTTCTTTTTGGAATGTAAAGTTACCTCTCAAGGATAGGATCCGCTAATGAAATTTCTATACAAAGTCTAATTGTTATTGACTTAGCAGAATGGCTGAGAGGTGTGCCTACTCAACTTGAATAATTATCCTATAGCATTTTGCTAGGTACGGATGAGGCTGTCGCGTGTTAAATGCAGTGAAGTGTACTGTTGTGGAGGAAATATGGGGTTCGCAATAGCTGTAGCGCGCAATACCGTAAGCTGCAATGACTGCTGTCTGCGCCGCTCGCTGCTGACAAATAAGATAACTCTCGTTCTATCTGGATTGACCTTCGCCAATGAAACGCTCCCTACTCCTTGATGTAGTCAAGGATTCCTATTCGCCCCTAGTCTAACTATTGGCATGGTACACCGGTCAGAGAACCAGTCCACCGCGATGCCACTAAAAAATTTGCTTGCAGGCGTTTGACTTTAACTCTGTCCGTTCACACTACACAATAATTGTGTCGGCCAACACAATGAAGAACACTTAATCGCAAGGACTCGATATAGAGAGTCGCACTTCGATTCGCTCTCGACAGAGGTGCTCTCCCAGTGAAGTACTGAGAAGAGATTTGTTCCTCGCTCAAAGAGCAACAACGGAACGGCGCCTCTCCATACCAAACGTGAATGGGTATATCTCTCGGTCTCTTCCATTACTCCTTCAGCGCAAGGCGTCAGAAATATCGTCCGCCAATCAGCATTGCTCTTCTAAAACGAGAGAACGTTTCGTTTGAGGCGACCAATCCGGAAGTGTGTAGTATCGGCGTTTGGCGTTTGCTGTCTCCCTGTGAAAATCTCTGAAAGTGCGTGCTATGTGTAAAGAATGCGTAGGTTGGCCGCTCCCACGCAATGTAGCGGAATTTGCTTTTTAGCCGAACACGGGGTCGTTCCCCCTTTCCCTCAGGCGAACACTGTCCGCTCCACGGGCGGCCACCGGCCGACGTAGATGGTGGCGGTGGGTAATGTTTAACGCCGACGTAGATGGGTTAGGACTGGCCTCCTGGCGTGCGGTTGTGACTCTAGAACTAAAAGCTCCTGTGACTGCCGTGTCTGGAATGTATGTGTGTACGCCAGCCTTGAGTATTTCCACCACGGTGCGCACTTGCGATTTATTAGTTATTTGCATATCGTTTACATGAATTCATGGAACATTGACTTTATCTTATCGAGATTGGGTTCGAATGAGGCGTCTTGATGTACGGAATATGATTGTGAGGGCGGAATATGTAAGCAATGAAGGTCAGGAGACCACGACGTCTTACAGTATGAAGGTTGTTTAACGTGAAAAGTTCAGCTGTCGCCACTCAGTGGGAATGCAGTTGCAGTATTGGCGTGCAAATTCCAGGCTGCTTCGCCGATGAACCGCAGTCAGTGTGCCAGCATGAACCAGGCGCCTGCTGCCGAGGCCCATAAGCAGCAACGTGCGCTGAACGGTTATTGAGAAGACGGTGTTGGTAGCCCCTTTGTTCATCTGACTGATCAGTTGCTCAACGGTTGCACATCTATCCGCTCGTAGCCACGACCGCAGTCCTTCAACACTTGTCGTCAGCGGCGAGTGGTGCAACACAGTTGCCTCGGCGCCTTGATGGACAAGGTCATTCTGTCACGTATGATATTCTTTAACAACGGCGGCTCTCGAACAGTTTACAGACTTAGCCGTTTTAGAAATGCTTGCACACTTGGCCCGAAAGCCAATGACCAGGACGTTTTGGGTGCCATGTAAATTGCTCCGTTTCCCAATTACGACAACTACTGCACTGTTTTCAGCGTCTCAAACGTTCAAATGTATGTGAATTCATAAGGGACCAAACTGCTTAGGTCATCCGTCCCGAAACTTACACAGTACTTAAACTGACGTAAATTAGAATGAGATTTTTCACTCTGTAGCGGAGTGTGCGCTGATATGAAACTTCTTGGCAGATTAAAACTGTGTGCCGTACCGAGATTCGAACTCGGGACCTTTTCCCGCGAAAGGCAAAGGTCCCGAGTTCGAATCTAGGTCCGGCACACAGTTTTAATCTGCCAGGAAGTTTCTTAACGTAAACTAACTTACGATAAGGACAACACACACACCCATGCCCGAGGGAGGACTCGAAGTCGCAATGGGAGGGTTCCGCGCCCTCCCGAGATTTTTCATACAGAGGTGACAAATGTCGTGCTGTACAGATATGCGGATATACACACGGCAGTAGTGTCACAAGGTATTAAAGGCAGTGCGGTGGCGGAGCTGTCATTTGTACTCAGGTGTGAAAAGGTGTCCGAAGTGATTATGGTTGCACGTCGGATGTTAACAGGCTTTGAACGCGGAATGGTAGTTGGAGCTAGTCGAATGAATCCAATATTCCGGGATCCGCCGTGTGAAGTGTGTGACGAGAATACCAAATTTTAGGCATTACCTCTCACCATGGACAACAAAGTGGCCGACGGCCTTCACTCCACGAACGAGAGCAACGGTGTTGGCGTAGAATTCTCATCGCGTGAAATAACCACAGAACTAAATGAGCGCTTACGTTAGGACAGTGCAGCGAATTCTGGCATTAATAGGCTTTGGCGTCAGACGGCCGACGCGAGTGCCTTTGCTAACAGCGCGACATTGCCAGCAACGCCTCTCCCGGGCTTGTGACCATATCGGCTGGCTCTAGACGGCTGGAACACCATGGCATGGTCAGATGTGTTCCGGTTTCAGTTGGTAACAGATAATGGCAGGGTTCGAGTGTGACGCAGACCTCACGAACTCACGGGCGTAAGTTGTCAACAAAATACTGTGCAATCTGATGGTGGCTCCATATTGGTGTGGACCGTGTTTGCATGGAATGAAATGAGCCCTATCGTCCAACTGAAGCGATTACTTTCTGGAAATGCTTAGCTGGGCTCCTTGGAAACTACTTGCAACCATTCATGGATCTCTTGTTCCCTAACAACGATGAAATTTTTTGTGGATGACAATGCGCCATGTAACCAGGCCAAATCTCTTCGCTATTGCTTTGAAGAATATTCTGGATAATTCGAGCAAATGATTTGGCCACCAAGACGACCCGACATGAATCCCATTGAATATTTATGGGACATAATCGGGAGGTCAGTTAGTGCACAAAATCCTGTACCGGCAACTCTACATCTACATCTACATGACTACTCTGCAATTCACATTTAAGTGCTTGGCAGAGGGTTTATCGAACCACAATCATACTATCTCTCTACTATTCCACTCCCGAACAGCGAGCGGGAAAAACGAACACCTAAACCTTTCTGTTCGAGCTCTGATTTCTCTTATTTTATTTTGATGATCATTCCTACCTATGTAGGTTGGGCTCAACAAAATATTTTCGCATTCGGAAGAGAAAGCTGGTGACTGAAATTTCGTAAAAAGGTCTCGCCGCGACGAAAAACGTCTATGCTGTAATGACTTCCATCCCAACTCATATCTGCCACACTCTCTCCCCTATAACGTGATAATACAAAACGAGCTGCCCTTTTTTGCACCCTTTCGATGTCCTCCGTCAATCCCACCTGGTAAGGATCCCACACCGCGCAGCAATATTCTAACAGAGGACGAACGAGTGTAGTGTAAGCTGCCTCCTTAGTGGACTTGTTGCATCTTCTAAGTGTCCTGCCAATGAAACGCAACCTTTGGCTCGCCTTCCCGACAATATTATCTATGTGGTCCTTCCAACTGAAGTTCTTCGTAATTTTAACACCCAGGTACTTAGTTGAATTGACAGCCTTGAGAATTGTACTATTTATCGAGTAATCGAATGCCAACGGATTTCTTTTGGAACTCATGTGGATCATCTCACACTTTTCGTTATTTAGCGTCAACTGCCACCTGACACACCATACAGCAATCTTTTCTAAATCGCTTTGCAACTGATACTGGTCTATCGCGATTATGGACGGCTATACTGGCATCATGGGTCAGTATTTCTGCAGACGAGTTCCAGAGACTTGTTGACTCCATGCGAAGTCGAGACCCTGCACTACGCCGAGAAAAAGGAGGTGCGACACGATTTTGGGAGATATCCCATCACCTCGATTTATACCCTCCACTGCTATTGCTGCCACCAGCCATCTTTCGGTGGTTACTGGACGTATACGTCGAACGTAGGCGATGGTCACATTAATGTGTCAGGACCGTGTATTTGGTACAGTTTATACGGCTAATTTGTGTGTAATGGGAGTGGTCCATTTTTCCCGCTCGCATAGTGCCAGCCTGCAGACGGGGCCACTGGCTCGCGTGCGGCGCAGCAGCGTCCGATATTAATTACTGGCGCCGTGGCGAGGCTCGGCGAGACGCCCACTCCAGTGGTCGCCTGAATGGCCGCCACGGGCCGCGATCAATCCCCGGCGCGTCCCAGCGCGGCCGCGCTCCGTCGTCCGCCGCCAGAGCCAGCACGCCTCCGCTGCTGTCGCACTCCACATACGTTTCCTTCCTTTCATTACACATTCTGCAGTCTTACTAATGAAATACACCCTTCCTAACAAGACTGCGCCAATTTGTACGCCCAGGCAGTGTAACGAGTGTTATCTCCATGCTCGTCGATCGTAGAAGAGCCTGCTCCATGAATGATTGAATCCGTTAATTAAAACGCGGTTGGCTGGAATCTAATTGGTAGCTGAAATTCATTTCTCTCTTGTTGTAGGCTGTGCAACCTAATGCAGCCTGTCTGAGTACATCACTCAAATGTCATGAAAATTCACCAATTACGTTTGGCACCCAAAGGGAAGCGGATGTCACTCTTCACTCTTGCACCTATACCCGCCACGAGGCAATTGAACGAGAAAACAAAAAATTTGAATACGACCGTATCTAACGTATAACAATCATTTATCAACGAAATGTACATAAATATTCGAATTTCTATTTGTAGCCGGCAGTGGTGGCCGAGCGGTCCTAGGCGCTAGTCTGGAACCGCGCAACCGCTACGATCGCAGCTTCGACCCCTGTCCTTAGGTTAGTTAGGTTTCAGTAGTTCTAAGTTCTAGGGGACTGATGACCTTAGAAATTAAGTCCCATAGTGCTCAGAGCCATTGGAATCATCTTCTCTATCTGGAAATTTGTGGTAAGGTCTTATGGTGTTACTTAAAAACCGTCTTGATTGCAAATATTTTTATTCATATGACCGGTTTCGGTTCATTCAGAACCATCTTCAGATCTGATATTTCAGTTACAGGAGTAACCCGTCCAAATCCAGCAGTTTTCACATCTACGTCACATGTAACTGAAATATCAGATCTGAAGATGGTTCTGAATGAACCGAAACCGGTCATATGAATAAAAATATTTGCAATCAAGACGGTTTTTAAGTAACATTATAATTTCACTGATTGCTGTAGTCCCATAAGATATTTTGTCTGTTTTTGCAAAGGTCTTATGGGACCAAACTGCTGAGGTCATCGGTCCCTAAGGATACACACTACTTAATCTAGCTTTAACTTACGCTAAGGACGACACAGACACACAAGTCCGAGGGAGAACTCTAACTTTTGAAGGCATTCAGATTTAGTTTGAAAATATGTCATGGTACGGCAATAAGAGTTAGAAACGCTGCTGTAACTTAGCTCAGAGAGCGATGACTAATTAATCTGATACGCTGGAGTGTAAAACTTAAAGACGAAAGTAACGTTCGTATGGTGTGTCAGTTCCTACTAAAATTGCTCGATGAATTTGGGACCGAGCGTAAAAACAACTGCTGCACTATAATAAAGTCTTAACAGAAATATGCAATGAGACGAACAGAGATTATACATTTATTCAAATATAATAATTACCACTGGATCAGGATGATCCTCTGGATGCTGCAAAACGTGGTCTGTGGTTCTTAATATGCTGTTTGACCAGCACTGAGCAGTGTATGCTACCATAGCGACCATAAGATTGGGAAGGGGTTGTTGAGGTAGTGCCATTGTAATGTAATAAAATAAAAATTATTTGTGACTCTTCTTCTTTGCTATCAGTGTAATGTAATAGAATGAATATGAACCGTGACTTATATAAAAAAGGAACACATTAATGCAATGGCTCAGTATGAAATAGAAATAACTAATGTAGGAATTTTATTAACAGAGTAATATGTTGTCTGATTTAGCCCGACGTGTATAAGCATTCAGCAAACTAGCTCAGTTCTCTGGGTAGTTACCTAATGGTCGATGATTAATTATCCTTTTATTATCTACCCAACACTACGGATATTATTTCAGGCTCGTGAGAATTCGTGTGCTTGGTGCTCCAGAGAATATTTACCTAGTCTGTTCGATGTATACTCCTACAGTACGTAACTTAACATCGTGGTTTCGTCTCGATTCGCTTATATAAGATAACAAGAGTAGCACCTACAAATGAAATCCTATAATGGAACTGCAATCCTGTGACCAGACCTCTTCTGCCTGGTATGTTATCTCGTTATATAAAGAGAAACTGTAAATAAAATTGTTAAATTATTAGTAGCTGCGTCCGATCTCATGGGGTCTGAAATAAAGTTAATTGTCCTAACCGACGGCACTTCTCGTAGATGAGCTAAAAGAAAAATTTAAAAAATTTTTCTAAGATGGCGCCTAACAATGAAAATTATTTTTTTAAGCCCCATATCTACTTAAGACAATCAATTGACTGATCACATACACAAATTCTTTTGACAAAATAACCGTTATGTTTTTCGGGTTTTAAGTGCAACGTACATTATCAGCTGGTACAGCAAGATGAGCTTTACACAATAACGTCCTCTTAGGTTCGAACACAAGCAGATATGTGAAACACAAAGGAAAGATAGTTCATGCATATAAGCGCAAGAGTCCATGGAATAACATGTCTAATGTAGTTCTAAATTTTCTTCTTTGGCTTACTTGTCGATTATTTACAAAATTTGTCTTAATATTTAGTTTACGTTTTTTAAACCGAATTCCACCCAGGAGAAAAGTACACGATCCATACCTAGACTTGCGCGGTTGACTATTACTTGATAGTCGTTGGTGCATGTGGACGCACTGCAACTCAACCCACACACAGTCAGGAGAAAGGGAAAGCCGGTCCATTCCCCGAATATCCTCTCCTCAACTTGCGTTGCTCACTGCTGTCCCGCATTTTCATCCATAAAAATGAAGTCAGGTTCGAATTCACCCTTCAAAAGAAGCACATACAGACAAAGTGCTGTATCGCAATAGGTTAATCAGTGAATGTTCCGTGCTGAAATATTTCTAGGTCAGTTCGCCCACCGAAAATTACGCCTCCCCACACCGTAACACCTGGACAACAGAAACGACCATATATTTGTTGCCACCTCTCACTATACAAGTAGATGTGGGATGCGTTGGGGAAATGTATTTCATCACGTACACATGCACCAATGACCATCCAGCTAATGTCAGCCGCGCTTGTAGAGAAATGGAACGCCCTACCACAAGAATTCTTTATCAGATATGTCGCCACATTGCAGCATGGTGCAGGGCAGCCATTGCCGTCCTTGGTGGAACACACATAATTAAGAACCATGCCCACCTTTTTTGACATACAGGGGCAATTAGAAATAGCCTGGCGTCCAGTGCAATTAGTTCCTTTGTATAACGGTGTCATTTCTGTTCGTCGGATTGTGTATCTCTTTTAGTTAAATTCTGTACTATATTGCAGCAGTTCTTTCTATATATGGTCCAACTTCCATAGAGCTACGTTACTTGGCAGTGCCACATTATGCGAAAGCTACTCGCGTCCTTAAATTTTGCACATCACTGTATCAGTGTAGTTGCTCAGTCTGTTGCTGCTGAGACTGCATGTTAAACCAGTCTCAGTTTATAACATATCTACACTTGGAATTAACTGTCTGGCGATCACTCTTTGACGACTGATGGGCTCTACCTGCGGCAGCTGATCATCTGCGGAACCTGTGGCAATTGATGACCTTTCACGAAACGTGATCCGTGACAGTTGATGAACCGTGACAGCTGATGACCCGTGACAGCTGATGACCTATGACAGCTGTAGACGCGTGACAGCTGATTATCTGCGAGAGTTGCGAGATATGACCGCATGAAGCAATGCCACCGTTTTCATTCGCTAACGTTGGAAGAGATTTGAATCTGAGAACTGTATGGTGGATGTACGGCGTAGTCCCTCGTACCAGCGTACACCGTGCGACTGATCACAACCGTCTGGCGCCACTCTCGGAGGCAACCGGGTGTACTGCGTCCTCCGTAGATGCATATGTGTAACGTTATAAACAATGGACACAGCAAAAACTATATATGATACCACTTCCTTATTTCAATTTTTCGGTCAACACCACGTGCTGATGTACAGGTTTATTCAATGTATATGCTGGAGTAGGACTCGTATCCGGAACGTTTCCTTTCGCGATCATTGCTCTTACCGACTAAGCTATTCAGTCACAATTCGTTACTCGCCACCACAGCTTTACTTCCGACACTATTTCTCTCCTACCAACCAACTTTACAATGGTTTTCGTACATACCTTGCTAGGCAAGCATTCCTGCATACTTCCATTGACAGATGGTTAGTAGTTCGTGTAAACGATATTCTTCTAGACGAAATGAAACATTTTCGTTTTAATTCAACCGATCTGTTTAAAGGAAGGAGGAGGAGGTTAGTCTCCAACGTCCCGCCGATAACGAGGTCATTGGAGACGGAACACAAGCTAGGAATAGGGAAGGCTGAAGAAGGAACGCGGCCAAGCTTCTTTGGATGGAACCATCAAGGCATTTACTTTAAGTGATTTAGGAACATCACTGAAAATCTAAATAAGAATGACCGGACGCAGGTTTGAATTGTCACCATCCCGAATGCGAGCGCAGTGTGCGAAACACTGCGGTTCCTCGCTCTGTCCCGATCTGTTTAAAGCAGAGATGACTCTATTATATACTTTTGGAAGCTGAGGTTTTGATTTCCCAATTTTTTCGATACCTGTGCTAAATTCTAAATCTCAAATAATCACTGCTCTGACCTACGTACCATCCTTTTCTTATGGCACAAAGCAAACAGATTTATTGATTTTGTCATTGATAATAGCTGTGTTTTTCATAATTATTCCCATCCATATGTTGAGACACTACATGCATTCCTGTTACAATCTTGAAACGACTAAAATGTGTGTACGATGATAGCGTTTACATCCCAGTGAGATAAAGGTAAGAGTTTTCCTTTTTAAATTCATCAGGTAAACTTTTGAGGAGAATTTCAACTGCATGATATTCAAGACGTGTGACTTAGCATTTGTAACCAAGCTCGAGGTAGTTTCCTTGCATTGATGAGGTCATTTTAGCACGTAATAGTGAAATCAGAAGAGAGACGTAGAAGGATCCAAGTAATCAGCTTAATCTAGCAATGAACAGCGTAATTCATTTCTGCTAGAGAAAGATCAGTATTTAATTACGAAGACTGCAGGGTGTGCGGTAAGAAATAGGAAATCGGTTCATTTTTGCCTCAACCTTTCACCTATTTTTCAAATTTCACCCATAGGAGGAGAGATGAGCCGAATTTCGAGAAATTTACAATTATTGTATAATTTAGACAGTTTCCTATTAACAAGCTTTTAGCCTCAACTCATTTACACACATGATACTGAAAATGCACTTACTACAGCTGATACTGCACCCACACTATTTACCTGACAATAGGTCAGTGAGCCATGCATCTGGTCGATCCCGAAGCTGCATGTTACGAGATTTCGGTAGTTCTTAAATATTGCCTTACGTTATTAATCACGTAGGTTAAACTATAGATAAAACAAATGAAGGACCTCGAGGTACTGGAACGATAGTTTGTCTATGGATGAAAGTGTATACGTCAATCCTGTATAGCCAAAACTTGAACTACTCTCATGTGAACGAGTATCACATGAGATCGCACAAACAGACGTTGCAGCGTGTACAATTGTGGATGGTGGGCATTACCAGAGGTTTTTCTCTCGTGAGAGAGTGTAGCAGTTTTGAAAAGTATGCAATTTTATGTACTCAAAATATCAGCCTTTTTCTTGGATTACAGGAAGAGCGTGTCACAATAAAAGTCAGACCAAGTTATGTATGTTAATTTTGCACGCCATATAGACATAAGATGTTTTTTAAATGTACGTGGAAGTAATGTACTGCTTGTCTATTCTTGCTTCACCGTTAGGAATTTCAACGAATAACCCGCATATAACATCAATCTGTAAAGGCCGTCCCTTTTAGTGTGTGATAATCCCAGTAACGATCCCGCGCTTGTTAAACGAAAACTTCATGAAATATGCCGCTTTGCTTTGGATTTTCATTACCTCCATTATTTATCTCACTTGGTGAGGATCGCAGGCGAATCACCAACACGAGTGTTTTGTAAGCTATCTCTCTCCTCGAAATGTTATTTTCCCAGTGAATCTCTTCTAGACGCACGCCTTTCACACAAATTTTTTGCGAGCGTTCTCCCCTAAATTCCTTATTCCTACCTGATTTTATAGCGATTGATCACCAGTTGATTATTCGAAGAACAATTGGTCGTTCCGTCTACTTATGAACATTGTGTTACATTTGTTTAGTTAAGTGTCAGCCACCATATCCTTCACCTGTGTTGACACTCTGAGGTGTCCCAGCACTTTCTAGCGTCGCTGCTTGTCAGTATGCAAAAGTACACATCCGCAGAGCTTTCAGCTATATTGATCATTTCATTTATACCAATGGTGAACAGTAACGATACTATGTCAGCCGGATACGATACCATAGAACAACTTACGTCCTAGTTACTTACCAACCGGTGCATATTCTTCTATGATAAAAGTCATTCCTTTTTATTTTAAATATCTTAAATGTATTTACTTATTTTTCTTTGTGTACTTCATAGAGATTTTAAATGATGATTTTTGTCTTTAGTGACAACTGTGAAGGAGGTCAATACTAACGGAAGATGTTGCTGTCCCCAGCCCAATATTCGACGTATTGACGCTACAGACGGAGGGCTGGGTTCAGGAAAGTAGCCATACATTGCGTCTCACATGTGTTACTCTCAGCATCGTGGTAAAGCACCTGATGATGCAAGTCAGGCTACTGACGTATTATGTCTGCTGATTAAAATCCTTTTAATCACTGAAGTGTAAGTATGGCTTTAGATAGATTAGAGCTGAACTTGCCGTCAACAACGACATCACTAGAGGCATAACACAAGCTCAGATTGGGTAAGGATGGGAAAGAAAATCTGCTGTGCCCTTTCGTACGGGACTATCCAAACATTTCCCTTAACCGATTTAGGGAGATCACGGAAAACCTAAATCTAAATGGCCAGACGATGAGTTTAACCGTTGTCCTCCCAAATGCAAGTTCAGCGCGGTAACCACTGCACAAACTCGCGTGGTAAATACGGCGTGCGAACATACAAATGGCACAAGATTTTAAAGAATTTACCGGTGATACCAAAATATTACTCATGTTTTAGCTCTTTTTACTATAATAATCGTTTCCCTCCTCGAACAAATTAAATGTTATGGCCCGTTGTTGGACGGAAGGCAAGTCTTTAGGTCTTCCTCTTTTTCTTATCCACAAAACACGGTCCAATACAGTTGGGATCCCTCTGTTGACGAATCTCAAAATGTGTTTCAAACTCAAATGTAATGAGACATCTCGGACAGAGTGTCGTCTTTCGTACCAAACAGTACTGATTCAGACAACATGGATCTTGAGAAACCCAAACTCCGCTTTACGCACGTGCCTGCCTGAAAGCCATCGATCAGCGCATTAGGTAGATGTAGTATTTGATTACTTCTGAAAAGCTTTTGGCTCTACCCCACACAAAAAAGCTTATTTACAGAAGTGGAATCATATAGGGCATCATAAGAAGTTTGTTACTAGACGAAGGGTCTCTTGGAAGGAGATAACAGAGGACATTATCATGGATGAAGAGTCATCGACTGATGTAGAAATAAGTTCAAGCATGCCGCACGGTGAGTTGTTGCCTCTTGCGGGTCATGTTGTATGCTGATGATCTAGTAATCCATATTCATAGTAACTTCAGATTTTTTGCAGAAGATCACGTAATATACAGGGTGTTCAATTTAACTGAAAACATTGCAGTATTGAAAACTACACATTGGATTAAAAAACATTATAGTTCCAATTTGTTTGTCACGGAAGGAGACATCCAACGATACCGAACTTGGCCCGCCACCCCATTTCGTGCGTGGGTGGCGGGGGCAACTTTGAAATCTTAAAAATGGGAACCCCGATTTTTATTCCAGGTTACGATTCTACAGCAAAATCTACATTCGTTTTGTCTGAAGCATTTCGGAGGAATAGAAGTGAATACACATTCCTAACTTACATTGTAACCTTCCCATATAAATAATAAAAATAAAAATAATTAAATTAGGACAATTTAATCCTGCCGTGTGAAAACTGAGAAATCTTAATTCATGAAAAACTGATAAATTTTTACTTAAGTCAGCGCTACGCCATTGCCCTACGAAATCATTCTCAATCTGTCCATGAGAAATAAACTGAAAAATTCTTACGTCTTGATAATGTCGCCGAATAACGCGGTCTGTATATCTGCTCGTAAAAGGCGCAGCTTAGTGCAATACTGGACTATATATTAACACTAGATAACATGTGCCTGAAATCTGAATTATTAGAAAAACAGTCTTTACTTAGTGACACAGCTGCACAGCTGGTCGTCTGGTAACTAAAGAGCACATGACTATGATCTGACAAAAATTGTGGAATATTTTAATTTAGATAAATGACCGGGTCGTAATGCCAAGACATAGGGGGACATTATACTTCTATAGTTGACTGGTAAAAAAAAAATATTCTGAAAAATTTTACTTTATTGATAAAGATCTACAATCCATTACAGCGGAATATTGAATATATTACAAATCTGGGTCAATTTGTGCTGACGAATCACAAAAGAAAAGACTGAAACAAATTCCTATTAACATTTCAGACAAGTGAATTAAATACGCACATGCCAATAAAAATAATAAAATTTACCTTACAGTATATGGTTGACTTAATTACACTGTTGATTTTTCATTATATTAACAATTATTAATTTGTTCATTATCATCTCATTCCAGCTCTGCTGCTGATCACAATTATTATTCAGTTCCATGTAATAAAATTTTAAAAGTTGTTCTGCACTGTGACTTTAACAACTACTAACTACAAACCGCGTTGCACCAGCGACAGACTACAACCACACTGTAGCAGCGAGCGACTGCAACTGCTGCAGAGACTGCTCTGAACGGCGAATCTAGAAGCAACTCTCTCTCAACAGGGGCAAAGATATTTTGTGTCTCACGCAGCGCCTGTCAATTGTCGTTCTAGCAAGTGAGCAATACATCGACATTACATTTACTCCAGTTGGGTGGTGAACCCCTTACATAACCCTCCACTGGGGGGTAAAAATTTGGCAGAAGTCTGTCGTTGGTACAGCGCAGTTTATAGTTAGTTGTGGTTAAAGTGCAGAACAAATAGTGAAATTTTATTACATGGAACTGAATAAAAATTATGATCAGCCGCATAACCTAATGATACCATGGAATGAGAGTCTGATGAACAAATGAATAATTTTAATATAATGAAAAATCAAGAGTCTAATTGCAGCTCTCTTTTAACAGGGCAAAGACATTTTGTATCTCAGGCAGCGCTTGATGTTGACGAGCGGTTCTAGGCGCTTCAGTCCGGAACCACACAGTTGCTACGGGCGCAGGTTCGAATCCTGCCTCGGGCATGGATGTATGTGATCTCCTTAGGCTAGTTAGGATTAAGTACTTCTAAGTCTAGGGAACTGATGACCTCAGATGCTAAGTTCCATAGTGATTAGAGCCATTTGAACCATTTTGAGCAGCTCCTGTAACTTGTCATTCTAGCAAGTGAGCAATACATCGAGATATTTGCTCCAGCAGGGTGGTGAACCCCTTACAACATATGCTACTCAATGGACGTTGAATATCGTATGGCACGTGGGACCCCACCTCCATGGTGCGTGGGTAGAACAGGCCACTATTTCATAACTTCTGATTGGAAACCCCGTTCGAAACGTTGTATTCCTCAGACATACCGAATAGGGCACTACTCGACGCACCACCGTGGCGTGTGGCTAACTACGACGTATCATAACGGGCGCTACACCATGACCAGAGCTCATGAATAGTGCAGACGTAGAACAGATAGCGGCTCTAAACACCACAATACGGGTAGAGTGATTATTGCCTGCACGCCTACCTATCATTTGGAGAACAGATATGCAATTGGACGATGAATGTTGCAACCACAAAAAAAACTTTAAATGATACTGATTTACGGAGATTGTAGGACAAATGTTGCCGTTGTGTTGTATGCCACGTTTACCAGAGAAAGCTCTCTCTTGTTCGTTCTTTTACAGGATTGCGAAAGGAAACGATGCAAACGTGTTACAGGAGAAGCTAATGAACTAGCTCCATTACTGGCAGTGCACTACAATCCACGGATAAGCGCCCGGCAATTACACAACGATCCCGGCATGTCCGCAGGTAGCATTCTCGCAATACGGCATCAAAATTATCATCCATATCACGTGTCACTGCAGCAAGAACTTCATGGTGCAGATTTCCATGACAGGGTAGTGTTTTGTGAATGGGCACGTCAACAAATGCAAACAACCCCCACCTTCTTTGACGTGGTGCTATTTTCCGATAAGTCTACATTCACAAACCATGATAGCGTTAACAGGCATAACATGCATTAGTGTAGACAATCCCCACTCGTTACGGTAAACTGACCATCAACGTCCTTTGTCGTTAAGGTATGGTGTGGTATCATGGGGAACATATTCATTGGTCTTCATTTTATAGACGGCGAATTGAATGGACGCAGATATAGAGCGGTTTTGGAAGAGAAACTGTCGGTACTACTTTAGGATGTTGCCCTGAACGGTCGACAAAGTATGTGTTGCCAGCATGACGACTGATCAGAGCAGTACACAGTGAAGCACCAAAAAGAAACGGTCGGATGTCAATGTAACTTCGTACAAGTAGATACCATCGGTGACTATGTAAATGATTGTAGTTGGAATTCTCTGTCATATGTAAAATGGGTTTCCCATGAACCATGGACCTTGCCGTTGGTGGGAAGGCTTGCGTGCCTCAGCGATACAGATAGCCGTACCGTAGGTGCAACCAAAACGGAGGGTTATCTGTTGAGAGACCAGACAAACGTGTGGTTTATGAAGAGGGGCAGGAGATTTTTCAGTAGTTGCAGGGGCAACAGTCTGGATGATTGATCTGGCCTTGTAACACTGACCAAAACGGCCTTGCTGTGCTGGTACTGCGAACGGTTGAAAGCAAAGGGGAACTACAGCCGTTATTTTTCCCGATGACAGGCAGCTCTACTGTATGGTTAAATGATGATGGCGTTCTCTTGGGTAAAACATTCCGGAGGTAAAATAGTCCCCCATTCGGATCTCCAGGCGGGGACTACTTGAGAGGATGTCGTTATCAGGAGAAAGAAAACTGGCGTTCTACGGATCGGAGCGTGGAATGTCAGATCCCTTAATCGGGCAGGTTGGTTAGAAAATTTAAAAACGGGAACTGGATAAGTTGAAGTTAGATATAGTGGGAATTAGTGAAGTTCGGTGGCAGGAGAAACAAGACTTCTGGTCAGGTGACTACAGGGTTATAAACACAAAATCAAATAGGGGTAATGCAGGAGTAGGTTTAATAATGAATATGAAAATAGGAATGCGGGTAAGCTACTACAAACAGCATAGTGAACGCATTATTGTGGCCAAGATAGATACGAAGCCCACGCCTACCACAGTAGTACAAGTTTATATGCCAACTAGCTCTGCAGATGACGAAGAAATTGAAGAAATATTCAGATAGTGAAGGGAGATGAAAATTTAATAGCCATGAGTGACTGGAATTCGAGAGTAGCAAAAGGGAGAGAAGGAAACATAGTAGGTGAATATGGATTGGGGCTAAGAAATGAAAGAGGAAACCGCCTGGTAGAATTTTGCACAGAGCACAACTTAATCATAGCTAACACTTGGTTCAAGAATCATGAAAGAAGGCTGTATACATGGAAGAACCCTGGAGATACTGACAGGTTTCAGATAGATTATATAATGGTAAGACAGAGATTTAGGGACCAGGTTTTAAATTGTGAGACATTTCCAGGGGCAGATGTGGACTCCGACCACAATCTATTGGTTATGAACTGTAGATTAAGACTGAATAAACTGCAAAAGGTGGGAATTTAAGGAGATGGGATCTGCATAAACTGAAAGAACCAGAGGTTGTACAGAGTTTCAGGGAGTGCATAAGGGAACAATTGACAGGAATGGGGGAAAGGAATACAGTAGAAGAAGAATGGGTAGCTTTGAGGGATGAAGTGTTGAAGTCAGCAGAGGATCAAGTAGGTAAAAATACGAGGGCTAGTAGAATACAAACATCTCAAAAATGAGATCGACAGGAAGTGCAAAATGGCTAAGCAGGGATGGCTAGAGGACATACGTAAGGATGTAGAGGCTTATCTCACTAGGGGTAAGATAGATACTGCTACAGGAAAATTAAAGAGACCTTTGGAGAAAAGAGAAACACTCCTATGAATATCAGGAGCTCAGATGGAAACCCAGTTCTAAGACATAAGGGAAAACAGAAAGGTGGATGGAGTATATAGAGGGTCTTTATAAGGGCGATGTTCTTGAGGACAGTGTTATGGAGATGGAAGAGGACGTAGATGAAGATAAAATGGGAGATATGATACTGCGTGAAGAGTCTGACAGAGCACTGAAAGACCTGAGTCGCATCAAAGCTCCAGGAGTAGACAACATTCCATTAGAACGACTGACAGTCTTGGGAGAGCCAGTCCTGACAAAACTCTACCATCTGGTGAGCAAGATGTATGAGACAGGCGAAATACCCTCACACTTCAAGAAGAATATAATAATTCCAATCCCAAAGAAAGCAGATGTTGACAGATGTGAGAATTAAAGCACTATCAGTTTAATAAGTCACGGCAGCAAAATACTGACGCGAATTCTTTACAGACAAATGGAAAAACTAGTAGAAGCCGACCTCGGGGAAGATCAGTTTGGATTCCGTAGATATGTCAGAACACGTGAGGCAATACTGACGCTACGACTTATCTTAGAAGCTAGAGTAAGGAAAGGTAAACCTACGTTCCTAGCATTTGTAGACTTAGAGAAAGCTTTTGACAGTGCTGACTGCAATACTCTCTTTCAAATTCTGAAGGTGGCAGGGGTAAATACAGGGAGCGAAAAGCTATTTACAATTTGTACAGAAACCAAATGACAGTTATAAGAGTCGAGGGGCATTAAAGGGAAGCAGTATTTGGGAATGGAGTGAAACAGGGTTGTAGCCTATACCCGATGTTATTCAATCTGGATATTAAGCAAGTAGTAAAGGAAACAAAAGAAAAATTCAGAATAGGAATTAAAATTCATGGAGAAGAAATAAAAACTGTGAGGTTCGCCTATGACATTGTAATTCTGTCAGAGACAGCAAAGGACTTGGAAGAGCAGTTCAATGGAATGGATAGTGTCTTGAAAGGTGAATATAAGATGAACATAAACAAAAGCAAAACGAGGATAATGGAATGTAGTCGAATTTTCGTCAGGTGAAGCTGAGGGAATTAGATTAGGAAATGAGACACTTAAAGTAGTAAAGGAGTTTTGCTATTTGTGGAGCAAAATAACTGATGATGGTCGAAGTGGAGAGGTTATAAAATGTAGACTGGCACTGGCAAGGAAAGAATTTCTGCAGAAGAGAAATTAGTTAACATCGATTATAGGTTTAAGTGTCAGGAAGTCGTTTCTGAAAGTATTTGTATGGAATGTAGCCATTTGTGGAAGTGAAACATGGACGATGAATAGTTTGGACAAGAAGAGAATATAAGCTTTCGAAATGTGGTGCTACAGAAGAATGTTGAAGATTAGATGGGTACAACACATTACTAATGGGGAAGTATTGAATAGGATTGGGGAGAATAGAAGCTTGTGGCACAACTTGACCAAAAGTAGGTATCGGTTGGTAGGACATGTTTTGAGGCATCAAGGGATCACCAATTTAGTATTGGAGGGCAGCGTGGAGAGTAAAAATCGTAGAATTAGACCAAGAGATGAATACACTAAGCAGATTCAGAAGGATGTAGGTTGCAGTAGGTACTGGGAGACGAAGCAGCTTGCACAGGATGGAGTAGCATGGAGAGCTGCATCAAACCAGTCTCAGGACTGAAGACTACAACACATGTAAAATGGCCATTAGTGTCCATTACTTTTGTTTGTGTTTAGTGTTATTACCACGCTAGGTTCCGTATATATGGGCCGTTTACAACGTCAGATACTGAGTGGTCACTAGGAAAAACGTCGATACTTCCCTTACCCGTGCGAGATTTCTGTATCAGCACCTGACAGTCTGAAAGCGGCCTCATAGTGGATCTCCATTTGGCCAGTTGATCGAATTGTACGATATCCAGATGTTTGCGTCATTCGGAAGTGACAGCGGTCCCATTTAGGATTCCACAGGGTAGTGAGGTAAGGCATTTTCGTCTTCAGGTATCCAGTTAACCTCAACTGAACAACTAAAGACCACAACGGTGGCTCGCCTTATTGTGCAAAGTTAATAAATCTGTAGAAGCCATCAGAGAACATGTGATGGACTCTCTGCAAATTCTGTGTCACCCCACACCATTTGTCGAAGACTAGCAGCAACCACATTAGGGAATAATGTTCCACGACGTGCAGGCTGCCGGTAACAATACAACATAAACGCCTGCGTGTATAGTGATTCGTAGCCTGTAAGCATGGATTGCTGATGAAGAACTTCGCATTGTGTTCGCGATGAATAACGGTTGCATACTTCCGCTGACGATAACCGTCGGCACGTACGGCGACGACAAGGGAAATGTTCTCATTCTTCCAATGTTTTGGCAAGCCACAGTGGTGATTCTGATCTCGTCATGGTGTACGAAGTCATCACGTACAGCTTCAAATCAGGCCAGGTAGTGATTGAGATATGTTTGCTCATGTGTTACCTTTCATACGACAGTATCGTGGTGCCGTTTTTCTACAGAACATCGCACGTGTTTCATCATCCATGAACTGTCTGCTTGACGTTGAGATGCAAGGTGATGATAATTAAACTTACCCTACTTGAGCCATTGTGGACAAAAACTATTTACCGAATGGGTGTTAGTGTCATGACTAGCCGCTAAGCACCAGTGCTGATATGGTGACGTTGGGTTGAACCACAAGCATCGGTGTAACCTACAGTTGCAGAAAGTCAGTATGTGTCTCGACAAGGTGAATAGTACTTTAGTCGTAAGGCAGTTTTATCAAAACAACAGCAATAGTACAACTCTTCTTCGCAAGTATGGATGCACTAAAGAGGTACGGAGAGGTCCTCTTTCTGCACCAGGCTTGAAGAATCCGATTCGTAAGTTCGCATTGACTGCCAATTTGGGAACTGCTCTTAGAAGAGGCCGATGAGCAGTCGCTCTACAAATTCTTGAAGTGACTGTTACAATGGTTGAGAACGCTGGACGCAGTGTGCGATCTTCAAGCAGTGCACGGCAGCTGAACATTCCGTAGTTCACCGTTCGAAACGTGCTGTGGAAAATATTATGGTCTCTCTTGTATGGTTCCAGGCTATTGTGGAAGTAGTGGCCGTCACGTTGGGCTACGTTTGTAACCTTGAGCGTAACCTTGGTACGCAGTTAACAAATGTCTCATGTGCGAATGAAAATGTGTTTCTTTCAATGATTGATTCATTACTTCTCTTCTGTATGTCCTTGCGAGTACATCTACATCTACATGGATATTCAGCAAATCACATTTGAGTTCCTGGGAGAGGGTTCATCGAACCACCTTCACAATTCCCTATTATTCCAATCTCGTATAGCGCGCGGAAAGAATGAACACCCATAACATTCCGTACGAGCTCTGATTTCCCTTATTTTATAGTGGTGATCGTTCCTCCCTCGGTGTCAACAAAATATTTTCGCATTCCGAGGAGAAAGTTGGTGATGGGAATTTCGTGAGAAGATTCCGTCACAACGAAAAACGCCTTTCTTTTAATCATGTCCAGCCCAAATCCTGTATCATTTCTGTGACACACACTGCCATACTTCGCGATAATACAAAACGTGCTGCCTTTCTTTGAATATCTGAAAAGGATCCCACACCGTGCTGCAGTATACTAAAAGAAGACGGACAAGCGTAGTGTCGGCAGTCTCCTTAGTAGGTCTGTTGCATTTTCTAAGTGTCCTGCCCAATAAAACGCAGTCTTTGGTTAGCCTTCCCCACAATATTTTCTATGTGTTCCTTTGAATTTAAGTTGTTCCTAATTCTAATACCTAGGTATTTTTTGAATTTATGGCTTTTAGATTAGACTGATTCGTTACGTAAACGAAGTTTAACTAGTTCCTTTTAGCACTCATGTGGATGCCGTTACAACTTTTCTTTATTTAGGGTCGACTGCCACTTTTCGCACCATTCAGATATTTTTTCTAAATCGTTTTGCAATTTGTTTTGATCTTTTGATGACTTTATTAGTCGATAGACGACAGCGTCGTCTGCAAACAACCGAAGACGGCTGCTCAGATTGTCTCCCAAATCGTTTAAGTACATCGACAAAGTTTAGTGGCCCTACGATCAGTCGTATGTTGTGGGGGCCCTCAGACCGGGGAGACATTTAGAAGACAGAGTGTTGGTCAAAATTAAGAGTATGCATTTTACTCAGAGCGGTGAAAGCAACTAGGTGCCTTGCGTATAATCCATTCTCAGAACGTGTTAACAGAATCCTCCGTCGGTTTTTGGTAGAACAACATTATAATAAATGAAAAGCACCAGTTTGCTACTGTTCTGCAATATTACTTATATGCCGAAAAACGGTTAACAATAAAAGTAATATTATAGAACAAAAGCAAATAGGTGCTTTTAATTTATTTATCATTCTCAGAACAATTGGGAACATTAATGCGTCATCGCTGGTGACAGCGGAGGTTGATATTATATTCATAATCATATTTTATCGCCGTACATGGACAGTGACAGTAAATACGTAGCAGTTTCTCAAATGCACTGAAGTGAAAAAGTTGTGGAATACCTCGTATGTCGTGTCGGGCCTCCATTAGCTCGGCAAAGTGCAGCTACTCGACGTGCCAATCCAGTTAAATAATTTTCACTGACTACACAGCTATGTACTTTTGACGTTTAATTACTTTAGTTTTCAATATTTCAAATTCAGTATTTCACTAAGTGTAAAGTGTCATTTCACGACGCTGTTCACACGCGCAACAGAGGGGCAACTAACGTCAGTACGTATTACTCGGCCGTTGAATAGGGTATCTAAAGCACACCTTACACGATGAGAGAGTTTTCCAAAAAAGAATGTTCACTACTGTAATGTATAGATAATTTTATAGAAATCTCACACATTTACAACAATAGTCGACGAGCTTGCATCTGGAGATGATCAAGTTGGTTTACGGCACAGAATCAGTGCACGAATCCAGGCGAGAGAAGGCGACATCGCAATGATGAGTGGCGTTATACATGCAATTTCTTTGTAAATTTGAGTCTCCTTTGCAATCCCTCTCAAGCCGTGAAGTTTCATTTCGTGCCCTCCTGCTCTCCTCCATACTATTTCATTTTATTACTGGTTCATTTGTGTAGCAGTAAATTTCCTGCGATGGAGAGTGGGTGTGATCTTCCTGCGCTTTGCACTGATCCGCCACTTTGCGTGTTGCTGGCGGGGCTCTGTTGGGCTCGCCGGCGCTGGCAACTGGTCCGGCAGGCGGCTGCAGTGTGAGTGACGGCGGCGGAGAGGGCTCCCCCACCCCGCCATCCGCGCCCGCCACGGCTCCACTCCGAGATTGCACAGCACTCGAGCCGGCTTGCCTGCCGAACCCTCCGTATCCCACGTAACGCGCTCTCCACAGGCGCCGGCGGCCGGCGCCGCCACAGCCGCAGCCACTACACGGCACGCGCTGCCAGCAGGCTCGGCTCCCTCACCGGCACCCAGCGGTCTGCTGCCGCGCCAATTGACTACGCGCCTGCTGCTGATGCTGCTGCCGCTTCTCGTGGATCACTCTCCCCCCCCTTCCCCCCCTCCTCTCTCTCTCTCTCTCTCTCTCTCTCTCTCTCTCTCGGTAGCACGTAAAGCTCGCTCTCGCCCTAAACGCCTACATGAAATACACTGGCGTGACAGAAATCAAACGACAGCGATATGCCCTTATACTAACCGCGGTAGTATCGCGAACACAAGGTATATAAAGGGGCAGTGCATTGGCGGGGCTGTTACATCTGATAATGTGATTCATGTGGCAGGGTTTCCGTCACGATTATGGCTGCACGACTGGAATTGAGAGACTTTGAATGCGGAATCGTAGTTGGAGCTAAATTCATGGGACATTCCATTTCGGAAGTCGTCAGGGAATTCAGTGTTCTGAAAGTGTCAACAGAGTGCCGAGAATACCAAATATCGGTGGTAGGGTTCCTGAACTTCGGATCCACATAGCAACTAATAAATACACGAAACTCTCCGTTGCCATATTTACCTTGATTGTAATCTTAATTAACGTGGAACCCATTAAAACACCAAACATGGCGGCAAAATGTATGCATCTAAAGGCTACTTAAAAAGGGAATAAAATCACTTAAATTGGTTTCCACAAGAGGAGAATACAACGTCCCAATTCGGACCTCGCTAACACTTACACTTTACTGACATTAAATATAACAAGATAAATAATTATACATATAACGAGAACAAATGAATAACACTATCAATCTTTACAGATGAAAATACGACTATATCCACGAAGGTTCGCACCCTAGCACGGGAGATACTTAACTTCAACATTTAAGGTGATTACAGCAAGCCCTAATTCCACTCTACAAACATAGTAACAATATAAGCGAGACGAATGTACTGAAGGAGGATAGCCGGATGTGCCATAGTGAAAAGGGCCACTATCAACCGCGTCAACACGCGACACCCGTGAACACGTCAGTTTTAGCTACAGTACCATGGCAACCTCCGAATAACACTTATTATCCTAGGTAGGTGCTGGTATCGAAATGCACCTGTAGTAATACAGATTTCGAGTGTATTCACTTATTGGAAGGCTTTCAACTTTACAACCTTTCCACATAGCTCTCTGTCTATAACTTCTGCAACTAAAGAAGGGCATATAAATGCACATATAATTGACTCAGATTTAAGCAGAATAGAACAGTACCTTAGTATGGCACAAATAGCTTCATTTGCTTCACACGTGGGATATCTTCACCAATCAGTAATTCCGAAATACATTCAACAACGCGTGAGAGCAAGACGTCGCCGTGCTATCAGCTATTTACTTCACATTATTTCCTGCACAGACACAAGGCAGACAAAGCGCTTTCGCATGCAACAGCGGCGAGCATCTCACATTTCTTCCGTCACGCCATAGACACATCTCAATTTCAGTGGCTAGTAACAAGAACTTATACATGCCCTCGCAATAGAAAAGCCCAAAACACAACAGTGCACCACCGCGATACCAAACCCTAGGTCCCAAGTCACTGCCGGGATCTCTCGCTGACCCTGCCCATAGCGTACAGGCATCTACCACAGCCCTCACGGTAAACGCCAACAAGCCACCTCCGACCCTGCGAATCCACTTCGCTGTCTTTTTTCTCTCACCGTTAACCACCCGACCACCGGCCTGAATCGCGGAAGGCAAAGATGGTGACCCTATAATCGATCGCAGCGATGCCATCCTAAGTGCGAGAACACTGGCGCCAGCCGCGCCACGGCTCAATCGGTCATTACCTCTCACGACTGGCAACTTAGCGGCCCACGGCCTTCACTTACCGACGGAGAGCAACAGGATATAGTACAGTTGACAGTGCTAAAACACAAGCAATACTGAGTGAAATAACCCCAGAAATCAATGTGGGACGTACCATTAACTTATCCGTTAGGACACTGCGGCCAAATTTGGTGTTAATAGACTCTGACAGCAGACTGACGAGAGTGCCTGTGGTTTCAGCCCGATATCGCCTGCAGAGCCTCTCCAGAGGTCGTTGGAACCTAAGACGACGGGCAAACTGTGACCTGATCAGATGCGTCCCGATTTCAATTAGTAAGAGCTGATGAGAGGATCCGAGTGTGGTGCACACCACACGAAGCCAAGGACTCAAGTTGTCAACAAGACATTGTAAATAAACTTAAGCAGTCTTGATGGCATAACTTTTTTAATGTGGTGACCGGTTTTGATCTTTTTTACACTGCTAGTTGGACACCATTTTCAGCCACTCATGGGCACCGTATGCCCAAACGACGATGAAATTTTATGGGTGACAGTGCGCCATCTCACTGGGACACAGCTGTTCGCCATTGATTTGAAGAACTGTAAATGAATAGTCTTTTCTTCAGTGTGTGTTATCGTAAATAAAAACCTGGGAAAGTGAACTGACCACCTAAATTTGTTATTGGGCTCAAACCCACATCATTTACGTGAACTTGAAAAGAATCCTGTGTATGTGAAAACGATATCATTCATTTGCGTATCCTCCCCACCAACGGCAAGGTCCTTGGTTCATGGGGGGTGAAAAAAGTAATTGTATAAAAAACAGTAATTCGACCTGTATAAGAATGTAACAGGAAACACGAAAATTTGTGCACTGACATATTGGCCTGGTAAAGTAAAGAAACTGACAGAACCTACCTTGCTAAGAGGGAACGAAACAATCACGTATTATCATGAATCTCACCTGCAAAGTACTGGCAGAAACAGCAATATAGCAAGACTCCGCAGCAGCTAAAAAAATGCTGCTAAATACTAACTACTGTTCGTAAACGGAGATTGGTTTCCTAATCTTCAGAATACCAATGAAATCCAGACTCATCTCCTAAGTACTAAAATTTCAGTTTGGAAGGAACTTATCAAAGAAAACAATTATAGACTCTAATACGAAAACTGATTTAATACAATAACTTCTGTAGTGCTGTAAATTAACGCAGATCATCAATCAGTAGAATAATTATCACAAACTCGGCCCTAACGAAGGTGAAGTGGACCAACAATACTAGTCTACAACAATAAAAATAAAATTTTTACCTCGTCAAATAATACCTTGTTCTTCTTTTCAAAACCATTTTTATGCCTGTACACTATTCAACTATTTTTCTGAGTCAGCATTCCTCCTCGTAATAAATCCGTAACTCACTTAGCTGTAAAAGTGCCTCCATGCATTACACTGTACACTCAACGAATCCCGGCCTGCTGCACACTTCAGCTATCCTCTACTGATAGTGAAAGATTCTACGACTCTATGGATCTTCCATCGCGGACACACATAACGTTGCCTAGCAACGGTTTCTCTGACCACAATTCTTCAAGTATATCATTTCCCTTAGAAATATTAACTCATCCAACAACATCATGAAAAATAGCCATCTTACAGAACATTCTGGAAAATTCAAGTGAATAACTGGGCCACCCCTCAAACTTAATATAGAAGTCAGTTCATGCACAAAATCCTCCACCTGCAACCCTTTGGCAGTTATGTACGGCTATATAGGCAGAATGGCTCAGTATTTCTGCAGGGGTCTTCCAAACAGGGGACACTGCAACAGATGGATGGGACTTGGAAGCAATAACACACTGTCACTCATAACACGTTGATCACGATCCCGCTCCCCTTCCCCCACCCCATCGCAAGACCCACCACACCACATACAACTCGAAATATAAACACACACACTGAATTTGGAAAACACAACCCCTCACCAACACGGACTAAGTCATAGAAACCGACTACTTGAACCTCCTTTTCGCGAACACGAAAGGAATCAACACCAAGCGCCCCCACTGATACATATGCTCCACAAAGAAAAAGTACATGCAGCTGCTTTCGTAGAAACATGGTTCAAAGGTGGAGCCAAATGCGACCTTGCCAAATACAATACATGTAGGAAGACAGGATAGCAGAGAAGTGGCCATTTACGTCAGCAAAAAATCACTGCGAAAGAAATCATCCTTTCATCTGACTTTGACAACACAGAAGCCATTGCGATTGAAATAAGAGACAGCAACAGACGAACCATCAAAATAGTTTGCCTGTGTAAACCCCAGGGACGGCGGATCAAGACCAATACATGAGATGTATCACCTCATTTGACTGCACTATCCTAGTAGGAGATTTTAATGCTAGACACCGTAGGTCTGGCGACAGAGTAGATATCGGAAACAGACGCAGATTATTTGGCCTACTGACCACAGATCCGATCCTCCGACTCCCAATAAAATAAAATTAGTACTTAAATGGTGTACTGAAGAATAGCTTGAAGAAGTATTACATATACATACATGGTGAGTTAGTTGCCTCCACCTATGTCGTTTTATGCAGCTCACGATGTTACAGCAGGCCTTCGAAAACCAGGCGCGAGATTTTCGTATTCTCTCGCTCGCTATGCGAAACTATCAGTCCTACAGAAAAAAATTAAACAGCCCTATCTGTAGGAAATGCAATATGGTTAAATTTTTTACTGGGATACTTTTTCAACGGAGGCCACGGTTTCCGAGCTACCCAAGAAAAACTTACAAAAGTGAACTTCAAATGCATTTCCACTTTCACATTCATTACTCACCAGTCAGAATTTCTTGTATGTTGTTCGTAGCACTCCCCCCCCCCCCCCCCCCTACCACTGAAGAAATATTTTCAACTACACAAACCATTGTCTATATTCGACCTTTCTCGGTCTCTGTTGACTAAAATATTACGCCACCAGCACAATCTCTTTTGTTAACGTTATTAATTTAAACATGCCCATTAGAGAAATGAAAGAAAACTTACTTTTCCTAAATGTTACGCTAAAACAAATCACGTTGACGATTTGATCAGAACTGAAGACTTACCAGCACAATACTTTCGTAGTCACACGGCCATACGATTACAACGGCTAAAATTCACAAAATTTGAAGGTAAAACTCAAACGAACGTGAATTCTACAATTTTTTAGTGCTCGACTACGCTCGTGCTATAACAAAGCCACTTAATAACATCGAAAAAGGTCGAATGGGTGATATAATTAGTACAGTGCCAGATTTTTTTACAATGGTAGGAGGGTGTGCCACGATCAACATATTAGAAATCCTGACCGGTGAGGAACGAGAGTGGAGGTGGAGGTACGTTTGAAGTTCACTTTTGTACGTTTCTGTTGAACAACTCGAAAACTGTGGCCTCCAACGGAAACCTATCCAGGTATAAAATCTAAGGGCAACGTTAAACAACCCTGTTCATTTTTTCTCTAGGGCTAACGGTTTTCATCTAAGGAGTCACTAAATATGAAAATCTTGTGCGCGGTTTTCAAATGCCAGATATAGAATTGCGGGTTACATGAAACAACATCGGTAGGGGTAGCTGAATCACCATGTACGTAGAAACAGAGTAAAAGATAGACTTGGCAGTTGTAACAACAGAATATATGGAGTGCATGGAAATCAAAACAAAGTAAATTAATAAATAAAGATTAAATGGAGGAAAATGTTGGAAGTAAAGTAGCAAATACTGGAAAACTGTGAAGATTATGTGTAGTTTAGAGAAGGGGAAGCATGTAGCTATATTTGGTAACATTAAATTACGGCTGCGGGTCAGATGTTCGTTGATTTCCTGCGCCTACCTTTGGTTGGTATGTGGAGGACATGGGAATTGGGCTCGCAGCTGTGGCTCTCACTCAGTTCATCGCAGTCATTAATCTGGTACTATTTCAAATGTTACACACACTTTTATAACTGCAGTAGTCCGTTAATTGTATTTCAATTCGGTGTGACTGAGTGTTACTGTAACTGACTAGTAAAATTTTAGTCATTTCAGAATAACTGATGAAAGTGTTTCCTAAAATTCAAACAAACGCTTCGCAACGTGGCTTATTATCGAAATAGGGAACACGTTGTAGAGTTACACTTACCTCACCAATCTTGTTCAAAGATAATACGTCTCATTAACTTACACGCTACGGTTGAGTAAATCATCTCTCAGTCCTGCGTACTCTGTCCTGTACACTCCTAGGAGTATTGCATCCAACCACCAACTACAGTTTCACAACAGTACTCCAGAAACAAGAACTACGCCTGCCAGCCTTTCCAGAAGAAAATATTCCATAGAAACTGCAAGGCAGTGAAGTTAATGGGAGATGATACAGTACATGTATGTGAAGTACGTCTGACTGTTTTTAGCGTGTAAACATTGTTAATGTTTCGGTCCCTGTGTCGTCAATTATTTCTCGATATGAAACACAGAAAATGTAATTGATACAGTAACGACATTTATAGCACAGAACAAATTGGCAGCGTCTAGATTGCAATCAAAATAATGAAGTAGGCTCGTGCTGTAGAAAACTTGGACTAAATATTTTCGATAATATATAGGTAACCATCTGATATCCACAGATGAATGCAGTCTAAATCTACATCGTACTGCCCAAGCCATCTAACACTGTGTGGTGGAAGGTATTTCTGATACAACTAACTGATCTCCCCTACCACTCGTGAATGGCGCCTGCGAAGAATGATTGCCGGTATGTCTGTATATTAGCTGTGATTTTTTGAATTATCTCGACGTGGTCCTTTTGCGAGATATGTGTGGGAGAACGTAATACGTTGTCCCACTCTTTGCAGTAGGTGCACTCTCTAAATTTTAATAGTAAACTTTGATGCATGGCCAGCAAGAAAGTCACTGGGATGGGGATTTATATCAAAACTCAAACATAATGACAGTTTCAACAGTTGGAAACGGGTGTATTCGGAGATTATAGCTTAACAATAATCGGCCAGAGGCATTCTTCGCTGACGTGAACCATTATTAAAAAATTGTCCTTGAATATTGAACGCGGCTGAAGTGTGCAGAAACAACAAAACTCCATGCAAAAGTAATTCATCTGAATAAAGGGCGGTACTGTAGTAGATGGAGAAATGTGGAGGGAATGTGTTTAACCCAATGGGAGAGTACTGCATCATAAGATACCGATTCAAGTAATAAGGGCCCTTCAAGTAAACACTTACCGCATGGCTGGCGCCTCATTGTGTGGTCTCAGCGAGAGGTGGTTGGTCTCGCAATACGAACAAAGCGACATGAGGTGCAAGCGACGCTATCGTTTACTGTTAAAGTTAATCCATTATTAAATGCCAGGTGAGAAGTTCTATAAGAAAGCGAGTTCTTGACAGCACGAAACTGCTTCTGCTGGTGACAATCGAAGCTACAACAGACTGGGTGGAGCAGCCACGTCTGAGCTTTCGGGACTTTAGGGTCGCTATCCTGAAGTGAGCTTCCGACCCAAAAGCATATTACCGTTACGATCTTACGTGGATGGGCAAGGGCTGAAGTCTGTCTGCTGAGGCATAGCGAAATCAGCACACCTTTGCCGACAGAAGCTTCACGCTCGTGCTCACAAGAGGAAGGCTTCATGCCGGCACGGTAGCTCAGCGTGTTCTGTCAGAGGGTTTAGCTACCCTCTGTAACAAAAAATTGAGTGAGCTGATCAACGAACAATCTGAACGAGTGTCATCGGAAGTTCGCGACAAACAATGTGGACGAACAATACAGAACAAAATGAGCCGGCACAGTAGCTCAGCATGTTCGGTCAGAGGGTTTAGCTATCCTGTGTAACAAAATAACCTGATTGAACGAATCAACGATCAACCTGAACAGGTGTCATCGGGCATCTGCCACGAACAAATTCAACGAACTATCTAGAACAAAACGAGATCAAAATTTAAAAAAAAGAAAAAAAACACGCCAATCGATTCGGCTCATATTGGCAATATATTCTGTACAGCCGAAAATGAAAGACTTTCAGATAGTTCGAGTCGCCTCCGCCTCCCCCCCCCCTCTTCCGCCCCCTCTTCCCCCCCATCCCCCACCCTCCACCCGCTCCGCTCCTGCCCCACTTCTGGCTATTTTATATCAGGAAACACCTAAGGTTCATGATGCGCAGTCCGCTCAGACTTATTAGATAGGTAATTGAACCATGTATGTGGTTCAGAAACGCATATTTTCATAGAAATCGAGGAAAGAAACAATTTTGAATGCCGCTTATATGCCTACAAGTTAAAGGACGTGCAACGAAAGCGCCGCCGGCGTATTTGCCTGCACAGCAGAGAACCAGTGTTCGACTAACAAGTGCACTCATTTTCTTTTATCATTTGTATTTTTTCCTTTCGGAAACTCATAGGAATAGGAGGTTTAATGATGTGAGTAAATCGTTAGTAATAATAAAAAGGTAGGGAAATAAATCTGTAAGACGACTTGGATTAGAATCGTAAATCTAATGCTGCTGCTGTACAATATCTCTCACTTACTCTATAGCATGTCCGCCATTCCTTTCGAACACCTAGGCGAATGGTACTTTCCATATAAGCATTCAAAGCAAATATAGTTGCGATACCAAGAACAAAGAATGAATACGGTTTAGCGCAAATACGAGGCGTGCTCAATAAGTTACTTAACACTTTTTTTTCTGGAAACAGCTTGGTTTTATTCAGGATTCCAGTGCACCATACTATTTCCCCCTCTTTTACCTACAAAGCTCAATTCTTCAACATGATCTCCGTTAAATACGGCGGTCTTACGCTATCTTACTGCGAAGGTCTGTGTTCCACCGGCCATTGCGGCCAAGCGGTTCTAAGCGATTCATTCTGGAACCGCGCGACCGATAGATACCAATCTTGCTTCTGGCATGGATGTGCGTGCTGTTGCTGTCCTTACGTTAGTTAGGTTTAAGTAGATCTAAGGTCTAGGGGACTGATGACCTCAGACGTTGTCCTATAGTGCTCAGAGCCCCTGGTCGGAAGGTACTACATCCGGGCTGTAGGGTGGATGAGGAGGAACAGTCCAATAACGACCGTGCGCTTCTCTCGGGCGCACAGACTTGTGTGACGCATTGCTATGTCATCGAAAAGATGTTCGTTTTGTATTTTTGTGGCGACCAACATTACGAAGTCGTTTGTGCGATTTCTTGACGGAGCCGCAATACACTGCAGGGCTTGTCATTGCACCCTGAGGGAGGACGTCAAACAGAATAACCCCTTTAGATTCCCAGAAGATCGTCGCCATGACTTTATCGGCTTAGGGTGTGACTTTGAACTAGAATTAGAAGCCATTTTGAACAGACCACAGAAATTCCCACTTAATGCTGCCGAAAGTGAGACAGAAATGAACACATAATAATGGCTATCACGAACATGAAATAGACACACTATCACAACGCACAACTACAAATAGCAACAAGCAATGTGACACAGCTTCGTCACGCAACATCCGAAAACCCAAGTACATAACGTTACCATATTCAGGTGTCATATCAGACAAAATAACCAAACTGTTTAAAAAAAATCAACATAAAAAAGAAACTGATACATGACATCTCATATCCCACAGAGAAACGTAACAAAGAAGGAATTTATAAAATTACATGCAGTCATTGCAACAAATATTACAATGGCCGAACGAGAAGAAATTTTAAAACACGCTTTAAAGAACACATTGACTGCTTCAGACTTGGCAAACCGAAACATGTATGTGAAACTGGACACAGTGTTACAGTAGACAACGATCTCAAAGCAAAACATAACATAGGAAAGTCCGGTAAAATGGACATCTTGGAAAAATGGAAATATTCATCCATGGCAACATGGGGAATAACGAGATCCGGAATGAAATGACAGGCTTCAAAAATTCACATTCCAATTTCACTACAGTACTCCAAGAGTAAAAGATACACAACATGACAGTCGTTTCACTCTAACCCTAGCAATAGATTAGAAATATGTAAAATAAATAGTTTATACCATGACGTGTTCAATAATACTGTAACAGGTGCTCAATTTGTAACGTATTTCGTCAACCTACATCTTTAATAAGATAACAAGACGTGCAGAAGACATGTAAACATCCGACAACACATAGATCGATAAATAGTTAATCAAATCGAAAGCAGTTGTATTTAGACCGCCGTCTTCTCTAGTGCACTACAGAACAGTTTGTGATCGTGTTTCAAATTTACTGCTTTATTAGTGACAATGTGTGAACAGTGACCAAGAGCGCCACGGAAATGGAAACACCTCAGTGCATCACTACGAGACTGCCACGCCAGAAGAACAAAGTGAGTGACCATTACTAAACATTTTCGTGCAAACATCAGTCCAACTTCTAAAGTGACACCTCCTCTTACTAAGTTTTCATTTCTTCCAGAGGATGACCACAGCATTTATGAAAAGACTATGTAACATTAGTATGAAATTATTGTAAAGTTGACGATGAGATATAACCCTCGAAACATGTCGCTAAATAAATAAGTAATACACTCGTTGACAACGTTTGTGACTGGTAGCGGTAATTTAAAAAAAAAACTTTACAGACTTTCCACTATTTCTTCGGGGGAGAGGTGGCATGGTGCCACTCCGTGGAATGCCGTTAGGTATCAGAAGAGACTGAACCCATGTTATATCACCTGTAATGGTATCGACAAAAAATTGTACCGATCAGCCTCATAACGCGCAAGTAATACTGCAAACATGGCCCTTCGTTGCTCTTTATGGTCTTCTGTTAGGCGGAGAGGAATCCTGCGGGTAGTAACCTTTGAGTAGAACGAGTGTTTAAGCACTACGAATAGAGGCGTCTATTTGAAAAGCCTGGTGTTCGATCGCAATCCGTCGATCTCCGCGAATTAGAGTATCGGCTCATTCTAATATTGCAAGAATTAGAACCGTGTGCGGCTGGCCGGCACGCGGGAGATCGAGCAGGTTTGCGCTAACTTGTTGCTATGATTGCACACCTCCCGCCCAACCATTCACAGATAATTTGTTCACTGCCAGGTCTCCGTAGACATTCTGCAACCACCTATGAATATGCGCTATGCTCCGGTTTTCCTCCGAACGCATCTCCGCTACAAATGCCACATTGAATGCTACTTAAAGCCCAGCCACCTATCGCAACTTCATGAAACTATAGGGTCTGAAGCGGGAATCTTTCACAATGTTCCACAAAAAATGACGCATTCATTCAACCGAAACTGGCCGAGAAAAAGAAGCGTTGCATTAGTTGTTGAACGCCCATCGTACGTCGTTCCTTTCGAGGATTCGGCAGGAAACCGAATTGGTGTACATTTAAATGATATTTATTTCTCGAGAATTAATTTTGATATATAACACGCATACGATAATATTGCCTGAAAAATCGGTGCTGAAAGCTGATCGTGTATCATTCCCTGCGTAGTTACTTCCATCTATGCGCTTGCGATATACCCGCGCGTTTCCAGAAGCGGGATGCAATTTTGAAGCATCGAGATGAAGTTTCCAGCTTGCCGATAAAGATAAACGTCAAATTTTGGCCACAAAGATATGCAGTTTGACGGTATTATTTTCGCCGTGCAACACGATTGAGCCTCGCTAATTATAAATATGGTGTTATACATGACAATAAGTTTGTCCACCGCAGGAATCCAATTTGAACAATATTTGTTATCAGCAACGTACGGTTTTAAAATGTTCTTGAGATATGTCTTGTAAATTTAACTTTCAAACTTACCATATTTGGAGCAATGATGTGAACGTTCTTAACAAATCGCTTGGACGATCTACCTTACAAGCACAAGAGAACCTTAGGCAACATTCATCAAGACGCTGTGATGAAATATTGCACCATGGACAAATGCCTAATGTTATGCATTATTACAAACTGCGATAAGGGTTAATTTTTCTGAATTAGGCAATGAAGTGTGTCGAATCCTCGTCTTCGAAGCACTCTTCCTCGGTACTGTTTGCATATAAGGAGGCATAAAATTTTATTTCTTTACTAATCCAAGCCGTTTGAGAAATGTATTTGCATAACTTGTTATTATTCCTTATTGATTTACTTATCTTGATAACTCTTCTATTCATACTAATTACTAAACGGAAAAAATGCAGAGAAAATAAAAGAATGCAATTGGCAGTCGAACACAAATTCTCTGCTACCGACCCGAATACTTTGGTCACTGCTTTATTGCCTAGCATTTGCCTTTTGGGTAGATAAGAGGGAGTCAAAACAAATTCTTTCCTCCTCTTTTAGGAAAATATGCAGTTGCGGACCCCACATATAATGATGACAAATGCTCAATTTTCAGTTATCTGCCAGTGTCAATTTTGAGTAGAATACGCATCACGAAATTTAGTAGTGGATTAGTTCAAATGGCTCTGAGCACCATGGGACTTAACATCTATGGTCATCAGTCCCCTAGAACTTAGAACCACTTAAACCTAACTAACCTAAGGACATCACACAACACCCAGTCATCACGAGGATAGTAGTGGGTGTTTCCCTCAAAACGTGAGGGGGCGTTGAGATGAAATATCTTAATTTTAGGTTGTACACAAGCAGCCTAAGAAATACACGAGTCGAATCAGTTAGCTGTGTGTTAGGCCTTCTCCTTTCCAATAAAGCAATACTCACCGTGTTCCTCCGCCTCCATGTGGAAGAAACAGGAACCGTTACAACTTTCAAGAGTTTTCAACTCTTGCCGCCGTTTTGATTAAATTAACAGCTACTCTCAAAATGACAAAAGTCGAAATTTGTTTCCAGGTCTCAGGTCCTCGGTAGTTCCAGCAACTTACGAGTATGAAGCCGAGTGACGTCATTGACAAACGCCGATATTTCGACAGGAGCACACCTTGCCGTTTTCAAGATAAAACTGCAGCAAGTAAGCGCTATGCAAGATAATTTAAAATCTCGGTTTTAAGAGACACTCCAGAAACACACAATACTGTGAACACTAGCGCCATCACAAACCAAAAGTGACCGACGTCGGAAGGTACCGTTAGAGAAATAATTAATCAGTGGCAGAGGCAGCATAAATTCTGTTCCCCTGTTTTTTCAGAAGGGAGAGAGCAGGATTCCGTGCAGGATTTGAAC
The DNA here is from genome assembly GCF_023897955.1 of Schistocerca gregaria. NCBI lineage: Eukaryota > Metazoa > Arthropoda > Insecta > Orthoptera > Acrididae > Schistocerca > Schistocerca gregaria. Next base: position 399,358,484 of record NC_064922.1, read on the forward strand.
AAAAACCACCATTTGTATTTATAAGGTTACTTGCTAGTTTAATTTCAACAAATGTTGGAAATTAAATTAGCGAGTAAGCTTATAAAAGAGATGGTGGTTTTTGTTTAAATTCTGCGTGGAATCCTGCTCTCTCCCAGCTACGAAAAGCAGGGGGACCGAATTTATACTACCTCACCAGTTATTTATTAATTTCAGTGGCAGAAACTTCTGACGTCGGTCATCTTTGGTTTGTGTTGACGGTGTGCGAGAGCGTTATTTTTTCGGAGCTTCTCTGAAATCCGATTTTTTAAATTCCATTTCACAATGCTTACTAGTTGCAGTTTTATCATTAAAATGGCATGGCTGTTTTAGACGACTTCACCCGGCAGAGTTTCCTTAGTTTTTTAAACATAATGCACGCCGGAAGTAGCTCAAGTCTCAGAATAACGTCTCTTTACTCAGAAAGTTTTTACTGACAGGATGTACTGCAACTGAAAATTAAAATATCTCGAAGTAGAATTCATACAACGAACGAGAATATCGGCGATTTATTTGTTATCAAAAAGTCCTGAAACTGTAATCTGATTGCATGATTTATTTTATTATTACCTTATTTTCTTTGTTAAAGGACTCTGCCGGATACACACACACACACACACACACACACACACACACACACACACACACACACACACACACACACACACACACACGTCCCGATGTGTGGCGCTACATACCGTTTTCGACGCATAATGATCTTCAATTGTACGCACCCTTGTTGTTCTTTTAGGCCGTCTATCCACCTTCCACAAGGTTTTCGTCCAGCTTTTTTCAGGGATTTTGGGATTTACAAAATAACTTAGTCCAAATACAATTTATTGAACCAGATACACGTCGCATCCACTACCCTACGATTTATATTACGATCGTAATTACGTCTTTCTCACCAGCCTGCCGCAGAATTAATTTCCTTTTGTGTCTCTCAATGTGTAAGTGGGAGGCGGGCAGTTGTACCCGGCGGGTACAGCGGGTACCCGCCTTCAGTCAGTATCTGCAGCTTGAGGTAAAATGCGACTACTTCCTAATTCTAATTCATGTAAGTAACAATAACGACTGTGAATATGGACGTCACTTGAGCTACGGAGTGTGTAACTGTGAGGAAAATATAACAGCCCATTTTCTTGTTATTTTCGGAAGACATAAAATAAGAAGCTTAATTTATTACTGATTTAGTTTTATCTGAATATGTTACTGAAACCTGGAATTTCTTCCTTCAGTGCATGGATTTGCTTTCTAAATACAATAGTATAACATGTAGAATCAGTCTGCTTTAGTATAAATTGACAGACTTTGGCTAGAACCATTAGTCTACAGAACTGAGCCTTAAAAACAGATCTTTTAAGCAATAACTAATGATCATACTGGATGATAAATGGTTGGCTATCGCGTACCTTACTCAGAACATGCTGCATTTATGTCGAATAATCGTATTATTTACTTCATTTGGTATAAAATAAAATACACTCCTGGAAATGGAAAAAAGAACACATTGACACCGGTGTGTCAGATCCACCATACTTGCTCCGGACACTGCGAGAGGACTGTATAAGCAATGATCACACGCACGGCACAGCGGACACACCAGGAACCGCGGTGTTGGCCGTCGAATGGCGCTAGCTGCGCAGCATTTGTGCACCGCCGCCGTCAGTGTCAGCCAGTTTGCCGTGGCATACGGAGATCCATCGCAGTCTTTAACACTGGTTGCACGCCGCGACAGCGTGGACGTGAACCGTATGTGCAGTTGACGGACTTTGAGCGAGGGCGTATAGTGGGCATGCAGGAGGCCGGGTGGACGTACCGCCGAATTGCTCAACACGTGGGGCGTGAGGTCTCCACAGTACATCGATGTTGTCGCCAGTGGTCGGCGGAAGGTGCACGTGCCCGTCGACCTGGGACCGGACCGCAGCGAAGCACGGATGCACGCCAAGACCGTAGGATCCTACGCAGTGCCGTAGGGGACCGCACCGCCACTTCCCAGCAAATTAGGGACACTGTTGCTCCTCGGGTATCGGCGAGGACCATTCGCAACCGTCTCCATGAAGCTGGGCTACGGTCTCGCACACCGTTAGGCCGTCTTCCGCTCACGCCCCAACATCGTGCAGCCCGCCTCCAGTGGCGTCGCGATAGGCGTGAATGGAGGGACGAATGGAGACGTGTCGTCTTCAGCGATGAGAGTCGCTTCTGCCTTGGTGCCAATGATGGTCGTATGCGTGTTTGGCGCCGTGCAGGTGAGCGCCACAATCAGGACTGCATACGACCGAGGCACACAGGGCCAACACCCGGCATCATGGTGTGGGGAGCGATCTCCTACACTAGCCGTACACCTCTGGTGATCGTCGAGGGGATACTGAATAGTGCACGGTACATCCAAACCGTCATCGAACCCATCGTTCTACCATTCCTAGACCGGCAAGGGAACTTGCTGTTCCAACAGGACAATGCACGTCCGCATGTATCCCGTGCCACCCAACGTGCTCTAGAAGGTGTAAGTCAACTACCCTGGCCAGCAAGATCTCCGGATCTGTCCCCCAATGAGCATGTTTGGGACTGGATGAAGCGTCGTCTCACGCGGTCTGCACGTCCAGCACGAACGCTGGTCCAACTGAGGCGCCAGGTGGAAATGGCATGGCAAGCCGTTCCACAGGACTACATCCAGCATCTCTACGATCGTCTCCATGGGAGAATAGCAGCCTGCATTGCTGCGAAAGGTGGATATACACTGTACTAGTGCCGACATTATGCATGCTCTGTTGCCTGTGTCTATGTGCCTGTGGTTCTGTCAGTGTGATCATGTGATGTATCTGACCCCAGGAATGTGTCAATAAAGTTTCCCCTTCCTGGGACAATGAATTCACGGTGTTCTTATTTCAATTTCCAGGAGTGTATTTGATTAGCTACCAGGAAGAAACATACTGGAAACGAGTGGCAGTTTAATTATAGTCAGAAAATTCGTCCCATGCAGAAATTCTTTGTTCTGCCCATAAAACCCGTTGAATTTTCATCCCTGCTGGCATCGGTTTAGCGAAGTTCTGATGCGGACCGCCGAAGTACTGAGCGGGCTTTGAGACGACCCGATGCAGAAACGCCGGAAGAAATAACGCACCAACAACTTTGCGCTTAACCGCGACAAAGCTCCCTCACCCACGCTTACTGCTTTGAAGCGGTTCCCAGTTTCTGGAACTATCTCGAACCCACAAAACCTCCCCCCACCACGGACTTCACTAAAATGCAACACGTACCAAGGAAAAGCCCGGTGAATAGATCACGTCGACGAATGCTGTACCTCGTATTTCGGCAGATAGGCCTTTATGCACGTTATTTCCGGAAAAAGAATTATTGTTTTGTTTTTTTCAGCAATAACTTTCAGTCGTCGTAGAAACTGGAAACATTTCATCGTGTTTGTGTCTATCGAAACCCGCCTTTCTTCCACAAAAACATATTGGTGAGGGCATTAAATAGCTAGTACGCCCAATACGAAAAAAATATGTGTTCATAAGTGATCGCTGTCCTTCATGAATTCAGTTTGCAAATGTACTGTAGTAACCTGAGACAACATTTACATTGATGAATTCCTTATGCTGTAGTTTTTTTATAGTATATACTGTATCAAAACAACCAATAAGCAACGTTAGATTACGTGATGCATAAGTGTCCGGAAGTTGCTTGGAGTTAACAGTGTCTTCTTACGTGTCTACAGGGATTGTCTTCAGATTGTGTTCGCATGTTGCACCTGTGATGCACATAATCACATCGTACAACGGGAAAACCCCTGAACAAACTCATGTCCATCTCTTAAGACAGAATTAGGAATATGTGACTAATGTAAATAACTTTCAATAGGTCAAACAGAATTCTTATTTAAGGGCGCCTGAGGTGAGGTAACGGGTTAGTCGGTGAAACAGTTTTTCCGTACATAATTAAATACTTGTAGAAAATTAGGCTTCTGATGCAATTTTGTAGTTAATCAACCATTGTATACGGCCATTTGTCACGAGTACCTTAACCAAAAAAGCGAGTACATCTGAATCCGTACATTGGAATAATCATTAGAAGTCGTGTAGTGACAGTACTTTTCTCACTGTTAAGACAGCTGATGTGATACTGAATCAAGTTCTTGAAAATTCGTGGCAGTCTGAAATTGTGTGCCAGAAAGGGACTTGAACCCGAGATCTCTCCCTGTCGCGGCCAAGTGCTATACCGACTGAGGTATCCAAACGTGGCTAACAACACTCTCTTGCAACTTCGCTTCTTCCTGTACCTCTTCTACCATCTTCCAAACTTCACAGAAGATGTCCAATATACCTACCGTTAGTAGCATTCGTGGAAGAAAGAGTAAGAGAAATGGCCTAACCACAGCTTAAAAGATCATTTCCGGATCAAATTTTCATTCTGCATCCTAGTGTGCACAGATTTTTTCAATTTTGTTTCTTTCTGGAGCTGTTTTCTTGACCACATTCATCGTATGTATTCTGCTGACGAACATGTTTGTTATACACTATTGTTATGCGGTATATATGTCTGGAAAAAGATTTGAGAGAACTTACAATACGAATATCGTTGAATATCAGTGTAACAACATTCATTAACGGGCTTACATGGATCCAGAACACAAGTGCCGTTTCCCAACGATGTCTTGACATTGGCGAGAGCTGACATAAAAATGTAGCAAGACGAAAATGAAAATGAGTTTATAAGACCCTGCAACTTTCTTGGTGACGGTGTACTGCATTATCAGGCACCATTTGTAGCTTAAAATCCCACGAGCTTTCCACGAGTCTGTAACAGACTACTCTTTATCATCTGCTCGACCCAGGCCAGACAGCTGATTAAACAGCTTTTCGGCTCTCGTTGGCCTGTATTCGGAGCCTATTAATAATTGATATCCTAGTTTTTTTCCCAGATTTCCGACAACTTTTCCAAATGTAACAACTTACTAATGCAGAAATTGAAAAATCACAAAGACCGATTATACCCATTTTGATCCATATCTTTCCCCTTTTGAGCCTGACAGTAGTAAGCGAGACACAAATTACTGAGCAAATCGCTATCTTCCTACATCTCCCTTTTCTTCTAGTAGATACTGCTCAGTGTCCTATTTCGTGGTGTCATCAGGGAGCAACCTAGGGAGAAAGCTTTTAGCTAACTCTAGTAGTAGTAGTAATACTATTGTTTTTATTAAACTGGGGACCTAGAAACGACGGAGAGACTTCGTCCCCGCCATAACCCTCAGCAGTTCACATACCCCATCGCCGCCCCACACCGTCCAAGGGATATTGTGCGGTTTGGCCCCCAAAGGACACCCCACCCCCGGGAACGTCTCACACCAGATGAGTGTAACGTCAATGTTTGCGTGGTGGAGTAATTATGGTGTACTCGTACGTGGAGACAGTTTTCGTGCAGCTATCGCCGACATAGTGTAACTACGGCGGAATAAGGGGAACCAGTTCGCATTCGCCGAGGTAGATGGAAAAGTGCTTTAAAAACCATCCACAGACTGGCCGGCACACCAGACCTCGACACTAGCCCGGTGGGAGGATTGTTAGTAGTAGCAATACTGTTTGCTTAGTGGAAAGTAAACGAGACTATGAGAACCTTTCATTTCCCAGTCAGATGCAGATAGATTTGACTCCAGCTATAGAACATCAGGTACTGGGGCCAGTACTGCTCCAAAAAGATCTTGTTCTTATTAATTTAATTGTATATTTATCTTCTATTTATACGATAAATGGATAATATGAACAGCAGAAGAAGACAGTATTTCGAATGAATAGGAAAAATGGGGATCACAGCTAACCGACTCCAACAATGGTAGTTAAAGTAAATATCTCGATGTCACAAGCAGAAGACAATGAACTCCAAAACGATATGTAGAATTCTGTATGAGGATATGGAGAAATCTAAAAGGAAATGATTGTCCGAAGGTCTTTTCAAATAATAAACCATTTAGTTAGATTTCTCCATGTATCTGTTTTTCATTTGACAACCCCTTATGGAAAAGTCCAAACAGCCTTCGCTGAAATTAAAAGCAAAACGTCAACATTAATAGTGCAAGAATAATTCAATAATTAAAGGCAGAGGGAAGAGTGGATAGGTGGAAAGATTACAATGAAGCGGCCTTTCAAGACGGAGGACTTTTCTGATGACATGACTGAGTAAGAAATGGGAGCCAATATGGAAGAAGTGAGGAATACAAGTCAAACTTGAATAGAGTTTTGGTGGACTTGCGATCAAATAAGGCAGTGAGGATAGATAAGATTTCCTTGCACTTTCTGGAATATTTGACGAAAGTGACAGCCAAGCAAATACTCAAGTTGGTGTGCAGAATTTATTTCCCTGGAGACACCATCACACTTCCTGAAAAATACACTTATGAGAAAAAGTATTATGACCACCTACTTAATAGATTGCCTCTCCGTTTTTGGAAGGAAATACATAACTGATTCTGAGTATCAGGGATCCGACTGTTTGTTGGTAGGTTTGTGGAGTCCTGGGAGACCACAAGCGGTGAAGTTCATCTTCTGGTCCTCCTCTTCCAATCCAACGTTCCAGACCTCACATCTTATGACTTAGTTGAACGGGGTTGCGTAAGAGACCACGTTTTATACCTCCATCCCGCCTACCCCCCACCCCCACCGCCCTCAACCTATGTCAGACACTCTTTAAAGTCTGTGACATCGCACATCGCGCTGTTGAAGCTGTGAAGTCGATAGCGAGTGACCACCTGCTTCGTGTACGCCAACAATGAGCCACCGTTTTGATATTTGTCGTGTAACAAATAATGCTGACGTTGAACACGTAGGAACCTGAACATTTGTCTTTCCAGAAACGTAGGAATAGTTTTGAAGTCATAAATGTTTGGAATCTGTTCCTTCTTTTTGAATAGGCCTGTACCTAGTGAGGGAAAAGAAAATTGGGAATGTGTTAGGTGATGATCTGCTAGGCTTTCGGAAAGGTACGGGCCCCAAAGAGGAAGATCTGATGTGGCGATGGCAATGGGAGCAAGACTCGGGAAGAATCATGTCACATTCATAGGATTTATAGACCAGGAAAAAGTTTTAGACAATGTAAATTCGTGCAAGATTCCGAAACTCTGAGCAAAATCGATGTTATCTACAGGAAAAGAAGGTTAATATACAAAACGTGAAGGAACCACGAGGGAAGAATGACAATGGAAGACCAAGACCGAAGAGCTCGTATTTAAAGTGTGTAAGACAGGAATGTAGTCTTTCAAGCGTACTGTACAATCTGTACCTCGAAGAAGCAATGGACCGGCCTTGGTGGCCGAGCGGTTCTAGGCGCTTCAGTCTGGAACCGCGCGACCGCTACGTTCGCAGGTTCGGATGCTGTCTCGGGCATGGATGTGTGTGATGTTTAAGTAGTTTAAGTAGTTCTACGTTCTTTTTTTGAAGACGCAATGAGTGAATGGAAAGAAAAGCTCAAGAATGGGATAATAATTCAAGATGAAAAGACAATAATGATAAGATTGATTGAGGACAGTGCTACCCTCAGTGACGGTGGAGAAGTATTAGTCTACTTTGAATGAATAGTCTAATGAATCCGAACATGAACTGCGAGCAAACTGAAGAAAGAAGAAAGTAATGAAAAGTAGCAGGAATGAGATTAGCGATGAACGTAACTTCAAAATTGGACACCACGAAGTTAAGAAACTCTGCTTCCTCGAAAGCAAAATAATACATCACAGACGAAGCTAGGAGGAGAAGTAAAGCAGAAAGCACAGACAAATAGGGCGTTTATGTCCTAGATAAGACAGACAATATCAAACATCGGTCTAAATCTGAGGGAGATATTTCTTAGAATATACGTCCGTAGCACAGCGTCTCGTGGTAGTGAATCATGGACTGTGGAAATGCAGGAAAAGAACAGGATCAAAGCGATCGAGATGGCTGAACTGATGAGACATGCAGTCAGGACGTTGAAGCGGAACGTAAGTCAATATAAGAAATAACGCAATAAACACGACGGTAATAACATCCGAACGTTGGTAGCAATCGGTAACGCAATGCTAATAACGTGAAAATATTTTATTATAAATAATAATTAGCAAAAAACTTTGTAGCTGAAAAAATTATTTAATGAGACATCGATGAAATTAATTTTTTAATTGTTCTTTAAGGTAGTCTCACCGAAGATGCTAAAACGGCACTCTTGACAACACGACGTTACTTCGTGGAGATGAATAACTGACAGTGCTACCTATTAATGTTCATATCCCATCTCGGTATCTATACACAGACAGATACGTGACTGTAAATATTTAGGGTTTGTTGTTACACATTTAGCAGACAGGAATGGTGAGTGTATTCAGATACCGAGGAGGAAAAGGAAGAAATTAGTGTTGAACGTACAGTCAACAACGAGGTCATTAGAGACGGAGCAAAAGCTCGCCTTAGGTAGGAACGGAAAGGAAAGCAGGGCTGCCCTTTCTAAGGAACTATCCGGGCATATTCCTTAAATGATTTAGGGACACCACGGAAAATCTAAATCAGGATGGCTGGGAGTGGCTTTGAACCGTTGTCCTCATGAATGCGAGTCGATTGTGCTAAGCTCAGATATGGAATAACTATAAAGGAATTGCAAAGAGAGTGTAATTTACCTTATTTTTTAATCGATTCGCGGGTGTGATGCTCTATAGAATGTGTTTACATCAGTGCCTGTACTCCTGGCACAACTGAATAACCTTTATCTGACATTCATGCAGAATAAAATACCTGTACAGAGCAAAGGGGGATATTGTGCAGTTCGCTCTGATTCCTACCCCAGAAGAAGAAAGAAGCAGTAAGAGCAAGCACAACGTCGATATAAAAGAAAAAGCGAAGAACGTAGTTCCATCATCGATTGCATAAAACTGTCCATTTGTTCCGTATCTCTGGAAAATGTGACTCCGAAAGTAGGGAAGATTTCTGTTAATTTTTTGGTCTAAAATCGGAGAAGAGACAGACATACGGAAAGCAACGAAAAGAAGAAGGGACAAGTTGACAAGACGATTGTTAAGGGATTATGAAACAACTTGGTGGTTCAAATATGGTTCAAATGGCTCTGAGCAGTATGGGACTCAACTGCGGTGGTCATTAGTCCCCTAGAACTTAGAACTACTTAAACCTAACTAACCTAAGGACATCACACACATCCATGCCTGAGGCAGGATTCGAACCTGCGACCGTAGCAGTCGCACGGTTCCGGACTGAGCGCCCAGAACGGCGAGACCACCGCGGCCGGCCAACTTGGTGGTACTAGAGGCAGATGTAGAGGGTAAGAACCGTAGGGGAAGACAGAGACTGGAATACATGTAACACAATAGTGTATTTGGGGATCGAGTGCTACTTTCAGATGAAGATATTGGCACAGGAGAGTAACACGTGGCAGTTTGCAATGAACCAGTGAAAATGAGTGCAAAAAAGCTCACAGATACTGATCAAATGTCAACCCATCAAAAGTAATGGTTTGGTGTAGGGTAAGAGGTTTTCGTATTGTTGGGGCCGCCTTAACTCCGAGTGCACTAACAGCAGCCCCGCCAATTATGTGTGGTCGCTAGATGAAGTCATGCTGTCTTCGCTGCAGTCTGAAGCCGGTGATTTGTACATTTCTTTCATCACAAAAGTTGCTCTGCTCGTTATGGGCTAATCGTACAGGCTTACCTCGATATCCTGTTTCCTTGGAGGTAGGTAGATCGAAGAGGTCCAGTGCAGTAATCACAACATTCCCTGCATTTAAGCCTGTCAGTTTCCTGTCGTGAGGACACGTGAAAACTGTATACGCTGTGAAGATCAGAAACGTTGCTCGCCTCAGGGAGCGTATTGTTGAGGCTTGTGTTTGCATTCCTGTACACGTTTTCATTATACACCGTGAGGACTGGGTGATGCTGACAAGAAAAACCTTCCAACACATCGATCCTAACTGTAGCCTTTATGTATCACCAAAATTTAACACAAACTGAAAAAAAATCGAGATTGGATAAACCTTCGCTGGAGTGAAAGACATCGTCGTTTATGTCGTATTTTTCTAAATGTTTCTCGTGTGATCCCCTCACCATTCGAAAAGTAATAGTTGCAACCCAGATGTTGACTTCCAGGAAGGCAGCATATTGGTATCATAGTCTCACAGGTTTTGCTCTTCCGGCGTTTCACGCTAGTGGCCTTTAAATTTCTTTTTATCCTCTTTAACATTTAAGGACCTCCCTGTACGTCGTTAGCAGATGTTCCCATACTGATTGTGACAGTGTTTATCAAGCGTCTGAGTTATAAAGCATTTTAATACCCTATTGTAATTAATTTCTGGGGAAGATGGTCGTTCTTTAAGTACAGTTACTTAAAACATACATCAGTGCACAGTTACTCCGTTCACCTTCGTAATTATTTTATAATTCTCTGATTGTACCAAATAGTGCGTTTATACTGGATGACTGATGTCCATTGACAGTGTCCGCTTTAGTAGATAAAATTTCGTCATTGGTTAAAATCACTATGAATGGAAACCGTCTGAACCACTGTCACAGGCGTCAGTAAATTCCAAAATCTTAATTGCTGTCGTCCTAGGAAAATTTTGTACGTATTGATACAAATAGGTCATGTCTGAAAGGAAACATATGGGACATATCTGTCACCCTAAAACAAATTAGCTTCAAACAAATGTGATACCTCTCTCCCTCGGCTCCTAAATCGCCTACGTGTGACGTAATTAATGGATGATACAAATTTCACATTCACTTTGAAGACTGAATAAAGTTAAGTTCAAATAATTGGTATCTTGCCACACTGTCGTTATAAATTGATTCTGCCCTCGGTAACACATTACAGTCTCTAAAGGGAGGGAGGGAGAGAGAGAGAGAGAGAGAGAGAGAGAGAGAGAGAGAGAGAGAGAGAGAGAGAACAACAAAATATAACGTAAGGTAAAGCGCTGTGTTAAAATTTCACTCTTAATTTAAAAACAGTAGGAAATATGTGGTCGAATCCTAGCCACTTCCAAGTATCATCCACCTACTGAAAAGAAGTGTGCTTCAACTTGCAACTTGATAAATTTTTGTCAGTTTACAGTACGTTACTCATAGAAGTAGGAACGAGAGGGCTTCTGGAGTACGCTTCAACGTATTACAACTCTTCTCATTAAAACTGCACTTGCAACGGTCGACGTTCCCACCCCCACTGCCAGTGGCAGTGCGTCAGAGGAGGGAGACGGAGAGGCAGAGCGAGAGAGAGAGAGAGAGAGAGAGAGAGAGAGAGAGAGAGAGAGAGAGAGAGAGAGAGAAAGGCAGACATAATTTAATCTGTTCTTTGTTTTTCAGAGATCGTTCTCGGAAAACAAAGTGAGATGAGACAATGAAAGAAGCTGTCGATGGCATACTAGTTGGAAAAATCAGCACCAGGGGACAACAAGGCACTTTTATGTCAACAAGAGCTCATTAGGTGAATGTGTTTGTAACGTTAAAAGGAAGGAGGATGGGGGACCACAACGGTATTTCATCGGTCAGATTTGAAACTGGTTAACGATTTAGTGCAACATTCGAAGTTGCTCCATTACTTCAATAGGAGCAAAAGAAAAACTATAGGTGACAGATTTTTCTGAATTTCATGACCGGAATTTTCCTTGAGACTTCCTCAATCTACCAACCTTGAAAAAGCAAATGTTTTCGACAGACACAAGTCAGTTGTTATTTATAAGGCTTATGACAATACTAGTATCACAGTTCTGTTTAAAGTTATTTTTGTGTTCATTTTTGCAATGCTTTGTTTTTCATCGTGTGGTCTTGCGTTCGGTACATATAATTGAATCCTTTCATTTTAATGTCTTATCATGTAATTAATGACTATAAATTCGACTGTTTGAATAATCTTCATGTTTATTGTAGTATTAATGACGTAAATTTTCATCGCGAAACAATGTTATCGCAATTCGGTCATAAAATTTTTATCGCAGTTCACTAGTTCACGGGCATAGCCAATGCCAGATTGGACTCGGATGAAACTTCGGAATTGTTATAAAAGTACATAAAAGTTGATCTGTCCGTCATTGAGGCAATTTCACCTACTATTTCCCTACCACTGTGCTGAAGCAACGGAAGCCACTACTCATCGGTCCAGATGATCTTTTTCCATTCTTCGAGCTCCAGAAGAGGGCTACGCACATCCATGCAAACCTCTGTACTAAGAGACGTATGATAAGATGATTGTCGCACGCCGGGCAATGCGCCGTCAGCCATGCAAAAAAAAAAAAAAAAAAAAAAAAAAAAAAAGGTGTCGGCATTCAGAACGCCTTTCGGAATGGGTAAATACATGTTCTATACAGTTAGAGGGAATGTTTACTATTTTTCTTGTAAAATAAAGGCAAGTTGAGGGAATAGTGATGGAGATGGATAGCCATCACACACCCTTCTCTCCAAATCAGACCACAAGGGCTGATTAATATTGACTGTGGTGGCCAAGGGAAATGCGACAGTTTATCCTCGTGCTCACAAAACGAGGACTGGGCGATGCGAGCAGCGTGATCAGGGACCCGGTCGTTTTGGAACTGAGCACCAGCATTGAGGCGCATACATTACACCATGGGATGAACTTATCACCCACAGTGGGCACATAAACCTTGGCGGTAATGCTACCTTGCAGAGTACCAGTGGTTCCCCTGAAATACCCTTACATGGCTGTCCAAATCATTACCGAAACACGGCCACGTTTCACTCTTGCGACCGAGCGAGGTGGTGCAGTGGCTAGCACACTGGACTCGCGTTCGGGAGGACGACGGTTCAATGCCGCGTCCGGCCATCCTGAATAGGTTTTTCGTGATTTCCCTAATTCGCTCCAGGCAAATTCCGGCATGGTTCCTTTGAAAGGGCACGCCCGTCTTCCTTCCCTGTCCTTCCCTAATCCGATGAGACCGATGACCCTGCTGTCTGGTCTCCTCCCCCAAACAACTCAAATCCAACTCACTCTTGCGACGTAAACTTGGCCATAAGTTAGAAAAAGAGCGAAACCTGTCTCATCCCACAAAATAATTTTCTTCCAGTGCTCCGTATATCACGTTTCATATATTTATTCTTACTGTTACTTGCATCACTAACGGGTGGTTTTGGAATTCAGTAACGCCCTCCAGTTTCCTGCTACTAGAGTTGCCTTCGTGTACATTTGGTAGTGATAGGGTTCGCAAGGGCGATCAGTTATGCAGAGACTTTTGCAGTTGTCGTCCTCTTACTTTTCGTCACACTCCTCTCAATGACCGCCTGCCACGGTCAATCTACATATTTTTTCGTCCTCTTCGTGTCCCTGTATCGGCCACCAAGTACTTCCGCTACCTTCGTTACGCAAGCATCCATTTTACGACCACCAACAATTTGCCCACTTTCAAATTCTCTTAGCTCCGACGTAGTGCACTCACAACTACACATGACGTTGATATGTCTACCAATGGTAGTTGCATCGTTCTTAGGGCATTGCACAAGTGCCATTCGTGGTCAGATACAACAATATCACCTACAGGCCTGGCTAGGATATGCCCTTATGTCCAAGCATGCGTTTCTCGCAGTGTTAGCAGATTTTTTTGTCCCACCCCCTTAAGTTCTGAATTACGTGGTGTACATTGGTTGTTGCTATGTAGAATGAAATTCGTCAGCGATGTACTCTCCCGTGACTAGTGTACCCCTATTACAGGCCGACACAGGCGACTGTGAGCCCTGTCATTACCATGCTCTCTCCTACGCAGTGATCTCTGGCGTTGTCCCTGTTTCCGAAAGGAGTACCACTGTTACCTCTCTTCATACGGTAGTGTGTATAGGACTGTCTATCTCCAGAACAGGAATAGAGTGCCACAGCTGTTGAGAACTTACTACCGTACCGCGATCAGTTTCACTTGCGTGGTGAACCAGAATTACGCCGACAAACTTCCAGAGTTAATAGTAAAGATTACAACTAGGAAAAAATCATATAAATATGTGTTCTAAAATGCATACCTGATGGGTACGTGCATGTGTTCATTTTGGTTATTGTGAAACACTTCCCTTGTACTGCAAGCTCTTTGCTTTCCATATTATGGGAGGAGGTACTATGAACAAAAATAAGAAAAAAACGCTCAGTGCACATGGTCTGGAACGCAAATGGCTTGCAGCTGTGTAATCTGTGAAAGAAATGTATACCTTAATAGCTGTGAACACCTGTTTAATAGAGCAGGTATGTTTCACAATAGCGACGATGAACAAGTCTTCATAGCTCTTGAGGTATGAATTTTAGAGACCAAGTTTATTACACATTTTTCTCTTTATTTCGTCCATGATACCAATTCTCAAAATTTCTCGGTTTAGTTTTGATTCCCCGTCTGTATCATACACTCTGCTATCCCTTGGCTCAGAAGTACACATATCGGTACCGTAGGTGCTACCAGACCGGAGGGGTATCCATTGAGAGGCCATTCTAGAGGAGTAGAAGCTTTTTCAGTAGTTTTCAGGGCAATAGCCTGAATGACTGACAGATCTATCCCTGTAATATGAACCAAACGGCCTTCTTGCGCTCATGCTGCGAACGGCTGAAAGCATGGGGAAACTACAGTCTATATCTTTCCCGAGGGCATGTGTTTCTACTGTATGTTTAAATTATGATGATATTCTCTTGGGTAAAATATTCTGGAGGTAAAGTAGTCCCCCAGTCAGAGCTACGGGATGGGGGGAGGGGGAACTACTCAGTAGGATGTCATCATCAGGAGAAACGAAACAGGCGATCTAGGGTCAGAAAGTGGAATATTAGATCCGTTGACTGGACATATCCGTTAGAAAAGTTAAGAATGAAATGGGAAGTTCTGTGGCAGGAGGATCAGGGTTCCTGATCAAGTAAATACACGATTATAAATAGAAAATAAAATAGGTATAGTGCAGGAGTGAGTTTAATAAAGAATCAGAAAATAGAGGTAGGAATATGCTACCATGAAGTGCACAATGATTGCATTAGCGTAGCCATGGTAGACGCTAAGCCACCCATCACCCCCTGTAGTAAAAGTTTATATACCAAATAGCTCCACAGATGATGAAGAGATTGAAGAAGTGTATGATGAGATGATAGAGATTATTCAAATGGTTACCAGAGACGAAAATTTAATTGCGATGTGGCACTGGAGTTCGATAGTGGGAAGAGAATAAGAAAAGGAAAAACAGTAGATGAATGTGTTCTGGGAGAAATAAATGAAAAAAGCCGCCGCCTGGAAGATTATTGCACAGATCATAATTAAATTATCGCTAACGGTAGGTTTAAGAATCATGAGGGAAAGTTGTATACATTGAATAGACTTTGAGGTAACAGAGAGTTTCAGATTTATTACAGAAAGGTATGAAGACATTTCAGAAACATATTTTAAGCTCTAAGACATTTCCAGGGGTAGATATGGGCTGTGGCCTCAATTTACAGGTTACAAGGAAAAAAGGAATGCTGTAGAAGACAAGTGGATAGCTCTGGAAGGCGCAATAGGTAAGGCACTACAGAGACAAATAGGTAAAAAGGCGACGCCTAGCAGAAATCCTCAGATGTTACAAGAGATATTAAATTTATTTAATGAAAGAAGAAAATATAAAAATCCAGGAAACGAAGGAGGCGGAAGGGAATAAAAACGTCTAGAAAATAACATTTACATGATGTGCAAAATTGCTAAGCAAGAAATACTAGATGGCAAATCTAAGAATCTAGAAGCATATTTCTCTAGGGGAAAGACCGGTACCGCCTATAGGAAAATTAAAAAGGCCTTCGGAGAAAAAAGAACCTGCTCTGTGAATATCAAGGAACCAGTATTAAGTAAAGAAGGCAACGCCGAAAGGAGGAAAGGGTTCATAAGGGGCTGCACAAGGGAGAAGAACTTGAAAGCAATACTACAGCAAGAGAAGTCGTAGCTGAAGGTGAAATGGAATATATGATATTACGTCGAGAATTTGACAGTACACTGAAAAACCTAAATCGAAGCAAGGCCTCTGCAGTAGACAACATTCCGGCAGGACTACTGATAGCCAGCAATGACAAAACTGTTCCATTTGGTTGTAAGACGTGTGGAGTACGGGAAATACCTTTAGACTGAAGAATGTAATAATTCCAATTCTACAGAATGGATGTGAATATTACCGAATTATCAGTTTAATAAGTCATGGTTGAAATGAATACTACCGCGAATTCTTTACAAAAGATTGGAAAACCGGTAGAAGTGGATCTCAGGGAAGATTAGTTTAGATTCCGGAGAAATGTAGAAACACATAAGGTTTTACTAACCATGGACTTTTCTTAGTTAAACGGCAAACCTACACTATGTGTTCGAAAGTATCTGGATGCAACCAGAAACAAACTCTTCACATATTAGGTGCACTGTGCTGCCACCTACTGCCAGGTCTCAGCGACGTCAGTACTCATTCAACATCGTGAGGGAGCAGAATGGGGCGCTCCGCCGAACTCTCACACTTCGAACGTGCTCAGGTGGTAGGTGTCACTTGTGTCATACGTCTGTACGCGAGTTTTTCACACTCCTAAACATCTCTAGGTCCACAGTTTCCGATGTGGTTATTAAGTGGAAACGTGAAGGGACTAGTACAGCATAAAATCGTACGGGCTGACCTTGTCTGTTGACTTAGAGAGACCGCCGACAGTTGAAAAGGGTAGTAATGTCTAACAGGCAGTCATCTATCCAGACCATCACACAGGAATTCCAAACTGTATCAGCATCCACTGCAAGAACTATGACAGGCGGGTGGTGAGAAAACTTGGATTTCATAGTCGAAGGGCTGCTAGCAAGCCACTCATCACGCCAAACGACGCCTCCCTTGGTGTAAGGAGCGTAAACATTGAACAATTTCACAGTGTAAAAAATTTTCTGGAGTGACGAATCACGGTACACAATGTGGCGATCCTATGGCAGGGTGTGGGTATGGTAAATGCCCGTTGAACGTCATCTGCCATCGTATGTAGTACCAACACTAAAATTCGGAGGGCGTTGGTGTTATGGTGAGGTCGTAGTTTTCATGGAGGGAGCTTGCACACCTTGTTGTTTTGCGGGGAACCATCATAGCACAGATCTACATTGATGGTTTGAGCACCTTCTCGCTTCCCACTGTTGAAGAGCAATTCAGGGATGGCGACTGCATCTTTCAACACGATCGAGCACCAGTTCGTATGGCATGGAGTGCGGCGGATTGGTTACACGACAATAACATCCCTGTAATGTACTGGCCTGCACAGAGTGCTCGCCTTTATCCTATAGAACACCGCTGTTATGTTTTGGATATCCGACTTCGTCGAGCACCTATTACGAATGGACGGCCTGTGGCGGAGTGGTTACACGACAATAACATCCCTGTAATGTACTGGTCTGCACAGAGTGCTCGCCTTTATCCTATAGAACACCGCTGTTATGTTTTGGATATCCGACTTCGTCGAGCACCTATTACGAATGGACGGCCTGTGGCGGAGTGGTTACACGACAGTAACATTCCTGTAATGGACTGGCCTGCACAGAGTTTTGACCTTAATCCTACAGAACACCTTTGGTATATTTCGGAACGCCGGCTTCGTGCCAGGCTTCACCGACCGACACTGATACCTGTCCTCAGTGCAGCACTCCGCTAACAATGGGCTACCAATCCCCAAGAAACCTTTCAGCATGTGATTGAATGTATGCCTGCGAGAGTGGAGGCTGCCCTCAAAGCTAAGGGTGGGCCAACACCATATTGATTTCCAGAATTAACGATGTAGGGCGCCATGAACTTTTAAGTCATTGTCAGATAGGTGTCCGGATACGTTTGATCACATAGTGTACGTTTATGGCGTCGGGGGGTATGGAAGGGAAGAGTGGTTGAGAAAGGAGTGGAACAGGGTTGTAGTCTATACGCAAAGTTTTTCAATCTGTACATTGAAGTAATGGCGAAGGAACCCAAAGAAGAATTTAGAGTAGGAGTTAAAGTCCAGAGAGAAAAAATAAAAGGCTTGAGATTTGCGTAAGACGCTCCGAGAGCAAAGGATTGGAAGATTAGTTCTTCTGACAGACATCAAGTGATAGGAAATTCGTAATGGAGCGAAGTGAGTGGGGTAAAAATCGTAGTGTGGCCCAAAAGATGTATACATTAAGCAGATTCAGAAGGATGGGGTTGTAATAGTTGTTAAGTGATGAAGAGGCTTGCACTGGATAGAGTACCATGGAGAGCTACATTACACCCGTCTTAGGACTGAAGACCACAACAGCAACATGATGTATGTAAACATTTCAGTGATATAATCCTGAACATGTTGAGTACCACAGCCGACAGTGATGTTAATGATCAATGAAAACCATCTCAGGTGTGATATTACACATTTATTGTATTACGACCGGTTTGGTTCGTTGAAGACAATCAGATTGTCAGTTTTACTCTTCTCCATTAAACTGCAAGGGCAGCTCCTTTTGCCTGTTCAGGTAGACAGGAAATAATCTGAGCATGCAAAACGAGCAGACCTTGCAATACAACGAAAAAAGTAAAACTAAAAACATGATGATGTTCAACGGACGTAATAATATAGCTGAGTTGGTTTTCATTACTAAATAACATTATGGTGACATTGGATTCGTTGTCATTACGCGGTCGTTCATTTCATATTTCTCTACCTAACATTTCGTGTTACAATGCTGGAGAATTCATCAGAGGCTATAAAAAGTCAGTAAGGTGTCACAAACTCAAACAAACTAAACTATTTATCCGTATCCACGTGAAGTTCGGCTCGTGACATCACCAGACCGCTGCCTTAGAATGTGGTATTGGGTCTGTATGTGTTAAGGAGACTAATTTATTTATAATTACTTACGACTGCTCTATTTTCAGTCGTCCTCCTTTTCAATTAAAGTTTTGTTTTTCTAATTTATATGGCATCTCTATACACCCTCCCACAGTAATGATTAGATCTTGATAAAACAATGATATCAGGGAAACGAATTTAATCGTTCCCTACTCCCAGTGCATCATCTGCTACTGCCTATTTACCCATATTGCCCAGATGACAATTGCTGTTATGTTCCTTAATAAGGACACTACACCCTGGAAGATCTGGAGCTTCTAAGAAAAATAACCAACAAAAGCGTAACTCTTCCTGTCGTTCGTAAAACAGGACACAGTAGAGTACTCTGAAGACACAGTATTCACGCACTGTCTAAACTAACGAGGACGGTGCGGGTATATAGGAACACTGTAAAGAACCTACGCCTGGAGCATGCCACAGCAGGAGTGAAAAATCTCTTGACATGCGGTTAAGAGTACATAGGGACTACAGAACGTAGCGTTAATACCCAACTTAAGGGAAACAAGATGATGTCCTCAGAATTGGAGACCCAAACGTTACGTAGAGAATTATTCCTTGGACCAAGTCACAATGCCCGTAAAATAAATGCCACCATAAAGTGCAAATACCGGTAGCGACATTCTTCAATAAATGTAAATACTGTTGACAAGGATAATGTCCTTTTAAAACAAGCGATTGTGGATTGACACATTACATAGAGAGTTGTTAGCAGTAGCATAATAGATGGCAATCGCGGTGGTGAGTAAATATATTTTATAAAAGCCTAGGCGGAAAAATTTGATTCCCTAGTAACATCAAACGCAGAGTATTCGAATTACTCCGGCGACATGAGCACTCTTCCAACAACACAGCACTTATTTCAGTTCAAACCACATTGGCATACACAAAACATAGGTAGTTTAAGGTGATAACTTGCTAATTGTCACAAGTCATTACTAGTTTCGATCCCTAACGATGGTTTCAAATCTCACTGACGATCAACTGTGAAAAGCTACTCAATGCCGTTTCAAATTTGGTATAGAGCTCTCAGTTAATTCCTTCTTATTGAGTTGCTTCATTAAAAAGTTTTGAATTTTCACAAGCCTTGATTAATTACATCTGAAGATGATGAAGATGACTGTCAAGTCATCGATACAAGTAAACATTGCAAGTAAAGTAGTCAAATTTTTTGAAAGGAGACAGTTTCATCATGTCATGACAGTACGTCATCTATTATGGAGAGTGATAAGACTGGCACTTCTGAATTTCTGAAACAATGACGCACTGTTGAACATTGACCACATGGACTATTTGTGCCCCACTGAAAGCCTGCCTCAGTGGCGGCTATGGCTGCATCGCGGGTGGTGTGCGCCCGGAGCGGTGGGCAGGTATGGCGGGTGGCCTATGTATCAGGCGCCGAGCGGTGCGCGCAGCAGGCAGCTTGTTTGCGCAGGTAGCTGGCTGCCTGCTAGTTACCGACGCTGCCAATCAGCGGCGCTCAACAGCCTCCCCTTCTGCCCCCACCCTCTTCTCACAACCACGGCAGCCTTTTGTTACCGCAAGCCGCGTTCATTAGCGGGCACGTGACGCCGATCCGCCATCGTTTGTTTCCCGGTGGCTGCAGGGTGAGGAACGCTGCACGACGTGGCAGTTTGGAAATTCGTCGTGTTCCTCATAGCAGGCTGCATACGATAGGCAGTAGCCGTACTTCTGCGATCTCGTGTCACTCTCGGATTGTAGAGAAGTTACAAATTTCGGCTAAAGCATGGCAAACCCGGACTAATATTTCCAATGTATCGATTGCAGTAAATTAGAGGGAATAAAACTGCCGTTTTATTTGCATTTTCCCTTTTTCTCCTCACATTAATTATAATCCTAACATTACATTATCTTTTAGAAAACAATAAAGTAGTGTGGAAACGCTCTCTGATGTGCCGTTTCCTTGTGCGATATTCCTTCCTTCTTTGTGCATGGTAACACCTTTACTTTTAAAAGCGCATCATTCGATTCTATCCAAGCTCTACAGTCAGCATCAAAGGTCCCGGGCGTCCTCATCTGACACCCTCTGGAGAAGTTTGTGATTTAATCCAAGTAGTTGTACAGGCACAGGCACAAAGTATGGTGATGATGACTAAATGTACGCCCCTATTCTCTTATATTTTGTTTCGTTGGTCCAAGAGCCAGTATTTTAACATTTCTCTGCTGAAACCACAGTCCCAAAAAGTATGTGCACTGTTTATCAGGTATCCCTACTTCTGCACATTGAACACATATTGCGGCATTCGGTCGCTTATTCTGTTCAGTGAACCAGATCACATGACGGCCGTCCTCTGCTAGTCCTCAGATGGCAGCTTTACCTGCTATTGCTAAATACGTACTTTTTAATTCTTCCATAGTCAGTTACTTTATTTCTCAAATTGCAAAATTCATAATTTGAACACTCAGATTCCTAATCTCTTTCCTTCTGTATCATCTGAATCAATGCGACAACACTTGATTACTCTTGTCTTAATTTTTTTATGTTCGTCTTATACCATCTCTTCAATCCACTATCGGTACTGTTGAGTAAATCAAACAAATAGCTTACGTTTCTGACATAATTACAGAATCGTCGACCTACGTAATATTTTTTTTCTTCTCGCCGAACTTTAATTTCCTTTCAAAATTTTTCTTTGATATTCTTAATTGCTTACTAAATGTACAGAGGACAGCATACATACCTGCCCCACTACTTTTCCATCTAATGCCTCCTTTACTCTTGATAAAAAACGTTCTCAAAGCAACATGTAAATCCTGAATAATGTAAGTAAGCAGCATGAGCTCAATATAAAACGTTGCTGCCATAGTTGCTCTTAGGTTTATAAATTACGTTTCTCTGTTGGGTATTAACATTGTATTAATTTCTTCTCTTGTTGCGGCCAGTAGACATCGTCAAACAAACATGAAATACATTCAAACGAGGTATCTCATCTTTGTTTTCAGCAAGCATCTTGATACAAAGTTCATTCTCATTGTTGTCAGCACGTACCACACGTTTTCACACCTGATTTTTACCCACAACAAACAAAACTTTTAAGCTTCCAGAATCGCTAAGTTCATGCAAGTTTTCAATAAAATCGATCAGTATTCTGCTAACTACAATTCTTAGAAAATGCGATTTGGATGATCACTAGAAAGTATTACAATGTAATACTAAGTTCTAAGAATGCTTACAGTGAAACGGAACGTGTTCCAGCATTCCTTATATTTTCTCATTAACTTTCTGGTACAAGAGAATTAACAGCGAGAGGTTTTCTGTGCATAACTAAATCAGCTGGCAACAAGCAGGAGCGAATAGACCAACCGGCGTTCGTTTGTTTATTTATTTACTTTATTTAGTGTGTGCCGCGTTTCCCTACATCCTTTTCCTTGTGCGACCTGGGCTTTAGGAGTGGGAAATTATGTGAAGTAACAGAAAGCTTTAGTCAATAGTTATAGCATCGCTTGAATAGAGTGGTTCTCTGGTGGGGTGGTACAAACCCACAGGCGCGAACAAGTTTGGCAAAGACAAAGTGTGCAAGTCATTTCAGACAGGTTTCGAAGGCACGAGTATTGGCTCTGTCAGGTTGCGAACCACCGTTTCCATCCCCGCTTTCGAACGTGCAACGGTAAGGCAATGTGGCCCGCAGACACTGGTTCCTGGGTAGCGGTGCTGTGTAGCTGTTGAAGACTTAGCTCTCTGTTTTACGGTAATATTATCAAAGGTATTAGAATGTTTCAAATCTGTGCGTTACTAAGATTCAGATGTTGAAATCAAGTGTGAGATCACCGCGAAACCCCCACAAGGGAGTTTATTTTCGTAATTTGATTAATTCTCAGTAAGAACTTTGAGTTTGTGCCTTAGTCAGGCACGCACCATGGGCCTTAAGCTCACGGTCATATTAATGCTCTGAGCGTAACAGAAGTTAATTCATTATATGTATTTAAGGTCGTGTTTCTTTCACAGTGTTATGCCCCACAGTGCTTAGAGACACTTGAAGAGCCATTTCATTCGCAGTGATATTTTGGGGGAGTTTTTTAAATTTCTGATACGGTTTTTTTTTAACTTGGTTTCCCGCCATGTGGTCCGTTGGAGCAACTGCCACATTAGTAAAGTGCAATTTCGTTCCAAAAATGTACAGTAGCTTCAGTATAGTTTCGTGTAGCTCAATACGTAAATTGTCAAGTTTTGCGGAGCATTAGAATTCTGAATCATTAAACGTGCGTGTATTCACTTCGGAATGAAACTGTGTTCAGGGTCGTTAGTAGGAAGGTGAGCCAGATCAGTTTATACAAGCTATGGGTAAATAATTATATGGTAATGCGTGAGTGGAAGACACCGAAAAAATAATCTTGTGTGACCCACTTTTTGCATTTCTGTTGGCGACTTTAATTTTGCCGCGTGTGTGAACTAGTATCAGTGTGATAATTAGTAAATGTTTCTTCTGCTCCCCACCCATAACTATTTAATTTACTAATACTGAAGTTTGTTACATAAAATATACGGGTTAAACTCTTGTATCTATGAAATGTTCCGATTATAATGCCTATTGGTCTTGTGGGGACTTGCATAATTATCCCGCCGTTTCATAGTAAGTGGTTCCTGTACCCATATTACTACTTTGATTTGAATACAATGAAGTATTCATCCCAATTATTCAGGGTAAAATATGGTATCGCAGAGGGTAGCGATTTTACTGATGTTTATTCTGCTGGGATGGAGACTTGCAAAATTTTCCCGCCATATGATAGTAATTGTTCTTGTGCCCCAGGTCAATAACGTGATGTTGTTTCGGAACGCAAGATTAAACCAAAATTGCCAGTCATACTTAAATGGACAACTTGATCCCCCTGTTCGGCGAACGATTTAATGAAATTTTAAATATTTAGCCAGATTTTCTTCCGCCCTGACCGAGTCTGCTTGAAGTGTCTTTTGCTGAACTTGTTCTGTGTGACCTATGGTAGTTAAGTTTTATATAAATAGAAGGCATGGTTTTAGGTGTAATTGTGTGACTGCATAAAATTCCACTGAAGCTACCATGCCTGCGCTCCCCTCTCCCTTTCCATAATTACGTGGTGAAAGTAAATCCTATTTTTTAGAGAGATGTATAATATGAGAGCCCCTACTGTTGCATAAGAATGGTCAGTAACCAGTTCCAATAGTCACGTGGCTAATTATTCAAATGCTATAGGTAGTCAATAAATATTAAATAATACATATCCTCTACTGGCTATTCCCTCCCGTTATAATTAAGAAATTTTTTCAAATGGGTGTGAGCACTATGGGACTTAACTTCTTAGGTCATCAGTCCCCTAGAACTTAGAACTACTTAAACCTAACTAACCTAAGGATATCTAACACAGGTTCTACGCGCTGCACTCCAGAACCGCGGGACTGCTA
The DNA here is from genome assembly GCF_023897955.1 of Schistocerca gregaria. Taxonomy (NCBI): domain Eukaryota; kingdom Metazoa; phylum Arthropoda; class Insecta; order Orthoptera; family Acrididae; genus Schistocerca; species Schistocerca gregaria. The sequence goes on from NC_064922.1 coordinate 399,382,709, forward strand.
CGGTCGCAGGTTCGAATCCTGCCTCGGGCGTGGATGTGTGTGATGTCCTTAGGTTAGTTATTTTTAAGTAGGTCTGAGTTCTAGGGGACTGATGACCTAAGATGTTAAGTCCCATACTGCTCCGAGCCACTTTTGATACCTAACACATCCATGCACGAGGCAGGATTCGAACCTGCGACCGTAACGGTCGCTCGGTTCCAGACTGTAGCGCCTAGAACCGCTTGGCCACCCCGGCCGGCCATTAACAAATTAAAGAATAGGTAAAACCTGAAGTATACAAACCTCCCTAGAAAATAGAAAATAGGATTGATAAAATGTCTCTTAGAGGTAACAGGCAAACCCCCACAAATCAGTCCCTACGTACGTCGCATTCTAGGTTAACAAATAAAAGTAATTATCTGCTCTAAGCCCCCTATTAAGCCCTGCAAAGCTGCCTTCTGTACTGGTTATAAAGATTGCGTTACCGTTGCCTTCAAATTTTTTTTTGTAAGTTAAACACCCTATCCAAAAATGATTAATACCCGAGCTGTACCTCACAGGGCTCTGTCGTTTCGTGGAGAATATGAGTTTTGTAAACCAGTACCTCAGAGTGTAACTTGTAGTAACATTAGCACACGATAAGCGACTGTAAAAATTCTACCCCGTAGAATTTTATCAGTGCTATCAGTAGGGGGGGTTACGTTGCAACACTACATAAAAAAAATAGAAATAGAACACACTGAACTCAATAGGCTGAAATGAAACAGGCAACTAGTAACAGCACTTCAGCAGAGTTTGTTATATTGCTGGTATAGCAGCAACGTTCCCTATGACTTCATGTTACTCTATAAACAGAGACAAGATGGTAGAGACAACTTATTCTGGAGGACTTACTTTACTTTTTCGTGTCCGGAGATTTGTTGCAAAGCCTTTCAGCCCAATATCGGGCCAAATACAATGTTTCTCTCTTCTCAAGCCATAGTTCGTCAAGGGTACACCTTGTGGGGCAGATGGAACACTGTAGAAGGTGTTCCATATCCTGAACTTCACCACATTCTTATTTGTTGTATACTTCGTCCTTGAAGCCCCATGTGACTAGGTTTGCTTTAACTGGTGCTACGCCTGTTCTGATGCGGTTCAGTCTTCTCCAAATCTTCCAGCTTGATGTACCGCCGCTGGGTATTTCTCGTGAGGCAGGGTAGACCTTCGGAGGCTCGTTCAATTCACTAGTGAGAAATCTATTGCGGGATTTAAGTCTGCTACATCCACATGAAGAACCATACAGCGGGTGGCGCTCGTCGAAAATATGTTTAAATTTTTCTGTATGTTTGTGCGCAGTTATTCTGGATTCAGATGAGAATCCAGCTGCTTCGTATATTTTCCCAAGTGGAGTTGGTTTCATGCATCCTGTTGTTAGCCTCCATGTTTTGTTAAGAACTGTAGTGACTTTTTTGACATGTGTGGATCGGGACCATACAGGGCATGCATATTCCGCCGTGGAGAAACAAAGTGCTTGAGCAGTTGTTCGTTATACAGTCGGACTAGCTCTCCATTTACTGTTCGTCAGTTTTTTTTAAATATTCTTCCTGGCAGGAAATTTTTGGCAGGTTTCTTCACAGTGATATCTGTACGTCAGTGATCTATCCAGCAAGACACCAAGGTATGTTGGTTTCTCCGTATGGTCCAGTTTGTTGCCATTCCAGGTGACGTTCAGCTTCCTGTTTGCCTGTTTTGTGCGGAGGTGAAAAGCACTCAAGTGTGTCTTAGATGGATTTGGTTTTGGGGGAGTTCTCTGTATAGTATTCAGACATTACGTGTGGCGAGCTTTCTAATTTCCCTTCTACTTCCTCGAAGCTATTTGCTTGCTCTGTAATGGCCAGATCATCGGCATACAAGAAGTTGGTAGTACGTTTCAGTGTTGGTTGATCATTGGTGTACAGGTTAAGTAGTAGGAGGGCCAGCACACTGCCCTGGGCGAGACCGTACTTTTGTCGACGCCATCGCTTTTTTTTCCCTCCAGAATTACATAAAAATGTCTGTTTTGCAGCAGAGATTCAATGATTTTTGTGAACTGATGATCCTTAAATGTAGAGTACAGTCTTTCCATGAGCTTTCTGTGGTTGACGGTGTCGTATGCAGAACTTAAGTCTACCAATGCTACACCTGTTATTTGTTTGTTTTCAAACCCTTCTCATTTAAGGATCATCAGTTCACAAAAATCATTGAATCTCTGCTGCAAAACAGACAGTTTTATGTAATTCTGGAAGGAAAAAAAAAGCCCATAGCGTCGACAAAAGAAAGGCCTCGCCCAGGGCAGTGTACTGTTCCCCCCTACAGGAGGAAACGTAGTAATCATTCAATGAAATCATAAGCCTGAAAGAAAATAAGTTGGTAATTTTAGTTCTCATGTAAAAGTATTTTTGAGAATAGTCACTATTACGAGAGTTGCTCAAAATTTTCTTCACAGGACATATTTGTTCTTAGGAGTTACAATTTGGTCAAAATAGCAGTCAACGTTTGTTTTTCAGGTGCTGTTTTGCTACATTGCCTCAGTTAAGTTCTGCGGCCTTATACCAGCATTGTGTAACAGCCTGTTGGTAACAGATCTTAGTGATGGACGCAGGTTTCATCATCTGTAACGATCCGTGACATTAAAGCCTATTCAAGCGCCTGAAACTGCTACAACACTTCAGAGGGAAATGGTTTTCCTTTGCATCTTTGATATGTTGTGTACATTCATAGAAACCCATCCAGAGCAAACTTTCGAATGCCAAGTGTGTCTGTAATTACACATACATCCACGCATACGCCCACGCACACATACACACCAGTGACTGTAACAGGACGTTCAGAACGTGGACGATCATGCAACTCAGTTTCTGCACTTCGCGCGGTGTCTTGGCCCATCGTGCAATAGTACTCTACTCAGGTGCTTCATTACGATAAGCCGCACACAAATATTTACGATTGTTCACACCTGTTCTATTTTCCGCAACAGAGAATTCAGTCGACCACGATGTTGTTGCATCTGGGAGTGAGGGCGGTTCACTCGAAGTATCGTGATTTGCCATCATGATATTCCACAAGGGCACGCTACGCTGAAGCAGTCGTATAGGCAAGTCTACCTTGAAATCATTCACAGTGCCGTTCGTTTACCTTAGTCACCACTGTACTTGTCTACTGTACGCTCACCACGTGTCTCCGATAACGGCTACAGGAGGCCACTCCTTCCGGAATTGTTCGAAGCTTCACGCACGAGTATCTGAACATCAAATATAAAGCTGCTAAAACGAAGTTTCCGTATATGTTCTAAAAGGTGTAAAAATGAATTTGAGGTTTTGTTTGACCAAAGACCTTTGTACGAAACGCAAAATACTGTTCAAAACTACAGCGCCGTAGACGCAATGAAAGATCAAATGCGAAAGAGTTCCACGCAAAAAGAAGGAAGGAATAGTCTTTTTCATGCCTTCGCTCACAGAATTACTGTTCAAAACTACAGCGCCGTAGACGCAATGAAAGATCAAATGCGAAAGAGTTCCACTCAAAAAGAAGGAAGGAATAGTCTTTTTCATGCCTTCGCTCACAGAATTATCGAAGACGGGAAGCACAAATTGAAAGTAAATTAGGAGGGCACAAGTTTTATTGTGACAGAAGCACTCAAGAGGCCATTTGAGAACTGTAATAAATTAATAACAGATGATAATTAATAATAGAGGAATTGTTTGCGAATTGTAGACTTTCCTACAAATTTTGACAATTTCTACTGATTACAAGACACGATATAAACTACAAGGGTTGTGAGGTAATGCACACTTGGTATGCATAGGATACCAGAGTAATCAGCGCTGATGGAATGACCCAACAAGCCAGAATCACTGATAACTTATTGCAGAGTTGCTCATTGTCAACAACGATATTTTTTTGATAAAATCGAATAGGCAACGATAGAGGTACAGCATCGACTCAGTGCGGCAGTTGCTTGTCGTGGAATGAAAATCATCAAATGGTTCAAATGGCTCTGAGCACTATGGGACTTAACTGCAGTGGTCATCAGTCCCCTAGAACTTAGAACTACTTAAACCTAACTAACCTAAGGACATCACATACATCCATGCCCGAGGCAGGATTCGAACCTGCGACCGTAGCGGTCGCGCGGCTCCAGACTGTAGCGCATGGAACCGCCCGGCCACTCCGGCCGGCTGAAACTCATCCTCATGCTGTTCAATGACGACGTGAAAATGGTGGTCAGACGTGCTAAGGAACTGGTGCTTAATAAAATTGAACGTGTGATACCTGACACCTGTAACATCTCCATAAGAAATAAGAGAACCAATGTGATGTTGGGCATAGCAGATGCAGCTAGACGTTGAAGAATGCTAATTATCTAGTATTAAGTAAAACTTTAAGAATATGTAAGTAGCCTCCATAGATCGATGCATTAGCTACCGCAGGCTGGTAACTGCAGTGCGGCGACGTGTTGGTTGTAGCAACATCTACGCAAAAGGATTGCAATACGAGCTAGCCGGTTGGGCAGGACCGTGTCACCACACCAGGTCAAGAACCATGCTATCACCCATATGACCGGGAGCCAAGCATTAGTGCAACAAATGCCCCCCAGAGCAGTATAAATAACTGCTAATTTTGAAAGATTCATTCGTAGCCTGGAGGTATTAACACGATGACACAGCTATGCGTAATGAGGATACGGCTGTCTGACACCAGCTGCAGCCGCTAGTTCCAAACCTGATAGTGGCAGCTGTCTCCCTGACTAAGTCCGCCCATAGGGACCTGGTGCACAGTGCAACAGACCTGCCGTGTGTGCCTGCAGATGCCAGACTCCGGCCAGGAGACAGCAGGTAGTGTTTTATCCACAGCAGCCTTCCTCTGTCACCGCGGAGGAAGAGCCACACTTAAGTCACCGGAGCATGGGCGTTCTACAGTGGAAGGCAGACGCAGCAAGAAGAAGGAACGTGCTGCTGACGTCAACCAGTAATTTGGTTCTCGGTCTGACGCCTCTCACATTGACTACAGAGTTATTGTGGTGGGACGTGAAATTTAACCGTCACCCATCCACCAGTGTCAGCCCATTTGGCATGTGAATGTAAGTTTAATTTAGTGTTTTGTTTAGGTATTTTGTAATATTTACAATTGTTGTGAATTATCTAAAATTTTGTATTTATTTTTATGTTTCATATACGGAGAGGGCGGCGCAACGAACGGAGACAGCATCTTCGCTGCCGGGACCAGAGAGAAAATTGCTGGCCACTATACGTCGCGGGTCGACAGCCAAACAGCTACAGAAGTTCCTGAAACCGAGTTGTTGGGTCGTGCTTCTAAAAACTGAAAAAATAAGAATTTGTAATGTTTCTACAACAATGACGTCATAGGAAGTTTAATCATGTTGCAAATGTTCAGTCCTATCTTGTCGAGGCTCAGGTTCACGTCAATATGTAGTATATAGGAAGAGAATAAACCAGTGTATACTACAAAAGTTTAAATACGCGTTCTGAGAATTTATTTATGAAGAATTATTAATTTATTTGACAAGATTATTAATTTTGACAACTTTCATCGCGAGTTTGAGTCTTAAAAGTTTATTCAATGTGGTTTTAATATGTATTAAAGCTGATTCTTGCGATAATATAATGTATGAGAAAAAACAAATGACATCTAAACTGAAAAAAGTTTGCGCAAACCAATTGGACTGAGTGACGTAATTCTGCGCATACGACTCAAATGATGAGGTTTTAATTACAGTTTCGTTCAAGAACCATTCAGCGACCACTTATAAAAAGAGTTTAAATAATTCTGAAGTGTTTTGTAACTGACGTTGGTGACGAAGTCTGCACATTGTCATATGTCAAAAGAAAATCATTTATACAAAACTTACGTCGTTACGCTACATTATGTGCAACTGAAAAGTACGAGAAGAAGTTGGAAAATAAGTTTCCCCTGTGGACTGTAGGCAGAGTTGTGTGATCTGTGGAAAAGACGACACGGCAGGCGACCGAGCACGTGCAAGACACCGATACACCCTTGGGTAGAGGTCGACCGTGTTCAAACAGATGGCACTGTCGCATTGCCTGCGCAAATCGGAGGCCAGCATGTCAGTCTTTATCCGCTATGAATGGGCACGTCGACTATCAGGCACAGAAATTCACAACCGCCTTGTTGAGGTGTACGGGCCCTGGCGTCAAGTCGAGACAAATGGTGCGGCAGTGGTGCCAGCAATTCATTTATGGACGTCAGCAAGTGCAGGACACACCGAGACCTGGACGGACGCGCACGGACACTACAGATGCAAATGTTAGGAAGGTGGATGACATGATTAAAGCGAACCGGGGTATCACTATCGATGGAGCAGCGGCAGGACTTGGAATCGGACACGAGCGAGCTCACGAGATCATTCACGACATTCTTCAATACAGGAAGGTGTCAGCACGATGGGTGCTCCGCCAACTGACCCCGACAGACATGAAACAACACATGGCGTTCAGCCTGGAACAGCTCGTGCGTTACCATCAATCTGGCAATGACCTTCTGTTTCGCATTGTGACGGGGAGTGAAACGAAGGTCCCCTATTACACGCCCGAATCGAAGGCCGCATCCACGGAGTGGAAACATCCGTCATCACCTGTCCGAAAGAAGTTCAAAAGCACTCCGTCTGCCGGTAAAGTGCGACTCACCGTTTTCTGGGACGCCAAAGGAGTTTTGCTGCTGGATTTTCAGGATGATGCAAGCATCAGTGCTGCGCGGTACTGCGTCACTCTGTCCAAATTGAAAGAGGTGATTCGGAAAAGCGGCCTGGCTTTCTCAGATCTGGCGCTCTGCTGTTGGATGGCAAAACCATACTGCAATTTTTGGTTGAGAGCGCCTACACCATCCGCCTTACAGTCCGGATGTTGCACCAAGTGACATCCATCTGTTTCCTGCTTTGAAGAAGACTCCCGGCCTCCCGTCGATACGCGCTTTGGCAGCAGTGCTGACGTCAAACAAGCCGTTCAACGTTTCTTCCATATGCAACGCCTTGATTTTTTCTTGGAACGCTTTTTGAAGCTTATAAAGCAGTGTGACAAATGTCTCAATGCACTTTGAAATTATGTAGAAAAATAAAGATATGTCTTATGTTTAATGTCTCATTCTGTCTTTTCTTTTCTCCTTTCTCTTACAACTCTGACCACAGTCGACAGGGGAAACTTATTACCCAACTCCCCCTCGTAATTAAGTGTTTTACGTGAGCGCCAGTCCATCACAGGGGCCCACCTGCTCACCACTCAGATCACTCCTTCAACAGGCCACAGCGTTGTGGTTCCCGAGGCCGAGCTACCCGTAACACTGCTATCTGGAAAGTGTAGATAAAGCAGAAAGAAAGAAAGACAGTACGTGAAGGAATATATAGAAGCGAACGATCCTTATGTGAAATGGAACAACAGCTAACATCCAGAAATATGAACCTTCGGACTAGAAAAATGTTCATCCAAGTTTGCATTGGGACCACAGCTCTAGGTAGTCGCGAATGTAAAAAATGTGGAAAACAGAAATGAAAGTGTTAAGCGTAGACATGTTTCGCAAGTAGGTATAATACGGAGTGGCTCCGTAAAGTGTGACAGGACCGATAATATTTTCTTTGTACATACGTGATCTAACGGATAGGGTGAGCAGCAATTTACAGCTGTTTGTTGGTGACGCCGTAGTGCACGAGAACGTGTCGCCGTTGAGTGACTGTAGGATATGCAAAATGATTTAGATAGAACTTCTAGTTGCTGTTACGAGTGGCTACTTACTCTAAAATGTAGAGAAATGTAAGTTAATGTTATTGAGTAGGAAAAACAATCCCATAATGTTCGAATACAGAATTATTACCTTTCACAGTGAGGACAATTAAATATCTAGGCGTAGCCTTGCAAAACGATATGATATGGAACGGCTATTTAAGGATTGTATCGGGCAAGGCACATGGCCGATTTAAGTGTATTAGGAGAGTTTTAGGAAAGTGTGCTTCATCTCTAAGGGAGACCGCATACAGTACACTAATACGACCCATTCGAGAGTACTGTTCGAGAGTTTGCTACCCTAAGCATGTCAGATAAAAGAAACACATCGCAGCAATTCAGAAACGGACTGCTGGATTTGTTACTGATAGGTTCGACCAACACGCAGCTACATTACGGAGATACTTCGGGAACTCAAATGTGAATCCCTAGAGGGAAGACAGCGTTCTTTTTGCCGAACACTGTTGAGAAAATTTAGAGAACTGGAATTTTAATCTTACTGGAGAGCGATCCAACTGCAGACTACGTACATTTCGAGAAAGAACCGTGGACATAAATTAGCGCTCGTGCGGGGGCATGTACAGAGTCGTTTTCCCCTCGCTCTTTTTGCGAGTGGAACAGGAAGAGAAATGTTCAGTAGTGGTACCCTCCACCACGCAACGTATTGTGGCTTGCGGAGTATTAATGTAAGTGTAGATGAAGTATTACATATATCAAGTTTGTTTTATGTAACCCCGGAATAAAACGATATCTTTAATATGTCAGATCCTACTGTTCACTATTACGTCGTCATTACTTTTGATGCTTAAATCAAACATACTATCCAGTATTTCACATAATATTACAGTACATCTTGTTCTGATGTGCGCCTTACATACTCTGCATACTGTATTCCTAATTATAGTTCCCGTTATTAGTTTTAGGAAATACACTAATGACCATTAAAATTGCTACACCAAGGAGAAATGCAGATGATAAACGGGTATTCATTGGACAAACATATTATACTAGAACTGACATAAGATTAAATTTTCACCCAATTTGGGTGCACAGACCCTGAGAAATGAATACCCAGAACAACCACCTCTGGCAGTAATACCGGCCTTCATACGCCTGGACATTGAGTCAAACAGAGCTTGGATGGCGTGTACAGGTACGGCTGCCCATGCAGCTTCAACACGATACCACAGTTCATCAAGAGTAGTTGCTGGCGTATTGTGACGAGCCAGTTGCTCGGCCACCATTGACCAGACGTTTTCAATTGGTGAGAGATCTGGAGAATGTGCTGGCCAGGGCAGCAGACGAACATTTTCTGTATCCAGAAAGTCCCGTACAGGACCTGTACATGCGGTCGTCAATTATCCTGCTGAAATGTAGGGTTTCGCAGGGATCGAATGAAGGATCGAGCCACGGGTCGTAAGACATCCGAAATGTAACGTCCACTGTTCAAAGCGCGGTCAGTCCTAACAAGAGGGGACCGAGACGTGTAACCAATGGCACCACATACCATCACGCCGGGTGATACGCCAGTATGGAGATGACGAATACACGTTTCCAATGTGCGTTCACCGCGATGTCGCCAAACACGGATGCGACCATCATGGTGCTGTAAACAGAGGCTGCATTCATCCGAAAAATGACGTTTTGCCATTCTTGCACCCAGGTTCATAGTTGAGTACACCATCTCAGGTACTCCTGTCTGTGAGGAAGCGTCAAGGGTAACCGCAGCCATGTTCTCCGAGCGGATAGTCCATGCTGCTGCAAACGTCGAATTCTTCGTGCAGATTGTTGTTGTCTTGCAAACATCCCCATCTGTTGATTCAGGGGTCGAGATGTGGCTCCACGATCTGTTACAGCCATGCGGATAAGATGCCTGTCATCTCGACTGCTAGTGATAAGAGACCGTTGGGATCGAGCACGGCGTTCCGTATTCTAGAATGAAATTTTCACTCTACAGCGGAGTGTGCGCTGATATGAAACTTCCTGGCAGATTAAAACTGTGTGCAGGACCGAGACTCGAACTCGTTAACTTTGCTTTTGCGTTCCGAACTACCCTCCTGAACCCACCGATTCCATATTCTGCTAACAGTCACTGGACCTCGACGAACGCGAACTGCAATGTCGCGATACATTAAACCGCAATCGCGATAGGCTACAGTCCGACCTTTATCAAAGTCGGAAACGTGACGGTACGCATTACTCCTCCTTACACGATGCATCACAATGACATTTCACCAGGCAACGCCGGTCAATTGCTGTTTGTGTATGAGAAATCGTTTGGAAACTTTCCTCATGTCAGCACGTTGTAGTTGTCGCCACCGGCGCCAACCTTGTGTGAATGCTCTGAAAAGCTAATCATTTGCATATCGAAGAACCTTCTTCCTTTCGGCTAAATTTCGCGTCTGTAGCACGTCCTCTTCGTGGTGTAGCAATTTTAATGGCCAGTAGTGTATTTTTGCGTGCAAGTCACACGATAATTGTAATTATATCATATTAACGTTAATCGGGCATCCAATAATTCGTTCTGGTACTCACCTCGATTAGCTGCAGTTAATGAGGTTTCACCACACGTAGGTGAAGAAGACTTTCCTAGAATGTAATGAATTTTTTTTTTCTCTCGAGCAGTACGGGGGTGAGGTGCACAGTCGCCAGTCGCTCAGGTAATTGCCACAGCGACTGCCAGGGTAGCTGGAGAGAGCTGTTGTGTCGGCGGCGTCGTGCAAGCGAAAGGACGGCCGGAAATTGCCTCCTTGTGGGAAGACTCACCGGGCCTGCCAACAAGGACTCCAGAAGGACTCCCCCTGGCACGATATCGTGCAGCAAGTGCTGCCGTCGCAGTTTGCAAACGGCTCCCGGGACTGAGTTTCGTGACACGCTATCACGCGGCGATATTGGGATTGCGTAGTGAGCCTCAGGTTTGTCGTTACCTTTAGTATTCAACAGTCTCATCTCTTTAAGCTTGTTCGCTAACATTCTCTTTCAGAGGCTTACTATGACGGCCTCTTTTACGGTACTATCACTGTTTTAGTAATCGTGACAGAAAACAAAAAATTTATTGCTTAGAATCTTCAATGGTTGTATAATTTCGACGTAAGTAATATTACTAAACTACAGGCTTACGCTCACCCACCTTATCACATACACGTACACGTATACCCATACATGGAAACGACACGAGAAAATTCCACAAACGTAAACAGCTACTCACAATTGCTTTTATAAAATGTTTTCCTAATCTCAATTTTAAATTCTCCGCTGTCAACTTGTAGTATCACTTGATTGCACTGCTCAGTTACAGAGTAAACAAAAACTATTTTTGTGGGATATATTTTTCGTACGTTGCAAATAAATTTTGGTGTTATCTCAACGTATTCACAAATAGCGAATACGATTATACACCAGCTTTACAAATGATTAGGGACGGATGAAAACGTGCCACTGTCACTAATGATTTGTACAACTGATTTATAATCGTATTAGTACTTGGTGAACACGTCTCGAGAATTTAACACGTCTTTAGATCATCGACAGTGTGTGTTACTTCGTACATGCCTGCATGTCTGCAGATCAATATAAACACCTCCAATCTTGAATGAAATTTTCACTCTACAGCGGAGTGTGCGCTGATATGAAACTCGCTAGCAGATTAAAAATGTATGCCGGACCGAGACTCGAACTCGGCACCTTTGCCTTTCTTGGGCAAATGCCCTACCGACTGAGCTACCCAAGCACGACTCACGCCCCGTCCTCACAGCTTTAATTCCGCCAGTAAAGCCTCGGGCATGGATGTGTGTGATGTCCTTAGGTTAGTTCGGTTCAAATGGTTCAAATGGCTCTGAGCACTATGGGACTTAACATCTGATGTCATCAGTCCCCTAGAACTTCAACCACTTAAACCTAACTAACCTAAGGACATCACACACATTCATGCCCGAGGCAAGATCCGAACCTGAGACCGCAGAGGTCGCACGGTTAAAAACAAGCACCTAGAACCGCCCGCCTACTCCGGCCGGTTTATAGGCCTTCATAGAGGAAAAAATCGCTGAGACTGTATGTGTGGAGCACAGCATTGTATGCTAGTGAAACATGCATCGTGGGAAAACCGGAATAGAAGACAAAGCATTTGAGATGTCGTGCAGTACGAGAATGTAAATTAGGTGGACTGATAAGATAAAAAGTGAGTACGTTCTTCGCAGAATCGGCGAGGAAAGTAATCTAAGGAAAACACTGACAAAAGAAGGGACAGAAAGTAGGACATCTGTTAAAACATAAGGAAATAATTTCCATGGTGTTGTAGGGAGATGTAGAGTGGGAAAACTGTACAGGAAGACACTGATTGAAATACGTCCGACAGATAACTCAGGACGTAGATACTCTCAGAGGAAAATGTTGACACAGAAGAGAAATTCGTGGTGGACCACACGAAACCAGTCAGAAACAGATGACTCAAACTGGAAAATTAATCAGCTGAAACGAAGGAACTATTTCACTGCCATCTACTGCGTCTACCATCCAGTTCACAATGGAACGCTGTCCAGCACATGTGCGTATTGAGACAGTGGAAGAGTTTTGTCGCCTGTGGTGCGGTGTAGTTGTCCAAAGGGAAATACGCAGAGTGATCGCCATTTCCATGTTCCAGACCGAAGGTTTATAGCTAGGTGACTAGAACAACGGCGTGCGATAGTTTCTGTAACCACTGTGAAGGGACCTGATATGTCAGTACCAACGCCACAAAATAGATGACCACTTCATGAAACTCTACAACAAAACAGACAGTGATCTACCCGTCGTTTATTCCTGAACATTACAAATTCCTCACACGTTTTTCCAGAGCATTTTGAAACAGGATTTAATGTTTCATCCTTAAAAGCTGCAAGAGGTGCAACAATTACGCCTGGGACATAATGTGAGTAGGGGCAGTTTTTGCACAAAATTAGTGGGCAGAACTGAACAAGATGACGCGTCCCAAGACGACCGAAAGTCGATGACTAGTGTGATACTTGGCAGTCCATTGGTATAGCTGCAGCCATTTCCTCGTTCCACAGGTGGAGGGTCAATGTCATCTGAATGCGATATGGCTTCAGGAAGATGTGACCACACCAATCCTGCCTGTAATTTAATAACTATACTGAACTAAATGTAGTGTTTTTTTTTTTACAGTTTAGTGAGCACCAATTTCCTGAAAGCCCTTAATAATTCTCTGAAATACATCATTAACAGTCTCTTCTGAAGCTTCTGCAGAATGTAGCAATTCCGCTTGTTGAATGGTTAGTGGAGAGTCATTCACATACATAAGCAACAGGAAAGCGCCCAAATTTGAACCCTATTGTACTCTTTTTGTGATTTCTCCAAAGTCAATAAAATTTTCCCCTCTTCCAGCCTCTCTTGAATTATTTAGCGCAACATTTTGATTTATGGTTATTAAGTATGATTCACCAGCTGTATGTATAATTATCGATTCCATAAAACTTGAGTTTTTTAAGAATGTGACACGCTCTGCACAACGAAACGCCTGGTGAAGATAACGAGCTAACTTATTTGGGCCACAATAAATCGTACCAGACAAGAGCTGCGCCCATCCGTGGTTTCCCTGAATCACTCAGATTCGATTCTGGGATGGTTCCTTTGAAAGGAAAGGGCGCATTTCCTTCCTCGTCGTTCCTTAATAGGAGAGTCTTCTCCGTTTCTAATGACCTCGTTGCCGATGGAATGTTGAACTCTAACCTTCTTTCCAATGTTATGTCTCACCGGAAGAATGCAGAAAGTTGAACTTTGTAACTCAACGAAAGTCGACCGGGAACATTATTGTCACTAGGGAGAAATTACGTATCTGGCTCCCTAAGGCTCAGGCTTAGGTCCACGGTTGTTCGTCTTATACGTAAACGATCTTCCATCTAATATACAAAAAGCAGAAATAGATCTGTCTGTTGATGACACTAGTGTTATAATCAACCCAAGTACTTTCAGAAACAGAAGAAATGATAAAAAATGCTCTTAAAAGTATCATTGGTTTTCTGCGAATGGTCTCTCACGCAGATCTAAAAAGACCTATATTCAGTTCTGCACATCCAGTGGTATTGCTCCGGTCATAAATATGACAAAAGATGAGAAATAATGAATAAGGTGGACATTTAAAATTCCTAGGTGTCCATATTGATGTGAATTTAAACTGGAAAAAAGCGCTTTTGAAACTTAGTTTAACCATATTTGCGTTTAGAATCCTTGCAAGCGTTGGGAAGAGACATATCAGTAATCTGACATATTTTGCAGATTTTCGATCAGTAATTTCATATGGAATAATGTTCCTGGGTAAATCACCTTCAACAAAGGAAGTCTTCACTGCTCTAAAAGGTAATCTCAGAATAAGATGTGGAGCTCATCGAAGATCATCTTGTAGGCATTTACAAATTTACATTCTATTTATTCCCTCATGAAGTTTGGTGTAAATAATACACTGCGGTTCGAAAGGGTCATTGATTTATACAATTCCAGTACCAGAAGAAAGAATTACATTCATTAATGCACATTAGCCGACCGCTGTGGCCGAGGGTTCTAGGCGCTTCAGTTCGGAACCGCGCTGCTACTACGGTCGCAGGTTCAATTCCTGCCTGGCGCATGGATGTGTGTGATGTCCTTAGGTTAGTAAGGTTTAAGTAGTTCTAATTCTAGCGAACTGATAACCTCAGCTGTTATGTCCCCTAGTGCGTAGAGCCATTTGAACCATTTGAATGCACCTTAAGGACGTGTTTACCATAAAATGGGATGAATAATGCGGCAAAAAAATTTCTGACAAATTACGTAGTGATATAAAATGTCCTACAGGTCGCAAAGTAAGATCTGAAAATAAACTGACAACTCCTCCTATTCCGTAGAAGAATATCTATTATTGGAATGAGTAGAAATATCATGGGTAGCTGCTGACTCACAACAGTACTATTAAAAAAAGACAAGTCATAGATGTGGAGGCTGTAGCCGCATTTACAAATTAATTTGCGTTGTGAACGTAAGATGGCTCGTCCCACGTCATTACGATTTATCGTGCTAGGATACATGTAACGTGAAACTAACTAATTCCGCCTCAGAGAAAAATCAATACGCGAATAACTAAAATTATACAGTACACACAACGAAGTTTACACGATTCACAGATAGATTGTGCACATGATTCCACTCTCCTCACCCCCCCGCACTTTCTCAATAAGATTACCTCACGACTGTGGCGTAAGGAATCCTTTCTGTCCGTAAAGAAGAAAACAGTGGTTGTGAGAGAGATGAAAAATACGTCTAGTCACATTCTAGCAGAACAGCACAGGCACTTGTCTGGTTGCAAAACTGGCGAAGGGTTTTTGAATAGATGTCCGGTTATCTGGTTGCTGCAATAGAGTCTGTAGTTTTATACACAATAGGGACGTAGTACATATGAACAGCTGGCACATGATAAGAAAAAGAAAGAAAGAGAGCACAGCGGTGAACGTTGAAGGGAGTGATGGTATCGGTGTAGAGCGGCGTCATGCCGTGGAGCATAGAGACGGCTCGCTGTCGGCCGCTGCTGAAGAAAAGAGCGGAAGGCCGGTCTGTATGCCGGGAGGCTGCCCGCTCTCCCATTAGCCTCCGTGCAGCCGCAGTAATGGCGGCAGCGGGCAGCCCGCACTGCACCAGGAATTGCCTTTAGATTTCGCTCCGCCCCACCTCCAGCGGCGATATTGGCGAAAGCGGAGCCAAGTCGCGGTCCGCGCCAACCAGCTTTCTCTCTCTCTCTCTCTCTCTCTCTCTCTCTCTCTCTCTCTCTGTCCCTGTCCCCATCCCTCCCTCCCTCCCTCTATCGAGAACGAACGCGACCTCCATTCCGGCGCGCCGGGATCCTTACAAAACAGTGGCCAGGGAGCGGGGGACACTTGGAGATAACTATTCGGGAGGGAAAAAGGGCAGGGAGGAAGAGAAGGTATGAGAGCAAAGAGAAAGGGGCGGAATGCCGAGTGAGGGCCGCGGTCTGGTCGCTGTGGTGCGGCCGGTAGCAGGGGGCGGTATCCTAATGGCCTGTCGGGCTCTCACAGCGCTGACACACAAACTCGCTCGTTAACCAAACCTGATTGCCATACTTCCTGGCTGGCATGGACTGCGACTTCAGATTCCTGTGAGGGCACTGACCTGCCTGAATTGGTGTGGCGCATTGATTAAGACTATTCGTTTGCACTATGAAGCCTCAGAATTCAAGTCCTTGTCCTTCGGGATCCTGGGTGGATGGAGTGTCCTTGGCACCTCGGGTAGTGTTTTCTCTGAAGCGTTCGGGCACTATGACAGCTCCTCTACACATTAACCAATCACAACCATCCGAACAACCCCATCTGATGAAGAATTGATCTGTAATTGGAGATTAACTGTTTGGAGATTAACTGTTTGTAGTAGTGGCTACTCCGAAACAAAATTCTCTGTATCACTAATTGGGTGTGTGGTTGAGCAATAGTCTGGTGCCGTAGGCCATACAATGGTCCCTGCTTACCTTTAGAATTATTTTAAAAGTGAGGAAACGTTCAACAATTATTTCTGTTCTTTTTACTGTACCAAAGAGCAAATAGTGATTCTACACACGAAAGCACGTAGGAGGAGGAGCGCTCTTGGAATCTGAAATTTGTTACAACGCGAAACAATCATACACCGCTTTCCAGCGAGCAAGCGAGGCGTGAACTGTGAACTAAACGCGTGCACTTTACCGCAGGACGAGTTTCGACCTATGTGATACGGCTTGTAACGTCAGTGGCTGAGTGCCCTACATCACGCAATAACAACGAACAGGGTTCACAAATGTCACGACCAGGAGCACAGCGTAGCGAAGTGGTTACGGCTTGCAAAAGCGATCGCTCTGGTCCGGCTTAAGCGGATTGTCCGCAGATACGCCGGCTGCCTGCCACGCGCTGTCACCGCCCGTCACACGTGACAGGACACACACACACACACACACACACACACACACACACACACACACACACACACACCAAGCCCTGATTCCGCCGGAATTCCGGGGGTTAGCGTTTCCCTGTCTGGCCGCATCGCGCCGCGCCGTGAAATGAAATGCACGAGTTTCTAATCGCGTAATTTGACTGATGGCTCCAGTCAGCGAGCAGGATTACTGTCAGTAATACGGATCGCCGGAAATGTGATGGGGTGACTTTTATTTTAGGCCAGACTTTTTACTCGCGTGATTGCTTCATGTCACTCCGATATTTGGCGGGGTGGAATGGCTCGCATATAATACACAGGCTTCGTTTACTGCTTTCGGTTTGAAACCCTATTTCAGTTCAGGTATTTTTTATCTTTCTTTTATTTCTCCCCTTCTAAAACCTATCTACGGGGGAATTTTTTAAAATTCATTTAATAAGCTGACGAAATATTCCTGACACATTGCAGTATATATAAAGAGAATATTGTCTGCTCCAATAGCTAAGCTGTCAGAGAATCTCACAGTAATGTGAAGGACTCGAGTTAAATACCCCATGCTGCCAGTGATTTCCTTTTGCTGGAGGGCTCGGCGCCATCTGAACACCTGCTTGAATGTAAAGTACCCGATCAAAAGGCTCAGATGTTGAGAATGGCGGCAGACCCCACTGCTGACATCATGCTCCTCCATATCACCTGCACCATTGGCAGATGACGATAAGACAGTTTGTCGGCATCGAATTGTCCTAAGGGCACAACAACGAAGTCATTTCATTAGTTCAGGAAGGGTATGGACAGTGATGGTATCCGATTGGGTAGCCTAGGTCGTTGGACTCGCCAATCGGATTATTTAGAAGCAGCGTCCATGATTGTTGCGTAGCCCCCTCTTTTCTAATTCTCGAAGACACAAACACTGGCAAACGAAGTTGCGTCCTTAACTGTACTACCTCGAGGGGCGTGTAGTATATCTGGTATCTGTTAGCGCGATGAATTTCATAGCGGAGTACTTGTCAGCTCTTTCGAATTAACGCCTTTATTGAGTCAGAAACTGCGTCTCTTCGGCAAAACTAGAACTACTACTGGATCTCTGTTTGCTCTTCCCGTCAGACAGAGTTTCGTGCCTGTAACAGCTGTTAACGTCGCATCTGTAGGATCCTGAGTGCACTTCGTCACATTACCACTACAACCCGATAATGACATACGAGAATGATATATACTCTAGATAAAAAGGACCAAATTCAACTTGTTGGAGTTGAAGTCTGAGGGTTTAGTTTATCTTCCACGATGTGAGGAAAACTTAGAGATTTTGCTAAGTAATAATGAAAGTTGTATAACGGATGACAGATTCTGAAAGAGAACCATTTTCTTCTGAACATTCGGTATGATATTCCTTGCAGTTCCGAGGACTTATAATTGTCTAACTGTTATTGCTACTCAATTATTTCGACGACAGAAGAAGTTTTGCAATCAAGATAAGGTATCACAAGGACTTACTTAAGGTTGGTTGGTTGTTTTTTTTTTGTTTTTTTTGGGGGGGGAGAGGGGGGGACCAAACTACGAGGTCATCACTGCCATCGGATTAGGGAAGGGTGTGGAAGGAAGTCGGCCGTGCCCTTCCAAAGGATCTGTCCCGCCATTTGCCTGAAGCGATTTAAGGTAATCACGGAAAATTTAGATCAGGACAGTCGGGCGCTGCTTTGAAACTTCGTCCTCCCGAATGCGAGTTTAGTGTGCTGACCACTGCACCACCTCGCTTGGTGGTTGCTTAAGTTGGAGTCGATTGCATACAATTTCTTCTTTTGCTCGCACCAGTTGCGATTATCATCTTGCACTGTCGTAAGCATAGTTAGGAAATGACGAGCGACGGGGTTCTTTGACAGACGAAAATAACCAGGGAATCGCTTGACCAATCAGACATGTAAGTACCCAAAATTCGGTTTATTTTACTTTCAGTTGTGTTTCAAATATATGAAGAATATGTTCTTTTTCCAAGTTCACGGATGATTATTGTAGCGTCAGGTAATAAATGAAAACAAATTAATGATATCTTAATAATGACCGGTTAATTTCTATTAGCTGCTTTCTGCTTATGGATTTTCAAATTGAATCACATTGCTGTATCGAAAAACATCTGATAGATTACACTTTACGCCGAACAGGCACCTGAATCTGTTGATAGCGCTCTTATTATCGACTTAACTAGCCAGGTAGAAACGCCGAACCACGTTCATAGCTTCAGTTATGTTAATAATTTCCATACAATCTTACAAGTTTCACAGAGTCTCTCCCGTCCACGTTTCTGGAAAGTACTCTGCGAGAGACTTGGCATAGCCGTAGCCTTAGGGTTTTTTTTATGCGCTTTCCAGTGTTCTGAAACTTAATAAAGAATGAAATTGAATTTTTTATACTGTGCTCGGTAGGTTTGATGGAAGACGGAGAGTACAATTAATGCAAATTAAATGTAAGCTACATGTCCTTTCAAGTTATGTGAACATAACGAAAAGTTTAACACAAAAATGAATGTAAATATATCACAAAAGTCTGTTGCTACAAATGTAGTTAGATGACTACATAATACTGAAAACTGCGGTGACAGGGAAAAAATCGCAACACGAAAAAGTAATTAATGTTGAGTACCGGACTATCAGTTTAATAAGTCACAGCTGCAAAATACTAACACGAATTCTTTACAGACGAATGGAAAAACTGGTAGAAGCCGACCTCGGGGAAGATCAGTTTCGATTCCGTAGAAATGTTGGAACACGTGAGGCAATACTGACCCTACGACTTATCTTAGAACCTAGATTAAGGAAGGGCAAACCTACGTTTCTAGCATTTGTAGACTTAGAGAAAGCTTTTGACAATGTTGACTGGAATACTCTCTTTCAAATACTGAAGGTGGCAGGGGTAAAATACAGGGAGCGAACGGCTATTTGCAATTTGTACTGAAACCAGATGGCAGTTACAAGAGTCGAGGGACACGAAAGGGAAGCAGTGGTTGGGAAGGGAGTGAGACAGGGTTGGTGCCTATCCCCGATGTTATTCAATCTGTATATTGAGCAAGCAGTAAAGGAAACAAAAGAAAAATTTGGAGTAGGTATTAAAATCCATGGAGAAGAAATAAAAACTTTGAGGTTCGCCGATGACATCGTAATTCTGTCAGAGACAGCAAAGGGCTTGGAAGAGCAGTTGAACGGAATGGATAGTGTCTTGAAAGGAGGATATAAGATGAACATAAACAAAAGCACAACGAGGATAATGGAATGTAGTCGAATTACGTCAGGTGATGCTGAGCGAATTAGATTAGGAAATGAGACACTTAATGTAGTAAAGGAGTTTTGCTATTTGGGGAGCAAAGTAACTGATGATGGTCATAGTAGAGAGGATATAAAATGTAGATTGGCAATGGCAAGGAAAGCGTTTCTGGAGAAGAGAAATTTGTTAACATCGAGTATAGATTTAAGTGTCAGGAAGTCAGTTCTAAAAGTATTTGTATGGAGTGCAGCCTTGTATGGAAGTGAAACATGGACGATAAATAGTTTAGACAAGAAGAGAATAGAAGCTTTCGAAATGTGGTGCTACAGAAGAATGCTGAAGATTACATGGGTAGATCACATAACTAATGAGGAAGTGTTGAATAGGATTGGGGAGAAGAGAAGTTTATGGCACAACTTGACCAGAAGAAGGGATCGGTTGGTAGGACATGTTTTGAGGCATCAAGGAATCACCAATTTAGTGTTGGAGGGCAGCATAGAGGGTAAAGATCGTAGAGGGAGACCAAGAGATGACTACACTGAGCAGATTCAGAAGGATGTAGGTTGCAGTGGGTTCTGGGAGATGAAGAAGCTGGCACAGGATAGGGTACCATGGAGAGCTGCATCAAAACAGTCTCAGGACTGAAGACCACAACAACAACAATGAAATTTCGAGTACACATTGGTCTAGGTAACAAATTTATGTGGTTAACGTTACAATATCACAGGTTAATGTAAGATAAACAACTGCAAAGGTAAAATACTGGTACATTAGTAACTGCCAGAATGTTGAATGCAAGCATGCATGCGTTGTGTTGTACATCTGCCGGATGTCAGTTTGCGGAATGGACTTCCAAGCCTGTTGCATTTGGTCGGTCAATACAGGGACAGAGGATTCTGTTTGTGGATGACGCTGGGGATTCGTCCGGTGATGTTCCATATATGCTTGATTGGAGAAAAAAGTGGCGACAGAGCAGATCAAGGCAACATGTCGATACTATGTAGAGCTTGTTGGTTCACAACTGAGGTATGTGGGTGAACGTTATCCAGCTGGGGAACATCCCCTGAAATGCTACGCGAGAACAGCAACACAACAGATCGAATCACCAGAGTGACGTACAATTTTCCAGCCAATGTGGGCGGAGTAACCACGGGAGTGCCTCTGATGTCATACGAAACCGTGCCCCACATCACAACTCCAGCTAGAGGTCCACTGTGCTAGCATGCAGACATGTTGGTTGAAGGCCCTCAACTTGCCGCCTTCTAACCAAGATACGCCCATCACTGGCCCAAGGCAAAACCACCTTTCATCAGAAAACACAAAAGACCTCCAACCATCCCTCCAATAACCTCTCGCTTGACATCAGTGAAGTCGCAAATTGCGGTGGTTTAAAGTCAGTGGAAATGGCGTCTGGCTCGCAACTTTCCTTGAAGTAATCGATTTGTAACAGTTAGTTGTGTCAGTGTGGTGCCAACTGCCTCTCGAGTTGCTGCTGCAGTACGATGCACCAGGGCCATACGCCACGGTCTTCTCCCTCAGAGTCTCACGCGGCGGTCCAGAGTCCGGTCTTTTTGCGACCGTACATTCTCGCAACCACCACTGCCAGCACTCATTTACAGTGGCTAAATACCTGTCAAGGCTTTCTGCAAAATCGTAGAACCATCCAGCTCCTCGTAGCCCTTGCATTACCTCCTTCAAATTCAGTGCGTGTTGATAATACAGTTTTTGACGCCGATAACTACAGAATGCCACTCGAATGCCCAGGTGACACTGTGCCACGCATGTCTATGTTGTTTGTGGTATGGTGTCAGTGATAAACGACGAAGTGCAACTTGAGACCTCTACCTAGTTTCAAGATTCGCATTTTTACATGAAGGATGAGGAGAGACGAGGAGATTACTGTTTAACGGTCCGTCGACAACGACGTCATTACAGAGGGAGCGCAAGCCCTTACTGGAAAGGATAGGTAAGTAAATCGGCCGTGCACTTTAGAAGGAACCTTCCCGGTATTTGCCTGAAGCGATATAGGGACATAAATCTGGAAGGCCGGACTCAGGTTAGAACCGTCGCCCTTCCGAATACAAGACCAGTGTGGTCTTGTATGTGAATGCGTGGTGTCTGTTCTTTCATACATGTCCAAAGAAGGCGAGCCGAGATAGTCCGCGTAGTTGCGATGAACGCTGTGTCCGGGAGGGGCAGTAATTAACAGAACTGCTTCATATAACTGATTCGCCTCGACAGGCAATGAATCCACCAACTCTATTGCGGAGGCACAATTACGTTCAACCACCTGCAGTGAATGTGGAGTAGATTAACGGAGGCTGCGGGTAGCTGGATTTAGGTGATATTGTGGGTCAGCCGGTAGACATGCCGAGATACTCCGCCAAATTGTGGTAAACACTGTGTCCGGATGGCACAGTGGTTAACGTAGCTCCCTAGTAAGCGGAAGAACGTGGGTTCGAATCCTGGTCCAATACTCATTTTCAGTCATCTCTACTGATTCCGCATAAAGTCCTAATGCAACTGAGATCAACATTCCTTTCCTTTTCTTTCTTTTCTCCACCTACACCTTAAGTTTACACAATATACATCATACCTGTAGATTCCATGTGGTGTTCTTTCAGACATTTCCGACTAAACAGACACCATGCATTCATATAACTGGTCCATCTCGATGGGAAACGAATCCACCAATCTCATTGCGGATGTCTATTTACGTTCGACCTCTTGCATGAATTTCAAAGTAGCGAGCGTGGAGGAAATGGACGGGGACTGCAAACAGATGGGAATGTTGGTCGGTTGGAAGGCGAGCCGAATAGTCCGCGTAGTTGCGATGAACCCTGTGTCTGAGAGGGGCAGTGATTAACAGAACTGCCAAGCAAGTAGGAGATTCCGGGATAGAACACCGATCCACCACACATTTTCATTCGTCGCCGCTGATTCCGTATAATGTTCCGGTGCCACTGGTATTAATAGTTCCTTCCCTTCCCTTCCCTTCCCTTCCTCTTTCCCCTTCCCTTTCCATCCCCTTTACCCTCCCCTTCCCTTTCCCTCCCGTTTCCCCTCCCCTTCCCTTTCCCTCCCCTTCCCTTTCCCTCCCCCTTTCCCCTTTCCCCTTTCCTTTCCTTTCCTTTCCTTTCCTTTCTCCCCACTCCATCTAAGTATCACACCTCCGGGTTCCGCATGCCGTCTGTTCTTTTGAACATGATATAATTTTTTCACTTCGGTGGGCAATGAATCCACCAATTTCAGTGCCGATGCACAGCTACCGTCGACTTTCTGCCGGAATCTCAAATTAGCGAGCATGGAGAATGAAAGCACACTCCTAGTGCTCCCTATATTCCAGCAATAAACAAACCATTCTCTTCTTATCGGGTTGTGGTTTCCATCCTCTCTTGTCACAAGGTATAGATATGTCCACCTTGCAGGTTGGCATTATTAACAACAGCTGGCTACGACCCTCGTTGTTGGCCACCAGCCAATTGCTCCTTGCTTCACTCCGCCACCAGAGGACGACCCTAGAAGTGATCTCGTCAAAATCCATGGACTGAGCTAGTACACCATCCAAAATCTGCCATACTACCAGCCCAGGGGGTGAGCAATTCAAAGTGCCGCTATGTATGGAACAAGCTCATGTTACACATTCAACTAATGTTGTCCCTACTATTCATGGTTCATGATTTCATATCATTACAACCCTTTCTGCAGTTACTGCACTCACATGTATTAAAATAGTGTGGATTACTGTTCGGTGGTCGGACGAATGTCTTCTTGAAACCCAACGTTTCGTTCTCGTCGACGAATGATATGTTGAACAAGGGTTGTAGGTTTTTCGAAGATCTGATGCAAAACCTATCTTACTACTGACTGAAAGAAACTTCCGATCCCACGTGTTCTCGGGTAGATGCGTGACGTCACATGTTTAGAAACTTCAGCTCAGTTGGCCGTTCAAACCAAGTGACCTTACGCCTCTGTGTGGGAGAACGAGCTAACGAAAATTTACTTCCATACTTAGCGAGACAGGCTGTGCATTTCACCTTCGAGAAAGCTATGATACCTCTTCAAAATTTCCACTATACATAGACGGAACAGAGGGTTTCAACAGAAATTCATCTGACCACGGCATAATAGCCCGGACCATTTTAATTAGTGTGATGTTTCCAGTTGTGAAATTGACATTTTACAATTATTACACTGCAGCTAACTGTCATTGATATCAGTCGCTATGATTCTCCCCCGTCCAACACACCAGTGATTTGTCGTTTCTCAAAGTCCGCAAGATGCCGATAAGTTGCAAATAGGCATACTACGCTGTGATCACAACCTAAAGTCTTACAGTAATAATTTGACTTTCCCTTGTAGTGGATGGCGGAAAACAATCATGTGCCGATTTGCCAATACACGAGTGGCGTTCAGTAAGTAATGCAACACACTTTTCCCTGAAAACAGGGTGGTTTTATTTAGGACTCCAATGCACCATAAACTCTCAGATCTTTTGGTTGCAAAACTCTAGTTTTAACAAAATCTCCGTTCAGTGCGACGGCCTTACACCACCTTAATGAATGGGCATATATGCCAGCATGGTACCACCCTACCGGTCGACGTCGGAGCCAACGTCATACCGCACCTCCCCATCTTCCACACACTGCTTCCCGCGGAGAGCATCCTTCATTGGGCCAAGAAGATGGAAGTCGGAAGGTGCAAGATGCGAGCTATAGGGAGAATGAGGGAGAACAGAGAGCTCCTGTTGGGGCGCAGACGTTTGAAAAGGAAATGTTCGATTCCAGTTTTGTGGAGACGCATATGCTGAAGTCGATTCTCCGATCTGAGGTGAGCACAGTACACATCCGAGTCGGTCATTGCACCATCAGGTAAGAAATCAAACAGCCCTTCAAACTGCGAGACGACTGTCGCTTCGACTTACAGGATGAAGGTGCGGCTTCCAACTTTTTCGTCGGAGGATAGAGGTTATAGCGCCGCTCCATGGACTGCTATTTTGCTTCCGTTTCGAAGTGGTGTACTCATATTTCATCGTCCGTGACTATATTTTCCAAAGATAGTTACGATCACCTTCGTGGCGCACAATCAATTCTGCACAGACGATCGTGCGTTGCTCCATATGCTCTTCTGTTAGGCGGCGAGAAAACCAGCGGGAACACATTAATGAAAACGTCTACCGGTGGGCGAGTGTGATATCCAGTTGAGCGTAGAGGTCTTAGATTGTGATCCATTAATGATTCCCAGTGAGAGTATCAGCACGTTCCAGCATTGCAGCAGTCACAACTGTGTGCGGTCGGCCGGCGCGGGCGGGATTTCGGACGGCTTTGCGCGACCTTGTCGCGATGATGACAGACCCCTCTCCCAGCGACTCACCGTACTTTTGTTCACTCTCAGGTCTTCGTAGATATTCTGCAAGACCTATGAATAACTGCAATGCTTTGTTTTTCCTCTAAAAGAAACTCAATGATAGCTCTCTGCTTGGAACGCACATCCGCTACAGACCCCATGTTGAAGACTAAGTATAGCTATTTATAGAACTTCGTGAAAATACAGGGGATGAATCTGTAATATTGCACTATGTCCCACAACATATTCGGAAATTTGTCAACAAAAATTGGCCGAGAAAAAATGTGTTGCATTAGTTATTAAACACCCATCGTAAATGAATTAGTCTCTGGCTGCAAGAAAGGGTTCTAATTTCTTTATTGGATAGTCGATTTCGGGAAAATCAGCCCCATCTTCAGCTCCACCTGTTCAAATTGCAAAATTTTCCAGACGTTTAATTACATCAGTGCTTATACTCATATCAACAAATGTTTTGCATCGCCCTCTTTAGTTCGAAAAAAAAAATAGTTCTGCGGCATGCCTAGACACATTCATTCGCAATGTGTCCATCTCACCAAATCAAAAATCAAATATTTGCGTAAAGATAAAAAACGTCTGTTCCCGATTGTGCCTTTTTCACAACACTCCCGAGCAATGTCAATATGTGGTGGAACGTCCTCTTGCTCAGATGCTGTCTTGGCTCCGTCTTGGCATACTATCGATGCGATCATCAAGCCAGCCCTGGTTCAACCTGTCCCTGTCTTCAATGGCGATTCTGTGTAAGTTGCGCAGAGTGCGCGATTGTTGGTGGCATCCAAAAATGGCTCGTTTCAGACGATACTGCAATGTTCGGCTGGATTCAGTTCAGGGGAACAGGCACGCAATTTCATTCCGGTGATACTAGCGTGCTGAAGGATCGTGTTGACGAGAACAGCAGGACCATCACGCCAGCTGGTATCCTTCAAGCTGAAACTGTTCAAATGGTTCAAATGGTTCAAATGGCTCTGACCACTATGGGACTTAACTTCTGAGGGAATTAGTCCCCTAGAACTTAGAACTACTTAAACCTGAGTAACCTAAGGACATCACACACATCAATGCCCGAGGCAGGATTCGAACCTGCGACCGTAGCGGTCGCGCGGTTCCAGACTGTAGTGCCTAGAACCGCTCGGCTACCCCAGCCGGCGCTGTAACTGTCTTCAAAATGTTGTTGATACAGTCCCACTAGTGGATGCAGGATCTCGACTGTGTGCCATGGAGCAGTCATATCGCCCTCAACAACCAAGAGGGGTGTATGTTGTCCCCTTGTAAAAACCACACCAGGACAAAGCTCCACCACCACCATTTTTATGCATCTGTGGGACATGTTATTGGAGGCGTCCAAACACGTGGTCTGTGATTGTCGGTGTACAAACAGGTCTGAATTTCCCCAGACGCCAGTCCTGGGGTGTACGCTATGAATGATTCTGACCAGTCAGTAATGGAACAAATGTAGTCTTCGCCGTGGTCGTCGGGAAAGGAGATTCACATCATGCAATCGTTTGCTAACAGTTTGATGCGGTACATGGTGTCGTATAGCCTTTTTGAACCCGTAATTCAACTCTGGAGCACAGAGCTCATTGTTCCTGTTTTAAAAATCGTTCCTGGACGAATTGTGCAGAGCAAGTCCTCAACACTAATTCTCAACTGGAACTGATTCCATGTCCGTACTTCATGACTTTGACTACATTGCAGTCGTCTGAGGAACTTCCTGGTTGGCAAGACTCCGATGCGTAACATGATAATGTGGTCCTGATCATTATTCAACATTGTCCTTCGTAATACGATAGATGTATACTCTACGGTTCCATAAACGTCTCTAATGCGTCCCTACTGTGCTTTACTTTCAGTTTAAGTGCTACAATCCATTCGGGTAGGTATCGCACATTGCAGCTGCTCGTGTGTTTACAAACAACGGCAAGGGTGACCTTCCGACCGGCACAGGTACAGTCACATTAGCCACACATGTGCACGACACATAGGGGTGCTACAAAACTTTTGTTGATGAACTCGTATACTACACAAGGGTTGGATATAGTGCCTCCATCATTATAACTAATAACAGATTTTATTGATATACGCCAGACGATGTGGCCGAGAGGTTCTAGGCGCTTGAGTCCGGAACCACGCTGTTGCTACGGTCGCAGGTTCGAAACCTGCCTCAGGCATTGATGTGTGTGATGTCCTTAGGTTAGTTAAGTTCTAAGTTGTAAGGAACTGATGACCTCAGAAATTAAGTCCCTTAGGGCTCAGAGCCATTTGAACCATCTGAATATTGACAGACGCTCACCGCATTACGTGGCCTCATTATAATCGCCTCACATCTCTCTCACCTTCCACTACACAGATGGAAGACGTAGCACACCGCCAGTGCATCCATCTCTATCGGTGTCCCACAGAGCCCTATAGCACGGGTAATGTCTTCTCTTATGTTGTAAAGCGTGTTGCAAAGAGGTTCCTTAATGTTCACGAACAAGTCGTAATCCCATGGAGACACATCCGGCGAATATGATGGATGTTCCACTATTTCCCACTCCCCACTTATGGAGGGATTCGCCGTGTGGTGTCGCGTATTGTCATGAAGAATGAAGGTTGACGGTAAGGGGTGCGAAAAGGGCTGTCACTTTCTTCCCAGTGTGGAACAAAGGTGATGTCACAAGAAACTGCAGTAGTAAGCTGCCATCTGTTAGGGCGCTTGGACTGCCTTCCGCACCTTGAGACAGCACACACTGATACTGACTCACACGTAAGTCGCCGCTCAGTGCACTACTTCCACTGATCTTCTGCTCTCAGCTACAGACACCACCCACCCTACAATTTAAGGCACATCTTTCATGTTGCGGCAGTGTTGCCACTGCTTCTTATGCAACCCTAGTGTCTTACAAACTGTCAAACCTTTATCGGTTAAGAGATCAGACGAATGTTAAAGATTAATAAAGTAATTATTAACATACAATGGGTATCAGATTCCGAACAGCTGTGGCAAGATGAGTGGGTATATCCATGTACTCGGAAAACCTACATGATGACACTTCAGTAGTGTTACTTAAGGGCGAATTTCTGGCTCATGGTTAACTAAGTGCAAAACTAACTCACACAGGCAACATGTAATATACGGTAAATTAAGATAATAATACACTCCTGGAAATGGAAAAAAGAACACATTGACACCGGTGTGTCAGACCCCCCATACTTGCTCCGGACACTGCGAGAGGGCTGTACAAGCAATGATCACACGCACGGCACAGCGGACACACCAGGAACCGCAGTTTTGGCCGTCGAATGGCACTAGCTGCACAGCATTTGTGCACCGCCGCCGTCAGTGTCAGCCAGTTTGCCGTGGCATACGGAGCTCCATCGCAGTCTTTAACACTGGTAGCACGCCGCGACAGCGTGGACGTGAACCGTATGTGCAGTTGACGGACTTTGAGCGAGGGCGTATAGTGGGCATGCGGGAGGCCGGGTGGACGTACCACCGAATTGCTCAACACGTGGGGCGTGAGGTCTCCACAGTACATCGATGTTGTCGGCAGTGGTCGGCGGAAGGTGCACGTGCCCGTCGACCTGGGACCGGACCGCAGCGACGCACGGATGCACGCCAAGACCGTAGGATCCTACGCAGTGCCGTAGGGGATCGCACCGCCACTTCCCAGCAAATTAGGGACACTGTTGCTCCTGGGGTATCGGCGAGGACCATTCGCAACCGTCTCCATGAAGCTGGGCTACGGTCCAGCACACCGTTAGGCCGTCTTCCGCTCACGCCCCAACATCGTGCAGCTCGCCTCCAATGGTGTCGCGACAGGCGTGAATGGAGGGACGAATGGAGATGTGTCGTCTTCAGCGATGAGAGTCGCTTTTGCCTTGGTGCCAATGATGGTCGTATGCGTGTTTAGCGCCGTGCAGGTGAGCGCCATAATCAGGACTGCATACGACCGAGGCACACAGAGCCAACACCCGGCATCATGGTGTGGGGAGCGATCTCCTACACTGGCCGTACACCTCTGGTGATCGTCGAGGGGACACTGATTAGTGCACAGTACATCCAAACCGTCATCGAACCCATCGTTCTACCATTCCTAGGCCGGCAAGGGAACTTGCTGTTCCAACAGGACAATGCACGTCCGCATGTATCCCGTGCCACCCAACGTGCTCTAGAAAGTGTAAGTCAACTACCCTGGCCAGCAAGATCTCCGGATCTGTCCCCCATTGAGCATGTTTGGGACTGGATGAAGCGTCGTCTCACGCGGTCTGCACGTCCAGCACGAACGCTGGTCCAACTGAGGCGCCAGGTGGAAATGGCACGGCAAGCCGTTCCACAGGACTACATCCAGCATCTCTACGATCGTCTCCATGGGAGAATAGCAGCCTGCATTGCTGCGAAAGGTGGAGATACACTGTACTAGTGCCGACATTGTGCATGCTCTGTTGCCTGTGTCTATGTGCCTGTGGTTCTGTCAGTGTGATCATGTGATGTATCTGACCCCAGGAATGTGTCAATAAAGTTTCCCCTTCCTGGGACAATGAATTCACGGTGTTCTTATTTCAATTTCCAGGAGTGTAGATAATTATATTGTGTATTAAGAAATACTAGGAACTATCGTTCTTACAATGCATTTCGGCAGCATGCTGCCATCATCAGGTGCATTACACAGTTACTTATACATCAGCTGATAGGTTATGTACATTAGCTGTGTGTGCCAGTGGAATTAAGAATCGAAAAATAAACCTGTGTGGAAGGATAAATCAGTTACAGTGTCTACATTATGTGAATAGCATGATTAGGTAATACGTTAATACGTTTACTTACATTTTTGTTGGCTTTTTCATTTTCTGGCATACAGAGCACTGTAACAGGTAAATCACAACTTAGCTTGTTTGCAACCCTCTCCCAGTTTGGCACAAACAATATATAATGAACACATAAATGCTTACCACACTAACAATTACAATATATCAGTAATAGCCACCCACATAAAAAACCCAAAATACCCACTCCATGACATTGCGATGATCTTCATATATTACATAAAAAGAATAAGGGACACCAAATATACTTATATCAAGAACTGGAAATCTTCATTCATGACATAGCACATGAAGATGTACTATTAAATGATAAGCTCGAAGGTAATAATGTTAACTTCCGCAAAAACTTCTCCAACATTAAATTTTTATTTCATTGACAGAATAGTTTTCATTAAGTATCCACTTAACATTCTCCATGTTGCCAGTACATATAGACAAAAGTCCTACAAGTATATATTACTGAGTTTGAAATTATAAGTAGTTTATCTTAGATTTTGATACTCTTCGGGAAGATGTAAAGTGATGTTCGTGAAAATCCTAAGTTGTGATTTACCTGTTACTGTGGTCTGTGTGCCAGTAAATGATATCACCAACAGAAATGTAAGTAAACTTATTAATATATTACCTCTTCATGCCATTCACGTAATGTACACACGGTAACTGATTTATTCATGCCATTCACGTAATGTACACACTGTAACTGATTTATCCTTCCACACAGGTTTATTTTTCGATTCTTACCCCACTGGCACACGCAGATAATGTACACAACATATTAGCTGATGTATAAGTAACGGTATAATGCACCTGATGATAGCAACATGCTGCCGAAATGCACTGTGCTAATAAAATATTAGTAAAAATTGGCTGCTGCAGTATAAATTATTCCACATAATCTTATTATACAGTCCCAAACCTCAAACCACATCCATATAACATGGATAAATTTAAACTATTGTTCTATCTTATCACTTTCTTACAAGTGAAGTTACTCAGTTTTACGCATAAATATGCAGTACACGGGGTACACAACAGTATTTCATTGTGCCTCGTCGTCATTTTATAATAATGTTCACTCAATTTTATCGTAAAAGTTTATTGTTATTCCATAAACGGTTCACTTTTTATAGACGGTAGTATACAGACTCCCACTGTAAATGGTTTTAATTTAAACGAATATTAGCAATCATTATTATAAGACGCTGGTCCACATATGTCAGACAGAAAATATTATTGTCTTAACATTTAGTCTATGAGAGTGGGTAATTGTAAATTCATGTGTAATACGACTCAGTCTTAAGAACTTTATTCTGATCTCATGACAGGTAGAGGTTTGACAACTTGTAACATACAATATACCAGTAATTCTGTTACGTTTTATATCTCGTGCTCTAATGTAACTTTTGCAGATTTTTGCTATATGAACATGTTCAGCTGAAGATGGGACTGGTAATTCTTAAATCGATAACGCAGTAAAGAAATTAAAAGCCACCCTTGCAACCAGACGCTAACTTAATTAAAACTGCAAAAGGTACACTAACCTTAGGAACGCTCAGTGGCGGTTGTACACTTACGCAATTGTTGCCTTTAGGAATGACTTATCTGTGCACTCCTGCACTGAAAATGAGCGTTTGTACGGATGAAATTCAAATTAAAGTACATGAAATGTATTCGAAGTTGCGAATATGGACAACGGTCAGCTGTATAATGGATCGACGACACCGATAATTCGTGCCGGACTGGGACTCGAACCCCGATTTCCCGCTTATTGTGATCGGTTTCGTTCCCATGAGGCTATCCGAGCACGACTTATGACCAGACCAAAACTTCCATATGCCGTCAACCATGTGTCTACAATCTCTACTCGTACATTCATTACGTGTATTCCCGTAAAGGTGAGACATTTTACTGGAAAGCTGCTTGCCAAGTAACGGCGGATAAATACGATATAGCACTGCCTGTGTTATTGCTGTTTACGATGCAATGTGGTTCCGATGCACGTCCTCCGGATGACAGTCAGGGGCGCTGAGCACTCAGCTACGGAGGCGGACTCTGGAGACTGAGATGGATATAATACACTACTGGCCACTAAAATTGCTCACCAAGAAGAAATGCAGATGATAAACGGGTATTCATTGGGGAAATATATTACACTAGAATTGACATGTGATTACATTTTCACACAATCAGGGTGCATAGATCCTGAGAAATCAGTACCCAGAATAACCACCTCTGGCTGTAATAAAGGCCATGATACGCCTGGGCATTGAGTCAAACAGAGCTTGGATGGCGTGTACAGGTTCAGCTGACCATGCAGCTTCAACACGATACCACAGTTTATCAAGAGTAGTGGCTGGCGTATTGTGACGTGCCAGTTGCTCGGCCACCATTGACCAGACGTTTTCAGTTGGTGGGAGATCTGGAGAATGTGCTGGCCAGGTCAGCACTCGAACATTTTCTGTATCCCGAAAGGCCCGTACACGACGTACCACATGCGGTCGTGCATTATCCTGCTGAAATGTAGGCTTACACAAGGATCGAATGAGGGTTAGAGCCACGGGTGGTAACACATCTCAGATGTAACGTCCACCGTTCAAAGTGCTGTCAGTGCGACCAAGACGTGTAACCAATGGCACCCCATTTCATCATATCTGGTGATACGCCAGTATGGCGATGAGGAATACACGCTTCCAATGTGCGTACACCGCGATGTCGCCAAACACGACCATCATGGTGCTGTAAACACAACCTGGATTCATCCGAAAAAATGACGTTTTTGCCGTTCGTGCACACAGGTTCGTCGTTGAGTACACCATCGCAAGCGCTCCTGTCTGTGAGGCAGCGTCAAGGGTAACCGCAGCCATGGTCTCCGAACTGATACTCCATGCTGCTGCTAACGTCGTCGAACTGTTCGTGCAGATGGTTGTTGTCTGGCAAACGTCCCCATCTGTTGACTCAGGGATCGAGACGTGGCTGCACGGGACGTTACAGTCATGCGGATAAGATGCCTGTGATCTCATCTGCTGGTGATACAAGGCTGTTGGGATCCAGCACGTCGTTCTGCATTACCCTCCTGAAGCCATCGATTCCATATTCTGCTAACAGTTACTGGATCTCAACCATCGCTGGCAGCAATGTCACTATACGATAAATCGCAATCGGGATAAGCTACAATCCGACCTTTATTAAAGTCGGAAACGTGTTGGTACGCAATTCTCCTACTTATTCGAGGCATCACAACAACGGATCACCAGGCAACACCGGTCAACTGCTATTTGTGTACGAGAAATCGGTTGGAAACATTCCTCATGTCAGCACGTTGTAGGTGTCGCCACCGGCGCCGACCTTGTGTGAATGCCCTGAAAAGCTAATCATTTGCACACCACAGCATGTTCTTCCTGTCGGCAAAATTTCGCGTCTTTATCACGTCATCTTCTTGGTGTAGCAATTTTAATGGCCAGTAGTGTATATTGACAGTGTAGAGAACCGGACGTCCAGTGCCGCTTTCACCACCAATCGGGATGTACTTGGAACGTGTCATATTACATCACTAGTATAAAACCAATTGCGGCCCGGCGCCTGAAAGCTCCGGCATGAGTTCGAGGGCGGACGGAAGCTACGGCTGTCCGCGAGCACGGTCCCAGTTTGGTCGACCGTAACGCCACGCCCCTCCCCCCTCCCCCCCATCCCTCCTGCCGGATTTTGCCTCCCCTTTTCATTAGAGAGTGGCCCCGAGTCGGAGCCGAGTTAAAATATCATTTCTCATTACTGGCCCGCCGCTGCGAAGCGCGCGCGCAGGAAATTGGATCCGCCCGTCGGCTCCGCGCAATATCTGCGCCGGCCCGAACGGCCGCGTACGTCCACGTCAGTGTGTCGCGCAGAGGTCGGCCGCAGCAGGTGGCTACAGGTCAGTGTGTCCGTGCGTGTCGACCTCCCCTGCCTCCACCTCTGCCGCTATAACGCTCGTGCCTGGCATACGGCACACACAGATACAGCTGGCAACACTGTCCAGACGCCACAGTTGACCCGCCTCCTACAAACAACCCAACCCAACCAATTCGTGCGGTTGCAAATTCTTGTCCCGTCGTAGGAGGGAATTGCATAAACAACATTTTGGAAATCCTGATCGGTTAGGGTTGAGTGTTCACATGTGGATGCATTTGAAGATCACATTTGTACTCTCGAATAACTTGAATCCTACGGTATGTAGTGAAAATATATGCTGGTACAACATTAAACTGTGTCAAAATTCCTACAGAAACTATAGTATTCATTTTGGTCACTAAGTCTAACTGTTTGCGCCAAGAGAGTGGGAGTATAATGAAACTCTCACGCTGGGGACATGTACTGTGGCTGACGTGGTTCTGTAGGCCAGTATGAGGGAGGTTCCCGACTTGACAGACCACAAGTGACCTTTATCAAACTGTTCCTGTCGACTTCCTCTACTTCACCAAGGTACGTTGTAAGCGGCTGCAGTCTGCACGCTGCAGAATCCAAAATTTAAAAATTACCTTGACGTATTACACAAAAAGCACCCTGTATATGAGTTCATGAGAAGTGCAGTAATAGAAACAAATAACGGGCTGGTAGGTTGATACTATGAGCGATGACAGGAATAGACGTCATAAAAGAAGATGGAGAAGCAAAGAAAAAGGAACGTCGTACAACACAATAACAAAGATAGGGGAAAAGAATTTAATATGACTGGCTGACAATTCAAACGAGAAAGAAGCACAAATGGGAGGGGACTGGAGCATTTGCTTTATGGTCGACAGAGCGGAATTGGCCGTACACGGTAATTTTTCAGAAAACATTATGAGGTTGACTGAATGAAATGTATCAGCTTCTCGTTAAAAGCAACAGCGCATTCATCTGCTGCTCGAGTGCTAGGGATTTGTTCCAGAAATTGACAAGAACAATATAGAATGTAATTACAATGAAATGAACACCCTTAGCTGCTTACAGGCGTTGGCATACGTTAACGGGGACAGATGAAAATGTGTGTAAGCAGCTAAGGGTAATAGTTTCATTGGTATTTCATCCTAAAGACTTGCATGGTCACCGATGGTATCTGTTCTTTCGGACATGTCTATAAGAACAAATGCCAACTTAGTATAAATATAGAATGTGTTTTCGAATGTTCTTGTTTTAAGGATGAGCGCTGTTATGGTAGTACATACGTGAGACTTTGTGTTTCGATTATGATGGGATGACACTTTATTTCTGACACGAGGCACTGGTTTGCATGCTTACTGACATACCGGTGAAGTAGACGCAACGTTTGGTAGCCATGTAACTTATCCACTAGTAACGATCCTAACTGGACATACGAAACACTGACATGCTCAAAAACACGCAGACAGAAAATACAGTGCAAAATAGCACTCTCGGTTAGTTCTAATCGTGTAGCGTTCCCTCTACTTACGCCGCGTTGGGTTGCAGCTCACAATAGTGGAGGTTCGGTAGAACGAGTGACTACACAAACTCATCTCCAGTGTAAATGAGATCCAACGCTTGTGGGGGGGTGTAGAGGCAAACAGAGGTCTTCCTGGATGTGAGGATGGAATTTTGTTTACATTTATTGATATGGTACTGGACTAATAGGACATTTATCTTGGAAATTAAAGCTATGTAATTTTTGGTGGGACATTAAAATTACTTAATATTTTAATCATTTAGCTTAAGTTCGAAGTTCCTTGCCCATATCGACGATGTCGATGTTAGTTTTTACATTCTCAGACACGGTACTCAAGTAAAGCTCAAGTCCTCTGCATAGAAATGATATTTACAAATGGTTCAAATTGCTCTAAGCACTGTGGGACTTAACATCCATGCCCGAGGCGGATTTGAACTTGTGACCGTAGAAGCCGCGTGGTTCCTGGCTACAGTGATATTTACAGGATAACAGAATCGACGAGATATCGTTGTCATACAAGGAGAATTATAGTGGCCCAATGAGTGACATCTGTCGAACTCCTGAGTGAACATACTTCGAGGGTGGCATTCTAGTCCGACAGACAACACATTCCTGTCTGTTTTTTCAAGAAACGTTAAAAGATGGCAGTGAGTCTTTACACCTTATAGAGGAGCACGAATTTTCGATGTTAACTAACACATTGACGATTCAGCCAGTAGATTTTACCCGTTAACTAATTTACACCTAATCAACATGGTTATTTTCTACACTCCTGGAAATTGAAATAAGAACACCGTGAATTCATTGTCCCAGGAAGGGGAAACTTTATTGACACATTCCTGGGGTCAGATACATCACATGATCACACTGACAGAACCACAGGCACATAGACACAGGCAACAGAGCATGCACAATGTCGGCACTAGTACAGTGTATATCCACCTTTCGCAGCAATGCAGGCTGCTATTCTCCCATGGAGACGATCGTAGAGATGCTGGATGTAGTCCTGTGGAACGGCTGCCATGCCATTTCCACCTGGCGCCTCAGTTGGACCAGCGTTCGTGCTGGACGTGCAGACCACGTGAAACGACGCTTCATCCAGTCCCAAACATGCTCAATGGGGGACAGATCCGGAGACCTTGCTGGCCAGGGTAGTTGACTTACACCTTCTAGAGCACGTTGGGTGGCACGGGATACATGCGGACGTGCATTGTCCTGTTGGAACAGCAAGTCCCCTTGCCGGTCTAGGAATGGTAGAACGATGGGTTCGATGACAGTTTGGATGTACCGTGCACTATTCAGTGTCCCCTCGACGATCACCAGAGGTGTACGGCCAGTGTAGGAGATCGCTCCCCACACCATGATGCCGGGTGTTGGCCCTGTGTGCCTCGGTCGTATGCAGTCCTGATTGTGGCGCTCACCTGCACGGCGCCAAACACGCATACGACCATCATTGGCACCAAGGCAGAAGCGACTCTCATCGCTGAAGACGACACGTCTCCATTCGTCCCTCCATTCACGCCTGTTGCGACACCACTGGAGGCGGGCTGCACGATGTTGGGGCGTGAGCGGAAGACGGCCTAACGGTGTGCGGGACCGTAGCCCAGCTTCATGGAGACGGTTGCCAATGGTCCTCGCCGATACCACAGGAGCAACAGTGTCCCTAATTTGCTGGGAAGTGGTGGTGCGGTCCCCTACGGCACTGCGTAGGATCCTACGGTCTTGGCGTGCATCCGTGCGTCACTGCGGTCCGGTCCCATGTCGACGCGCACGTGCACCTTCCGCCGACCACTGGCGACAACATCGATGTTCTGTGGAGACCTCACGCCCCACGTGTTGAGCAATTCGGCGGTACGTCCACCCGGCCTCCCGCATGCCCACTATACGCCCTCGCTCAAAGTCCGTCAACTGCACATACGGTTCACGTCCACGCTGTCGCGGCATGCTACCAGTGTTAAAGACTGCGATGGAGCTCTGTTTGCCACGGCAAACTGGCTGACACTGACGGCGGCGGTGCACAAATGCTACCAGCTAGCGCCTTTCGACGGCTAACACCGCGGTTCCTGGTGTGTCCGCTTTGCCGTGCGTGTGATCATTGCTTGTACAGCCCTCTCGCAGTGTCCGGAGCAAGTATGGTGGGTCTGAACCACCGGTGTCAATGTGTTCTTTTTCCCATTTCCAGGAGTGTAGTTCACACTGAAGGAGGTGTTGCAGTGGTTAGCACACTGCACACGCATTCGGGAGGACGACGGTTTAAACCCGCGTCCGACCATCCTGATTTACGTTTTCCGTGATTTCCCTAAATCGCCTCAGGCAAATGGCGCGATGGTTCGTTTGAAAGGGAACGTCTGATTTCCTTCCTCATCATTCCAAATCCGAGCTTGTGCTGCTTCGCTAATGACCTCGTCGTTAAACAGTGATCTCCTCCTCCTCCTTCTCCTCCTCCTCCTTCTCCTCCTCCTCCTCCTCCTCCACATTCGAATGCCTGGCAGAGGGTTCTTCGAACCACCACCGGACTACATCTTTGTCGTTCCACTGTCTAACTCTCTGCGGGGAAGATGGACATTTAAATATTTCAGTACGAGCTCTGATTTCTCTTATTTTATTAAAATGATTGTTTCCCACGACATAGGCCGGTGACAATAAAATATTTCACATTCAGAGGAGAAAGTTGACGACTGAAATTTCGCAAAAAATCTCACTGCTACGAGAAACGCCTTTGTTTTAATAATTTCCATGCCAACTGGTTTATCGTACCCGTTTTACTCTCTGCCCTTCTGTACGGTAATACAAAACGAGTTAGCCTTAATTGAACGTTTTCGATGTCCTCCGTCACTCTTACCTGGTAAGGATCCCGTACTACAGAGCAGCATTGTACCAGAGGACGGACAAGTGTAGTGTAGGCAGTGTCTTTAGTAGACCTGGTGCACCCGCTAAGTATGCTGCCAGTAACACGTAGTCTTTGGTTTGTGTCCCCCACAACATTGTCTATGTAATCGTTCCAACCCAAGTTGTTCGTAATTGTAATTCCTAGGTATTTAGACGGTTTGACAGTCTTTAAATTTGTATGTACAATTAGTCGTGAAATGGAATTTAAAGTATTCATTTTTGTACTCATTTGGATGACCTCACACAGTTCTTTTCTAATTCGTAAGCAATGGCCATGTCTTGCACCGCTCTTTAGCGTAACGAATCCTCACACACTCATCGTTACCATAAACGATCCTCTGCGAATGATAGCGGCTTGACTGAAAAGGAAACGGATGTATTATTTCTATTCTGTGAGCTACTGCTCTCCCTGCTGAAGAATTTTCAACCCTGTGAAAAAAAAATACTGTGATATATTAATAAACAGCAGAGTACCACAAAAAGCGAGCCCCGATATAATTTATCTATTATTATTATGTTATTTTAACTCTTTCCATTTACAAATGATTTGCCACATAGTTACTAACACAGATAGTTTTCTCAAAATATTAAATTGTACATCTGGATGGTATGGTACTTATTTGGCTTCTTATTATTTTAACGAAGTTTACCAGTGTCGCTGCTTTAAATATTTGTAAACTTAGAACTAACTAATAAACGGAAATACTTAAAATTGTTTAGGAGAGAGGCTCTCTAAAAGATTTTGAGCCTCTCGCTTATGGGCACCCACCGCCCGGTCTGTTACTATTCGGCAATCGACGGCGGGGGCCTTAGCAATACGCTGTGTCTATCGCCCTCGGATGGCGTGATCATACATCTAGGTTAGATTTCTGTAAATGGTTGCGTGTGCTCACCTCTGTTTGCACATTTCTCTTACAATCTAAAGTAGCTATATCATTCACATCACAGATTCAAAAATAGAAAGGCAAGGATAGAGTTTACAAAGAAATTCCCCACTTGTAATGCTGCAGATTGGTCTCAGGTTTCATTGTGTGTTGACTGTAACTTCGAAGTATTTTCTTCTGATGGTGTGAAGTATGAGTATATACGTCAACCGAAAAACCAAAGGGACAACAAAAAGTACCAGGTAGCTGCCACTGAGCACTGGTGTCAGCATCATGATATGTTAATGTTTAGAAGACGTGGGTTCGGCCCTCTCTATTCCAAATATAAAGCGAAATGGATCGGTTCCCGTACAATGACATTTTAGAAAAGGTAATGGTTCCACGTCGGAAAAAGGGTGTGCTACGAAATTTGATATTTCAACAGGACAATGATTCAAACTACAGCTCCAGTAATTTAAAAATTCTTTTCAGATAAAAAGTCAAACTGTTGCAGTGGCCAAGCTAGATCCTGAAAAATCCAATTGAAAATCTTCTGGATCGACGTGTTAATCGTATAAACCACTCATATGAGGATCAGTTTGTTGCTGCCTAATAGGAGAATAGTCAAAACTTTCACTTCACTAATTACAAAAGCTGGTCGATTCAATGCCAAATAGATGTGCAGCCGTGAGTAAATCGCATGGGTATGCAACGAAATACTTATTGGTTCTTCAGATCCCAAAATACTGTGGTTTTATTCTTCCATACCCGGACCTACAAATTATTTTTCACCCACAAGAGTTGTTATTTCTGTTTCTATTTAACATGTTGTTATGATGGTCTTCAGTCTGAAGACTGGTTTGAAGCAGCTCTCCATGTTACTCTGTCCTGTGCTAGCTTTTTCATCTCGGAGTTACTACTGCAACTTACATCCTTCTGAATGTGGTTACTGTATGCATCATCTGGGCCCCTCTGCGATTTTTATCCCATACACTTAGTACAAGTATAAGTTTGTGATCCCTTGATGTCTCAGAATGTGTCGTCTCAACCGATCCATCCTTTTAGTCAAGTTGTGCCCCAAATTTCTTTCCTCCCCAGTTCTGCTTAGTATCTCCTCACAACTTAAGCGACCTACCCGTCTAAACTTCAGCATTCTTCATTTCAGAAACATCTTATCTCTTCTTGTCTAAAATATGTATTGTCAATGTTTCACTACCAGACAAATACACTTATTACCAAATATATTCAGAAAAAACTTCCTAATACTTTATATTAGATGTTAACAAATTTCTCTTCTTGAAGAACGTTTTCCTTGGCATTGCCATTGCCAGTATACATTTTATATCGTCTCTACCTCGGCCGTCATCATTTTTTTTTTTTTTGCTCAAATAGCAAAACTCATCAACTATTTTCAGAGACTCGTTTCCTAATGTAAATCATCTAATTTAATTCGACTAAATTCCATTATCGTGGTTTTGCCTTTGCTTATGTTCATCTAATATCCTCCATTTACGATACTATCCATCCCGTTCACCTGTTCTTCTAAGTCCTTTTCTGTTTGAGACAGAATTATACTACCGTCGGCAAACAACAAATTATTTTATTTTTTACTCCCTGAGCTTTAATTCCTACAGCCAGATTTTCATTTATTTTCTTTACTGCTTGCTCAGTGTACGACTAACATCGGCGTAAGGCTACAGCCCTGTCTCAGTCCCTTTCTGCTTCCTCTTCATGCCTCTCGTCTCTCAAAACTGTCGTCTGGTTTCAGTACAAGTTTTACCCCCTTTCATCAGAATTTCAATGACAGTATTCTCGTCAACGTTGTTAAAAGTTTCCTCAGAGTCTACAAGCGTTATAAACGTACGTTTGCCATTCTTTACCCCATCTTCAAAGATAAGTCGAAGGGTCAGTATAGCCTCAAGTGTTCCAACATTTCTCTGAAATCCAAACTTATCTTCCCGAAGGTCGTCTGCTACCAGTTTTTCCATTCTTCTCTAAAGAATTTGTTTCAGTATTTTGCAACCATGACTTATGAAAATTATAGTTTGATAAAATTCACACCTGTCAGCACCTGCTTTCTATGCAATTGTAATTACCATATTCTTCCTGAAGTCTAAGGTATTTCATCCGTCTTACATCTCACTCACCAGATGGAAGAGTTTCGTCATAGCTTGTTCTCCCAAGGGTATCAGTAGTTCTGTTGCAATTTCGTCTACTGCCGTGCTCTTGATTAAGATAATTTTGTTTAAACTAAATGTAATTTTGTACTATATGTATTATGATTATATGCTTTTCAGTTATCCTTTGGCAGATTTTTGTATTACACACTAATCTTAATATTAGTGATAACTAATGCTTTCTGCTGAACAGAGGAGAAGATTAAGTATTTAACGTCTCGTGGACAACGAGGTCATTAGAGAAGAAGCGCAGGCTCGGATTATGGAAGGATGAGGAAGGGAATCGGAAGTGCTCTTTTAAAGTAACCATCCCGTCGTTTACCGGAAGCGATTTAGGGAAATCAAGGAAAACCAAATTTAGGATGGCCGGATGCGGGTTTGAACCGTCGTGTTCCCCAATGCGATTCCATTGGGCTAACCACTGCGCTACTTCACCCGGTAAATACACTTGAGCGCTGCTATTTATGCCCGAATATCTCGTAACCATATTTTAATACTATTTCCATCTCGTTCACACAGTGTAGCCCAAGTCTAAAGAATCTCTGGCACAGATGATTCCCACAACTGAAACTGCCCCGGGGCAGACACAGTGTCCCCGGCTGGCCCGTGGCGCGCTCCGTGTGTGATGCTTTCCATGTGCGGACAGCGCTGGTTTCGCACTGCTCTAGGGATTACCGCGGCGACGACACACACGGAGCTCGCGGGCGAAAAAAGCGCCGGCGCGCGCAGACGGAGAGGTTTGCCGGGCAACACGCCGCAGGCCCTGTTTGCTGAAACTTAAATTACGGCGCCGGCTCCCGGCGGCGTCCATCGGCTGTGGCAGCTGTCGGCAGCTGGGATGAAAATTCTGAAAATAGCCTGTCCCCTCCGCTTTCTCATATCCTACTCACCGCCTCCTGGCTGGCACTT
This sequence comes from Schistocerca gregaria, assembly GCF_023897955.1. Taxonomy (NCBI): domain Eukaryota; kingdom Metazoa; phylum Arthropoda; class Insecta; order Orthoptera; family Acrididae; genus Schistocerca; species Schistocerca gregaria. The sequence continues at coordinate 399,425,073 of NC_064922.1, forward strand.
GCCCTCCGCACCTGCTCTGCATTTCCTTGCACAACTTGCCTCCCCCTTCATCCGTCCCTCGCTTCGTATGTCTTCCTCCCTGCGTCGTACTCCTCAAATCCCCTTCTGACCCTATCCAGGTAATTAGGTTTCCCTTTGCATCATCTAAGCTGCGTGGGAACTGACGTATTATACAATGAATAAAGGAATGGTCCACAATGAAAGAGTTGGAGGAGAGGGACAATACTCAGTTCCGGCGCTTTTCCCAGATTAAATATTACTCACGTGTTCTCAGCGCAGCTAGCTGAACCACGCAATTTATTTTACCTCTTCTGAAACGTATTTACTCACTCTCTCTCGCCAATAGTGGTTGCGGCTGTATTAAATCAAGTACTAGTTAGACAGACCTATGTTTAGTTAGTTCACCTTATGAAAAGTGAACTTGGTAAACTTTCCAAAAAACTCGTTTCAGACGCTATATTTTACTGGGTACTTCTGTGTATGTCATTATGTTTTATACAGGTGTCAAACCACGGAGAAAGTGTTTCAAACATGTGTTGGTAGGTGGTGCACGGTGTTTGTGCCAGGCTGTGTTTCCCTCCGGAGTTCCGAAATGTAATAGATGGGAGAGTGGTTTTTCTTGGCCATTGTTCTAGTAGTTGGAATCCTAATGCTGTGTTTCTGTACTTGTATTAGGCCGACAACTTCGCTTCCGCCATTTTTCAATAGATGAAAGCAGCGGCAAGTGGAGGTGCAACGTCGTGCAATAAGTTCAGGCATTTATAAACATGAAGCCCTCAAGAGTTTGGTAGATTTGTTATCGATTCTTAAACTTACGCACGATTCAATATGTCAATTGAGGAGTCCAGTTCTCCTCGTTTACGGGAAGTTTAAATTTTTTGCTTTGACATGAATCTGTGGATCAGGCTCATATAATGCATATAATCCTTACTAGTGAAGTAACGTGCAGAGAATGGTTTCGACGCTTCAAGAACGATAATTTTGACGCCGGGAACCAGCATAGCAGTTGATGTGTTTGAGCCGAGCACTGAAAGACAAACGGCTACATTACAGCGTCAGGCATGAAGTGTTGATTTTGGAGCATGACAATGCTCGACTCCATGTCACGAAACGAATCGAAACATACTTGGAAACGGTCAAATGGGAGCTCCTACACCACCCGCCGCATTTTCCAGACATTGCTCCCTCTGAATACCACCATTCTCTACCAGCGGCACACTAACTGGCTGACAAGAACCTCAGGTCATATGAACAAGTACAAACTTGCATCTGTTCCTGGATCTCTTCAAAATACTCCCATTCCTTCACGTGCTGCCCGAAATGTGGAAGAAAGTAATGGCTAGCTATCAGCAACACCTTTAATCGTGGATATTTTGTAAGTTTTCACAATAAAGCCTTGAACTTTGAGAAGAAACGGCGGAAGCAAAGTTTTAGACCTAATACAAAATTTTCTTCCTCATATTTTGTCTAAAAATGACGTTGTGGAGACCGTCTTCTTGTACGAAAATACATAGTGATTCGTGCAAAGAAGAAAACGGGAACTAGCCATTGCTAATAATGCTAATTAATTACACAAATAGCACCGATCCCAGTTGGAACTGATAGGTTCATTCTCAGATGTCTATTCGTGTTTATACTATATGTTGATATCTGTATTATTTGTTGGAAAAAAAGCAGCCCACAACTAATGTAAACGACGACATATGGAATATAAACTTGAGCAGACGTCTGACGACGAACCTGTCGTCTGGAAACCTCTTACGACGCTATATGTGTGAGTAAATAGTATTATTAACACTGGTTATTTGCTGTTTTCTCCTTTGCAACCATCAGTAATGTAAAAACTGTCTTACTGTCCCTGTGAAACCAATCAGTTTCCTGACATACACTATATAATCAAGAATATCCGGACACCTGGCTGAAAATGACAACAAGTTCGTGGCGCCCTCCATCAGTAATACTGGAATTCAGTGTGATGTTGGCCCACCCTTAACCTTGATAATAACTTCCACTCTCGCAGCCATACGTTCAATCAGGTGCTGGAAGGTTTCTTGGGGAATGTCAGCCCTTTCTCCACGGAGTGCTGCAGTGAGGAGAGGTATCGATGACGATCGGTGAGGCCTGAAACGAAGTCGGCGTTCCAAAACATCCCAAAGGTGTTCTATATGATTCAGGTTAGGACCCTGTGTAGGCCAGGCCAAGACAGGGATGTTATTGTCGTGTAAGCACTCCGCCACAGGCCGTGCATTATGAACAGGTGCTCGATCGTATTGAAAGATGCAATCGCCGACCCCGAATTGCTATTGAACAGTGGGAAGCAAGAAGGTGCTTAAAATATCAATGTACGTCTGTGCTGTGATAGTGCCACACAAAACAACAAAGGGAGCAAGCGCCCCCCGCCCCCCCCCCCCCCCCCCATGAAAAACACGACCACATCTTAACACCAGCGCCTCCGAATTTTACTGTTGTCTCTACACATGCTGGCAGATGACTTTCACCGGGCATTCGTCATACCGACACCCTGTCATCGGATCGCTTCGTTGTGTAACGTGATTCATCACCCCACACAACGCTTTTCCACTGTTCAATCGTCCAATGTTTACGCACCTTACATTAAGCGAGGCGTCATTTGGCATTTACCGGCGCGATGTGTGGCTTATAAGCAACTGCTCGACCATAACATCCAAGTTTTATGACCTCCCACCTAATTATCATAGTACTTGCAGTGGATCCTCGTGCAGTATTAAATTCCTGTGTGATGGTCTGGATAGATGTCTGTCTATTGCACATTACCACCCTCTTCGACTGCCGGCGGTCTCTGTCACTCAACAGACGAGGTCGATCTGAACGCTTTTGTGTTGTACGTATCCCCTCACGTTTCCACTTCACTATCACATCGGAAACAGTGGACCTGGGGATGTTTATGAATGTGGAATCTCGCGTGCAGACGTATGATAGAAGTGGCACCCAATCACATGACCACATTCGCAGTCCGTGAGTCCCGCAGAGAGCCCCATTCTGGTCCTTCGAGATGTCTGATGAGTATTGAGGTCGCTGATATGGAGTATCTGGCAGTGTACCTCTTAGAGAGTTCTTAATAAAGTATTTATTTTCTAATTTGTTCCATTGCTTTTTGTGGTAATGCTGTGAGAAGCATAATTCGTTGATACCAGAATAATTTCTTAGTTTTTTGGATACAAAACACTTATGTAGAAATAGAGTTGCATTGTTTTCTTATTCTCCCGGCAAATTCCACTTTTGGCACTTGGAAAGTTTTCCACTTGCGTTCTTCGTATTTAAGGATTTGTGCAACACTGCTTTCATAGTTACAACTGCAATGGAGTATCTGGCAGTGTACCTCTTAGAGTGTTCTTAATAAAGTATTTATTTTCTAATTTGTCCCATTGCTTTTTGTGGTAATGCTGTGAGAAGCATAATTCGTTGATACCAGAATAATTTCTTAGTTTTTTGGATACAAATCACTTATGTAGAAATAGAGTTGCATTGTTTTCTTATTTTCCCGGCAAATTCCACTTTTGGCACTTGGAAAGTTTTCCACTTGCGTTCTTCGTATTTAAGGATTTGTGCAACACTGCTTTCATAGTTACAACTGCAATGGAGACAAAAATTAAGGATAGACGTTAAGCCAATGTTTCAGGATATACGTTAAGGACAGATAAAGTCAGCGTTTCTACTTCAATGTTTTGTTGATAAACACTAAATTAACAACCGTAAAGTTACTTTTTTAATGTATTTTTGTTATGAATAATTATTACTATTCTTGCCAAGGCCATACAGTCACACTAGAACGAATGACCTCTGGAATCTCCCATTTAAAGTCTCGAACTACGATGAGTAGCATACGAACTGTAGATGCATATAGACATCGTTCAGTAGATGATTGTGAAGTATTTGGAAACGTGTCATCCTTGAATGATCTTAGGAGGATTCAGAAGGAAATGGACCCAATTTCTATCTGGGGCGACGAAAGGCATCTTGTTTCATGTTGGTAAGTGTAAAGTAATGTTGATAAATAGGAGATACATTTCCGTAAATTTAAAATACGTTACGTCTCAAAAAGATTGACCCGATTTCAACTAGTAATAATATTGAAAGAAATGTCACTAGGTAACTGAAACAGTGCTATATGTAATCGGCATGGTCTAGAGTTTCAGAAAAAATCCACTTCATGTCGCTACGAGCGCTGACCTGCAGCGTGCAGCCAGTCTCGCGCAAAAATGCGTCCGCGCAACAGAAGGCGTATTGTGTTATTGAATTTAGCCATACTCGATCAGTGATCGCAGTTCAGCGGGCGTTTCATATAGGATTTCGCTAAGCCACCATCACCAGAGAACATTCGATGGTAGTATAAACAGACTGAAGAAACAGGGTGCCTCTGTAAAGGCAAAAGTTCTATCCGGCCACGCGTTCCTGAACAAACAGTGTATCAAATCCGACGAGCATTTGAGCTAGCCGAGAACTTGCATTACCGTGCGTGACAGTGTGACGTGCGTTATGGCGTCGTTTAGCTCTCAAACCATACCGATTACAGCTGGTACGAGCTCTTCGAGATACTGACAAAGTGAAGCAAGTGGACTTCAGCAATGCTGTTCTAGAGGACATGATAGATGACAGTTTTATGTCACGGTAGATATTCAGCGATAAGACTTCTTTCCATATTAGCGGTAAGGTTCACCGTCATAATGTGCGTATATGGGGGCTCGAAAATCCTCATTAACAGTTTGAACACGAACATGATTCACCAAAAGTGAATTTTTTTGCTGTGTTTCGCAAAGCAAGGTTTATGGACCACACTTTTTTGAGGAAGAAACAGTAACAGGACAATCATACCTTGCGATGCTACGGAACTGGTTATTCCCACAATTTGACTCTCACAATTTCATCTATCAGTAAGATGGAGCACCACCGCACTGGCACAACAACGTGCGCAGTCTCCTCAATGCCAACGTGCCTCAATGTTGGATAGGACATAGAGGTCCGCGAGACCAGGCTTTACACTCTTGGCCTCCTAGGTCCCCTGACTTAACACTATGTGATTTCTTCCTGTGGGGATATGTTAAACAATGTGTTTACGTTCCTCCCTTACCTAGCGACATTGATGAACTAAAAACCAGAATATCAGCTGCTGTACTTTCAGTGACAGAAGACACCATACTCTCAGTTTAGGATGAATTTGTCTATCGGCTAGATGTCGTCCGTGCAGCAATGGAGGACATGCTGAACATTTATGGTGGCTTTTTTTTTTATAAAATTCTGGCTTTTCTGAGTAGTTTAGTATGTAATTTGTTGGTGTTAAGAACGTCTTCCGAATAAATAATTCTATTTTAAATCGGGTCATGTTTTTAGGGAACCCGTACATTATTAATGGGAAGTTGCTTCGCTCAGTCACGTCGGCTAAATATCTGTGTATCAGTTTGCGAGACAAAACAAGCATGTTAGGTCAGTTGTTAATTCAGACAGTTCTGAGAAAGTATTGCGCCATTTTACAGGATGATACACAGAGCACGCTTGTGTGGGCGATTAGTGAGTAAAGCTTGATTGTTTGGGACCATCATCAGGTCGAATTAAAGGTAGATATCGAAGTAATTCAGAGTCGCGCTGCTAGATACGTCAGCGATCGGTTCGATCAGCACAAAGTGTTATCTAAACTCTCGGTACTCTCAGATGAGAGTCCTGGGAGCGATATTTTCTGGAAACGCTGTTGAGGACATACAGAGAACCAGAATTTGTGGCGGTGCGCAGAGCGATTATCCTTCCTGTATCCAGCGTTCATCCAACCGCCTCTCGACGTAATGACTGAGATACGGGCTCGTACACACTTACAGGCAGAAAGGCAATAAATTTTTGTCGTTCCTTTTGCAGTGGAACTGGAAAGCGAAGAACTAGCAGTACTACGAAGCACCTACCACGAGGCACTGTACGACGATTTACGGAGAATGTGTAATGTTTCAGATGTAGAATAATTGGTTCCTCAAATGTATTGATGAACAACGTCTATATACGGCCAATGTCCAGACAAGTATTTAATGATCTCACACAGCTTACGACATACAGGTTGCTTTCAAGCAATTCCACCTCTTTTCTTAAACAATTTTCACTGCCGAGTGCAGCATGTGATTGTAGTCAATCTGGTCGTTATCACTGGTTGGTCGAAATCAGGAATACCATTCATATGTATTTTTATGGTTTTTGTCGCCAGAAATGACGAGTAATCAGTTACTCATCCACTGACCGCACATCACTCTTTGTAGAAAATTTGTTTTATGGTCTTTTTTCGAAGAGTACTACTAGTGCAGTTATTTATGAAATACAACACATCAAAGGTGATGTACGAAGAGAATGTTCCTCGAAGATTTGAGGAATGAGTATAAACTTCTATGGTGAGACAGTAAATATAGAAAACTGAACAATAATTATTTTCCAGTTAAAGTAAAATGTTGCAATACACCCCATAGTAGACTATTCCTTTATGCCAGAGGATAATTTCTCGTAAATACATTGGAGATACGAGACTTCCTTCATTCATAAGCAGTGGATTTAGCGGTAGCTGCTGTTTTGAGGTCTGACTGTTCGCATGTAGGATTAACTAAACAAGTTAAGGGCAATAATACGTAACAAAATCAATTTGCACGTAAATTTACACATTACAGACATAATGACAAGTTATTAGGAATAGCATCGTGAAAAAAATTGTGGGCAAGATAGGAATACATACTTCATTTAAATGACAACGCTGGTCACAACGTCGCCTACCAAAACAATGTTTTCGAATACAATTAGATTTGAGCATCAGTTCCAAGAGACAGAACTAAAATCTCTGATGAAACAGAACAAATTCCCTTACATGTTCGTATAACTAGAGTTAGAGGTCATTCTTAATCCCACACATATATCAGTTACGACTTGTGTAATATCAAATACTTCAACAATGACAGTAGATAGTGAAATTCTGCAGTTACCTGAATGGCTTCTCAGTGCAGAGTAGGGCAAAATGTATGTAAGAAATTTATAACCAGTGCTGTAACATTTTGTAAGTTTTTCTAGTAATTCTGAACATTTTCCATGACACAGGAACTACTTGTTTTCATGGGTACATCACTGTACTTGCAAAGAAGTTATATAATGCCTGTGTGTGTGTGTGTGTGTGTGTGTGTGTGTGTGTGTGTGTGTGGATGGTCCTTATTTTTTCAGAATTTCGCGTTTACACACACACACACACACACACACACACACACACACACCTAGTTTTTTTGTTCTAAGTTAAGAAGAATTTTAAGATCTGTTTTGCCGAAACTGGAGAGGAGAAACCCATGCCGCACTGAGCGAGAAGTTACATCATACCACAACCTGTTGTTTATTACGTCTTATGCGTGTACTTTTTGCTGTCATGCTCCAAACTGGTGTTTTCACTCTGCAGCAGAGTATGCCTTTATATGAAACTTTCTAGCAGATTAAAACTGTGTGCTGGAGCGAGACTCGAACGCGGGACCTCTGCCTTCGACAGGAAAGTCTTCTTCCTACTGAACTTCCCAAGCACGACTCGCGACTCATCCACACAACTTTTCTTCCTCCAGTACATCTTCTACCTTCTAAACTTCCCAGGAGCGCTCCTGCGCAATTTGCACACAAGCACCCCCCGGAAGAAAGGAAATGCAGTGACGTGGCTTAGCCACAGGTTGGAGGCTATTTTCAGAATGAAATTCTCAGTCTCAAGCGAAGTGACGAGTTCGTTTCGGTCAAGAGTTTGGACACGATGAATAAGCTAAGCACAGATTTAGAGCTTTTAAATAAGATTCTTTATTAAATAACGTCCTTTTTTAAATAAGGTTCTACTTTCTTGGAATTCGAATACTTATACCTTTAGTCCCAGAGAGGCCATGGAAATTCTGAAGGTGCATACGATACGGTGGAAAGAGGAGTGAAGTTAATGTATCAGTGTACTATTAACAGCCGATAAAGAACAAAAACTGTAGAAGGAAGAGAATGAGATTAGAGCTTAACGTCCAGTTGACAACGAGGTTATTAGCGACCGAGCACAAACTTGAATACGGGAAAGATGAATAAGAAAATCGGTCGTCCCCTTACAAAGGAATCATCCCGGCAACTGCCTGAAGCGATTTAGGGGAAGTAACGGAAAACCTATATCAGGATGGCCGAGCACGAGTTTGAGCCGTCGTCCTCCAGAATACGAGTCCAGTTTGCTAACTACTGAGCAACCTCGCTCGATCAAAAAGGAATTAACTTTGCGATATGTCGAGCACCACCTCATTGTAAAAAAAAGACACTTAAAAATTGCTAAGGTTGATATTGATCTATGCTCCATTCACACATATTTTACGTCGTGTTACATAGCAGTACTTAAATTTCTCACGTTCAAATATGTCTATTTAGAAAACATGTATATAGGTTGATTTCGGTTGTTTTTCCAATAGAAAATACAATTGTTACAGTATAGAGACTTACTCAAGTATATACTTCTGTTGCGGTATGAGTTAGTATTAGTAAATTGTAACGAATTTGCAACATCATAAAAAGGTCTCCAAAGCAAAGGAAAATGGGCATGTGTTCAAAGCATTTTCTAACATTCTGCGTGGTGTCTGTCTGTTCTATATCGTGTCTCCGTACCACTTTCGCGCAACGACGCTCTGAGCGTGTTTTTTAGGGAATTGACTAGTTTGAACCTGGGACCTGTTGCTGGTAAGGAGACGCCAGACCACACATGACATGAAGAATTCAGAAGAGTTAAGTGAGACTAGCGATGATATAACCAAATACTTATGATTTCAGCGTCAGCTCCACTGCACTCCCTGTAAAACAATCTTAATACCAACTAAATTTAGTGGAAGGGGTTCAAGGCTTTCCTATTTTTAGTTAGCTGGTAAAATAACGTAGAAAAAGCAGTTACTTTTACCACTGGAAAATTTATTCTACCCACAAAACATCGTTTATTAATTGCACTATTGATAAAAGGAAATGTTTTAATACAGGATGGTAAAAACCAACTGCGTCCAACAAAAATGTGACACTCAGTTATCTTTAATTACTTATCTAACTTGTCGTAAATTACAGTGGCTTCTCAGTAACTATATAACAGAAAAATCATCGCGTTTCAGATTTTTACTTCAACTGGCAGATGTGAACACCATTAGCTTTAATTGACGATCGACTTCTGCAGTTCTGAGTGAAGCTTTATGTGCTGTGAAGCGGCATCGCGTGCTTTCACTACTTTGTCGGCCTTAGTCAGGGGGCGGCGGCCAGCACAGCTCCGCTCACCTCGCTGTCTGGGAAGCAACTCTCTCCTAACTTTTCCTTACTACAATTTACCGAAGTTGGTTTTAAAAAAAAACTATCTGGCTGTGTTTTCATCTGACCAATCAGGGTCCCAATGTTAACCTCAAGCTCCGCCTACAAAAATTATGTCTATCCAATGAGAAATGTTATACTTTTCGTGGTGGGGCAATGTTTTTAAAGTTTGCAACGTAACAGAGACGCGAAACTCACGCTAAAACTTGCAGCTGTTGTGGTCCTTTTAGCATTATTGTAAGATCTATAGTGTTCTTCTGGAGGGCTCTATCTTTTAACATGGGCTGGGGGTTGGACCTAGCTGTTAACTGGCGGCGTGGGTGTTCATCCCTTATCGTAGGGCCTTCAGCTTAACACGGTTCTGCTCTCTTCTAGTCTCGTTTCTTCCCTCGGAACTGCGTCTGTCTCACGGTGGGAAGATATGACATGTATTTAGGCATTATTGTGTTAGTCTGTGGTATTCCATTTGCTCACTCGTTACTCGTATTACTTTGGTTAAGTTAATGTCACGATATATTCGGAGCTATGTGACAAACTACTGGATTTGCTTATCATGTGAGGGTTTTCATGGAATGTGTTGGATTTGCCTGACACCTTGCAATTTGAACTTTTTATGTAATCCCCATACAAGGACCAACCCCATGGCAGCAGTCAAGCATCCGCATATGCAGTAATAAGCAACGTATAATAACATGAAACAACTTCTCGGTCTCTGCAGCACGGGTTCCTCGTTTTCAATTTCAAGAAAGTAAGTCTTAAAATTCTTCTTAAAACAAAAGGAAAATACCTTGTGGTGTGCGTGACGAAAATGAAGTTTGAAACAATAAGGACCATCCTAATGTATAGCTTCAGTCTTTGAAAATGAAACTAGTGGAGAACATTTCAGTGAAAAGTAATCTCTATCCTGGGAACGGTACGGAGGCGGCACCTTGTGGTAAACGTTGCTCTGACGAAGTTGCAGTCCGCGTATTCAGAAAAAACATTCGAATTCGGTGCTGCAGAAACCCTTCGGGAACCAGTCATCGCAGAGCTACACTGTGCAGTAAAAGGGAAAAAATTACAGCAGCAGATGAAGATTAGATAATATGAAACAGAATATTGAGAAATTTCGCTGCAATAGCTTCATGAAGATGAATCATTGTTACCATTCGATAGAGCGAGCTGTTGTACGTCGTAATTACTTCATAATTAAAAGACGTTATTTAATGCCTCTAATATTTTTAATATTATGATAATTCTTCTCACAATTACAGTCATATTCTCAAAGTGTTCCTGTTTGATAAGAAACGGGAGCAGTGGTGCGGCGCGAGGACTTGAGCAATTCTAAGCCAACTTACAGGATGCATTAGATGAACGAGGGGATATGTACGACCAGGCAATGTGTTTCTGTTTCGTGCATCAGTTCGGAACGATGTAATACATACGAGGGACCCCTTGATACCATGTAAATATCACGTGAGAAAACTTCCACCGTCCCTGAACAGTACTCTGGTGGTAAGCGAGACGCATACTTGTAACTCGCAGTCAGCGTGTAGCACTGTTCATGCCGACTCATCACTCGTCATGAGTAAATATTTTAGAGGCTGCCCAGGCGACTAATCCGAGTAAATCATTCCACAGAACACAGGCAATTTTTATTGGTAACAGTGATACAGTTGTTGGAATGTAATCCTAACAATTACCCACAGTACGTGTTATGCCAATGAAAGTTATTAATTTTGATTTTCATACTCTCCATTCCCGACCAAAATTCCTTTCAGATTCTCTCGACAACGCCACTGCAGATCTTCTAAAGTCATCGTGTCGTTCTTTTACGAGAATTGTACTATTCACAATACAAACGATCAATCTGACCCTTGTCATTTTTGGTTTTATTTATAGACTTTGCATTTCAACCACAACCACAGGCTAAAATCTATAGGGAAAAGGAAGCAAGTACTTTGGTAGCCAAGAAACATGACCACATTTGCCGATCTATCATGGGGGATGTTAGGTTTCGATGAGCAAAAGCCTAATTTGTTGGAAGAACGCTCTCATCTCTGTCGTCAAGTGAATCTCTTCCAACAATGCTTGAAGCTAGTTTTCAAGAGAGTCTAAGTAACGGGGACATGTAAGACGCGGGGATAACACAACTGATCCCGCGAACTGACTGTTCATCATACCACAACAAACTTTTACAGAGAAGTGTTCTCGAGAACGTGTCTCCTCAAAGGAATATGTATTTTCATCGGACCACTCTCATGAGTTTCAGCTGTTACTGAAACCGCTGCGTGTGTTATTGTTAATGTTGTGAGTAAAAGTCGCTTCACCAATAAAAGATATGAGCAGTACTACTCCGTCACTTGCAATTGCCCAGCTACAATATTCCCGATGACCTACCTTTATCACTTTCTCCTGGGTGTTGAATCCGCTGCAAAGGCAGTGCATACGTAACGGCTGCCATATCCTTATACGTTGAAAACCCATACCATTAGAAATTTTGTGTGTTAACGTTGAAGGACTACGTTTTACTACATTGTCCCCTACTCCATTCACACTCCGTTCATTTGCACATTTACGTAAGACATGATTGCGGGCACAGCACCAGCCTCAATCATATTTAGAGAGAACACGAATAAACGCTCTTGAATATGGAGCTCTGCTATTAGGAAATTGTCTGTCATATTCTCTACAGACCGCAGTAATGTTTTCATTACCAAACAGATACACAAATATATCGAAATACTCATTTTTTCTAAGTACGTGCAACATACTTAAATGATAAGAGTTCAGTTCTTTATTTTCATAATCAAGGTTGAAATCCACTTACGTCACGTCAAGTGCCGCTTCAAAACAAAAATTTTAAAAAAGGAAAGATCCTGTTGTATAATTGTGTAGCTAACCGAATGTTAAGTTGGAAGATATTGCAACAAGATGTTTCCGTGCGCCTTGTTTATGTAGGGTCTCGCTTCCCCGAAACGAGACATACGGGTTCAAATGGCTCTGAGCACTATCCGACTTAACTTCTGAGGTCATCAGTCGCCTAGAACTTAGAACTAATTAAACCTAACTAACCTAAGGGCATCACACACATCCATGCCCGAGGCAGGATTCGAACTTGCGACCGTAGCGGTCGCTCGGTTCCAGACTGTAGCGCCTAGAACCGCACGGCCACTGCCGCCGGCCGAAACGAGGCACAGTGACAGTTAAAAGTCTCAGTGCCCACCCGACCTCTGAGATGAAGTGCCTGTTGCAACTGCCACCCACCATCAGGTAGTGTCGACACGCACGTATTGCCTGTGCGGCTTTCAAATGCCTCACGCACAACAGTATACAGAGTGACGCTACACGATTCAGACGGCATGCTGACAAATAACATTAGATGCGACATCAGGAGAGCTCTGTACCTAATACACACATCGAGAAAATGTTTTGCATCACACTGGTTCTCGGAACTCCTGAAGATAGTCGTAGACTGTCGATATTGTATCACAGACACAGTCATAGATGTTACTATATCCACCCAAAGATGTAAAATACAATAACATGCCTGAGCAGCACCAATCTGATATAGGGGGTCCGACAACCGATCAGTTCCAGTCATTCCACCAGAAAGGAGGTAAACGGCTCTTCTTGTCTGTAGTTTAGCCATACCTGGACCGTCAGTGCTTTGTACCATGAACTCTCAACATGCGAAATATCCATGCGTCACAGAGTGAACCAAAGCGATGTTACTCAGACACGGAGAAGATACAGAGCGACAGCAACTGTCGATGGCATGCCTCGCTCAGGCCGCGCAAGGGCTACAACTGCAGTGGATGACCTCTACCTACGGATTATGGCTCGGATTAACACTGACAGCAACGCTACCATGTTGAATAATGCTTTTCGTGTTACCACTCAAACTGTTCGCAGTGGGGTGCATGATGCACAATTTCACTCCCGACGTCCTTGGCCAGGCCCATCTTCGCAACCACGACACCATGCAGTACGATACAGACGGGCCCAACAACACGCGGAATGGAATGCTCAGGATTAACATCACGTTCTCTTCAGCGGTGAGTGTCGCATATTTCTTCAACCAGACAACTGTCAGAGACATGTTTGGAGACAAACCGGTCAGGCTGAACCCCTCAGACACAATGTTCAGCGAGTGCTGCAAGATCGAGGCTCCCTACTGTTTTGGGGTGGCATTATGTGAGGCTGAAGTACGCCGTTGGTGGTCATTGAAGGCGCCGTAACGGCTGTACGATACGTGAATTCACCCTCTAACCGACAGTGCAACCGTATCGGCAGCTTATTGGGGAAGCATTCGTCTTCATGGATCACAATTCCCGCCCCCATCGTGCACCCTTTGTTAAAGACGTCCTTCAGGATAACGACATCGCTCGACTAGAGTGGGACGACGTGACCCACCAACCACTCTGAGGGATCTACGCCGAATCACCGTTGAGGAGTGCGGCCAACTGAACCAACAGTACCTTGATGAACTTGAGGATAGTATGCCACGATTAATACAGACATGCATCAATACAAGAGGACGTGCTACTGGGTATTAGAGGTACCGGTGTGTACAGCAGTCTTGATCACCACCTCCGAATATCTCGCTCTGTGGTGCTACAACATGTAATGTGTGGTTTTTATGAGGAATAAAGAAGACAGAAATGATGTTTATGTTGGCCTCTATACCAGTTTTCTTGTACAGTTTCCAGAACTGTCGGAACCGATTGGATGCAAAACTTTTTTTGATGTGTGTGTGAGACATTTTAGGCTCTTTGAGCAATTGAATAGATGTTGCTCTGCACACATATATTACTTTGACACTCATGTTATGACGACAGTTCCCATGGTCCTACTCCAGTAGTGTTTCGCTTAATAGTTATGTAGACTGCTTGTATGCCATTGTTGCCAGTCGAAGTTCGACACTACGAATTAGTTTACACCTGCTTGTAAAAAACCGATCCATCAAAATCATCATGTGACTTTTTAATTAGTATCATGTGCATATATTAACTTTCTCTATTTCTATATATAATCTTTACATTCCTACTCTGTGAAAGAAAATCCTAACAGCAAAATCAGGATAATGGAATGCAGTCGAATTAAGTCGGGTGATGCTGAGGGAATTAGATTAGGAAATGAGACACTTAAAGTAGTAAAGGAGTTCTGCTATTTGGGGAGCAAAATAACTGATGATGGTCGAATTAGAGAGGATATCAAATGTAGACTGGCAATGGCAACGTAAGCGTTTCTGAAGAAGAGAAATTTGTTAACATCGAGTATAGATTTAAGTGTTAGGAAGTCGTTTCTGAAAATATTTGTATGGAGTGTAGCCATGTATGGAAGTGAAACATGGACAGTAAATAGTTTGGACAGGAAGAGAATAGAAGCTTTCGAAATGTGGTGCTACAGAAGAATGTTGAAGATTAGATGGGTAGATCACGTAACTAATGAGGAGGTACTGAATAGGATTGGGGAGAAGGGAAGTTTGTGGCACAACTTGACTAGAAGAAGGGATCGGGTGGTAGGACATGTCTGAGGCATCAAGGAATCACAAATTTAGCATTGGAGGGCAACGTGGAGGGTAAAAATCGTAGAGGGAGACCAAGAGGTGAATACACTAAGCAAATTCAGAAGGATGTAGGTTGCCGTAGGTACTGGGAGATGAAGGAGCTTGCACAGGGTAGATTAGCATGAAGAGCTGCATCAAACCAGTCTCACTACTGAAGACAACAACAACAACAACATACACAAATTTGGTATTTCCTTGCACTGAATTAATAGTTTACTCGTAAATAATTGCAGGGACCTTCACCATAGTAAAATGTGCACTTTTTCCCTTCTTTTTCGTTCTCCTCTTCTTATTAGCCTTTTCTCTGGAATATATTTGGACATTTCTGGCTAATATGGAAATATTGCTCCGTTTCAAAGCTAAATACCAACCTCTTACCTTAATATACTGAAAGTGAATTTCAGGTAATGCCACAACATTCATTCTTATCTCCTCGTCCTCTGTCAATGTTATAGCGTCTTCAGAGAAATTAAATGAGCGATTAATATATGAATATGAAATAAATATATGAAATCCAAACAGTCTCCCATTCGTAGCAGTTCCCTTGTTTCCCTCATGCCACATTTGCCATGTTCCCAAACTCTGACTCCTATCACTCAGCTTAAGCAAGTGGCAGGTAGATCTATTGCCACACTGTCTGCATAGGATGGATTAAAGTAGGCCTTCATTTCTCTCTCATTACTGAACTGTATTGGCAAGGAGGCAATTTTGCCACGATTGTCTGAATTACATCCAATTTGGCACGTCTATACTACTCGACGAATAAACGTATATAATGAATTTTTGTTTTTTTTGATGAACAGGAAATTATAAAATATTTTTTTTCATACCGTTTCATAGGTGTTCAATATTGCCCCGTGAGACGAATGGCACGTGGGAATGCAGTATTCAAATTTGATCCCAAGCTGCAGCGAGCATGTCTTCAGTTACAGCTTCTACAGATGTTCTTATGTGATGTCTCAGTTCATTCATTTTTGTTGGTAACTCAGGCACATAAACAGAGTATCTTACAAACCCTCACAAGAAATAATCACATACCGTCAGGTCTGGTGACTTTGAGGCCAGTAACGTAAGGCTGAATCAAAGGTCCAGTACGACCGATCCATAGTTCAATAATTCTTTGTTTTAAACATTCCCTCTCTTCCAGATTCCAGTGTGGCTGTACCTCATCCTGATGGTAAATGAAGTTGTTCGTATCATTGTCCAACTGTGAGAAATGAAAGTTCTCTGGCGTATCGAGATATATGATTCCTGCAACAGTGTTCTCAGCAAAGGAAAATGGACTGTACAACTTTTCCCGTGAAGCTGCACAAAACACATCCCTGATGTTGCCGAACTTCGTGTGGTTGTTCTGTACCTCATATTCTCACATTATGACGGTTCACCTTTCCATTTAAATCAGACCTTGCCTCGTCACTAAACACTAAGTGTGTAAGAAAACTGTCATCCTCCAACTCCACTCGTTTTTGTTTCGTCACCACCACGAAGACTTTACAGTAGCTGAATTTTTTATGGTTTCATGTGTAAGCAATGACGCAAAACAAGGCAGACGGACATCGGGGGGCATGCTGAGCTGTCGAGCTGCACGGTGAAAGGATTTCTGCCGCCTCCTTGTGAAACTATAGCGGATGCGCTCGACGTCTGTGTCAGACAGACGGGGACGGCACGGCGATTTGCCTTTACACAAACAACCTGTTTCTCGGAATTGTACATGCCATCGTTTAATGCTGTGTGCTGTAGGAGGATGCAAACCATAACAAGTCACGATAAGCAGCTATTACTGACCCACACTGCGCAAAATGTAGAACACAAAACGATTCGCTGTCCCGACACCATTTTTACTAAAACTGAAGTGGACGCACACTGCTGCTACCTAGCGGGAAACATGTAAAAGTCGAGGATTGCCTCTTGCTAACAATACATTGTCAAGGCACATGTCTTAGATAACATAATAATTAAGATTTTTTTAATCGGGTGATTCTTTTTGATACACCCTCTATTTATCAGTAAATACGAGGGGTCTTCTATAAATAATGGGAAACATTATTTTCTGAAAGCAAGGAGGTTTCATTCAAAATTCCAGTAGACCATAATATTCTCCACTCTTTTGGTTACAAAACCCCATTTTTCAGCATAATCTCCGTTCATTGCAACGTCCTTACGCAGCAGTATTATGAGAGCCTTTATGTTCGCATCGTACTACTCTACTCGTCATCGCCTTACTGCACCAATAACCTACACATCATCCACGCTTCCCGCTAAGCATCCTTCATTGGGCCAAACTGATGGAAGTCTGTAGATACGACATCCGGGCTGTAGGGTGAATAAAGAAGATGTGTCCAGTGAAGTTTTGGGAGCTCTCCAAGGATGTGCAGACTTGTGTGAGCCCCTCCGTCTTCGTGGAGGGGAAGTAGTTCATTCGCACTTTTGTGGCGACAAACAGGCTGAAGTCGTTTCTTCAGTTTCAGTGTCCTAAGGGTAGCACAATACACTTCAGAGTTGGTCGTTATACTACGAGAGAGGGCATTAAACCGCATACCAATTCTGACTTCCAGAACACAGTCGCCATTAATTTACAGGCTGACGGTGTGGCTTTGAACTTTTTCTTCGGAGTGTTGTGACGTCATTCCATGGATTGCCGTTTTGCTTACGGTTTGAAATTGTGAACAAATGTTTCATCACCTGTGACGTTGTTCGATGAAAAATTGTCACCATCAGTCTAGTAACGCGCAAGTAGTTTCCCACAGCCGGTCCTTCGTTGCTCTTTACGGTCTTCCGTGTGGCAGTAAAAATCCCAGCGGGTATACCCCTTTGATTACCCCATCTGGAAGACGAGTGTGTCAGTACTAACAAAAGAGAAGTCCAGTTGTGCAGCGAGGTATTTAAGTGTGACTCTTTGATCACCTCGAATGAGAGCGTTTGCACGTCTCATCTCGGCAGGAATCACAGATTTCAGCAGGATGGCATGTGGGAGATCTGACAGGATTGCGCGACCTTGCAGTGATGACTACAGACGCCTCGCCAAATGACACATCTTGCTTTCTTTCACTACCAGGTGCCCGTAGACACAATGCAAGCGTCTATGAATGTCATCGATAATCTGGTTTCCCGCCAACCAAAAGTTAGTGACAGCTCTCTGCTTAGATCGCACCTTTGTGACGGAGACCATTTTGAGGGCTTTGTATAGCCCACCACATATCGAAACATCATGAAACTATAGAGGTTGAAGCGGGGATATTCCACTATATACCACAACAAATTCTATTTTTTTGAAACGTAATTGGCCAAGGCAAAAATGTTCAACATTAGATTTTGAACTTCCCCCGTATTACTGTAATATTATTTCAATCACACATCACAGGCCAGGTCGCCATGAGCTGTTGCTACACATTACGAAATACGTTTTTAACTCCTGAATAGTATATAACACCCTTGTGCCTCGATATACATTCATTGGATATTTTGTTTAAACTTTGAAGTCCAATGCTGTGGTACAGTATTTTATTACATGACTTTCTCCTCAACTTCGTGTTCACAACTTTTATTTCTGGTTTAGGTCTTCGGCGTATCGAAACTTCAAATAACTTACGGGAATGCTACCAGAGAGTATCACGGACATTAGCGTCATCACGGACATCATTCGGTTTTTTCTCCACGTTATTTCAAGGTGGGTTTACCGATCTTGTATAGAAGAGCATCTCGCAACATTTTTACGAATGCATTATTTAATGAGTGTTGGACTCCATGGATGTTTGTGTCTATTTTCCAGCAGAAGGGTTTGTGGCAGAGGTGGATTAACGACAGGTGGTCAGGTACACTAGCCAGATTGAGTGTGGCTTTTAGGCGGTTTTCGTCGTACGTTCCGACGAATGCTTGGCACTTAGCCAATCCACACTTGGTAAATTACTTTACAGACTTTCGCCTCTAGCCATCTATACAATAGTTCAGTATGCTTATTCCACTTTTATATGACAGCATTTACGTTTTGTGCCGTGCACTCCTTTTATGAAATCACAAAATTTATTCCAGGAAAGTAGGTTTTTTTCCAAATATGAAAAAATGTTCCAAGGTACAACATGGTAATGTACATAGGAACAAATAAAGTATTGAAATTTAAAAGTCATATAGTCAGATAATTCTTGTCAATGCTGCATGTGATATTCTTTCGCCGGCCAAAGTGGCCCATCGGTTCTAGGCGTTTCAGTCTGGAAACGCGCGACCGCTATAGTCGCAGGTTTGAATCCTGCCTCGGGAATGGATGTTTGTGATGTCCTTATGTTAGTTAGGTTTAAGTAGTTCTGAATTCTAGGGGAATGATGACCTCAGATGCTAAGTCCCATAGTGCTCAGAGCCATTTGAACCATTTTGATATACTTTCCATTACATTATTAGTCTAGTAAATACAAGTAATCAGCACCTAAAAGCAAGTAAACCTCAATTATTGTCAAAAACCATTTACAAGTCAAAAACTTTTGAAACGGAAGCTACTGAAAACTAAGATAAATTTACATTTTCATGATAGCTGAAGTTCTTAACACATTAAAGAAACTCAGTTCGTTTGCAAATACCGCACATTCGTTGGTACAAGTCTCTTCCGCTTCAAAATACAAGACGGTATATGAATGTCAGTGCACGCCTTAACTGTCCAAACGTTATATAAATAGTTTTAAACATACACAGAACTACACGCTACATAAAATTCTGTAACCGAACAATTAACAGCGTCTTCTAAATAACTTTAATATGTTCTACAGTGCTTAAATGTATAGAACTAAAACTATTACCAAATGCACCACAAAACGCAACCTCATCACTCAGACAGTAGAAAATGCAATAAACTTTATAAGGTTATAAGATCGGACTCTATACTGTTACACCGACCGAGAAGCATCAAGCGTTTATAGATAAAATATCCTCGAGGTACAGCACGTTCTGATAATCTCATTTCCCTACTAGAGTAAACTATCAACTGTGGAGATATGATTCACTGCAAAGCTTAAAATACTAAATTAAATATATAAATTTATTATAAGGTGGAAACTGCACAGCGCTGACGACTCGATAACATCTAGGAGAAAGAGACAGTTGATTTGCACTATGGAGAGTACTTTAAAAGTGGATTGAAAGGAGGTTGAAATTGGAATGTTCATTGTAACCCACTACACTCTATTGTAATAACACTTTCTGTGATCGCTTTCTATTCCTATGTTACGAAATAATAACATGCCAGAATTTTTATTTCGTTTGGCATTGGCGGAATGAAACAATAATTGATTTATCACAGCCCTGCATTATCATATTAATGGTTTTGCCAACTTATATAAATTCAGACCATTAGCTGCTTACAGGTGTTGATAAATATCAACGCTGACAGTTGAAAATGTCTTCGCCCACCGGGTGTCCAACCTGGAACCTCTTGCTTACGCGGCAGACACTCCATCCGACCTTTTTTTCTTTTTGCATTTTGTTCGTTGTTGATCGTTGTGTTTAAGTCGTTGGGGACGTGACATGACATCCGTTCAAGTTTGTTGTTGATCCTTTCACTCAGTTATTTATTACAGAGGAACTACGCCACTGAGGACACAGAGGGCAGAGCGATTGCTAAAACATACCTCTTGCACGCTCCCCGTGAGATCCACAATTACAATTTAATGTCCACACACTACATTTGTGGTGTCCACTATACTCATTACTCCCGGCAGTCAACCTACCGATTCCCGTAAGAGTTTGAGCAATGTGAGCGCATCCGCATTGAAGAAGATCATTGGCCGGTAAGCCTCATCTGTATGAAGATGGTGTCTGTTCTTTCGGACATGTCCAGAAGATCAGATAATGAACAGTAACGAGTATAGTGGGCAGGGGCACCACAAATGTAGTGTGCGGACAGTAAGTTGGAAGTGTGGGTCCCACATGGACCATGCCAGAGATAAGTCCCTGCAGTCACTCTATCCTCAGTGTCCTCGATGGCAAAGTCAGATGGAGTGTCTGCCACGTAAGCAGGAGATCCTGGGTTTGAGTCCTGGTGGGGCCACACATTTTCAACTGTCCCCGTTGACACGACCAAAAGAGCAGATATTCATATAATCGGTATAAGTGCGGATATTTTTATTTGTGGTACCTTAACATGTACACACATCGTTGTGATGGTTGTTTTTCATTTTTCTTTGTCGGAAAGTCTCCCCAAAAACTCATCACAAATCTTACGACATGATGTTTCCTGTGTGGCCGTAACTACACAACTAAGTGGACTACGCATTTCTGCATAGACTTCAACACCTGATCTGCTGCCGAGAGTATAGTAAGCATATATGACTTGTTCTGCCACACGTACTTCGAGGTTCTAACCAACCTAAAAACATACTACTCCAAATTGCTATAATAGTTAGTCTGCAAATGAAGTAATACTTTCGTAATTTTGTTCACTACTCCACCACCAGACACCAATCGAAATATCTGTATTTATACTTGTTACTCCCTGTATGTTTGAATCACAGTTCCATTTTGAAGATTCAACAGACTGAGCAGCATTCTCGGAATCTGATGTAACATCAGTTTTGTTATGTCCTTATTCCTGTCAAATGTTAGAACTCCGTTTGTGTCTCGTACTTTTCCTATGCAATCTGGGAGCATAAATTACTCGAGATTTGACATTTGCGGGCATAATAAGACACAAGTAACTGATCCATTTAGTCATATTTATAAACCATCTGTAAATATAAAACTATTCCTTATATAACACTTTGAATATCTATTTCATTCTTTTACATGCAGAAAAGAGCATCCTCTCATGCAAACAGGCTAAGGCTGAGGCCGGGCCCTCAGTTGAGTTTGCTTTAAGTACGTGCACACCATTATTTCTTCCATGTTGGATGGATTTGCCGACTCATCTGATGATAAAACCACACACCTTAGTGTTTACGAAATGACGTAAGGCCTTGTTGGTGAGGACTTCCGTAAACAGAAAACCCTACTTCTCTACAGTGGCCACTCGCGGTCGCAACCTGAGGTCCGTGCACAGCCAGTGCCCCACTCTGGCACCTCCCCCGCCACCGACGGCGGAGGCCACGGGTCCGGGAATATATTAGCCAACTTTCCGCCTGCTGCCACCCCAGTCAGCAGGCGGTAATTTATTGTAATGTTTCCGGACTGCGTCGCGTGGGCGGCAAGAAACTGCTTCCTCAGCCTGCCGCCGGCACACACTACCGGAAGCTAGGCGACACACATCGATTACACACACACACACACACACACACACACACACACACACACACAGAGTCTGTATCGATCCTCGACTGTCACCACTAGTAAATCATTACCTGACTATTGCGTAGCCAAATTAGTGTTCCCAGTTCAATTAAATTTATATCATCAAGTCTAAAGTAGATATGAATAACGTATGCGGTAAAGGAAACACTAAGTTCTTTTAGGATTTACGCACACACCCTATAAAAGTTTAATCCACGACTCGAATTATGATTTCTGCTTCCCGCAAGTAAACACTCTACAATCTGAGCTATCCAAGCACTATCCACGAACAGTCCTGACCGCTTCTCTTCCTTGTCTTGCTGCATGGAAAACATCTAAGCTGTAGCCGAAATCATCCCACATAATAACAAGCGTTTCTTATGTTACTGAGTTTACAACGTCGACACCGTAAGGTTATGTAATTCAAAACCATGTTTCTGAGTTTTATCTTCCTCGCCACGAACGATTCAGACTCAGACGTATCCAAAGGGGTCAAGGGAAACGTGAAAAAGTGAGGTTTCTGCGAAAAAGCTGCGCGTAAGTGTGGTGCGAAGAAAAAGAGAATAGCATGTATTACGAAACACTTTGGTGAATTGGCACCGATTTATGCGATGTGATAGTTAAATTTAAATATCAACCTGTAATTATACTGTTTATGCCCTTGTGTATGTTCCGCAATAACGTATGGTTATAATCGCATCTGTAATATGATTCAACAAATAAACTAGAGTTCTTTGTAGAAATGGTTCAAATGGCTCTCAGCACTATGCGAGTTCATCAGTCGCCTAGAACTTAGATCTAATTAAACCTAACTAATCTAAGTACATCACACATATCCATGCCCGAGGCAGGATTCGAGCCTGCGACCGTAGCGGTCGTTCGGTTCCAGACTGTAGCGCCCAGAACCGCACGGCAACTCCGGCCGGCTGTAGAAATGGAATTGACTGTTTTACAACAACCTGAGAAGAATATGTCACATGGCATGAGCTCATGATATGGCGGCAACCTATCCATCGATTATGAAAATTGCTTCAAAAATTGCTCTGGCACTATGGTGCCAATGGCTCAGAGTACATGCTTCTCAGGAATGAGGCAAGTCTTCGGTGAGCTGAGAAAAAAGCCATTGTTACATCATGTCCAGACGTCATCTGATACAAGACGTTAGCGAACAAATAGTCCTTTGCAGAGACATTAAGTATGCTAAAATAGCTTAAACCAACGGCTTAAAATGGGCGGTAAAATCTTTTAGGCTGTACCACCGCGTCATCTTCCTCTTTAACGTTTTCTTTTCTCACACAAACGACGTTTCGATCCTTCAGTTTGGATGGTCTTAGGAATCTTCTGGTGTCCCACATTAGCTACATACTTTGAAGGATCATTGTCGCTTTAATTTATGATAGGGAGTTTTCAGAAATGGCTACAAGCACTATGGGTCTTATCATCTAAGGTCATCAAAAATGTTCAAATGTGTGTTAAATCTTATGGGACTTAACTGCTAAGGTCATCCGTCCCTAAGCTTACACACTACTTATCCTAAATTATCCTAAGGACAAACACACACACACACACACACGCCCGAGGGAGGACTAACCGCCGCCGGGACTAGCCTCACAGTCCATGACTGCAGTGCCTCGGACCGCTCGGCTGATCCCGCGCGGTGAGGTCATCAGTCCCCTAGAACTTAGAACTACTTAAACCTAACTAACCTAAGGACATCACACACATCCATGCCCGAGGCAGGATTCGAACCTGCCACCCAAACAGCAGCACGGTTCTGGACTGAAGCGCTGGGAACAGCTCGGCCACAGCGACCAGCTCAGGGAGTTTTCCCGCCCATGTACTGAAGAACTAGGGTTACTGCGTGAATTTTTTCCGATTACTACTGGCGCGGCATAGTGATTGAAAAGGTAGTGAAACATGCATAGAAGAGAGGTGGAATGTTTACGATGCCGCAGAAGTCGCTTCTACATCTACATCTAAGTGATTACTTTGCTATTCACAGTAAAGTGCGTGGCGAAGGGTTCAATGAACCGCTTCAAGCTGCCTTTGTACCGTTCTACTCTCGAACGGTGCGCGGGAAAAACGAGCACTTAAATTTTTTTGTGCAAGCCGTGATTTCTCGTATTTTATAATGATGATCATTTCTCCCCATTTAGGTGGGTGCCAACAGAATTTTTTCGCAATCGGAGGATTTAACTGGTGATTGAAAATTCATGATAAGATCCTGTCACAACGAAATATTCCTTTGTTTCAATGATTGCCCCTCCAATTCACATATAATGTCTGTGCCACTATCTCCCCTACTTCACGCTAATACAAAACCAGCCGCCCTTCTTGTTGTTTCTCGATGCCATCTGTCAGTCCCATCGGATGCGAATCCCACACCGCACAGCAATATTCCAGAATAGGGCTGAAAAGCGTGGTATAAGCAGTCCCTTAAGTAGACCTATTGTGCCTTCTATGTGTTCTGCCAATGAATCGCACTCTTTGGTTTGCTCTACCCACAACATTATCGGTTCGATCGTTCAAATTTAGGTTATTTGTAATCCCTAAGTATTTAGTTGAATTTACAGCCCTCAGATTTGGTTGACTTATCACGTAATGGAAATTTAGCTCATTTCTTTTAATACTCATGTGAATAACTTCACACTTTTCTTTATTTAGGGTGAATTGGCACTTTTTGCACCATACAGATATCTATATATTTTTGCTTTTAGTTTTGGTCATCTGATGACTTTATAAGACGGTAAATGACAGCATCATCTGCAAATAATCTAAGACACCTACTAAGATTCTTATGTCGTTAATATAGATCACGAGCAATACAGGGCCTATGACACTTCCTTGAGGAACGCCGGATATTACTTGTGTTTTACCCGATGACTTTTCTGCTGTTACTACGAACTGTGATCTTTCTGACAGGAAATCACGAATGCAGTCCCACAACTGAGGCGATATTCCATAGGCACGCCGTTTGGTTAGAAGACGCTTGTGAGGAACGGTGTCGAAAGCCTTCTGGAAATGTAAAAATATGGAATCAATTTGACAAAAAAAATTGGTTCAAATAGCTCTGAACACTATGGGACTCAACTGCTGTGGTCATAAGTCCCCTAGAACTTTGAACTACTTAAACCTAACTAACCTGAGGACATCACACACATCTATGCCCGAGGCAGGATTCGAACCTGCGACAGTAGCAGTCAATCAGTTTGACACCCCCTGACGATAGCACTCATTAATTCAAGAGTTTGAAGAGCTAGTTGTGTTTCACAAGAACGATATTTTATGAATCCGTGCTGACTATGTGTCAATAAATGGTATTCCTCGAGGTATTTCATAATGTTCGAATGCAGTTTATGGAACAAAATCCCACTGAATATCGACGTTAGTGATATGGGCCTGTGATTCAACGGATTACTCCTACTTCCCTTTTTGGGTATTGGTGTGACTTGAGTAGTCTTCCAGTTTTTAGGTACAGATCTTACTGTGAGCAAGCGGTTGTATATCATTGCTAAATATGGAGTTATTGTGTCAGCATACTCTGAGAGGAACCTGACTGGCATACAGTCTGGACTGGAGGCCTTGCCTTTATTAAATGATTTAAGCTGCTATGAAACACCGAACATATCTACTTCTATGTTTTTCATCTTGGCTGTTGTTCTTTATTGGAATTCAGGAATATTTACTTAGACCTCTTTGGAGAAAGAGTTTCTGAAAACCGTGTTTAATAACACTGCTTTAATGCCACTGTCATCAGTGACTTCACCGTTGTTATCGCGCAGTGAAGGTGTCGATTGTGACTTGCCACTGCTGTGCTTTATGTGTGACTAGGATCTCTTTGGGTTTTCTGCCAGATTTCGAGACAGAGTTCCGTTATGGAAGTTATCAAAAGCATCTCGCACTGAAGTACGCTCTATATTTCGAACTTCTGCAAAACTTTGCTAGTCTTGCAAATTTTGCGTTCTTTTAAATTTGGCATGCTTTATTCGCTGCATCTGCAACAGTGATCTGACCATTACTTATTAACTTATATGGTATATATCTCTCAATTTCTGTCGATACTATCTCTTTGAATTCATTCCGCAACTTTTCTACTCTTTCATGATGAAATCGGAATGAGTGAAGACTGTTTCTTACAACGGCGTTAACAGCATATTTATCATATTCTTTAAGTAGATATACTTTGCGTTTCTTTTTGACGTTTGTAGGTGTTACGGCTTTCAGCCTAGTAGCAACTGCCCTGTGGTCGCTAATCCCTGTATTCGTCACGATACTTACTATTCTTGGTACCTTTTTGTTTTGCTCGTGCATCGTACTTACTTCCACGATGTCGGAAAATCACGAATCTGGGAGTTTACACTGTCTGCGAAAAAGAATGCAGACACTCCCACGTACTGCGGAATTGTCAACCAGACGTCACGAGAGGCGGACCCTTGTGTAAAAGCAGTAGTCCATTTAGGATAATAACCGTGCTTAGGGAGTTAAAAAGAATGGGACATAAAGGTTGAGCAGCTCCACATAAGTAACACATTTCTGTAGTCATTGCTAACCGCGGGTGAGGTGATGTAAAGAGCGACTCTACTGGACATTAAAGGACTCGAAACGAGTGATTGTGAGCCCTGAATTACGTATACCACGTCGTATTCTTATGGAATGCTTTTGGTTTGATGTTTGCCTAGCAATTTGTGCTTGGTCCCGCTATTGCGCTTAAGAGAACGTTAAGTGCGAAAGGATATGAATATATTTTACAGTATTGTGTACTGTGTTCAGCAGAGGAACGAGTTGGACACGGTGGTTGATTGTCTCAGCGTGGTAATGCACACTACCATTAACCAAGTTCTGTGAGGTTAGTTAGAGGTTGAGTTAGAACATCAGTAAAATCTTTGGTTCGCAACTTCAGGAGAATGGACTGCCACATCTCCACAGACATTCAATCACTTCATTGCAAATATTCCCAGCGAATTTCAAGCCATTGTAAAGGCGAAGCATGGACCCATTCCACACTAATGACCACTAGTAGCTGTCCTGATTCATTTTGTGATATCGTTTATAGACAATACATCGATTTAAATTATTTTGCTCTTAGAAATCTGAACCCCTTCCTGAAGGTAATAAGTATTGCATTCCTTGACAAGCACTCGCATGTTCTTAAATTCTACATCTTGGCTGCAGACCTTCTGATGTTCTGCTACTACAAATTTAATAATCTGTTTCAAATGAGTGTGACTTTCCTACTCTTTAACACGTATCTTCCTTTCCTCCCAATTTCGACTGTATACTCTTCGCCACAGCAACACATGACTTCAGAGACTGACACACTGATGAGCTGCGCCGGTTTTGCGTCGAAGAAAGGCTTTGACTTTGTTCTGACTGAATAATTTGCTGTTTATACCATCTTTCGAAGGAGTTCTGCATATGCTGACAGATGGTTCGTAGCCAATTAACATTTGTTGAAACTAATATCAAATAAACAGGGCTATTCCTGTACACTGACTATCCTAGCATTGATAAAGTTATCTCCTAAGCCATTCACGGCTTGTGTTCGTGCCATTTATTGTTTGTTATCTTCTGTTACTGTACTGCCACCTCGTTTTCGTATTCCATTTACTGGCGTCACTAACTTCCTGCCTTATTTGCCCGTAAGCGGCAGCAGCTGTGGTCATCGATAAGCGCACTGTCGTACCATCACTCAAGAGACCAATAGTATTTCCGGGTCGTCGTGTGTTTGACTAGTCAGTCGGAGACGGACCAGCGGTGCAGTCGTGACGCAGCAGCAGAGAGTTGGGGACGGAGCGGCGGTGAGGCGCCGATAGCCACTGGGCCCCGACTACTGGCAACACACGTGAATTGTGCGAATGAGGGAGATTGGAGTGGGACGAGCTTTGGTTGGTCGTTCGGTAGGTCGTCCCATCGGCCGAAGTACATTTGGTCCTTTCACCATTTCCGGCCCTGCAGTTGGTCTGTTGGCGTGGAGTAGCAGGGAAATTTTCACGACGCGTAGTTAGGCTGGGGCTGCTGGCGGTCCGTGCGCTGTCGGAGTGTGTGGTGCTGTTCAAATTGCTAGGAGGTCCGTGTCTCACCGATCCTGGACACGGAAGATAAGTTTTGACTTAATCTACCAGCAAGTCACAACTGTTTACATTATGTCGTTTGGATTTCGTTGTCGGCTGTTGGGACATTCCCGCGAGCAACAGCATGTGTTTACAAGTTGGCAAATCTTAGCCACCCTCCGGTGGAGTTTAACTGCACTTGGTTATTTTGAATTGAAGTGCACCAGCGGAATCTTCTGCCTTATGGCCGTTAATGTTCCGGTTACCTGCACTGGCCGTTGACGTAAATACAGGCAGTGCATATTCCTCATCGTGTTGTCGCCGTCCAGCACTGTGTGTGATTTGACAGCTCAATGTATAATTGGTTGTGGGCGTCAATACTTACTACGTTGTTCCATTGGACTCCCTGTTGTGTGCTGGTCAGTGGAGCTGACGTTATCTTGTCGGTGGGTCCATTTACTGTCTGTTTGTCGGTTGGGTTGTTGGAGGATGGAGAATGGTTGGGCTGACTGCCTGTCTCACCTAAGCGAGCGTTAGTGTGTGATTTCCAGGCCGACCCTCGGAAACTTCTGAGCGGCGTTGGGTGTACTGACTTTTCTTATTTGTTCTTGTTGTTTGTATTTGTATGGCTTCTGGCCGATTTTGAAGTTGAGGTTGTTTTGCCCTTAAGGCGTAAGATTGTTTGGGCTTTCAGCCTAATTTAAAGAACTGTTGTAAGTAATTTATTTTGGTTTGCGTCTTAAGAGATGGGACTTCCGCGATATTTTTCAAAATGAAGTTGTTTTGCTCCTACGGTGTGAGATCGTTTTGGCCTTCAACCTAATTGAAAGAACTGATGTAATATAAGGCATTCTGCCTTTTAAATTTCTGGTTTTGGTTTGAGTCTTGGCTTTAGCCGTTTTTAAATTAAAGTGGTCTTCCCCTTAAGGTATGAGATTTTATGGCGCATTCAGCTGGTAACCAAGTTCCAAAAATTAGTGCTGTGTTTCCTTTTTTTTTTAATTTTCTTCTCTCTTGTAATGTTTCGTCAAATAAAGTTTTATGTTCGAGTGTAACTGACAGCCGCTTATTTTCGACCCTTTCCACAATTTAAACTACCTGTCCTGCATATTTAGCAGGGCGTCTCATCCCCCTTTCCCTTCTCTTGCCACGGCGATAAGAAGTCAGCATCTGGGAAGAATAAGGTACACCTCTTGATATTAGGTTATAAACTACTGGACTTTTAGAGTTCCGTTGACAGATTCCGAACAAGTGGCTGACTGGAATGTTTGCTTTGATTCCTAACTTCATCACGTCGACGCCTCGTTGAGTACGCCGTTCGTGCCTCTCGCTTCGAGACGATAAACGCTACCGGCTCCCGACCAAAACATTTACAGACAGTGCCTGAATCGATAGGCGGCCCGGTCGGAAGATGCGGGCGGCTCCGCTGTCGACGACCGAAATGGAGAGCTGACGGGCAAACAACCGACCGGCAAGCATCTGTAAACTGCAAAAGTCGCTCTCTCCTGGGATCTCGGCAGTTAGCATTGGCAGCAGATCCATCATTTTCCTACGCGTACCCCACTCTCATACGTCTGACATGTCTGAAGAGGCTGGTCGGAGGGAAACACTTCCTCCATCACGTTGCTCTAAACAAGAGTTTCGCGCCATTTTGTTGACATACGACTGGTTGACTCGAGCAGTTCACGGTCACATCTCTGCAAAATTTATTTTATTTCTTCATCTCAGTCTTTTCCAGTTTCACTGTATTAAGCTCCATATCTACTATAGAGTTTGGCACCATGAGAAAGTGACACGGCTATAAGCTATTTTTTCCTAAATTTTCCGCCATTGAATGACCAGTTATTAATGCACTTCTTCTGTAATGATGTCATTTTCACAAATGTGTCACAAAAATCAATTGGCATGTCGTCTACTGATTTACAATAGACTTCACTAAATCGAACGAACTGTGAAGAGAGACGGTCCGAATTATTGAAACCCTCAACTACAGAATAGTTATCTGCATTAGGTACCTGGAGCTGTTACTAGGAACATACCATACAGTATATCCAGTGGCTGCATACCAAACTAGATGAACCGTAACGTTATCTTTCATTCTGTACAATGCATTTGATTTAGAAGCAACTACAGTAATGATAATGAAATTGAGCATCTGTTAGCTACAGTATACATTCGAAGGTTACTTTAAACTATTCTGATATATGTACACTACTATAAAATGGTGAGTACTTTACCAGTTATTTGTTGCTGTCATCTGAATCTACAACGATATGGTGTACAGCAGCCAAAGCGGCACTACTATTTGATGTTGATAACATGACAATCCAGGGTATAACAAGAATAAGTGCGCATATTTATGTTGGTGCCCGAAGACAGTTACTAAATAACATTGCATCATTATTTACGTCACTTCCACCCTAACCTAAAATGGTTCAAATGGCTCTGAACACTATGGGACTCAACTGCTGTGGTCATTAGTCCCCTAGAACGTAGAACTACTTAAAGCTAACTAACCCAAGGACATCACACACATCCATGCCCGAGGCAGGATTCGAACCTGCGACCGTAGCAGTCGCACGGTTCCGGACTGCGCGCCTAGAACCGCGAGACCACCGCGGCCGGCCCACCCTAATCTATTGATAATAGTAAATTTTTAGGTTTGTTAGTATCTCCAAGTACATGTAGCAAGAGGAAGCCATTAATGCTAGCAAGTGTCACCACACTTTATTCATTACGGGTGAACTTTGAAGCTAATGGTAAGGAAAATGATGTGGTCATCATTTTAGATTCAAAGAGCTTCACTTGTACTCTAAAGCACCATTTCACTTGGTGATAAAACACCGGTCAAAAGTTTCACCAGTACCGAATCACTGAAATACAAGTTTTTCTTCAGCTTGCTAATGCGCTGTGAGACTTTGCTGGCTTGGTGTGTCGGGAACGGGATGCCATTCATATTGGTGCGTTAGTCCAATGCGCCAGGAGCGCAGATGTCGTGTCACGCGACTAAGCGGACAGGGAGCTTAAGTAAGCGTATGAATCAGTCTCGCAGGTCCCAAATATCAGCCATGCGTAACTGTAAAGAATATATTTCGATTCCGGGAGAGCCGCCCCCCTCCCGCCCCGGCATATGAATCAACTGTCTTTCGGACAACATGTTACTGACAGAAGCAGCAGCCACAAATCGCCTATAACAGCACAATGAGAGGCCACAATGCAGCAAGTCGCTCTTCAATTAAAGGCAGGATGACAACATCCCATGAGGACGTAGATCCTGCTCTTCACTTAGAGCCATCGACTCTCTCTCCCTTCAGTATCCGTTGCTTACTAGAAACGCAATCTGTATTGGAATCACGAGCCCTAAATTACGGCGATACTCGTTTGCAGCAGGTTGCGAACACACCGATAACATCACAAGACTTTAGAATTTTTGCCAATATGCTCTGTTTCGGCCGAGGTATTCTCGTGTGGAAGACGATGAAATTACGCCCTCGGGTGGCTGCCCTCACCTAAAAGCACCGGTAACTTATTGTCAAATCATGTGTTTTGGTTGTTAGGCTGACAGCATCCGGCAGTCTATAATACCAGCACGCCACTTCGTTCCCGAGTCGATAAAATTATTTGAAGACCACGTTGTTGTTATTAGAGAAGAATAGCCTTTTTCATTCACTCCATTTCATATTAACCATAACAATAGAAATAAACTTTACGTTGTACAAGAAATGTCTAAACATTCACCTAAAACATTCACTTACAAGCCAGATTATCTAAATGGCAGGCTATACCGGCAGAAAAGCACTTCCCCTTAGATAAAAAGTCTGCAATGGGAAATGTTTTCAGTACAGTCAGTCACTATTATAGCTGCTTAATTGTTCGACTATCGAAACCGCGATTTGAATATCACAATTCTTTACAAACTATGTTACTATTGAAGATGGTATACCAATGTCTTGGTGTAACCTGTGATTAGCTTGCCTAAATGCTTGTGGTACAACGCGTCGTTCCAGTAGCATCGTGACTTCACATTTTTCGTAAACTTTAACACTTCTCAGATACGGAAGTCACACTAGTGGTGTTTACCTCCTGCCGCCAGTTTCTGGGAAAGGATAAAATTTTCTCTTCCGCTTTCGCAATAGCTTCCGAAAATCGTTACTAAACCGTAACGAATCTTTCATTCTTCAGCGCGGTATGCGACCATTAGGAACTTACTGGCACATTGAAGCAGTGTGTTGTACTGCCCGTTGGCAGGTAAATGCTCCACCCATTGAGCTATTCAGGGACGACTTGTGACACATCCTCACAATATCACTTCCGTCAATACATCGCCCCTAGCTTCTAAACTACGTAGAAGTTATCCTACACACCTATGGAAAAATAGTTAGACATAGGGTAAAGGAATAGTTTCCAGAATTAATTTTCACTAAGCAGCAGTGTGTGCTGTGAATTTCGATTTTCTACAAAATCAAAAGCTCATTCTGGACGGGGAATCGAGTCTAGAACCTTTTCCTTCAGATAACAAACTGAATCATCCATGTTTCTTAACATCCCTTAGTATGCAGCGTTCACACCGATTTCTCTATCCTAACTGACATTTAGTATTACGCATATTTTAAAACGACTCTAAAAGCAGGAGTTCGTGAAATGTGGCAATCAATTTTGCATATCTTTCTCATTTAAACTGCGATTGATTTTGTAATTAGAGGATGATATCGATGGAGATCGCATTGAGGAAGTTCTTACCGAATATCTTGGACCACAGTGACGGTTAGTACGGCGCTCTATATAGTTTCACCTCCCTTCTTCAACATGGTAATGGACTCACTTTGCTGAGTGGTTTTTGGTTGTGTGAGAAGAGACAGTCCGTTGGATCTGAGATGGGGCCAAAATAAAACGCCACAGTCGACGGCGTTTTGCTGGGAACGGGTATCAGAGCCAAAGATTGACTTCACAGAACTGATGCTGTCGAAGCGCCCCAGGAGTAATTTTAAATTCAGTTTAATTCATTGTTATGAATTTTTGATCTGTTATCTGGAAACTTTAAACATGTCGTACCGATTCATTAGTCATGGTGATATACAATGTTTTACGTTATGTATATGATAGCAAACCATGTTTACAGCAACCATTAGTAATATTAACGTAGAAATAAAGCAGTACATATGAAAAATAAAAATCAGTAAAAAAAATAACAACGTCGGAAGAACTCGATGTTTTCCGACTAACTACAATCATACCTACCTCGAAACCAGTTGTTGCTACATTATACTACCTCACACTCTAGTACGTGCGTGTCTCGGCTGTCCTGGAGTCTACGCGTACCCTTGTGGGTGGCCATAGAATTTTTTCTTTTCTTTTTTTTTTACTTTTTTCTTACGTAGTGCCTCTCTTAATTAAATTTATTTGTGCATATCCATAATTGAGAAAACACTTCTTGTGATCGTGATGTTGAGAGAGTCCACTTCAACTTATAGACTGAAAATCAAGCAGTTGCCTTTTAGATGCCCGACATGCTAGCACAGTGACTTGAGCCCAAAAGTTTTCGTCACTTACAATTCTTTGCATACCACAGTACAATTGTCTGCAGTCTCTCTCTCTCCCTCCCTGAAAAGGAGGGCACCTAAGAAAGACATGGTAAGGGGAACCTTACTCTCCACATTCTTAGACTCCTGCATTACTACAATCCACTCGATGGAGATGTTTTAGATCTGGACTGTGATCTGTTAATAGGTGCACCATACCTCGACTAGGGAGAATGTCGCGGAGTCTGAGCCTGGTACTGATGCTTGGGAATACGTTGTAAACAACCCTTGCACTGCTCCTAGCCGGTCGGTGTGGCCATGCGTTTCTAGGCGCTTCAGTCTGGAACCACGTGACCGCTACGGTCGCACGTTCGAATCCTGCCTCGGGCATGGATGTGTGTGATGTCCTTAGGTTAATTAGGTTTAATTAGTTCTACGTTCTAGGCGACTGATGACTTCAGAAGTTAAGTCGCATAGTGCTCAAAGCCATTTGAGCAGTGTTCCTAGTGTTCCCAGTCAGACTGCCATTCAGCTAACATCCAGGGGGTAGCAAACCTGTGCCCAGCATACAACCTCGCCCAGCCTAGTGTCTTCCCGGGGATGCAGAGGCACCACGAGCCGCAGGCTCGGACCGCCATTGCAGATATCCTTCAGCCGCTTCAGGATACAAGGGCTGCAGAACATAATGTGCAATCCACGTGAGCTGTCATCCCCCATTTCAGAGGCTCTCTGACGCTCATTAGTGCCGTAGTGGAGAAAACGTGAGACTGATGTATTAGAGCGTGACGTCAAGAGCACTGATATGGAGCGGACTTGAGGAGAGGTTTGCTATATGGCATCTGATCGCGATGCACCGTTTTGGCAGGATTCTCTGTGCTGGAGGGAAACTTCGTTGTTGGGCTGCAGTGGTTTATATTTTCGCTATTAACGATAGACACTGTTTTGAGATAAATGGAAAGCAGGACGTAAGAGAGAGCTAAAAATACAGCGCTCGGGTTTGTGACGCAGTAGAGGCGGCAGCGACTCCACGTCGGGACGTGTTGTTGACAACAGGGACTTTCGACTTAGGAGACGTCAAGGAATGAGGTTGCAGCTGTAGCAAAACATCCTCGTCTTCTCGAGAGAGCCTGCACTCTAGCTGTGTTCATCACAGCACACGGCATTTAAATTACGGTGAGCATTCATAGCAGCATTTCTGAGCTCGGTCACTCATATTCAGCACTGGTAGAATTATTTACGATCGCCTGTCTGAAATTCAGCGTACGAGTATTGAAGGAATAAAGCTATCATTCGGAAACGAAGTTTTCAGTCAATGTTTTGCATCAGGTAACGACTTTGGAAAATTAGTTTCAAACTGTCATTTTTTAGTTATCAGGATGTAACTGCTCCCGGAATCGAGTAACACTATACTATCCATGTAATCACTAATACGAATTTTCGTACAGATAATGTTAGTAAACTGTTTGACTGCTTCCCTTTCATGGGTTGTGATCATGTATGTTTTCATGAATAAATTACAGTGCTTAAACTAAAGGTTGTTTTTGTCAGACAATTTCCTGTCACGTTGAATAACTTTGTGAATTCCTCACTTTAAGGTGTATAGGGCATAAAAATCGCGTTATCAGCTAGAAATGGTTCAAATGGCTCTGAGAACTATGGGACTTAACACCTGAGGTCATTAGTCCCCTAGAATTTAGAACTAGTTAAACTTAACTAACCTATGGACATCACACACATGCATGCCCGAGTCAGGATTCGAACCTGCCACCGTAGAGATCGCGCGGTTCCAGACTGAAGCGCCTAGAACCATTAGGCCACAACGTCCGGCTATCCGTTAGAAGTTGTGTTCGTTAAACTCATAACATAAGTCTCAAAACGGTGACCCGCCCACAATGATTAGGGAGATTTTACACGAAGAGGGAATATCACACTGAACTGTAGGAAAATTGACTGCTGCGTCATGCTTAGAGTTGTCTTACAGAATTTTAGAAGAATCTCAGCTAATCAGCAAAATAATGTCTTCTATCTTCCTTCAGCATGCCGATTTAACGTGTCAGTTCTTACTCGTACCACTTCTTAGTATCATCTGCTGTCCGCATCTCGTGGTCTTGCGGTAGCGTTCTCGCTTCCCGCGCACGGGGTCCCGGGTTCGATTTCCGGCGGGGCCGGCGATTTTCTCTGCCTCTTAATGACTGGGTGTTGTGTGTTATTCATCTTCATTGACTTGCAAGTCGCCAAAGTGACGTTAACAAACTTGGAATATGGCGGCCGAACATCCCCTCAAATGGCCTCCCGGCTAACAATGCCATACGCTCATTATTATTATCGTCTGCTTGAACTTAAACGTTGTGAAAGGTTCCATAAACTGAGCACCATTCAGTAAGGAGTTTCATTTGTGGTTTTGGTACATTAACTACCATTTGTTCACAGGGACAATTGTGTGTGTGCATATGAATGCGTAAGCTCAGCAGAAGTCTTGGCCAAGCTCCGCTGCCGCCTGGGCTGGTGCTGTGAAAGACACATTTGTGTCCCAGATGAGCCGGACCCGCTGCTTAACGGATCGTCGTTTTACAGCGGCGCAGGCCCGCAGCATCGCGACGGTGTTTCGCCGTTTAAGCGAGCACCCCGCCGCCGCCGCCGCCGCCGCCCCCGCCACACTGTCGCTATAAAGCGCACGGGTCTGCGCCAATTGGCGCGCCGCCCCTGAGCCGGGGCCGTTCCGCTGCCCGCAGCGCCCCTAACGACCGTTTTATGGGCGCCATCTACGCCGTGCGTCGCGCGACATGTCCACGGCCGGCAGCCTGTCTCTGGGAGCCCGCCTGCTAGGGGCGTCTGGTTTTTCTACGGTTGTTGCCTCCGGTAACAGAACGGCACGTCAAATAACGCTTAATTCACCACCCCTCTTAGCACCAACGGGGAAACGTTTCACCACTGCAATCGCAATATTGACCGTGTTGCATTGCTGTCAAAGGTGTTGAACGAAGCTAAAACCTCTTTGGTTTCGGTATCACGCATTCCTCCCAGAATCTTCGTATCCGAAGTTTCTGCCTTCTAGCAGGAGTCTGTTTCTTGGAATCGGCTGTTCACTGTTCTGGACAACGCTTGCTTTTTATTCTTCTTAGGTATGATTTCGGGCCACTAGCCCCATACGTACAGGGGGAGGGGGGGGGGTGATGGACGAGGGAGAACCTCTCAGCTCCATAAACATTCATTCCGCTCTTCAATCAATTGTAATTAAAGTACATGAGAATTGTGTAAAACAATTCAAAGAAGATAGACACATTTATCTTCGCTCCAAAATAGCACTTTTCAAAATTGGACCCTTAAAGTTCTTTGTTCCTTTACCATTCCATACACAAAGATTCCAAAACAAGATCTTTAATGTTTTCAGAGGTGTGTATAAACGCGTGAGATTTGAACATTCCACTTTCACTTCATCCACTAGTTCCTGAACGTTATTTTTCTGTCATTTTTACTTTATCTGAATTAAGTATTTAAAATCTTCGAAGTCAACATAGCAATTTTTTATTTTGGTTGCTAATTGCAGCATCACGCGAGTCATCTTCACATCACAAAGACATTATTGATTATTGTAACTGCTATAACGATTAAGAGCCTCGTTAAAATCGTTCTTGTCGGCCGGAGTGGCCGAGCGGTTCTAGGCGCTACAGACTGGAACCGTTCGACCGCTACGGTCGCAGGTTCGAATCCTGCCTCGGGCATGGATGTGTGTGATGTCCTTAGGTTAGTTGGGTTTAAGTAGTTATAAGTTCTAGCGGACTTATGACCTCAGAAGTTGAGTCTCATAGTGCTCAGAGCCAAAATCGTTCTTAAACATGGCAGCATCTGAACAGAAAGTCATGATAAAATAGCTTCACATCGTTCATTAACAACGAATAGAACGAAAATCAGAGAACACATATGTTACGCCGTTGAAACTTATTAACGGATACATTTTAATGACTATTTGTTTCATCTCATGAGAGAATCGTCATCATCTCTGTTAGGAGATAATACCAATATTGATTAAATCACGTCGGTTACCAAGTATTAACGGCATAAAGCCTTTGTTTTGAAACCTTCCTTCAGTTTGATTACTTATGAGCGATGTGAAGCTCTTTTGCCTATACGTTCCTTATAGATGTTGTAATTTTCAAAAACACATTTTACCGATGTGTTGACCCGTTACGGCTATTACTCTAATCAAGAATGCTTTTATGGTCTGAAAATGGCTCGAGTGTAGCTGACACTAGTAATCAAAATAAAAACATGCGATGCTGAATTCAAAGATTTCCAATGCTTAAGATAAAAAATACGACAGATCAGTTGTCCCCAACGTTGGCAATGTCAACAAAATATGTCATGGAAGTTTATTTTCGCAAGTATTTCTTGTACTTCCGTGTTGCAGAACGCCACAGTAAATTTCTCATGCATTTTCAGCGTTGTTCAGTCATTGATATGGTCTCCTAGAACTGTGTTGTGACTGGGTGGGCAAACTACTTACTATACAGGTTCTGGTGCGCTTTCTGAGGTCCTTTTTTTGTAATAGTAAAGCTCGCAGTATCGTGTAAAACGAAAAAGACACGCTTTCATGGGAACAGACAGTAATTTTCAGGAGAAAAGTTTTTCTATGAAGAAAGTGCCAATCGATTTCAGTTTCACGGAATCTACATCAAGTACTGTGAATGTGGTGTTTGTAGAGTTTTAAGTTTTAATGAAGTAAAAAAGTGTGTTGGGGGATTAACTCAAAACTCCACTCCAAAATTTGGAAAATATATCCAAATACTGGCTTTGCGCTTTTCTGTAAGAAGAATAGTATATCTAGGAACTGGTGATGCTGCGATTACTTTTAAATGATATTGTGGATGAGAGATTAATAGTTATAGAGAAACTTAAAATATCTGTAGAACAAAATATGATAAAACGGTTGGAGAATGAAGACATGAGGAAACGTTACCTTTAAATATGGCAGAAAGTTCCCCTAGAAGACAACAAAATGAGGAAAAATGCTGCATCTACAAAATAAAGCTACGAAGCAAGAAGAAGAGGGAGTACACTATTCACCTGGGCAGTTTTACTTGGTAAAGATTTTCTATTGCATGAGTCATAATTTTTAGACGATTCTTTACTTATGATGGTCAACTGAATACACTAAAATTCCTGCTAAATATTGAAAACAATTTTAAGTTATAAATTTTAATATATGTAAATAAAGTGGTTAAGGAAGTCAGTTAATTATAAGGGGCGTTCAAAAAGAAACGAACCGGAGGCATAATTAAGAAACCAGTTCCTGTATGTTAGAAGTATTGACCCTGGTTCTTGAGACACTTGTCCCACTGCGACACAATGCGGAGAATGGGTGTCTCATAAAATTCACGGGGCTGCGCTGTTAAACAGTTCCGCACGTACAGTTGGATGTCGTCGTCCGAGGTGAATCGTTTGCCCTTTAGAGCCTTTTTAAGCCGACCAAAATTGGCGTAATCACAGAGAGAGCGAGGTCCTGACTGTGTGGAGGGTGACCGAGAACCTCCCATTTGAATTTCTGTAGGAGTGCGGCGACTGCGTTGGCCGTGTTAGGCTTTGCGGTATCGTGGAACAGAATGACCCCACGGGTGAGATTGCCTGGTCGATTTGATTTGATCTATTGTGGAAGGGTGGTCGAGGTTTGCGGATAGCGCAGGCCATTCACTGTTGTCCCGTGCTACAGGAAGTGAATCAGAAGGGGGCCATCTTGATCAGAGAAGAACGTCAGCACAATCTTTCCTCCAATCGTGTGGACTATGACGTCCAGCTGTACGTGCGCAACTGGTTAAAATCGCAGCCCCTGGAATTTTATGAGACAGCCATTTACGGCCTTGTGTCACAGTGGGACAAGTGTCTCAAAAGCCAGGGTTAATACTTCTAACATCAGGTACAAGTTTCTGTAATTATGCCTCCGGTTCGTTTCTTTTTGAATACCCTGTATATAAAACAATTTCCACAAGGAGACACTTGATGATCCTAGTGCATGTTCTACCTATGTATGATAGCTATAAACCCAATTAGCGTAAATGTAAAATCCGTATTTCATATCGCGTTATGAGGAAAACCACGAAAATCAGCATTCCTGCAAAGCTAAATCTGTCGAATTATTAAAACTTGTTGGAGTATTTATTTTTAAATTCAAGAAGGGCAACAGGGGGCTCTAGGAGAGAAGGGTCAGAGGTTACGTAGGATCTTGGCGTGTGAGTGTTAAGAACGAGAATAAGATTAGGTGGAATGTGAAGAAGGCAGTAGATGGTGGGGGCGTCAGAGTGGAGTGGAATGTGGATGACAGGCTGTGGACTGGAAGAGGAAAGGAGGAGGATAGTATGGAGCTGGAGGTGGGAAGCTCTGATACTAAGTGAGTAGGAATAAATATTGGAATGTATTTCAAGTGCAGCGAAAGGAGTCAGTTGAAGCAGCAGGATATTATATGAGGTGCGTGTAGGTGTAGGGAATGTAGTATGGGTTGGTAAC
The DNA here is from genome assembly GCF_023897955.1 of Schistocerca gregaria. Classification (NCBI taxonomy): domain Eukaryota; kingdom Metazoa; phylum Arthropoda; class Insecta; order Orthoptera; family Acrididae; genus Schistocerca; species Schistocerca gregaria. The sequence continues at coordinate 399,465,260 of NC_064922.1, forward strand.
AGTGTGGCAGCACTCCAGAATTTCTTATCAATAGGGAATCAATGGTGTTCTTTAGTTTAAGAATAATGTAGCGTGTAAGGAGCAGTGGGAATTTGATGAGAATATATATTTACAGGACCGTAAATGGATGCGGAAAGCAAGACAGAGCCCATAATGCTCCAGGATTTGGAAGGAGTGATTCAGCTAGGTGGTAGAGTGGGGCCTACAACCAGGCAACGTTATAGTAATAGAGGATAGGGCGGATCAGTGTGTTGTAGATGTGGAGTATAGTGGTGTGTTCCAACACCCAAAATGGCATGTTAATCGTTTTGTGGCGCATTATAATACTTTCGCAAATTTAAGAAATTACTTCCTGTGGATGTTGTCATAAATGTTCATAACTTGCTATTCAGTGACCTTCCGTGATTCATGGATACGTTCACCGACATATTACCAGACCACGATATTATTGCACTTGTCCTCCAGTGGCCTTTACCAGAAACATGCGGTGACTTTACAGTAAACAAGTACAGTAGTGACTAAAGAAACCCAACTACACTGTGAGTGATTCGAAGACAGCTGGGCACATACTCCCTGGTGAGTCAGTTTGCCCATGTGAAACATCAAGATAAAAGCTCACGATAAGCCGACCCAAGTGACCTTACCCACAGATGTAGTATTATTGTAGTTGCTTAGTATTAACAACCAGAGAGCGGAGTGTGTGTTTCCAATTAAATACACCTATGACGTCATCTTAGAAATGAGGGCAGGCCACAATCCGTCGGCTGCCTACAGCCGTCGACACGATTAAAATTATTTGGGCGTTCAGCATGCTCTGAGTTTTCATTTGCATTGATAATCCTCTTTTCCTAAAACGCATGTTTCAACGTATTTAGCTATGGCTGACTTGCTGGGTTGTTTAAGACACATTTGTAGTTCGTTCTCTTTGAGCCGTTCTTTGGCTACAGTACCTGTCCCCTGTTTATCACTCTTGCCCCTAATTTCATGTACTCGAGCGCTCATTCGTCTAACTTAACATCTTCCCAGAAAGAGATTTCCACTCTGCAGCGGAGTGAGCGCTGATATGAAACTTCCTGGCAGATTAAATCTGTGTACCGTTCCGAGACTCGAACTCGGGACCTTTGCCTTTCGCGGGCAAGTGTTCTACCATCTGAGCTACCCAAGCACGATTCACGCCTCATCCTAGAATATAAATGATGTTTGTTTTATTTACAAAGCTTTAAACGTTTGCAAACTTCTTCACATGAAGTCTGGAGGCATTTCTTTTCAATATTGCGTCGTACATGCGCAGTCTCAAAGAACCACTTTCTTAAAGAACCACGTTCCACCAAATAAGATGCAGATCGCATTTCCGTAGTAATGAATATGACAGAGATAACCATAGAAACAGACAATATAGGAACAAAAACAATTATTATCAAGGGAGACAGAATAACTTCAGACGCAACGGTCCAGTGCGCAGTTACGATTCAGGTAGAAATTCTCCACCACATGACCGACAAACAAGAAACTCTCTAAACTACCGACAAAACGACAGACCTGAATTCGATCAGAACTGGCGAGCTTCAAACAGGGCAGGGCCTTCTCCTCAAGGTGAATTTGTAGAAGTTAGATCTCCTAATCCCAATAAGGGCGCGCGCCAACAAAGAGACAGACAATGACTCGCACCGCAGGCAGCCACGTGCGCCGGCTGGCTCAGAGAAAAATAACATCGACGCTGACCTTGAGAAAAATTCCAGTATTCTTTACCGACGTATACCGCATGATAATTGCGTTCAAGTTCACTCTGAGCACTAGGAAGAATAAAGGATTGTACTACATTTCACATGTAAAACCGTTTATTGAAATATAATCTGCTTATTAACTTTGTCTTTGCCATATAACTTTTCACTTTACATTAGTAGTATGCTTTGTCAGACTAAGAAATTGTTAACATGCAACAATGTTTGAAGTTAAATATCCAGTCAAAAACCAAGAGAACTTATTTAAACAGAAGTTACGTATGCATTGTTATTGTGAACAGAGGACACAGTGTTACTGTGTGTGTACTTTCTTGCTTGATAGTTGCACGATTACTAACGACTATAAGGCTTACATACTTAGAACATGTACTGCTAATGAGATTTTAATGCAACATTTTGGTTTACTTTAAAGACATTCCATATTTCAAGTAGTTTTTGTGACATTAAAGATAACTTAGTATTTGGTTTATTTGACAGCTACACGATTTTATCACGACGCTACTAATGAGTGACAATTTACAATGTTGCTTTTGCGATGTTTCTGTTTTATATCTGCACAGTTTTTCTGAATTTTTCTGGAAAGGAAAACATGTTCTAGTAGTAACTTTTGTGGTATAGCTACAATGAGACAGCCTTTTCCGTATCACAACAATACGTTACAGCACAGTACTTTCTTCATCACAGCAATAAGCGTAATAACTAAGATATTTATAAGCAAAGCATTTTACTTTTGTTTATCATAAGGTAAGTACATTGACTTCTGCAGAACTTAGCTTTCGGAGGACGATAACTACGACACTTCTACAGAATTATCTTACGGCAAGACGCACATTGAGCGCTACAGGACACACATTTGAGTGATTAATTTTGTACTTGAACCATTTATTTTTCACGATTCTTGAATTACAAAGAAAGTTTTCCGTGATACATTTCATTCCATTGCTGTGACCTGTAACACCTGAGGGTATAATTACATTAGCCGGCCGCGTTGGTCTCGCGGTTCTAGGCGCGCAGTCCAGAACCGTGAGATTGCTACGGTCGCAGGTTCGAATACTGCCTCGGGCATGGATGTGTGTGATGTCCTTAGGTTAGTTAGGTTTACTTAGTTCTAAGTTCTAGGGGACTGATGACCACAGCTGTTAAGTCCCATAGTGCTCAGAGCCATTATAATTACATTAATCCTCAGGGGGGTACCCGCTTACTTTGTGTACCATGTGTGTGGCAAGCACAAGGAGGCCTAGCTAATATTGTATTTGCTTATACAACTTTACACATTGGTACCTTATTTCTCTAACACAGAATTACACAGATATGTAATCATTTAACTGAAGGAGACAAATATTTATTTTACTACATCAATGTCAGATGTTTACGTAATTACACGGCTGGATAACTTCACACTTATGAAATTGTATTTTGTCTGTACTTTGTGAAATGTTCATATTTTTTCGGAACCATTGTGATACTATGAGAGCTTTGAATGATGTATTTGGTATGGGATCTTGATTTTTTAAGTACGTTTGAGGCAGATGACACTTTTAACAAGAGCAGATAATTGTTTTTTTAGATTTTGAAATTATTGGATGAAGCTACGACGATTTTGAGAATTTGCTGAGGTTTTATGATGTTATGATGACGATGTGTATTACGCTGTTGCGGTATGTTTATGATCAATAAGCTGATGCTATAAGAGTTATTTGATTATGCTATGCATCTGTTATGATGAAATATTGAAGACGTGTCGACGAATAAGGTAAGGAATAATGAGTAGTGGTTAGGGACTCTGGTTTGTGAAGAAGGTTGTTGGAAACCAAGAATAGTACTTTACGAGTTATGAAATGTATGTAAATGCGTGAATGTATTACAATGCCGACGAAAATTTTTTGGACACTGTTATATTTATAGGATTATGTTTCTACAGATGTGTAACGCAAATTCTTGACCTGTGAAATATTTTTATATGAGACTCTCACTGTAGCGGAAACTGCTGTCGTAAATATTTCGGTAAGAAAGATAAGTGACCACCTTCACGTAATGCGTCGTGGGCACCCAGCTGCGCGACAGACACCTGGAAAAAAGCCATTAGTGTGTGCCTTTCAGACGCACAAGAAAAAAAAAAGAGGCCATTATCCTCGCTATTGACATTCCTTTGTAGAAAGCACCGCAAAAACGACACGCTCATTACTTGGAAAGATACTTATTTACATCTGCACACCTGATAATGACAAGCGGTTTTCTACGAGAGTTGAGAGAATTTGTACTAACTTACGAAATGTCACATGACTATTGAATGATATTTTAATGCTTTGCCTTTCACAGTTGCTTATTTCATTTGATATCTGGTTTCCAGCTGTGTTTTAGCATTGGGTTTATAAAATAAAATTAAATGCGATTGTTAATGTGACCACTTTCTGTCAACAGATCTATAAATAATCATTTTATGATCCACGTTCTTCGAAAAAGGAGCACTTGGAGAGGAAAGAACAATAAGAAGGGATTAATAACAGTTACTGCATACTTAATTTTCTTTTCAACTACTTGGTAATATCTTCTGTAGAATTAGTTTTGTGGTGCACCACTTTAATGACATAGATATTAATATGTGGATAGACATTTCCTTTTTCTGCATTGTTGTCTTTACTGTAATTCTTTCTTCTTGAGCTTCGTCATGTTTAGATATAAGTTATTGTATTTGCTGCTGCTTGCTTTGACAATATCCATTTTTGTCATTGGTGTATGTATTAATTGTTTTGTGCTGCTGCATTGCCTCGTCCCTTAGTTTAGCATCTGAGCTCAGTAGATTTAAGTTAGCTTAAGAGGGGGTAGAATATGTAAGAAACTAAGTATGATGAATTGGAAGAAAAGCATTGAGAAGCTATAAGAAAATGGTTTGGCCAAAAAAGTTGTGTACAGTGGAGAAAAGCTATTTTTGAAAGAGGATGTGAACAAAAAACAGAAAGCATGCATGGATAGGATTTTTTTTTGTGGAAACAAATATTGAAATAAGAGGGACGGTCTATGGAATGAAGTTTTGGGTTGGACTGCAATACCAAATGTTACCCTGAAAACAAACCCTGTCCTTTTCTTTTGTGTGATCCCACTATGTGTTTGTGTACCCTTGTGTATTTGTTTTCTTCCTGTCTCTGTGTACTGTTTCATAGAATTTTTTCTCTTCTAATACTAAGCTACATTCACTATGATGAGGAATACTGTTATCCTAAAATATAATTTGCATTAATAACATGTTATTTACTTCGTAGAGATGTTTACACATTGTTTTTTCTGTTTTGTTCTAATGCTCATGTGTGAAGTTGATGTTCCAAAAGTTATTCTGATCTTTTATGTATGTACTTATGTCATAATTTTTGTAACACTGATGTATTTGTTATTTCGATTCTTTTGTAAAGTCTGTATTACTGCAAATGTTATCTGTACTATTATGTTCTTTAATGATACATTTTGTACCTTTGTTATTGTATTCTCATGTTATAAAATTGTAATTGACACCAGTTCATCAAATTAAGTAACTTGTAAATTACATTTCACTGCACACGTTTCTGTTGGTCATATTATATGGACAATATGTGAGAAGTAGGGACTGATAGTGTTTGCACGTGTGTTAATAATTCAGCAAGGAACTGAATAACAGGATTGCTGGTTCTAAGGATACTTCAAACAAAATCTTTGTGAGTGGACAAGTGGTGGTTTATGGACTTGCTATATTGTCCACAAGACTCTTTGATGGTGATTGTGCACCAGCACAGTCGCAACAGTTGGCTGCTAGCCATCTCTACAAGGACTACAGTGGGTCTACACCTGTCATGACTCACCAATACCATTCTTTCTACGAGGACTGCAGTGGGTCTGCACCTCTGGTGGCCCACCAATAGTAATCTCTACCAGGACTACAGTGGGTCTGCTCTGTGATGACCTACCTACCGATAGTCTTCAACGTCGACTGACTCTGCTGTGGCCCATTACCTGTCTGCATGTCAAGAGTCAGCACCGTCTTTCGTTGGAAGGACAACACTACTTCTTCAAGACTGCTTAGAAATCCACTACTTCCGTGTGTGGCTAGTGCCCAAAACAATTTGTAAAATTTTTTGTGGGGAGCATGGGGGCTATGTAAGTAGGCTGTTTAGGTTTTTTTATTGGTAACGCCGCTGCCACGTAGCGCTCTGTATGAAAATCACTGGCTGTGCCATGTGCAGTCTGTGGCTGGTTTGCATTGTTGTCTGCCATTGTAGTGTTGGGCAGCTGGATGTGAACAGCGCGTAGCGTTGCGCAGTTGGAGGTGAGCCGCAAGCAGTGGTGGATGTGGGGAGAGAGATGGCGGAGTTTTGAAATTTGTAAGACTGGATGTCATGAACTGCTATATATATTATGACTACAAAGGTAAATACATTGTTTGTTCTCTATTAACATCTTTCATTTGCTAACTATTCCTATCAGTAGTTAGTACCTTCCGTAGTTTGAGTCTTTTATTTAGCTGGCAGTAGTGGCACTCGCTGTATTGCAGTAGTTCGAGTAACGAGGTAAGTGATTTGTGAAAGGTATAGGTTAATGTTAGTCAGGGCCATTCTTTCGTAGGGATTTTTAAAAGTCAGATTGCTTTGCGCTAAAAAATATTGTGTCAGTTTAAGCACAGTTTTGTATAATTTTTCTAAGGGGACGTTTCATATGCAGTGATGGAATTTGCAAACTATTTACCTGCTGCTGTGGAAAATGTGTATCATGACTGGGCAGAAGATTCAATCTGAACACGTCTCGTAGAACCTAAACGATCCATAATGCCACTTTCGACACATGTCGACAGAGTTAAACAATTCGCACCCTCCAGCCCACCCTTTCCCCACCCCAAATAAACCAGAACAAAGTCAGATAAAACACGCTTAAAGTATTTTTGTTTTGCTCTTGCGAAAAAAAATTCGTAACTGCCAGATCAGAATCAGACAGTTAAATCTGAAAATAAGAAAGCTTAGGAAAAAATCAAAAACATTCATGATTATTGTAAACTGTAGGCGACAAATTCGTCCCAAGATAATCAACAACAGGATTTTTTTCTTCAGGCACACAATCAGCTGCACATTCCTACCACTCTCCCATCCTCCTCCTCCTCCTCCTCCCCCCCTCCCCCTCCCCCTCCCCCTCCCCTCCCCTCCCCTCCCCCTCCCCCACCACCACCACCATCCCTATTTTCCTTCCCCGTTCTCCACTCTCCTCACTCCAGTTTATAAATTTACGGTTTGATAACGTATAGTTTTACCCATCAATTGTACTACACTATTAATATATTAAAGAGAGTTTTCACATAACTGTATTATTTATAATTTTAGCATAAAATCCTCTTTTGTTTAGCTCATGACATCCTTACCACTCCCACTTCCTGGTTCCAGATATCAGTTTACAGCAGTAACCACAGTTGCAGATCATAGTATTATGAAACGAGATTCTGACACGCAAAATGGGTTGCTGACGGAACAACTTCGGTAATAGCTGCTAATGAGTGTGCACAGGATGCCAATGAGATGCCTGCGATACGGTACTGAATTGTATCTGTCGAAATTGTTTCATTACAGTACATCGTACTACAGCTTTTCCTTTCTATCGATTATAGTGGCAAACGCAATAAAAGATTCTGAGACTGAAAACCAGTTATAGCTGCGCAAAAGGGGAAATGTCATTGGATCTGACGAGAAACCTTTTCAGTTTTATATGGATAATGAGAAAGAAGTATCTGTGCTTCTAACAGCAGATTCTCAGAAGACACTGGAGCAGCAAAGCGTTCGAAGTGATTGGCAACGAGGCCAACGGTTTTCACGAAAGGTGAGGGAGCAGATATTTCCTCTTCTTTCACTTACGCCTTTGCCCCACAGTGTTCGTACGGTCGACGTGTTTACAACGGATTTGGCAACGTTAATTCGAAGGGGTGGCCAGATGACCTTCAGGCCACCATCCCGTACCCACGGGACGGAATCAGTGTACCCCAGCTGTCTGCGTCTTGTGTAAATCTTGTAATAGTGTAAAAGTGTTGCAAATGTCTGTGGGTCGGGTAACTGAGGCGGGACATGGAGACCAGCCTGGTATTCATCTAGTGGAATGTGGAAAACCGACTAAAAACTACATCCAGGCTGGTCAGCAGACTGGTCCTCGTCGTTGATCCGCCGGGTGCATGCTATCCAGGGCCGGCGCGTCTACCCGAGTCCAGGAAGCAACACATTAGCGCTCTTGGCTAACCTCGTGGGCAAGGGAACAGATATGACGATTCATTAAAAAAGTCCGAGATGATATCTCTAAATTGATATAGACCCACAGCTTTACTTTCTATCCACAAGAACTGTTGAAACTGCCACTTAATCCCAAAAATATTCAGAATGAAAAATTAAAGTACGTGTTTCAGATGAAGATCTCTTTAAAAAGATTCTTTATTAGGTTCATAACTTCCCAAACAACTGAATTAAATTAGAGTGGGTACATAATAATTGAATAATTCACAAAGACAATCAGGCCTGCTAATAGCTAGAGAGTAATGAACCATAGGAAGGCCGCACAATGTCACAGGAGAACCAAAATTCTGTTAGTTACAATTACATTGTCAGCATCAAAAGATATTCTACTTTCGCAAATGAAAATAGAAGTAACAGATTTAGAAAGTAGTCTCTGCTGCAAAAGAACTTGCCACTGTACCTACAGATACATATGTCTGACGAAACGTATTTTCCTGGTTAGTAGCAAGAGATTTACCTGACACAGAACCACGCAAAATCTGCACCAAATCTTCACTCTCGATTTACGATGAACAATATGCCCCTTGGAGTAGATGAGTGATGTGATGTAATGTCGTGTGACTATGGCCTCCCGTCAGGTAGACCGTTCGCCGGGTGCAAGTGTCTCGATTTGAAGTCACTTCGGTGAATTGGGAGTCGATGGGGATGAAATGATGATGATTAGGACAACACAACACACAGTCCCAGAGGTGAGAAAATCTCTGACCCAGTCAGAAATCGAACCCGGGCCCCTAGGATTGACATTCTGTCGCACTGGCCACTCAGCTACCGTGGACGGGCACATCAGTCATGCTGCCTCTGTACTATGAAATGCCACAAAGGTTTTGTTTTGTTTTGAGTTGTTTCCCTGAACTAGTTGCTGTTACGTACATATTTTCTTAGCAACTTTCTCTTCACTAACTCGTATGTATTAATGTGTGCGCAGTCTCAATGCCCACGTAAGGCAATTTTTCCTCGAATCCTTATGCACGGACTCCGCAGGGGACAGCCTCTTGCATAGGAAGAATAACAGATTAATAATATGTCGTTACTGTACTAATATTGTCACCGTACGACTTGTGTTGGAGAGTCCGAATGAACTATAGCGTAATCCCCTCCCTCTCCCCCCTCCCCCCCTCCCCAACACTCTACTTCCACCTGATACATTGACAGACGGTGCTATAGAGAAAAACTGTCACCAATTTTTTATACGCTGAAAATTCCTCCAGTATCACCGTTATCGGCGTTACATGAGATACAAGTTGAAGAGAGTAAAATATTTGGTAATATATACTGGAGCCCGTCGATCTCTGCAATGCACAGCCCTCTTCTTGTATTGCCAGCCTTTGAAAGATACTGATCAATTATGCTACACGGTCGAACTGATTAAACAACCTTCTGACAAATACTGCAGCTCTTTTCTTTCTCTCTCTCTCTCTCTCTCTCTCTCTCTCTCTCTTTCTTTCTTTCTTTCTTTCTTTCTTTCTTTCTTTGTCTCTCTCTCACATTGATCAAATGTAATAAGGATCACAATGTGATGGATAACATTTAAGTGCTTTTAAAACGAATATAAATTACACTACAGTTACGTCCTTCCAGTATATTTCCACCGTCATGTGGTTTTTCTACCAGAAATTCTCAAATAATTAAATAATCGTGGAACTGATGAGAATTTAGAACAAATCAAATTAAGAACACATGTTTTTATATTTATTCGTTCAATTCTTAATTTTTGTTCTCCCTTATGTCGATTCAGTTTTCCGAGTGCATCTTTCGTGGATGTGCTTCTGTCTTGCTGACAGTAGTACATCATATTAAAAACAGACACTACCTCTACAGTTGGGAGAACCGTAACTGTCGTGCATTAGCAATCGGTCAAATTGATAATAGCCCTGAAATGAATTAACAGCTGTAGTAAATAACAACTTGCACATCGGATGTTCAGAGCGCAGACTTGTGCTGTAGCAATTTACCCCTTATGCTGAAAGAAAACGCATTTGTGTATCTGTGTGTGCAATGAGCGCAACGGAATCTGTTAGGAGGAAGGAAGATGTTTGTCGCCGTGTCATGGTGATCAGAAGAGCACAAGTTCGAAATGTTCCAAGGATGAGGAAGGAAATCGCACGTGCCTTTTCCAAAGTACCATCCACGAATTTGCCTGGAGCGATTTACGGAATTCTCAGAAAACTTCAATATGGATTGACATGCGCGGATTTTAACCGTCGTTCTCCCCAACGCGAGTCCATTGTGCTAATAACTGCGCCCAGTCTCTTCGAGAAAGTTGAGATTTTGAATATGGGGGATATGGGCTGAAGATTCCAGAGATTAGACAGAGGGTGCATGAAATTTCCAATAAGCCTCTGTAAGAAGTATTTTGTTCTATCCTTTATCAAGCTGGAGCGATACATCAGCCAGTCACGACGTTACCGTACGGTGCACCTCAAAGCAGAAACAAAAAAGAAAGATACATCACTCAGGCGAATTGCTTCGGCGACCGATGGGTGAGTGTGTGATGCTGCAACGCAATTTCACCGCTCAGCTGACAAGGATAATTTTTTTGCGAATTTACCATGTACTCAGTTGGACAACAACAATGTCTCGGAGACAGGCGCGTAAACAATACACGGTGGTCCATTGATCGAGACAGGGCCAAATATCTCACGAAATAAGCGTCAAATAAAAAACTACAAAGAACGAAACTTGTCTAGCGTAAAGAAGGAAACCAGATGGCGCTATGGTTGGCCCGCTAGATGACGCTGCCAAAGGTCAAACGGATATCAACTGAGTTTTTTTAAAATAGGAACCCCCATTTTTCAGTACATATTCGTGTAGTAAGTAAAGAAATGTGAATGTTTTAGTAGGACCACTTTTTTGGCTTTGTGATGCATTGCGCTGTAATAGTCACAAACATATGGCTCACAAATTTCAGACGAACAGTTGGTAACAGGTTGGTTTCTTAAATTAAAATACAGGACGTAGGTAACTGGGAACATTTTATTTCGGTTGTGCCAAAGTGGCACATATACCTTTGTGAACTTATCATTTCTGAGAACACAAGCTGTTACAGCGTGATTACCTGTAAATACCACATTAATGCAATAAATGCTCAAAATGATGTCTGTCAACCTCAATGCATTTGTTAATACGTGTAACGACATTCCTCTGAACAGCGAGTAGCTCGCCTTCCGTAATGTTCGCACATCCATTGACAGTGCGCTGACGGATGTTGTCAGGTGGTGTCGGTGGATCACGATAACAAATATCCTTCAACTTTCCCCACAGAAAGAAATTCCGGGACGTCAGGCGCGGTGAACGTGCGGGCTATGGTAAGGGGCTTCGACAACCAATCCACCTGTCATGAAATATGCTATTCAATACCGCTTCAACCGCACGCGAGCTATGTGCCGTAGATCGTGTTGGAAGTACATCGCCATTCTGTCATGGAGTGAAACATCTTGTAGTAACATCGGTAGAACATTACGTGGGAAATCAGCATACTTCGCACCATTTAGATTGCCATCGATAAAATGGGAGGCAATTATCCCTCCTCCAATAAAGCAGCACCACACATTAACCGGCCAAGGTCACTCATGTTCCACTTGTCGCAGCCATCGTGGATTTTCCGTTGCCCAATAGTGCATATTATGCCGGTTTACGTTACCGCTGTTGGTGAACGACGCTTCGTCGCTAAATAGAACGCGTGCAAAAAAAATCTGTCATCGTCCCGTAATTTCTCTTGTGCCCAGGGGCAGAACTGTACACGACGTTCAAAGTCGTCACCGTGCTATTCCTGGTTTCCCCTTCAAGCTAGACGAGTTTCGTTCTTCGTAGTTTTTTCGTTTGATGGTTATTTCGTCAGATATTTCTCCCGGTCACTATCAATGGACCACCCTGTATACGTAGGTGCTAGCATTTGAAAGAGGAAGTGTTGTTGCTCTCATAGAAGCTGTTGAAGTCCTCTGGTATTTGAATTGGAGCGATGGCACTATTCGACGGTGTTGGCAGGAATGGGTGCACCTTGGCCGAACACAGCGTCAAGAAACAAGCGGTTGACCTCCACACAACGTGAGGACGGAGCAATCGTCAGAGAGCAACTCAGAGCTCCGGAGTCTATTATCGATTCGTGTGCAACTGATGTATCAGTGATCACAAGGACATTAATATAAATAAGGCTCACTGGTAGGGTACTGAGCTCGCTGCACCCGTTACGCCGACTACCATTGTCGTGTGTACACCAACATGACCGTTTGCAGTTGTAACAGGAAACGTTTGAATTGGAGTCTCATTGACTGGAGTAGAACTGTCTTCAGTGATGAATCCCGCTTCGAACTGAGCCAGTGACCAACGAAGATGTGCCTGGGGACGTCCTGGCAGCGGTCGGCTACCAACCTGAGAGTCGCCTGCCAGACGTTGCTAGCCGGCCGATGTGGCCGAGCGGTTCTAGGCGCTATAGTCTGGAACCGCGGAACCGCTAAGTCACAGGTTCGAGTCCTGCCTCGGGCATGGATGTGTTTGATGTCCTTAGGTTAGTTAGGTTTAACTAGTTCTAAGTTGTAGGGGACTGAGGACCTCAGATGTTAAGTCCCGTGGTGCTCAGAGCCATTTGAACCAGACGGCCCGACAACCAGGAGTGACGGTCTGGGGTACCATATCATATCATAGCGGGAACCTTTCGGTTCCTATACGCGGCACCCTTATGGCTAAGAGAAACGTGAACGGTATTCGACGTCCCGTTTGGTTGTGGCAAGCCATCCTGGGCTTACATTTGAGCAAGATAACGTCCACCCGCACTCGGCGAGAGCTTCTACTACTTGTCTTCGTGCTTGCCAAATGCCACATTCGTCAGGAGGATCGCTGGATTTCTTCCCAATAGAGAATGTTTGGAACATTATGCACAGAGATTATCACGATCTAACGCACCAGTTAGACAAACTTTGGTGCGTTCTCCCTCAGGAGGAAATCCAGTAACTCTACCAATCAATTCCAATGAGAATAACTGCCTTTATAATCGACAGAGGTGACCAATGCGTTGTTGACTGCATTCCAGATGTCATTATCAGATACCAAGGGATTTCTATGCTCCATGCACTGAATTTCTGAAGGTTTACTGATCATATTGTGAAAAGTGGCACTCCGTCTCGTCTGAGTGAATATACTTAATTTCTATAAGGGGCTACTAGGGATGGAAGAGATTACTAGGTACATAAAGTTTGGGAAGTTACGCTTGTTCGGAAATGTACCGTTTGGATCACTTCCAAGTCTCCCACACATAAACTTATAGGAGAGCACTGTTATCAATTTGTGTTGTAACTATGAATCACAAACTACTTTCGTTCGGCTACAACATCAGCTGCGAGAAACTACACTCATGCTCATAAATAACGGATAATTGCAGAATGTGGTGCCAAACAACGTGGCACTACACAAAACTGGCGCTAATAGCATAGGTACACAACGAACATACACGCCACAGATCTGTAAGTCCACGGTATTCGTGATAAGTTGAGTAAACGGTCTCGAAACACTTGTGCTACAAAACACCACTGTTTCCTGCGCATGTACCCCGATGAAAATATGGGATATGATCACCATGCACACGCACACAGGCCGCACAACGGGTTGGCATACTCGGGATCAGGTGGTCGACTAGTTTCTGGAGTATAGCCATCATTCTTGCACCAGTGCCTGTCGGAGCTCCTGAAGTGTCCTAGGGGTTTGAAGAAGTGCAGCGATACGTCGACCGAGAGCATCCCAAACGTCCTCGATGGGGGGGTATAGGCCTGGAGAACAGGAAGGCCACCCATTCTTCTGATATCTCCTATTTCAAGGTACTCCTCCACGATGGCAGCTCGGTGGGGCCGTGCGTTATCATACATCAGGAGGAGGATGGGACCCACTGCACCCCTGTAAAGGCGGACGTCTGGTACAAAATGACGTCCCGATACACCTGACCTGTTACAGTTCCTCTGTCAAAGAAATGCTGGGGTGAACGTGCACCAATCATAGTCGAATCACGACCTCCATACATGTCCCTTTCCTGGTTCACGCCAGATGAAAACTCCGCGAGAATCACTGTTCAGACTATATCTGGACTCGTACTGTAGCGCCGGAACACGTTTCCCGTCTGCTGGAATCGTTGCCATAATCTTGAGATCACAGTTTGGGGCACACGGAGGGCCCGTGCTACGACCTGCTGTGATTGACCAGCCTCCTGTCGTCCTAGTATTCTATCCCTCATAAGCTATTTTCAACACACAGTCCGATAACGTCTGCACACTTACTCGCTGCACCGTACTCTGACATGTACCAACACACCTCTGCGTATGTGGACTGCTGCCAGCGCCACCGTGCGACGCCCGCAGGTCAAATGCACCGCATGGTCATACCCCGAGGTGATTTAAACCCGCAAACCGCCCACCAGAGCGTTGTTTCACCATGTATCAGCATTATCCTTAATTTATGAGCATAAGTGTAGTACGTTAGCTACTGGGAAGGTTGAGTGTTGTGCTCCACGGACACGTCGCATACTCGATTTTCAAGAGGACTCCGTTCGTCACATAGAAAATAATCTGAAGGCGAGAACTCAAAACATTGCCGAATAAATGGGCTTAGTAGAGACCATATGTCAGAGGTCATTGTCTCTGCAGTGTGGCTGCCACGAAACGGGAACTCTGAAAGTGATCAGATCTAATTTAGCTTACATGCAAAGGGTACATACCCGTACATGGGTTGCTTACCAGAACTGTTTCTACCAATTCACCTCTACAATCACGAGAAAACTGTAATATGAATTGTAAAACGCCCAGTGTGGAAGCGAAAACACTTACCGATTCAAAAAATACTTCAGATTAATAGCTTAAAGGATTCATCCTGTTTGTTAAAAAACCTACACTCGGGCTCTAGCAGTTTTCACATCTTCTCCATTAAATTAGAAGGAGGATTTAATTGTCTGACCCGTAGCTTATAAAGTACTTGTTTTTGAAATAGACCTTTCACAACTATACTATCAGAACGCAAAAATGAAACATAAGTAAAATTAAAATAAATTTAGTGGTGGATGTCTGTGTCCAAAAGAAAGTTTTAGTATTCCTAAGAAGGTCGATACACGTCGGTCATAAAATTGGCTTATATATTTCGTTTCGTTTGAAACTGCACAGCGGCATTACAATAAGGAATTTTACACGAGTATGTAGTGGACTGATCTGTAATGTAAAGTGTGACACACTCAGTTCCTGATTTGGTTTTTCCACGTGGATATTCAACAACCAAGATCAACGCTTACCGTGTGGTTATAACTAAGGTGAAGCCACTCAAGGGGGTCCAGTGCTAGCTTTAATTGTAGTACGGCAGCGAAATGTGGTAATATGCTAATCCTTTAATGGGAAACCGATTTCAACTCGAAAAAAATTTATTCCAGATGTGGCCACTAGATGCAAACCTAACACTGTACATTGCTTATATGATGGCGTGAATCGACGCTGTCATTGGACGTGACTGAACAGCATGGCTATCGAGAAGAGAGACTGTGCGCTGTTAGCGAAACTGTTTTATAAGAACGGCAGCAATTACTCTGCTGCACTGCAAGAGTATCGCCCACTGAAAGGTCTGTGAAGAGGCCATGTGTCATTAAATGGATTAAAGATGATGCTAATGAATTTCTAAAACACGGGAAAGCTTGGTGTGGCACCTGGAAGGGGAAGGCATCCCGAGACGGTGGAAGTTACTGGCGAGGTTGATCTTCATTTAACTGACGAAGCAGCATGTATCCAGGTTAGTGCAAGTGCTCATGCAGTGTCACGAGCATTTCTCAACCCATGGTGAACAGTAAGGAAAGTTTTGCGGTCTGTTTTACAGTGGAAACCGTACAAGATCGAGATGGTGCAGGAACTGGAAGCTCATCGTTCTGCATTTTCTCTTCATTTACTGGCACGGATAGAAGTTGATGACATGCGGCCGGGCTATATTTTATAGAGTGACGAGGCACGATTTACGCTGCTCGGTGCAGTGAATAAACAGCACTGCCTGTTCGCCGAATTTGGGGTATTGTTCAACCACTTGTCGTATACGAAGATTCTTTGCACTCACCGTACATGAGTGTACGTTGTGGACTCGTAAGCACATTTGTTCTATGTCCGTTCTTCTTTAAAGTGAATACAACGAGAGGGCCTGTCAAATGTACCGTATCGTCTGTACGTTACGGAGACCTGTTTCTACAGCATTTGACACCTGCTTTGAGTGAGCGCAGCTGTGGAAAACAGTGTTTTCACTCAATAGGCGCCAACACCTCATGTCGCTCGCACAATGAAAGATCTGTTTAATGTAACTTTCCCACGAATGTGATATCTCGAGAGATTTTCCATGTGCATAGCAGGCAATATCACCTGATCTGAATAAGTGTGACCTTGGCTTTGGGGATATCTAAAAGAACGCATTTACCAGAGAAAGGTTTGCCAGGGATACGTTCGGTCTCTACCTGATCTGAAAGCCAGTATACAGGAGCATGTCAGATTCCACCTAAACTGCTGTGACCAACTGTTGTTCACGTCGTTTTACGGATGTAAAATCTCGTCGACTTCTTACGCCAAGACGACGGTGGGCTTAATACATTACTGGCCATTCAAATGGCTACACCAAGAAGATGACGTGCTACATACGCGAAGTATCATTAACAGGAAGAAGACACAGTGATACACAAAATATTAGCTTTCAGAGCATTCACACAAGGTTAGCGCCGGTGGCGACACCTACAAAGTGCTGATATGAGGAGAGTTTCCACTCAATTTCTCATACACAAACAGCAGTTGACCAGCGTTGCCTGGTGAAACGTCTTTGTGATGCCTCGTGTAAGGAGGAGAAATGCGTACCATCACGTTTCCGACTTTGAAAAAGGTCGGATTGTAGCCTATCGCGATTGTGATTTATCTTACCGCGACACTGCTGCTCGCGTTGGTCGAGATCCAATGACTGTTAGCAGAATATGGAATCGGTGCGTTAAGGAGGGTAAGACGGACGCCGTGCTGGATCCAAACGGCCTCGTATCACTAGCAGTCGAGACGACAGGCATCCTATCCGCATGGCTGTAACGGATCGTGCAGCCACGCCTCGATCCCTGAGTCAACAGAAGGGGACGTTTGCAAGACAACAACCATCTGCGCAAACAATTCGACGTCGTTTGCAGCAGCATGGACTATCAGCTCGGAGACCAAGGCTGCGGTTGCCCTTGACGCTGAATCACCGACAGGAGCGCCTGCGATGGTGTACTCAACGATGAACCTGGGTGCACGAATGGCAAAACGTCATTTTTTCGGATGAATCCAGGTTCTGTTTACAGCGTCATGATGATCGCATCCGTGTTTGTCGACATCGCGGTGAACGCACATTGGAAGCGTGGCGTATAACCCAGGCGTAATGGTATGGGGTGCCATTGGTGACACGTCTCGGTCACCTCTTGTTAGCACTGACGGCACTTTGAACGGTGGACGTTACATTTCAGATGTGTTACGACCCGTGGCCCTACATTCGATCCCTGCGAAACCCTACATTTCACCAGGATAATGCACGACCGCGTGTTTGCAGGGCCTCTATGCGCCTTTCTGGATACGGAGACTGTTCGACTGCTGCCCTGGCCAGCACGTTCTCCTGATCTCTCTGAAAACGTCTGGTCAATGGTGGCCGAGTAACTGGCTCGTCACATTGCGCCAGTCACTACTCTTGATGAAGTGTGGTATCGTTTTGAAGCTACATGGGCAGCTGTACCTGTAAACGCCATCTATGCTCTGTTTGACTCAATGGCCAGGCGTATCTCGGCCGTTATTCCGGACAGAGGTGGTGGTTGTTCTGGGTACTGATTTCTTAGGATTTATGCACCCAAATTGCGGGAAAACGTAATCACACGTCAGTTATAGTATAATTTGTTTGTCCAATGAATGCCTGTTTATCATCTGCATTTCTTCTTGGTGTAGCAATTTTAATGGCCAGTAGTGTATGTACGTATGACAAACCACTTCCCTCGAAAATATCCCTCTCCTACACTTGCCCTGTGTTACCACAGATGACGTGTCATTGATCTCATTTGTTCTGAGATTGCAGTAAACGCGAGTTGCCCATTTGCTTTCACCACTCCGAGTGGAATTCGTAAATCCTAATTAATGTTCTCCAACCTACAGTCTTCTATAGCTGTTCTCCACAGCGTACAAAACAGCATTTAGGTCGTAAATCTGTTATCTTGACGCTCTAATAAATTGTTGATGAGGAAGAAATATTTTAGAAATAATTAAATTTTCAATTACTTTGTTTGCACGGGATGCCACTCGCCGATTATTAGCAGAACACTAGCAACTGAACAATTACCTTTCAATTTAGAGTCACAAATAATTTCCATTCTTCAATAAAATAATGAACTGCGTATTTCCGTAACTACTATCACATTGTTCCCAATACATGGTCAAGCAACCATACATTGCTAATAAAGTCCTAACTGACACCGATCGCGGCAGACAACATGCATGTCCTCCGAGACTGCAGAACCAGTTATGATCTTACCGCCGAATCACTTCATCCGCTATCAAAGTTAGGTAGGAAGATCGCCTAAATGTTACGTCTGACTTTCCGTTTAGCAGTTGTTTATTATTCTGATACTTAAAATTATTTGTAAAATAATGGAATGATAGTACGCTATTGAGAGATACTTTAATGTGAGATGCAAGTCAATATGCTGTTCAGTTTGTCTAATATTAATAACAGAAGATTATGACTTTGGTGCCGAACTTCCGAACGCAGCAGTTAATCGCGGGGAACGACCACAACTTAGGCGCTCTTTCTCAGTATGATCGTACCGAACAATCCATCTGTCATCGGTAATTCTCCGGCTGGTGTGCCCGAGCCGTTCTAGGCGCTTCAAAAAAATGTTTCAAAAGGCTCTGAGCACTATGGCACTTAACTTCTGAGGTCATCAGTCCCCTAGAAGTAAGAACTACTTAAAACTAACTAACCTAAGGACATCACACACATCCATGCCCGAGGCAGGATTCGAACCTGCGACCGTAGCGGTTGCGCGGTTCCAGACTGCAGCACCTATAATCGCTTGGCCACTCCAGCCGGCTCTAGGCGCTTCAGTCGGGAAAAGCAGGACTGCTACTGGCGGAAGTTCGAATCCTGCCTAGGGTATGGATGTGTGTGCCGTCCTTAGGTTAGTTAGGTTTCAGTAGTTCTTAGTTAAAGGGGACTGATGACTTTAGATATTAAGTCCCATAATGCTCAGAGCCATGTGAACTATTTGAATTCATCAGTACCTCACACCAAATTAAGTTATCTTGCCACTACCGCCTACTCAACTGCTTTAAGAGAGCTTCTTGTAAATGAATATGACGGCTGCAAGGGGAAAAATATTAAAATCTCCAGTGCTCATACTGAACAATTGTACCGGTCGGGGTGGCCGATCGGTTCTAGGCTCTACAGTCTCGAACCGCGGGTCCTCTACGGTCGCAGGTTCGAATCCTGCCTCGGGCATGGATGTGTGTGATGTCCTTAGGTTAGTTAGGTTTAAGTAGTTCTAAGTTCTAGGCGAGTGATGACCTCAGAAGTTAAGTCCCATAGTGCTCAGGGCCATTTCAACCTGAACAATTGTGCAACAATTTGTGTTATTAATAAAATCAACATTATGCCTTTCTCATTTGCGTGACCTTTTATCGCCAGCTGAGCAACGTTGCCGCGCGGTATGAGGCGCCATGTCGCGGATTGCGCGTCCCCTCTCTCCGGATGTTCGAGTCCTCCCTCGGGCATGGGTGTGTCTGTTGTTATTAGCATACGTTATGTTAAGTAAGTTCAAGTAGTGTGTAAGTCTATGGATCGACGACCTCTGCAGTTTGGTCCCTTAGGAATTCATACACATTTGAAAGTTTTTCTCGCCACGTCCCATTCCTAATCTATACATATAGAACCACTGATATATGTGTTTCTTGCATTCACAGCGCCAAATTTGCACATGGTGGCCAAAGTTGGAACTAATTTTATTTCCAGCGTTAATCGGGTCGGTGTTAACGTATTGGAATATTTACGACGTTTCACGATATACGCTAGTTACGGCCCTTACTGGACAAATGTATTAAGCTACACTCTAATGATAGCCACCAGACAAATGTAAGCGCACCAAGCGCAGTATTGTCCGTTGACAGCAAGGTACGGGATGTGCCCTGTGCTGGGAGAAAAGAAAAAAATTAAGAAAGTTTTTACACGTACTAAGCAGTATGAGACCTAGGAGCAGAGCAAGGAAGTGCAAAAAAGTTGCGGATTGGGAGGAATTTGAAGTAGGCGAACAGTGAGGACAGAAAAAAGAAAGGAGTGGAGCACTAGCTCGACAAGAGAGCGGCGGCGCCGGAGGTGCTAACCGGCGGCAGAAATTTGCCGGCGCGGCCGGAGATCCGCCACTTTACACGGCTGCGGCCTGCGAGCCGAGCAGCGGAGGTGCGCCGAGCTCCCCGCGGCGCTGGCAGCGCGGGGAAACCATTTATCATTTCCTCGCCGCCGCGTTATACCTCTGTACCAGCCACTAACTCGGAAATATTTCAGGAGGACAAAATCTCACTGCATTTTTCAGACAACTTGTTGGGGCAGGAATGAGGCCAGCGTGGGGATGTTTGAAGACCAGCCTAAAGTAATAACTTCCGCCGCGGCCGCAGCAGCCCGTACCGGCAGCGGGAACGGGGCCACGGAGAGGCAGGGACGCGAGAAAGGGTAAGGAGGAGGGGAAAAAAATGTATTCCGCAGGCCTTGCCGTGGGCCGAGTATGCCGTGAAATATTGTGCGGGATAAAACACGGCGGCCCAAGTTTGGCCAGATAAGTCAGTGGCTGGGGCTGCTTTACGCGAAGCGGCGGCGGTGGCGGTTGGGGCGGGCGGAGGTGGAGTCCCGCCCCCGCCACTGTGACCTGCCGCGGCGCCAATGCGGCACTTTCCCCTGCAGGTACGAACCAAAGGCGCTAAACAAGCTCCTTGCCAAAGTAGTTCAGTGGTTTGGTTTTAGTGTAGCACCTCAAGTACAAAATATTAGAATTAAATCTGACAATAACAGTTATCATTACCTCATAAAAATTAAAGGAATTTAGAGATATACTGTATATTTTAATATTGTCACGTTACACGAAGTTGAGCATTTATTTAACAACATGGCAGAAACTTTATATTACAACCGACTTGAACAAAGCTTGTAAGAGCAATGCGTTAAAATCCAACAACAAGTGGTTGAATAACAAATATTCCGGTTAGATTCCCGGCTGGGTTGGAGATCTCGTCCGCTCATGGAGTGGGTGTCAGTGTCGTCATTATCATTATCATCATCATCATCATCATCATCATCAGTCGACTCCAGGTAGAGACGCATTTTCACATCGAACAATAGCAAGGGTGCTAAAAAGAGCAGCTCGTTTTGTATTATCACGTAATAGGGGAGAGAGTGTGGCAGATATGATACGCGAGTTGGGATGGAAGTCATTAAAGCAAAGACGTTTTTCGTCGCGGCAAGATCTATTTACGAAACCAACTTTCTCCTCCGAATGCGAAAATATTTTGTTGAGCCCAACCTACATAGGTAGGAATGATCATAAAAATAAAATAAGAGAAATCAGAGCTCGAACAGAAAGGTTTAGGTCTTCGTTTTTTCCGCGCGGTGTTCGGGAGTGGAATGGTAGGGAGATAATATGATTGTGGTTCGATGAACCCTCTGCCAAGCACTTAAATGTGAATTGCAGACTAATTATGTAGATGTAGATCATCATTATTTCATCCTCATTGACGCGCATGTCGCCGAAGCGGTGTCACCTGAAAACACTTGCACGAGGCCATCATGTCTGCCCGCCGAGAGACGCTCGCCACACGGCATTTCATTTCATTTCAACAAATATTCAGTAATAGACTAATGCTCTCTCAATCTACATCCATACTCCGCAAGCCACTGGTGGTGTATCGCGGAGGGTACTTTGAGTACCTCTATCGGTTCTCCCTTCTATTCCAGTCTCGTATTGTTCGTGGAAAGAAAGATTGTCGGTATGCCTCTGTGTGGGCTCTGATCTCTCTGGTTTTATCCTCATGGCCTCTTCACGAGACATACGAAGGGGGCAGCAATACACTGCTTGACTCCTCGGTGAAGGTATGTTCTCGTAACTTCAGCAAAAGCCCGTACCGAGATACTGAGCGTCTCTCCTGCGGAGTCTTCCACTGGAGTTTATCTATCATCTCCGTAACGCTTTCGCGATTACTAAATGATCCTGTAACGAAGCGCGCTGCTCTCCGTTGGATCTTCTCTATCTTTTCTATCAACCATGTCTGGTACGGATCTCATACTGCTGAGCAGTATTCGAGCAGTGGACGGACAAGCGTACTGTAACCTACTTCTTTGTTTTCGGATTGCATTTCCTTAGGATTCTTCCAATGAATCTCTGGCATCTGCTTTACCAACGACCAACTTTATATGATCACTCCATTTTAAATCACTCCTAATGCCTACTCGCAGATAATTTATGGAATTAACTGCTTCTAGTTGCTGACCTGCTATATTGTAGCTAAATGATAAGCGATCTTTCTTTCTGTGTATTTGCAGCACATTACACTTGTCAACATTGTGATTCAGTTGCCATTCCGTGCACCATGCGTCAATTCGCTGCAGATCCTCCTGCATTTCAGTACAATTTTCCATTGTTACAACCTCTCGATACACCACAGCATCATCTGCAAAAAGCCTCAGTGAACTTCCGATGTCATCCACCAGGTCATTTATGTATATTGTGAATAGCAACGGTCCTATGACACTCCCCTGCGGCACACCTGAAATCACTCTTACTTCGGAAGACTTCTCTCCATTGAGAATGACATGCTGCGTTCTGTTATCTAGGAACTCTTCAATCCAATCACACAATTAGTCTGATAGGCCATATGCTCTTACTTTGTTCATTAAACGACTGTGGGGAACTGTATCGAACGCCTTGCGGAAGTCAAGAAACACGGCATCTACCTGTGAACCCGTGTCTATGGCCCTCTGAGTCTCGTGAACGAATAGCTCGAGCTGGGTTTCACACGATCGTCTTTTTCGAAACCCATGCTGATTCCTACAGAGTAGATTTCTAGTCTCCAGTAATTATACTGGAGCATAATACGTGTTCCAAATTCTACAACTGATCCACGTTAGAAATATAGATCTATAGTTTTGCATATCTGTTCTACGTCCCTTCTTGAAAACAGGGATGACCTGTGCGCTTTTCCAATCTTTTGCTACGCTCCGCTCTTCTAGAGAACTACAGTACACCGATGCAAGAAAGGGGGCAAGTTCCTTCGCGTACTCTGTGTAAAATCGAACTGGTTTGCCATCAGGTCCAGCGACCTTCCCTCTTTTCAACGATTTTAATTGTTTTCCTATCCCTCTTTCATCTACACTCCTGGAAATGGAAAAAAGAACACATTGACACCGGTGTGTCAGACCCACCATACTTGCTCCGGACACTGCGAGAGGGTTGTTCAAGCAATGATCACACGCACGGCACAGCGGACACACCAGGAATTGCGGTGTTGGCCGTCGCATGGCGCTAGCTGCGCAGCATTTGTGCACCGCCGCCGTCAGTGTGTCAGTCAGTTTGCCGTGGCATACGGAGCTGCATCGCAGTCTTTAACACTGGTAGCATGCCGCGACAGCGTGGACGTGAACCGTATGTGCAGTTGACGGACTTTGAGCGAGGGCGTATAATGGGCATGCGGGAGGCCGGGTGGACGTACCGCCAAATTGCTCAACACGTGGGGCGTGAGGTCTCCACAGTACATCGATGTTGTCGCCAGTGGTCGGCGGAAGGTGCACGTGCCCGCCGACCTGGGACCGGACCGCAGCGACGCACGGATGCACGCCAAGGCCGTAGGATTCTACGCAGTGCCGTAGGGGACCGCACCGCCACTTCCCAGCAAATTAGGGACACTGTTGCTCCTGGGGTATCGGCGAGGACCATTCGCAACCGTCTCCATGAAGCTGGGCTAAGGTCCCGCACACCGTTAGGCCGTCTTCCGCTCACGCCCCAACATCGTGCAGCCCGCCTCCAGTGGTGTCGTGACAGGCGTGAATGGAGGGACGAATGGAGACGTGTCGTCTTGAGCGATGAGAGTCGCTTCTGCCTTGGTGCCAATGATGGTGGTATGCGTGTTTGGCGCCGTGCAGGTGAGCGCCACAATCAGGACTGCATACGACCGAGGCACACAGGGCCAACACCCGGCATCATGGTGTGGGGAGCGATCTCCTACACTGGCCGTACACCTCTGGTGATCGTCGAGGGGACACTGAATAGTGCACGGTACATCCAAACCGTCATCGAACCCATCGTTCTACCATTCCTAGACCGGCAAGGGAACTTGCTGTTCCAACAGGACAATGCACGTCCGCATGTATCCCGTGCCACCTAACGTGCTCTAGAAGGTGTAAGTCAACTACCCTGGCCAGCTAGATCTCCGGATCTGTCCCCCATTGAGCATGTTTGGGACTGGATGAAGCGTCGTCTCACGCGGTCTGCACGTCCAGCACGAACGCTGGTCCAACTGAGGCTCCACGTGGAAATGGCATGGCAAGCCGTTCCACAGGACTACATCCAGCATCTCTACGGTCGTCTCCATGGGAGAATAGGAGCCTGCATTTCTGCGAAAGGTGGATATACACTGTACTAGTGCCGACATTGTGCATGCTCTGTTGCCTGTGTCTATGTGCCTGTGGTTCTGTCAGTGTGATCATGTGATGTATCTGACCCCAGGAATGTGTCAATAAAGTTTCCCCTTCCTGGGACAATGAATTCACGGTGTTCTTATTTCAATTTCCAGGGGTGTATTACGATATCTACCATTTTGTTATCTGTACGACAATCTAGAGAAGAAACTACAGTGCAGTCTTCCTCTGTGAAAGACCTTTGGAAAAAGACATTTAGTATTTCGGCCTGAAATCTTTTTCATTACCATTTTGGTCGCAGAGTTTCTGGACATTTTGTTTTGATCCACCTACCGGTTTGACATAAGGCCAAAATTTCTTAGGACTCAATCAAGGTGAAATGGAAGGTGAATTATAATTAATTGAAATCTGCAACTGGTAAAATGCCCCATAGATACTAACCATAAGAGTAAAAGCAAATAATATAATAAAACTACATTGGTTCAATACATACAATGATGTCAATTTAAAAACACGTACCAGATACAAAAATTAATTGACTGAATTCGGGTGAGAGCAACAAATGCAATCCTAAAACGTATCAGTGAGGACATGTATATATTGTATTGAGCCGAAAGGTTATTGTTCTCA
The DNA here is from genome assembly GCF_023897955.1 of Schistocerca gregaria. Lineage (NCBI taxonomy): Eukaryota > Metazoa > Arthropoda > Insecta > Orthoptera > Acrididae > Schistocerca > Schistocerca gregaria. Next base: position 399,490,581 of record NC_064922.1, read on the forward strand.
TGCACAAAACGACATGCAGATTACTAATTATATTGCTCCACTCTGGGCGTCAAAATGTTATGAATCCTTCAAAAACTCAGATTGGTAAGATGATTAAAGAATGAAAATAATGCATTTATTTCAGTACGTTGTACACAAAACAACGAAGTTAAAAACCTGAAGGCAGATCTGATTGGATGTGGACTCGAGTCAGTTATTAAGGGGCAGGAAGGGGGCACGAATCATCTACCATTTGCTAAGGTATGACGGTGGTATAGCTATAATCGAAGAAAAATTATGTGATGTGAGAGAACGGTAGCACGGTGTGAGCGAGAGCAACCGAGGACAGGCAGGACGGAGGCACCAGTGCGTCAGTGAGGATCTTGTTGCAACTGTGTTGACGATGATTCCATATCTTGAGCATGGTGGTGATGCAAAGGGCCGGTGCTAGTGCTCGAACGTTTAGGAGACCCAGTCCTCCGCTGTGAAGGATAGAATGAGGGTATCGCATCGTATCTTGAAGACAAGTCCATTACTAACGAAGTAGCCACAGGAAGCCTGGATCCGCTGTGTCATCGCTGGAGTCATTGGTAGGATCTGCGCTATATAAAGTATCTGGGACTCCATGTTGGTGTTAATGTAGGTTGGCTGGGTCACCAATGTGAAGAGTTTGTATAAGGAGTTCATAGTTCATCGCCGTCGTACGGAGAACATCTGTCGAAAATATGATTCACAATCATTGAATGGTATCCATCGTGGAACAACACTTCCCTACCAGTGCTCTCTGCCGATTTCCGTTGCACATGACGTGACCATGTTGCTGTTGCAGCCTGTCGCATTCCCTTACCGCTTGATTCATCTTATCGTCATTCGTGTCTGCTTCTCAGAGCGGGTTAAAAAGACTAGATCATCCGCATAAGCGCGGTATTTAAAATTCTGTCCTCTCACCGCGATCCACAAACGATGCTGTTTGAGTCCACATAGAAACAGCACTGCCACTATAGCATAAAGGATCATTGAGAGAGGATCGTCCTGCCAGACAGAACGTAAGAGGGAGATGTGTCCTGCGACCCTACCATTAATTATCACCATGGAGGAGGCATCAGGGAGAATGCGCATGATCATATAGGCAAAGGTGGCTGGGAAGGCTATACGATCAATCTTGGCAGCCATGAAATAATGGCTCACTTCATCAGACTGGCGATGAAAGTCCATGGAGACCAAGGTACTGTATAAGTGCTATCACAGCTCGAAAGTCGCCAAGGCCTGTGTGGATGTTGTTGTCTTCCCCCCACTCCCCAAGCACCAAACAAATAAAAAGTTATTTGTTCGGATTAAATGGTGCAATATTCGCTTCAGTAGTTTCGCCACGAATCTGATGAAGATCTTGAAATCAAAGTTGGGAGGAGAGGGCTGGGGTGTTGTGATATCGACGTCGTCACATCAAATGTGCCAGTGTGGGTCTGGACCACTGCTGCCAAAACTGCATAATCGTGGTCCACCTCCTGGTAGAATCGGTGATAGTGGTCGACGAATGGACGTGCGATGTTTGCCTGGATTGTCACCTGGCTACTGTCAGGGAGATCCAGAGCGTATACCAATTTTCTTCGCCATTTTCGTCGTTCAGAGACAATGTGGTGCATTAAGGAAGGTTCCTTGCCGATCCTGTTCTGGTATCTCGTTCACACACCTTCGCCACCTTCATGGCGGCTGAGAGCCTTCGCTTTGGTGAGGTAGTTTCCCGCCTGGCGATCGGGAGATGGTGAGAATGCCGCAAGTTCTCCGGGAAGCTTAGAATAGAAATCTGGAATACATCGGTGACAGAGTGACATTTCACCTCTCAGCTATGGAGGCGGGCAAGACAGGGACAATAAAAGACGAAGAATAACCAGTACCATAGCAGCGAAAACACCGACTTGGTCCGTGCTGACAGCTACTGCCATACACCAACGCTGCTGTTGTTGCTCCTGGAACACTGGTATTCTTCGTGTTTTATTGTCCCTTTTAATTCATATCGATAAAACAAAGATCGCACTAGACTAATATGGGACAGCTTTATCGAATGAACACCTAAAATTCCGCCTTAAAAGTCATAATGTATGTAACGAGAAACAAACCGACGCTTTCCGTCGAGTATGTGGGTCGCATGAAAGAGGTGATGAGCTTTATTTGTTTGGACTGACCCCATCTACACAATGAATAAACCAAATTGCAAATATCTGCAGAAAAAACAGCGAAAATCCGCCTGACAACTCTTCGGAGAGAGAGAGAGATATCCGGTATCTAGCAGTTCAGATGCAATAGAACTTTATGGCCGAATTACATTTATTTAATCATGCTGAACTGAGTAAGGAGAACCATCAGTCACATGTCCAGGTACAAGATCCGCTCGATTCTATGGCGTTATTCGTTGATTAATTACTAATATTCCACAAGATAGCCGCTAGTAAGAAACAGTCGAGCCCGTTTGAACACGGCTACTTTTTGGAAGCTTCCTTCACCCACATATAGCGTGTTCCAACACGCTGCAGTTAAAAGGATTCTTCCCAGGTCCTGTGGGTGGCTGTTGGCTCTGTTACAGAGTTGGTATCGTGAACAGTCACCTTTCCCTTTCTTCGTTGACCCAGTTGACGAAACTGTGAGGCCACACCGCTTCTTTCTCGTTCTACGCCTGTGCTACGTGTGAGGAAAATCGTGATGAAGATGAGCGATGATGGGCTGGTAGCACAATAACGGTAAGATTAGAGCGCCCGATCTGGTCTGTATGCTGACACAGATTGGTGCATTTGTTAACATGTGTTGGATACCACAGGATATTATAAATTAATGTGTGCATTCAGTAGCTAATTTCCGGACGTTGATACTGACAACAGCATCGCGAATTTGTTACTTGATTCACTGGCCTTGAAGCCACAGGAACTTGATAGATGATGCCCCCTTCAGTCTAGATCCCGCGGCCCAGCCAGGTCCCATAGAGGGCTTTCTGAATTCTCATCCTGGTTACACTCACCCTTGCTATTCCACCTACTTCAGGTAGTTTCAGTCTTTGTACAAGTATAATCCATTACATTCTAGCAATATTTTCGTTTGAATGGCCCATTTTCAAAAGACGTTAAATCTATTTTTTCCACCAATACCTATTTATATGTTAAAAAAGCTCGAGCTGCACAGCATAGAACATAATTCAAGTTATAGTAGCCGCTATTTCTGTCGTAAAAGTAATTCCGAAGTTTTTCTGAAGTTCCATACTCCATTATGTCCTTGATGGCCGCAGTTCCAGTAGATATTAAGTCCCGACAGCAGCAGGGGGCTTAAAACCGTTGTATTCACTGCATATTTAATGTTTATTTCAGTACACTTGATCTTGTTTAGATGCATTTTAAACATTACATAAATTTATCTTGTGAGGTAATTGAGACTTTATTTTGTTTAGCTTTCTGCATTTTATATTTTTCATATTGCTATATCTGTCAAGTTGGACTTCAGCGCAAATACATATTATTGAGTAACAGCTGTTTGACCGAACTGAAAGCGAGTTGTGTTCAAAAAGCTCTGTCCTGAACCCCAGTGATTATGAAGACCTTATCGGAAACGTTGGGCCTATCTAGAAACTAGGATCACATTTACATGTTCCTCAGCAGAAGACATTCCTTAAAGATACCACGAAACCTCCCTCTCGTGTCACTTCGTGTTCAAGCTTTCAAAAATGATACTAATTAAAAAGGAAGGACTATTACTGCACTATTACTGTTCGAGGGAACAAAACTATAACACTCATGTAGGACGTGCTAAAAATATCTGCAACAAGGATAAATTCTGGATGATAGTAAAACCAGCTGAGATGTGTAAAGATGATATGGTAAAACAAAAAAAAACTGAGATATGTAAGTCCTTTTACAAAACCACTAAGTACCAGGCTGGATGGACATTAAAGAACATTTATTCTACAAAAATATTTTCAAATAGCAGCCTGGAGCTGAACTGGATGAAGAATGTGATGTCGGAGAGCTTCCTGATGAGGCTGAAGAGCAGATCAGAATTTGATATAAACAGTAGTGAACTCATAATGATGTGCGGTTTCAATATAAGGTAGATTAAAATGGTTGAAAAAAATTAATTTGTGGGCATGTACTCTGTTACTGTTCCTAGTTGCCACTAATAATTTTGTAGCAATAAAACGTACTGGGGGCGAGAGAATTTCTTAAAATGTCTTTACTGATTGTCTATCTGCCACCATTGAGATTTGAACCGAAAACAAACCAGACCTCCCTTGCAGTAGCAAACACCTTTCACTACGGTAGCAGACAACCCAGGCAAACGGCCCTCTATTATTACCCCAGACATGAATGAGCCGACAATTTCACAATGAAAATGGCACAATGATCTGCAGTTTCTGTTACACAGAGCTTTCTGGACGCAAAAACATGAATTGTCTACTTTTATGTCACCGCTTATGTGACAATCATTCGGGATCTTTATCGAAATAACAAAAAGCTGTTATTAGCGAGTAAATTTAGTAATATAATTCTGCCCACCCCTGGAAATGAACGGCGACGCAGCTGCCTAACAAATTCTACAATGTTTCGAATTCTCCATTAGACGAACCACAGCCAAAAAACTTTCATTAGCCGAAGTGTTCCTTAAGGTAGCTACCAATGGGAATGCACGCACATCTAAAACGCAGTGGCATTAATAGTGGGATTTGAATTACCACATGTATAGGCAAATGGATTTTATTTGCATTCCTGTAAACGTGATTTGGATCGAAAGTGTAGCTACGATTAATATTCTGCTGTATCGACTGCAAATGGAACATTTCGAATGAAGAGTAGGGGAAGATATTATGCGGCCCTCATCTTCAGTAACTGTGGTAGCTATTTTCGTAGTTAGGATTTCGTCATGTAAATCGGTAAAAATGGAATCCTACTAGTCTCACCTTCTTGACCGTCTATCTGTCTACCCAAACCTTAAAACCCGTCTACCTCGAGTACGGGTGGACATAATAAGCGGAAATGCATCGCACTTCCTGCGGTATACGGTTCCTTGGTGGTGTAAAAAAGTGAGCTATGTCAACGCAGTCTAAATATACGGCCGTTTATGTAAAGAAAATTTACCCGAAAGGTCAAAAAATGGCTCTAAGAACTATGCCACCAAACTACTTAGGTCATCAGTCCCCTAGACCTAGAACTACTTAAACCTACCTAACAAGACACATCCATGCCCGGGGAAGGATTCGAACTGAAGGCGCAAGGAGCCGCGCGGTCCGCAATATGACGCCGTTGAGCGCACGGCTAACCAGAGCCGAGAAGCTGTTAATATTGTCTGGTGTTGCTAAAAATTTACTCACTTCTGGTGAATGATATTCTACGCAGTTCGTTTAATAAAGAATAACTAAAACATATTTGATTTTACGGATGAGGAAGGACGCCTAATTCATTTCCCCTTGTCTTTATTCATGATGTTAGATTCGCAATCTGAGCGTACGTAATATCCACAATCACACTTTAGGTCCGAGTCATAGTCGCAGATATGCGAATATAACTCATTGGCTTATACTGGAAGTATTTAGTTTCCCACGAAGTGGTGGCAGACGATGCTGTGGCGTCTTCGAAGTGCGAGTTTCTCCAGTGCTAGCTATCTCAGCACATCAGCTGAGCGAATTTGCATTGTATGTTGGTAGTACTTCGTCACCTTGCCTGTTATGCCTGTGTAGCAGGCTTTAAAGCTGTGCGGATGAGCATAACGAAAAACCGAGGGGTCTCGTTCGTTTTGTCCACGACTGAACGTGTATATACATGTCGATTTTACATACAAACTTTCGAGGCGTGATTCGAAGACTTTGAAAACTACCTGTGTTAGTACCAATATATTCTTTTAGCTTACCTCTAATCTGTCTTTACACATAATGCTGCGAACAGTCCGTAATGGGCGTAACTGACGCCGCATAGACGCCGAAGTCCGCTGCAGCGTCGCATTCAGGCACCAGGCCGGCTGGGAGTCCGCCCTGGCCTGTTGAGGGGAAAACTCGTCCCAGCGCGCGCGCCACACACGAGGCCGCTGCGAGCGCCGCCACTCTCATTTGCATCAAGTATGCATGCCACAATTTTCATTCCCATTCCGTCAAGACACAGATGGCAGCACGTGGACGGTGCTGCATTTTTCTTTCTCATTTCCGTAACTTCTCTTTATGGCTGCCATTCTCTGCAAGTCCGCTTGCGCTGCCGACATCTGCTGGCAGACGCTGACCGTGCACAAAGTTTCGGCACCTACCGAAAGTATGCGCCGGGTGCTACAGTTCAACCAGTATGTAAACTCCTAACCAGAAGCTACATCTTCCGATATTTCATTTCTAAACTGTTACTAATGGGGCAATCGATGTTCAGGAAGGGAGTCCAAAATTTAACATGTTTTCCTGTGTTAATGGGGAGTTCCAGAGAGTAAAAAATTAATGGGAGTGAGACTCGCGAGTGCAAGGAAACAGACTGGTCAAGTGAGGCAAATAAGGAAGGAGTTGGTGAAATGTATCAGAATTTTTTATACAACATTGCTTACAATACAAATGATTTACGGGCAGGTGAAATCCAGTTCACGTTTCGTCATCGAAATTATAGTGTTCAGTATGAATTTGTCGTAAGTTATCAACGTGATCTTTTGTGCTCTCAATATTGTCAGTAATTTTAAAAAAAGTTTACTCAAAAAGCTTTGTTTAGGTGCAAACTACTGAGGTCACTGCGTGGTTATTGTACGTGTGTTGCTGACTAGCCGTTCTTCGCCCACGGTTTGCTATGGCCCAGTCTGGTTGATGGAAAAGAAAAAAAGAGAAAGCAGACGTTTCTAATACGTCTTAATATCCTTCATCCCTCTGTTTCTGCCTCTCCTGCTCACCTTATAAGAATGTGCAATATAGACTAACGTGGGGAGCTGCATCAAATATTTCCTCGTAATGACGAGCACTACAACCATTTCTTATCGCATTGTTTATTTCACTTACCTGTATAAATACATTTAAATTCATTGTTTCAAAATATTAAATAAACATGTAATATTTGAAAAGGAAACTTCGTTACCAAAAATTTGCAAAAGTAGGCTGTATATTTTTAATACTGCACACACCATACACACATAAATTATATATATGTGCGTGTGCAGCTTTGAAAATATACAGCCTATACGCATGTTCATTAGAAAAAAAAGATTGCGAAGTAACCCGGTCAAGAACACTTCGAGATTTTTGAGAGTAAAGTTTCCCCTTTACATATAACATATTTATTTATATCTTTTGAAGAGACAAACATCTTCATTTTCATTTCTGTTTACACACATAAGCGAAATAAACAGAGTGGTTGTTGATATGCTATTCAGTTCGAAGAAAGGTTTGACGCAGCTCCCCACACTAGTCTATATTGTGCCATTACAAGCAACTCTGCATAACTGCAGCGGACAACTTCGATCTCATGCATCTTACTTTACTTAAGCCTTGTTGCCCCTCAGCAGTTCTTACACCCTCCACCTTCACACACACACACACACACACACACACACACACACACACACACACTCTCTCTCTCTCTCTCTCTCTCTCTCTCTCTCTCTCTCTCTCTCTCTCTCTCTCTCTCTCTTTTCCCCACCATCACCGAACTGACAATGCCAATTTCTAGATGCCTCAGGATGTATCGTGTGAACAGGTTCCTTCGTATTTGTGTGTCTTGTTCAAAGTCTGGTACTCTTGTTTTGCCCCTACTTTTTATCGGACACGTTTCTTCCCCTACAGGGCCCATTACAGAAAATTACCTCCAGAAAAGACTACGTAATACTTAAATTTATTTTGGATTGAACATTTTTCTCGTTTGCCAGAAATGTTTTTTTGCTATTGCCAGACGGCTTATTACATCCTCTCTGTTCACTCATCTTCAGTTATTTTGCTAGCTAAGATCAGCACCTACGTTTACTGTCTTATTTGCTACTATAATTTCCTCAGCATCGTCTGGGTTAACGCCGTTTTCGTCATTTGACTTTGGTGGTTATGGAATTTATACTCGTAATGTCTTACAACAGAACTGCCAAAATGACTAATGTCGTAAGGTAATTTATAAATCTGTTCTCCGAGTTAAGTATAATACTCCAACTTTGTAGTCTTTTCTGAACTAAGCTTCCAATGTTTTTCAAAAGTAAAGTTTACACTTCGTGTGTATACGAGCTGTTGCAGTTTGGAGTTCTAATGGGAAAAAAATTCACAATCTTAGATAGCTCAATGAACGATGAATAACAATGCGCAGAGTGAATACAAACAAAGCGTTGTGTAATGCATGGGGACAGCACACATAAAGAAAAGCAGGAATAGTCGATGAGCGAGGGATATACTTGCTAGATAGCAAGAGATAACAAAACAACAAGGTGAATAACTAATGGAAGATGTTAGGTGAGAGCTGACTATATGCCGGAGAAATATGGGAGCTCAATAGAGCTCAATATCAAAATGCGTGGAGAAATGTAGAACAGGCTTTTATGTGTCATTTTAGATCAATTCGCCGATTACTATTTAACTCCCCTGTTTGGTGATATGTTGTACACCAAGGATGACTGTATGGTTCCCCACATACCAAATGCAAAATAAATACGAAATTCTCTTTTGAAATGTCGAGGAGTTAAATACTATTGTTTTTATTGCAGTCTACTGTCGCATTTATCTTAACAATGAATACCGTTTTCAGAACGACGCCGCTATCGCAGGTGCTGTCCACTACGAAACAATATTATAAATCAAATATGCTGTGGTGAGACGGCGTCGTAGTTTTCATTTCCAAATACTGTGCGTAAGAAATCAGCTGGCACTTTGAACATCAATGATGATGTCATTAATGTCTGCTGTGCCGGCCGGGTTGGCCGAGCGGTTCTAGAGGCTACAGTCTTGAACCGCGCGACCGCTGCGGTCGCAGGTTCGAATCCTGCCACAGGCATGGATGTGAGTGATGTCCTTAGGTTAGTTATGTTTAAGTAGTTCTAAGTTCCAGGGGACTGATGACCTCAGAAGTTAACTCGCATAGTGCTCAGAGCCATTTGAACCATTTGTCTGCTGCAAAACAGAACAGTAAATATTCGTTCTTCCGTGACTGCAGCTGCAGACGGGGCTATAGCAGCAGCTTGTCTAGCCTCTCTTGTGATGTGATCCATATGGAACTTCCCAGAAAATAAGTTTGATTTAGGAAGAGATTTCCGGACTCTAGAGGCATGTACAGTGCAGGTTTGAAGAAAGCTATAGGTATCAACATATGTTATTGCCTTTATCTTTTGCCTGGCGCTTTTAATTACAACCACAGGAAACCACATGTTAAAAAATCCGATTAGAAACGCAAACAACCGACAATGAGTCTGTTTATAGATTTTTATCTTGCTTTTATGTACTTGCTTTTCTGATCTGACGCAATTTCGTGTCGTAGCAGTCGTAATTACATATTAAATACTTGATACTCTCACAAATAGTGTTCATATCAATGAAGCTTTATTTTCGTTATGGAGTTATTTGTTGCGAAATATCGTAAGTGAAACTTCAAGTAGATTCACGGAACGATTTCGCTTGTAAGACTCTTAAAAATAATATTATTGTCTTTGATTTTCTGAAGCTTCTAAATTTGAATATCTCTATCTTGGAATGCGTACATATTAATTGAGGCTTTACCAAGTGTATGTGACGTAAACACGACAGGAAAACGAGCCCTTAACCACTGGCAACAGTGCCTCAGGCAACAGTGCCACAGATTACTCCAGAGTCGTACTGACAACACGTACATGTCTTTCTAAGTCACATAAATCCACCTGATGCTGAAGTTTCAAATATGTCAAGGTGCACTGAAAATAAATTGAATTTGACAGGTAATGGTAAACTAGTAGTTTCAGTCGATGCCGTTATTTCATGAAGTCATTTGGTTTGGGTAGTTTACTGTCGATGGAAATTCGTCTAAAATTAGCGAAGTTTGTAAGCGGTTGAAATACACTCCTGGAAATGGAAAAAAGAACACATTGACACCGAAGTGTCAGACCCCCATACTTGCTCCGGACACTGCGAGAGGCCTGTACAAGCAATGATCACACGTACGGCACAGCGGACACACCAGGAACCGCGGTGTTGGCCGTCGAATGGCGCTAACTGCGCAGCATTTGTGCACCGCCGCCGTCAGTGTCAGCCAGTTTGCCGTGGCATACGGAGCTCCATCGTAGTCTTTGACACTGATAGCATGCCGCGACAGCGTGGCCGTGAACCGTATGTGCAGTTGACGGACTTTGAGCGAGGGCGTATAGTGGGCATGCGGGAGGCCGGGTGGACGTACCGCCGAATTGCTCAAAACGTTGGGCGTGAGGTCTCCACAGTACATCAATGTTGTAGCCAGTGGTCGGCGGAAGGTGCACGTGCCCGTCGACCTGGGACCGGACCGCAGCGACGCACGGATGCACGCCAAGACCGTAGGATCCTACGCAGTGCCGTAGGGGACCGCACCGCCACTTCCCAGCAAATTAGGGACACTGTTGCTCCTGGGGTATCGGCGAGGACCATTCGCAACCGTCTCCATGAAGCTGGGCTACGGTCCCTCACACCGTTAGGCCGTCTTCCGCTCACGCCCCAACATCGTGCAGCCCGCCTCCAGTGGTGTCGCGACAGGCGTGAATGGAGGGACGAATGGAGACGTGTCGTCTTCAGCGATGAGAGTCGCTTCTGCCTTGGTGCCAATGATGGTCGTATGCGTGTTTGGCGCCGTGCAGGTGAACGCCACAATCAGGACTGCATACGACCGAGGCACACAGGGCCAACACCCGGCATCATGGTGTGGGGAGCGATCTCCTACACTGGCCGTACACCTCTGGTGATCGTCGAGGGGACACTGAATAGTGCACGGTACATCCAAACCGTCATCGAACCCATCGTTCTACCATTCCTAGACCGGCAAGGGAACTTGTTGTTCCACCAGGACAATGCACGTCCGCATGTATCCCGTGCCACCCAACGTGCTCTAGAAGGTGTAAGTCAACTACCCTGGCCAGCAAGATCTCCGGATATGTCCCCCTTGAGCATGTTTGGGACTGGATGAAGCGTCGTCTCACGCGGTCTGCACGTCCAGCACGAACGCTGGTCCAACTCAGGCGCCAGGTGGAAATGGCATGGCAAGCCGTTCCACAGGACTACATCCAGCATCTGTACGATCGTCTCCATGGGAGAATAGCAGCCTGCATTGCTGCGAAAGGTGGATATACACTGTACTAGTGCCGACATTGTGCATGCTCTGTTGCCTGTGTCTATGTGCCTGTGGTTCTGTCAGTGTGATCATGTGATGTATCTGACCCCAGGAATGTGTCAATAAAGTTTCCCCTTCCTGGGACAATGAATTCACGGTGTTCTTATTTCAATTTCCAGGAGTGTAGAACGTTGTCGCACTTCCGTTAAGGGTTACGCACGTGGAAGTTGTATCAAGAGTAAATAAAAACTAGGAGGAAAAACGGCAGTGAAAAAGGTATCAAACGTCTCAAGGCAGATGAGAGATCCCCATACAACTTAGGCCAAGAGTTAACTATTAGAAAGCTTTCTGCCAGTATTGTATGTGTGGAATGTCGGCAAAATGGTATTGCTTAAATGTGTTTCTCTGCAAGTTCTGGCCTTTTTCGAGGAATGATCACAGTTCTTAATGTTGCGTTCTAGCGCTTGATGAAGTGGTACAACACCGCTAAATACTACCAACGAAACAACGCAGTCTGCGGAAGCCGATGACTCTGCGGCAGAAAATAAGAAAAAGATAGCATCTGCCGAAAGACTTATAACTGTTTATTGCCTAAATTCATAATGCAAAACTTTCCGACACAGCCGAAGTCTTCTGGAGCAACCGGAAAAGGATCGTTATTATCCAGGACACTGCAGCAACTAGCAAAAATGCTTCGGCTTTGGGAACACAGGGATGTGAATAAGTAATTGTTGCACGAATTATTTCTAAGGATTACCCCAAGATAACTCTCATCATCATCGAAATTGATGAAGTTATCTTCTTAACCCTGTGGCGCATGGTGTCCACTCCAGTGGACAGCTGTTAATGGTCGCTTCTTTGGCATTTTCAATCAGTCCAGAGGCTGCTAATGCACACACTTCACTACAGTGGGCACTCTTTATTGGTGTTGTGTACTGCGTGCATTTGCAGTCTCATGACTGATTGAACTCTAGGGAATTGACCATTATAAGTTGTCCACCGCAGTGAAATTCATGCACTACAGGGTTAATTATGTTGGACTTCTTGTGTTTCATGCGTATTTAATAATTTCATCCCTGGGATCTTCTTCATAGTACTATATGCGATTCTAGCTGCTCCGGTGCGTATTTCATAATAGACAAATATTACACAAAATTCCGTTATTAACACAGTAAGGTAAAATCATTCACCATTGTAAATGATAGTATCTGATTCGTAATTGCTGCTGATGTCTTAGATTATGCTGTTCCTTCATTAACTAAGTTATTTAATGAACAGGTTACAGTACACCACATAAAGATTATTGTTCGTTACGTAACGTAATTAATATTCTTATCACATTTGCATCACGTTTTCTGCTTGATTTACTGTGTCTTGTGCCTCACCAGAGGAATTCTCCGGGATGTAAATCTTGTTCGATTTATTTACTTGCTAGTCATAGTAAAAGTAATTCGTTTCACAAGTGCAGCACAGAAACGAGGCAAAATTAGTGGAAACGTGAAGACGTAATATGCTCAATATATTTAAGGTGAAGATGAAATTTGGTTTGTGTTGTAGTGTGCTTTCTTCCTTTCACTCTTACAAGTGACATATTACCGTAATAAATTTAATAGATTTTTTTCACTCTGTGGTTTTAAAAACTGCTCATTCTTGTCGCACATTTACGCTCTACCTTTGACACGGAGCTTCGTCTTTTCCTGAACTCTAAATGGGCGACGTGACTTTCATCGTGCGCAGCACAATACAGATGCAGGACGTGTATCAGCTGCTTTTGGTATTGCTCTCGTGATGTATCTCCATTCGGTTAGTTTCACTGATATTTGTCTTCGGCTAAGGCTGACACATTCCAGCAATTAAAATGCATACCAGTTTTTCCTTCAGATGTAACTGAGAAGTTAACTAAGCGCGAAAATTAGATTTTTGTTTTTGCTTTAATGAGACCACAGACTGTAAATTAGTATCATCTGATGCACTGACAAGATCTAACGATCTCCACATCCACGTACTAGCCACATAATATTACAGGTTATGAATATACACAGCTGCATGAAGTTTATCCGATATTTAAATACTGGCATATTCGAAAACAGAACTGTTCATCCCATTCACAAGAAAAACAATACCGAGGATTGTCCCATCTCACACTCACGCAGCATAGTCGTTCTTATTTATTTAAAAGCACACAGATATGAAAAAAAAAAAGAAATCGCAAACGCTGTGAAGGTAATCAGTCAGTTATTTGAGTGATGTAATGATGTTTGTCATTAACGTCAAAAGAGAGAAGAAGGCGGAAGCCGTAATATGAAGCGAGATTACTTACAAAGCCTAATTTATTTCTCACCGAAATGACGTACGGTATTCCACAGCTACGCACCGCCAACTTGCCCACCGAATAAGTTTCTGTGTTATAATGGATGGTGTGAGATTACATCGGAGTAAAATGAATTGGGACATTAATTAGCCAAGCTGGGGACGAGGCATCGTACCAGGCAAGCGGTAATTAATTCTTTTCGTGGATTTTGGTTGTACAAAACCGTGGGGAGGGACGGTGCGCTCTAACAGGCGCTGGAGTCAACGTTATGAAGTGCGTAAAGATAATTACGGTGGAACACGCGTCTAATTATTACGTCACAAAATAGAAATTCGTCACTCACTGTGAATCATTTCCTATGCAACAAATGTCTGAGTAAACCATTTATCTGAAAATGATTTTAAGACATAGAGGTATGAAGCGAACAAAATATAGTTCAAGATCTAGCACTTAATCTCACATTCATATCGACAAGGTAGCTTGCTGGATATGGGCCTACTGAAAGGTGTGGGCTTAATCGTGCAACGACGAACACCTCAAGGCTTTTAGGTTTCCTAGGTTGGTAATGTTGTTACCCCTGCCCCCTTCTCCCTCACCCGTTCGTATTGCACGACCACACTTTTTCATAAAAAACAACTGTTTTCTCAAACTGCTAACTTTTTTATTATATTTTTCAGTTAGTTAACACACAATTACAATGTGTTATAAATTAGGTTTGTGAAGTGTAAAATAATATAGTAATAGTAATAATAATAAGAAGAAGCCAACGACTATCAAATGAAAGTTCTGCGACCATTCCCTGCTGCCCCTAAAGTCTTCTGGGTTTATGAAGTAATTATGCAGTAATCATTTGGACGCAAAACTATATATTGAATTCAGCGTGAAGTCCATCACAGCACAAATATCTGCAGAAATGTTTTTTTAATAATTTTTTATCTTCTAAAAAGTTGTAGAGTCGCCTCATAATTCCATAAAATATAAGTTTAGTTACTTTTACATTGTATTTAAATTTTTAACATAATACATTTTATAACGATCTTGGTCATTCCCTACTTAACATAGACTCCAACCAAGCTCTTTATTCTTAATCTCGATGAGACTATTTCATTACATTTGCATTGTGCCTTAATACTCCTTCAAACCCGGGTGTCTGCTGTATTTACATTTAGTAGGAAACCTTTTTACATACTACAGGTGAGAAATGCATCCTTGTGGAATAGTCTAGTAAAACAAACTACTGATCTTAAAATACTACAAGAATTTTATGAAATATAAACTGGCTGTATAGATGACGCCAAAAGCCATCAATGCTTTTCACTTCAGATATTTACTCATGTCCCTTTTGCTTATAAATCAAAAGTTCGTGTCTTCATACCCTCAAACTAAGATACTGAAAAATAATAGGCTGGACTGCTCAGGAAAGCTGCTCAGGTGGAGCCCACAAAGGGTAGATAATGTATGTAAGTGTTTGTCACGTATTACTTGTGATGTCTGTGTCATCGTACCAGGGTAAACGCATACGCGTGATAATTCCGAATTAGCTTTCTATAAAGTTATAAATTGGTCTTGTGGGGAGACACGTTTGATTACGGTGTTGATCCGGTCATCATTTTGATGAGCTTGCGGAGCACTACAAGCACCAAGTGTGACACAGTCGATTATTAACTGTCAATATCAATGAAATTCTCCAACAGCCGTGTAACTGAGATGTTATTTTGGTAAAGCAATTGAATTCACTACATCCAGGGATTTATGGCGCTATATGGCATTATCGTTTATTTCGAGAGTTGCATATGGGACCTGAAGAACGCCTAGTGAAATGCCGAAACTGACAGCCTTCAAAATATAATAAAATAACATTATTGAAAATTACGTAACCAGTCGACGTCCGTTGTCCACGATGGATCGACAGAGAATCAAAATACTTATCGGAGTAGAAGTAAATATCATCATTAAATTGAAAATTACAAGGCGGAGGTAGTTGCCGTCACGTTTAACTCGTAGAAATGTTGGGAGCTATACAAAATGGCTCTGAGCACTATGAGACTTAACTTCTGAGGTCATCAGTCCCCTAGAACTTAGAACTAATCAAACCTAACTAACCTAAGGACATCACACGCATCCATTCCCAAGGCAGGATACGAACCTGCGACCGTAGAGGTCACGCGGTTCTAGACTGTAGAGCCTAGAACCGGTCGGTCAACGCGGCCGGCGTTATACAAAACTCAAGTCAGAGTAAAGCTCGCTTCGAAAGTAATACAGAAAGACTAAAACGTCACGTTACATCGAATGCATGAACCACGTTGGCGTCGAAAAAAAAAAAAAAAGAAAATTCGGCACGAAGCATTTACGTACATGACCCAACGTTATCCAGCGGCCAGCGACGGATCAAACTTGTGATTTATCTACACTCTTGGAAAAAAATCACAACACGAAAAAACAATTCATGATGTGCAATAAAATTTTGACAGTACATTTGTGTAACATGTATAAATGGTAAACAATGCAAGATGACAGGTTAATGTAAGCGCGAGATAAGCCGTTGAACATATGAAATGCTGGTACATTAATAACCAGTGTAACTGCCAGACTGTTGAATGAAAGCATACAATAATACATCTGTTGTGTTGTGCATATGGCGGATGTCGGTTTGTGGGATGGAGTTCTAAACCTGCAGCACTTGGTCGGTCAATACAGGGACGGTTAATGCTTGTTGTGGATGACGCTGAATTTTTCGTCCGATGATGTCCCCTATGTGCCCGATTGCAGACACACTGTAGAGAATGTTTGGTTACAACAGCGGTATGTAGGGGTGCATTACCGTGTTGGAAAACTCCCCCTGGAATGCTGTTCATGAATGGCCTGCACAACAGATCGATTCACCAGACAGTTTTGCAGCCAGCGTACGTGGGACAACCACGAGAGTGCTCCCGCTGCCATACGAAATCTTACCCCGGATTGTAACTGCAGATACAAGTGCAGTGTGTCTAGCATGCATACGGGTTGGTTGCAGGCCCTCAACTGAACCCCTTCTAACCAACACGCGGCCGCCATTGGCTTCGAGGCAGAACCAGCTTCCTTCAAAAAATACAATCAGCTCTCGCTTAACACCATTGAAGTAGCAAATGGCGGTGATTTGGGGTCAGTGAAATGCACGCTGTATGGCGTCTGGCTAGGAGCTATCCTGTAAGTAACCGATTTACAACACTTCTTTATCTCACTGAGGTGCCATCTAGTGTTTAAATAGCTACTGCAGCTGCAGCCAAAGCCATACACCGAACACTATGGTCTCGCTTCCGGTAGTGCCACGTGACCGCCCGATGCCCGTTCTTCTTGCGACCATATATTCTCGTAACCTCCGCTGTCAGCAATCACGTACATAGCGAGCTACGTTACTCCCCATTCTTTCTGTGAGATCGTCGAAGAATCATATAACGTCTCATAGCATTATTACACGACCATGTTCAGTCTCAGTGAGATTTTTGTAGTGGAGTCTTCGTCTCCTTAAAGGCATTTTTGACTAACTTCTCTCTCAAAGGTAACTAACGTTCAAGAATGTTACAGCGTGCATTTAAAGCAAATCTGATTTGTATCCTCATATTGGCACTGCTAGCTCCACTCGTATGCGACTGACGCGAAATATGAATAGATGTCATCTCTCAGATATATAAATACGCCTACCAACATTCGTTTACGTCACACAACTTCTTCTTACTGGTGCGATATTTTTCCGTCAGTGTACGCGGTAACC
Organism: Schistocerca gregaria; assembly: GCF_023897955.1. Taxonomy (NCBI): domain Eukaryota; kingdom Metazoa; phylum Arthropoda; class Insecta; order Orthoptera; family Acrididae; genus Schistocerca; species Schistocerca gregaria. Next base: position 399,507,847 of record NC_064922.1, read on the forward strand.
ATGACACTAATCTGTGTAATCATTGTGCGGGAGATTAACAACTGAATTGCATACTGACGCGAAACAATTGTTTTCACGAAAGATCTATGGCGCGGACCCGAGCTGCGCACACGGAAACTATTTTGGGTTTAGGTTTTCACTTTTGTGTTTAAAATACTACAGTTTTTATACAGCAGGACTCAAGGTTACCAACGGCATTGCTGCAATGATAACACCAGGTCCCGTCAGATCACCGAAGTTAAGCACTTTCGGACTTGGCTAGCACTTGGAGGGATGACCATCAGGTCTGCCGAGCGCTGTAGGCAAGTGGGGTGCACTCAGACACTGTGAGGCAAACTGAGGAGCTACTTGATTAAGAAGTAGCGACTTGTAAACTGACCTACGGCGGGGAGAGTGGTGTGCTCACCACGTGCCCCTCCATATCCACATCCATTGACGCCTTTGGGCTGAGGATGACACACTGACTGGTCGGTACAATTGAGTCTTCATGGCCTGTTCGGGCGGAGTTTAGTTTTAGGACGTAAGTTAACTCGATGCTGGGATGGTGTGGAAGTAGCGTTGTACTGCGTGCTCGAAGAACAGGTCTAAGCGATGTGCTCTATGACTGCAGACGGCTAGTTTGAAAGGGAACCCACTAACACCGAAGATTCGAAGCAGATCGTCTTAACGTTTTTTTCATTTCCGGCCGAAATTTGGTGCTCACCAAAATTTAGTCACCATAGGCTTGCTAGTTCGCGTAGATGTTGGACACTGTCTTGTCTGTAACAGCAACATTAAAAAAAATTAAGATACGTGGTGTAATAAACATTAAATGTCATAGAGGACGGAGCGTGAGTCAAACTTTGGTAGCTCAGACGGTAGAGCACTTGATCGCGAAAGGCAAAGATCCCTAGATCGAGTCTCAGACCGTCACCCAGTTTTAATCTTCCAGGAAGTTTCAAATCAGCGCACACTATGTGGTCATGTATTAACCAAACATGTGCTAATTAAACTAGATAATTGGGGGGAGGTGGGGTGTGCTGCCCTCCAGTCCTTGATCATACATACTCTTTAATAATAATCACGTTCGTGTAAACATTATAAGACATATGATTTATTTTCTCCTTGTTTTGGATGGCTCAGTGCCCTTGGGTAAGTCTTCCTCTCACGAGAAAATGTGCTCGGCTATGAACTTCATCAGCAGTTTGTGAGATGGGTCGTGAAATGAGGGCGGCTTCTATGTTCACAAGTGCAGTTTTAAGCCAGTCCATGCTGCAGCTGCCTAGTTCCTTGCGGACGCGTCGTTTAATTGCGGCACCATTCGCTCTCGCCATCCTTCCCACCAAGCTGCTAGTAGCGCTATGAACTTCCATGTGATACCCTGCTGTTCACGAACTGGTGTGTCTTGCCAGCAGAGATAGCGGTTCATATTTCTGTTATCTCTCGCTTAGCTGCATGCAAAGTTTGGGCGTTACCACTACACATAGTCCGTCGAATGCCACGCCGACTCGTATAACGTTTGGAAGGCTAATTAGGAACGGTCCGTTGTCTAGTTGATTGTTAGTTGCAAATGTTTAACTCTAGTTACAGAACAGGTGATTAACAGGATGTAATAATTATGCCGCATTCCGAGTTTAAGACCCCGCGAAGTCAATTACAGAAGCATCAAATTCTTTGTGATGTTTCACTCTGTCAGCTGGCAGCGGGGCTTCTGTTCTTACCCAGCAATGGTAAGTGAAATTTTATGGGGAAGACAACTACGTACGACCGTTAGGTTGACACGACGGGTGTATAGTATGCAGAAAGATTCTCTTAGAAGCACCTGTACTTCGAGATGTTGGAGACTGATATTCGTGTTCATATTTTCATAGTAAGAAGTTTACAAGTGTGTGGAGACTTGAACATAAACATGGTTAGTACGTACGTTGGAATGTAAAACATTTTTTTCTAATCTTAATAAAATTATCCATAAATATATGGACAACCATAAATCACTAATTTGCGGCATGTCGTACTGCCAAATTTGACGTTTTCGAGACACTTTCACTTTGGCGTACCATGAAACATTTTCACATAGTCAGTGCAGCAAAATTATTTCTGCAGAGATTCGTCACTGACACTCAACTCTGAACAAAAATAAAAAAGTGTGCCAATTCTTTTTCCTCTACAACAAGAAGCAAAGTAGCGAAATCAGAGTTGCGACATTTCTTGCAAATCAGCGAAACAGCTTTCTATATCTTTCTTCATAGCCTTAAAGGAAGCTCGGCACTAATGATCCAGTGCCAAGTTTTAAGACGCTTATGGAACGAGTGTACTGAATACAGTGACATGGTAAATATTAACGAGAGCTGTTTGTGCTATCGATATAATGACATTAAGTGTCAGCAGAGCACTTAAGCTGAACCGGCGTCACGGCAGCTGGATGACAATCCATGTTGACAACAAAAATGCTATCAGAACGCACATTACATAGATATTTATACTGTGTGATCCCCAGCACGGATTAAAAATGAATGTTTGTGGTTTGGATTGTTTCAGCGTAGCTCTGAAACGGCTGTAACAACTGAAAAACAGGCTTACTAACTCAACAGCTAACCACCTAGCTACGCCGTCTCGTTATTGTCGTCCTGTAAATTTAAATGATTTATCACAGGATGGAGACATTTTATTAGGCTCTACAGTGCTCTAGTAGACAAAATATAGGCTTCAACGTCGTAGGTAAGGTCACCAGTGTTTCCTTACTGTGTATCGTTTTGATGAGAAATATTTTCTACGCCATTTACACAACAAAATTCAAATAAAATTTTTACGCTGTTGCAACTCATTGGAACTCATTTATACCAATTTTGGTTCAACAGCCCCATACTAGCATCCATTCCCCTGTATTATTTTCACAACGGTTTCTATATCGTATCCTTTCTCTGTGAGTGTTGTGGATTTCGTACGCCCGTATTATTCTTTTCGAGATAAGAAAACGAAATTTTACTTGATTTGGTTAAAACTGTTACACACATTCCTGATTTCCTATGGAGACACCACAACCAAGGAGAGGGAGGGAGAAGGGACGATGTATTGGAGCGGGTAATGTTCATGTCATTTACAGTTTTGCAACGCGTGGCATAGCGTATATCGACAAATTATCGTTGAAATTTCTCCAAACATTCACAAGTTATGCTAACTTTCACACGTCACATTCTTCCCAAGTTAACCTCCATACCTATTTATGCAGTTAATGTCCCCATGTACAGTGCTTGTTACCACAGAGTGAGTCATATTTACAACGTACGTGGAATATTGCGCCAGACTTTTCAGAACAATGTTGATATTATAGTTTTATCACCCGGCTGTTAGGAGTACTGTAGTACTGTATATCAAAGTATTTTCTACTGCCTGTAATTAAGGAAAAATCCCGGCGTCCTTTTCCAAATAGCAGATAATATGTATACCAAGTATGGTTGTAATTGCAATTGGCCTTCCACAACTATGCTGGAACATATGCACACAGCCAATCATACTGTCCGTAAGGTATCTCTTCTGTAACAGTCATTACAACACTATCATATTTTATATTGTTTTTTGCCGTTCCCGGGTTTGCGTAACACTTCTCGTGCGCCTGTTTTGACTGGCGATATTTCTTAGTCTACTGTGATCATAGAACTGTAATCACAAACTTCCGTGCCGAGCGGTCTAAGGCGCTGCAGTCATGGACTGTGCGGCTGATCCCGGCGGAGGTTCGAGTCCTCTCTCGGGCATGGGTGAGTGTATTTGTCCTTAGGGTAATTTAGGTTAAGTAGCGTGTAAGGCTAGGGACTGGTGACATTAGCAGTTAGGTCCCATAAGATTTCACACACACACAAACTTCCGTAGTACGATATTTCTTTTCAGCAGCCTGTGAAAGGAACACGATGTGCTATAAACCTTGTGATCGCAAATACAGCTCACGTGTTGCGATATAATCGCACAAAATTCATAATGTTCTACGATTTTTTAATTTTTTTTTGCCAATACGGATCACAATATTTTACAGTAGGTAATTAATTTCAGTCTATGATGACGATCAACAAGACCTGAACAACATTTTCCATTCACATACATTCTCTCAACGTGAGTGAAATTTTTTTGTACTGGAATCTTTTGGAGCGTCTACATGGACCGACACTGATTACTTGATGCAAAATACTGTGGTTAATAACTAGAATAAGTATAAGAAGCAAATGCATTCGTTTCTTGGAAGACTCAGTAGCAGCAAGGGAAGATCAAAACAAATGTCAGGCGAAATTTGGACTGAATAAACCGAAAGGTGTACAAGAAAATTATGGCTGGCACGTTGGGCGGTTGGGTTGTGGTGGGTTGAACCAACAATTTCACATTTAAGAGAAAAAAAATTGCTAAACTTTTATCAAACCTGGAACAGATTTTTTTTAAATTTTTTAGTAACAAGGCTATTTTGGAAGTTCGAAGAAATCTATGACTCGCCGAATTAATGTTCCACTCACTGATTAAGAGACACGAGATCATGATGAATTAATCTGTATATGAGAAACAGCTCCATAAAGATGCTCCGCAATCGATACGGAGTAAAAATAAGCCAAGCATTTTTTGTGTATTATTGTTTGTTTTGTGCTATTATGAAATGAAATGAAAGGCGAGAAGGGACATTTAATGTGAGGCTTGATCGCTAGCAGATAAACACCAGAGGAGCTTTATTTTCGATTTAATGGTAAACCAATTGAAGTTAACCGGCACTCACGTACAATTAACTTTTATGTGCGGCGGTGGTTGTACGAATTGCTCGTCTGTTTCACTTCGAGCGTTCTGTATCGGGGGTCTGTTTCAGTTAATGGAATCAATTTCGCGGAATTTTTTGACTACTCTCAATCTGTGGGGCAGTTCAGTATATGCTCCAAAACCCTTAATACAACCCTTCTTTGCCTTCATTTGTCAGTTGTGTGAGGTAACAAGGTAACGTTAAAAATGTAGGGCTTCCCGTGAGAGAAATGGTATGGTGTGATATTACCTGAATTTCTGATTATTTCAGTGAAGCAATTTGATTCAGCGATATGCCTTACTATATTTTTCGTACAGTGGCCATGGTTTTCGATAGTCTTCCTGCAAAAAAAAGGAATGCGCAAACGTAATGGACATGAGACGTAACATAAAAGCACCACGTATTAGGCGATTCAGTACCAGGTTTTCGCCAACTTGAATTTCTCAGCACAGTGCTTACGAGAAAATAAATTTTTATTAGTAACATGCTAAGAGCAGGTTACATCAATGTTAAGGAACCGAAACAATTGTTACAATTGTTGATTTACTCTCCACGATGTGATTCCTCTACCATTGACGAGGACATGGTACGTATAACAATAAAATGGCATAAATACAGTCAACTAAGAAAAATTTACTGAAAAGCATCTTACTAATTGAAGATATTTCTCTTCAAGCAGCTGTTTATTACCTCTCGCAACTATCTCCCCTTAAAAATATAGCGATACTTAATTCAGTTGCCCTAGAACTAGATCACTGCCCCCAGATGACAATACTAATACAGCAGTACTGGAGTCCAGCGACACCTAACAGCCGCGAGGTATGACGGTCATTTTTCCTCTTTCTGGCAGAGCTACTCCCTTACGTCTTTCCACTGTGCGCCCCATCAGAACATTCTGCCAGTGGAACAGTCAACAAATGCACTGGGGAGAACAGGAATTTAATTTCAGCAAGTGTATATCACACTCTCTCTCGCGTTCTTTAAATGTCGTAAATTTATGCGACATAAAATTCCGCTGTTTTACACGGTTAGCTGAATCTCTCTCTCTCTCTCTCTCTCTCTCTCTCTCTCTCTCTCTCTCTCTCTCTTCCCAGATGAACTTTGGATATTTAAGCCGTATGGTAATTGTCTGTTAACTGCCTGCCACAGCATTTTGGGAAAACTTACTTTACACTTCAAGTCATCCCAATATTACAATGTTGCTCCTAGAATTGTTTTCTACGTTACGTTTAATTTAATAAATAAATGTCGAAAATTCTAAGAACTTGGCGTGATCTACCGGACCAACTATACATATTGATCCATCAAAGATAAAAATACCAGAACAGTTGCTTCAATGTGCTACACTGTTATTAAGTTTATCTCTAACGCCGAGATGTGACGTCTTTTTTTATTCTTCTTACCTCTCCATAGTGGCCAGATTTCTGCCTTGATTGTTTGCCAATAGCAGCTGTGAAGCCATAAGAGCATCTTGCAAGTAGGTACCTTCATGTTAGGTATGAGGTTTCTTTGATTTCAAAAAAGCGGTTTCGGCTGCAGGAAGTACAAAGGTACTTCCTGTAGCACTTCATATATAAGTTTCTTCATATTTCGCTCACCGAATAACGATTCTTTACATGCTTCAGGACGTACGTTGTTAGTCTAGAGATGATGTTCGCCTCTTCCCGAGGGTCAGAGAGTTGTCGGGAGGGGGAGGCAAGACAAATTTAAGATTACATGTCTTGTTGTCGACCAGGCGAACACAGATGACCCAGACGCTCGCATTTGAGAAGGGTTATGTAAGAAATACTCCATGCTATTTTCAAATTACCCATGTCGTCTCCTGCCTTCAAACTCTTAAGCCAGCCATGAGGAACTTAAATCTGTGTGGTTGAAAGGGATTTTGAAACTGTGGCCTTCTCTTAATCCTTGTGCCATCTCACAGTGTATTGTACGACAGTGGTCCCTAGAGAGTTACAGAAGCTTCGTAGATTCCACCCGGAAACTTGATTTTGGAACTTCCTAAGATGATTTTCTAAGAATTAATTTTCCTTACTATCGCCAGTTGTCCAAATGCACTCTGTCAAGAGCTGAATAGACATGTTTCCAATAGCATTGCTCTCCTCAGTAATTACTCGATATTCACTGCTTGTTCTAAATGATGTAGATCCCAATCACTTGAACATTATTCACGATCAGGTTGCAACTGTATTTTATGAACATTCCAATTTGTAAACAGAATATTCCGCCAACTAATCTTATCTGATGTGTTCCGTCCGCCATATACCGGCATTCGCGACTAGATAAACAGAGTCCACTCGTTTCTCATCGAAGGTCTTAGTACCGGAAGTGCTACATTTCTACATATGATGATGTGTCCTACTTAAGAATAAGATACAGTCGTTTTTCATGTGCGTAGCTTTCGGAGGAAACTCTCATACCACGTGTTATAGTACTTAAATTGTAAAATATCCGCAGCAGACGTGCTCAGGGCAAGGTGAAATTTAGCTGGAGGGTCGATGCGGAAGTATACTGTGCTTCTAAATACCACCAGCAAAGCAGAGCACGAGCTGCCTGTTACTGGTTGCCAGTGATCCAGAAACGAAGGGCCGAGGGTGATAGAGGGAGAGTAGCGTCGCAGGACACTGCCGTGAAAGCAGAAAAATAATGCCCCTCCCCTCCCCCCCCCCCTCCCCCCGCTAAAAGTTTGTCGCCGATTCGTGGTGATGTGACAATTACCAGAAAGTTGGGATACCGACAAATAGTCTGACAACCACCTCTTAACTCTCTCCTATCACGGAGATAGGTATTTTAGCGTCAATAAAATTCTAGAAATTTTGGGTGATAGTGGTCATATGTTACTGTTAGGAACGCTGTGAAGCAATGTAATTGCTGCTTTATCAAATTAGTCTACGCCCTGAGGAATGTTGCTGCAACATGGTCGAATATTTCAGTATTATATAAGATCATGTAACAGTACATCCAGAAAGATTTGAATGTGGTTGACACTGGCAGCTCAAGATTACGTATTATGTCGCTCGTAAGGCTGCTTGTCCAAGTACCAACAGAGGTATCGTGTAAAGAGGAAATTATCTGAAACGGATGATTAAATGTGTACTGACGAAGAAAAGACACCGTCTGTACGGAAGGCAAAGTAGCAACAGAGACACACCGGGGGGAAAAGAACTGAAGACATGGCGCAGTGTATGTCAACACCTGTTGGGCAAGTACGTCTGCAGTCAACACCTAATCAGTACCCTTGTGCGTTTTCATGATTACGAGTTTCAGCTACAATTCACAGTATGTATATCACCCGGAAGATGAAATAATTGTCAACACACCAAAGCATCACAGAGTTTAGTGTTTTCTTGAGTGCAATAAGGGAACCACATCTTGACCATGAGAAACACTCCCACACCGCAACACCACCTCCTCCGTACTTTACAGTTGGCGCTATACATGACGTAGGTAATTTTCTCTAGGCACTAGCCAAACCCGAATACTTCCATCGGATTAGTACAGAGTACAGTGTGATTCATTACTCTTTGCAGTCATTCACTGCCCATTGGCATTGCTCTTTAGCCCAGTTCGTTTCTAGCATTCACTAGAGAAAAGTGTAGCTTGTGGTGAGCTGCTCGACTATTGTACCCTATTCCTTTTAACGCTCAGTCATTGAGCTAGCTCGGCTGCTGTTAGCACTATAGAACTAACGAGTAGTTTCTTCTGCTAACTTCATGCTACTTTTTAGAGCCATCACCAAGAATGTTTGACAGACTCTACCTGTTTGCTTAGTCTTCATGGTTTTGATTTAGCTTCGGTTGTTCCTTCACTTTTACACTTCATAGTCACTTCACCAACAGTCGATTTAATTTTAGAAGCACTGAAATGTCACTGACAGATCGATTACTCAGGTGACATTCAGTGACTAGTAAATTTTCAAAGTCACTGAGCTCTTATGACCGACCCATTCTGCTGTTATTTCTTGTCCCGACAACGTAATACTCTATGACTCCTTTTATGCCGGCGGGATCAAATAGTGTATGTCTACTGCAAAACTTTTCAAAGAGGATTTCTGTAATTCGTCATATGTTCTCATTTGGAATCGTGCAGACCACAGAAACATAGGTAATCAACTAAGACAGTTGATTCCGATTTTTTTGACCGAGTCTGTTTATAAACAGGCCGGTAAAAGAGCTTAACGAACGCGCCCTCGATGTGTACTTCTCAACTTGGTAGGGTATGCAACGCACGAATTCGTTCCCTAGAGGAAACGAGAAGATCTTATGTTGGGGGGAACAGCAATAGTGCAGGTCAGATGAAGAGGACAATAGAAAATATTTAAACGAGAAGGGAGGAAATAATTATAAGAGACAATAAGGACCCGGGAGGAGTAAAGAGCCTGGGCATAATGGCGGGTGCTCTGCAGTGGAGGGTAGAGACAGCTTAAGAACGAGAGGAGAGCAGATGGGAGGAGAGGAGCGTACCGTCCGCAGAGGCGGCGGCGCCGGCGCCGAAATAATTAGTAGTCGCACGGCGCGACGCGTCGCGCCGGCACCAATGATTTAGCGGATGGGTCCTGGGGAGCGAGCGCCGCCAGAGTCGGGGCCGCGCCGCGCATTAAAACGCTGCGAAGGCCGCCTCGTAGCCAAGTGGGCCTTCTGCGAGGGGGGGGCTGCGAGCGGAGCGGGCCGTGCCACCTGTCTCCTGCTGACGCGTCATCACAGCTAGGAAGTGGATATGTGTGTGTGTGTGTGTGTGTGTGTGTGTGTGTGTGTGTGTGTGTGTGACATCATCATAGCCAAAAAATGAATGTGTGTGTGTTTTTACATATTGCTGTCACATGGCCACTACTGACACATCAAAGCCAGTGTGTGTGTGTGTGTGTGTGTGTGTGTGTGATTACAGACAGGAAAGGTGGGGGGGGGGGGGGCGCTGTTTGTGTGTGTGTGTGTGTGTGTGTGTGTGTGTGTGTGTGTGTGTGACGTCATCATAGCCAAAAAATGAATGTGTGTGTGTTTTTACATATTGCTGTCACATGGCCACTACTGACACATCAAAGCCAGTGTGTGTGTGTGTGTCTGTGTGTGTGTGTGTGTGTGTGTGTGTGTGTGTGTGATTACAGACAGGAAAGGTGGGGGGGGGGGGCGCTGTTTGTTTGTGTGTGTGTGTGTGTGTGTGTGTGTGTGTGTGTGTGTTTCCGTTTCTGTATTGCTGCCACCTGGCCACTGCTCTGTGTTTCAACAGATTGACACATTTCTCCATTCAGCAGTGAGATAAAAATTACAACGCTGGTCATTAAAATTGGAGCACAATGAAAGGCCGCACGGGGTAGCCACGTGGTTTGAGGCGTCTTATCGCGGTCCACATGGCTTCCCCCATTGGACGTTCGAGTCCTCTCTTGGGCATGGGCGTCTGTCGTCCTTAACATAAGTCAGTTTAAGTTAGATTAAGTTGTGTGTAGGCCAGCCGGGATGGCCGAGCGGTTCTATGCGCTGTAGTCTGGAACCACGTGACCGCTACGGTCGCAGGTTCGAATCCTGCCTAGGACATGGCTGTGTGTGTGATGTCTTTAGGTTAGTTAGGTTTAAGTAGTTCTATGTTCTAGGGGACTGATGACCTCAGAAGTTAAATCCCATAGTGCTCAGAGCAATTTAAGTAGTGTGTAAGCTTAAGGAATGATGACCTCCACAGTTTGCTCCCATAAGACCTTACACAAATATGCAATTTTCCACAATAAAAGTCGGATGTTAGACACGCCAAACTACCAATCAGTGTGCTACATCAAACTTTTTGGCAAATTAAAACTGTGTGCCAGACCGAGACTCAATTCAGGACTTTTGCCTTTCGCAGACAAGTGCTCGCAGAAGAGATGCTGTGAAGTTTGGAAGGTAGGAGACGAGGCACTGGCAGAAATAAAGCTGTGAGGACGGGGCGTCAGTCGTGCTTGGGGTAGCTCAGATGAGAGAGCACTTGCCCGCGATAGGCCAAGGTCCCGAGTTCGAGTCTCGGTCCGGCACACTGTTTTAATCTGCCAGGAAGTTTCATATCAGCGCACACTCCGCTGCAGAGTGAAAATCTCATTCTGGAGTATGCTATACCCTTCTACATGCAAATGGTTAACATGACAGTGTAACCACACAAAGCGGGCGGGAGTAATGCCGTTTACATTCTGTATACAGGATATCCTATTTATGTTGACCTTCCTAAAATGCTTAAGGACTAGTCACAAAATAAATAAATGTAGACAGCGAATAATGTGTAGCTAGCAAGTGAACAAATGCCAGCATAATTGCTTTTCTTCTAACTTTGTTCATTACAGAGACAAGAACAAAAGTGCGTCATTTGTTAAATAGCACTTGTGCATAAAGAAAAAGGACTGTATTCTCTACATGTCACACGCTGGAACCATCCAATGTTGATTCACCTACTTGTTCGCAGCAAGTCCTGTATTTCCACAAGAGGCTCGGACGCTATGTGCATCCACAGTGAAGTTAACAAGGCACTCACGACTATCACGCCTGCAGGTATATGACGCATAATGTGTGTGTGTGTGTGTGTGTGTGTGTGTGTGTGTGTGTGTGTGTGTGTGTGTGTGTCAGATTGACATGAAATGCAAAATGGCTAAGCAGAAATGGATAGATGCAAATGTAAAGTTATAGAAGGGAAAGATAAATACCACCCACAAGAAAATTAATGATGCCTTTGGAGGAAACTGAAGCAGCTATATGAATATCAAGAGCTCAGATGGAAAATCAGTCCGAAGCAAAGAAGGGAAAGCTGAACGGTGAAAGGAGTGTAAGGAGGGTCTACACAAGGAAGACAAACTTGAAGGCAATATTACAGAAAGGGAAGAGGACGCAGATGAAGATGAGATGGAGATTCGTTACTGCGAGAACCATTTGACAGAGCAATGAATTACCGTAGTTCAAACAGGGCCCTAGGAGTTGACGACTTTTCTTCAGAACTATTGATAGCCTTGGGTGGGCCAGCCATGACAAAACGCTGCCATATGTGGTGCAAGATGTATGAGACAGACCGAATATCCTCAGACTTCAAGAGTAACATAATAATTCCAATTCCCAAGAAAACAGTTGCTGATTGTTGTGAAAATTACTGAACTATCAATTTAATAAGTCATGGTTGCAAAATACTAACACGAATTCCTTATGGAAAAATGGTGAAGCTTGATGAAGCCGACCTCGGAAAAGATCAGTTTAGAATCCATAGATATGTAGAAACACACGAGGCAGTAATAATATCGACTTACCTTATAAGACAGGTTAAGGAAAGGCAAATTTATTTCGATAAAATTTTAGACTTAAAGGTTTTGACTATGTTCACTGGAACACTCTCTTTGAAATTCTGAAGTTAATTGTGATAAAATACAGGAAACGAAATACTACTTAAAACTTGACAATATAAACGTAGAAGGCAATTGTAAGAGTCGAGCGGCCTGAAAGGTAAATAGTGTCTGAGAATGGAATGAGACAGAGATGCAGCCTATCCCACATGTTATTCAATATGTACACCGAACAAGCAGTAAAGGAAACCGGAGAAAAATTTGGAGTAGAAATTAAAGTTCAGAGAGAAGAAATAAAATCTTTGAGGTTTTCCAATGACACTCTAATTCTGTCAGGAACATCAGAGGAATTTGCAAGTTCTGTTAAGCGTAATGGACAACTTCGAGAAACGAGGATGTATGATGAAAATCAAGAAAAACAAGGGTTGCGCGGGCTAGCCGCGCGGTCTCAGACGCCTAGCCGCGGTTTCCGCGGCACACCACGTCAGAACTTCGATTCTCCTTCGGGCATGGGTGTGTGTGTTGTAGTTAGCATAAGTTAGTTCAAGATAGGGTAAGTAATGTGTAAGCCTAGGGACCAGTGACCTTAGCTGTTTGTTCCCATAGGAACTTACCACTAATTTCCGATCCGAAAAACATACATAATGGAATGTATTCGAATTAAGTCAGGTGAAACTGAGGGACTTAAATTAGGAAACGAAACGTTGAAATGGTCGACAGTTTTGCAATTTGCGTAGTAAAATAACCGATGATGACCGAAGTCGAGAATATATAAAATGTAGACTAGCAGTGGCAGGAAAAACGTTTCTGGGAAACAGAAATTTCTTAACATCGAATATAGATTTAAGTGGAGGGAAGTCTTTTCTGAAAGTGTTTATGTGGAATGTAGCCATATATGGGTGAGAAACAATAAAGAGTCTAGACAAGAAGAGATGGTTCAAACGGTTCTAATGGCTCTAACCACTATGGGACTTAACATCTGAGGCCATCAGTCCCCTAGTCTTAGAACTACTTAAACCGAACTAACCTAAGGACAAAACACACATCCATGACCGAGGCAATATTCAAACCTGCGACCGTAGCAGCAGCGTGCTTCCGGACTGAAGCACCTAGAACCGCTCGGCGACATGGGCCGGCTACACAAAATAGCGGCTTTTGAAATGTGGTGCTACAGAAGAATGCTTAAGATTAGATGGGTAGAGCCCGCAACTAATGAGGAGGTACTGAATAGAATTGGGAAAACAAGAAATTTGTGGTACAACTAGAGTAACAAAAGGATAGGTTAATAGGATACGTTCCGAGACGTCAAGGGGTCACCAATGTAGTATTGGAGAGAGGGGGTGATAGCCGAAGAAGAAGACATCTACATCTACATCTACATGACTACTCTGCAATTCACATTTAAGTGCTTGGCAGAGGGTTCATCGAACCACAATCATACTATCTCTCTACTATTCCACTCCCGAACAGCGAGCGGGAAAAACGAACACCTAAACCTTTCTGTTCGAGCTCTGATTTCTCTTATTTTATTTTGATGATCATTCCTACCTATGTAGGTTGGGCTCAACAAAATATTTTCGCATTCGGAAGAGAAAGTTGGTGACTGAAATTTCGTAAAAAGCTCTCGCCGCGACGAAAAACGTCTATGCTGTAATGACTTCCATCCCAACTCGTGTTTCATATCTGCCACACTCTCTCCTCTATAACGCGATAATACAAAACGAGCTGCCCTTCTTTGCACCCTCTCGATGTCCTCCGTCAATCCCACCTGGTAAGGATCCCACACCGCGCAGCAATATTCTAACAGAGGACGAACGAGTGTAGTGTAAGCTGTCTCTTTAGTGGACTTGTTGCATCTTCTAAGTGTCCTGCCAATGAAACGCAACCTTTGGCTCGCCTTCCCGACAATATTATCTATGTGGTCCTTCCAACTGAAGTTGTTCGTAATTTTAACACCCAAGTACTTAGTTGAATTGACAGCCTTGAGAATTGTACTATTTATCGAATTCCAACGGAGTTCTTTTGGAACTCATGTGGATCATCTCACACTTTTCGTTATTTAGCGTCAACTGCCACCTGACACACCATACAGCAATCTTTTCTAAATCGCTTTGCAGCTGATACTGGTCTTCGGATGACCTTACTAGACGGTAAATTACAGGATCATCTGCGAACAGTCTAAGAGAACTGCTCAGATTGTCACCCAGGTCATTTATATAGATCAGGAACAGTAGAGGTCCCAGGACGCTTCCCTGGGGAACACCTGATATCACTTCAGTTTTACTCGATGATTTGCGGTCTATTACTACGAACTGCGACCTTCCTGACAGGAAATCACGAATCCAGTCGCACAACTGAGACGATACCCCATAGCTCCGCAGCTTGATTAGAAGTCGCTTGTGAGGAACGGTGTCAAAAGCTTTCCAGAAATCTAGAAATAGGGAATCAACTTGAGATCCCCTGTAGATAGCGGCCATTACTTCGTGCGAATAAAGAGCTAGCTGCGTTGCACAAGAGCGATGTTTTCTGAAGCCATGCTGATTACGTGTCAATAGATCGTTCTCTTCGAGGTGATTCATAATGTTTGAATACAGTATATGCTCCAAAACCCTACTGCAAACCGACGTCAATGATATAGGTCTGTAGTTAAATGGATTACTCCTACTACCCTTCTTGAACACTGGTGCGACCTGCGCAATTTTCCAATCTGTAGGTACAGATCTATCGGTGAGCGAGCGGTTGTATATGAGTGCTAAGTAGGGAGCTATAGTATCAGCGTAATCTGAAAGGAACCTAATCGGTATACAATCTGGACCTGAAGACTTGCCCGTATCAAGCGATTTGAGTTGCTTCGCAACCCCTAAGGTATCTACTTCCAAGAAACTCATGCTAGCAGATGTTCGTGTTTCAAATTCTGGAATATTCCATTCGTCTTCCCTGGTGAAAGAATTTCGGAAAACTGCGTTCAATAATTCCCCTCTAGCGTCACAGTCGTCGATAACAGTACCATCGGCACTGCGCAGCGAAGGTATTGACTGCGTCTTGCCGCTTGTGTACTTTACATACGACCAGAATTTCTTCGGATTTTCTACCAAATTTCGAGACAATGTTTCGTTGTGGAACCTATTAAAGGCATCTCGCATCGAAGTACGTGCCAAATTTCGCGCGTCTGTATATTTTAGCCCATCTTCAGGATTTCGCGTTCTTCTGAACTTCGCATGCTTTTTCCGTTGCCTCTGCAACAGCATTCGGACCTTTTTTGTGTACCACGGGGGATCCGTTCCATCTCTTACCAACTTATGAGGTATGAATATCTCAATTGCTGTTGCTACTATATCTTTGAATTTGAGCCACATCTCGTCTACATTCGCATAGTCAGTTCGGAAGGAATGGAAATTGTCTTTTAGGAAGGCTTCTAGTGGCACTTTATCCGCTTTTTTAAATAAAAATATTTTGCGTTTGTTTCTGATGGATTTGGAAGAAATGGTATTGAGCCTAGCTACAATGACCTTGTGATCACTAATCCCTGTATCAGTCATGATGCTCTCTATCAGCTCTGGATTGTTTGTGGCCAAGAGGTCAAGTGTGTTTTCGCAACCATTTACAATTCGCGTGGGTTCGTGGACTAACTGCTCGAAATAATTTTCGGAGAATGCATTTAGGACAATCCTGGAAGACGTTTTCTGCCTACCACCGGTTTTGAACAAGTATTTTTGCCAACATACCGAGGGTAGGTTGAAGTCCCCACCAACTATAACCGTATGAGTGGGGTATTTATTTGTTACGAGACTCAAACTTTCTCTGAACTGTTCCGCAACTGTATCATCGGAGTCTGGGGGTCGGTAGAAAGAGCCAATTATTAACTTAATTCGGGTGTTAAGTATAACCTCCACCCACATCAATTCGCACGGAGTATCTACTTCGACTTCACTACAAGATAAACCACTACTGACAGACACCAACACTCCACCACCAATTCTGCCTAATCTATCTTTCCTGAACACCGTCTGAGACTTCGTAAAAATTTCTGCAGAACTTATTTCAGGCTTTAGCCAGCTTTCTGTACCTATAACGATATCAGCTTCTTTGCTTTCTATTAGCGCTTGAAGCTCAGGGACTTTTCCAGCGCAACTACAACAGTTTACAACTATAATTCCGACTGTTCCTTGATCCAAGCACGTCCTGTAATTGCCAAGCACCCTTTGACATTGCAGCCCATCCCGCACTTTCCCGAGGCCTTCTAACCTAAAAAACCGCCCAGTCCATGCCACACAGCCTCCGCTACCCGTGTAGCCGCCAGCTGAGTGTAGTGAACTCCTGACCTATTCAGCGGAACCCGAAACCCCACCACCCTATGGCGCAAGTCAAGGAATCTGCAGCCAATACGGTCTCAAAACCGTCTGAGCCTCTGATTCAGACCCTCCACCCGGCTCTGCACCAAAGGTCCGCAGTCGGTTCTGTCAACGATGCTGCAGATGGTGAGCTCTGCCTTCATCTCGTAAGCAAGACCGGCAGCCTTCACCAAATCAGATAGCCGCTGGAATCCAGAGAGAATTTCCTCAGATCCAAAGCGACACACTTCATTAGTGCCGACATGTGCCACCACCTGCAGCTGGCTGCACCCTGTGCTCTTCATGGCATCCGGAAGGACCCTTTCCACATCAGGAATGACTCCTCCCGGAATGCACACGGAGTGCACACTGGATTTCTTCCCCTCCTTAGCCGCCATATCCCTAAGGGGCCCCATTACGCGCCTAACATTGGAGCTCCCAAGACCAAGAGATGAATACAGTAAGGAGAAGCGGAAAGATGTAGCTTGCAGCATTTATTCAGATAGGAAGTGGCTAGCACAGGATAGACTATTGTGGAGAGCTGCATCAAACCAGTCTTCATGCTGAAGACCACAACAACAACACCAATGTATCAGGGCACCACACCTCAGGCACAACAGTCACTGATTCTTATCATTATTAACCTATGTTTCGTCATTAACGTTACAGAATCCGTAAAAACAAGTCTGCTGTTACTGAAAGGTTGAGCATAATTATTAGGAGTACATTACTAAACTCTTCTTAACAACACTCAATGATTACTAATACACAGACATCAGCAGTTTATTTATATTTGTAACGTTTTGTATCGATTTATATATAGGGACATGGATGAAATGTACTGGACGATAATATTATAGAGTCGATTCGACGTTTACTGCCTGATTTTTCTACATCATAAAGTTCATCGGATGTCATTGTTTAACAACGGTACCTCAATAATCATTTATTACTATAAACTAAACCATGTAAGTTATATGTTTTCATTCCAAAAATACAGATGATTTTAGCCACAAGAGATACTGTTATCAACACCTACTGTTCTTGTCTTTGTCCCCTGTGACTGGATAACTACGCACACAGGAAAGAGCTCGTGTGCATCAATTGTCCTTGCGATCAAATCTTCACACATTGTTATTCCCGAAAGGGATCGGAAAGGATTCTGATTGACATAGAGCAGCATTACGCATCTCGTACTTCAAAAGCATCAGGTCAGAGCGTATCATACGTGTTCCTGGCCGCGGTCCGTTATGACTACTTTTCATCTACGATCTGTATGTGATTTCTTTGCAGAGAAGGATGACTGTCAGTGTTATTCACACCACCGTTTAACCGTACGTGACGATATTTTTCCGAAATCCTAAACTTACTTTCCGGGGTTACGTTTGGTACGCCTGGCACGAATCAAAACATTTAGCCACTGCATTACATATATCATGAACCGCTTATAAAACACAAACTTAACAACCTCCATGGACTGCGGTTCTGGAGTATCCAAGCAAACTTACAAGATCCCACGACATACCGACCCATGTACATACTTCACAACCTCCATGGACAGCGAGCGCTGGAGTATCCAACCTTTTTTACTAGGCTTAGACTTGCAGAAATGACTCACTAGTGTGCTATAGATTTCTTGAAATGTACGGTAAAAGACATTGGGTGGGTAAGAAGTTCGCGGTCTGTCCTCCTTCAGAGCATGTGAAACCTCGCGTGCAAAGCACTCTGAAGAAGGAAGAGCTCTGAAGTCGAAGGTGTGTTGCTCCTTCTCTCCTTTCAAGATTTTTATCAATAGCTATCCATATCTACCTACAGACGGCGCAGTCATGCAACAGCAAGACACGCGAATTACCGACTCAGCAGCGTGGCTCGGGACTCCTCTTTGGTTACCATAAACTTTATTGTGAGTCTGGTAAAAACGTAATTTTCCTATTTCAGGACAATGGTACCATTGATTGGAAACAAATAATTTTATCATACTGTTAAGCTAGAGAACGACTTCTTTATTCTTATAAGCACTGAGTGCTTTCTCCATTAATAATCGCGCTAGAACAATATTTCACTGTCTTCCTCTCTCTCTCTAAAACACACACACACACACACACACACACACACACACACACACACACACACACACACGCAGAAAAGCTTTTCCCTCTTCCACTATCGGACCACACAATGTATGGTCTCAGCGCTGTTGTATCCAGTTATGTATGATAAGCCGGCCGCGGTGGT
The DNA here is from genome assembly GCF_023897955.1 of Schistocerca gregaria. NCBI lineage: Eukaryota > Metazoa > Arthropoda > Insecta > Orthoptera > Acrididae > Schistocerca > Schistocerca gregaria. The sequence continues at coordinate 399,526,439 of NC_064922.1, forward strand.
CTACTGGCTCTAGGTGCTCAGTCCGGAACTGCGCGACTGCTACGGTCGCAGGTTCGAATCCTGCCTCGGGCATGGATGTGTGTGGTGTCCTTAGGTTAGTTAGGTTTAAGTAGTTCTAAGTTCTAGGGGACTGATGACCACAGAAGTTAAGTCCCATAGTGCTCAGAGCCATGTATGATAAAGGTGACAAATGAGGGACATCACTGGATACTGAATCCGTAATCAGCGACCATGATTTACAAAATCATATAATAGCAGTACAAGGTGAACAACGCACCGTGAGTGGTAGATTATTTTCCAAACCAACATATTTCGAAGCTCAAAATGTTACTGGAAATTGATGTACTTATACCTGAAAAATTCCATTATCGTCTTGCCCCAGCCGGTGTGGCCGAGCGGTTCTCGGTGCTTCAGTTTAGAACCGCGCGACCGCTACGGTCGCAGGTTCGAATCCTGCCTAGGACATGGATGTGTGTGATGTCCTTAGGGTAGTTAGGTTTAAGTACTAAGTTTAGGGGACTGATGGCCTTAGATGTTAAGTCCCATAGTGCTCAGAGCCATTTTAACCATTTAGTCAGCAACTGAAAGGAAATTTCCAGTAGTAAGAGAATTCAAGCTTTGTGACAACTCAAATTCAGAAGAAACTCAATTTCCTAATATACATATTGACCTAGGGGTGTGGTTTCTATAGCCCCGCTGAATGATTCAATGAAATTGGATAGTAACAGAGAGATTCCCACGAGAAAATATATTCCGAAAGTACTTTTATTATTACAATGTTACGAGGTGACAGCGTTCCTCTTCACATCCCACTCTCGCAAGCTAGTCTAAGTTCTCACGTATAATCCAAATAGCATGTGTAGATGAGCGCATGGGACACGTTGTGAAATTATGTGCTGTCTCCATTACATGTTTACATTATTCTGGACATGGTGGATGATGTACCAATGGAGGGAAAAATGGCTGGAGGGAGGGACAGCAAGTTGCAATCAAGTCATTGATGTGAAAGAAACCCATTTCACGCTGCCTCTGGACAGTTCGTTCTCTTATGAGCCATGTGTTCCTGATTAAACCGACGACTCACTAGTTTCGTGTGCAGGTTTTGATGCATCATGTTCCACTACATGTTAACAAATCACTTTGAGTCAATGGAGAATATGATTGCTGTTTTGTATTGATAAAAATTTACAAGAAGAACGTTTACAGCAACAACAACTTTGATTCACACGTCGGCCATCTAGACCTACATCAAGTCCTGTACTCCGCAAGTCACCTTACGGTATTTGGCGGAGGGTGCTTCGTCTACCACTATCACTTCCCCTTCTTCCCGTTCCAGCTACGAACGGTTCGTAGGAAAAACGATTGCTGGCCAGCCTCCACGAACCTCTCTGAATTCACCACCATGGTCTTTTTCAAAGATATACACATACGATGGAGTAAGCAGTTTATTAGTTGACTCGTTTGGAAGTGTACATTCACGCAACTTCAACGCTGAAGTACATCCTGATGCAGAACGCCTCTTACACCGCCTACAAATCGAGTTGGCTGAGAATCTCCATGAAATGTCTGCACTTACTATATGAGCCGCTCTTCAATGGATCTTCCCTATTTCCTCTACTAGTCCGATGTGGTATGAATCACAGACTCACGAGCAGTATTGAGGTATTGGTCGAACGTTGGTTTAAGCTACCTCCTTTGTGGGTCAATTAGGATTCTTGGAAATTCCAGTGATTGTTCGACAATCATATAGTCATGCAGTAATAGGGTTTCTGCTATTTATACACAGTTTGCTATTTTTATTTATGTTAAGGATCCTTTGTCAATTCCCGCACCAATTCCCGCATCCTTCGCAAGGTCATCCTGCATTTCTCTACAATTTTCTAGCGTAGTGGCATCTCTGCATACAGCATCATCATCCGCTGAATTCCTCATGGAACTTCGAACGTTATCCACTATGCCACACATATTGTGAAAATGGATGGTCTTAAAACCACCCGCCGCCGGCCGCGGTGGTCTCGAGGTTCTAGGCGCGCAGTCCGGAACCATGTGACTGCTACGGTCGCAGGTTCGAATCCTGCCTCGGGCGTGGATGTGTGTGATGTCCTTAGGTTAGTTAGGTTTAAGTAGTTCTAAGTTCTAGGGGACTAATGACCACAGCAGTTGAGTCCCATAGTGCTCAGAGCCATTTGAACCATTTGAACCAAAACCACCCGCTGGGTACGCCCGACGTTCCTTTACGTCTGAAGATGTCTTTCTGTTGAAAATGACATGCTCGGCTGTTTTTTCTAGAAGCAGTATAATCGCACAACTGGTCTGATATTCCGTATGTTTCTATTTTGTTCATTAGGCGTCAAGCTGATGCCGTTCGATAGTCAAAGAAAACTGGAGCATGTTGAGCATTGTAAACAGACAGATCGAACTACGACAACACGATAGGTGTTTTCGGAACGCATGCTGATTCCTACAGTGGATATTTCGCTCCCCATAAACACACAAAACATACTCCAAATTCTACAAAAGGCCGATGCCAGAGATACAGGCCTCTAGTGTTATGCGTCTGTTCGACGAACCTTCTCGAAGACAGAAATGGTCTGCTCTTTTTTCCAATAATGAGGAAGGCTTTGTCCCACGTGCAAAGTACGGTATACTGCTTCTAGAACAGGGGCAATTTCTTTCGTGGACTCTATGTAGGAATGTATTAGTACCCCGTCATTTCCAGCTGCCATTGTTGAGCGGTTCCAGTTGTTGTTCTATCCTACGATCACTTATCTCGACAACTGCCATTTTGACATTTTGATATCCGTGTGACAATCTGAGTGATGGACTACTGTGCGATCTTATGCACGAAAATAGTTATGGAAAAGGACGTTTAGTATTACACCCCTCTCTGTGTCATCCTTAGTTTCGATGCCATTATTCTTTGATGACCTACAGTCGATATAAACCTGTCCAGGCGATATCAGCGTCACCTGGCGAGGAATGACGGTTAGTCAGCCACACACATACGGTGCGTGTAGTATCAGTGAACTTGATGTCCGTGTGTAGAATGGGGAAGGCGCGATCTTCCTGAGTTTGACCGAGAGCAGATTGTGATGGTTCGGGCGCTCGGTGCGACCATTTCGAAAAATGCACGACTTCTCGGGTGATCGAGAAGTACGGTTCAAATGGCTCTGAACACTATGGGACCTAACTTATGAGGTCATCATTTCCCTATAACTTGGAACTACTTAAACCTAACTAACCTAAGGACATCACACACGTCCATGCCATAAGCAGGATTCGAACCTGAGACCGTAGCGGTAGCGCGGTTCCAGACTGTAGCGCCTAGAACCGCTCGGCCACTCCTAGAAGTGCTGTGATGAGTGCCTTCACACATGGTGAAACCAAGCTGAAACCGAGTCGAGACGTTGTGGGGTTGGGCTGCCACTCCTCATTACAGATGTCGGACGTCGTAGACTGCGCAGACCGGTAAAACAGGACAGGCAGCGAATTGTGGCAAAACTAATATCAGACTTCAATGCTGGGCGGAATACAAGAGTGTCTGAACGCAGAGTGTATCGAACAGTCCGAAGCCGACCATCCAAGCATGTGCCAAAGTCAACTCCACGATATCGGCAACTACGGCTCAAAAGGGCACGTGGGCATAGACATTGGACGTTCGCGCAGTGGCAGAGCGTTGCGTAATCTGATCAATCCCGAAACCTCCTCCATCATGACATTGATAGAGCGCGAATCCGTCGTTTTCTATTGTAACAGCTGCTCGACAATTGTACTGCAGGACGGAGACCACATGCAGGTGGCTCCATTATGTTCTAGGGAGCATCCGAGTAGGCATCCATAGGTCCAGTGGATCTCGTGGAAGGCACCCACGACGTTCTAGTGGTATCGTACACTGGTTGCATACCACGCACACCCCTTTACGCCGACCAAGTATCCCGACGCTAGTGGCATTATTCAACAAGGAAATGCACCACATCACAATGCCAGGAGTGTGATGGAGTAGTTCGAGGAACACAAGAGTTGGAATTAATGTGCTGGTCCCCCAACTCACCAGATCTGAACCCGATCACACACACCTGTAGTGGTGATTGGACGTTGTGTCAGCGCTCATCGCCGCCTCCCCAGTATTTACTGGAATTGGGTGACTTGTGCGTGGGTGCAGATATGGTGCCAACTCCCTCAAGCGACCTACCAAGGCCTCATTGCTTCCATGCACGACGCGTCCCCACTATTATCCGTGCCTCAGGTGGACATAAGGTAGGCGTTCATAATGTTCTGGCTGATGGGTTTAGTCACAGAGTGTCTGAACAGCTGATTCGTTTACTGATTTAAAGTCAGAACAAAACTTCCTGGGATTTTCTGTCAAATCGGTAGACAGAATTTTTATTTCTAATTCGTTGAATGCTTCATGCATGGCTCTACTTTCCCCAATTTTGGCTTTGCTCAGTTTTTGTTTGTATGTGAATCTTAGATAATGATTAAATTTGTGCTCATACTTTTTTTGCTTTCAGAGCAGCTTTCTAAGAAGGCGGTCGAACTACGGAGGTTTTTTTTTACATACTGCACACCTTTGTACAGCGTATACTTTGTCCATTGATGCTCAACAATGTCTGTTCTTGGGATGAAATTGAGATGTAGATCGCTTAAGTAATCTGAAATATGTTTCTTGGCGTTCTTACTAAGCAAATATATCTTCTTCTCTTTCGTTTTATTCGACCGTATTCAGTAATTCTGAAACGGCTCTTCATTTACTGATCCCCTGTTCTACGCTGTGTCGAAATGTTCAGTCATCTTGGCGACCAGAAGATCCATAGAGTATTCTTGGGAGTTGGTCCTCTGATAAGCTGCTCAGGGAAATTTCCGAATAAAATTTTAGAATAATTTCTCATGATTCCTTCTCTCTATTAACCGTTTTAATCAGTTGCGTTTCCCAGTCTGTTGCTGCTCTCTCCACCTAGTATTATAACATGCCCAGGAAATTTATACGAAATGTTCCCCAAGATTCCCTTTAAATGTTCCGCCCCTACCGCACCAGAAGCAAGAGGTGTGGGGGGGGAGGTCGATCAAGGTATACGGCGAACTTTTGATCCACTTTAAACATTTATCTTCACCCAAATATCTACTAATCTGTGATTTATTCACTGGACATTAATATAAATTTTGCGGCTATAAAAATGTCTCCAACCCAGATGCTCAGCCTGTCTTTCCGATGCACTTTCCAATCGTAATCAGGGTTTTACTTCCGGTAACATACAGCTTCAGCCAGTTTTCTGTTCTTTGAGTATCCGCACAAACTGCGAGTCTCCGAAGGAATGGTCAGTATTCAGGAATGCGACAGGACCGCTCATTCGAAGGAAGAAGTTTAACACACTTAGGCTCTAAAATAAATATCTTAACTGTTATAAACATTTGTTCAGTAGAAGAGATACCTTTCACACTAGCGGAGATGAACAAGTGCTCATAGTTCTTAAGGTATGCACTATAGAGCACCTATATACTCGACATTTTCTTCTTGGTTTGGTCCATACTACCATTCACATTCCGTACTACCATCTCCCAATATTTCGAAAGCAAAGATCATGCAGTAGAAAAGATTTGTTTCACGGTATCGAAGATGAAGAAGTGCATATATCCCGTAAGATATGCATCTTGGAGCTTTACGACTGTTACTGCGCGGCTAAAATTTGAAGTTCAACAGGTACTCCTATCGCCTAAACCAAAGTGCCACCTCTCTATGTGTATGCGGAGAGGAAGAAGATCCAGACCTTACATTTCTACTATGTCCTCGGAGCACTTGCAAATAATCTTCAGGCTCTTGTTCATCAGTCCCAAAGCTGCTTCCAAACCTTGTATGCATCTGACGATACAACAACCTAAAAACAACTGCACGAGTTTGTCAACAGTGCTAACGACAATATCATTCCCCTGGGCCTCTAATTCGATGCTCTGAGTACTGACAATGCCAGGGGGAAGAGTGAAGTTCAAGTAACTGACTGTATTGCCACGTCCTACTCAGAAGAATGTAGAACGCTCAGATTTCAAATGAATGTCATAGTGTACTTCCCATATATATAGTTCTGAATACTGATCTAACTATACGTATGGCTAAAATACCGAGAACTATATCTTGTAAACTGTTCTGCTATTCAGTCTAGATGGAACTTACAGACCTTTACAAGTATTCAATTCTCTGTTCGCAGCTTTGAAATGATTCTTGCAGGACATGAAAAGAATATTTTGTTGTTAATCTCAAATGGGCACCAACGGTAATTTATCAATTTTTATTGTGCTGCCAATCGGATCTTTACGTCATACTACCTCAGAAAATCCTGTGTTACATTTTTGCCTTGTCTGCTAATTTAATTATGGTGTTATGTTTTAAAACTCGTTTTGTATTGGAATCAGCACTTCGTTAATCCTATGTAACGTCGTACCAGTGAACGACTTCAAATAACGTCTACTTTCATTTGTCGTAATCTCTAATATAACATTTCCGCTGATGAGGTGGCTGTAATGGCAAGTTGTGAAAGTCAGTAAAATGAAAAAGAAAGATAAGAATTTTAGAGCTTATGTTTACTAGACATTTTTGCTTCGAACGATCGTCCCTGTCTTACCGCTGATTAATGGACATTCCTCCTGCGACACCCTGCTTAGTGACACACTACGTATTATCAGCTCATGCGTGCACGAGGTATCATTATATGAAGATTTTATGCTAATAGTCTGTGGTTGATGATAGTCATATCGGAGCTACACTCTGTGGTTGTGCCGGGATATGTTTTGAAATGTTCCTATGTTTGTGTTATCATACATATCTCTGACGTCGATCTGTTCTAGAATTTTAGAACATGTTTTTTTGCTCGAGTATCATGTCGTTTTTGGAAACCCAGAATCTACTCCGTAGGAATCAACATGGATTCGGGAAACAGCGATCGTGTGAGACCTAACTCGCTTTATTTGTTCATGAGACCCAGAAATTATTAGATACAGGTCCCCACGTAGATGCTATTTTCCTAGACTTCCGGAAGGCGTTCGATACAGTTCCGCACTGTCGCCTGATAAACAAAGTAAGACCCTACGGAATATCAGACCAGCTGTGTGGCTGGATTGAAGAGTTTTTAGCAAACAGAACACAGCATGTTGTCATCAATGGAGAGACGTCTACAGACGTTAAAGTAACCTCTGGTGTGCCACAGGGGAGTGTTATGGGACGATTGCTTTTCACTATATATATAAATGACCTAGTAGATAGTGTCGGAAGTTCCATGCAGCTTTTCGCGGATGACGCTGTAGTATACAGAGAAGTTGCAGCATTAGAAAATTGTAGCGAAATGCAGGAAGATCTGCATCGGATAGGCACTTGGTGTAGGGAGTGGCAACTGACCCTTAACATAGACAAATGTAATGTATTGCGAATACATAGAAAGAAGGATCCTTTATTGTATGATTATATGATTGCGGAACAAACACTGGTAGCAGTTACTTCTGTAAAATATCTGGGAGTATGCGTGCGGAACGATTTGCAATGGAATGATCATATAAAATTAATTGTTGCTAAGGCGGGTAAAAGGTTGAGATTCATTGGGAGAGTCCTTAGAAAATGTAGTCCATCAACAAAGGAGGTGGCTTACAAAACACTCGTTCGACCTATACTTGAGTATTGCTCATCAGTGTGGGATCCGTACCAGATCGGGTTGACGGAGGAGATAGAGAAGATCCAAAGAAGAGCGGCGCGTTTCGTCACAGGGTTATTTGGCAACCGTGATAGCGTTACGGAGATGTTTAGCAAACTCAAGTGGCAGACTCTGGAAGAGAGGCGCTCTGCATCGCGGTGTAGCTTGCTCGCCAGGTTTCGAGAGGGTGCGTTTCTGGATGAGGTATCGAATATACTGCTTCCCCCTACTTATACCTCCCGTGGAGATCACGAATGCAAAATTAGAGAGATTCGAGCGCGGACGGAGGCTTTCAGACATTCGTTCTTCCCGCGAACCATACGCGACTGGAACAGAAAAGGGAGGTAATGACAGTGGCACGTAAAGTGCCCTCCGCCACACACCGTTGGGTGGCTTGCGGAGTATGAATGTAGATGTAGATGTAGATACCGTATATTAAACTGAACGTATTGCAAGTCGTAAAAAGAGGGACAATAACCATCTTACCGGGAAACGCGCTGCCTACTGATAATGAGGATTAGACGACTGCGACGTCTGTATTGAAGTTGAGTGATGTCATAACTGACGGCAATGTTGTAGCAAACCGTGACTTGTTTCGTTATAATAAGTAAGCAAACACAGTCTGATAATAACGTTTCCTTTACCGACTACTGGTTTTAGTCCGCAGATCACCTTAAGGTCTGGTGCCACACATCGTAGCCCGTCAGTTACTTAGGTGACAAACTTTACATCGAGGCAGGTTTTCACTGCATAGCCCTCCATGCTGCTCTGTCTTCTGCGTTACTTTTCACTCCTTGGTACCCTCCTCGTGGCCGCCTGCTGACACCATCCAGCATCTGGAACCTTCTTCTGTCCTCCCCTCTCTTTCCCGGAACAAAACCTTCATTTGCGTCTACTAGAAGGCAATCTCTTCTTAGATTGTGGCCTGTCCAGTTTAGTTTCCTCTTCCTCATCGTCAGTAGCATTCTCTGTTCTTCTCTAACTCTCCTCAGTACTTCCTCATTCCTCATTTTATCAGTCGAGCCGATCTTGTCCATTCTAAGCCATATCCACATTTTACAAGCTTTAATACTCTTCTCATCCTGCTTTCTCAAAGTTTAATTTTCTGCCCCATACAAGGCCTCACTCCTTACTGAGCACACCGGTAGTCGGCAAATGAAAAGTTGTGATCAGACTGCGTTTGTCTCTCAATTCTCCTGTGATGTGTCTGAACTTCTACCTATACCACTGAAGAGTAAATTTAGATCTGTACTATCCGTGGCACATTTTTTGTGTAAGTAATTGAGAAGGCAGTGTTGTCTTGTTTATTGTTTTAAGAGCTTTCGTTTATGTATTAGTAGTATATTTTAAGACTAGGAAGTAGTATCAATTTTTATTTTTTTCTGCAGATGGGTGATCGTGGGTGGGTGGAAAGGTCTACATTCTTTTGAATATGACAGTTGTAACCAGAAATGTCGGAGAATTTGTTGTTTGTGCAATAATACGCACGAAGTTGCAAGCCTAGAAATATCACCAAGGTCGCTTGATTTGCTTTACAAGATTACCCTTGTAAACATTTACGTTTAACTGCCACGTAGAAGTGTACACACACACACACACACACACACACACACACACACACACCTGAAAATCATTAAAACACGACCTACAGATATTTATATTCAAGTGCTGTGTTAACAAATACCTATTTCTTATGTAAGTTCTAGTTGTTGAAGGAATTCCGACCGTCTTTTGACAGTCTTCTCCCCAATAATATTCTTCATTTTCTGCTGTTAAACGTTAGTGAAAAATCTCTCTGCTATTACTTCTTCTCTGCTCTTGTTGGCCACGTTCCGTTTCCATGAAGTATTCGTATTTCGCTCATCACGTAGCTCCTGTCTAGTTTGGTACGTTCTTGTCCAGAGACTGTATGTCTTGTATTCTGCGAATCTGTCGTCGGCCATTACATTACATCTAAAAACAGCAGAAATTCTTGCGCATTTAGCAACAAATCATTGTCCGGATCTGTCACCGCTATCTCTCCTGCTGTTATACAACATATTTAGGTCTTATTAATTTCGGATCTACACTCCTGGAAATGGAAAAAAGAACACATTGACACCGGTGTGTCAGACCCACCATACTTGCTCCGGTCACTGCGAGACGGCTCTACAAGCAATGATCACACGCACGGCACATCGGACACACCAGGAACCGCGGTGTTGGCCGTGGAATGGCGCTAGCTGCGCAGCATTTGCGCACCGCCGCCGTCAGTGTCAGCCAGTTTGCCGCAGCATACGGAGCTCCATGGCAGTCTTTAACACTGGTAGCATGCCGCGACAGCGTGGACGTGAACCGTATGTGCAGTTGACGGATTTTCAGCGAGGGCGTATAGTGGGCATGCGGGAGGCCGGGTGGACGTACCGCCGAATGCTCAACACGTGGGGCGTGAGGTCTCCACAGTACATCGATGTTGTCGCCAGTAGTCGGCGGAAGGTGCATGTGCCCGTCGACCTGGGACCGGACCTCAGCGACGCAAGGATGCACGCCAAGACCGTAGGATCCTACGCAGTGCCGTAGGGGACCGCACCGCCACTTCCCAGCAAATTAGGGACACTGTTGCTCCTGGAGTATCGGCGAGGACGATTCGCAACCGTCTCCATGAAGCTGGGCTACGGTCCCGCACACCGTTAGGCCGTCTTCCGCTCACGCCCCAACATCGTGCAGCCCGTCTCCAGTGGTGTCGCGACAGGTGTGAATGGAGGGACGAATGGAGACGTGTCGTCTTCAGCGATGAGAGTCGCTTCTGCCTTGGTGGCAATGATGGTCGTATGCGTGTTTGGCGCCGTGCAGGTGAGCGCCACAATCAGGACTGCATACGACCGAGGCACACAGGGCCAACACCCGGCATCATGGTGTGGGGAGCGATCTCCTACACTGGCCGTACACCTCTGGTGATCGTCGAGGGGACACTGAATAGTGCACGGTACATCCAAACCGTCATCGAACCCATCGTTCTACCATACGTAGACCGGCAAGGGAACTTGCTGTTCCAACAGGACAATGCACGTCCTCATGTATCCCGTGCCACCCAACGTGCTCTAGAAGGTGTAAGTCAACTACCCTGGCCAGCAAGATCTCCGGATCTGTCCCCCATTGAGCATGTTTGGGACTGGATGAAGCGTCGTCTCACGCGGTCTGCACGTCCAGCACGAACGCTGGTCCAACTGAGGCGCCAGGTGGAAATGGCATGGCAAACCATTCCACAGGACTACATCCAGCATCTCTACGATCGTCTCCATGGGAGAATAGGAGCCTGCATTGCTGCGAAAGGTGGATATACGCTGTACTAGTGCCGACATTGTGCATGCTCTGTTGGCTGTGTCTATGTTCCTGTGGTTCTGTCAGTGTGATCATGTGATGTATCTGACCCAAGGAATGTGTCAATAAAGTTTCCCCTTCCTGGGACAATGAATTCACGGTGTTCTTATTTCAATTTCCAGGAGTGTATTTCCTTACAGCGTCTTCCTTGTCAGTGAACTAAACGCACTCTAAACTTGTGATTTGCGAGATATTCGCCAAGGAAAACTGCCGCCCGGGGGATCTGCCTCCACACTTGTCGCCTCCTGCAATCCCATTTCTTAATTGGATCTGCGGTCAGCCCGCTGCGGGGGCGGAGACGCGCCGCGGTAATGAGTAATGGCGTGCTTGTACGTGTGAGTGGTTCGGCTCGGTCTCACGCCCGTTCGCGCGTGCGACATTTTCCGGTCGAATGTAATTACGGCGAGCAGGAGGGGGCAGACGGATGCAGAGGTGTGGTGGTGGCGGGGGTAGGGGGGGGCGGTTTTCGCGCGTTCCCGCCCCCGACAGGACCGCGAATTTATCGCGCTAATGTGTTAATTGCTGCGGCTACAGTGGGCGTCCGAGCGCGCACGAATGTTCCCGAGCTCAGCCGATACCCGCACCGGCTGGAGGACCTCGTTAGCGGGGCGTTTTTTCAGCGCCACCAGCGCCCATTTGCAGCGCCCCCTCGACTTTTCTATGCTAATGCGGCCGGGACCGACGATTGCTCACCGCTTTTGTAACGGATGGTAGTACACCGCGGCGTACGCAGCACTAGTCGGAGAGAGACAGAGGTGCGCAGGGCAGAAAAGGAGAACGAGGGATCTGTAGGGACGCGAATGGTGGAGTACACGGAGGGGACAAAAAGCGGTGCGCTGCCCCTGTCGTGTTTGGGAGGAGAGTGAGTAATTACGAGGTCAAGCTGGAGGTGTGAGTTACGGCCTTTGCAGAATATTTGAATGTAATTACCGACACTGTACCGCATAAAGATTGCCTGTTAGCCATTGTTTTCCGAAGGCAGTAGCACCTCGTGTGCCACCTAAATTAGAAACTTTAGGGTCGGCGACGACATAAATTACTGCTTTGTTTCTGTTTTGACCCAGTGAGCGAGATTTGTAATCGAGCAGTAACAAATTATCACGTTTAAGCCTTTTGCAAATGATTAAGAGGCTGGTGCCTCTTCATGATGTCTGATAGAGATTGCGGAAAAAATGACACCATCATGGTATTGCCGGCAGTTTTCTAGCTTGTTCGAATAACGAATAACTGAAATGTTAAGTAGTATCATACTGTGCTATAGGAAATCTATTATCACCTTATCAAATCACCAAGAGACGCGGCAGAGTGATTAAAGGCCTTTTTTGTTAACTTCGTTCTAAATATAAGTCTAGGTTACTCTCGATGTCGGCTTTCAGTGTGATTCATTCTGAATGGTTCGCAAGAAGAACGACTCTCCGCAAACCTTTGTATAAAATTCCACCGCCATGTTCATTTGGCATGATATAAATGGTGTTTGAAGAAAACTGTCATATATACAAACAGGAGGTATAATGTTTAGCTGGAGAAGAATAGTCCTGTAATACTTATTTGTTTGTTTATTTATTTAACCTGGCAAGATTAGGGCCATCAGGCCCTCTCTTACATCTAACCAGGCATTCTACTTATTTTACAGTCATATGTTTCAGTAGGCATGTAATACGATATGTCAATGAAACAAACACAAGTTGAGATGTGAGACAAGCTTCCCCCTCATTCCTATCTTATGTAACGTAGACGCACGTAATTCAGTAGTATTAAGTGACTCCTTCTGTTGCTACCTATTGGCATTTTCACGATCATCGGAGGTGAAATGTCCTTTTTCTGTCCCAACCGGTATTCTTCACATCGCCGAGACACTTGAAAGCGTGGCGCCACATCACTATTTGTTATTTCAGTCAATGTTTGTTGATTAATAAATTTAGATTCAAACTATTAGCATCGGCTAACTGCATTGTTTAGCGGTTTCCACCAAAGATCCTCATTAATAGGTCAGTCCGCGTTTCAAAAGGAATTGATATCTTTCATTTCCGAATGGTCACACTTAAGGCAGATAATAAGTATCCAAACAAGGTCTATAATCGGGAGTCAAGTGGCAACGAGATGTGTGAATAGTAGCTTCTGCAACAACTGAAGTTCTGAAATCGGAATTAATGGTCTCAATCTCCAATCGATTGAAATGTTCGCTGGATGTTACCGTTCTTTAAGTTTTTGTATTTTTGACAATAAATTAAAAGAACCTAATTTACGTTTAATTAGCTCGGCTTCCATTGAACTTATTTGTTTCACGCAGCGGTGCATGCACTTAGGAGACGAGAATATTCAGGACTAAGACGCTAAAAGCTCGGACACTAAAATCTCGAGTACAAAGATTCTCAGACCTCAAAGGACCCTCAGACGCAAAAGACAGTAACAATACGTGCGTTCGGTTCATATAGTAGTCGTGAAACAAAAGGGAAGTTCGCTATTAACAAAAAAATGTTAAAATGTGTGTGAAATCTTATGGGACTTAACTGCTAAGATCATCAGTCCCTAATCTTACACACTACTTAACCTAAATTATCCTAAGGACAAACACACACACCCATGCCCGAGGGAAGACTTGAACCTCCGCCGGGACCAGCCGCACAGTCCATGACTGCAGCGCCCCAGACCGCTCGCCTAATCCCGCGTGGCTCGTTATTAACGCTGAGAACAAAGCCCCTCACTACTTTGCAGATAATGCTCTATTCCATAGGCTCTTATTATTCATTTATTTAATTTTCTGTGCTTTAAAACGGAAATTCATGATTTTATGTGAAATATGACAACTTTTCATGAGCAGTCGAATAAATTTTAGTTTCAAAAAGACCAGATAAGTAAAGATGGGTTGTTGTTGTTGTTGTTGTTGTCTTCAGTCCTGGGACTGGTTTGATGCAGCTCTCCATGCTACTCTATCCTGTGCAAGCTGCTTCATCTTCCAGTACCTACTGCAACCTACATCCTTTTGAATCTGCTTAGTGTACTCATCTCTCGGTCTCCCTCTACGATTTTTACTCTCCACGCTGCCCTCCAACGCGAAATTTGTGATCCCTTGATGCCTCATAACATGTCCTACCAACCGATCCCTTCTTCTAGTCAAGTTGTGCCACAAACTTCTCTTCTCCCCAATCCTATTCAATACCTCCTCATTAGTTACGTGATCTATACACCTTATCTTCAGTATTCTTCTGTAGCACCACATTTCGAAAGCTTCTATTCTCTTCTTGTCCAAACTAGTAATCGTCCATGTTTCACTTCCATACATGGCTACACTCCAAACAAATACTTTCAGAAATGACTCCCTGACACTTAAATCTATACTCGATGTTAACAAATTTCTCTACTTCAGAAACGCTTTCCTTGCCATTGCCAGTCTACATTTTATATCCTCTCTACTTCGACCATCATCAGTTATTTTGCTCCCCAAATAGCAAAACTCCTTTACTACTTTAAGTGTCTCATTTCCTAATCTAATTCCCTCAGCATCACCCGATTTAATTTGACTACATTCCATTATCCTCGTTTTGCTTTTGTTAATGTTCATCTTATATCCTCCTTTCAAGACACTGTCCATTCCGTTCAACTACTCTTCCAAGTCCTTTGCCGTCTCTGACAGAATTACAATGTCATCGGCGAACCTCAAAGTTTTTACTTCGTCTCCATGAATTTTAATACCTACTCCAAATTTTTCTTTTGTTTCCTTTACTGCTTGCTCAATATACAGATTGAATAACATCGGGGAGAGGCTACAACCCTGTCTCACTCCCTTCCCAACCACTGCTTCCCTTTCATGCCCCTCGACATTTATGACTGCCATCTGGCTTCTGTACAAATTGTAAATAGCCTTTCGCTCCCTGTATTTTACCCCTGCCACCTTTAGAATTTGAAAAAGAGTATTCCAGTCAACATTGTCAAAAGCTTTCTCTAAGTCTACAAATGCTAGAAACGTAGGTTTGCCTTTCCTTAATCTTTCTTCTAAGATAAGTCGTAAGGTCAGTATTGCCTCACGTGTTCCAACATTTCGACGGAATCCAAACTGATCCTCCCCGAGGTCCGCATCTACCAGTTTCTCCATTCGTCTGTAAAGAATTCGCGTTAGTATTTTGCAGCTGTGACTTATTAAACTGATAGTTCGGTAATTTTCACATCTGTCAGCACCTGCTTTCTTTGGGATTGGAATTATTATATGGGTTACAATAACTAAATTGATTCGCAATCTGCTAATGAGTTTTGATGTCAGTTCCATATCTCGTTCGTAACACATGAAAATCGCGAGCGGTCACCGCAACCACTTCGTCTATCTGTGTACAGCTTCCAGACCGACGATGGCGTTCATGTCATATGTGTCTCAACCCTTATGCTCGCACTTTCTGATTCCCACAGAGAGAGAAATTTTAATTATCCTCATTTTTGCCAATCGTCACATGCATATCAATGTTATACGTAATGTGGGTTTTTGTAAAGTGTCTGTGAAGGGACAGGCCCTGTTTGAAGATTCGTATCTGTTTTAAACATTACGGAATAGATTTGCAAACTGAAAACATTGTTGACGACAGCCGTACATTTAATTGTGACGCAAGGGAGTCGAACCGGAATTTCTCGCTTATTGCGAACGGTCTCATTAACCACTTCAGCTATCTATGCCCGCCTCCCGGACCTAGCTTACCTTCCATGTGTGACATATTACCCATATCCCCTGTGGTCACACAGCAAGGAACAATATTTCATTATAGCCATTTTAGCCCGTCGACGCATATGTAACAATGATTTACACAGTCTGTGTTTATAGTCATATATATGTTATATGAAAATGTCCTTCGGATATACATGTGTGCATGTCTCAAGGACACTGTAATATAGTATATAGAAACTTATACAGAGTGAATATTAACGCCGGCCGCTGTGGCCAAGCCATTCTTGGCGCTATAGTCTGGAACTGCGCGATCGCTACGATCACAGGTTCGAATCCTGCTGCGGCTATGGATGTGTGTGATATCTTTCGGTTACTTAGGTTTAAGTGGTTCTAGGTTCTAGGGGACTGATGACCTCAGATGTTAAGACCCATAGTACTCAAAGCCATTTGAACCAATTTCGAATATTAACAAAGTCGGCAGACTGTACGGATGGCTTCCTAACTGGAAATGGAGGAAAATATGTCCTATGAACATGTGATCGCAAATGCATCGTTACAACGATAGATGGCGCTGACGAATGAAAGGTCCTCTGACCACGGGCCGGGTGTTTCTACTGTGTTGCAGACTGTGTGATTGACGCAGCGAACTGTAAACGGCAGGAAGGTCAGGAGCAAATGAAGATGGTGTTTGTGTATGGCCAAGATGGTAGAAACGGTCGAGAGGCAGCACGGCTATACCAAAACAAGTACCCTCACAGACACCAACCACATCACACAATTTTGGGCGTTTGTGTGATTATGAGTCCTTTTAGCAAGACAAACGTGCAGGGAGGCGACAGATTGTGCATATACCAGATCTGGATGACCAGGTCTACAGGAATTGAGACGAACGCTAGTACAAGCTCGAGGCAACCGGTCTGACAACATGGTGTAAGCCAAATTAGGCATTTGTATCCTGTTTGAAAAATGAGGTTATCCCCTATACCTCGAATCCTATGGAGGCCGTTTTGAATATCTGTTGGGACGTGTATGCGATGTAGCTTTCTACTGTGTTCCGGATCGATTTGTTGTCGTTGCACGCACACCTTTTGTTTCCGGACAAATGTTCGTAGGACATTTTTCCCTCCATTTACTGTCAAGAATCTGTCCCTTCAGTTTATCGGTTTTATTAATGTTCACCCTGTATATACACATCTCGTAAATGATTACGACAGGCAGTGCAGCATGTAGTGGCCGCACATCGTGAGACATCATTCAGCTATTCTTCGCAGTAAATCACTCGGTCTTTCAAATGTACCTGGCACCATTCGAATTGTCACCAGCATTGGTCACTTTCTCCTTTATGTCAGTACGTTTTGATGGGTTGGGCCTGCAACTGTGCCTTCAACTGGTCGCACAGCCAGAAATCCAAAGGCTTCCGGTCCAGCGAACGAGGATCCCATGCAAATGTACCACTTCGACCAATACATCGCCCATTAAACATTGAAGTACAGTCTCAAGATCACTAGAAAATTGAGTGATGCACTGTCGAACATAACCTACACTAAAACATCGCGCAGGTGATGGCACCTTTTAATTTGTATGGTACTCTGAGTCTGTCATCGGCAGTTCCTGCCCATATACTAATACCGAAGCATTCCTAATGCCTCACCTCCATGATGGAACGAGGATTTCATCCGTCCACACTTCTGTATTTTGGAAATTTACTGTACCTGTTGTGATTCTTGCCACATTTCTAAACAAAATCCAGGCTGTGAACTTCCGATCTTTGATGGCTGATATCTAAAAAATTATTCTATTCCGGGCTTATCATTAGAGGAGCATTTCTTCTAGTTTCACCAATAAATGAAATTATATGATCGTATGGCCTTTTTGACCGGGAGATCCCATCTGAGGTTGTTCGGCCGCCTAGTGTAAGTCTTTCTATTTGAAGCGACTTTGCAATTCGTTGAAGAAGAAATGATGAAAACACAAAACCCAGATTCCATGTGGACAGAATCTCCAACTGGGCGGGAATCGAATCTGGTGCGCCGCATGGCAAGGCGTACTTTGACCTGTATGACCTTCTCTGGGAATGTGTAATCTTTCTTAACACTCTTGGAATATATAGACGCTTGGATTACACAAAAGAAAAATGGCATGTTCCCAGATAGATTGTAGCAAATGCCTATCTGGTTCCTTTGAAAAGTCAAGCAGATTTTCAGACAATTATTTCAACAAACCAAGCTTGTTCTCCGTCTCTAATAACTTCCTCATTGAAAGGACGTCAAACTGTCATAATCCCACCTTACTTGCTGTGCATAAATCATTTCTATAAAGCGTATCAACTTGACGAGGATACTCAAAAATCGATGTAACGAACAATTTTTAAGGTGATTCTATCGTGTATTAAATACGTTTCCCAATGAAGAATCCGCTGAAGCCCAACCAGAAGTCTTTCTCTCGTACGAACAACTTCTGTGTGGTCATCCACTATAAATAGTTCTGAGAGCACAGAGCTTGTCATTTACCGATTGTTATTACTGTTTGTTGTAGCTGATCACCAGTCGTGCAGTGGATCCTATAACATGTTTATAAATATTATGCTACATTTCTTTATTTTAAAGTCGAACATTTGTCACTACAGAATAGTTTATCTTCGACATATATTCCTATATTTTGCAACAATTTTAAGATTTTGAGACTTTCCTTGATAGAACAGCATCCACAAACAAAGTAATGAATTTCCCAACGTTATTCATCACATATTTTGTACTGTATTTATCGTGAATAGTAATCGTCCTATAACATTCCAATAAAGAAGATCAGCCTTAAACACATCGTCGAGACTTAACTTTACAATTCTGTTCGTTCGTTCTCATCATCCTCCCCCTTACGAAACACAACACATTCTTCAATGAAATTGTAAAAATTAGTCCTACATTCAGTATTATGTTATTTTATTCACTGGGTGATAGTTGGTGCAGTAATGGGCACCTTTTGGAAGTTAAGTAACAAAGCATCAGGTATTTCAATAGTCTGAGACGCTTGTAGTTGTAGACTGTTACCCATAGCCAACCCCATAATTGCGTTGTGTGACTGACTACCCAAGCACATCACCGCATGACACCGCATCTGACCGTTTTGCATACAGAGTATATCATAATTACTAACGAAAAATGACAAGAATGTCCCAATAAAGAGCCGCTTAAGTGATAATTTCCAATGCCTGGTTACCAGCCGTAACCAACATCACTATAAAATATCGTCCTAGTTAGTCCAGATCTACCATTAAGTATCTATCTAATGTTGCCCAAATTCCACGTTTGAACTAATTATTAACTCTATGCAATACTGGGCTCGTCTTGGCAGTGAGTTACAAACACCTTCAGTAAAACCTCCGATTGTTTTGTTAATCTTCAGCAGACGGTTGAGTTTGGCGTATCAGATCTTTAATCACATGCATTAGAGTAATGTGCGCTTAACTTCTTAGATGATCCAACGCTGAAAAATATAGAGAACTGTGGCCATGAAACAGGGCTTGCTCAATGCATCCATCACGGAGCGTATTGGTGCCTTAGATGTCACAAATAATAAGTGAAATGCCTCATCCTGCTAGTACAGCATTCCCCAAAGCTGCGGAAGACGCTCTGTTGAAATTCGAGCTCAGTTTGTTGGGGGCTGAATCAGAGCGTTTACAGTTCAGATAAATTTTTCAATTGAATAAACTTTACCAGCAACCGTATACTTCAGGTTATTTTATTTTATTTTATTTCAAACTCAACTGTTTTGGCAATTCATTTTGCCGTCTTCAGGCCCCATACACCTTTTTCGAATCAACGAGCTCAACGTATTGCACCATAAAACTGAATGTCGTTGCCCAACTGATTCATAAGAAAGCGTGACACATACTGCCACGTTGTCAAAAATTGCAGAATTGAAAAGTATATACACTATGTCATCAAAAATATCCGGAGACACATAAAAAGCTAACTTTTTCATATTACGTGCATTGTGCTGCCACCTTCTGACAGGTACTCCATATCAGCGACCTCAGTAGTTACTAGACATCATGAGAGAGCAGAATGGTGCGCCCCGTGGAACTCACGGACTTCGAACGTTGTCAGGTGATTGGGTGTAACTTGATTCATACGTCTGAACGCGAGATTTCCACACTCCTAAACGTCCCGAGATCCACTGTTTCCGATGTGATGATGAAGTGGAAGTGAAGGGACACGTACAGCACAAAAGCGTACAAGCCGACCTCGTCTGTCGACTGACAAAGACCACCGACAGTTGAGGATCGTAATTTGTAATAGGCAGATACCTACTCAGACCATCACATAGGAATTTCAAACTGCATCAGGATCCACTGCAACTACTAAGACAGTTAGGCGGAAGATGAGATAACAGTGGATTTTATGGTCGAGTGTTTCCTCATGAGCCACACATCACGCCGGTAAATGCCAAACGACGCTTAACTTGGTGTAAGGAGCATAAACATTGGACGATTGAAAAGTAGGAAAATGTTGTGCGGAGTAGCACATCACGGTGCAATATTTGGCGATTCGATGGCAGGGCGTGGGTATGGTGAATGTCCCGTGAATGTCATCTGCCAGAGTGTGTAATGCCAACAGTAAAATTCGGAGGCGTTGGTGTTAGGGTGTGGTCGTGGTTTTCATGGAGGGGGCTTGCGCCCCTTGTTGTTTTGCGTGGCACTATCACAACACAGGCCTACGTTGATGTCTAGGCACCTTCTTGCTTCCCATTGTTGAAAATCAATTCGGGGATGGCGGTTGCACATTTCAACTTGATCGAATACCTTTTCTTAAATCACGGCCTGTGGCGGAGCGATTATACGACGACAACATCCCTGTGATGGCCTCGCCAGCGCAGAGAACACCTTTGGGATGTTTTGGAACGGCAATTTCGTGCCAGGCCCCACCGACCGACCTCGACACCTCCCCTCACTGCAACACTCCTTGAAGAATGGGCTGCCGTTCCCCAAGAAACCTTCCAGCACCTGACTGAACGCGTGCTTGCGATAGTAGAAGCTGTCATCAAGGATAATGGTGGGCCAATACCATATAGAATTCCAGCATTACCGATGCAGGGCGCCACGAACTTTTAAGTAATTTTCAACCAGGTGTCCGCATACTTTTTGGTCGCATAGTGTAGTTTTAGAGATTCAACCCTCTGGCCCTAAGGTGGCCGTTAGACCAGATTCGCGATGTAGCTCAGGTCTTATTCCCAGCTAATGTTTTCTTCTAGCCGGTCGCGATCACAGTATTGGAGGGGTCGCCACGTTGAGGACTCTAACAACATGTCCGCGACACGGTGGACGCGCAGGGTGTTTGGCAAGGCACTGAAGCGGGAAGAGGCGGGAAAAAGCGTCGCCTGCAGTGGGAGGGACGCCTGCTGCCTGCTCGGCTGTGGGCGACTTGAGCTGTCGCGCCTGAGTTACGGTCGCCTCTGGGGCTGCAACCGGCGCCGCCGCCGCCGAATATCTGAACGTAATTAATGGCAGTCGATGCCGACGCCACCACCGCTGCACGCCTCACTACTGGGCAAGAAGCGGCCTGGAAAACACCGCGCCAGTCCGAGCGACGCCTCTGCTCTGGCTCGCCGCAAACATCGCTCTCGTCTGCAGCCATGCCGGATTCCACAGACCGCTAGTAACATCCATGGAACAGCGAAAGTTGTTTCTGTTATTTCTATAACGTGGCGGTACTATTTGGCTTAGGTGCACATGGATCAGAAATTTGATGAATTGAAGTATTTATCTAGCTTGTGGTGATGCGCATGGTAATACAAAAATAGCAAACAGAAAGTAAAACAAATTTTAACATATTTACAGATATATACACTGAAGGAAAAATTCGTCACAGAAAAAGTAATTTATGTAGATTTACGAAATTTCTGTACTTTATTTGTCTTGATAATATTCTATATTGATTAACATGGCAAGATCACAGGTTAATGCAAGAGCAAATAAGTCACTGTAAATGTGAAATGCTGGTACATTAATAGCCGGTGCAACCGCAGAATGTTGAATTCAAGCATGTACATGTACATGTACATGTGCATGTGCATGTACTGTTTTCTACAGAAGCTGAATGTCAGTTTGGGGAATGGAGTTACATGCTTGTTGCACTTGGTGGGTCATTACAGGGTCGGTAAATACTGGTTATGGATGATCTAAAATTGTCGTCTAATGATGTACCATATATGCTATACTGCACACAGATATGCTGTTGTTGACTGACAGCACAACAGGCCAGTCACCAAACTGACGTACAAATTAGCAGTCAGTTTTTTGTGTTAGCAGGAGAGCCAACACGGTGTTACGAGTGGAGGCCGAAATGCACGCGTTTTAGCTCACGCAGGCTGGCGTGAGGAGGAAAGAACCATACTGACGTGAGGTCTGGAACATTTCAAGGAATGAGAATTCAGGAAGCGGACGTAATTAGTTTGATACTTAACTTTAATCCATTAATGATGAACGTCGCTCTGGACGGTACATGATGCACAATATTATCTGTTCAGAATACATTCTTGAAGTAATTGCAGTAACTGAATACGGCGCCTTGCTAGGTCGTAGCAAATGACTTAGCTGAAGGCTATGCTAAACTGTCGTCTCTGCAAGTGAGAGGGGATGTAGACAGTGAACCATCGCTTGGAAAGTCGGTTTTACAACTGTGGCGGCGCTCGGTCTGCAATCACTGATAGTGGCGACAAGCGGGTCCGACGTATACTAATGGACAGCGGCCGATTTAAGCCTACCACCTAGCAAGTGTGGTGTCTGGCGGTGCCACCACACAGGTACCTGGGATAATCACGAGAGAGTTCCTGGTGCTATACGAAATCGCACCCCACATCATAACTCCAGTGTGCCTAGCCCGCAGACATGTTGGTTGCAGGCCCTCAACTCTACTCCTAACCAAAGCAGGGCCTCCACTGGCGGTGAGGCAGATCCATATTTCATCAGAAAAAGCGACGGACCTCCACCCTGCCCTCCAATCGGCTATCGCTTTACAACGTTGAGTTTAAAATGGCGGTGGTTTGGGGTCAGTGAAACGCACGCTACAGAACGTCTGGTTCGTAGCCATCCTGGAAATAACCCATTTGTAACAGTTCGCTGTACTACTGTGGTGCCAACTGCTGATCATATTGCTGCTGCAGATCCAGTACGATGCGCCAGAGCTAAACACCGAACACGATGGTCTTCCCTGTCGGTAGCACCACGTACCCATCCGGAGCCTGATGTTTTTGAGATAGTACATTCTCATGACCACTGCTATCAACAGTTACGTACACTGGTGATATTCCTCCCAAGTCTTTCTGCAATATTACTGACGGACATCCAGCTTCTCTTAGTATTACACGACCCAGTTACACTCAGTGAGGTGTTTGTACTGGTGTCTTTGGCATATTAAAGGCAATAAAGCCAATCTTGACTAACATCAGCTCGCCACGTCCAGTCTTAGACTAACTAACGATCACAACAGTTTAAATCAAACTCTAATGCTACTGAAGTGAAATTTGGACACACATCATTTTGTAGATCAAGAAACATGCCTACGCACTTCCGTTTATTTCGCACCACTTTTTCTTGGTGTAGTCCATCTTCTTCCCTCATTGTAAATAAATTCATACTTGTTTAGCTAGAAAGGTAAATTATTACAATCAGATTAATGCCCCTAGCTACATACTGGCTTTCGTAAAAGTCAACGGGGACATTTGAAAATGTGTGCTCCCATCAGGACTCGAACCCGGGATCAGCAAAAGCCGCGAGTAATGAGTATAATGGGCAGGGGCACTATGAATATAGTGCGGGACAGTAAGTTGAGAATGTGGGTCTCACGGGAGGCGTGCCAGAGATAAGTCCGTGCAGACGCTCTATCCTCTGTGGCCTCGGTGGCTCAGATGGATAGAGCGTCTGCCGTGTAAGCTGGAGATGCTGGGTTCGAGTCCCGGCCGGGGCACACATTTTCAACTGTTCCCGCTGACTTATATCAACGCCTGTATGCAGCTAGGGGTATTCATTTCATTGTAATTTCATTCTAACGAGCTGCAAGGTCACCGATGGTATATATATATATATATATATATATATATATATATATATATATATATATATATATATATATATATATATATATATATATATATATATGGCTCACCAGCCATTTGACCATCTTCTTCTGTGCGGGTGCATATGTCCGAAAGAACAGATACCATCTTCATATATATATAAAGGTAGATAATTAGATACAGAGGTAGACAGATAGACATACAGTATATATAGATACATACACACAGCCAAGGAACAGTCTAATGGAAATGTTGCTTCCGTCACTATGGGACCGCGGATTAGTTCCATTCAAAAGTAATCACCACACGCGTTATGGCACTTAGCTCACTGGGAGACGAGACGATCAATGCCTGTTTCCTAGATAAATGTCGCCGCTGTTGGATTAATGCACACACTCATTCACTTCCTCGTATGACTAAAGCCGACATCCACGTATATTTTCTTCCGGTTGCAAAACATGTGGAAATCTTACGGTGAAAGATCCAGGTTGTGGAGAGGACGTTACAGCAATTCCCAACCAAGTCATTGAAGTGTAGCCTTTGTCCGATTGGTATTGTGGAGCGGACGTTGTCTTACTACTTGATGAGCCCATTCGACAGCATTCCTGGGCGTTTTGACCTCATGGCGTGTCGTAGTTTCTCCATAGTGCTTTCATACGTGGAGCTGCTCACTGGTTGTCATTCTACGCTCGAGTAACTCGACGAGGAGAGAGCAGCTGTGGTCGAAGGAGATGGTCGTCATTATCTTCCGGAACTTGTGTGAACAGCTTTGGTTCTCTTTGCCGGCGGAAGCGTGGGATGTTTCCATTGATGACTTTACCGTTTGCTCTGGGACTGTCGGAATGCTCTCTGACGGAATGATCCTGTATCACGATATGGCCCGCCCTCCCCTCTGCTAATCGGACTTATGCTACGCTTCAGCAATGTAGCTGGGAAACACTGCAACATCGCGTGATTTTCACATTTTTGGCGTCCTGAAGGAAGACATGCGTAGACGTCGCTTTCAGTAGGTTGAGGAAGTGCTAGAGTGGATACGTTTGTAGATCCGTCTCTGTTCTACGAAACCCAATTGATAGTCTCGTCTTCCACAGGGACAAAATGTAATACAGCGTGTGGGAATACTTTTGAATGGAACCATTAAACGGTTCTCCTGTGGCGGGCTTCCGGTTTTCCCTTAACTACCCTCATACACAGGGCATGCTAAAAAATAATGCCTCAGAATTTTTCAGTGATAATTCTGAAGATTTTTAAATAAAAGATATATTCTTAACATTGTCTCTTTATTTTTCTTGTCTACATATTTATTTCTCAAGATTGTCACCCTGGCAGTTAACAGATTTCTCCCAATAAGAGACAATTTTATTAATACCGTCACTAAAGCTTTTAGGCTCCGTTGACGGAGACAAACATCACCTCTGCTTCCTTCATCATTGTCAAAGTGAAGTCCTCGAAATTGCTCTCTGAGTTTTGGAAACAGATGATAATCGTATTGGGTCAAATGCGGACTGAATGGAGGATGATCGATAGAGATCCCAAGGCATGGATTGTTTCAGATGTCGCAGTGTCCGTGTGTGGTCTGGGGTTGTCATGCGGAA
This sequence comes from Schistocerca gregaria, assembly GCF_023897955.1. Taxonomy (NCBI): domain Eukaryota; kingdom Metazoa; phylum Arthropoda; class Insecta; order Orthoptera; family Acrididae; genus Schistocerca; species Schistocerca gregaria. The sequence continues at coordinate 399,551,791 of NC_064922.1, forward strand.
GGAGAGGGTGCTAGATTTGACGACGAACTCTTCGAAGTTGAAACTCGATTACAACAAGCTTTTCCCACGCACAAGCAAAGATACATTAGACACCGCCATGTTACACACTACGTTTCGGAGTCATCTAGCGATAGAGGGCTGCAAATATATAAGGATGAAAATAAAAATGTAGAATGTTAATAACGTCTTACTTAAAAATCTTTCACAGTTTAGACATAAAATATTTCTAGGCATTACTTTTCAGCAAGCCCTGGTATATAGTTGGCCCAGCGTGCAGACCGGGTTTGTACAATCATTACTGACGGTGACTAGGAGTAAAAACAAATGGATACCACAAATATCACCAGCACAACTTTGCAGCCAGGGTGCCTGCGATACCAACGAGAGTGCTTCTGCTGTCATACGAAGTCGCACTCCAAACCGTAACTCCAGTTGTAGGTCCAGTGTGTTTAACATGCATACAGGTGGGTTGTTGGCCCTTAACTGGCATTCTTCTAACAACACACAGCCATCGCTGGCACCGAGGCAGATGTATATTTCCAGAATGAAATTTTCACTCAGCAGCAGAGTGTACACTGATTTGTCGTGCTGGGGTAGCTCAAATGGTATAGCACTTGCCTGCGAAAGGCAAAGGTCCCGAGATCGAGCCTCGGTCCGGCACATCGTTTCAATCTCGCAGGAAGTTTCAGATTTATATTTCATCTGAAAGTATAATAGACCTCCACGGTGCTCCCCGATGAGCTCTTGCTTGGCACCAAAGAAGTGGCTTTTGGCGGTGGTTTGGTGTCAGTGGAATGCATGCTACTGGGCGTCTGGCTCGGAGCTGTTGTTGAAGTAACCGATTTTTAACAGTTCATTGTTTCACTGTGATGCCGACTGCTGCTCAGAGTACTGCTGATGTTACAGTACAACGCCTCAGAGCCATAAGCCTCTTCCCTTTCTGGAACGCCATACAGCCGTCCGGAGTCGAGGCTTCTTGCAAGAGTACATTCTCACGATCACCGCTGCCAGCAATCAAGCTACCCTCCTGCAATGTACTCTTCCTGAAATATCATAGAAGAAACATTCAACTTCTCGTAGCCCTATTACACGACCTTCAAACTAGGTTAGGTGTTGATAACGGCGTCTTTGTTACCTAAAGGCATTCTTGACTAACACGAACTCGCCACGTTCAATCTCAAAGGTAAGTAACGCTCATGACAGTTTCAGCTAATATTTAAATCAAACCTGACGCATCCTCACTGTGGTGCTATTAGCGTTACTCTTAGGCGACTGGTACGATATGTGAATAGACGTCATATTTCACATGTGGAAACACTCCTACCAACTTTCTTCTACATCGGCCAAAACCTTCCTGGTGATGCAATTCTTTCCGTCAGTGTATTTCGACTGTAATTAATTTAATAATGCACTAGTGCGCAAAAAAGTTCGACAGAACTTGGACGATAGGTTTCGCTGCCAGTTAATAAAGCTTGTCGAAGTTTGGACCCTGCGTAGAAAAGCTTTTACAGTACCGTATAGAAGGTAGCTGAAAGAAATCGGACAGGAAATTAACAGTAATGACACATTTATTCAGAGACAATAATTATACTTAAGTCGTTACGATTCATGATGGTATCTTGGACATTACATAGGGACGTGGTTCTTAATAGGTTGTGTGATCATCACGGACGGCAGTACATGGTATGGAACGTACTTTGATGCTGGCTGTAAGGTTGGTAATGAGATGTTGCGGTAGGGAGTTTCATTCCCCTATCAGCGTGGTTAAAAACAGCCGGACGGTCGTCGCTGAGCGTTGACCTGCTGCTACTCGTCTCCCAAAAACATTCCACATGTTCTCTGCTGGGTTTAAGTCCAGGAATGGGCAGCCCAATCCATGTGCCAAATATCCTCTAGTTCAAAGAGGTTTCCGTCTTGCACTGTCTGATGCACTAGAGCATTGTGCGTAAAAACGAAGTCAGCGCGGAATGCACCCCTTAGTGAAGCACATGGAGAGGAATACTGCATCAAAATTGTGGTATCGTGTATCACTACGACCGCAAGGGAGTCAAAGTTGGCAGCTGAGTAGTATGGTCAGATGAGACGCCGATAGCAGTCGTACAGCATCGTGTGAACAATGAAGCACGCCTCCTGAGCTCCCTACCACGAGCCACCTATGCCGCCGCGATAGAGGACTGCCAGTGGCAGCCAGACAGCCCACTCACTCTCGCTGCCACTTTGCTACGTAAACGTTATGCAGACGCTGTCTGTCGCGGTTCTGACTCCGTTGTTCATATTTAATTAGAGAGCCTCAGTGTTATTGTAATAGCTGAACGTATTTCTTGGTGCATAATTTGTAATGAGTCTCCGTACGCTTCGAGAAATACAGGGTAAGTGAATCTTCTGTTTGCTGTGTTATCTTGTTCGATAATCATATCTGCTCCTGTCCAGCTTTCCTATGACGACAGCTGTGGCACAACTCTGTAGCTCACCTCTCCTTGTCGTTGTTTACGACGCCATACACAACAAAAATAATGTTGACAGGCGAGCGTACAGTGCCCAGAAATTTCGATAACAGTACGCCCGTGCGACATTATGCGTCCCAACATAATAACACGTGGCCACCAAAACAATCATGTTCAGCCATGTTCAGCATTACTCGTTCCCACTTGTCACTAAATGAGAGGACTTCCAGAATCACTACTGAGATTGAATCTGCTCTCATAAAAGAATAGCACGTGACCCCTCTCCTCGTACGTCTATACCCTACACTCTTGGTAGCATCCACAAATAGTGACACCGATGTGTAAGTGTCAATGGAACACAAGGAATTGGTCATCAGACAAAGACACCACGCCCCTTCAGTAGCCATGGCAGTGTGAAGCGAGAGACTACGTGCTTAACAGTCATGTTAAAGGGGGGTACTATTGCACCCCCTGTGTTGACGTGGGTGCATTCTTGACTGTTAGACAATGTAGCCGTGACCTCTTTTGTAGCTGATCGTGTTCAACCACCGCCTCTGCTTCCCTATTCCTAGTCATCCACATATAGTCCCCGAGCCATGTTGTATGGAAGCACATCACCACATTGTACCGTAACTGGTCGCTGGATCACGCACACTGTTTTCTCCCGTTCCTTCAACTGCCTCGTATCACAGCTCCAGCTGCATTGACGCTGCAGTCACGCTATAACACACCATGGGATGTCCGGCTTTCTGTGCACCACTGGGAGATCGGCCGCAACATCCTCCCGCACTTACAATACGTTTCCACATTTCCACCAAGGTTTTAATATTAAATTTTATCTGTCTCGCCAGTAATTTTTCAGATCAGTTTTGTAACATAGTCTTAATTTTGTTGTTTACAGTAACTCGTCCTCCTCTGTTTTCTCAGTTCTCCTAATTTGAAGTAAAACAACGCTCATAAACTCAGACATTGTTGTAACTCCAGTGACTTAACTTTCAGGCCTAAGTGTTGCAATTTTTTGTCCTTGAAGTAGAACAACATGATCTGCTAAGTACCACGTTATTGTTTTTGTAGCAAAACTGCTTGTAGTTAAATCGGGACATATATGTAGCTCAAAGGTATCACCGTAGTCTCTGAGACCAATACTCCAAATAAAATTTCACTCAGGCTACAACAGCGATGTACCCTCCACAGGGCTCGGGCAAAAGTACATATGGCACGCAAGTCTAACAGAACATTTTAACGATATTCTTGAACAGCAATGCGTCTCGGCAGTTTCGTATTCACGCCAGTTCCAGCCCAGATCCTAGCTCTCTTGAAATAGACACCCATGGTGATCACATTCAGCAGAGAAATCAACTGAGCACCGTCTTTCATTACACATTTACTCTTTGTGATTGATTCATGTCTAGTGGTTTGCAGGTATTCTACTTATTCTGCTATTGTGCGAGTGCTCGCTGGTGACCCGAATAGACTACCAACATCTTAATTCTGCCTTGTCCTGCATCTCAGATCCCCTGTATGCCTCTTATATACGCAGCACATAGTTACATCCCTCAGGTCCGATGCTTAATACTCGCCTGTAACCTGTATATCTAATATCAAAGCGACTGTGGCGAAAAACGCAACATGAAGCAGGTTCCTGTTACGGTATTCCCGAGTAAAGTAACGAGAGCCGTATAGTATTAGATAAACCGTAACAATGCAGACCGAGGGAGAAAATGACTTTACATACGTGCACGACCGCGCCTCAAATGAAATAAATTTTTGACGAGCATGTATGCCTGTATTTTTGTACTCCACTGTTGTCTTTCGGCGATGTCCAGCGCCTCGTTACTAAATTTCCTGTCTAGCTTTATTTCAAACGACGCTGGAGGCATCACAGGCCTTTTTTATGAAAACTCCCGCGAGAATAAACGAAACAAATGCACAGAAATATGTCACTGTGGCGAGCGGCTGTCTCAGGCAGATATCGACCGATTTTACGCAACCGAGACACTAGATTAGCTTCGCGCGCAGCCTCCGCGGTATTTTTGATATTTCCCGAACACGCCGAAACAAATAGCAGTTTCCACCAGTCCCAGAGGGAACACGAGCTGTGAAAGAAATGTATAATTATTGTACTTATGCGGAAACGCACAAGAGTAATGCAGAATTATTTTGCCTGAATCAAATTGTGAGGAACACAAACAGCAAAATATTTTATAAGTACTTTTGTTCGCAGACGAGTGTTTCAAAATAAAAAAGACCTTGTTTTATTCTCGATAATTATTCATTTTCAAACCTTTAACTACTATTTATTGGTCTCTCTAGGCCACAATGTGTGATTCATGAAAACCGAGATCACTTCTTCCTCAAGGGTTTGATGACTGGCCCCACTGCATATTTGACCAAGCGACAATTCATTGGATTCTCTCACCATATATTGGCAAGATATCGTTGGATTCATTTGACATACTTTATTACAACAAGGCATCCTATGTACAACTGCCGGCCGCTGTGCCCGAGCGGTTCTAGGCGCCTCAGTCCGGAACCGCGTGAACGTTACGAACGCAAATTCCAGTCCTGCCTCGAGCATGGGTGTGTGTGATGTCCTTAGGTTAGTTAGGTTTAAGTAGTTCTATGTTCTAGGGGACTAATGACCTCAGATGTTAAGTCTCATAGTGCTCAGATCCATTTGAACCTACGTATATCTGATAACTGTACAGTGGATTTAAAAGTCATAGAGCTCTAATTTTTGTGTTTCAATGTTCAATACGTACTTCTTGAACCTTTCAGGTAATCCTTAAACATCGCAATATTAAAAAACCACCTCTTTGCGTTTTTATCCATAAATTTCGATTGGTTTTTCTCAAATGACACTGTTAGTTACAACGAGCATGTTTCGGTTTGATAGACTAAAATGTTACAGAAAATATTTCCCATGTAAAAAAAAGCACTCTGTCGTCAGGCCACTAGTGGCTTACCGGGACCATCCGACTGCCGTGTCATCCTCACAGGAAGATGCGGATAGGATGGGCGTGGGGTCAGCAAGCCGCTCTTCCGGCCGTAATATGGTATTCTTGACCGAAGTCGCTACTATTCGGTCGAGTAGCTCCTCAAATGGCATAACGAGTCTGAGTGCACCCCGAAAAATGGCAATAGTGCATGTCGGCTGGATGGTCACCCATCCAAGCGCCGGCCACACCCAACAGCGCTTAACTTCGGTGATCTCACTGGAACCGGTGTATCCACTGCGGCAGGGCCGTATTTCCCATATATTTAGTTGAATTTAACAGGCCAACTAGTTAGAATGGGGAGTCGAAGGCTGTGTTGAGTTGTGACCATGTGCGATTGGTGCCCCATTAGGAAACTTCTAATCCCGCAAAACAGAACTTTAACATTCTAAAATTCCAAACAGCTTAAAACTGACTCCACGAAAATAAATAAATAATATTTCAACTATCTTTGAATTGATGAGCCTCAATAACGTCTGTAAAATTTTAAGATTAGGAAACCTTGGGTTGCGATAAAATAAACTGGCACCAGAAGGATACTGACAGAAACTCACAGCACACGATACAGAAAAGATCAAAGTGTATTATAATAGCACTGTGCGAAAGATGACCAGTATCTGTCACAACAACAAAAGTAATTCATAAGCGATGGACCGAATACACAGTCAAAGCCAAGAACCACCCGCGTGCATTCCGCATGTCCGCCCACTAGAAATCAGAAACGCGAGTGCATGTCTGACGTTGACGTTGTGTATTGCATACTTCACTAATCATGGCTCCACTATTACATCAGTGCCAATAGTCTTCCTCCGTTCCCACTGCAGTTTCAAGCGTGTGAGAGTCTGAAAACAGTGGCGCTGGAGTCGCTTCTTACTCGTCGACTCGTTCTTACTTACTGTATTATGCAGAGTGAAAGGCTGGTCGCGACTTAACAGATAGTATGGAAGAATGTTACACGATCTTGGTGCAATTAAGTGAATTTCTGGGATGTGACGGCGTTTAAAGAAGCAGTGTTTTGTGAGACATTGGAGGTAATAAGACGAAATATAATCGATTCAAAGTAGATAACTGCAAATGCGTTCCTTTAGAAGAGGAGTCATATCAGGAATAAATTTCATGTCACAGCCGACGCGTCAGAAGAAAAACTTAAGAACATGTATAGTGTAAACGAAATGGTTGTATAGTTTATTCCATTTCCGCCATGAGAAAACATATGTCCTTCATCGAAGCAAAATCGGGTATAGAGTAACGTGTCTGCGACTGCGACGAAAAAGCTCTCTGTTTCGGTATTCATATAACATGGGAACTTATGTTTATGAGCTAACAGCGAATTTTGTAGCGTATTATTCACTTCTGAAATTGATTTTAATCATTTATCACCATTTAAGGATTGCACTTCATCCTCACGTTATGTTTACTGGTTCCGTCGATATAAGCTCGGTAACAACTCGAAAGTGTGTATATTTCAACGTAATTGTTAGTCATCCTCTGAATAAATATTAAGTGTTGCCATAAATTTACAGCAGTCTTCAAAATTGTTTTATCTATATAAACATATGTATAAACAGAACAATATCCACTGTTAACCGAACAGTCATTATATTGGTATACATGTGAAACAAGTACGATGTAACATCACTTTTATTTCATGAACGGTCACACATATGGTAGCACGTTTTTCGGCAAATGTTAGAACGCCGTTGGGCACTTATGTTTTTGTTTGGTTAATGTTTTTAGCTCTGGCATCAACGAATATAGTGATGAAACTAGGTTTTTTGAAATAGAAACAAGCTTTTCATAACTGCAGTCGACAGTTCTTGAGAAGACAGTTACAGCGATAAAGCGTTTGTTAATGTGAGCGTTGAAACCTGTTGTAAAAGTCGAGATATGTCCTAGACTTTGAGATCGGGGTGGCTGGAATCAACATTAGTGGTTCAAACACCTCCAAGCATATCTCTCAGGCTAAGCTGTGTCAGAATGTCAACACATTTTCCTGTTTACTTTTCTGCACTGCAGGCCGATCATTTGTGTTTCAACATTCGTTGCGTGCAGACATGTAAACCAGTAACCAGAAGCTGAATACACTACTTTATAATGTAAAATAATGCAGCAAAAACAGTGATCCAGTATAGAGCTATCTGTCCGGATTATTAAGACACTAGTGCAGACTGGCAGCCTGAACGTCAAAAAAAAGCACAAGAAACAAGATTGCAACTGACAGAGAACACAAAGAAGCTGTTCTGGTTACAACGACAATGAATCCGCACAGTGGTACGTGACATAATGGCAAGTGATATGGAATCAGCCAGGTCTGTGGCATTCGTATCTTGCATCGACAGAATTTCCATCCCTCTCATCTGTCACTACATCAGGCACTAGACATTCGTGATATAGAACGTCGTACGGAATTTTGTCGGTTTGCCCTACAGCAACTGAGAGACGACCTTACGTTTCTCAAATGTGTGCTCTTTACCGATGAACTACGTCAGAAGATATGTGTCGTGGAATTGCCACTGAGTGCTCTACCATATCATCCCCTTTAATTAGATGTGTTCATCGTTCTTTCGGACGGCGACTGAAAATCTGCCTTTCAGCCCTTGATCAACAGTTTGAACACAGGCTTAAATAAAGGATAAAGTTATATATTTAAGAGATAAAATTTATGTTATGTGACTATGGTTACCAAATCATTGTTGGTAATGTGTTTATTTCATTTACGTGTGTAAAAAAATTGCTTTAAAATGTAAAGTAAGACGAAAGCGTGTATCGCACGTAGCTGGTAACACATTACTCCTTGCGTTCAGCATGAAACGGCGTTTCTTTAAGAAGATGCTTATTTTACGGTGTACAGGTGGTCACCAAAGTATTACCGGCCGGAGTGGCCCTGCGGTTCTAGGCGCTACAGTCTGGAGCCCAGCGTCCGCCACGGTCGCAGGTTCGAATCCTGCATCGGGCATGGATGTGTGTGATGTCCTTAGGTTAGTTAGGTTCAAGTAGTTCTAAATTCTAGGCGACTGATGATCTCAGAAGTTAAGTCGCATAGTGCGCAGAGCCATCTGGACCATCTGGACCAAAGTATTTTTAATAAGATGTTTATTTCAATGAATGGGTCCCATATGATATAATTTAGAACACCGTAGATAGACACCATGCATTTTACTTGAAAGAACCACACAGGCACGTACAGGAAAAGACAGGTCAAACCTTTCTTTTAACATTTAGATATTTAACACCGTAGCTGCTTTTTGAAGGATGTAAGACTTGATTTTTGAAGATTGAACAACAGATTTCTCTGTTCCAGCTCACGTAAATGTGGGAGGATACACAAATGTAAAATAGTTTTTCTAAGTCCTTTGCGATAGCTATATTCTATGCTATGTCGTATCTCCAAATACAACATTCGTAGGTGGACCTGCATCGAGGTCGTAAGTTGGTTCAAGGGGACAATAAAGCTGTATTATCTTAGTGCAGGCGTACCTCATAATATAGATTTACGGAGCCATGTCTGAGACTCCTGGTTGGCAGTGTTTTCACGGCAAAAGCCGTTTGCAGTCTCAGCGCTCTCACATTCTAGGATACCTCTCGAATTTTTTTACGACAGGTTTCAAGTCAACATGACAAACGCCATAGCACTGTAATTGTCTTCTCGAGAGCTATCGAATGCAGTTACAAAAAGTAAACGGAAACGGTTCCACCAAAAAAAAAAGTACTTGCTTCCTTGTCTCCGTTGATACCAGCGCTAAAACATTAACCAAACAAAGAAAATACGAGCCCTTCAACGCTCTAAAATATTACGAAACAGCGTTTCGATATGTGTGACCGTTTACGGAATAAAAGTGGTATTACGCCTTATGTAACTCACCCTGTATAGTAACCATCATGTGTAATGGTTGCACCTGTCATTCAGGCAGATCGCACATTTTGTGATATATCTGCTAGCATTTGAGAATGGCTATAAAGCTGAATTCGTAATATTTTGAAAAAAACTGAATGTCAATTTACTGTTTGATGGCGCAAATTTGTTTGAGAACGGTTCCGTATTCAGCGGAAATGCCGCGAGTCCGCAGTCATACTTGCGAAATCGTGTACTCACTCCGCTTTGTTAAGGAGTCGAGCACACTTGTGCCCGGCGAACGACTCAGCCGACGAGTGGAGTGCGCCGTAGACTCACGACTCCAGTTTATTATCCCACGGAGATGGCGAGTTTGAGATGCGGTCACAGGATTCGCTGTAGAGTTTAAAGCGAGTACACGGAGCTCCTCTCTGACCCCCGCCGCCCGTATGAAGGCACGCAGCAGGGCCCCAGACGTCCGCTGTTTCATCGCTTCTCACTCGGCCCAAACAAAGCGAGCTGTGCACCACCAAGTTGCTGTTGTTCCAGACGGAAAAAAATACTTTTTTTTTTCCAGCGCACCACTGTCCATTCCTCGACGGATCGCTAGCGCTCTCCTCGCAGTTTCCTAAGTGGAGACCAATTGGCGGAGCACCACAGCGAGCGGTCATAAAACGGCGGTCCGTGACTGATAGATAATGAGCGTGCTGAATGACGGCACAGGATACAAGAAATCAAGACTGTCATGCTGCTGCTTCACCACGAGCAGTTGTCACGACTGTAAAAACGAGTGAAGCGAAGACTTTCCCTTCTTGGCTGGACCAGTTGCGAAGGTCAGATATGTGGAGTCATTCCCCCACCCGACCCTGCCCCACCACCACCCGTCACATCCCCTCTCCAGATCCCTGCAAATGAATGAATAATAATAATAATTAAAAACACGGACACGAAATACGTACAAGAATTACCTTTAACACGGAATTTTCCCTGTCTCACCTCACGACTCTGCTGTTCAGGCACTTCGCAACGCTGCACATTTCGCACATTTTATCTGATTTCTGATCTGTAGACCTAACAGCACTAAGATGATAGTTTGTTTCGATTACGAAAAGAAACTAAAATTAGATTATTTGCTCGAGTTTTTGGGATCCCAGCAGGTCAGATTAAAGAGAGTCATCGGAGCTACTCGGAGATGTGCTGCGTGCTTTGTCAGTGGCAGAATATTACGTAGATTCTCTGTGAACTCAAATGGGAATCCTTGAAGGTAAAGAGATGTTCTTTTCATGAAACACTGTTGAGAGAGTGAGATCCGTAAATAGCAAGTGACTGCAGAACGATTCTATTGTCGCCAAAGTCCATTTCGCTAAGGACTTTGAAGACAAGACAAGATAAGAGAAACCCAGAAGAATTTTATTGATTAAGATAAGAGAAATTAGGGCTTGTTTTGAGGCATAATTGTGGTTGATGAGATCTTAAGAGACGAAACGGAAACTCAGGTTAGACCAGATCATCATGTCGTATCGAAGGAAAGGATCCACGACTTTGCCTTAAGAAATTTGGGGAAAATCACGGAATGTCTAATTCACAGTGGAGACACGGAGATCAAACAGCGCACTTCCCTGGTCTGACTTAAATACGTTTTTACTGAACATCAAGCAGAAGTTAGCAATGCTGTATGTGGAACGCTTTAGACACACATTTTGTACTGAAATATCACACACAAGTAAGCCACATATCGATAACTGTTTCCAAGCTTCAGCTTCTGCGGCGCGTTGCTAACTATGTAGTAAATGGTGGGATTACCGGTAGGTTTGGTAGAATTGGTAGAGAAACAAATATAAATGTATGTTTAAAAGGCAAAATGGTAGCCGAAAACTTCTCTTTTTTTTTTATTTGGTTGTTGCTTTGCACATAACTAGAACTGCACATCGTTCAGTGTTAGTCCATTGTGTTTTTATATCTATTCAGAGCATAAATGCATTTTATAAGAGGTAAAAATAAGTTGATCGCGTAATTTTATGTAAGCAAACCAATTACTTTTGATAAAAATACCATTTACATGAACAAACAAACAAGAATTTGCAATTATTAATGTTATTTTTTACTCAGTAGTACGTACTTTGTTAGATCAAAGGCAAGAGTTTCTTGTTGTTATTGTTCATGAATAAAAGAAACGTGTTTCATATAGATTCGACGAGATATTGAAGCGATTTTTGACGTATTTTTGTTTTTCATTCCTTTAATTATTTTTAATTTTATTTTGATCTTCTTGTTGAATAAATCGCGTTTTGTAGCACTGTATGGCAATGCTGTATTGTTTCCTTTATTGTTATTAAAACATCCCTTCATTTCACCTTACAAATGAACAATTTTCCCCATTAAACCTGAATTAAACGTTGACAATTTCAGTTTTGATATAAATACTGTTCATTCTCAAGTTACAAAGAGGAGGATAACTACGAGGAACAAAAATGTGCCGCAGGTTGCGGAGCCCTTTTATACTCAGTTTATAGCCGATTCACCGCTTCCTGCCTTTAGAGGAAATTAGTGAAACACTGATCCTATACATAAATAAAGCGATCGTTATGAGGTAACGTCTGATAGATATGCAACGCAATCAACGTACACGTAATGAGGGTACGACTAACGACAGCTACGAGGAAAAATAGCGTTATCGACGATTACTTAAGGTAGTTTACGGAAGCCTTCGGTAGTTTTACAACTCTGCTTACAATGCATCTCACAGAGCTTTTACTGTGTAGTACGGACTTCCGTTACCGTTGACCGCTATCATAGGTAGAGGAAGCAACTATACGGTTGCGAAAAGGAATGCTTACCACTTTTCGGGCCACTGTGAGCGGTATTTTCGAAACTGAAAAATTCATTACTTCATGTGTCCCTCTCCAGCGGAAAAACACCGTGCTACGATCAATGACAGCTTTGTGATGCTGTTATGCAGATTGCAACGTGCCACGTGTCACTGATGTCCACTGGGACTGAGATGGTGTATGGTGGCTGGTCAATATAAAACAATGGAACAGCTTTTATTCATCATAAAACAATGCTAAAATAAGTCATGTTTAAAGTAGCACTTCGTCTTTAGGCTATAAGTGGCCCATCGGGACCATCCGACCGCCGTGTCTACCGAAGTACGGATGCGGATAGGAAGGGCGTGTGGTCAACGCACAGCTCTCCCTGTCGTTATGATGGTTTTCTGTGACCGGAGCCCCTACTATTCGGTCGAGTAGCTCCTCATTTGGCGTCACGAGGCTGAGTGCACCTCGAAAATAGCAACAGCGCATGGCGGCCCGGATGGTCACCCATCCAAGTGCCGGCCACGCCCGACAGCGCATAACTTCGGTGATCTGACGGGAACCGGTGTATCAACTGCGGCAAGGTCGTTATCCACGTTTAAAATAGTATATAGTTAACTGCGCACAGGAAATATCAAAGTGAAGACAATCGGATGAGAATATGATACGATTAACACATTACTTGATTGAATGGTATTAGAATAAATTAAGTCTTTCTTGTATTGCAGAAACTTAATAACTTCCAAAGGAAGTTGTATTGATGAGTCGCGGAATATCCGTGGGAAAGAGAGATTTCGTGAGAGGAAAAGGTTTGCTGACAACGAGAAGCAACCCCATTACACTTAGGAAGATGTTCTCCAAACGTTTTGTGTGGATTGCGGTGTCTTATGATTTGGACAGTCAAACAGAAATGACCAATATATTTACATAATTTTGAAACGTAGTTACAGAGGAATCGAGGAAGAGGACCGCATCGACAAAATCGGAAATAAGAGTAGTAGAGGAGAGAAACTTCATAAGGATGATACAAAGTTCTTGGATGGAACACACATTACGCAGGTATGGTGTAACACAGAGAACCATAGAATCATGGAGAGAAAAGCAGAAGGAAACAGAGGGAGAGGAAGGAGGAGATTTGGAATGCTAATAGGTTTGAAGAGAAGATCAAGTTACTAGCAAGTGAATCAAGACGCTCAGGACAGAGAGATATGGAGTACCCTGTCTTAAACTTCATCCACGGAAGCTACAGAGTGTCGAAGTTGCAGGGATCAACACCTGCTTTCCGGAAGACGACGTTTCAAATCGGCGTCCAGCCGTGAACACTTATGTTTTCGGTGCCGTAAATCGCTCCAGGCAGATACCGGGACGGTTTCATAGAAAATGCTCGATCGATCATTCGTATTCTATGTCGCTACTGACCTTATGTTTACATAAGGAAAAGAAACGAATGGATGAACCCAAGCAAAGCAGAAACTCCCAGTAAAAAGACTTTACCCACAAAAGATAATGTTAGGCATGTGGTGGAACAGCGGCGGTGTGCATGGTATGAACTGCTTCCCCGAGGTATAACGGAGACATCTTGCAGGCTCAGTCCAGGAAAAACGATCAGGAAGACTGCGTGAAGTGGTGCTACTCCACGATAACGCCCGCCCATATTATACTAGATTGACAAAAATCAATATAGAGTAATTGGTTGTCAAGATATTCCGCACCCACTTTAATCACCTGATCTTGTGCTCTCAGATTTTCAGCTTTACCGATCTCTGTCGAACAACCTTCAAGGAACTTCCTTTCCGGTTAAAAATGCGCTCCAAGCATGACTCGACGAGCTTTTCACCTCAAAACCAAGCGATTTGTGCAGTTGGGGATCGAAAAGTTACCCCAGGACTGGCTGACTGTGTAAATAGTGAAGTACAATGTATTATTGTTTATTAAAGCCTTTGTTATGCATATCTGTTGTGTTCGTCAAACTTATGGAAAAAGGCTACCAATTTACACACCACCTAATAATGTAACACTAACATCTTTCGTAATAGATGTTTTACATTTAGCTCACCCTACCAAGATATTATTACTTATCTACATATTTCTCAGTAATAGTTATCTTTAGGTTCGTTACAAAGTTCCCCCTTCTTTCAGTATATTTCAGCCATTAAGTGTACATAATGTAAATTACCTTATTAAGCTGTTAACATTTTTGCAGGTGTCTGTGTTTGTTAGCCACCTCAATTACTGACACCCCAGTAACGAGGCGATATTATGAGGATGGCCAATACCACTGATTATGGGCAGTCGCGGGACTGAAGAAGCTGGGATTATTCCCAGCTCCCCGCCTCGTCCCTTGCAGGCATTCTTCTGAACTGCCTATCGTACACTGCGATCAATTGAAACTACCACCTACCGATACCGAATGTCGGGTTCGCCCTGAAACGTAATTATAATGTGGCGTGTGCCGTTATACGTTTGCAAACAAAAAAGAGTAAAAGGCTGACTATATTTCTTCTAAGCCTATACTATTGTGCAAATGATTGTTGTTACGGACTTACCTGTAGCGCAGCGCAAGATGAAGATTACATTTCAATGTGGTAATTTGGTTGAGAGTTGGCGAAGCGCTGTCGAACGCTTCAGTTAATTGGTGGACTGCTTGTCGAATCATAGTCCGATTAAAATTACTTGATAGTTGACGTCTGTCACTTGGGGGTGCAGTGTTGCTAGATCAGCTGCCGGCTACCACTCAGTTGTTGGTGACACACAAACGCGGCGTGATACTTCACAAATGCCGTTAATGGGTAACGCCGCGAGATATGTCGGAAACACGAGATTCTCTGTCGGTTGCTGAATTTAAGTGACCAATGACGGAACTGTAGCATTTGTTGTGTTTTGTAGCCTTGGCTTTAACATCGCGTTAAGTTAACCACAACCTCTTAGTGTGCAATGTGTCCGAGAAATCTGTGGTCAGCAACCTGCGGCAGAACCAAAATCACGATCGTTTAGTTCACGGCGATTAAAGCTAATCCTTACGAACATACTTAAGACAGAAAGAATTCAGTTTCAGCGCTAAAATAGATAACACAGTCAGATTGCTAACGAAGAAAGAATAATAAGAAAAGCGAATAAAAAAGTCAATACAATGATGAAAAGTGACGGGGCAAAGGGTAGAAATAAAAAGAAATGGCATTTAAATTGCTCCACTGGTTAAAAATAATAATCAACTCTTTTGGTTAGATAAAAATAGAAATAAAAAGAAAATACGCTACCTTTGACGAAATTAGAACCCACGACCTCCTACAAGTGGTATTACGCCATATCACTCAGTAAAATACATAGTTATATTTACGATTGTTGTTACTCAGTAACAACGATAAATAGCCCGCGGTTCGTGGTCTTGCGGTAGCGTTGTAGTTTCCCGCGCACGGGGTCCCGGGTTCGATTCCCGGTGGGATCAGGGAATTTCTCTGCCTTTCATAATCATATCATCCTCATTCACTCGCAAGTCGCCACCAATGCCATACGCTCTATCTAACTGCAGCCTTGAAAATTTCGACTTCGCGCATTGTCGTGCGAACTTATCTACTGTAAGCCGATCTTTGTTCCATGATAGCCCGCAGCTCGTGGTCTATTGGCTACCGTTGCTGCCTCTGGATCACGGGTCCTCGGGTTCGATTCCCGGCCCCTGTTGGGGATGCTCTCTGTCCAGTGATTGGGTGTTCGTGTTGTCCTCATCATTTCATCATCATTAGAGACAGTGACTAGATTGGACTGTGTAAAAAAATTGGACTGTGTAACAGTTGAGTCTTTCCACGGCCAGTTGAGTGCCCCACAAATCAGACATCATCATCATCTGTTTCATGTTTAAGTTATCATGTTTCAGTTCATGTTTCAGTTATCAAACTGTGTATGTGACGCTGAGTCGTGTCTTGTGTGGAAGTCTCCAGTAGTGCTTGGTTAGTGCAATGTATGAAACTTGTGTATTTCATTATAAAATGTTCAAATGTGTCTGAAATCTTATGGGACTTACCTCCTAAGGTCATCGGTCCCTAAACTTACACACTACTTAAGCTAAATTATCCTAAGGACAAACACACACAACAATGCCCGAGGGAGGATTCAAACCTCCGCCGGGACCAGCCGCTTAGTCCATAACTGCAGCGCCTTAGACTGCTCGGCTAATCCCACACGGCATTTCATTATCATCATTTGTGTGTGTGTGTGTGTGTGTGGCGTTTGATGTGGTTACCGGTATTACCAAATACATAATGAAAGTACCAGACTCATGATTCTGGATCCAAACACATCAAGAACAAATGTCGGACAAGGATTTGGAAGTGAAATGATGAATTGTTGTGGCAGTCTAGCAACGGCGAAAGTTCCCGGCGTGACGTTGAGCGCTCTGATTGGAGACAACCGGATCCAGCGCATGAAGTGTCGACTATCAAAAAATGGTTCAAATGGCTCTGAGCACTATGGGACTCAACATCTTAGGTCATAAGTCCCATAGAACTTAGGTTTAAGTAGTTCTAACTAACCTAAGGACATCACATACACCCATGCCCGAGGCAGGATTCGAACCTGCGACCGTAGTAGCCCCGCGGTTTCGGACTGCAGCGCCAGAACCGCACGGCCACCGCAGCCGGCTGTCGACTATCAAGTAACTTTAATCGGACTGTAGTAATGAGCTCCACCACATCTTGCACTGTTCCTGCACATCCGGAGTGGTGTGGGTGATGACTGGCCCAGTGCGATGCAGGTCTACAGAGCGTGTATCGCACGCTGCCTCTGCTGCGTTCACTGCCGCTCGGAACCCCGAGAGCTGGCAGCCCCAGCAGTGGGTCACCGAGGCGGACAGCGCGTCCTCCTGGCGGCGTGGCGCTCATCTGGCCGGCCAGCCGGCAGGCGCGCCGCGCAGGGAGAGACGCCGGCGCCGCAGTGTGACGTCACGCAGACGCCATATCGACGCCCGGGCCGAGGCGCGGGCGCGCGCCTGTTTGTTACGGGGCGCCTCTGCCGAGTGGTGACATCTGCACGGACGCCGGGGTAAACATTTGCTCGCCGAATTTGCTGCTGTCGGCAAGCGGGCGCGGCGGGCGGCTGGCTGGTGGAGCGGACGGAGACGGCCGTGCGGCGGGAGCCGATGCAGGCGGGCGGCCGCCGGCGCCAGAGGGCGGACAGTGGCGCCGCCCGCGTCGGCACGGCGAACTGCCTGCCTCACGTGGCACTCCGTCTCCCAGCATCATCCCTTTCCGTTCCCTTCTCATAATTTCTTTGTTCTTACTATTGTTAATTACCGTCAAGTCACTACTAAAGAAACAAACTTCATGTGTCAATCTGATACATAAAAATGTGACAACAGAGTATCACAAACAATTCTAGTGAGGTAGCAACAATAGCATGACAGGCTGCAGTTGTATCACTCTCTTTCTGCAAATTAACTTCAGGTACGCAAGTAAGAAAGTCTCTGTAGACGAACGAGTCACAAAGGATAGGAAGTATTTCAGATACTTTTCCTTGGCGTTTGTACACCTTACAAGCGTCCTTCCCCGGTCACCGGTAACTGAGTGATGCCGGCACGGTAGCTCAGCGTGTTCGGTCAGAGAGCTTTTTGGCCTCTGTAATTAAAAAATCTGAGAGGAAATATCAACAAACGAACTTGAACGGATGTCATTTGACGTCCGCAAATACCAAAACACAACGATCAACAACGAGCAAAAAATAAATAAAATAAAATAAAAGTGGTCAGCATGACAGAATGTCAATCCTAAGGGCCCGGGTTCGATTCCCGGCTGTGTCGGAGATTTTCTCCGCTCAGGAACTGGGTGTTGTGTTGTCATCATCATCATTATCATCATCTTCATCATCATCGTTTCATCCCCATCGACGCACAAGACGCCGAAGAGGCGTCAAATCGAAAGACTTGTACCCGGCTAACGGTCTACCCGACGGGAGGCCCTAGTCTACATCCATACTCCGCAAGCCACCTGACGGTGTGTGGCGGAGGGTACCCTGAGTACCTCTATCGGTTCTCCCTTCTATTCCAGTCTCGTATTGTACGTGGAAAGAAGGATTGTCGATATGCTTCTGTGTGGGCTCTAGTCTCTCTGATTTTATCCTCATTGTCTCTTCGCGAGATATACGCAGGAGGGATCAATATACTGCTTGACTCTTCGGTGAAGGCATGTTCTCGAAACTTTAACAAAAGCCCGTACCGAGCTACTGAGCGTCTCTCCTGCAGAGTCTTCCACTGGAGTTTATCTATCATCTCCGTAACGCTTTCGCGATTACTAAATGATCCTGTAACGAAGCGCGCTGCTCTCCGTTGGATCTTCTCTATCTCTTCTATCAACCCTATCTGGTGCGGATCCCACACTGCTGAGCAGTATTCAAGCAGTGGGCGAACAAGCGTACTGTAACTTATTTACTTTGTTGTCGGATTGCATTTCCTTAGGATTCTTCCAATGAATCTTAGTCTGGCATCTGCTTTACCGACGATCAACTTTATATGATCATTCCATTTTAAATCACTCATAATGCGTACTCCCAGATAATTTATCGAATTAACTGCTTCCAGTTGCTGACCTGCTATTTTGTAGCTAAATGATAAGGGACCTATCTTTCTATGTATTCGCATTACATTACACTTGTCTACATTGAGATTCAATTGCCATTCCATGCACCATGCGTCAATTCGCTGCAGATCCACCTACATTTCAGTACAATTTTCCATTGTTGCGACCTCTCGATACACCACAGCATCATCTGCAAAAAGCCTCAGTGAACTTCCGATGTCATCCACCAGATCATTTATGTATATTGTGAATAGCAATGGTCCTGTGACACTCCCCTGCGGCACACCTGAAATCACTCTTACTTCGGAAGACTTCTCTCCATTGAGAATGACATGCTGCGTTCTGTTATCTAGGAACTCCTCAATCCAATCACACAATTGGTCTGATAGTCCGTATGCTCTTACTTTGTTCATTAAACGACTGTGGGGAACTGTGTCAAACGCCTTGCGGAAGTCAAGAAACACGGCATCTACCTGTGAACCCGTGTCTAAGGCCCTCTGAGTCTCGTGGACGAATAGCGCGAGCTGGGTTTCACACGACCGTCTTTTTCGAAACCCATGCTGATTCCTACATAGTAGATTTATAGTCTCCAGAAAAGACATTATACTCGAACATAATACGTGTTCGAAAATTCTACAACTGATCGACGTTAGAGATATAGGTCTATAGTTCTGCACATCTGTTCGACGTCCCTTCTTGAAAACGGGGATGACCTGTGCCCTTTTCCAATCCTTTGGAACGCTTAGTTCTTCTAGAGACCTACGGTACACCGCTGCAAGAAGGGGGGGCGGCAAGTTCCTTCGCGTACTCTGTGTAAAATCGAACTGGTATCCCATCACGACCAGCGGCCTTTCCTCTTTTGAGCGATTTTAATTGTTTCTCTATTCCTCTGTCGTCTATTTCGATATCTACCATTTTGTCAACTGTGCGACAATGTAGAGAAGGAAGCACAGTGCAGTCTTCCTCTGTGAAACAGCTTTGGAAGAAGACATTTAGTATTTCGGCATTTAGTCTGTCATCCTCTGTTTCAGTACCATTTTGGTCACAGAGTGTCTGGACATTTTGTTTTGATCCACCTACCGCTTTGACATAGGACCAAAATTTCTTAGGATTTTCTGCCAAGTCAGTACATGAAACTTTACTTTCGAATTCATTGAAAGCCTCTCGCATAGCCCTCCTCACACTACATTTCGCTTCGCATAATTTTTGTTTGTCTGCAACTACCAATGAATTTATTTGTGTTAAGTGGTTTTCCCTCGTGTTTATAAACTTGTCCAATAATATGAACATTAAAATACGTAATTGTTACTAGCTTGACCAACAGTTTGCCCCACTTATTTTGTACTCGTTCCCGTGTTCTAAAACACGAACGATTTTGCGCTGAATGGGATTTTTGAAAGATAGTCGACATCTGCTGACCGCCTATCTTCATAACACGCCAGTGGCTGCGAACACTGGTGCGATCGGGCACATCAGTCACAATGCACAGAAGCGAGTACCACACAGTACACACACGACTGAATGGCTAGCTCGCTATGAGAAATCACCTTAAAGGAATAAGTCTCCCTGAAACAAATAGTTATACGTCGTTCAAATGGCTCTGAGCACTATGGGACTTAACATCTGAGGTCATCAGTCCCCTAGAACTTAGAACTAATTAAACCTAACTAACCTAAGGACATCACACACATCCATGCCCGAGGCAGGATTCGAACCTGCGACCGTAGCAGTCGCTTGGTTCCGGACTACAGCGCCTAGAACCGCTTGACCACCGCGGCCGGCAGTTACACGTTGTTCTACATCTACATCTACATTTATACTCCGCAAGCCACCCAACGGTTTGTGGCGGAGGGCACTTTACGTGCCACTGTTATTACCTCTCTTTCCTGTTCCAGTCTCGTACGGTTCGCGGGAAGAAAGACTGTCTGAAAGCCTCCGTGCGCGCTCGAATCTCTCTAATTTTACATTCGTGATCTCTTCGGGAGGTATAAGTAGGGGGAAGCAATATATTCGATACCTCATCCAGAAACGCACCCTCTCGAAACATGGACAGCAAGCTACTCCACGATGCATAGCGCCTCTCTTGCAGAGTCTGCCACTTGAGTTTGCTAAACATCTCCGTAACGCTATCACGCTTACCAAATAACCCTGTGACGAAACGCGCCGCTCTTCTTTGGATCCTCTCTATCTCCTCCGTCAACCCGATCTAGTACGGATCCCACACTGATGAGCAATACTCAAGTATAGGTCGAACGAGTGATTTGTAAGCCACCTCCTTTGTTGATGGACTACATTTTCTAAGGACTCTCCCAATGAATCTCAACCTGGTACCCGCCTTACCAACAATTAATTTTATATGATCATTCCACTTCAAATCGTTCCGCACGCATACTCCCAGATATTTTACAGAAGTAACTGCTACCAGTGTTTGTTCCGCAATCATATAATCATACAATAAAGGATCCTTCTTTCTATGTATTCGCAATACATTACATAAGGGTCAGTTGCCACTCCCTGCACCAAGTGCCTATCCGCTGCAGATCTTCCTGCATTTCGCTACAATTTTCTAATGCTGCAACTTCTCTGTATACTATAGCATCATCCGCGAAAAGCCGCATGGAACTTCCGACACTACCTACTAGGTCATTTATATATATTGTGGAAAGCAATGGTCCCATAACACTCCCTTGTGGCACACCAGAAGTTACTTTAACTTCTGTAGACGTCTCTCCATTGATAACAACAAGCTATGTTCTGTTTGCTAAAAACTCTTCAATCCAGCCACACAGCTGGTCTGATATTCCGTAAGCTCTTTCTTTGTTTATCAGGCGACAGTGCGGAACTGTATCGAACGCCTTCCGGAAGATAAGAAAAATAGCATCTACGTGGGAGCCTGTATCTAATATTTCCTGGGTCTCATGAACAAATAAAGCGAGTTAGGTCTCACACGATCGCTATTTCCGGAATCCATGTTGATTCCTACAGGGTAGATTCTGGGTTTCCAAAAACGACATGATACTCGAGCAAAAAACATGTTCTAAAATTCTACAACAGATCGACGTCAGAGATATAGGTCTATAGTTTTGCGCATCTGCTCGACGACCCTTCTTGAAGACTGGGACTACCTGTGCCCTTTTCAATCATTTGGAACCTTCCGTTCCTCTAGAGACTTGCGGTACACGGCTGTTAGAAGGAGGGCAAGTTCTTTCGCGTACTCTGTGTAGAATCGAAATGGTATCCCGTCAGGTCCAGTGTACTTTTCTCTGTTGAGTGATTCCTGTTGCTTTTCTGTTCCTTGGACACTTATTTCGATGTCAGCCATTTTTCGTTTGTGCGAGGATTTAGAGAAGGAACTGCAGTGCGGTCTTCCTCTGTGAAACAGCTTTATAAAAAGGAGTTTAGTATTTCATTTACGCGTTCCATCCTCTGTTTCATTGCCATCATCCCGGAGTGTCTGGATATGCTGTTTCGAGCCACTTACTGATTTAACGTAAGAACAGAACTTCCTAGGATTTTCTGTCAAGTCGGTACATAGAATTTTACTTTCGAATTCACTGAACGCTTCACGCCTAGCCATCCTTACGCTAACTTTGACATCGTTAAGCTTCTGTTTGTCTGAGACGTTTTGGCTGCGTTTAAACTTGGAATGAAGCTCTCTTTGCTTTCGCAGTAGTTTCATAACTTTGTTGTTGTACCACGGTTGGTTTTTCCCGTCCCTCACAGTTTTACTCGGCAAGTACCTGTCTAAAACGCATTTTACGATTGCCTTGAACTTTTTCCAAAAACACTCAACATTGTCAGTGTAGGAACAGAAATTTTCGTTTTGATCTGTTAGGTAGTCTGAAATCTGCCTTCTATTACTCTTGCTAAACAGATAAACCTTCCTCCCTTTTTTAAAATTCCAATTAACTCCCATATTCAGGGATGCTGCAACGGCCTTATGATCACTGATTCCCTGTTCTGCACATTCAGAGTAGAAAAGTTCGGATATGTTTGTTATCAGTAGGTCCCAGATGTTATCTCCACGAGTCGGTTCTCTGTTTAATTCGAGGTAATTCTGTTCTCGAGGTAATTTTCGGATAGTGCACTCTGTATAATGTCACTCGATGCTCTGTCCTTACCACCCGTCCTAAACATCCGAGTGTCCCAGTCTGAATCTGGTAAATTGAAATCTCCACCTAAGACTATAATATGCTGAGAAAATTTATGTGAAACGTGTTCCAAATTTTCTCTCAGTTGTTCTTCTACTAATGCTGCTGAGTCGGGTGGTCGGTAAAAGGAGCCATCATTAACCTAGTTCGGTTGTTGAGTGTAACCTCCACCCATAATAGAGTATTATTGTGCATGATCAGAGGCCGGCCGCGGTGGTCTCGCGGTTCTAGGCGCGCAGTCGGGAACCGTGCGACTGCTACGGTCGCAGGTTCGAATCCTGCCTCGGGCATGGATGTGTGTGATGTCCTTAG
This sequence comes from Schistocerca gregaria, assembly GCF_023897955.1. Taxonomy (NCBI): domain Eukaryota; kingdom Metazoa; phylum Arthropoda; class Insecta; order Orthoptera; family Acrididae; genus Schistocerca; species Schistocerca gregaria. The sequence continues at coordinate 399,574,902 of NC_064922.1, forward strand.
GTTAGTTAGGTTTAAATAGTTCTAAGTTCTAGGGGACTGATGACCACAGCAGTTGAGTCCCATAGTGCTCAGAGCCATTTGAACCATTTTTTTTTTTTTTTTTTTGCCTCATCGGATAACCCACCAGTAAAAATGGGCCGTCGCGACAGTACTCCACCATCATGAGAAAATTCGTTGCTTTTCGCTCCAGATCTGGCCATCTAGTGAATTGAGTCTTGCCCGCCACTATGTTTAAACGCAAGGTGTTCGACCAGTGAGTGATTGCGGTTAACGCCGATACCAACCTATCGCATGTTAATCATTATTCGTTAGTTGAAAAATGAACTTTGTTTGTGATATACACGCGACAGTTTTGCAAAAGTGCAAAATATTGTTAACGTTTGCTATTTTTGTGTGTTTCAGATCGTCGCTGTGAGAGGGCACTGTTGTCACGTCCTGGTAAGTGTTACTTTAGCAGATCTCGCTTATTGTACAGCTTTGTTATTAATGTACAAAATAGGTTTGACCTGTTGCCTCAGTCAGAAACTGATGAGCCTCTCACAGAAGTAGATGTAGACAGGGCTCAACAAGCTTTCAACAGCAAATTGATTAAGAATGTAGGGAAGTCTGCGAAGAGAAAGAAAGTCTTGTTGCTAGGTAGTTCGCATGCTAGGGGTGTGGTCCAACTTCTGCAGGATGAATTAGTGTTGGATTACCAGGTCACAAGTTTTTTCAAACCTAGTGCTGAACTTGGGCAGGTTACAGAGGATTTAGGTTCACTATGTAGAGGCTTTACTAAGGAAGATACCGTCGTTATCGTGGGTGGGCCGGGCAACAGTATTGACAGAGATCCGGGGTACAGCATAAAGTGTGACCTGGCAAATATTGCATCGGCATCGAGTCATACCAGTGTTGGGTTTGTGTCGGTTCTGGAGCGCCACGACCGACCTCATTTGACCTCTTCTGTCAGGAGAGTTAATTTGGAGTTGGAACGGCTACTTGGATCTGGTGCAGGGTCACACATTGGTGTGGTTCCTGTTGATTCACTCTGTAGGTGGGACTATACTATACATGGCCTACACCTCAACAAGAAAGGGAAGGGTAAACTGGCTGGGCTGATAGCAGGAAATTTAAAGGGGGGAGGAACTACATCTCATGGTGGAAACTCTTTTTTAGTGTAAGATCAGTGTCCAGTGGGAAACTCAGCCAGGCAAGTACTAAAAATGTTAAAAATTTCAAGATACTCACAAAAGTAAAGTGAAAAATAATGTTAGTATATTTCATCAAAATATTGGGGGATTGAAGAATAAAAGTACGAAAGATGTTAAAAAAGTTCAAGATACTCACAAAAGTAAAGTGAAAAATACTGTTAGTATATTTCATCAAAATATTGGGGGATTGAAGAATAAAATTGATGAGCTTCTGCTTTGTTTAGAAGATATAGAAACCAAGAATGTAACAGATATACTATGCCAGTCTGAGCATCACATTGTCACTGATATGCAAAAGGTTAGCATCAATGGGTACAAATTAGCTGCACATGTAAGTAGAGATAATATGATGAGAGGAGGAGTTGCCATATATGTCAACAGCTTCCACAGTGCAAAAAATTTAGAAACTAAAAAATTTTGTGTAGAGCAACATATGGAAGCATGTGCCGCTGAACTTAAACTAAATGATGGCACTTTCATAATTTTAACAGTGTATAGGTCCCCCTCAGGGAATTTCCAGCTATTTCTAGAAAACTTGGATGCTTTGTTGTGCTATCTGTCAGACAGGGGGAAGCAAATTATCATTTGTGGGGATTTCAATGTTGATTCCCTGAAAGAGTGTAATAGGAAGAATGACCTTCTAGTATTACTCAGTTCTTTCAATTTGAGCTCCGTCATTGATTTTCCTACTCGGATAACAAAGAACAGCAGTACATTGATAGATAACTTTTTTATAGACCAAGATAAGTTTAAGGACATAAATGCTTATCCTGTTGAGAATGGTCTTTCAGATCATAGTGCACAGCTTGTTACAGTACATGACATAGCTCCATGCAGTATAATAAATCAGACTTTCAAAGCAGTGCATTCAATTAACAATATAAATATTGCAAACTTTAGGGAAAGCCTACAGCAGCTAGACTGGGATGAAGTGTATAAGGAACCCGATGCAAACTTGAAATATAACTTATTTCACAATACATTTTTAAGGGTATTTGAAAATTGTTTTCCCAAGAAAATAGTTAAACATAATTCCAAGAAAACATATAAAAAACCTTGGCTAACTAAAGGAATAAGAATATCTTGCAACCGTAAAAGAGAACTGTATCTAACAGCAAGAGGGAGTACTGACCCCGAAATTGTTCAATATTATAAAAACTATTGTGCGGTACTAAGAAAAGTTATTAAAAAGTCCAGAAGCATGTGTATCATGTCTGAGATAAGTAACTCTGATAATAAAATTAAAGCAATTTGGAATATTATTGAAAGGGAAACAGGGCAACCAAGACCACAGGAAGACTTTAGTGCAATAAAACTGAATGACAAGTGCACTAACAAACAATCAGAAATTGAAAATATTTTGAATAATCATTTTTTAAATGTTGTGGAGAAAATAGGATCTAGATCTTCACTAGAAGAGGCAAGGCTATTAATAGAAGAGGCCATACCTGCGCAGTTTGAAACAACTGTAATTCCACCAACCTCTCCCTCTGAAATCAGTGCACAAATGGTTTAATTCATACTTAACTGGAAGAATGCAGAAAGTTGAAATAAATGGTTCGTGTAATGTTAAAACAACAGCTGATTCCTCAAACTGGGGTGCTATCAAGCACAGGGTCCCACAGGGTTCAGTCTTAGGTCCTTTACTGTTCTTGATATACATTAATGACTTACCATTCCACATTGATGAAGATGCAAAGTTAGTTCTTTTTGCTGATGATACAAGTATAGTAATAACATCCAAAAACCAAGAACTAAGTGATGTAATTGTAAATGATGTTTTTCACAAAATTATTAAGTGGTTCTCAGCAAACGGACTCTCTTTAAATTTTGATAAAACACAGTATATACAGTTCCGTACAGTAAATGGCACAACTCCAGTAATAAATATAGAATTTGAACAGAAGTCTGTAGCTAAAGTAGAATTTTCAAAATTTTTAGGTGTGTCCATTGATGAGAGGTTAAACTGGAAGCAACACATTGATGGTCTGCTGAAACGTCTGAGTTCAGCTACGTATGCTATTAGGGTTATTGCAAATTTTGGTGATAAGAATCTCAGTAAATTAGCTTACTATGCCTACTTTCATTCACTGCTTTCGTATGGCATCATATTCTGGGGTAATTCATCGTTGAGTAGAAAAGTATTCATTGCACAATAATGTGTAATCAGAATAATTGCTGGAGCCCACCCATGGTCATCCTGCAGACATCTATTTAAGGATCTAGGGATCCTCACAGTAACCTCACAGTATATATATTCCCTTATGAAATTTGTTGATAATAATCCAACCCAATTCAAAAGTAATAGCAGTGTGCATACCTACAACACCAGGAGAAAGGATGATCTTCACTATGCAGGGTTAAATCTGACTTTGGCACAGAAAGGGGTAAATTATGCTGCCACAAAAGTCTTTGGGCATCTACCAAACAGCATCAAAAGCCTGACAGATAGCCAACTAACATTTAAAAATAAATTAAAAGAATTTCTAGATGACAACTCCTTCTACTCATTGGCTGAATTTTTAGATATAAACTAAGTAAAAAAAAAAAAAAAAAAAAAAAACCTTAATCATTAGTGTCATGCAATATTTTGTGTAATGTAATTTCTTGTACAGACATCTTTTATTAACCTGACACGTTCCACATCATTACGAAGTGTCGTATTCATGATCTATGGAACAAGTATTAATCTAATCTAATCTAATCTAATCTGTACCGTCTGCAAATTTTCAGTTTCCCCTGTGCTAACAGCCCCAGTACATTTTATCGCTACATTTCTTTAGTGAATATTGTGATGATTCTACTTCACAGCACTATATTACTCCACTTTACTACTCGCTTACAAGGAACCACGTTCAGTATAAGAGAAAATGTATCGTAACCTCAGTTGATAGAAGAATTTAAACTTCATAAGTTGTATGATACAAAAGGTCTCTGTGTGTAAACGATTACTTGGCAATAAACACTCCTAAAGCCGAGAATATTTCGTTAGGAGCATCAAATCTAAGTTCTTTTCACCTACTGACAGAGTCTTTGAACAACGAAACACATTTCGGATTTGCTTGTCTACAGCATTTCAGACTTCAGTGTGCAACCGCAAAAGGCTTTGTGGCATTGTTTTCTCTGGTAGGTTATCGTATGTGATTTACGTGCACTCAGATCAAATAACAAATTCCAAAAAACTACATTAAATATTTGTACCCTCATATTTTGTTGAGTTTTTTTCCAAAGACTCGACAGATTGTGCTAGCATTAAGACCGATGGTGAATGTTTGCAGCGTGACCTTTTAGTAGAACAGCATCATATGTTCAGTTAATGACTCTTGTGCCATCAATGCTGGCCCTGATTTAGCTGTAGGTATCAATAAAACTGGGATATTTTGGAGAAATGTACATAGTATTTGGCGTTCACTTTTATGGACCTTCAGCATCAGTGTAAGGATCTTCACAAACGTAGAACATAAGCAGCCGCTTCGTGATTTAGAAGTTACTGACAAAGAAGAAATTTCGCTGTTCGTGAAGATACAGCTCACCTGACCGTGTTCTCATAATTATGAACACTTCTAACACACAGTCTTTTAACGCTGGATATCATACAATCAAATTATGTATTAGAATTTATCCTGCTTATTTATTTCCAGCTATTTCTTTCACTGAAAAGACTTCTTCTGTACAGAAAATTAATATTAGTCCTCATACTAACAACGTTGTTGTTGTTGTTGTTTTTGTTATGGTCTTCAGTCCGAAGACTAGTTTGTGCAGCTCTCCACGTTTTTCAATCTACTTCGAGCCTCTTCATCTCCGAATAACTACTGCAACGGACATCTTTCTCAATTGGTTAGTCTTGGTCTTTCTCTACGATTTTCAATATCTGTTACAAAGTAATGACGTAGTGGGAGCATCTAATACCCATAGATGCACACTTCCATCCAAATTTGTATCAAGATGATTTAGAGTACGCCATATCAGACATAAAATACTACAAGCACACACATAAAAAATGTTTTGCATCACCTCCGTTCCGAGATTTCCGAAATCTGTACAGAAAGTTGTAATCGTCATAAAAATCATTTCCGCTCTTTTTACTGTTCATGAAAACCACACATTGCATGAAGTGCCACCATACAACGAGATCTTCAGAGGTGGTCCCCCAGATTGCTGTACATATCGGTACCTCCAGTAACCAGTAGTATGTCCTCTTGCATTGATGTATGCCTGTATTCGTCGTGGCGTACTATCCACGAGCTCGTAAAGGCACTGTTGGTCCAGATTGTCCCACTCCTCAACGGCGGTTGGGCGTTGAACCCTCAGAGTGGTTGACGGGCCACATTGTACAGAAACAGCCCTTTTCAATCATTTTCGATAGGGTTCATATCCGGAGAACATGCTGGCCACTCTAGTCGACCGATGTCGTTATCCTGAAGAAATTCATTCACAAGATGTGCACGATGGGGGCGCGAACTTTCGTCCATGAAGACGAATGTCTCGTCACTATGCTGCCGATATGGTTGCACTATCGGTCGGAGGATGGACAATCCTTGTCGATCCACTCGGCATGTTGTTGGGCCCGTCTGTACCGTGCTGCATGGTGTCGTCGTTGCAAAGATCGACCTCGCCATGGACGTCGGGTGTGAAGTTGTGAATCATGCAGCCTACTGCGCACAGTTTGAGTCGTAACGCGCTGTACTGTGGCTGCACGAAACGCATTATTCAACATGGTTGCTGTCAGGGTGTCTCCGAGCCATAATCCGTAGGTATCGGTCATTGGCTGCAGTAGTAGCCCGTGGTCTAGGGGACAGTGCGGCTCTCGCAGCCGAGCGAAGCGGACGTGCGGTGTGTGCTCTCCGCTGACAGAGAGGGCCCGCGCGCCTTGTTTACTTTCTTCGGCCGCCACTAACGTGACGCCATAGCGCTACAAGACCATGGCAAACCAATACAGAAGATCAACCTTGAAATTCACATTTCGGAACGACTTTACCCGACCAAAGGCGCTCGAAGTCGAACGTTTTTTAAAAGAGAAAGCCAAGATCCCGGCTGCCGACATTGTCGGCATTCACTTTTCGATCGTCAGTAGCACGGTCTATGTAAAGCTCATAAACGAAACCACTTGCGACAAGGTGCTTCGAGAGATGAAACAAGAACTCCGCTTCTGCCACGCAGATGGCAATGTTGGCAACGTAGAGATCGGCCATGCCGCAATGGGACTGAGGACTATACGCATCTTCGAACTTCCATTTGAACTCCCGGCGGCAGAAGTTGTAGCGGCGCTCCGCCCCTACGGCACGGTTCACGAACACGTGGCTGAAAAATGGACCCAGTTTAAGACGTATCCAGTACTCAATGGAGTACGCCAAGTGCGCATAGATCTCCAACGACACGTGCCATCCTATCTACAGATAGGTGGATGTCGGGCCGTAGTTATTTATGACGGCCAACCGAAGACGTGTTCCGGATGCGGTAAGGAAGGTCACCTTCGTTCCGAGTGCCTCCAGCGTCGGATTACACAGCTCCCACCGAAGGACGTTGCACCACCAGCGGCGGAGACTATTCTACCCGTTACTTACGCGGCGGCGCTCACGACGTTCTCCACACAACAGACACGGCCGACCGCTTCAGCGGTTCAAGAATCACTTTCCACGGACAAAAACCTGGATGATCCGTCGACCTGGCCAGTGGTGAAAAATAGTACTACGACTCTGGAGCTACCGAACGCGACAGACATTGACGCCAGTAAGGTGGCAATTGATTCCCTTATTGTACCGACCGAAGCGTTTGTTCCGGCGGAGCGTGAGTCAGTGCTGTCTTCTCACAATGAAGGCCACGTACGGGAACAGCGATCACCGAAACGCCGAAAGCGGCGTCGTCGGACCGTGTCGGAACACAGCGGTTCGCATTCTGCCGGGGAAGAACAACTGACCACTCAAGAAGCCAGCCGCGAAGCTGAGGCTGTTTCCACTGACTCCAACGTTGCAGAACAGACAGAAAAACATGCAGCTTTCGACCATCAGCCCATTGACAGAAACAGTGAGCAGCGGGAAGGTACCAGTCCAGGCAGCGAAGTCGCCCGGTCCCTTACTATCAAACATTCCGAGACTATGGACCATGAACAGACATCCGCGCCCGCTTCGTGGGCCTAGGACGTCGAGACACAAGATCCCGACCCGCGGCCAGTTGAGGCGCCGCCGGATCATGCAGCATAAGCAGCACAAGGAGGACCGCGTTCGGCGGGGGGTGACATCACTTCCGATGTTCGCTTCTCTCCACCTTCACCATGGATAATCTCGCCCATACAACTCGTTGCCAGGCTTACCGCCTGGCGACAATGAATATTAACATGATCAGTTCTCCTGTCAAGATCCAACTTTTGAAAGAAACCATACGAGCCATGGGGGTTGACTTTGCTTTCCTACAAGAAGTGAAAACGACTGCACTCCCGCACTTTTACGGGTACACCACACATGTGACGCCCGGTAGCAGTGCAGATACCGGAGTGGCAATATTAGTGCGTGAAGGTATTGAAGTTACCGACGTCACGTTTCTTCCCTCCACGCGAGGAATAGCATTTACGGCACTCAACACCCGATTCATTAATGTTTACGCGCCGTCGGGTACCACAAGACGCCACGACCGCGCCAGATTCTACTCCACAGATGTCGCTCCCCTTTTCCTAGGACGATACGACCACAGCGTCTTCGCCGGCGATTTTAATTGCGTACTTCACCCCAAGGACCAAATCCCACATTACATGCCTTGTCCGGAACTGGGTGCGATGATCCAAGAACTTCACTTGTGCGACACGTGGGAAAAAGTCCACGGTATCCGCTCTGGACACACTCATCTTACCAGTTATTCGGCCAGCCGACTCGACCGCATATATGTGTCACAAGATGTCACACAAGGTGTGGTGGACGCCGAACTATGGCCTCAAGCCTATTCTGATCACAGTGCCTATATCTGCACTATACACCTACGCCCCCAACAAGTGTGGCGCAGCAATGGCTTTTGGAAGCTCAACATAACTCATCTCCAGGACCTGGATTGCCGTCGGCAAGTTGCAGCAACGTGGACTGACTGTGAACGCCGCCACCCTCGATACGAATCGAGTGGTGGCTCCTCTGTGCCAAACCAGCAATCCGTAGGACACTTATGCAATATGGCAAGGACGTGATTGCGTGGCATCGACAGACCCTCGATTTTTACTACGCGGCACTCAGGGACCTCGACGCCTTACCCCCTTCCCCGGAGAGACAACATGATCAAAGCAGAATCAAGGCTCACATACTATCATTGACGAAGCGCCGAGTAGAAGGCACAGTCGTCCGCTCGCGACGGCACGACCGAACGTTTGCAGAGGAACCCACTATGCACCACGTTGTGGCGGATAAGCGCCGACAACGCCAACATTTAATCACACAACTCAGGACACACGACGGTCGCTTATGTACGACCCAAGCAACCATAGTAAAGGCGGTGGAGGATCATTTTCGTCATCTTTACAAGGAAAGAATCTTCGATGACGAGGCCACTACTGAAGTGTTACAGCAGGTAACACGTACTATCGACGAGGCTACCGTGAATGCACTAACAGAGGAAATCTCACTCGAAGAAGTTGAAGACGCCGTGGACAAATGTGCTGCCAATAAGTCTCTACCGGACTTTCCGTGACATCATGATGCCTCGCTGGGCTATAATGTTCCGCGAACTTACGTCTCCAGACTGTGTTGTGCCGCCAGCGTTTGTAGAAGGTCTTCTCATACCGGTACACAAGCCAGGTGGAGGGCTATCGATTAACGACTATCGGCCGATTACAAGATTTTCACCAGGATTATGGCGAGCCGTATTAAGACGACTTTGCCGATGATCCTCGCTCCAGAACAGACGTCGCAGGAAGGAGAAGCCAACATACACATGGCCACCGGTGACTGCAGGGACTTAATAGCGATCGCTTCTGCGTGCCGTCTGAGAAAGGCGATCGTCTCCGTAGATTTCAACCGCGCCTTTGATAGAGTGCACCAGAACTTCCTCCTACGAGTGATGGACTGTATGGGATTTCCCCCCGGGTCTCATCGACACCCTATGGCGTCTTTGGACCGCAGCCAGCTCACACGTCCAGGTCAATGGAAGGACGGTTGGACCAGTACCCATTAAGAGGTCTCTACGACAGGGTTGTCCCCTTTCTACCAACCTGTATGCCATCGCACTCGAACCACTCCTAGGGGGCCTTAACCACCGCCTATCTGGCATCACGCTGCGGGACGTCACCTTTCGCTATAGGACATACGATGACGACCTGCTACTGCTGGTTCGTTCAAAGCGTACTAACCTGGCTAGAGCGATGCGGACAGGCCGCAGGCAGTCTTCTGAACATCAACAAGTCGGCGGCGTTGGATATTGGGCGTGGTCTCGGACCGGAAACCCTCGCTCCCCTCCCACCAGGTTCTGATCTGCGATATTTGGGAATCACTTTCAAGAAAGATGTACGTAAAACAGCTGCAGCAAGCTACCGACGGTTATTACAGATCATACGTGCAGTGGTGCGACAGAACCTCCTCCGGGACTAGAACCAGTTACAACGTGTTGAATACCTGAACCTCTACGTGGCATCAAAACTCAACCACGTGGCACAAGTCCTCCCACTACCGATGCAGATAGGTCGCTAGTTTCAGGCGGCCTTCAGTTACTACGTATCCGCAGGTCAATTCTTTAAAGTACGATACGACACTCTTACCCTCCCTGTGCACAAAGGAGGGCTGGGATTGGTCAACGTCAGGGCGAGAGCAGCTAGCCTTTACATGAGCAACATGAGGAAACGATGGAAAAGTCAATATACCTCTCTCACGGGTCGTTTACTACAGGTTCTGATGCCAGTCTCTAACGTCCCGCCGGTGTCGGTTGCGCACGTCGCACCACAGCTCTCCCATGTGTCGACCTTCATTCTTGTTTACAGCTATGTCAGCTCGAACCTCTCCGCCACGCGTCCACCAACCTTCTGCGTGCTGTTCCCCATAACGTGGTGGAAAACAAGTACCCTACGGTTCACTGGCGAAGAGAGTGGAAAACGATACACCACAACTTTCTGTCTTCCATGGTGCGTTCGAAGTGGTATCAGATCGCCAACAAAAAATATGCCACACTACAGCGACTTCACACTGTTGGACTGGCAGACTCCCCTTATTGCCCAGATTGTCACCTTTTGGATACTGATGAACATCGTTTTACTTGCTCATCATCGTTCGGAGTTTGGCTACTAACACAGAAGATATTGGCTTGTTATCTCCGGGTCACACCTGATATGATTGACCCTCAGACCCTACTCTGTCCCGATGGAACTTACTTTCCGGCTGCAAAATATCATGCGCTTACATGGTTCAAAGGACTCACCGTTGCCTACATCTTTAGCGACGGAGAGTAAGAGCAGCTTGATTACTGGTGTTTCCTGCAAAATGCTCACAATGCCCTCGAACGCACACCGAATTACCGTACGCTCTTCGCAAATTATTTACGCAGCGTTTTCGTTAATCCCCCACTCAGCTGGGGAGTGCCGAGCTGCGGTTAATGTTCTGTGCCGCATCACACAAACGGCTGAACGTTCTGCCTTGTCAGCCATGAGCGAAGGAAGAGACAAGCTGCTGCAAGGATGCTGTTTTCCTTGAGGGACTAGCGAAGCTGAATGCCTCCGTTGCAGATGCCCTTCAAAGGCACAATTGGAGATATCAGATAACGATGACGAGGCTCCAAGTGGAACCAGTTACATTATTGAAGAACCTTTTGGTTGGAATTACATCAGTGATTTATGTTTTTATTTCTGGATTACTTTTTTATGCCACCTTTGTTGTTGTAACACTTACTTGTAACACTTAGTTACTAGAATTCTCATTTGTACACGTTCAATAAATGTAATCATGTAAAAAAAAAGTGACAAAGGATAGCCCTAACATTGATTTCCCATATTTCCCGTGATATATAGGCAGCTCTCTGGGGTGGGTTTACTCAGGAGCCAACGCCTGAAGTGGATCAGATTTTTTGTTATAGGATGAAAAGTGGCGGTGACACTTAGGGGTCTTTTTAGTTCCACTTTCCAAAGGGGCTTTTTAAGGGAATATATACTAAAAAATAAATAAAAAAGAAAGGGGTAGCGTCTTTGATTAAAAATTAAAAAAAAGAAAAAAAAGGGTAGCGGCTTTGATTCATAATCAAAACGTCTTCGGTCCGGGGTTTGATCCCCGCCACTGCCTAAATTTTGGTAAGTAATCAGCATTGGCAGCCGAAGACTTCCGGCTTAAGAAGTCAGCCTCATTCTGCCAACGGCCTTGTCAAAGAGGGCGGAGGAGCGGATAGAGGTTCAGGGCACACTCTTGTCCTAGGGGTGGGAAATTGCCCCTAAAGGCGGAAGAATCAGCAATGATCAACGACATGAGGATGCAGAAGGCAATGGAAACCACTGCATTAAAGACACGTAACGTGTATCCGCAGGACATGTGGCCTGTAGTTGAAGAAGCGTCATGATGATCTCTCCATTGGCAAAAGATTGCGGAATAGTCTCCCATTCGGATCTCCGGGAGGGGACTGCCAAGGGGGATGTTACCATGAGAAAAAGATTGAATAATCAACGAAAGGATAATGTTCTACGCATCGGGGCGTGGAATGTCAGAAGCTTGAACGTGGTAGGGAAACTAGAAAATCTGGAAAGGGAAATGCAATGGCTCAATCTAGATATAGTAGGGGTCAGTGAAGTGAAGTGGAAGGAAGACAAGGATTTCTGGTCAGAATGAGTATCGGGTAATACCAACAGCAGTAGAAAATGGTATAACAGGTGTAGGATTCGTTATGAATAGGAAGGTAGGGCAGAGGGTGTGTTACTGTGAACAGTTCAGTGACCGGGTTGTTCTAATCAGAATCGACAGCAGACCAACACCGACAACGATAGTTCAGGTATACATGCCGACGACGCAATCTGCAGATGAACAGATAGAGAAAGTGTATGGGGATATTGAAAGGGTAATGCGGTATGTAAAGGGGGACGAAAATCTAATAGTTATGGGCGACTGGAATGCAGTTGTAGGGGAAGGTGTAGAAGAAAAGGTTACAGGAGAATATGGACTTGGGACAAGGAATGAAAGAGGAGAAAGACTAATTGAGTTCTGTAACAAGTTTCAGCTAGTAATAGCGAATACCCTGTTCAAGAATCACCAGAGGAGGAGGTATACTTGGAAAAGGCCGGGAGATACGGGAAGATTTCAATTAGATTACATCATTGTCAGACAGAGATTCCGAAATCAGATACTGGATTGTAAGACGTACCCAGGAGCAGATATAGACTCAGATCACAATATAGTACTGATGAAGAGTAGGCTGAAGTTCAAGACATTAGTCAGGAAGAATCAATACGCAAAGAAGTGGGATACGGAAGTTCTAAGGAATGACGAGATACGTTTGAAGTTCTCTAACGCTATAGATACAGCAATAAGGAATAGCACAGTTGAAGAGGAAGGGACATCTCTAAAAAGGGCCATCACAGAAGTTGGGAAGGAAAACATAGGTACAAAGAAGGTAGCTGCGAAGAAACCATGAGTAACAGAAGAAATACTTCAGTTGATTGATGAAAGGAGGAAGTACAAACATGTAATACAGAATACAGAAATACAAGCCACTGAGGAATGAAATAAATAAGAAGTGCAGGGAAGCTAAAACGAAATGGCTGCAGAAAAAATGTGAAGACATCGAAAAAGATATGATTGTCGGAAGGACAGACTCAGCATACATGAAAGTCAAAACAACCTTCGGTGACATTAAAAGCAACGGTGGTAACATTTAGAGTGCAACGGGAATTCCACTGTTAAACGCAGAGGAGACAGCAGATAGGTGGAAAGAATACATTGAAAGCCTCTATGAGGGTGAAGATTTGTCTGATGCGATAGAAGAAGAAACATGAGTCGGTTTAGAAGAGATAGGGGATCCAGTATTAGAATCGGAATTTAAAAGAGCTTTGGAGGACTTACGGTCAAATAAGGCAGAAGGGATAGATAACATTCCATCAGAAATTCTAAAATCATTAGGGGAAGTGGCAACAAAACGACTATTCACTTTGGTGTGTAGAATATATGAGTCTGGTGACATACCATCTGACTTTCGGAAAAGCATCATACACACAATTCTGAAGACGGCAAGGGCTGACAAGTGCGAGAATTATCGCACAATCAGCTTAATAGCTCATGCATCGAAGCTGCTTACAAGAATAATATACAGAAGAATGGAAAAGAAAATTGAGAATGCGCTAGGTGACAATCAGTTTGTCTTTAGGAAAAGTAAAGGCACGAGAGAGGCAATTCTGACGTTACGGCTAATAATGGAAGCAAGGCTGAAAAAAATCAAGACACGTTCATAGGATTTGTCGATCTGGAAAAAGCGTTCGACAATATAAAATGGTGCAAGATGTTCGAGATTCTGAAAAAAGTAGGGGTAAGCTATAGGGAGGACGGGTCATATACAGTAAGAACGAAGTGCTCGTATTAAGAAGGATGTAAGACAAGGCTGTAGCCTTTCGCCCCTACTCTTCAATCTGTACATCGAGGAAGCAGTGATGGAAATAAAAGAAAGGTTCAGGAGTGGAATTAAAATACAAGGTGAAAGGATATCAATGATACGATTCGCTGATGACATTGCTATCCTGAGTGAAAGTGAAGAATTAAATGATCTGCTGAACGGAATGAACAGTCTAATGAGTACACAGTATGGTTTGAGAGTAAATCGGAAAAAGACGAAGGTAATGAGAAGTAGTAGAAATGAGAACAGCGAGAAACTTAACATTAGGATTGATGGTCACGAAGTCAATGAAGTTAAGGAATTCTGCTACCTAGGCAGTAAAATAACCAAAGACGTACGGAGCAAGGAGGACATCAAAAGCAGACTCGCTATGGCAAAAAAGGCATTTCTGGCCAAGAGAAGTCTTCTAATATCAAATACCGGCCTTAATTTGAGGAAGAAATTTCTGAGGATGTACTTCTGGAGTACAGCATAGTATGGTAGTGAAACATGGACTGTGGGAAAACCGGAACAGAAGAGAATCGAAGCATTTGAAATGTGGTGCTATAGACGAATGTTGAAAATTAGGTGGACTGATAAGGTAAGGAATGAGGAAGTTCTACGCAAAATCGGAGAGGAAAGGAATATGTGGAAAACACTGATAAGGAGAAGGGACAGGATGATAGTACATCTGCTAAGGCATGAGGGACTGACTTCCATGGTACTAGAGGGAGCTGTAGGGGGCAAAAACTGTAGAGGAAGACAAAGATTGGAATACGTCAAGCAAATAATTGGGGACATAGGTTGCAAGTGCTACTCTGAGATGAAGAGGTTAGCACAGGGGAGGAATTCGTGGCGGGCCGCATCAAACCAATCAGTAGACTGATGACCCAAAAAAAAAAGTTCATTGACGGATTATCTTCAGTAGGACGTACACTGTGTCCTTGTAAGGCATCAGTGGCATGGTGGTTAATTACTTTGTGTGAGAGTGTACAGATAGAAGAAGACGGCACGAACACTGGCACTCGCGAACAACAGAAATATCACTACGCGAGGCGAGGAATTTGGCTGGGGGGAGTGGAGTACCTGCGCACCTCCACTAAGACGCTGGCGCCTGCTTTCAGAGTCTTGTTCTCACAAGAGAATACTTCTTTGATGTTTCGCTCACCACAAGAACAACCAGCAAGTTATCCCATAGCGTGATCTCAAATTAGTAATCAGTAATAACGCTTAGTGACGCTCGGTTAAGTGCTTGGTTGACAGTTAACACCATGATATCAGACCTGTTATTTCTGCCCATGATACACTATAAAAAAAGTAGGCCTTGGGACGTGTGAGGGCGGCATGTCATCGATAGTTCTTGTATCTCTGTATCTCCTCCATCTCCGAACAACATCGCTTTGGTTCACTCCGAGACGCCTGGACACTTCCCTTGTTGGGAACCCAATCTGGCACAAAGTAACTATGCTGACGCGATCTAACCGCGGTATTGGCCGTCTAGGCATGGTTGAACTACAGACAACAGTAGCCGTGTACCTCCTTCCCGCTGGAATGACCCGAACTGATAGGCTGTCGGATCCCCTCCGTCTAATAGCCGCCGCTCATGCATGGTTGTTTACACCTTTGGACGCGTTTAGTAACATCTCTGAACAGTCAAACGGACTGTGTCTGTGATACAGTATCTACAGTCAACGCCTATCTGCAGGAGTTCTGCGAACTGGGGTGATGCTAAACATTTTTTGATGTGTGGAGAAAGAATATCGAAGTAATTTACTGTTGTGATTTTGGCGTACGGGAGGCAGATTACAAGTTGACGGACGATGCGCTATTCACCAATCTGCATTCCAGATTAATTTTCATAATCCTACAAAGACAACATGTTTACAAAAAGGGCAGAGATGAGCTGTTGGTGTTTGTATGATAAAGCACAAACCGTTTTTGTATAATTCATCGTCTCACGTAGGATACAAGCAACAATTTTTATTCCATTATGTTTTGAGTTTTGCTTAAAATGTAATTGTGACAGTTTGGAAAGTAGTTTGTATTAAAGAAATGAAAGCAAATTTCAGAACAAGAAAAGAGAAACAGATATTATCGCTCAGTTTCACAGAGCACGTACATCTTAGTTAAGAACAGAAATGTGCTTAAGTACAAACATAAATTGAGGTGATTAGTCGTAGCAGGAAGTATAATTCTTGAATCACGTAATGTGTAATGTCAACAAAGAATTAATGATAAATATCAGCTGAAAAAATTGCGGTATATGGAAAAAAGACGGTCCAATATTTTTAAAAGTGATTTGTCTAAAAGCAGAAAATAAAATAAATTACAGAAACACTTGACGCGCTTTTGTATGGCACTCGAAATCATGTACAGAAATTTGAGCAGTGAAACACATATGTGGTTAATTTTGCTTTGAAATATCAAGTATTGAAATATTTGAAATTATAAACAAAGAACTTAAGCAACTGGAACACCCACACGTTAGTTAGATACAAAGAGAACTAAGTCGAATTAGTAGTTGGATTGGAACTGCCTTCTGATTTACGATCTTATTTTATTTAACTTTGCATATTCTTTTTGTATAGCAGTGAGCAAGATTAATGACAGCATTTGCAATGGATCCATTACTTCTTGCAGCACGTGCATTTTGTTTTCGGCTGTTTGAAGGGTATTCTGTTAAAAAATTATTAGAACATTTTTTACATTGATTATAGAAATTTGGCAAGGTCACCCAAGAGCAGACTTTACTGCGTACATACTCCGCCAAACAAATAAGCTGTAGTTGCCTTTAAAGTTGTTTGATTATAAGTTAAACATTGAGCTTTAAATTCTAAATCGATACCCCATTTGCTTTATATGATGTGGGCATAATTCAAAGAACTCAGGCCTCTCTGAGACCTATCTCTCTTTTTAATTTTTACTTTGAGTCATGAGTCTTCCGAATGGTTTGCCGCAGCCCACCAGGAATTCCTCTCCTGCACGTTGTTCTTCTCTCGTATCATGTTCCACTATGTCTTAACACATGTCCTACCATCCAGCTCCTTCTTCTTGTCAATGTTTTGCATATGTTCCTTCCTGCGATGATTCTGCGGAGAACCTCCTTATCCCTTACCTTACCAGCCAACCAGATTTTCAACATTCTTCCATAGCATCACATCTGAAACGCTTCGATTGTCTTGTGTTTCGTTTTACCCCACAGTCTACGCCTCGCTACCAAACGTTCATTCTCAGAAATTTCTTCCTCAATTTCAGGTCAGAAATGCCCTCTTTGCCTGTGCTAATCTGCTTTTTATGTCCTCCACCCTTCAACCTTTATATTTTATTTGGCTTCCAAGGTAATACAACTCCTTAATCCTGTCTACTTCGTGATCCTAAATTTTTATGGTGGTCAGTCGCTAATCTCATTTCTGCTACTCCTAACCAGTTTCGATTTTTTTACAATTAACAGTTAAATCACGGTCTTTTTTTCACTGATATCTTTACACCATTAGTTTGAATTCCACTCTTCCATTTCAGTCATTGCTGCTACGATTTATAAATTGAAAAACAAGATCGAATAGCAGTATCCCTCTCTTACCCCTGGAAACCTGGTCATTAAGAAAGGCAGGATTGGATTTCGATTGTGGACGGAGCCCGAAACAGTTACTATTGTTTTGCTTTGCAGTTTCACTCATTCATCATTTTTTCATCATTTTGGAAAACAAGTTTTTGAGGCAAGTAACCACAATCACGGCTGAAGGCCTTTAACGCGATAAATGACAGTTACTTAAAATTTAACCAATGCATAAAATACAGACAGCCAATAATTTTGAAGATAAGCCAGTGTTGTTGCAACCAGAATTTTAAAGCAAGTAACCACAATGACGGCTGAAGACCTTTGACGTCGAAATGGCAATAATAAAAATATTAATCAATATACAGTCAAACGGCAAATGGAATAGAAACAGGTGAGACAAATGATGGTAGCTTAATAATACAATAACAAAATAATAACACAGTGATAAAACGCAAGGGCCAGTGACAGACTGTGCTTCAGGAATCGACCTCTAAGTAGGTCACACCAAAAATACTTTCCCGATCGAAGTGAAAGGCAGCCAACAGCTGCATTCAGATCACAAGAAGGTAACTTGGACGAGTGGCAGTCTAACGAGTGACTAAAGATAATCTTGGTGAGGCTATCTGACGCCCAACAAACCAATGCAAAGATGTAAAATTACGCCAAAGCCGGAACCGGCAGTCTGGACCCCACCCGCAGAATATGGTGCTTAGAAGAAATGACTACCAGCAAGATGGAAGCATCGCCAACCAACACAAACACAACTGACACCTCGCCCCAAATGTACGTTGAGTAAAACCTGTGGCCCAAAACTACATTACAGTTACAGGAGAATGGCGAGATTTCACAATGCTGCAGGTTTCTCTACGCGAATTGGAAACGCACTCAAACTTGCAGTATCCGGATCCGACGAGGTCGTGCACCCTCGTGGCCACAGCCCTTCGATGCGGCAGTGCATTCACACCCCGCAGCGGTCTCGGCGTGTTGTCGCTCTGAGCGGACCTGCTGCTCATCCGTCCCCAACCGAACTACACACTCACACCACACAGAAGAAAGACGAGGCCGCCACAAGGATAGGGCAGTAGAACAACATATCAATAAGCACCGCTGCTGCCACTAGCGGACAAGTTTACGAAACCGAGTGGCGCCAGTCAATAGGAGAAGAAGACAAACAACGGAACCATGCCAACTAAACGATACGGTCTGGTAGAAACCTACTCACGGCATCAGCGCGAGCCGCAGCGCGATTTACCCCTCTTTAATCGATGAATGTCGTTCTTGGTTTCCCATTCCTAATGTTTACCGAGCGCGATGGCGCAGCGGTTAGCACAATGGACTCGCATTCGGGAGGATGACGGTTCAATCTCGCCTCCGGCCATCCTGATTTAAGTTTTCCGTGATTTTCCTAAATCGCTTAAGGCCAATGCCGGGGTGGTATATTTGAAAGGGCAAGGCCGACTTCCTTTCCCATCCTTCCCTAATCCAATGAGACCGATGACCTCGCAGTTTGGTCTGCTCCCCAAAATCAACCCTCAATCTTAATGTTCCTTCTCGATTCTTGCATAAAGTATGCCAAATTGAAGAGGAGACCTTATCTGTAGAGGTGTGCAGGGAGGGTAAGGCAAAGTAATTTCAAGAAAAATATGAGAAATCGAAAAATAAATGGTTGTGAAGGACCGGTTCATGTTACAGGAAAGAGACGGAACTTTAATGAAACTAAATATAAGGGCGTCAACGTTAAGAGTGTAATGGAAATTCCATTGTTAGGTAGTGAGGAGAGAGTGGATAGTGGAAAGTGTTCACTGACGGTCTCTACGACGGAAAGAGATGTCTGATGATGTAGCTGGGAGAGAGGTAGGAGTCGACATTGGATATATGTGGAATTTTATAGAGTGAAAGTTTATTGGAGATTTAGAAGACTTATGATCAAGTTAGTGAGATGGGTTAGACAACGTACCTTCGGAATTTCTGGCAATTAAGGATTTAAAGTGAAATGTTTAAGTTAGAATCATAGAGCTTTAAAGACCACTACAACATAATTGTCAGGCGGTGTAGGTAGCAGTGAAGTCTGCGGTTTTGTGACCTTGGCATATTTCTATAATCGTCGCAAGAAATGTTCTAATAATTTTTCATCTCAAAAAGTTTTGAACAAAATATCCTTCAAACAGCCTAAAATAAAATGCATCTGTTGTAAGAAGTAATGGCTCAGTTGCATGTGCAGTCATTACTCTCGCTCACTGCTATACAAAAAGAATATGAAAGTTAAATAAAATGAAATCGTGAATCAGAGGGCTGCTCCAAGCCAACTGTTGATTCGACTTAGTTCTCTTTGTACCTAACTAACGTTTGGGTGTTCCAGTTGCTTAAGTTCTTTGTTTATAATTTGAAATATTTCAATACTTGATATTTAAAAGCAATATTAACCACATATGAGCTTCACTGCTCAAATTTCTGTACATAATTTCCAGTACCCTTAAAAAGGACGTCTAATGTTTCTGTAATCTATTTTATTTCCTATTTTTAGATAAATAATTGTTCAAAATATTTGACCGTCTTTTTTCCATATACCGCAATTGTTTTTGACTTTATGTTCATCATTAATTCTTTGTTGTCATCACACATTACGTGAGTCAGGAATTCTACTTCCTGCTACGACTAATCATCTTATTTTTTGTTAGTATTTAAGCACGTTTCTGTAGTTTAGGAAGATATATGTGCTCTGAGAAACTTAGAAATTATACCGGTTTCTTTCTTCTTGTAATGAAATTTCGTTATGCATCTTTACTGTAATCTACTTTCCAAACTGTACCAATTTAGCACCCGAAAACCTCAAACCACACTGTAGCAATTACCTTTTAAGCAAAACTCAAGACATAATGGAATAAAAATTTTCTCTTTTCCTACGTGAAACGATGAAGTATACGAAAACGATTTTTGTTTTATCATACGAACGCCAACAGCTCATCTCTTTCCTTTTTGTAAACGTTTTGTATTTGTTGGCTTATGAAAATTAATCTGGTATGCAGACTGGTGAATAGTGCATCGTCCAGTAACTTGTAATCTGCCTCTCGTATATCAGAATCACCACGATAAATTACATAGATTTTCTTTGTTCTTTTAGTATTTTATGTCTGTTAAAGCGTACTTTATTTTACGTCATCTTGATACAAATTTATATGGAAAGTTGCAACTAGGAACGATAGTTTCTCCCAGTACGTCATTAATCTGCGACATTAAGGACGTTGTATAGTGGCCAATACTCGTATTGTTCAGTCACTTAACTATTGAAGAGATACTGAACGGACTTGGGAAGGCAACTAATTATTAGGAAAACTCGACGAAACGAAGAAGTCGGTTGACAGAACACGTTGTGAGACATCAAGGGGTCACAAGTTTAGTATTGAGGGAAATGTGCATACTAAAAATCGCAGAGGAAGACCAAGAGTAAGCAGATACAGAAAGATGTACGCAGCAGTAGTTATTAGGAGATGAAGAGGTTCGCACAGGACTGAGGAGCATGAAGAGTTGCATCAAACCATTGTTCGCACTTAAGATCTCAACAACAAGAAGCTCGTTGTTAGTATGAGGAATACAATCAGTATTTCAGTACAGAAGATAACTTTTCGGTGAAAGAAACAGCTGGAATTAAGTAGGCAGCATAGATTCTAATAGATACTTCGATCGTATAACATCCTGCGTTAAAAGATTAAGACTGTGTGCTATAAGTGCTTGCAATTATGATAACACAATCAGGTGAGCTGTAGCTTCAAGGACTGCGAAATTTCTTCTTTGTCAATTAGTTATAAATCACGAAGCGGTTCTTAAATTCTGTTATACGTTTATGAGGAGTCTTACACAATTTTGAAAGGTATAAACTGCCTGAGTAATCAACATTGACTTAAAATTTACGATAATTAGTTTTGGAAAACTGATGCCAGTACTAAAAGTGATACACAATACAGAAAATCTAACTGTCTCTGAATGACATAAGTTGGCCCTGATCGAATAAAAAAAAAAGTATCAAAATAGTCAGTCATACCTCTATTCTTGGCAAATCTGGATAACGCGTTGGAGTACTGCAAATTACTATATCCACAGAGAGACAAAAAATGGCTTTAAGCACTATGGAACTTACCATCTGTGGTCATCAGTCCCCTAGAACTTAGAACTACATAAACCTAAATAACCTAAGAACATGACGCACATCCATGCCCGAGGCAGGATTCGAAACTGCGACCGTAGCAGTCGCGGGGTTCCGGACTGAGCCCCTAGAACCGCGAGACCACCGCGGCCGGCCTACAGAGAGACACTCGTGAGATGCAGTGAGTCCTCTGTTAGTTGCAAATCGAAGTACACTCTTGGAAAAATCATAATCAGTACAAAATTGCAGGAGAAAGGTAAGTCAAAAATGAAATAAGGGCATTTATGACAACACTAAGTGTTTTTGCATACTGTGAATAGCTGCTCAACGCTTATTTTAAATTCAATGTACGTCTTAGCATACAAACAATACACTTTCCTCTCCTTAAAATCTAGCAACTCTCAGTACAATAACCATGTTAGTCCTATGGCTCAGCAATCATGAAAAAAAAGGAACCTCACCATAATATTAACCTCTGGTATTCCACACTGGCATACACGTAGTTCCATTAAACTTCCTCTTTCGCAAATCAGTTTCATTACAATTTTGATATAATCATGTTCATTAAACGCATTGATAAATTGGTACTTTACTTTTGAGACATAAAATTGCCACTCTTCCTCACTCTAAGACAGCGTAGCATTATCTGATCACTGCGCCTCCACGCATACCAAGGGTAATAACCTAGCTTTACAACACTGCTGCTCGCTCACAACAAATTCAGATACGTAGATTATACATAACACCTACCAAAATGTGTAACTACTAGCAACCCCCACTTGCTTGGCGCCGGCCGTTGTGGTCGGGCGGTTCTGGGCGCTTCAATCCGGAACCGCGCTGCTGCTACGGTCGCTGTTTCGAATCCTGCCTCGCGCACGGATATGTGTGATGTCCTTAGTTAGGATTAAGTAGTCTAGGGGACGTATGACCTAAGATGTTAAGTCCCTCAGTGCTCAGAGCCATTTGAACCATTTGAACTAGCTTGGCACGGATAGCACTATATACTGTATCTACAGCTGGAAGATGTTTCTATAATATGTAGCAATAGATAATCCTCGTATTTCAGTCTTCCTGTCAAAAAATAAAGACAAAACACAGAAGAGTACTCAGAATATTTCTTGTGAGTTACCTCCACGTACAGTCAGGAAAAGGCAGTGGGGCTTTAATTTATAATATGCGTGCAGTGTCCGTTTGTCAGTGTTCATATCATCGTGTCGGTCATTCAGCTACTAAATTGGCGAAGAATTAATATGTTCACAGATTTCAGCAGAAAAAAAATCTTTTCATGGAAGAGGTGGCATTAGCGTTAGTATCACTGCTAAACAAGAAAAGATTCCAGTAAAAGTAAGTCCTACAAGTTTATAATGGGTACCGGCTGAGGGTTAAAGAGGCTAACCAATAACAAATTGAACTACGCATTCATATTTCGACAAATGACATAATCTACAACCATATCCATGTATACATGTCTCAAGCTAGTGCGAAATGCATGGCGAACGGTCCGTTATACTGTTCTTTCCTATTCTGTTCGAGTATTGAGAGAAAAGTGACTAAAAGGTGTCTGCAATTGTTTTTTTTAGTTTTTTTAATTTTACTTTATTTTGTTTTATTTATTTATTTTTTTCAGTTCACTTATGTCCGTTCTTCTTTCCTTTGTGCCTCATTTACAGTTCTGTTGAACTAACCCAATAAAAACAAGATTGAGGTTAGACATTCTAACAGTTTCCGGATTGAGTCTCAAAGTTCTAAGCGCTTTATATACCGGTGGTATTGTTTCTCTCAAGCGAACAAGGGACCACAGAAATACAGAAAATGGACTTACGGTTGGTGTTTAACATAGTGTTATCATACGATCACACAGAGTGAACAACACGTCAGTTAGTTACACAGTAGTTTTATTTAAGATTCTGACGCTTATATTTATTCATAGTTTACCTGTAATTATCCTCCATTATAATACTTAGTGTTTTTGTAATCAAATAATTATTCTTGCCGAAATCGCAGTCATTCCCACATAGTTCTACCTATGCATTTAAGTTAATATTGTGTACTCAGAATTTTGTAACTACACTGGTTGTAAACTCTGTTAACTTCGTGCCAATATGATATTCGATTGGAGACAACCTGCACGATGAGAAAGTCGTTCATGGTCAGAAATCTCTAAGCACTGGAGAATAAAGGTTTACGATAGAAAGCTACCCTTAATAGAGCCATTACAGCATTTTATCCATATCTTACTTTAACTACATCGTTTCCTTGTAGGCATACTAATGGTTTCAAATCTCCTGCTATTATTGTTTTTCATAGTTTACAGGTTTTCTAAGTACTCGCATTAATTTCCAGTAAAAATCATCCTTCCTTTGCTGTTGCATATCCACATGTGTTTCATTAAAGCTCATGTATAGCTAACGTTTTTGGTAAGAGTAAGGAAAAGTACCCAAACTACTATGTCGGACGAATGTGAACTGCACTGTGAGAAGGTTATTCGGAGATTTCTAACAGAAATCTACAATACTTAACGGAGAAATTCAGAGTTGTATGTAATTAATTTCACACAGCCTTTGTATATCTCACAAAAGCCTATGACAGTTTGCCTAGAACAAAACTGAAAGAGGATCGGATCGGATGTGGATATTCTTCTGCTGAAGATGATTGAGGAAATATGCACAGGTAATGTGGTGTACATTAAAATACCATGAAAAGTATCATAGTCTTTTAGTATCACAAAATCATTGTGACAAGGTGCCAGTATGTCGTCCAGTTTGTCCAATATTTATGTCTAAATTGCACTCCGAAGATGTAGTACGACGGATTGTAGAGGAATGATACACAATTGTTTTTATTAAGTTTTGCTGATTATCACTTCGCAGTAGCATTAGATAAATATGACCTTGAGTTTGTGATAAGGCAGTTATACCAGGACTGTAGAAAATGGAAACAACGAACTCATGAAACGAAACGTAAAACTTGTGAGTAGTGCCAGTAACCTGACATACAGATTAGTTGTGAACCAGTTATTAGATAATTTGAAATCCTTCGAATATCTGCATCGATAAAAATGAACCGGAAATTTCGAAAATAACAGAGAAAATACAACACATCGGGAGATGAATAGATTCTCTCTATTCCCTTCGGGGATGTGAGAAACATTTTCTCAAAATAAAAATAAAAATGAAAAGTAGGTTAATCGACGAAATGGCCTATTACATAGTTTATAGCTAAGTGATTTAAACGCTGGTCCCAAAAGAAATATTTTAGCTGCGGAAAAGGTTTATCAGCGACATCGTTTGCTAATAACAAGAAGGAAGATAGTAAGGTAGTTGAAAATGAGAGCAGTGACAAGCATAATTAAAATAGTTTCCATAACAATATATGAACAGATATTGAGGATGCCTGACAAGCCTGTGGCCGAGCGGTTCTAGGCGCTTCAGTCTAGAACCGCGCGACCGCTACGGTCGCAGGTTCGAATCCTGCCTCGGGCATGGATGTGTGTGATGTCCTTAGGTTAGTTCGGTTTAAGTAGTTCAAAGTTCTAGGGGACTGATGACCTCAGATGTTAAGTCTCATAGTGCTCAGAGCCATTTGAACCATTTTTGAAGTGCTACGGAATGTTCTAAAGTAACATTCTCCAGCCATAAGGTCGACATTACCGTTTGCAGCTAGCTGTCTCACGCTGACACTAGGGTTTCCGCCAACTGCACGATGAAATAAATTCCTTCTGCAGATGAGATGTCTCATTCATCTAGACCTTCTCCTATCGCGAGTAGTAGGGATAAGCGCCCCAGGCTCCCTGAGACAGACGATCAGTTGCTTCAAATGACGTCCTGTTGGAACATCATCCTTCTGGTAATCTCTCCCCATAATGCCACTACCGTATGCTAATACGAACAACAAATGGGAATTTGCCAACTCCCTATTTGAGCACACTTCCTCTTCACTTTACTGGACACCATGTTTGTGATGAACACCAAACATTCGTTGCTACGTGCCTGGTCCTAGTATATCAATGAAGTTAATCGAACGGCAGCAGAAGCAATAACTTGAATCACATGTCAACGTTACCTCCATTCAATTGGGAAACCAACACTACTAGTGAATCTGAGAATTACAACTCCTCTCCATTTTAACAAAAAGTTACAAACAGGCTATTTTGAACATTTAACGTTTCATATAGACCTCATGCGGGTACGTTCTGTGTGTTGCCCTTGATTGATTTGATTATGAACAGAAATTGAAAATGACCTCTGACATGAAAATGAATCGCTTCCGGACCTATGTCCATATAACACATTTAATTCTTCCATGTCTGAGGAATCTTTCCTGAAAGTTTGGGCAGATCTTTTCGTTACACCCTGAAAAGTCACGTTTGAAAATGGAGAACCCACTGAAAACTAACTGAAAGCTGCAATGTCAGTCACATTAATGTGACCACTTGCAAAATGCCCGACAGAGGTTTGGAGTCATGCCAATTGAAGAATTGTAACTTTTTGCGCTAGGTTTCTCGGTGGAGGGTCCATGGCGCTAACAGCCTGTAAGTGGGCTGCTTCTGTGTTGGCAGCGCTGTGTAGGGCTTTGCATTGGATCTCTGATTGCACTCTGTAAGAGAGTCTGTTGCCGGCCGGACTCATTGTTGGAAGTTAGTCGCTAGTACTGTTGGGCAGTTGGAAGTTAGATCGCCAGCCGTGATGGAAGTATTGTTGGGCAGTTGGAGGTGAACAGCCAGAAGTGATGGCAATTAGATGTGAGAAGTTAGCATTGATGGAGGGTAAAGGTCTGAAGTATTAGCGTAGGCTAACGATCTGTACATGTTCAACTTGGAGATTGAATATTATTCGTGATTATATGCCTTTGTACTAGATGTCAATGCCGATTTATATTCGAGTTTGAACTGGGGGCCACATTATTAAAGGAAAAAATACATTATTTGGTTTGCAACAAAATCTTTCCTTTGCTAACCACATGAATATTATCAAAATATCCACGGGTGTACTGCCGGTCTATAGTGTCCAACGGGCACAATATTTCGGCGATCAAACATGTCGCCATCATCAGGTGAACTGACGGACTGAGCTCCTGTTAACGTGCCGGCACGGAGATCCGTACGCTATGGCTGCTCAGGGGGAACTGGGTTCGGTCGCGGCGGCGGCCGATTTAAATACCCTCCGCCCGCGGCGCGCTCCCTCCGCCGTCCGCGCCCCGCGCCACGGTCTCGCGGTGGAACAGATTGCGACGGCGTCTGAAATGACGTCGGTGTGATGGCTCTGTCCACCGTGGTCGTCACAACTATGCGTTTGCTCGATTTACTCTTGATTAACCCAATCGCTGGTTCCCAAGCCTTGCTAAGATTATAGCCACAGTCACGGTTTATGAGGTCGTCATTGGTGCGAATTTCGATGGCCTCTCTAACAACGCTGTCCCAGTATCTCGACGTCTGTACCAGAATCCTCGTGCGGTCATACTCCATAGCGTGTTTTTCCGACAAACAATGTTCAGCGACCGCCGACTTGCTCGGATACATTAATCGAGTGTGCCTCTGGTGTTCACGGCATCGATCCTCGACAGTACGCATCGTCTGACCAATATACGACTTGCCACATTGACACGGAATCTGGTACACGCCAGCCTTCCTCAAACCGAGGTCATCTTTGTCCTCCGAATAAAACTCGTGCACTGGTGGGGAGCGCCAAAGATGACCTCGGTTTGAGGAAGGCTGGCGTGTACCAGATTCCGTGTCAATGTGGCAAGTCGTATATTGGTCAGACGATGCGTAGTGTCGAGGATCGATACCGTGAACACCAGAGGCACACTCGATTAATGTATCCGAGCAAGTCGGCGGTCGCTGAACATTGTTTGTCGGAAAATCACGCTATGGAGTATGACCGCACGAGGATTCTGGTACAGACGTCGAGATACTGGGACAGCGTTGTTAGAGAGGCCATCGAAATTCGCACCAATGACGACCTCATAAACCGTGACTGTGGCTATAATCTTAGCAAGGCTTGGGAACCAGCGATTGGGTTAATCAAGAGTAAATCGAGCAAACGCATAGTTGTGACGACCACGGCGGACAGAGCCATCACACCGACGTCATCTCAGACGCCGTCGCAATCTGTTCCACCGCGAGACCGTGGCGCGGGGCGCGGACGGCGGAGGGAGCGCGCCGCGGGCGGAGGGTATTTAAATCGGCCGCCGCCGCGACCGAACCCAGTTCCCCCTGAGCAGCCATAGCGTACGGATCACGTGCCGGCACGTTCACAGGAGCTCAGTCCGTCAGTTCACCTGATGATGGCGACATGTTTGATCGCCGAAATATTGTGCCCTTTGGACACTATAGACCGGCAGTACACCCGTGGATATTTTGATTATCAAATACGCCGGGAGAAACTCAAGAATCATACATGAATATTAGTAGTTGGTGGCTTAAGTGGTTAGAATCTTTTATTTAGCTGGCAGCATTGTGCTCGCTGTATTGTAATAGTTCTCGTAATGAAGATTTTTGTGAGGTAAGTCCTTAATGAAATGTGTAGGTTATTGTTAAGATTTCTTTTTAGCCATGGCCATTCCTTTGAATTAATTTTTTGAAGTCAGGATGTAATTTTTTTGGGCAAGCATGCCGCGCTGCTCTAGAATATTGTGGGTCATTGTTGACACGAGAAGAGAAGTACAGAGAAAGTAGGCTCAGTAGGTTCGTTTTTACTCAGCTGTTTCAGAATCAAATAACGTAGAAGTTTCATCTTCTCAGTCATTCTGCAATTTAAGTACAGACACACTCATTTCAATAAAGAAGTTTCAAGCCGTATAGAGGTCGTCCCACAGATTCTCGATTGGATTTAAATCTGGCTAGTTTGGTTGGTAGGAGAGTACGGTAAACTCATTCTGTTGCCCATTGAACCATGCACGTACGCTGCGAGGTATCTGACATATTGCATTGTCCTGCTGGTAGATGTTATCACGCCGAGGAAAAACCAACTGATGTATGGATGGACATGGTCCGCAAGGATAGTCGCATATGTGAGGGGATCACGCAGGGAATCCTGTGAACCCATTTCCCAGAACAGAACGCTCGGTCCTTGTTACAGGGTGTTTGCTTTCTAACGTCTCACACTGTAGACGCCAACGGTCATCCGTCCAATGCAGCTTAAAACGCGATTTATCTGTAAAGGCCACCTGTCCAGTTGCTGTAATGGCATGCAAATTGCGGCCTTGGTCGTAGACGAATGGCAGTTAGCGTGGATGCCTAAGAGCAGCAACGTTCTCTGAACATTTGTTGAGGAGACACCGTTGGGAGCTCCTTGGTTCATCTGGGCGGCCATTTCAAAATGGTTCAAATGGATCTGAGCACTATGCGACTTAACTTCTGAAGTCATCAGTCACCTAGAATTTAGAACTACTTAAACCTAACTAACCTAAGGACATCACACACATCCATGCCCGAGGCAGGATTCGGACCTGCCATCGAAGCGGTGACTTCAGACTGTAGCGCCTAGAACCGCACGGCCACTCCGGCTGGACCGGTGGTCAGTTGATCACCACTTTCACGCATCTGTCTTTCACTCCTTGTCTATGGCCCAGTTTTGATAGCGATATTGTGCCATTTACGGTATACTTTAACCACGGTGGCACGAGAACAGTTTGCCAACTTAGCCGTTTCAACTCAAAAGCCAATAAGCTTGCCACTTTGCACGTCAGATAAATCGCTCTGTTTGCGCATTACAACAACGATTGCACTGCTTTCCTCCCCGCGGCACACTTTACATATCCTCCCTCAGTTAGTGCTGCCACCTACCTACCGTCTGTGAGTGATTATTAAACATTGACGTCGAACATAGGCGGTGGTCACATTAATGTAGCTACATAGTGCATTCTCTTCTCTTTATGTGACAAGAAAGGTACAAGGAAACTGTACTGTTTGCTGAGAAAGACTGCCCTGCGCGGAGACTATTGAGCAGGCCGAACCAAGCAAGCCGAGCCACAAGCGGAGGCCGTACACAGGCTAAGCGCACCGTAAGCGACGCGAAGACGAGGCGGGACGGGACGAGGGCTCCGGAAAAGCCCCGGAGGGATCCGCTTATCGAGTTACGATTCGGACGAGCTTTTAATGCGGCTGCGGGCTGCTCCAGGCAGTTAGTGCGTCGCCGTCCTGGAAGCGTTCCAACAGCGGCCGGGCAACTTGCGGCCCCGCTGAGCCGGCGCGCTGGAGGGGCGCGCCGGGACTGGAGGGAAGGAAGGAAGGCAGACCTGGCGACCCAGAGCCGGGCCGCCTGTTTACCGGACGGCTTCCGGCCCAGAGCTGCCTGTGGGGAGGTGAGGGGGGGGGGGGGGGGACTAAAACTAAAATAAAACTTAATTACGCCGCCGCGACGCGCTGCCGAATGTGGAACGCCCCTCTCCGGATTACCGTAGGGTAATTGCGAGAGCTAATACAATTATTGCTCTCGGACGTTTTCCGCCGCTCGTTACGGAGGCTAATCCGTTCTCGGGCGCCGGAATACCTGGCTGCAGATTAAAAGAGCAGGCGCGCTGCACTTAGCAGCCGCGTTTAATCGCGAGCCCGGCCTCGCGCCATGTCGGCCCGCTTCCGCCTCCCGCTACTGCTCGAGTGGTAGTTTCGTTCAGCGAAGCGGCGCTATTGCTAGCCCGAGGCGCCACTGCAATAAATCCCGGAGTCGTTTTGACGCACTTACAGCTGTCGAAAGCAATCAACTACTTCAGTTTTTGACCTGCCCATAAGGAGTACTGCAGCCTTTGCTTTTATTGGAAAATAAGCACAGAAATATTACGAGGTCCGTTGTTCCTTTATGTAGCCAGTTTCCGAGAGGAAATAATTCGACTAGCTCGCTGACCCGAAATAGGCGTACTCTCAGGACGCCAGACATAAACCACTAGGCGCCGAAATGGTATAAAGGTGATTCTGAATTCCTATTACACTAGTATAGTTGTTGTAGAGGGTGTGTGTATTGTGTAATGATCCGGGGACCTCCAAGGACGGAAAGGCTTCGCCCGCCGTAGCCCTCAGTGGTTCACAACCCCATAATGGGCCACAGCAGTCCACGAACCTCACCGCCGCCCCACACCACACTGGAAACCAGGGTTTTTGTGCGGTTCGGTCCCCAATTAAACCCCTTCACCCCCCCCCCCCCCCCCAGGATCGTCCTTGTTTGCGCGGTAGAGTAATTGTGGTGTACGCGTTCTTCGAGACAGCGTTTGCGCAGTAATCGCCGGCATAGTGAAAATGAGTCGGAATAAGGGGAACCGGCCAGCATTCGCCGATGGAGATGGAAAACCGCCTGAAAAACCATCCACAGGTTGGCCGGCACACCGGTCCTCGCCACTAATCCTCCGGCAGGCCTTCCTGCTCGGGAAGCAGCGCGTTAGAGCGCGCAGCTAGCCGAGTGGCCTGTTGTAGAGGGTACTCGTGATAGCAATCGTGGTAGTAAACCCATGTCCGGAAATGTGCCATTAGAAAAATAAAAGACTTCGAACGACGGAAAGCACTCTGCACTGGCAGAGCTGGGTGTCTCATGCCCCTTAATGTCTCGTCTGATGTCATGTGACGTATCATCTGAGAACAGCCCAATGAATTGAAGCGTATGTGCTCCACTCTGCACTGAGTGATCGAAAAAGATGGTGCATTAAGGAATAGCAGAGTACACATTTTCCGAGTTCACTGACACGTTGCTCACGCGAGGTAAAAATGTACGACATTGTCGATTAGCACAAAGCCTGTATCATCATCACATGCCATTTTTTCCAAGATTGTGACATCGGCTTCGCTAAATTGGAATCCTTAAGGCTAATGAGGCCTGCTGTTATTGTCAACAAACTCGCACACTTTTGACGTTGAAGAAGAATTCCTCTAACTAGTCTACTAGAACCCATCAACGGCCGGCCGCGGTGGTCTCGCGGTTAAGGCGCTTAGTCCGGAAACGCGCGACTGCTACCATCGCAGGTACGAATCCTGCCTCGGGCATGGATGTGTGTGATGTCCTTAGGTTAGTTAGGTTTAAGTAGTTCTAAGTTCTAGGGGACTGATGACCACAGATGTTAAGTCCCATAGTGCTCAGAGCCATTTGAACCATTTGAACCCATCAACGAGTACTCACAACATCACCGGTTTCATGGATGTATTCCAGAGCAGCGTGTGGAAAGTTCTCCGTGAACAGCAGCTTCATTCATACTACCTAAAGATTGTGCAGACATTGGGTCTAGCTGGTTTTGTGCCACGTGCCGGTTACTGCCCTATGTTGTAGTTCATGCAGAAACGAGTTGGTTAATGGACATGGGACTTATATTTTGGCGTTCTTTCAAACTCCTTTATTTTCACACGTCTCATTTCCGAATCCCCTCTACAACACCTCTGACTGTGTCATAAGAATTCTGAATCACCCTGTATAAAGGAATTTCTGAACTATGATTCTGATTTGTAGGTCAGTTTTACTGTATCTTTTACACATATCGCATGTATTTACAAATGCTGAGTGTACCGTTTGGTACGGCTTTTGTAATGGATAATCTGCTACCGTTTGTAGAGAACGAAGTAGGCGGTTTTGTACCTGCAGATCAACGAGTGTTTACTTGTGTTTTAACCAGCTTCGTTAGACGGGTGCAGTGTCCAACAGACCTGTCTCAACTGAACGTGCAAATGAACAGATTGTCACTGAGGTAGAAGTCTTTATTCGGATGGTATAACGTAACCCTTCAACAAGCACAATCGCAATTCCTACACATATGGGTGTACCACGTATAAGAATAAGGCGCACGATATGTATGTACGACCTCCTATCATATTATTTACAGGGGTTTTAACACGGCCAGGGAGGAGATGAAGGTGACGTTTACAATATCGTCATTTAAATACAAAATGCCGAGTAATCCCTTTAATATGGTTTACTGAGAAAGCCACTTTCACACGTGACGCTGTCAATAACACTCGTAACCCACACAGAAGGGCCTATCAAACACGTAAGTCTGTTCACATGCTCCAGGTGTGGTTAGATGTCTTCTTCCTTCTTGACGGGGCCGTCTAGTCGTCACCTATAACTAACGCTCCACGGAAGATGGATGGGCAGAAATGCTAACGTTTCATAGCCGCCAAGGTCCCAGGATTTGACCCCATTTGACTTCTAGCCTGTGTGGTTGGTTGAAAGGGGAAATCTACAAAGAGAAAGTTAATACAAGAGATGAAATGTTCGTTTGTATTACGAACAGTGCTGTCCTCATTAAATAACGCCAAGACTATTTCAGAAGAGCTATTAGTATTGTTGTGAAGAGAGTTCGAAAGAGCACTCAAGTGGGAGATGAAATGTATGAAAATGAGATTTGATCTTAATCAGCTGTCTTTGATTAACACCTGCTATGAGTATTTGTTTCGGTTACATTCCAACAACTGTATCACTGTCACCAGTAGAAGTCTGACGCATGTTTTGTGGAATGTTCTGTATTAGGTTCGTTTCCATCTTTCTCAAATTTTCGGACAGCATTTTTTATTTCCTCTTGTAGATCTGATGTAGGCGGTAAATCTGAAACCGACTGTAGGCGTAAATAGAACAAAGTATTACGAAGATTGTTTTGTCATTGTTATTTAGATAAAAAAGTCAGTGGTCTTCTTCAAAAGTCAGACTAACCCTACTTCATTTTCAAGTGCCAAGTTATGTCTTCGGTGGGAGCCTTATTTACCCGCGAAGATGTAAGACATACAATTGGACAATGAAATACCCGTGATACCTGAGATTATTCCGGGGTATACAGTGTTCAGAGAAGTTACTGGAATGCAGTCGGCTGAAGTCATCGATAACGTGTTCTGACACGTGACCACCCTTTCATTATCGAGGCAAAACTGCAGCAGGTAAACTTTGTGCAAGATAATTTAAGGCCTCGGTTTGCAGAGCAATTCTGGAAAGATAATGGCCTCAACACACACACGCACGCACACGCACTCTGAAAAAAGGACGCCAAAAGTTATCGATAGTAATCATTACTAAACAACGGGTGAAGTAGCATTAACTCTGTCCCTCTTTTCTTCACATGGGAGAGATCAGGATTTGACGCAGAATTTCAGCAAAAACACAACGTCCATTTAGTGGATTACTTGCTAATATAATCTCAACTGCTTCCTTAATAACACTATCCTGAAAACTAGGAGTACATGCCAGAGTCTCCGTGTTGTTATATTTCGTAGGGTGATCGGTGCCAAAAGAATGTTCTGGAGTAACCGACTGTTCGGCTGTTTTAAGCGTATGTGACAGTTTACTCAGTAGATCGGTTTTCCACAGGCCTCATATTCTGACCAATCCAGTCCAATATTCGTTATATGAGGTGTTGGACAGGACGTGATGGTATGTTGGGGCATGCTGTTT
This sequence comes from Schistocerca gregaria, assembly GCF_023897955.1. NCBI lineage: Eukaryota > Metazoa > Arthropoda > Insecta > Orthoptera > Acrididae > Schistocerca > Schistocerca gregaria. Next base: position 399,608,670 of record NC_064922.1, read on the forward strand.
ATTCGAAGCCTGCTCAAAATATCTTGCACCTACATGCTATCATCCGGCTCAAAGTGAAAGAGTACATCGCACCTTGATGCACAGTGCCCATATCCTCTCGGATCCTAAGAGTTTCTCTGCTGAGTCACCTACCGTCAGAATGGCCATGGAGAAGGACAGAACTGACGAGCGTTGCGCTATCGACCTACCGTGCGCCGAAAGAGTGATGATAATATGGAGTTCATACGAGAGACTGCGGTCTTTCTGCCATACGCAGAGGCCATATCGAAGAGGACTGGTCGTGTTTTGCGGATATACGATGCGAAATGTGTTTTCCAACCTACATAAGAAAGTAGCATCCTTTTCGGTTCCATTGAGGATGTCTTTCGTTTGCGTAAGAGGGGTATCTATCGTATTTCTCGCAGTTTTGCCATGTCATACGTTGCTCAGACTTTCAGTACTGTGGAGGACCGGCTGTTGCAGAATATTAGCTTCCTTCGGTAATTCTATGGATTATGAGAGTACGGAGATTCTGGCATGCACCTCCAGCTTTGGGGATAGTGTCATTAAAAAAGCTATTGAGATTAAATTAGCAAGTAACCTTGTCAACAGAGATGCAGGTTTTGTTTAAATTCTGCGTGAAATCTTGCTCTCTAGTCAAAAAGCAGACGGGGGACGACTAATGCTACCTCACCTGTTGTTTATTAATTTTCACTGTCGATAACTTACGGCGTCAGTCATCTCTGGTAGTATGGTGGCGCTAGTGTTTACAATGTGTGTGTGTGTGTGTGTGTGTGTGTGTGTGTGTGTGTGTGTGTGTGTGTTATCTTTCCGGAATTGCTCTGCAAAGCGAGGTTTTAATTCACTTTCACAGCACCTACGTGGTGCAGTTTTGCCTTGAAAATGACTGAGTGGCCACCTGTTGAAATACCGGCGGTTGTCGACGACGTCGCCTGAATGCATTCCCGTAAGTTATTTGAGCAATAAAAGACCTGTCTCATCACCAGGACTCAACTGATTACCATACTCGTAGACCTGTCCTTCACAGCGAACTGGAGACACTTTCCGGGGAGCGAAAAACCATAGTTACGGTAGTGCTCTCTGATGTTTTGTGAGTTACGTCCTCCCTACACTTATTGCCCAACCAGACAGGTATGTGTGGCAAAATAATGTTTCTGAACAACAGTATATACTTTAAAATAAGCTCGGCAAGAAGCGTCTGCACCGCAACCACTATACGCATAGCCGGCCGCTGTGGGCGAGCGGTCCTAGTTGCTTCAGTCTGGAACCGCGCTGCTGCTACGGCCGCAGCTTCGAATCCTGCCTCGGGCATGGATGTGTGTGAGGTCCGTAGATTAGTTAGGTTTAAGTATTTCTAAGTCTAGGGCACTGATGGCCCCAGATGTTAAGGCCCATAGTGTTTACAGCCATTTGAACCACTACACGCCGGCCGTGGTGGCGGAGCGGTTCTAGGCTCTTCAGTCCGAAACCACGCGACTGTTATGGTCGCAGGTTCGAATCCTACCTCTGGCATTGATGTGTGTGATGTCCTTAGGTTAGTTAGGTTTAAGTGGTTCTAAGTTCTAGAGGACTGATGACCTCAGATGTTAAGTCCCATAGTGCTCAGAGTCATTTGACCACCCACTACACGCATTGGACATAAGTAGTTGTACATTTTCAGAAATGCTTTAGTACTCGAGAAGATTTTAGAACTTCTTGAGACATTAAAATTTTTGCTGCACCTTGCCTTTTATGGGTAATGTTTTTACTAGCTGAACTGTGAGGTGACGGGTCGTGAGTCGTTCCTGGGTAGCTTATTCGGTAGGAGATTTGTCCGAGATGGAGTCCAACTCCCACGCATAGTTTCATTCGCCAGGAAACAACGGACACTCCGCTGCAGAGTAAAAGATTCACTCGATATGGGCTTTTAGTATCCAGACAGGTATTAAAGAATATTTTTGTTTTCAAGAAGACGACAGTTTTTATGAGGAAATTAGTTTCCAGAAAGAGTCTGCTTATCATCATGAATTTTACATACAAGACGGTTTTATTTCTCATGAAATAAAGTTACTCGTCAGAAGATATCAGTTCTAAAGGAGAAACTTAGTTCACTTTATCATTGTTTTGTTATTCGTTCATCCATGTAGAACTTTAATAAGATTATGCTCCATTTCATCACTCCCACTAGCACAATAAAAACTTCGCAAGAAGTTCTGTCCCTAGAGAAGGCTAATTACGATGAGTGGGAGGGAGGTAAGATAAAAGAGGAGGAGGAAGAAGAAAATAAAATAAAACATACATTATCCCTCAAGAGAAACGTGAGATCGATTTTATAATCCCAAGTTCTAATCCGACTGCAGATGTGAGGCACTACATTTATAACGTAAAGCGTGTTCTAATAAACGCTGAAAAGAACCTCAATTTAAGCTCACATTATGCGAAGCTGTACGGACGTGTTGTAGGTCCGAAACGTTTACCATCTTGTCTTAACAAATAATCTATCGTCGATGAAATTGATGTAAGACTTTTTGATAACTTATGCTGTCAATAACTGAAACTGCTCAAGTGAACAGGAGATTCTCGCTCATGTTTTCACTAAGAAAGAAATGACAGTAATTTAACCATTGTTCTGGTTTTCAACATCTCCCGAGAATGTGGCGGCTGGTCCCGGTGGAGGTTCGAGTCCTCCCTCGGGCATGGGTGTCTGTGTTTGTCCTTAGGGTAATTTAGGTTAAGTTGTGTGTTAGCTTAGGGACTGATGACCTTAGCAGCTTAGTCCCATAAGATTTCACACACATTTGAACATTTTAACATCATCTCCTTAGTGGCTAACACAATCGATATCTGCCAAGTGTTACATGCGTTTATTTCTATATATTATCGTTAAATCTGTGCTACTGTTTAAAGACTACACGTTGTTTAAAGTTGTTACCAGAAATATTGAAACGTCTTTCAAAGGTTTGCTTCAGATTTTTCACGGTACTCTAATAAACGTTCGGACAGACATAGCTTACATGTATTTTAAAATATGTGTGTTATATGAAACGTTAGTAAGATTTTTACACGTTACTCTAATAAACATTTGGTCCAACACATGCTGTCTCTCTCCCTCTCTCTCTCTGTCTCTCTCTCTCTCTCTCTCTCTCTCTCTGCCAGAATCTCGGTAAGTTCTTTGTAGATTTACGTCCAATTTTTTCACGGTACTCCTAATAAACGACCAGACTGCCATAGGCTACGTATTTTACAACATATACTGGTTAAAACTGCCCCACTTATTTCCGATATTTGAATGATATTGTAACGAAAATTCAGATGGACATAAGCTGTTTTTTTAATGAGATTGTACAGGGTGTCTACTAAAACCTACTGCGAGAAAGAAAAGCTGTGCTGTTGCGAAAATATACGGTTTGGTTTTCTTTTTTTCAGTCAAGTTAACTATGACAGCAGGACATTTGAACCCTTAGACAAATTATGTAAAATTGTAAGTAGGCTGTTTAGGTTTTTATGTTGGTAACGTCACGTAGCGCCCTGTATGAAAATCACTGGCTGTGCTGTGTGCAGTCTGTGGCTGGTTGGCACTGATGGAATATTCGCTATTGTAGTGTTGGGCAGTTGGATTTGAACAGCGCGTAGCATTGCGCAGTTGGAGGTGAGCCGCCAGCAGTGGTGAATGTGGGAAGAGTGCTGAAGATCTGGACATATACCCATCAGAGAGAGTAAATTTGTAATATTGAATATCATGAAGTGATATATATGGTGACTTTAGAACATTATTAAGGTAAATACATTGTTTGTTCTCCATCAAAATATTTCATTTGCTAACTATGCCTATCAGTAGTTAGTGCCTTCAGTAGTTAGAATCTTTTATTTAGCTGGCAGTAGTGGCGCTCGCTGTATTGCAGTAGTTCGATAAACGAAGACTTTTGTTAGGTAAGTGATTTGTGAAAGGTATAGTTTAATGTTAGTCAGGGTCATTCTTTTGTAGAGATTATTAAAAGTCAGAATGCGTTGCGCTAAAAATATTGTGTGTCAGTTTAGTGTTCATCAGAATAAGTAAAGAGAGAAATAAATGTCTCAGTACGTTCAGTTCTGCTCAGCTGTTTGAAGATCAAATGACGTAAGAGGTTTATCAACACAGTAAATTATAAAAATTTTCTAAGGGGACGTTTCAAAATATATATTCATACACTACAATGTGCGATTTTAATAGAAAATGGGAAGTTGTATTCATGGCCTATCGTCTTATGATAAAAAATCTACTACGGAATCTGAATCGTCCAATACATTGTTTGCAGGATAAAACAAAGCGAAATACTCTCCCTGAAGCTACTGTCCTCACAGAACCAGAAGCTGGAGACGTCTCTCTCACGCACTGTATCCCATTGGCTCCTTTCGATTAAACTAATTTTAAGCTGCTTGAATTCCCAATCAAGATTTTGATTTCAGTAAGAACAAATAAGGCTCAAGATACGAGAATGGGAGGGCCGTTGGAGTGGAAAGACGTGATGAGCAGATGAGCAGAGAGCGTTGTAGGGGACTGAAATAGACATAGAGAGTGAGGATGACGAGACTGACAGGGAGGAACAGGAGGAGATTATATGAGAGAGAGAGAGAGGGGGGGGGGGGGGAGGCGAGCACGAGATACAGAGAGGGGGTAGAATTAGATTACGACGTATGTCACACTCCAACAGATATTTAGCAAGTGCAAAGCATTGGCGAGTCCCCAGTAAATTATAAACTACTACATCTCGCTTTGAAGGCCAACGTTTCTGTATTTGGAGTGAGGAGACGCTGGTCATGGCATTTAGTTCAGGAAGTCGAAAACCTTACACAGCATCATTCGCCGGTACACCGGCGTTCTTTAATGGGTGAAACACTGAACCCTGCATGAAAACACTAAAATGGTACTTCACCACAAAAAAGTGAGGTAGATCACTGCCAACCTCAACTGAACCGATTAATTCTGAGGCTCTGGGCTTTACAAACTGAGGTGCGCCAAATTCCCTTGTGCATATACTGGAAGACGGGACGTCAGGCTAGAAATCGTCTTCGTGAGAACCTACCCACTAGAACGGGGACTGAGAAAAACAGTTTTTCGTTTGCGGAGCATCTAAAAGTTAGTGGGCACGCCTAACCATCGATAGGTTGTTTACAAATCCTTCATGTGGCTACGAAAGGTAAGAAGTTAACTCTACTAGACGAATCTGAAATAACAGAATTTTTGAAACATTTGGAAGATTTGAGACTCAACGAGCAACCTCTCATTAAGGACAGCAAATGTTTATGACACTTCGATGACAGCCAACAAAAATTTAGCAACCAGTTCCTCTAAGGCTAAGTACACCGCAGCAGAATTGCCGTATGTAACCCGCCACTATTACCTCGTGTTTACTCTTTCGATTTTCAGCTTCATATTTGTTTTATCTCTTTTAAGGCATTTTGTAGTAACCATTATTTTAAACTATGTACTTCTGGTCTGCCCTGTGTTACTTTTAATTATCCTTCATCGTCTAAATGATGGTCTCATACCATGCACAACTAGCATCATCTCTTAAGCTATTCGTTGCATCAGTACGAGGCACGCTATCGGAGCCAATTCACTACACAGCGCAGTTACACTTTACTACTACCCGATACGTCTGTTTATCGCAGAACTACCCACACACTAGTTTTTCCACGATTTGGTGAGTGCGACTGTGTTATAAAGTACCGGTTACGTTCTTCGTGCCCACAGATATGACATGTCCATTCTAGTAATTGCCTGTTTTTAGAAGGAATGTTTATAAAAATTTAATTACCTTTTCATACTTCTGGTTGTATATTTCACGACTACAGTTAAGCTCCATTCGACGTTTACTTTTGTGTTATGCGGTTTACGTTTTCAAGGACAAGTTCTCTTTATAACTTAGTTATGTCAATAGTTACTTAGCAGGGATGGATGGGTTGATGGTCACAACTTAAAGTAATACGTAACTTATTGTTATTTTACAGAAAGTCTGAAGATGTGCCAGTAGCACGAAACGCGTCGATTTTAAAATAAATACCTGTAACAGAGACTACCTTTTTATATGTAAATTGGATTACTTTTGATGAACCAGACCAAAAATGGAGTGGAGTAACATTTATATGGCCGCCTTTCTCACCGAAGTGAGGCTAACGTTTGAGATCGTGTAAGGTGGTATTAGCTTGATGTCTCCCGCGGGTCACAAACATTTAGTCCGTTGTGGTTAATAATGTGCAGCAGACCCAGAATCAAACCAGATATTTAAGTAAAGGTCCAGAACCAATTCATAATTTTTCTTCGTCAGCAGTCATGTGACCAGGTTCATTCGGCTTGCCATCGCTTCTTCTCCAGTGCCAACCTCTTTGTCAGCTGAACGCAGCCTACTGTTATTCTCTGCCGGGGTGGCCGAGCGGTTCTCGGCACTACAGTCTGGAACCGCGCGACCGCTACGGTCGCAGGTTCGAATCCTGCCTCGGGCATGGATGTGTGTAATGTCCTTAGGTTAGTTAGGTTTAATTAATTCTAAGTTCTAGGGCACTGATGACCTAAGACGTAAAGTCCCATAGTGATCAGAACCATTTGAACAATTTGTACTGTTATTGTTTCACAGAAGACTCATTATTCTTAATTTCATGTGAAATAATATCGTCTTTGATATCACTTAGTAATCATCTGCTGCGGAAATTATGTTTCTGTGGGGCACTGTAATGAGATGACGGCTGACAGCTGTTCAGTGATTCATGGATGCTCCTACCTCGAGATGAACTACGATTCCGTGGTTTCTCTCCGCCGTCAGTGAGATTATATTTTCTGTGGCAGCCTGCAGGATCTCAGCAAGATGGCGACTTGTGCTTTGGTAACTGAATGAGAGCCACCAAACTGAAATAAAATAAAATTTGCGGGTGTCCGGCGTACTGTTTCTTGTCTAATTGTAGTGTAACTGAGATTTAAATGATTTCAAAAGATGTGAAACCCAGTGAAATCACCTCAGCTGTTCTCTCCTCATCCTCATCCCTTTACTCTTAATATGATCATCATCTTCAGTTGCTGTGTTGGGAATTTATTTGACATGCCGGTCGTATCCTTATGGACTGTAGCACTCACAGAATATTTCTAGAGCTCTGCTACGCTTTTAAAGAGCTTCACTTTTTCTTGATCTTCCTAGGTACTCCGTTGCTGTAGCCGCATTTGTCTAAGCGCTGCATGTACTGAAACACTAGAGCAGCTATCAGCACATGTTCATACTATTATATAAGCTCAGTAATTTTATTTCACCCGTTGCCTTATATCTGTTTTGTTCGACTATATAAGGACAGACTTACCTTACGTATTACATCATCTCAGACTAGACATTTTACTTTTTAATTGTTTCTAGTATTTCTGTCCGCAAAGATTGGATGTCGATAAATCGTTATATACGACAATTCAGCTTGCTTGCGTTTGTGCTAGCAAAACTATAAAATTAGTCTGTTGAGTGATTCGAAATTTTGATATAACTTTGCATTCGAATACGCTGGTGATTTTATATACATGTTTTTAAATATATATAATCTATGAATAAATATGTAATATGAAGTGTGTTTGTTTGAACTTGAGACAACTAAATGACTCATATTACGAAAAAAGTGCTCTCCGTGAGACGTTAATATTAGTAAAGGTAAGATGTGCCTTCGCTACAACTGGATACCACCTAACCACACTCCCTGCTTGGAAGGGCTTAGCTTGGTATCTTCAAATGGGAACCCTCCATATTTTATGGATAATAGGATCATGTGCCTAAAAATTAGCACGAGTTACAGAAACCATGGTTCTCCTTCGTGGTAGATGGTGCTATAATCAACAAATATCAAGTGTGCCTGTTTTTGCAGTTAAGAATCGACGCATTTTATTCTACATTTAATTTACGACGTAAATGTAACCTTTGTGAAATTTACTTTAGTAATGAAAATTTGATTGTCCGGTACAATATGGTTAGCCGCTTCTTATATGATTAGAAACTGCGTTTAGCATTATCCAGGATCAACGACGTTGATGTAACATTTCGGTTTCCATTGTGGTGCTTGATATCGGTGAGTCCTGCTGCCTCTCACCATTGGCTTGATTGATTTCGGAGACTATCCAAGGCAAGTGCGTATGTCACTATCGCTTCATGGATACTTTACCTTGTTGTTGTTGTGGTGGTCTTCAGTCCTGAGACTGGTTTGATGCAGCTCTCCATGCTACTCTACCCTGTGCAAGGTTCATCATCTCCCAGTACCTACTGCAACCTACATCCTTCTGAATGTGCTTAGTGTATTCATCTCTTGGTCTCTGTCTACGATTTTTACCCTACACGCTGCCTTCCAATACTAAATTGGTGATCCCTTGATGCCGCAGAACATGTCCTACCAACCGATCCCTTCTTCTGGTCAAGTTGTGCCACAAACTTCTCTTCTCCCCAATCCTATTCAATACTTCCTCATTAGTTATGTGATCTACCCATCTAATCTTACCTTACTACTACTTCATTGCAATGATTGTGGTTTGCATTCCACCGGTAGCAGCGTAGCTGCCAGCGCGAAAGTAACAGTGGTTGGATGGAAAAAGGTACTCATAAACTCTGTGATCAAAACTATCCGCGCACCCCCAAAAAAATACCTTTTTCATATCAGGTGCATTGTGCTACCACCTACTGCCAGGTGCTCCATATAAGCGACCTCAGTAGTCGTTATACGTTGTGAGAGAACGGAATGGGGGGCTACGCAGAATTCACGGACTTCGAACGTGGTTAGGTTATTGGATGCCACTAATGTTATACGTCTGTACGAGAGATTCCCACTCCCCTAAACATCCCTAGGTCCACTGTTTCCAATGTGATAGTGAAGTGGAAACGTGAATGGACACTTGCAGCACAAAAGCGTACAGGTCGAGCTCGTCTATTGACTAACGGAGACCGCCGACAGTTGAAGAAGGTCGTATTGTGTAATAGGCAAACATCTATCCAGACCATCACACAGGAAATCCAAACTGCACGAGGACTTACTGCAAATACTATGACAGTTAGGTGGGAGGTGGTAAAACTTGGATTTCATGGTCGACCAGCTGCTCATAAACCACATATCATGCCGGCAAATGCCTAAGACGCCTCGCTTGTTGTAATCTTTCAACACGATCGAGCACCTATTCACAATGCACGGCCTGTGGCATAGTGGTTACGCGAGAATAACATCCCTGTAATGGACTGGCCTGTACAGGGTCCTGAACGGAATCCTATAGAACACCTTTGGGATTTTTTGGAACCCCGACTCCGTGCCAGGCCACCGTGTGAAGAATGGGCTGTCATTCCCCAAGAAACCTTCCAGAACCTGACTGAACGTATTCCTGCGAGAGTGGAAGCTGTCATCAAGGCTAAGGGTGTGTTAAGACCTTATTGAATTCCAGCAGTTTTCTTGTCCATTTCGGGCTTATGCGTCTTAACTAATGGATTGTCCACAATGTGATGTCGAACTCAAATGCTGTGTCGATATTCTATTTATCAGTGTTCTTTGCAGTTGTAACCGCAGATAACCACGTTCATTAAAAAAAACATGAAATTGTACCAAACATAAGCAACAAATCATTTAAAGTACACAGGAAAATTGCAGTTCCTTTCCACGAGGGTTTACATATAAAACAAAACTTGAGTGGGAATACTGATTATGTGTGTGGGATACGTATCACGTTGTCTTAATAGTAGACAAGGACTGTACTCAAAGAACAGCAGTGTGAATAGCCGCAGGTATGATAGCTTTGCGAAAGAGTGTAACATAAGGTGGAAACATGTCAACTGGCGGACGCTCGAAGAAAAATGCGTTTTCTCTCTCTAGAAGCGACGCCAATATCCTTCTGGTCATGAACTACGAACAGTCTACATTCACGCAGTTTCTAAACCATAGAAATCGAGCAGAAAAGTGTCGGCAAACAACAGTTCACACAGAGATGTACAGGCATTCATTCTTACCACTACCCATTCTCGCTCTGCCACGCACTTCTTACTGATGCACAAAATTTAGATGTACATGCATTCAAACGTCGCCTGTTTTTGACAGTAAAAAAATTACGGACTTAACCAGACTGGACGTTAGTGTTACTGCCTCTTCTTATGATATAATTTATTTTTATTGACTCTTCGTACAACAGACATGCTCGATTTCGAATGTTTATAACATCGACAAATGCTCCTGGAAGAGTACGTAGTTACATCTATATGGATCCAGTAACGAATTCAAGAACCGATCGTCATCTTGCATGTGTTTTAAAGGTAAGAAGTCAAAAGTTTCCGATTACTTCGTGAGATTTTCTGCAGGGTAAAGTGCTACTGCAGTGGTCATCGGAGATCTATGCATTGACGTGTTTACGAGGGCATGTTGAAAAGTAATGTCCCCGAATTCTTTATGTGAAAACTCATTCCTTATGTGAAAACTCTTAAATCGTTTTAAATAAAACAAACGTTATTGAGCTACTACATCTTTAAACTTTCTGTGTACATATCTGCAGCCCTCTGCTGATAGAGGGCTCAGAATTGAAGCCTATAACATGCCGGTGGCTAACATAATAATGTTCAAATGTGTGTGAAATCTTATGGGACTTAACTGCTAAGGTCATCAGTCCCTAAGCTTACACACTACTTAACCTAAATTATCCTAAGCACAAACACGCACACACCCATGCCCGAGGGAGGACACGAACCTCCGCCGAGAACAGCCGCACAGTTCAAGACTGCAGCGCGTCAGACCTCTCGGCTGTCTAACATAGCTATGGCTGTCCGTCAGAAACACTGTGTTGTAATCGAGTTCCGAATTTGCAGTGATAGTCTACACATAGAACATCCACTCCTTCAGCGTGACAGTGCCTGACCACACACGAGCGCTGAGACATCTGATATAAGCCGATGCCTTGTGTTCACTGTTATCGATCATCCTTCTTACAGTCCTGACTTGGCGCGAGCCGATTTTCATCTGTTTCCCAAATATAAAGAATGCCTTAGAGCACTTCACTCTGATAGTGATGAAGTGCCACAAGTAGAGGTGAGATTGTTGCTCCGTCAACAATGACAAACAGTCTATGGCGACTGTATCAACAGCCTAGTCTGTCATTGGGCGGAAAGTATACGTCACCAGGATGGCTTTGTTGAGAAATAAATATATAGACGTGACGAATAAAGATGTAGAACGTTGATAATGTTTGTTTTATTTAAAAAGCTTTGAGACTTGCCAGATAAAAAGTTCGGAAGCCTTACTCTTTGGCACGACCTGATAATTGATTCGGTATAGATTGAAATGCTTTCACAAAAACATCTGATGGCAGAACATGCATTTCGTAATCTATCATATACAGGGTGGTCCATTGATAGCGACCGGGCCAAATATCTCACGGAATAAGCATCAAACGAAAAAATTACAAGGAACAAAACATGTCTAGCTTGAAAGGGGAAACCAGATGACGCTACGGTTGGCCCGCTAGATGGCTCTGCCATAGATCAAATAATAGAAACCCCTATTTTTATTATATATTCGTGTAGCACGTAAATAAATATGAATGTTTTAGTTGGAACAGTTTTTTTTCTCTTTGTGATAGACTGCGGTGTAATAATCACAAACGTATAAGTACGTGGTGTCACGTAACATTCCGCCAGTGCGGACGGTATTTGCTTTGTGATACATTGCCCGTGTTAAAATGGACCGTTTACCAATTGCGGAAAAGGTCGATATCGTCTTGATGTATGGGTATTGTGTCAAAATGCCAATGGGCGTGTGCTATGTATCCTGGACATCATCCAAGAGTCCGGACCGTTCGCCGGATAGTTACGTTATTTAACGAAACGGTAAGTGTTCAGCCACATGTGAAACGTCAACCACGACCTGCAACAAATGGTTATGCCCAAGGACGTGTGTTTAGCTGCTATCGTGGCTAATTCGCACATCAGTAGCAGACAAACTGAGCGAGAATCGAGAATCTCAAAAACGTCGGTACCATATTTCTATGCACCAGGAATCGCATGGCGACGACTTTGAACGTCGTGAACAGTTCTGACACTGGGCACAAGAGAAATTACAGGACGATGACAGATTATTTTGCATGCGTTCTATTCAGCGATGGAGCGTCATTCACTAACAGCGGTAACGTAAACCGGCATAATAGGCACTATTGGGCAACGAAAAATCCACGATGTCTGCGACACGTGGAACATCAGCGACCTTGGCGGGTTAATGTATGGTGCGGCATTATGGGAGGAAGGATAATTAACCCCCATTTTATCGATGGAAATCTAAATGGTGTAATGTATGCTGTTTTCCTACGTAATGTTCTACCTATGTTACTACAAGATGTTTCACTGCATGAGAGTATGGAGATGTTCTTCCAACATGATGGATGTCCGGCATATAGGTCACGTGCGGTTGAAGCGGTATTGAATAGCATATTTCATGACAGGTGGATTGGTCCCCGAAGCACCATACCATGGCCCGCACGTTCATCGGATCTGACGTCCGCGGATTTCTTTCTGTGCGGAAAGGTGAAGGATATTTGCTATCGTGATCCACCGACAACCCCTGACAACATGCCCGTCAGTGCATTGCCAATGCATGTGCGAACATGACGAAAGACGAAATACTCGCTGTTGAGAGGAATGTCCTTAAACGTATTGCCAAATTCATTGACGTTGACGGACATCATTTTGAGCAACTATTGCATTAATGTGGTATTTACAGGCAATCACAGCATGCTTTCTCAAAAATGATAAGTTCACAAAGATACATCTATTACATTGGAACAACCGAAATAAAATGTTCAAACGTACCTACGTTCTGTATTTTAATTTAAAAACCTACGTGTTGTCAACTGTTCCGATAAAATTGTGAGCCATATGTTCATTACAGCGGCATCTATTACAAAGCGAAAAATGTAGTCCAGCTAAAACATTCATATTTCTTTACGTACTACACGAATATGTAATAAAAATGGGGATTCCTATTTGTAAAAAAAAAGCAGTTGATATCCGTTTGACCTATGGCAGCGCCCGCCATCTAGCGGCCAAACAGAGCGCCATCTGGTTTCTCCCTTCAAGCTAGCCGAGTTTGTAGTTTTTTCGTTTGACACTTATTTCGTGAGATATTTGTCCCGGTCACGATCAATGGACCACCCTGTCAGTTGCACAAATACTCAAGCCTAAGGATATCTGTAATCTATCTCAGGAAAGATTCGTCGAGTTTCCCACACATTATCTTCACGCGACCAGGATACGCGTCGAAATGTGGGATTCGCCGAAAAATCGTGCGTTCTCACAAAGAGATGGATTCGCTTATTCTCTGTCGGACGATAATGAGATCATGAGACTTGGTAGAAAATCTTAAGAAATTTTGGTCTTATGTCAAAGCGGTAGGTGGATCAAAACAAAATGTCCAGACACTATGTGGCCATAATGGTACTGAAACAGAGGATGGCAGACTAAAGGCCGAAATACTAAATGTTTTCTTCCAAAGCTGTTTCACAAAGGAAGACTGTACTGTAGTTCCTTCTCTAGATTGTCGCACAGATGAGAAAATGGTAGATATCGAAATAGACGATAGAGGGATAGAGAAACAATTAAAATCGCTCAAAAGAGGAAAGACCGCTGGACCTGATGGGATACCAGTTCGATTTTACACAGAGTACGCGAAGGAACTTGCCTCCCCCCCCCCCCCTTCTTGCAGCGGTGTACCGTAGGTCTCTAGAAGAACGTAGAGGTCCAAAGGACTGGAAAAGGGCACAGGTCATCCCCGTTTTCAAGAAGGGACGTCGAACAGATGTGCAGAACTATAGACCTCTATATCTCTAATGTGGACCAGTTGTAGAATTTAGGAACACGTATTATGTTCGAGTATAATGACTTTTCTGGAGACTAGAAATCTACTCTGTAGGAATCAGCATGGGTTTCGAAAAAGACGGTCGTGTGAAACCCAGCTCGCGCTATTCGTCCACGAGATTCAGAGGGCCTTACACACGGGTTCCTGGGTAGATGCCGTGTTTCTTGACTTCCGCAAGGCGTTTGATACGGATCCCTGCAGTCGATTAATGAAGAAAGTAAGAGCATATGGACTATCAGACCAATTGTGTGATTGGATTGAAGAATTCCTAGATATCAGATCGCAGCATGTCATTCTCAATGGAGAGAAGTCTTCCGAAGTAAGAGTGATTTCAGGTGTGCCGCAGGGGAGTGTCATAGGACCGTTACTATTCACAATGTACATAAATGACCTTGTGGATCGCATCGGAAGTTCACTGAGGCTTTTTGCGGATGATGCTGTGGTATATCGAGAGGTTGTAACAATGGAAAATTGTCCTGAAATGCAGGAGGATCTGCAGCGAATTGACATATGGTGCAGGTAATGGCAATTGAATCTCAATGTAGACAAGTGTAATATGCTGCGAATATATAGAAAGATAGATCCCTTATCATTTAGCTACAAAATAGCAGGTCAGCAACTGGAAGCAGTTAATTCCATAAATTATCTGGGAGTACGCATTATGATTTAAAATGGAATGATCATATAAAGTTGATCGTCGGTAAATCAGATGTTAGACTGAGGTTCATTGGAAGAATCCTAAGGAAATGCAATCCGAAAACAAAGGAAGTAGGTTAAAGTACGCTTGTTAGCCCACTGCTTGAATACTGCTCAGCAGTGTGGGATCCATACCAGATAGGGTTGATAGGAGAGATAGAGAAGATCCAACGGAGAGCAGCGCGCTTCGTTACAGAATCATTTAGTAATCGCAAAAGCGTTACGGAGATGATAGATAAACTCCAGTGGAGGACTCTGCAGGAGAGACGCTCAGTAGCTCGGTACGGGCTTTTTTTTAAAGTTTCGAGAACATACCTTCACCGAAGAGTCAAGCAGTATATTGCTCCCTCCTACGTATATGTCGCGAAGAGACCATGAGGATAAAATTAGAGAGATTAGAGCCCACACGGAGACATACTGACAATCCTTCTTTCCACGAACAATACGAGACTGTAATAGAAGGGAGAACCGAATGAGGTACTCAAGGTACCCTCAGGTGGCTTGCGGAGTATGGATGTAGATGTAGATGTAGATGTAGATGTGGAAATGTTGCGATCTCTTCCAAACGTAGCGGTATCACGCCGCCACGTGAAGATTTCATCAGTCTCGAATTTTTCACACATTAAATTACGTAGCTGCTGAATAACTCCGCCTTACTCACCTACAATAGAGAGATGAAAATGAGCCATTTGTTTTCCACCATTAAAACATAACGGCTAGGTTGCCCGAAACGAACTCCAGTGTCTGGAGCGCACCCTCATATTTCCAGTAGATAATTTGCATCCAGAAGCACATTATACGGCCAACTGATCCCCGGAGTCTGGCTCAACGGTGTCTCGAGGCCGTGTCGTCGCCCCGTTGAGCGGAATGTTTAGCGGTTTGGCGCCCCCACACAAATTGAAAGTGGAAGGTCGGACCGGGGCGGCCGTAATAAAATGTTGCGCGAGGCGAGTGCGCCGTATATCACTGCGGAGGCCGCGCTGCACCCCATGCGACCGCCATCCATCATGGCGACGGCCGGCGCCGAGTTTCTTCTTCCCGCGGGCGGAGGAACGCTGCGGCCGGAGTGTGTCTGCAAAAGAGTGGGACTCCACCCCCGCTACGACGCCATCCCGACACGCGGGCACAATTCATGGCTGTAGGTTCTGCTGGAGACCTGAGAACGCTGATGTAAGAGTGCAAGCGGGTCTGAAAAAGAAATGACTCTTCTGTGCCCACGACAGAAGACTCTCGTGTGAGTTTAAAAATGTCTAATGTAAAACACTGTTTTCAACTGGCGGTCCTTGCTGTGCTAATAGGATGATAGGACCTCGACCAACCACAGTTGGACAAGAACCATGAAATGGGTCGTGGAGAGGGGGGGGGGGGAGGGGGGTAGTCACAAAGAGTTCATGTTAAATCTGGTGGTATACTAGTATAAATCGTGTGCTTTGAAACCGAGAGGACGCGGGATCAGATCCTGCTCGGACCACTGTCTGTTTTTAACGTAGCCTTCACCTCTCATCGATGTTGTGAGGATTCGGCAAGAATGACACTGGTTCGGACACCACGTTAAAATGTATGTCTTCTGTCCACGGCTGAATCATAGGTTAGAGTAGGGACACTAAAGTCGACGAAGTAGAATTCAGTTGAAAGACTTGCACCTGTGTATTGAACCACACGAAGTCACTGTTATTATTATTATTATTATTATTATTATTTCTTTCCTTTCTCAGACGTTATGTCTGGTTAAAAATGGAAAGTGTCGCGGACCTTGATCAAGCGTGACTTCCTTTTAACTATACGGTATATGTTACATTGCATTTAGGAACTTTCGAATAATTGAACATGTATCAATAATTACAGATTTCTGTGGTTGTATATATAAGTTTTGCTGTAGCTGTATTGCGTTGATGTACAGGTGGATATTGTGTGGTATGACTCCTGTAGTTGATAGTATAATTGGTTAAATGTCAACTTTATCCTGATGCTACATGTCCTTGACTTCCTAGCCAGTTGGACGTATTTTTCAATATTTTCTCCTGTTTTCTTCTGCATATTTGTTGCATTGGGTATGGATATTTCGATTAGTTGTGTTAATTTCTTCTTTTTATTGGTACGTATGATGTCAGGTTTGTTATGTGATGTTGTTTTATCTGTTATAATGGTTCTGTTCCAGTATAATTTGTATTCATCATTCTCCATTACATTTTGTGGTTCATACTTGTATGTGGGAACTTGTTGTTTTATTAGTTTATGTTGTATGAGAAGTTGTTGAGGTATTATTTTTGCTACATTGTCATGTCTTCTGGTGTATTCTGTATTTGCTAGTATTGTACATCCGTTTTTGATGTGATCTACTATTTCTGATTGTTGTTAGCAAAGCCTGCATTTATCTGTTGTGGTATTGAGATCTCTAATAATATGCTTGCTGTAATATCTGGTGTTTATTGTTTGATTCTGTATTGCAATCATGAATCCTTCCGTCTCACTGTATATATTGTCTTTTCTTAGCCATGTGTTGAATGCGTCTTGATCCATGTCTGGCTGTGTTAGATGATACGGGTTGCAATGTTTTCTTTTTCCAATTTACTTTTTTTTTAATCTGTTGATGTTATGTGGTCTAAAAGTTTGTAGAAGTGGTTATGAAATTGCAATGGTGTAGCCGATGTATTTATATGAGTGATTGCTTTGTGTATTTTGCTAGTTTCTGCTCGTTCTATAAAGAGTTTTCTTAAATTGTCTGCCTGTCCATAATGTAGGTCTTTTATGTCGATAAATCCCCTTCCCCCTCCTTTCTGCTTAATGTGGATCTTTCTGTTGCTGTATATATGTGACGTAATCTATATTTGTGGCACTGTGATCGTGTAAGTGTATTGAGTTTTTCTAGGTCTGTGTTACTCCATTTCACTACTCCAAATGAATAGGTCAATATTGTTATAGCGTAAGTATTTAGAGCTTTTGTCTTGTTTCTTGCTGTCAATTCTGTTTTCAGTACGTTTGTTAGTCTTTATCTATATTTTTCTTTTAGTTCTTCTTTAATATTTGTATTATCTATTCCTATTTTTTGCCTATATCCTAGATATTTATGGGCATCTGTTTTTCCATCGTTTCTATGCAGTCGCCTTATTATTATTATTATTATTATTATTATTATTACTATTATTATTATTATTATCATTATTATTATTTCTTTCTCATTCCGTAAGGTAAGTGTCCCGTGACCCACGGTTCTGGGTGACTTTCCAAAAATCTGTCCCTTTTCCTAGATCTCTCCAGCCCTTTTCCTTCACCCTTCTTGCTTCCCCTTCAACCCTTCTGCCTGAAGAAGGAGCCACTGACTCCGAAAGCTTGCCTGACACTACAGTCTTTTATGTGTGTGTTCTAACGTCGCTTGTTGGATCGCTTTTTTTATCTATACAATTAAATTATATTATGAAGATTAGTATTTTGTCCATCTTCAGCAACAGTATTTGTATATAATGAATGATAAACCACCAGTTTTCCTACAAGAAATTTAATTTCTTTACCGGTTTCGTGAGTGTCCTTCTTCAGAAGGTCCAATCCTATATTGCAGCCTCATGACGCGCTTCGCACCCCGTTTTTGTTGACAGATTCCCTTAAAGCGCCTTTGAAAATCCTGTGTCTTTTTACTGCGCTGTTAACAGTTTACGAAGACGTGTTCTTTTCTAGCAGAAGAGCGTGTAAGGTTAAATATTTTCCCGCTCATATGCTATCTACGGAAGGAGAAAATCAGTAAAAATGTTATTCGTTCTTCTTGTTCAGCTAGCTGTTGTAGTGAGTGGACTCAAGCTAGAAACATGTCTGCATTTTGTATCTCACTTAGTTCAATTCAGTTGTGAGTCCATAAAAGAGTTGGTGTTGCCTGCATTAGTTCCAATAATACCTAAAAGTTAAAGACATTTATGTTACACACTTATCCCGAAAGCAATAGTGAGCTGCGGGCTTGGAAGGAATTGAGATTTGAAGTGATGACAGAGAAGAATGTTTTCTAGTATAGTATGCACCACTCTCGATATGCATTCGTATTGAGACTCTAGTATGAACATTTAGAGAAGAGAGACTAAATGTCGGAAGTAATATAAGCAACGTACAAGTTACAGCAACAGCCACAACTCTTAACCATGAACTATCATTGTACGTTTAACATGTAGAACTTTTTCATTGACGTGTAGTACACGAAATAAATCATCTAAATTCACAGACGCGTTTTTGTGGAGTGCTGAAATAGCAGAAAAGATCCTCACATGTTAACAAGATTCCTGATCACGAAGCTGTTACTTTGAAATGTACATTGTCACAGAAAAATGTAATAAAAGTAGTTTTTCAATTATTTAATCTCCTTGCGAAACGTGCACCATTTGTGGATACTCCGAGCGGCAGTTTTTACCTGCTACCCTCGAATTTCTTCGGAGATAGCAACATAATTAAATACAACAAGACGTCTCGGTAGGGAGAGGTAACGAAAACTATATTTTTACTACGACATACTGAACATATAGTTGATACGGTAAAACAAACATTAATGATGCGTAATCAGGTAAGCTCCATACATTGCCAACCAGTTTCTTTCTTCGTGTATCGTTTGAAGAAAGATGACGCTGTGTGAACGTGAGCAACTTAAGGTTCATGCTCACAACTTCAGATAATAGAAAAATACTGGAAGTCATTTGTGAATTCCCTGCAGTAGTAATAAGCTCGCACATTCCACTATTGCTTCTTTTACAAAGTATTCTGGAGATACGCAGATGTATCAATGTTTCATTCGTTGACGAGCTCTCCTCTGTTTTATAGAATTTTCGACCATTCCTTCCCGCTCCCGGAAATCTACTATGTTAACTAATTACGCTAGTCTACTGGAATCAATTCGGGTGTAGCTAAGTTCTAGAAACTAAGACTACGATCACTATTTATTTATTTAATTTAGTTACCGGTTTCGATCCTTACGATCATCACCAGATTTATACAAATAGAAAAGTACGTACGTAATTATGAGTAGGAGCATTATGATACGTTACGACGGAAAAAGAAATAGCGTTGATTTACAAGACCTAAGAAGCATCAGACGGGTAATATACCTGTCTTCTTAACTCTCTAAAAGAAGGAAATTGACATCATCACGAGGCGAAAAAAAAAGGCAGCGTTTACTGCTGCAACGGAAACAACTAAGGTGTCACTGACTAAGAACGGCTTGCAATGGTTTGTTACAAGCCCAGAGAGTGTGCATAAGCTAAAATAGAATGAGTTAAAATGTTATTAAAACAAAGGTGTAGCCCGAAATTTGCTCGCTGTGACATACTTATAAAGTTACAAATGCCGGTTCTAAACTAAATGTCTACGACGTGTATAGTTCTTTGGAAATTAGCTGCAGGAAGCTTATGGCACACGAAAACAAGTTACAGATACAACCAGCTCACGAAAGCAGAGCCAAGAAGATGCGAGAAATTTGATAGAGGCCCTTCGCAAGACGTGAATGACTCGTGGAAAACTTCAAAAGGACTGAATCTGAAAACCAGAATGAGCAAGGAGTTAAACAGCCTTTAATACAACGAAAAATAGGCCCTTGGTGTGAAACCCTTCACTAAGTTTAATGAGACAGAGCTGTTAAGTGCTAGATGCTCCTATGGTCATGCTAATCAACGTCACAACTTACGCAGTTGTACACAATCGCAATTCTGTCAAACATAAATTTCCTTTTAACATGAATCTGTCGATAACAATAACCATAGAAACCCGTAATTGACTTAAAGTAATTTGTGGTCAAAGACATAAGTTTCTCCGAATTCTTAAACAATATGCAACTTTCAAGTTTGTCACGTCAGCCCTCGTCGAGTGTAGTAAGTAAAAGTTGCCTCTTGAAATAGACACAAATGTTATGTGCATCGCTTGAAGACAAAATAAACGGAAAACGTTGTAATAAAATCGATCTGCTCTCTTCCATCACGATTTTATAATGACACTGTACATTTCTAAGTAACAACTTCCTTATAAGATTTCCTGTTGATACGTAAAGAACTTCGTTGCGATTACAACACGCCAGAAATGCATATCTGTGAATTGCTGGAGACACACAAATAATTTGCTTCCATGAGTTGCAGCTGTTCCCAAAACTTGTACGAAGCATAAATAATTTCCGGGGGTTATTTCATCTCGTCAAAGTTTTAACACGGGAATGCTGTACATACGTATAATAAAGGGAGTAAAACCAAAAACGGGAGAAAACAAAGGCTTGAACTGAATTCATTATTTTCCTCCGCTGCTTATGAGCCTGCTTTTGGCACTTTACATTAATTAAAGGTAGTGTTTTTAATAGTTTGACCTAACTGAGAAAATGGTTTAGTTTCGGCAGAAATTATGTTATTCTGCGCAATAACTTAAGTACTGAATTGTTTTCATTAAATTTTCACTTGTGTGTGTGTGTGTGTGTGTGTGTGTGTGTGTGTGTGTCAGAGAGAGAGAGAGAGAGAGAGAGAGAGAGAGAATATTGGCAACTTCGTCGAGAAGCGGCAGTGGCGCCCGCAACAGCGCGAAGCAGTTGCGGGAACGGCTAGCAGATGGCGCGCAGAGCCGTAGACAGCTTGCAGCCACTGAGCCACGTGGGTAATCGAGAGCGGAGAAAATTACATCACTAATGCCCAACGACTGGGTGCGCTTAGTTAACAGCGTTTTCTGGGTAAATACTGCGGGTAACTGAGTAAAAAATGAAATGGGGAGCCGTAATTAATAAAGATCTCGTTACTCCAGAATTTTACAAGATTAATGGTGAAACACGAAATTCCCATTCCTACTCGCTCACCTATGTACGTTTATAGCTACTCCCAGGTGCTTCGCAGTCTCCTGTGGGAAAGTACAGATGCAACAAAGCATGCAATCATACAGCCTTTAAGTTATTCAGATTATAATCATGCTGGTGTATGTATATACTCGGCGACTTTCTACTGTGTTTTGCTCCATAATGTGCTGAACCCACAGTAGTTTACAACTCTATTATCCCCCTCGCCTGCTCCCGAAGAGGAGTTGTCCAAATTTTTGTCCAGTCATCAAGATTCAAATTCTCTGTCATTTCCATAAATTAAGTAAGGCAACTGGGAGAATGGTTTCCTTGAAAAGAGAAGAAAACTACTGATTTCATCATTTATTTTGCTTGACGTTCTTTCTTTCTAGCACTGGTGAGGAGAGAACATTATCTTTTCAACACACGCAGACAGTTTCCGTACTGTGCATAAGTTACCTACCAGTAATATAGTAGTTTTTGTATCTTGTTTATTTCCACAATAGACTGACGGAGTTGGTGCTGCGGTGTTATTTCGGAAATTACAGTCAAAGTTGTACTTTTGTCTAATGAGCCTTAAGTTAGCTAAATTACTGTACGCTTATAGCTTTAATGTTTTGTTATGAAATAATTTAACAAAATTTAACAGATGGATCTAAAAGCACGTCCACAGTATCATTGGTCGTTCTTTTATTTGTTCTAAATTAAACAAGTCGCCTATTTTTACTCCTCGGCAAAGGCTTACACTAAGGAATAAACACAGAGATACCTTAATATGATAATTGCAATACTAAAAGGCTCGTAATGACGCAAGGAAATTTTGTTTTGTTATTCTTTAGTTGATATTGTGTGTGTGTATGGAAATTTATGATAGAGAAAACACGTCGACATTCATATATGAAGAAGACGTAGTGGACAGGTTCACCATTGGCCTCAAAACGCTGCAACAAAACAAATTTGACATAGCGCCATTCCACAATTCCATGTCGTGCGTTTTACGAAGTCCAACATAGTTGGGAAAAAATTGGAAGCCCTCAAATTAAAGACTAATGGTATGACGTTATTCAGCAGTAACTTCCTCTGGAATGGTGTTCTCCTGACCAAACGATCAAACAAGATTAATTACCGACATAAGAATAAGTATGATTATGAAGGTTATTTAGGTATGTGAATAATTTCGAATGCAAGTACTGAAATCGACAGAGCATCATAATCTTGTGTGTCATATATCCGAATATACATTTTCTGTATAAAAATTTTGAACAACCAAACGGGAGTTTGATACATAAGATCTAAAAATACGAGAAAGTAAATGAATTATTTCTACGTGCTGACTTACCCTATGTGTACTTCCTCTTAACTTCATTTTTAATAAAATATTAGTTCTAGCTTTCTCATTCTCAGCAAACAACATTCTTCTTCCGTCAACAAACTAGAGTATTTTCAACGTCATCCACAGAGTTAGTGCTTAGGCCTTCATTGTACCTTCGGTTTCTTGTCTTACTTGAATTATTTCCTTGTTTATTACATTTGAATCGCTTTCTATAGAACTAATATTTAGGCCTCCCTTAGACAGTTGGCCATTGCCTTCCACTTTAACACATTCTGCTCTAAATCTGTAGTGTTCCACATCACTGTATACTATTTTTCTAAATTTCCGTTTCCAGCCACGTGCTAGGCAAAAAACTAAATTTATTTCTACACCTAGCTTCTATTTGCAATACAGTAGTTTATTTGTACAATCATGACAGTCCAATTCATAACGACTCCAGGCCTTTCTAAGTATACCTGTTTCTCTTATGACTTCGGAAGCAGTTTTCCAGATGTTGACGAGACCTATCGTAGTTTCTAGAAGCCTCTCGCCTATCTCTCTATCCCATGTTGTTCAACAGTTCTGTGTTTCACATTTATTCTACTAAATAGCTCCAAATCAACTAAGTCAAAATTTCTTCGCCTTTATCAGTTCCGCAATCTTCTCCCTCATTGACTCTATTTCCTCATCAGCTTGTGATGTCCAACACTTACAGTTATTTACAGTAACATGTGGGCATGTCTGTTCTGTCTACCGTATATAGCTATGCGTATACTGTTACACGACAGTTTTCACCAAACTGTCCCATAACACATCTAAAACCCATAAGAAAGAGTGAAATCAAATTGGAATACATGAACTGTCACCAGATAATGAAACGCGAAACAGTACCAGTGATTGGTGATACTTAACTATCTGGGTCACAATTTTCTGTATTAAACTGTATGCGTAACTAAATGAGAAGTCAAAGTGAAAAGAAACTGGACTCCGCAGATAACAAGGAAAGTGCAGGAGGGCCATAAACTGTAAGGTATAAGTCTCCTATCCCCACCTCTCCCCGGCCCCCATTTGTAGAATCGTACTCAGCCTGTGCGAAGGGAAATGCCTGGCACGTATAATGTTGACACGGGCTGTGTTTTGAAAGACAGCTGCCCTGGTGTCGATCGTCCGAAGTCTAACAATGCAAGTTACACCTCCAGGCGAGACTGTTTTCCGCAAGCTGTGAGGTCACGAGATGCGTGCCGCTAAACGGCAGATTGTTGGAGAGACTGCCACTGTGGAATGAAACTGCAGGCTGTCAAAACACGGGCTCTTAAGATAACATCTTAGAAAGTGCAATGTGAACAGAAAGTTTAGGGCTCCTTTTAAGATCGTGAGATGCCGACCCCTCTCCTAGACGCCACCAAAACCGAATAGTTAAGGAACTGCGACAACGGCTACCACTGGTACATCTAAATAATTTTAAAATGAGTTTAAGGAATGCGACTGTTCATGCTGAGATCAGTTCATATTGGCCAACACAAGATAGGGGTTGAGAGAAGGGTAAAGTTGGGCACATTTTGAAGTGCCAAGATTAACAATAATTTTAACTGGTCAGCCGGCCTGTGTGGCAGAGCGGTTCTAGGCGTTACAGCCTGGAACCGCGCGACCGCTACGGTCGCAGGTTGGAATCCTGCCTCGGGCCTGGGATGTGTGTCCTGTCCTTAGGTTAATTAGGTTTAAGTAGTTCTAAGTTCTAGGGGACTGATGACCTCAGCAGTTATCTCCCCTAGTGCTCAGAGCCAGTTTTTTTTTACTGGTCAACCATCTGAAGTACGATTAAGGGAGAAAGGCCAGTGAGCTATAAGACAATTTATTATTGGTCGGCACTCAAAGATATATTAGTCGGCTAATTAAAATTATGCTACGCCAAAACACGCAGCACACAGTTTTCTTTGTTGGAGTGTTACTTGACAGACAGACTTCTCCTCAGGCATACTCCACTCCTAGTTGCCTTCTAGTCATCCAGACTCACCTGTGTTGAGAGGCTCTCAAGCAGCTGACTTTCGGTTGCATGCCGTCTGAGACTCTTGTTGGTAGAGAGCCATTTTCCCAACCACCTCAGCCACCACATGTAGAGTGTGAGAATGGTGACATCCACCCACAATAGTGAGGCGAAATGTAGGAAAAGACGATTCAACTGTAATGCCATCCAGTAATTTCAGTCTTCATTTTCTGAACACGTGTTCGCACTTAGGGGTTCAACATGTTATCAACTCGGTCAACAGATGCACAAGCATATACTTCTACAGTATTTTCTATTTCTGTGCACTAACCTTCGGCAATCATGGTACAACACCCACGAATGTAATTGTTCAGTGCAAATACATGTTTACTTGAATCACGTTTCTGATTCCCTATCCAAATTTCCATGGCAACATTCTACTCATTTTTAATTTTCGTTCAATTTCTTTATCGTGAATTTAATTATGTACGTTAGTAGTAAACTAGAGTTCATTGAGGTCTTGATCTAATTTCGTAGTCAGATGAATTCGCTTATCAATATTTTTTGGGTGATGATTCGCGCATATTAGATACACAGGGCCAAATTAAAATATTTAATTAACGGTTCCAATCAAGGTACTCAACTTACAAGTCACATGATAGGCATAAGCTCACAATACCTATATTTCCAGAAAGTAGAAATCGTACCACCACCCCCTAAAAGCCTTTTATAATTTTTAAGGTGACTTACAACACAGTGGTACACTGAATTGTACCAGATCCTACAGGAGTTTTCTTAACGGAAGACCATATTTCTATGTATATTTCCTATGCTCACAATTTCACCTTTTGTACCAAACAATAAATAGGAGTCGATAAAGGAAAACCTGAGATCAAATAAGGCAGCAGGGATAGATAACATTCTATCGGATTTTCTAAATTAGTTGGAGGAGGTGGTAACTATATGATTATTGAGCTATGTGTGTAGAATCTATGAGACTGGCGATATACCATCAGACTTTCAGAAAAATATTATCCATATAATTGCGAGGGTAACAAGGGCATTTAAGTGGAAAAGTTGTCGCACAATCACATTAATAGATGATGCATCCAACCTGTTGAGCAAGATAATATACAGAAGACCAATTAGAAGATGAACATTTTGGCTTTATGAAAGGTAAAGGCACCAGACAGACATTCCTACGTTGGGCTTGATTATGGAAGCAAGGTTGAAGAAAATTCAAGAAACGCCTACAGCATTCGTCGATCTAGAAAAAGAGTTTGGCAATGTCAAATGGTGCAAGATATTCGAAATTCTGATGAAAATTGCAATGAAAGATGGGATCTACCACACGACGTAAAAACGCAGGAAGAAAGAATAAGAATGAAGATCAACAACAAAGTGTTCGGATTAAAAAGACGCTAGGACAGGACTGTAGTCTTCCGCCCCTCCTGTTCAGTCTATACATCGAGGAAGCAATGAGGGAAATAAAAGAAAGTATCAAGACTCGGATTAAAATTCCGGGTGAGAGGAAATCAACGATAAGATCCGCTGGTGATATTGCTGTCTTTACTGAAGGTGAACAGAATTACAGCTATTGTTGAATTGAACGAACAGATCAATATTGATTGAGGGTAAATCGAAGAGAAGTGGGAGAAATGAGAACAGTGAAAAACATTAGAATTTGGATCACGAAGTAGGTGAAGTAAAGGAATTCTGCTACCTAGGCAGCAAAATAACCCTAATTTATGGAACGTGAGGTCATAAAAAGCAGACTAGAGCAGGCAAATAGGGTAATTAGAGTAATGTGCGTTTTGAGAACAGCATTGCACAGTATTCAATCATGGTCTGTGGGAAAACCGGGAAAAAAGAAAATCGAAGTATTTGAGATGTGGTGCTACACGGGAGTGTCGAAAATTATAGTGACTGATAAACTAAGGATTGGGATGGTCCTCCGCAGAATAAATGAAGCAACTTACGCATGAAAACTATTGACATGTAGACGGGACATACGATGGCATTTGTTAAGACATCACAAAATAACTTTTGAAGAACTAGATGGAGCTGTAGAGATTGAAATACATCCAACAAACAATTGAGAACCTAGAGGTAACTGGTACTCTGTGAGGTGAGGAGGTTGGCACAGGAGAGGAATTCTTGGCGGGCTGCATCTAACCAGTCAGAAGAATAATGAATTAAAAAAAACTAAGCTTTGTACATTTCACATACAGGTACATGAATGTGTTACTGTTGAGCAGTTGTGTTACGAATATACGAGGTGCACGACAAACAAAGATTACGTCTGTTGAGCATAATTACAGGTGTAATAAGAGATATTTTCAAATTCAAAGCATAATATGTCGGCAACTTCTTGGTAAAGTTAAATCTTTTCAAAGAATAAGCACAGTACATTCAAGTAATGTGATGTGAAAGACAGGTTAGCGCCTAAATAATGTGTGTTTAAATTATTTTCCAGAAAAAGTGAGTTTAATTTCATTACGATTCAAGACAGTAACATACAAGCCTTAATTTGGATGGAAGCTTCAGCTAGTCACTTCCACCACACAGTATGCTACCAACATTCTCAAAGACTCAAGCAGCAGTAAGTTACTTCCCTTTTTAAATTTAAACTACTGCCATAACGCAGTAGAGTCAGTAATAACCACATGCATAATATTAATTATTAATAAATTCTCATGCGGCGCGTGAACATCTGCCTTCATACTATTCCTAAAAGGTGCTAAGGAAATCTAGGTCATGTTACAAGGGCAGCTTGTTTACCTGAGCAAACCCCACTTGATCTCTACTTGTGAGGACATGCCTTGAAACACCTGACGAGACCGGGGGGATCTTTGAAATGGTTCGAGCAACGATACGGTTCTACGAGAATATTATATCTGTACAGAAGATGGGAAATGCGAACGTGGACAGATGGTGAGAATGTAGCACATCGTTGAAACAGTGCTGATAAAAATATCTCAGAAGTGTGTCTGCGTGGAATTTTATCGTCGTCAGCAACTAACTTTCTGAATACCTCTTAGAAATTCAGGGTCAGTGGTCAGTGGCACCAGTATATGGTTATCAACGTCATGTTGATATATTTCTTCACCATCAAGTCTGAAAGTTGGTGTTATCATCATCATCAACAACAACAACAACAACAATAACAACAACAACAGCAACACAGAAATTATCTGCGCAGTGTACAGCGAAATATTTAGAATTCGATTTTCCCAGCTGGTTCTAATACTACTTCCGTCGCTTAGTGTAACTTTCTACATTCATATTTCATTAAACTATCAAAGATTAAGATATTAAGTTCCAATATTACTCAAAGACAATATCACGTTTTACAGGAATAGTCATAATTTGAATACTTTTAGGTCAAAGGAGTCCTCTGATTAGTAAATATTCGAGTATTTCCGGACGTCCAGCCACAAATAAGATTGCAATTTTCAGCTTAGTATTTCGTTGACTTACTTCATCCTCTTCGTCAGGCGTTAAGAAAGATTGGTGCTCAACTTGCTGCCTCGCGTCCAGATACCAACCTTTGAACGATAACAAATTGTATGGCCTTGTACAGTAAACCTGCTTCCGTTTTTAACAATTTCTTTGGTATCTAGCACTGAATAACGTTGTCACACTATGTCATTACTGGTGTTAAAATTACTTGCATTACAACAAATTAATATGAATATTCCCTCCAACACGAGTGGGAAAATGGAACACAAAACTCATGTTTTAGCTGCAGCACGGAAGTGGTAAAACCGTAAACATGAATCCCTATTCAAAATGACACTTACTTTGTCCTATGCTCAAGGCATTTAGCCTGTTTTCCTTATGCTTGCCATATAATGGTAAATTCACAGCAAATGCTGCTATTCGTTGTGTTACAGTTTTAGTAACAATAACTGATATAAAGAGGTTTAACGGCTGTAGACATATTATTATTCTTCAGGTAGCCTTCCTCTACACCATATATATTCCATAATCAATCCAGAGACGTTCAGGACGACATCACCTACAGATTATTGAACGTAAGTGGAGGGTATAAGGTCACCCGAAGATGGAGAAACATGTAACATGTACGACCAATGAACGACTGTCGCATAATGAAGGTTCCCTGAAGTTTTTCATTGACATCACAAGCTCTTCATAAGCCACACATTACTGTAGTCAGTGATAAGTGGTTCTTGAGGTAGTGTGAAGGCGGAGCGACTGGGTCGCCATACCCTGTAGCTATCCGATGGAATAGTTTGGGGTTGGTTAATGCTTGCAGAACGTTACCTAACATCATGAGCAGTGCCAACAGTGAAGCACGATGTACGTGGTGTTATGATATGCGGGTGCATTTCGTGGTCAGGGTGTGGTCTACAGAATAATGTAGAGCAACTCTTTGATGATGGTGACTGTTCTTATCGACATGGACAACGCTCCCCCTCATAAGTCCGCATCTATGGGGCGAAGTCTTATGGCCAATAATATTTTTGAAGTGGACAGACCTGAATTCAATGAAACACCTGTGTGATGGTTTAGGTCGTCGACTTCACTACCTTCTTTGGTTTCGATTCTTTAGGAAAAATGTGCTGCCTTTCCTCTACCGATATTCAGATACCTTACTAAAAGTTTCCGCACCAGGATTCAAGCCGTCATAAAGGCGAAGGATGGACAGGCCCCAATTAATGTTCGTTGTAGGAGTCCGGATACGATCAGATAATGTAGTAACGCCACACCGTAACCACACGTTAATGGCAAGTAATTTCTTAGAAGGCTATAGCAGTAATAAGTTCATATCTCAGAGAAACATCTATTTCACTCAATCCTACTAAAGAAGAGTTAGATCTTTCGAAACATGTACAAAAAGGATGGTTTTCATCAACATTCCCACATCGCGCTACAGCATCCATCGCCAAAATGTCTGCTCTGTACCGTGATCGTCAGGTAAACATACCCTCACTCAAAGAGTACTAACAGCGTTTCTGGCCACAAAAATTCGTGTCACATTGCCCGACCAACTTTAGCAAAGTAAACAACGCAACTTACATGTGTCTCGTGCTCAATGACCTCCCTGCCATGGATATATCGATAACGTTATAGTATCTTTGCTTTAACAAATATATCGTTGACTTAGTAGTAGTAGTAGTAGTAGTAGCAGCAGCAGCAGCAGCAGCAGTAGCGTGATGATTTTTCATTCCCGTGTATACAGAAACTCTTCCAACTTTCATATGTTCGAAGTGAGCTCGGGTTTCGATATTTTGAAATCACTTAACTGCATTAAGGTCAGGTACAATACGTTCCAACAAATTTGGCAATACGTCTCTCAAAAACAAACTGGTATCGGGATGCGCAACAGCCAATATACAGGGGACAGGCAAAATAATGTGAACACCTGTATTTACTTGGTAATGGTTTATTAATAAGGGATTCGACCCCCATTTGCCAGTTATATAGCTGAGATTCTTCTTAGAATACTGGCACATAATGATTGTATAGTCTCCTGTGGAATGTTACGCCACTCTATGATCAGAACCTCTTCTTATGTAGTGACGAGGGAGGTGGAGATCTGTCCGGTCTGCGCTCCAATACCGCCCACAACGGTTCGATAATTTTCGAGTTCGGGGACTGTGGTGGCCAGAGAAGACACCGCAGTTATGCTCTTCATAACACGATTGTACTGTTCTGGCAGTGTGAATGGGTGCATTACCATGCTGAAATATATCATCATTGTTGGGGAACAACATCTGAATCATGGAGTGCACATGATCACCTATAATATTCACATAGTCGTTGGCTATACACGGCCTTTGAGAATAATGATGTGACCACCAAAGTGCTATGATATAGCTGCCCAAACCACCACACTTCCACCTCCAGGCTTAACCGTTAGAATCAAGCAATCAGGACTATAGGCTTCTTTTAGCGTCCCCCAGATGTAAACTCGGCCCGATGTTGGAAATAAAGAAAACTTTGATTCGTCGGACTATATCAAATGTTTCCACTGATCAGTCTTCCAGGATTTATGCTCCTGGCATCATGTTTTACGCTTTTTTAAGTTGGTTGTCATCACAAATGCTTTCGGTGTAGCAGCTTGTCCGTGCATATTCGCTTTATGAAGTTCTCAGTGGAAAGTGTCGATCGATACGGGGTCTCGAAGATGACTACTGAGCCCTGCATTCCCGTAATTTAGTATTGTTTTGACACAATTCGTGTTTGCGTACGACGATTTCTGTCATTTAGTGTTGATACTCGCCAACTATTACGTTAACACGATGATGTCTTTCCACGTTATGTGTTAGTTGTCATGACTGTTGAAACAGTTGCTCTTGAAACATTCAATAAGTTGGCTGTCTTGGTTACTAATGCTACTGTAAATCAAGCCCCCACAATGTGCCCTCTTTGGAACTCTGTTAGGTCTTTCATTGAACGTCGACCTCGGCCTGTGAATGAAAATACCTAGTGTGCTCTACTGGTAAACAACCCGCACTGGTGCCTAGTCCGCACTGAACACCGACAATCCAGGGCAACACGTGCCTTGCCTGCGTTGTCGACTGTCAGACACCACCATCCGACTACTACTACTGTTGACATTATTTTGCCTATCTCCTGTATAAATGCAGCGTTTGGCGAAACAAGCCAAACCCAAGAACGCATAATAAGTAAAGTGGGTAGTTGAGGGCGGGGAGTGACGAAGTTTCATGCCCCAACGCGACGAAATTAGTACTGAGTCAGCTGGGCGCAAAGTCTTTCTATGAATGCTAGGATTATACATGATGGTCCGGATTACCTATCCTCCAATAGTTATAGCCTAGAGCGTGTCAAGGAAATCAAGGAAAATATTAAAATGTCTCTGAGCACTATGGGACTTAACATCTATGGTCATCAGTCCCCTAGAACTTAGAACTACTTAAACGTAACTAACCTAAGGACATCACACAACACTCAGCCATCACGAGGCAGAGAAAATCCCTGATCCCGCCGGGAATCGAACCCGGGAACCCGGGAACCCGGGCGTGGGAAGCGAGAACGCTACCGCACGACCACGAGAAGCGGGCAAGCAAAACATTAATCTGCATGTCCGAGCAGAGAACTGAGTTTCTCTTCTCCAGATACGAGACCAGAGTTTCATCACTGGACGACCTGGCACCTTGGTGTAGCGCTACCTCGAGGAGTTTCTAAGCTATAAAGAGGTACCATTGACAGGCAGAAGATTTTATTAACAGATTAGGACATGCTTGGTTAACACAATTAGCAGGACAATTAGCAACCAAGGGTAGACTCATAACTTTTCTCAACCGTTCATTACGGGCTATGCAAGAAACATTTTTCATAAAGCCACCCCCGTTTTTATGTTAAAATTACGACTCAGTCCGAGTCAGCATAAACTGATTTATGATGTAACTTGTGAACACCTCAAGTCCCTAGCCTTCGGCATGCTATGAGTGTATAACTGCAGTTGTAATAAAAATTCCTTGGATCAGCAAAAAGTTTCAAAACTCAATTTACTTACTTATCTGTTTCCTTTTCGTTAGAACACTCGAAAAGAAATTACGTATATACATATTTTTTAACAAAATGAGTAGTTGTCGCAAACAATTCGAAAAAAATAATACAACTGCCGTTTTACAATGTAAATCCTCCCGGAATATCACAGCGCATTACAAATTTGCTAATCTCTTAGTGTCATGAGGCATTTTCACAGTTATAAAGCCCTGGCTGTATATATATGAATATAAATTCACAACGCCGTTAAATTGCGAAGATTACAGAAAATGAAACAGGGTTTAGGACTCAACACTGGACTAGCGTGTTGCAACCGAGGTTTCTGGTCCGCCGAATGCGTTTCCGCAGGCAGCATCACCTTCGTGAAAATAAACGCAGGTTTATCTGGCTACAGGGAGGTTTACAATTGCGTGCGGCAGCGCGATCAGCTCCGATGCATTATCATTCCGATACGGTAGCTGGTTCGAGCCCCATGCAGCTCACGCGGTGCTTCATTCGTACCCGGCGCATTAACTGATATTAGGCACTTAATACGTCGTACACAGTGCATGCTTATGCATGAGGGTCCGCCCGCGAGGGACTTAGGCTAATAATGGAAAACAATACGCGGTTTACTGATCGCGTTTCCGGAAGATCGGGGATGTCGCAACGAACGCAGTACAACAGGACGTGTCTGGGACCGTAGCCACTCTGTGCAAAGGTTCCGGTTAGGTACACAACACATTCGTGGGATTCAGATGACATTGCTGTACAGAAAATGATCTGTCGTTTCCAATACAGAGTACTGCGTATGCTTTCATCTACGTGTCCGTTAAAGTTTGCAGTGTTTCTTAAAGCGCTTAAAAAGATTAATGTATGAATACGCCTTATTAATAATGTACAAAGACTTGCAACGGCGGTACTAAAAGCTAGAATTCGGTTCCATTGTAACAAATAACGGGAGTAAGCAGATATTTAAATGAGTGAACGTATAATGAGAGAGAGACACTAAGGAATAGCGTTACAGATAAACCAGTTTTAGAAAAGCTACCCATGAAAGAACTGCAGAGATTTTGTAGTGTACTAACCTTTCCCAGAGTATGAATAATTTTGTTACTAGAAGTTAAAAAATGTTGTCTAACTGAAAACTTTATGTAAATCATACTGATATTAACTATTGTGAATATAATTAACTATATTCATTCCATCCACATCATTGTAACTTGTTGTAATACGCTTTGTTCTTTATGTACCTTGCATAAGAATTAAATCTAAACATAATTGGGATGGGGGAAAAATATGCCTACTTGTGAGCATCAAATTTTTAATTTCATTTTTATTGCTGCAATATTGTTGTTGGTATAGACGTATTATAAAATTACTTTGTAGCGTGACAATGAGCTGAAGGCAAAGGTTAAGTTTGCTAGTAATTAACAAGAAAGTCGCTGTTCCTCTATGTGTACGTTTCACGTACCTGAATTATCTCTTTTCGCTTTCTGTTAATTTTTAAATTTTCTTTGGGCCTGCATCATAAAATATTTTATTTATTAATAAACTAAGTCAGGAAAATAAATCATTGTCATTAGACATGAATCGTAAGCTGTGACTGATGTAACAACACGATGACTCTGTGGTACTGAGAATGGACTCACGTTAGGCAGATTTACTTTCTTCTTGAAATCATGAGCCTTTCAGCTTGTTTGATACTCCAGAATGAGATTTTCACTCTGCAGCGGAGTGAGCTGATATGAAACTTCCTGGCAGATTAAAACTTTGTGCCCGACCGAGACTCGAACTCGGGACCTTTGCCTTTCGCGGGCAAGTGCTCTACCGTCTGAGCTACCGAAGCACGACTCGCGCCCGGTCCTCACAGTTTGGAAGGTAGGAGACGAGATACTGGTTTGATACTGTCCTCCGTCTTTATCTATCTTGCGCCATTCCATTCATTTATTTTTAATTAAAACACTTGATCATCCTCTTCAATTTGTTCTTCATTTTCTAGGATTGTCTACCTCAAAACTTTTCCGTCTCTACTGCTTCTTGCGGCCACAATTTAACTATTCCTTGACGTCCTAGAAAATGTGTCACTAAGATAGATCGTCTTCTGATAAGAGTCTTCCTGCTGATTACAGTCTTCTGTAAATTCTCTCGGCTCCGAGAGTTCCAGAACATGTACATAAAATTGGAATAGAGATCAACATAAAAATCATTTCCACGCTTCTTATTGCTCATGAAAACCACATGTAGCATGTTGTACCACCATATAGTGCGACCTTCAGAGGTGGTGGTCCAGATTGCTGTAGACACCGGTACCTCTAATACCCAGTAGCACGTCCTCTTGCTTTGATGCATGCTTGTATTCGTCGCGGCATACTATCCATATGTTCATCAAGGGACTTTTCGTTCACATTGTCCCACTCCTCAACGGTGATTCGACGTACATCCTTCAGAATGGTTGGTCGGTCACGTCATCCACAAACATTCCTTTTCAGTCTATCCCAGGCATGTTCGGTAGGGTTCATGTCTGGGGATCATGCTGGCCACTCCAGTCAAGCGATGTCGTTGTCCTGAAGGAAGTCATTCACAAGATGTGAAGACTAAGGCGCGAATAGTCGTCCATGAACACGAATGTCTCACCAATATGCTGCCGATATGGTTACACTATCGCTCGGAGGATGGCATTCACGTATGGTACAGCCGTTCCGGCGCCTTCCATGGCCACTAGCGGCGTAAGTCGGCCCCACATAATGCCACCCCACAGCGGCATGGAAACTCCACCTTGCTGCACTCGCTCGACATTGTTTTTCAGGGGTTCAGCCTGACCGGGTTGCCTCCAAACACGTCTCCGATGATAGTCTGGTTCAAGGCATACGCGACAATCATCGATGAAGACAACGTCATGCCAATCCTGAGCTGTCCATTCGGCACCTGTACCGCGTTCCATGGTGTAATGGTTGCAAAGATGGACCTCGCCATGGACGTCTGGACTGAAGTTACGCCTATTGAGTTGCAGTTCGGCTCCTCTGAGCCATAATACGTAGGTAGCGGTCTTCCACTGCAGTAGTATCCCTTGGGCGACCTGGGCGAGGCATGTCATCGACAATTTCTGTCTCTCTGTATTTCATCCATGTCCTAACAACATCGCTTTCGTTCAGTCCGAGACGCATGGACACTTCCCTTGCTGAGAGCCCTTCCTGACACAAAGTAACAATGTGGACGTAATCGAACCGCGGGATTGACCGTCTAGGCCTGATTGAACAATACGAGCCGTGTACCTCCTTCCTGGTGGAATGACTGCAAGTGATCGGCTCTCGGACCCCCTCCTTCTAATAGGCGCTGCCCATGCATGGTTCTTTACTTCTTTGGTCGAGTTTAGTGACATTTCTTAACAGTTAAAGGGGTGTCTATCTTCAGGAGTTCTAGGAAATGGGGTTATGGAAAACTTTTTTTGATGTGTCTGTATGCAGATTCGAAAGAAGTCGCGTACAAAGCTTATCAAATAGCATCTCATGTTGTGATCCTTAGTTCTAACAACTAAAATAATTCTACATGAATGATTGTGTATGAATACGTTATTTCATAGTAGATGATGTCACTGCATTCAAAACTGTTAATTACTTAAGTTGCACCTATGTGATTCATTACCTCAATACTGACAATGCAGATATGTGTGTAATTACTGGTTTGTGGCATGACTTATATTTAAAATAATTCTCAAAATGATAAGTAGTGTGGTGCTGTTAGCCGAAAGACCCGAGTGGGGCTTCACATTCATCTAATTGGTAAGTCTTGCCTTCTTCTCGGCCACTACCACATTTCCTTCTCAAGTATCGAGTCTGGTGTCTTATGTGGACCTGGGCAGAGCAGATAACTGTGCTGATGACATGTCGAGTTCAGGTGTACCTTTTTGTTCAAAATAGCGATGAGAAGGTCAAAGTGATGATGGAACCGGTGGCGGTACATACTCATAATCAGACCTATTATAAAATAGTAGCAGCGTTGTCACCGAGCTTATCTGATCACTCATCGGAAAGAATCACGACATTCCCTCAGGATTTTACATGTATTCCAGGACACTGGATCTAAATTTTGAATCTAAACCTCTTGTGTATCGAATGATGGTGATGAAAATTTCTTTCACCGTATTGATGCGACAAGGCTGTATTACAGTTGTGGATGCTGGTTAAGAGTACTTCTGCTACATCAGCTACAAAGGTGGATAGTTCTTGTGTTTGCAGCCAGAGGCTGGCAGTATACATGTTGTTCATACATTTATCTCATACATCGTCGTTACATGAGAGAAGAAACCACGTGCAATGTGAGTGAAGTTCACAGTGTGAAGCCGAGAAGGTAGTCCACCTCAGTTAGATCTAGAAAGAGTAAAATACAGGCTGACACCGTGACGATATTACAAAATTTTAGAGATGATGGAGAAAGGTAAATGTATCAACTTTAGGTATAGGGCTCTGGTCCGACGCGCGGGATTAGCCGAGCGCTCTAAGGCGCTGCAGTCACGGACTGTGCAGCTGGTTCCGGCGGAGGTTCGAGTCCTCCCTCGGGCATAGGTGTGTGTGTTCGTCCTTACGATAATTTAGGTTATGTAGTGTGTACGCTTAGGGACTGATGACCTTAGCACTTAAGTCCCATAAGATTTCACACACCTTTGAACAATTGACTCTGGTCCGGAAACGACCGAGTCGAAATTTGTAAGTGAAAAAAATTTTGATATCTCTGACAGTCGAATACTTGTAATGTTACTGTTGTTGCTACGATCTTAGGATAGGCAACATTCAGATGTGGTAATAAGGAGAAAAACAATAAAGAAGTCCAGTAAATATGGGCTCTAAACTGCATACTTTGAGAGCCATGAGCACTTGTTCATCTTTGTTATCGTCAAACACTTCTACTGAACATGTGATCACAGCTCTCCAAGCATGCATCTTAGAGACCATATTTACTGGATTGTTTTTTTATTGTTTTGTTCCTTACTACCACATCTGAAAGTTGCCTAGCTTGTAGTCAAGCAACAACAGTACAGCGTCAGAGATACTAGAACGATTCTCGCTTATAACATTCGACGCGGTCTTTTCCGGACCCGGGTCTCTTACCTCAAATTATTACATTTACTCTTCGTCATCCATCATCCCCGAAAGCTCTTAATATCATCAGGCAATCACTATAATAAGGTGAGATTTTCGCTAAGTCATATCGTTTAATGTACCATATTATCTGCATACGTTCTCCTTTGAGATTGGAAAGAGACTTGGGAGAGGATTTCAGCGACCTACAATGTCAGGAAATTCATCAAATTGTAACAAGGTAACAGAGGCAGCGACTGTTACCCGCTGTCAGAATAAGAGGTCTCAAAAACTATTCCCTGCTGTAAACACCTAACTCAGGTGCGATTCGTGTGTTTACCAGTTCTCTTGAGGCCCATACCTCTGTGCTCTGCTGTTGTAGCGATCTGACAACTTGCCGAAGAAACTATTCACAGTGTACACGATGATCGAAAAATTGGATATGATTGCCATTTAAGGCGAACATTGCCGAACTGTTAGAGTAATGTTGCTGTAAAATGCTGAAAATTATCTTTGCAAACAGTGCAAAAAATTTCAAGGAATGAGATGTGTGAACAATGAAAAACGGAAAAGGAAAATAGCAGCAACTGATGAAAGAAGCACTCTGTGAATGCTACGTTCCAGTGCAGTCTACTTTCTCTACATTTCGCTCCATCAACAGCTTTGTGGCAATGACTTATGGAATCTGTTGCAATTCTCTGAATGGTGTCTACAGCAAAGTGAGAAGTGATGCAGCTTTTCCGTGCAAGATTTTGTATATGGATGAAGCATCGTATACAAAGTGGGAGAAATGGATACAGGACCTTCTTGATCTGTCAAGGTGTAGTGTGTTGTCTCCAAAATACAGAGTCCATTTAGAAATTATGTGACACTAATAGTGTACAAAAAACAGAGTGTACTCGTTCCTAACAAGTACAACGGTAAATGCAAATTGCAGACCTGCATAACGATATTAAACAATTGATGAGGGAGAAGGCGTCGAAGAGGGAGAAAAAAACACATGATGAAACAAAAATAAGGAAGATTCGGTAAGAGTGTGTCGGTGGGGTAAAGGTAGCGTCTTTCACAAGTAATCGAAGCGGCATTGGTCCCCGGTTTAAATACAGAGTCCGCGTTAATGTTGAACATAATTCATCTCCAATGGCACCCAAGGTCTACACGAATAAGAAATTACTCTCGTTCTACCAGCGGTGTTCCGAAGAGGACGGAGGGGTGGACAAACTTTCAGGGCAAACTGTTATTCTGGGGGAGGGAAACTGACCCTAAAAGGCGTAAACATCAGCAATGATCCATTAGAATGCAGAAGGTACATGAAACTATTGGATTAGAGCCTCACAGTCTGTATTTATAGGACATGCTGCCTGTAACTGAAACAAATGTAATGATGATCTCTCCATTGGGATAAGATGCTGCATTAGTCACCCACTCGGATCTCCAGGACGGGATTCCCAGAGTGAAGGCAAACTTGAGAAAAGATTGAATAATCGACGAAAGAGCAATATACAACCAATCGAATCGTGGAATGTCAAAGGACTGAACGTGGTAGGGAAGCAATAAAATGCAAAGGCTGAATGGGATCGGTGTGAAACGGAAAGAGGATATGAATTTCTAGTCTGACAAATGTAGGGTAATATCAATATCTTCAGAAAACGATATATGGGGAATTTGGTTCGTTAAGAGTAGGAAGATTGATCGGAAAATAACTTACTGTGAAAAGTTGATTGATAGAGTATTTGTCATCACAATCGACAGCAAACTAACGTTTATAACAATATTTCGGTTGTACTTTGGCGTGCTGCAAAGTAATGTGTTCGAACTTTTATGTGGAAACTCGTAAAGCTTTTTAAATAAAGCAGACGTTATTAGACTTCGAGGTATTTATTCTTCAGATGCCCATCGTTGCAGTCCTCTGCGCAGGAATGCTCGGAATTGCAGCGTGTAACATTGTGGTGTGTAACATAGTTGTGGCGGTGCGAGAGAAACTGCATGCTGTAACTAAGTTTCGAATTCGAAAAGTTCGTCCACACATGGAGGACACTTTCCTTCAGAATGACAATGCCAGACCACACACACACACACACACACACACACACACACACACACATTGTCATTGATCATGAAGAACACAATCCTAGGCGAAAGCAAATTATACAGAAAAGTTTGATTATAAAAGCAATGCAGTAACTAAAGCAAAGTGCGTCGTCACAAAAGTGGAAAGGACTGGTGTCATCAGAAAATGCCAGTAAGATACCAGTGTCAAAAGATTGTTGGTGCACCAGTAATTGTGTGATAGATGAGTTCACATAAGACAATGGGTATAGTACGCAACAGTCGTGTTATAAATCAAGGTTATATGTGTTACACAACACTAAGCTAACCCGAGGCAAGGAAATTAATTAGGAAGTGCTAAAATGAAAAAAGGGAAAGAGTTTTATGAATTAGTAACGCATTGTTCATTTGAATACTCATTTTACCACAAAACAGATTTATATTCTGATTAATGGTATCATTCGTGTTTTCCATCCTGCTTAGTGTCGTCATAAAAAGTTGCCATTCAACGAAGCGTTCTGTGTGCAATTATGTCTCATAGTTCTAGTATATACCAAATATCCAAATTCGCTTTTATACGGGGTTAGCCACCTAGAATAACTCCGAAAGTATGATAGTAACTGAAAAGTTTGTGTTCAAAGGTTGCATGGGATAACGGAGGCCATAAAATGACGTTCGTTTTTTGTTGCTAGGTGGGGTAGCGTCAGAGACATAAAAATCATCTTTGTTTCTTTAAATGGGATGCTATAGTGTGATACTTATTTTCTGATAGCGGCTATCGAGACGAATCCAGTGAGGTGTAAGAGTAAGGTCTTTGAAGGTCAACGAAGGTGACAAAGGTGGCATTATTGGGCAACTGAAAATCAATGTTGGCTGCGGAAATTTGCACACCACAAATCGTGTTCCATGAATGTATGGTGTGGGATTCTGTGAGGACAGAATTAAAGTCCCTATTCCATCGAATGAAATCTTGTTGGTAGGAAGAAACATTAGCTCTGTTATTGGAAGAAATACCTTTAGGAATCATGCTCAAAAACGAAATGCTTGTACCAGAGGAATTTGTTTACTAAAGCATCAGGAATACGTAAGACCCAAAATGAGTCGCTGAACGTACATCACTTGGACAGAATGGTTTTGCGTAAAGGTAATACTGCCTTATCTTCAAGTTTGTTTTGTTGTGCCAGTTATTTTTCAGGTCTTGCCAGACGGGATCCTTATTCTGTTCCTAAGCAATATATTTTCAAGAGGAAGAAATAAATTCCTCAAAACCAACTTTCTGAACACAGAGTATAATGACGTGTTTCTCAAGGTTCGTTTCTAGATTGCTTTTTTTTGGAAGCCAATGGATGGACGAGATAAAGTGTCAATAATAACATTTTGTGAACCAGGTATGTGAACTACCTGGAAACAGAATTAATGAACATACAATACCCAACTTTTAATCTGTCATGATTCAATTTTGAAGACATTAAAATTTTGTAATAGACGAAGATCTGTGAAGAGTTTAGTGTGTCTGAAACTTGGGAACTCCAATGTTAGGCCCGTTGTGGGGCCTCTTAGGGACATGGCTGCCAAGGCTCCCTGTGTGTACCGCGTGGTGTCATTCCAGACGTGGAACAGGTCCTTCCGGATGCCAGGTTGCAGCCAACTGCAGGTGATGGTGGGTGGTGGTGGTTAGTGTTTAACATCCCGTCGACAACGAGGTCATTAGAGACGGAGTGCAACCTCGGGTTAGGGAAGGATTGGGAAGGAAATCGGCCGTGCCCTTTCAAAGGAGCCATCCCGGCATTTTCCTGAAACGATTTAGGGACATCACGGTAAACCTGAATCAGGATGGCTGGAGACGGGATTGAACCGTCGTCCTCCCGAATGCGAGTCCAGTGTGCTAACCACTGCGCCACCTCGTTCGGTCCGACTGCAGGTGGTGGCTCACGTCGGTACCAATAATGTGTGTCGCCTTCGATCGGAAGAGATTATGTCGAGCGGCTATGAGAAATGGTAAAAGCTGCCAATCTTGCTTGTGAGATATAACCGTTTACGGCAGAATCGATACGACCGGTTGCGGACCTCTGGTGCAGACCCGAGTGGAGCGTCTGAGTCAGAGGGTCGGACGGTTAGGCGACAGTGTGGGTTGCAGATTCCTCGATTTGCTCCAAAGGGTGGTTGGGTATCGGGTTCCCCTAAATAGGTGAGGAGTCCACTACACGCAGGAGGCGGCTACAAGGGTAGCTGATACTGTGTGGCGGGAGCTGGGCGGGGTTTTAGATTAGAGGGTGTTGGGGGAAAACAAAAAGGGCTTCAGTTTCAAAAGGGGGAGGTCGAACACAGGAATTGTTGGTGTAACAGCTGTAAATTGTCGTAGTTGTGTTGGGGAAGTACCAGAGCTCGAAGCGCTAGTAGAAAGGACTGACGCCC
Organism: Schistocerca gregaria; assembly: GCF_023897955.1. NCBI lineage: Eukaryota > Metazoa > Arthropoda > Insecta > Orthoptera > Acrididae > Schistocerca > Schistocerca gregaria. The sequence goes on from NC_064922.1 coordinate 399,650,300, forward strand.
AAATCCTTATAGGCATTGAAAGCAGAAGATAAGTTCAGCCGAAATTTCTGCAAAGGACCTAACGGTGTTCAAAGGACAGGCTAAACTCAGTTGGGGGTGGCGTGTTAGTTGCTGTTAGAAATAGTTTATCTTGTCGCGAAATTGAAGTAGATAGTTCCTGTGAGTTAGTATGAGTGGAGGTCATTCTTGGCAACCGAAATAAAATAATAATTGGATCATATTATCGACCTGCTAATTCAGATGATACAATTGCTGAAAGGTTCAAAGGAAATTTGACTGTAAGTTCAAACATATACCCAACTCATACATTTATAGTTGCTGACGACTTTAATTTACCCTCGATATGTTGGCGAAATTACATGTTTAAATCCGGAAGTGTGCATAAAACATTTTTCGAAATTTTGCTAAACGCATTCTCTCAAAATTATTTCGAGCAATTTGTTCAAGAGCCCTCTCGAACAGTAAATGGTTGTGAAAACACACTTGGCCGCCTAATAACAAATAATCGTGAGCTAATAAACGAAACCGATACAGGAATTACTGAACGCATGGTTGTCGTAGCGGGATTGTATATTGTAACTCCTAAACCCTCCAAAAATTAACAAAAATATACCTATTCAAAAAGCAGATACAAATTAACTTGAAAACTTCCTCAGAGACAATCTTCACTCCTTAAAAATTAACAATGTACTGCAAAGTTTAGACCTGATGTGGCTTGGTTTCAGAGCAATAGTAACTACAGAAACTGAGTTATTTATACTAAATAAATTAACGAACGACTGAGCTGATTCCCTTTGATACACAAAACCGGTCATAATACTGTTGCAGAAACAACGAAAAAGCATGCCAAATTCAAACAAACGCTAAATCTTCAAGACTAACAATCTTGTGGAGAAGCTCGAACCTTAGCGCGAACGGTAATTTGCCAAACATAACATACTGCAAAATAGAGAAATGTAGTATATTTTATATATGATGGGTTCACCTCTATTCGTCAGATACTTGTTCTCATGCCTACCGATGATACGACATGTATACCATAAAAATTCTGAAGTAATTCTTCTAAAGTTTGGGATCTGTCTGTCTTAGGTAAGATAATGGTGTTAATCTGTCTTGAACCTAATACGAGTCTGATCGATCCATCCTTCTCCTCTGCTACGAGCAGTGGCCTATTGTGTGAACTAACTGCCTGTTTTATGACACCTTACAGTGGCATAGACTTAATTTCTGTTTCACTTGCTCTATGCAGCGCGAAAGAATAATATATGGCTTGATGCATGATTTATCGTGATCATTGGCCTGGAATCTGTACTAGAAACCTTTTATAGTTCCTCTACTGTGAGTAAAAGCAGTTGAGTGTGTTAATGCAGAATGTCAAAATGAGTCCTCCTATCTGGATCAGTGCAGTGCTGTGTATTTTCTCAGGGATCAAAATGTATGTATCTATTTTCTGATAAATGCCCTCACAAGAGGTACGTAAACAGCTTCTGTAATCATAAAGGAATTCATATGGAAAATGTATTGCGCCTGGTCCGACAAAATGCGTGGGTGATGGACTTCTTCACCTTGCCTTGAGATCGAACCTTCAAATTTCAGACTAACAGACATACCTTCAGCGTCTATGATTATCTCAGCATCATCAAAGTTTAAAACAGGTTTATGTTCATCTAAAAAGTCTAATCACAAAACCACATCTGTTTACAGAATCAGTACAATTCAGGAACCCGTTGCAAATTTATAGACACAACGTGTGAAATCCAGACAAATTTGATATCGTACATCAACAGTTTTAATAAAATATTGTAGGGTTTTAAGTCACATCAAGTGGATAAATACCCAGCAGTTAACTGGGCGATTAATCACTTGATGCAGGTTGTAAACTGAGAATATTTTATTAATACATATCACCGGAAAAGCATGTATTCGTTCAACAACACCTTTGCATGAAAGTTTGCCGTAAAGTTTGATTTTTGTGTAAAGGTAATTTAGGAGAGTCAGTCGTCTGTGTTCATTTGTTGAATGCAAGAGCAGTACAACAGAGAAGATTGATAAGGAGTTTTGTTTCATGGATGGGAGTAGCAACGATGCTGGATCTTGTATTGCGAAGATAATGGGATTGCAGGTACATGACAGGTCGGACTACTGGCATTGTATAAAGATACGGTTTAAAGAATCCATTAACGTTCAGGTCAATAGAGACGGAGTGCAAGTTCACATTACGGATGGATGGGGCGGGCAATAGTATCTGTCGTTTCCAAGGGTACCATCACGACATTTTCTTGGGCGAAATCACTGGAAACCTGAATCTGGATGATCCTACGAGAATTTGAAACGTCCTCCTCCTGAATGCGACTCCAGGTGCAATCGCAATTCGTGCGGTCTATTGGGACGCATTCACACCGAGGTTCCGTTGAAGTAGACATACTGTACATTAGGTTAGGTTTGTAGCTTGTCTGTTCAAAACCATCCTAAATGAATATATAAAATACTGACATGGTCAAATAAACGAGTGTTGTAACACACACAAACATCCATGGTTGGTTGTATGAGGGGTAGTCAAATTAAAACCGAACAACGGAATCATGGATTCGTTCCATTGAAAATCAGTCACCATACGTGTTAACACATTAATCTCACTGGGAGACGACATGATCAATTCTCTTTCGTAGAACGTGGTTGGCCCCTGACGGATCCACAACCACGTCCATTGTTGCACTTCCTCGTTCGACTAAAACCGACGTACACTCTGGTCCTTCCTCAGGTCATCAAAGACGTGAAAACAGCACTGTGAAAGATACGGGCTGTTCAGAGAATGTTTCAGTGTTTTCCAACTAAACTGCTGAAGCGGCCGTGGTCTAACAGTTGTATGGGAATGGGCACTACAGTACAACTGGATGACAGCGTCCTACAGCATTCTTGGGCGTTTTGAACTTGAGGCTTGTCATAGTTTGTGCACAGTGTCATCACAGCGCTGCACATTGATTGTGGTACCACGCTCGAGCAACTGGATGAGCAGATGGCTCCTGTTGTCGAAGAAAATGTCATCACGACCTTACCAGAACATGTGTGAACAGCTCTGGATTTATTTGGAGGGTGTGATGTGTGATGTTTCTTCTTCTCCTTCCTTTCCTTGCGTTTCGGCCTCTGTAGGTCCACGGATAGTCCATTCGTGGATTTCATTTTCCTCTTCTTCTCCTAGAACCTCTTCATTCTTTCTCTTCTCCTCTCCCGCTCTTCTTCCGAGATCTTCAGTTTCCGTTTCTCCTGTCGGTTCCACTGTTGACACTCTAATCTTTTCCTGTATTCTTCTTTGTCATTGATCTCCGGCATATTGGTCGGTGTATATTTGTTCCTCCAATTTTCCTTTCCTTCAACCTTGATCCCCAATTCCAACCAGTCCGTCCGAAGTTCAACAACCCACTTGGTTCCTGACTTTCCCCTTGTCCCCTCAGTTGTTTCCACACTCTCTTCGTCATTCTGTCAATACCCATTCTAACTACATGTCCAGCAAACCTTGCCCTTTTGAGTCTGATTTCCCCGGATATTGTTCTCATGTTCCGGTACAATTCTTCCCTAGGTCTTCGAATCCACCTCTTTTGGGACCTAGTATTTTTCTGTCTTCTTTCTCTAGTTGTTCTGCCGCATTTTTCTTCGTAGTGTCATCGTCTCAGCAGCACATAATACTGCATTCCTCACCGTTGTCTTGTAGTGGCTTATCTTTGCCTCTGTGGAGATATTCTTTTTATCGTATATCTCTCTCGTCATGTAGAAGGTTGACCTCATCTTCTTTATCCTCTCTGTTATTCCCACCTTGCTCCTGTTCCTTCCTGTTACAAATTCTCCGAGTTATTTAAATTTTTTCACCATCTACACAGTGCCTTCCGGTGTTTCCCAATACGCAGTGGTATTTAATGTCTTTGTCTTGTTATAGGCGATCCTCAGTCCCTCCTTTCTGGCAACCTTACGTAAGTTGTCGAGCTGTGTCATTGCGTCTTCTTCCGTCTCACTATTGCTATGTCGTCTGCAAAGACTAGGCTGTACACTTGAGCCCTGTTGTCCCTTTTGTCGTTGGTATTCCCATTTCCTCGTTTATTGCTCTCCACTGCCTGATCACTTCGTCCAGTGCTATATTGAACAACAATGGCGACAATCCATCTCCTTGTTCAACAGTAGTCTTGATCTCAAATTCTTCTGCCAATGCTCCTCTGTATCTCGCCCTTGCTTTTGTGTCTGTCAGAATTTCTTTTATGAGTTCTTGTGTAGTTAAATCATGTCCTCTGTTCTTCAGGAGAATCTTTCCACTGTAGGCTTTGCAGTTTGCCCTCGAGTTCGATATGGTGGCACCACGTTTCGTCCCCTGTGACGATATCGGATAGAAACGCATACCCTCCGACTTGACGCCATTCTGTCCGTCTTTCGTCCCTCCGTCAGGTGATGCAGTACTCGTGCACACCAATTTTGCAGTAATGCATGTAGTCTTTGATGGTGGCATGCACGGAACAATATCTAATGCTGAACCGAACACAACTGTCATCTTCCGTGATTAATGTGTATCCCCGGATAAGGTCGTCAGAAATGGTGCAAATGGCTCTGAGCACTATGGTACTTAACATCTGAGATCATCAGTCCCCTAGAACGTAGAACCACTTAAACCTAACTAACCTAAGGACATCATACACATCCATGCCCGAGGCGCGGGGTTTCAGACTGAAGCGCCTAAAACCACTCGGCCACACCGGCCGGCATACGGTCATCAATCCCTCCTATCACTTCAGGGCTAACGGCTCAAAGGGCCAGTCCTGGGTGTGGATCGTCTTGCAGTGATGTGTGCGTTTTCCGTAAACTCTTCTGCCACTCGTGCACACACCTCAGGGACATGCAGTGCTCATTGTACACAGAGAACATGCGGCAATGAATTTCGAGTACTCCGCCACCCTCAGCTACCAGAAAATGAGCCGCACCTTTCTGCTCTTGTTACCTTGCCTCCGCGTCAACAGCTGGACGAACATACTACACCAAGATCATAACCCAGCAACATCCTGCATCTGGATGTGGCACTATGCCGTTTCCCCATCATAGAAGTGACAGTACCGAACCGTAACAACAGTGGGGCCACCTGTCGCGCAGACTGTGTGTTATGGCGGGTGTTCGGTTACCATTTGACTGCCCCATTTAACAGTCTACAGTTTTGGTGTAAGTTGCCAAATATTTCAGCTCTTATCTTTAATGATACGAGGCCTGTGTAGGGTTAAATTTAACTACGTACTTGTTGAGCGAGTCTGTCGGCGACCCGTGAACAAAGCGCCATTACGCGGGGGAGGCGGCCCCGTAGAGAGATTTGGGAGCACTTTGGCGGCGCGGCACCTAATGTGAATGCTAAACGGAAGTTTGCAGCCCGGCTGCCTGTGGCAGGCGGGGAAGCCACGTGCGCCGGGCACGTCGCCTACGCGAACCGGTGCCGCCGCCGCCCCTTACGTCATTATCCGGCGCCCCGCCCCTGTTCTCGTCGTCGCGTCGGCGTTTTAATTGTGTTAGGCAATTAGCCGGCAAAGCGAGTTAGCAGCACTCCCCTACCTCCGCGCCACGGACGCGCAGGTCGCACCCCTGATAGGACAGCCGACTGCGCCTGCTCCTGCGCCTGATACGCAGACGACCAGATTTAATGGCACGGTAGAGGCCGTAACTGCACGTTGCTATGTAAGCGCCACTCTACCCTCGGAACACATCACTCATATGCCTCAGCTCGTATGGTTTGAGAAGTGAAAACGAAAGAACTGACAGTGAAACGCAGTTTTCACTGTTCGTTAACTGGAATGAGTCTCATAGCTCAGAAATAGGATGTCTGGGAGTATTCCATAATGGAACGTGCACTCCTTACGACTTCTCGCTCCACCTGAAATGTCAGCCATCTCATTATAAACTAGACTGCTGTGAGAAAATGAAATGATCTCAAGGACTGTATTCATTGGCCCCAGGGCATGTGCATAATGAAGAGTTGTAGTGTTAGTGACTCTTTGTCTCGGTAATCGGATGGAGCTCAAGGGGCTTCTCCAGGCACCATTTGTTTTGGCTGTGCACGCAGTAACTGTGCTGAGAGGTGAAAACTACATTCACCATTCATTTTGGCGTTCAGTGACGCTCCACCGACGAACATGTAGTATCGAACAGCTTCAGCCATTTGAACGGGTCGCATTTTGCTCGTGCAAGAAGTTGGATGGATTTATCGGTAGATTGCCCCACATCTTGAGCATAACGTATTGATGATGTGTCGCTTCCTTCAACAGTGGTCTGTGGAACATTCCCACAACAGGATTTGGTTACCTGCGTGGTGCAAGTACACATGAAGATCCACGCTTTGCGCGAGCAATGGAAGCTTACCAAACATCATCCAGGGACGAAATCCGGATATATGTTACATTTTTGTATCATCAGGGACCATTGGGAACCATTTGCTTGCATGTAGATTAAAATGTCATCAGTGTTTGCTGAAGTTATTGAAAAGGCTGTGTATGTAAGGATAATTGATCATTTTATATCACACAATTTGCTATCAAATGTACAGTTCGGCTTTAGAATTCGTTAACAACTGAAAATGCTGTATTCTCTGTAAGGTACTGGATCGGTTAAACAAAAGGTGTCGAACTCTAGGCATATTTTCTGATTTAAGTAAAGGGTTTGATTGTGTTGATCACAAAGTATTTCTCCAGAAGTTGGATCCTTACGGAACACGGGAGTACCTCACGATTGGTTCACCTCTTACTACGGTAACAGACAGCAAAAGGTCATTATTCACAATGTTGAAAATTGCTGTGATGTTGGGTCTGAGTGAGGGTACGGTCAATTGGGGGGTGCCCCAGGGGTCAGTATTGGGGCCACTCCTGTTCCCTGTTTATGTAAATCACATGCCCTCTAGTATTAGGGGTAGTTCTAAAATATTTCTATTTGCTGATAACACTAGATTGGTAGTAAGAGATGTTGTGTGCAACATTGGCTCGTTTTCAAATAGTGCAGTTCATGATGTAAGTTCATGGCCTGTAGAAAATAAACTAACGTTAAATCACAGTAAGACTCAGTTTTTACAGTTTCTAACACACAATTCAACAAAACCTGACGTTTTAATTTCACAGAATGGACATATGATTAGTGAAGCTGAGCAGTTCAAATTTCTAGGTGTTCAGATAGATAGTAAACTGTCGTGGAAAGCCCACCATTAGATTTAATACTGCCATTTTTTTTATTCGAATGGTATATGCACAAGAATTAGTCTATATTGCTTATTTTAATTCGCCTATGTCGTATGGTGTTATATTTTGGGGTAGTTCTTAACATTCTAAAAAGATATTTTTGGCTCAGTAACGGGTGGTTCGGGCAGTAAGTGGTGTAAATTCACGAGTCTGTTGTCGACCCCTGTTAACGAGTCTGGGCATTCAGACATTGGCCTCTCACTATTTATATTACTTACTGTCACTTCTTGTTAACACTGTTAGCTTATTCCCAAGAATAAGCAGCTTTCATTCTGTTAATACGTGTCAGAAATCGAACCTGCACTTGTATCTGATTTCCTCAACTCTTGTTGGCGTGCAGTATACTGCTGCATCCATTTTCAATAAGCTACCACTCGAGTTCAAATATCTTAGCAGTAATCCACGCGCATTCAAATCGAAACTGAAGAGTTTCCTCATTTCTTTCGAGAAGTTCCTTGAAAAATTAAGCTTATTCTTGTTGTACTTTTGATTGCGTATACTTAAACTTATGGATTGTCTTTTCTCGGATTCATAAATATTTTATTTTTATCTGTTATTACTTTTATGTTCTAATTTCATGTACTGACATGTTCCATGGCCTTGGAGATTTGACAATCAATTTGGTCCTACGAAATTTGACGAGTAAGTAAAAATAAATAATTAACTTGTGTCTCTGGCCGAGCTGCCATTGACAAATGTGACCACTTTGTTGTCTTGAAACAGTTGACCTGATGGTAGAATGGCACTTAGTCGTCGTCAGTGATGAAAGTAGGTTCTGTCTGTGTGCGAGTGATAGATGAACACATTCATGGCATAGACACAGTAAGCTGCTTGTTCCAGATTACATTCGCCCACAACACACAGGTTTCACCAAAGACGTCGTGGTATAGGAAGCCATCAGACCTCTTGCCTTTTGGACACTTATGGGACGTGATGAGGTAGGAACGTACTCGTTCTTCAGGGCTTGAAAGAACTGCAACAATTGGCGGCAGATGTCTGGGACACACTATTTGAGGATGCCATTCGGTACCTCTTTGATCGTGTTCATCAGGGAATAAACGAGTCTGTTACCGCCAGAGGGGTGTAAACCGTGTGGTGATGGGACTATTTGGTCACTCTTCACTGTCACATGTGTGTTTCATTTGGTCTGAATTTGTTGTCATACACTCCTACACACATTAGCTACCAATTTCATAACTTGTCAATAAAACAACCTCGTCCTTCGAGGTGTTGATTTTTTTCTGGAAATGTTGATGTGTTCGTAATGGGCGTTTGATTGCTAGGTTCCTATTTTTTATACAATTACACTGCAGGCCATTAAAATTGCAACATCACGAGGGTAGCAACAACTGTCAAATTAGTATCAACTGTTGGCCTACTCCTGTAAGTGGTTGGATTATTAGTATTTCACCGCTGCAGTACCTAGTAGATAGGTTTATCTGCACACCAGGGTTTTTCATTTACGAATCAGATTTGAACGTTGTTTGTTTGCCAGAAGATCTAGTTATAACTCGTCTAAGAAGGAGAAACATTTACCATCACATCTCAGAATTCAACAACAGTAGATCGTAGCTTATCGAGAACGCGGTTTATAGTTTAGTGATACTGCAACTCGCGCTGGTCAAGGTCCTATGCCTGTCAGAGTATGGAACCGATGGATTCAGGAGAGCCGTCCTCAGCACAGTGCAGAATCTAGCACTCGAGAGACAGATTTTTCGCTCGTCGTGTTAAGTCTCCTGAATCAGTAAATGGGTAAGTTAGCAACAAGGCAAGTACCCAAACGGATAGTGCATCGACGCCCAGAACTCCACGGACTGTCACCATAGAGACTGTTGTTGAGGTTATCTCCGACACGGTAATAGAACCACGTGTCCCAACAGTGGCGCAGAAAGCGACAACAGTGGACATAGCACAGTATTTTCAGACGTATTCCAGTTCCGCATACAGCATAACGTTCTTCTTACCCGAGTGTGTGGCTGTGAGGAGAATTAATGTTACTAGATTTCACTCGACGTCGTCATAATTGTCCAGTTCCTGATACTCGGTGCCAATTGACGTTAGGCAGTAATGTCGGCAGCAGGCACTACGTTTATGACTCTTTATAACTTGTGGTTGAACATATTTAAAGGTGTCAGTGTCGTTGTGTATCACCACTGTAACGCCCCTGCTATTGTGACCTCTCTTGATACAATGGGTATTCGACTGCTGAAGTGTCCAAATTCAGAGCTCTCATCCACTGAAAACTTTTGATCATGACTTGCCAAGGTCTAACCCGTCAACTATTATTGTTGATAATCTGTAACATAGGATCTAAGCAGCAAGGAACATAAATACAGTTAAGGTCCTAGTAGTCGCTTCTAGACCTGTAGTCTTAATGAGCAGCATTGTAACTACACACGTCTACATTGTGTTCCGCTCCTAGGAGTCGACACTCGCATTTTCTCTGGTGTTTCGGGATATATTGGTAGTTTAGTTAGCTGAGTTAGTGCTCATCTCACACAGTGCTCATCTCGTCTTTCACGTGATGTACAGCGTCGTCGGATAGCGTCAGTTTTTTCCCGTTTGAACTAAATATTTTTAAAGTGGAATTTTATATGCCCATTCGGTAGGGTGGTTCCAAATTAGTCTAGTGCGATAGTCGTTTTATCGATACGTGTTAGAAGAAAGAATAGAAAACGAAGACAACCGGTACTCCAAAGGTGACTGAGCAGGCTGCTGCGTGGCCATAGCAGACAGCCTAGACTGGTTGTTCTTCGTGTCTTACTCCCCCTGTTAAGACGCATCGATGCAACTAATCGCAATAGACTAATATGGGTCCTCTCTATCGAAAGGGCATCTAAAATTCAGCTTTAAAATTCGTTTTGTTTGTGACGGGAAAGAAACCGATGCTTCCCGTCGACGCTTGGCGTCACATGGAGGGCGGTATGAGCAATATTTGTTTGGGCTGACTCCAGCTACACGAACTTCTGATATCTGCCGAAACAGCAGAGAAAATACGTCTGAATACTCTTAGGAGGAGCACCATATACGCAGTAGTCGCACCCGTTCTTGCTATGTACCTACATTGGTGCTCACACAAATTCCAACACTACAAAGGCTTGCAAAGAACAAAATTTTACTTGTCTGCGTCATTCATACTGCTTCAATCCGCTGCCATTTCCAGGTAGTGAGCTGCAACACATAAACAGTAATAAAACAACATAAATGTGGCATAAAGTCACCCATTTATCCTGAATACAGAAATGCCGATTGGTAATAAAGCACATGTTCACAGAGAAAAGAACCGTACAGAAAATTCTGATATACAATACCAACTAGTCAGCGCACATACTACACACACCATTAAAAACAGGCATGATGTTGAATCTCGTCTGCCTTCCTGGAACTCTAGAAAAACGATTGAATTAATTCAACCTGTCCAAAAAAATTATGAAACTGTCGAAAAATGGTAAGGCCACCCCAAAATTGTGATTAAAGGAAAATGTGAACGGAGTCTCATTAAGCTAAAGTCTTAAGGCCTACAAAAGCCGATGACGCTATAGGACTCTAACAGATAGTAAATGTATTATAAGGAGGCGATCCAAAGTACCCCTCTGCAGGCCGAACAGTCCACAATAGGTACGCCAATCAGACAAAATCTCCGTAAGCATTAAAGCAATCATCCCATCGACCCGTTTGGTAAAACCCCGTGTTTTGCTCTGTGAAGAAATCCGTAACTACCTGCTGAAATACTCGTCCGACCGGAATCGTCGACCCTTCAAGGGCTTTTTAGTGCCCAAAGGCGTGATAATCGCATGGCAAGAGATCAAGACCATAGGCTGGGTGCACGAGTATTTCCTACTTGAGTTGGCCTCCCAGATAGCCCGGCCTCTCATGTCGAATCGATGCCAATATGGAACTAGGTGCTCTATTCCACAACGGTGGTTGTGAATGTCCACCGTGTTTGTCCATTGGCAGCGAAGAAAAGTGTAACAGCAAGTTGATACTGTTTGAATGCATTTGATATTAACGTTGCCATAGTTCACGCTTCCGGATTTATTGTACACAATTCGAAAGGAAACGAATGCCACTCTAATACCATGCTTACATGTTGGTGTTACATACCCGCATCGAGTAATTCTACGTTACGTGTAAGCTGCAGCAACAAACTAAAAAGGAGACTTTTTGATCGCCCCTTCACATTATGTACAGGACGTCAGACTCTCGAAGTACAGCTTTTTATGTACGAATTTTTATACAGCGACCTATAACATTATCAACAACGATTCTAATAACGGCTTCATTGGGATTTATGTACCAAACGCATACTTTACTCAACAGTGAATTCGTACTTAGCTAACTGAGATTTAATTTAATTTTTAAATGAAGTGAATACGCTGAAATTAATTGAAAGGATCGATTAAGGTGAAGTCACGAACATGTAACAATATAAAATTGAATCAGTGCAAACCGTTAACATTTCGTAAACCTGCAATACAATGAATCCGTAGTGACAAAATACAAGATGTTCCAGGAGGCATGTTCAGTAATCGGAGGCAAGACGGAAACAATCATTTGAAGAAAAAGACTGGTAAACATGGGCTCTAAAGTGCGTACCTTGAGAGGTATAAGTACATCATCTACTTAAACACTGTGGAACAAATCTCTTCTGCTGCAAGTTCTTAGCTTTCCACATTTTAAGACGTGATAGTATGGACCAGAAACGAGAAAAAGTATCCAGTAATCGTGGGCTCTAATTACGTGTATATATTGGGAGCTATGAGAATTTGTTTATTTTCTCTGCTGTGAGATACACCTCATCTATTGAAGAAATACTGAGAGCTACTGTGGTATGCATTTTAGATTCCATGTTTACTATCCTTTTTTCCTTCGAATGATCGTTCTTGTCATATGCTGACCATTCTTCCTGGGACACATTATACGTGCAGGATTGGCATTAGAATCCAGATTTCCTACTTATCATTTGCAATCGCCATAAAATTCGATCCGATCATATCCTTTCAATCATTTTTGGTGGGAGAATTCACGGTGCTCCATCGATTCCGTTCGCATTGCGATGCTATTCCAACACACACTATTAGAGGATCTCTGGCACTAGGCTTTGTAAATCATGGGTTGAAACATCAATGATGGCGAAATTTTGATTCAATTATGGTACTGTCTTCAGATAACTGAATAGGATCGTGGGTTCTATCCTTACGTTGGACGATGAACGCCTTAGGCTTTCAAGAATTTTAGCATAAAGAAAATAGACACGTTATTTATATTAAAAAAGCAATGTTAAAGTAGAAGAAATACGTAAATGAAATATTAAATAAATTAATGTGGATTCCCCATGTAAAGTTTAGATAGACCATCATTGTTTGTTATTCTTTCGTGCTTACAGTTTGTTCACCTTTCTCGGAATCTGTGGTACATGCAATAAAGAAATAAATCAAGCCTAAACCTCAAGTTAGTTTCGAGAAAATTACAAATCTACTAAATTAGGAGGAAGAGAAATAGACTTAATTAACATAGTAGCTAACACAAACTATAGTTTCCTCCAGACGCTCTTCTAGAGCTCGTACCTGACAAAGCCAGTCAAAGGCAAGGAGCAGTTGCGGCCTCCCAGGCAGAACACTCAGAAGATATATTCATTGTAGGACTGTCTCAGTCACGACGAAGTTTATGTTTTATATTCCTCATTTTGATGCTGATTACTGCCCCCTTTGCGTATTGTTTTTTTTTTTATTTTGTTTGCGATATTCCTGCTTTAAGTTCATTTTCTCGGAGTAATTTCTCAGGATGATAAACGCAGTGAAGCGCAAAACGGGTTACAAGTAAAAGATAACGCGATCAAGGTATTTCCGTCATTATTTTGGTGTTCGCCCTAGAAGTCATGGAAATCTGTGGAGGTTTTATGTTTAGTAATATCTGGTGGAACAGCGTGGCAGTTGCGAGAAGTGATTCGTTAGCATTAGAGTCATCCCATTCTACAGGGTGTGGGTGGGGAGGGGGGGGGGGGGGGAGGGCGGCTTTTATTTGCCTTTCAGACACTTTCACATAGTCGTCTACCTCCTTCGATTTCCTGGGAGCCCAACTTCTTAAACATCCAGATGCAACAGACTCATTCCGCACCACAGTGACCTAAATTTTTGATAACACTATGAAGAACGAAATCTTCAGTCAGCTTCTTCCCCGCCTTGTCTACCTCATTTCTTTGCACAAATCCAGAACTCCACCATCCCCTCGGTCACTGGATTTTGCAAACTTCTCCCTCGTTTTCCCCTCTCCCAGACATATGCCGGATTTCCCCAGCGTCGAGTCGAAGAACGGGTGCTAGCAAGGGCACGGGACAACTTTCTGTCCACGCCACTCACAGCGGAGGATTTAGTTCGGTGCGTGCCACGACGACTTTCATCAGTGCCATTATTTTTACATGCGCCACTAACCTCACAGACACCTGTTAGGTAACCGGTCACTCAGTGTATAGTAGCTAGTAGCATCAAGGGCACGAAGTGTTCAAATGTGAACGAATGAGAACAGGTCGAAATGTGTCAATGTTGTACTAAGGAATCATTTCACTCACCACATGAGAATGTCAGATAATTATTTGAAAATGAACCAATACGTTATTTTACATATCAAGACACCCCTATGTAATTCGGAATTCATCACTAGAATTAAGAGAGGCGGAGCATATTGAGCTGTCAGTAGAGAAACAGTAATAGCATAATGCGTATGTCAGGTGAACTCAGCGACTTCGTACGTGGGCTAGCCATAGGACGGCACTTGAGTGTCAAGTTCATCAGGGACATTTCAACACTTTCAAAGCTACCAATGTCGATTGTTAGTGATGTGTCTGTGAAGAAACGCCAAGCCACAACTAAAGCTAAACCAATACAAGGTAGGTATAATGTATTGAGGGACAGCGAGCGGCGAACAGCGCGGAGACTCATTGTAATTAATCGCATGAAATCAGCGGACGGAATCGTTCGCTAGATCGAGTGCTACCAGTCGTACAACTAGCACAATGACTACGCATAGACTGTTAAAAAGAATGGCGTACAGTAAAAGAGCGGCTTCTCATAAGCCACAGATTTCTATATTCAGTGCTAAGTGATTCGAGATGCGGTGTGAAGCGCTACGCCAAAGGACAGTGGACTACTGGAAGCGAATCATACAGTCTGTGGCAATACGACGGAGGTGCTTAGGTTTGGCTAGAGCCTAGAAAACTTCACGTATCAAGATGTGTAGTGCCAACACTGAAGCATAGAGGAAGTGGTGTCATGGTGTGGATGGTTGCTCTGTGATCCTTTATTGGACTTCCGTTGTTGATGTGATACATAGGCCACACTAAATTAATAAGCAGTTTTGCTATTTGATATCTGAATGGTGTTATGAAAGAGCAAGACGCTCTTGGGACTTACTACGGACCAAGGGATGGCTGTATAGAAGTCTGATGGGACAGCATTTGTTTATAGGTTGCACAGTGCGTCTGTTTCAAGAAATCAGATTAAATTACCATCTTCTCGAAGCCTCGAATGTATGAAGTAATTGTGTTTTCTTGTACGCCACAGCCATTGTTTTTAATCATTGCTATACACCTCGGCAATTATGTACTGACATTATTTTTTTACTAGTAAAGTGGGATATATATGCCCCGAAAAACTTTATAGAATAAGTAAGACATTGATGTGTGGTATGTCAAAGCCATCTTCAAATGTTATTTCGAATACCTTTTGTGCACTATTTCATGTTTTCACTGTCAGGAGAGTAAATTATTTGTGGTACACATTCGTTACACTTTTTCTAAAACTTCGAACCGGATAAAATCATTGTAAAATTAAAACTTCAACTCCGAAAATCCTAGGTTAACTCCAAAACATGGATCTATCGACTATTGAGACACGTGAGTGCCATTTCACCGATTTTCGAAATGGGTCGGTTAATATTTGTTTGGTGGTAAAGGTGAATTATTTATCACTAAATAAGTAAGTCTTTGATTTTTTTTTCAGATATATGCAAAATAATTTTTAACCAGCAAAGAATTAAGAAAGCGCTACGTGCATCAGAAAGTGAAAACATTGTGTACTTTATGTAGTTGATTAATAGATTGGAGAAGATGAATATTAGTATGACTATGTAAATGCACTCTGCGATAGAGCAGCATCTACGAGGCAATGGACTGTGAACAACAGCATCAAAAATGGTTCAAATGGCTCTGAGCACTATGGGACTCAACTGCTGTGGTCATCAGTCCCCTAGAACTTAGAACTACTTGAACCTAACTAACCTAAGGACATCACACACATCCATGCCCGAGGCAGGATTCGAACCTGCGACCGTAGCAGTTGCACAACAACAGCATTCCTGAAATGCACTGGCTTGCGCAGAGTCCCGACCTAAAACGAATGGAACCCGTTTGGGGTATATTTCAACGTCGACTTTGCACCAGAGCCCAGCATCCAACATCACTACTTTCCCCTGGTCTCGGCACTGGAGGAAGAATGTGCTGCAGCTCCCCCACCCGCACACCACGTTGATAGAGCCACTCTATCAGAGTTCATTACAGAGGTGAATCCTTTGTTAATATACATAAATCCGGTTACTTTTGATCAGTGTAGGTCCAAAATCAATCATTATTTTCCTAAATTTGAAAGTAACTAAGATGGAAATAGTAATATTAAGGACTTTATTGTATTATGTTGTCAGACCAAAGATCCAGCTGTGTTTGGTTATGTATTACTATAGGCCTATTTCGGTTGGATTGTCATCTCCAGGACGTCTTTATATCCATATGATATCGATGTGTCAGTTAATATCCCACTGCTTTATATATTTGCTCCTTTGTTGCTGTTGCTTTATTACATAAAATTTCGTAGCAGCTGTGTTGACATCTGAGTCACGAAACGTCATTTTGAAATAAGCTTCCGGAATTTAACGATTACACAAATAACTGATCGAAAAGAATTTAACATCTATATAGTCCCAACAGCATCGAAGGAACAAATTTATAAAATAGTGTAAAAACAACTAAGACATTGATGTCACATGGATATTAACACCAGCAGAGGCAACCTGAAGTTGGCAACCGTGCTGAAATAGGCCTATAGTAATAAATAATACTATTAAACACATAAGCGTTTTTGGTCCTACAACATAATACATTGAAGCGCCAAAGAAAGTCGTACCGGCATGCGTATTGAAACGCAGAGTTATGTAAACAGGTAGAATATGGCGCTGCAGTCGGCAAAGCCTATATAAGTCAAGTGTCTGGTGTAGTTGTTAGATAGGTTATTGCTGCTACAATGGCTGGTTATCGTGGTTAATGTGAGTTTGAACGTGGTGTTATAGTCGGCACACAAACGATGCGACACAGCGTCTCCGAGGTACCGATGAAGTGGGTATTTTCCCGTACGACAGTTTCATGAGTGTGCCGTGAATATCAGATATCCGATAAAAAAATCAAATATCCGACATCGCTGCGGCCGGAAAAAGATACTACAAGAACGGGACCTGCGATGACTGAAGAGATTCGTTCAACGTAACATTAGTGCAACGCTTCCGCAAATTGCTGCAGATTTCAATGCTGGACCATCAGCAAATGGCAGCGAGTGAACCATTCAACGAAACATCATCGATAAGAGCTTTAGAAGCTGAAGACCCACTCGTGTACTCGAGATGACTGCACAACACAAAGCTTT
This sequence comes from Schistocerca gregaria, assembly GCF_023897955.1. Taxonomy (NCBI): domain Eukaryota; kingdom Metazoa; phylum Arthropoda; class Insecta; order Orthoptera; family Acrididae; genus Schistocerca; species Schistocerca gregaria. Next base: position 399,667,230 of record NC_064922.1, read on the forward strand.
ACCCCTCACCTGGGCCCGTCGTTACCGAAATTTTACTGTTGAATGGAAACATGTTGCCCGGTCGGACAAGTCTCGTTTCAAATTGTATCGAGCTGATGGACATGTACGGGTATGGAGACAACGTCATGAATCGATGACCCTGCATGTCAGTAGGGGACTGTTCAAGCTTGTGAAGGCTCTGTAATGGTGTGGGTCGTGTGGAGTTGGGGCGATATGGGACCTATGATACGTCTAGATACGACTGTGACACACGTAAGCATCCTGTCTGAACATCTGCATCCATTCATGTCCATTGTGCATTCCGACGGCCTTCGGCAATTCCAGCAGGACAATGTGATAGACCACACGTCCAGAACTGCTACAGAATGACTCCAGGAACGGTCTTAGAGTTTAAACACTTACGCTGGTGACCAGACTCCCCAGAGATAAGCATTATTGAGCCTATATGGGATGCCTTGCAACGTGGTGTTCAGAAGATAACTCCACCCACTCGTTCCCATGCGAATTTATTGACAGCCTTGAAAAATTCATGGGGTCAGTTCCCTCCAGCAGCACTTCAGACATTAGTCGAGTCCATGCCACGTCGTGTTGCGGCACTTCTTCGTGCTCGCGGGGGTCCTACGCGATATTTGGCAGATACACCAGTTTCTTTGGCTCTTCAGTGTGTAATAATGTCCTTATATGACCTATGAGACGCAATGGGCAAAGATCGGTATAAATAGCAAAATTAAATAATGTTGTTGGTGCTTCTGCTAACTAAGTGTTCGATTTCCACGTACGTACTAATATCAGTTTTAAAAAAATGGTTCAGCATTACAAGTTTGGTATTTCTTTGCAAACTGTATCCTGAACTCTCTATTCTTTTAATTAGTGAGTGGTTTAATTGAAGGTCGTCTGCCATTTAAAACATTTGTTACTATCCGACGATTTATAGTAGACACATGTAAATACAGTCCATGATGGTGCTCCACATCGTCCTTAACTTGTTGAGCCGATATTCTTGCGTCAGCAGCCTTCTGCTCACAAGTCATTGTCCTTTCTTATAGTTTTTTGACGACTGCCTAACGTTGGCTTATTGGCTAAGTTTCGTGTTTTTATCATCGAATTCAAATGGCTCTGAGCACTATGGGACTTAGCATCTGAAGTCATCAGTCCACTAGACTTAGAACTACTTAAACCTAAATAACCTAAGGACATCACACACATTCATGCCCGAGGTAGGATTAGAAACAGAAACGGTAGCAGCAACGCGGTAGCAGCACTCGGCCAAAGCGGCCGGCTACTCATGAAGGTTATTGCATATTTACAATGGCCATTTACTTCTTACGCACTCTGTTGATACAAATATGGGTCAGCGTTACTTCGCATTCCAAATATGGCATCATGCCTTGTTGAGCGGTCACAGAATTTACTTCTTCCCAGTTCTCAGACGAATACACACACACAAACACGCACGCACACACACACACACACACACACACACACACACACACACACACACACACACAGACGCTCGCGTCGACAGGTTTCGTGCCAAGCAGACTGATTTGCAACGGTCTCTTTGTAGGTCTTCCACTAGACTTAGCTTCTCACCCGTCCGGAAATAAGTTTTGTACAGCGCGCGCGGGCCTTCTATGCGACTAGTGCAGCCACTGTGCCAGAAAACAAGCACCTCGGATTGGGTACGCGTCCTCGAAAGGAACTGTGAGATGCACGGCGGCGCGCGAGCCCTGCAGCGCCCACCGCGGCCCGCCCTCGCCAGAGAGCCCCGGCCGACTGCTCGCGTTGTGAGTGGCTTCCCGTGTCCCGGCGGCGGCGCTCCCGTGGGACGGGGCGGGATCACTCCCGGCGAGACAACTCCGGCAATAACGCTGATTGCCACAAATGGACCGCGGGACGTCCGCCCAGCCAGGATCTGATGCAGGTGCGGCAGAAGGCGCCGCCGCGGAGGAAAACGGACTCCTTAGGAGCAGCGCGAGTAGCTAATGAAATGAGGCGATCTCTCTCTCTCTCTCTCTCTCTCTCTCTCTCTCTCTCTCTCTCTGTGTGTGTGTGTGTATGTGTGTGTGTGTGTGTGTGTGTGTGTGTGTGTGTGTGTGTGGCTTCTTAGCCCTTCCATTACTTACTTTCCAAATATTAGCGATATATTTTTTGTGGTAACCGTGGTGATTATTCTGCACAGAATCAAGACAATGAAATAAGTGGAAATCCGTTCATTGTCTTTGCAGTAGAGTTCTTATTACACCAGTGTACATTTCCCAGTCACAGCTTCGTCAGCAGGATTGGAGTTGTCATGTAAGAACCTTCATTGCTATGCCAATAGGCAAGACTTCTATAGCTGAGCCGACATTGGTTGGGGTTGTTTGGGGGAGGAGACCGGACAGCGAGGTCATCAGTCTCATCAGATTAAGGAAGGGTGGGGAAGGATGTCGGCCGTGCCCTTTCAAAGGAACCATCCCAGCATTTGCCTGGAGCGATTTAGGGAAATCACGGAAAACCTAAATCACGATGGCCGGACGCGGGGTTGAACCGTCGTTCTCCCGAATGCGAGTCCAGTGTGCTAACCACTGGGCCACGTCGCTCGGTCTGACATTGGTCCACAGGTCAAGCGCCGGAAACCGGTCAACGCTGCAGTAGCGGCACTGTAGTCGTGACGCTGCAATTCGCTGAAAGCGAAACCGGTAATTGAAACATCCTAGAAGGCTGCGGGGGGAAATTCAAATTGCATCATGACGGTGACGGGAGATTCGTAATTGCAAGGTGATGGAACAATAGTAGAAATGTATGTATTTACAAATGGAGGTTGTTACATGATATTTTATGGTCGTGGTGGCGAATCTGTGGCTTCGAAATGCAATAAATGGTTGCAGGAAGCCGGCCGCTGTGGCCGAGCGGTACTAGGCGCTTCAGTATGGAATCCGCGCTGCTGCTGCGGTCGCAGGTTCGAATCCTGCCTTGAACATGGATGGGTGTGACGTCCTTAGGTTAGTTAGGTTTAATTAGATCTAAGTCTTGGGGATTGATGACCTCAGATGTTAAGTCCCATAGTGCTTAGAGCCATTTGAACCATTTGGTTGCAGAAAATGAGAAATAATTTCGCACGCAAGGAAAATAGCCGAGGATTGATGTGGGTGGGGGGGGGGGGGGAGGAGACCAAACTGCGAGGTGGTCGGTCTCATCGGATCAGGGAAGAATGCGGAAAGAAGTCGGTCATACTCTTTCAGAGGAACCATCCCGATATTTGCCTGAGACGATTTAGGGGAATCGAGAAAAACCTAAATCAGGATCGCCGGAGGCGGGATTGACCCGTCGTCCTCTCAAATACAAGTCCAGCGTGCTTACCACCGCGCGACCTCTCTCGGTGTGAAAATAACCGAATTAATAGCACCGTATACGATAGGCTACGGTAATAACTGTGAAAAATGCAGTGGAATAAATCTTCTGCATAAAACTTACATAAAATACGTATGATTAACGAACATTCTTCTTAAAAATATACCCTAATAACTTTCATTAGAATAGAAAATTGTTTGTGAAGAAAATATCTTGCAATCAGAATATTACTGTAGTTAGCCAAATCATAAAAAGAAGGGATTTTAATACAGAAACACATGGTGGTCTTATAAGGTATGAGAAAACTGTATCATGCCAGCCGATATACTTTATGGACCATTTGGGAAAGACGAGGGAGCCCTGAAACACTTAATAAAACTGAATGCTTCTATGAAGAGACAAAAATCGCAGGAAGCACGAGTAGGGAGAGGACTGGAATCATAATAATAGAGGTGTGAGACAAGGGTGTAACTTACCACCAACACTCTTTACCCTGTATATTAGTGACATTGTTAGACAATGGAAAAAGAAGATCAATTGACGTGTTAAAGTAGGACCACAGTGCACAATTACCAGGACTTTAATTCACGATAAAATAACTCTACAAAAGGAGGAGGACGATCTGTCGCCTAGACTAGGTACACAAGAGAGGCCATTGTAATATTTCTCACATAAAGACAAAGAAATAGCACGTACGTTCGAAAATAATGACAAACACCCAAGTTTTAGAAACTTTTTCAAATAACTTCTTAGCTTGAGGCGTCAGCTACTGATATGATAATGACATACAGTCATTTAGTCAGATAGCTGAGTATGTCAGCTGCAGTGTTTTCTCTTGCGATCTTCTCCCTATATACGCTGAGGTGATATCCACACATACGGTGGCAATAGTATTGTCTACACAAGGCATAAAAGGACAGTGCGGTGGCGGAGCTGTCTTTTGTACTAAGGTGATTCTTGTGAAGCGGTTTCCGACGTGATTAAGGCCGTACGACGGGAATTAACAGGCTTCAAACGCGTAATAATAGTTCCAGCTAGATACATAGGACATTCCATTTCGGATATCGTTAGAGAATCCATTATCCCGAGATCCACAGTGTCAAGAGCGTGCCGAGAATACCATATTTCAGCCATTACCTATCACGATGGACAACGCAGTGGCGGACGGCCCTCACATAACGACTTAGAGAAGCGGCATGTATGTAAAGTTTTCAATGCTAACACAGAAGCAATATTGCATGAGGTAACAGCAGGCATAAATGTGGGACATACAATGAACCCATCCGTTAGGATAGTGCCGCGAAATTTTGCTTTATTGGGTTATGGCAGCAGACGGCGAACGCCAGTGCCTTTGCTAACAGCACGACATCGCCTGCAACGCCTCACCCGTGCTCGTGACCATATCGATTGGACCCCAGGGGTCTGGAAGACCGTGGGCTGGTCAGGTGAGTTCCGATCTCAGTGGGTAAGAGCTGCTGTTAGAATTCTAGTGTGGCGCAGACCCCACAAAGCCAAGGACTGAAGTTGTCGACAAGGCACTGTGCAAGCTGATTGTGGCTCCGTAATTGTGTGAGCTGTTTTTACATGGAGCGAACTAGGTCCTCTGGTTCAAAAAAATGGTTCAAATGGCTCTGAGCACTATGGGGCTCAACATCTTAGGTCATAAGTCCCCTAAAACTTAGAACTACTTAAACCTAACTAACCTAAGGACATCACACACACCCATGCCTGAGGCAGGATTCGAACCTGCGACCGTAGCAGCCTCGCGGTTCCGGACTGCAGCGCCAGAACCGCACGGCCACCGCGGCCGGCCCTCTGGTTCAACTGGTTGACTGATTGACTAGTTGATTGGAAATGGTCGTGTTACTTGGAGACCATTTGAGGCCACCATTGACTTGCGGAGCGGTTCTAGGCGCTGCAGTCTGGGAACCGCGCGACCGCTACTGTCGCAGGTTCGAATCCTGCCTCGGGCTTGGATGTGTGTGTCGTCCTTGGGTTAGTTAGGTTTAAGTAGTTCTAAGTTCTAGGGGACTGATGACATCAGAAGTTAAGTCCCATAGTGCTCAGAGCCATTTGAATCAAGACCATTTGAGGCCATTCATGGACTTAATGTTCCCAAACACCTATAGAATTTTTATGGATGACAAAGCGTCATCTCAAAGGGTCAAAGCTCTCCGCTATTGGTCTGAAGAACATTCTGGACAATTCGAGAGAATGATTTGACCACCCAGATCGACCGACATGAATCCCTCGAACATTTGTATGATATAATCGAGAGAACAGTCTAACAAATACTGGATATGGATTGAAAGTAAATCGAAGGCGCTAGTCCCGGTGGAGGTTACAGTTCTCCCTCGGGCATGGTGTGTGTGTGTGTGTGTGTGTGTGTGTGTGTGTGTGTGTGTGTGTGTGTGTGTGTTTGTCCTCTGGATAATTTAGGTTAAGTAATGTGTAAGCTTAGGGCCTGATGACCTTAGCAGTCAAGTCCCATAAGATTTGACACACATTTGAACATGTGTTAACTGGGGGAAAATCAAAACAAAAGGGAATCGAAGAATTTGAGATATGGTGCTGCAGACGAATGCTGAAAATTTGGCGGACTGATAGGGTGAGGAATGAGGAGGTTCTGCGCAGAATCGGAGAGGGGAGGAATATGTGGAAAACACTAACAAGGAGAAGGGGCAGGATGATAAGATAATTATTACACGTCAATTAATAGCTTTCATTGTACTAGAGAGAGTTGTAGAAGGTAAAAACTGTTGAGGAAGACGGAGATTGTAATACATTCAGCAAATAATTGAGGACGTAGGTCTGCAAGTGCTAATCTGACGCGAATAGTTTGGTTGGGCCGCATGAAACCAGTCGGAAGAATGATGATTAAAAAAAAAGAAAAAAGTCAAGAGGTCACTTGGTGCACTCCTGCACCGGCAGCACTTTCGTGATTATGAACGGCTGCAGCGGCAGCGTGGTTCAGTATTTCTGCATGGGACTTCCAATCGATGAAACGTTCAGTAGCAGTAGTACGCCGGACAGGAGGAGGTCAGACACGATGTTAGGCGGTGTCTCATGACTTTTGTACTGCAGCCAGTCAGCGTTGTCTTTGAACTCTGGCGAAAGGACTCCGTTGCTATTGCATAAAGAGAAGCCGACAAAGGACAACCCTGAAAGGCGGAAACCTAGAACTGTACCTTGATACGTGTTACAAGCCGGACACAATAAGAAGGACCAGGCCCATTTCTTCTAGTCAAGTTGTGCCACAAACTCCTCTTCGTCCCAATTCTATCCAATACCTCCTCATTAGTTATGTATGTGATCTACCCATCTAATCTTCAGCATTCTTCTGTAGCAGCACATTTCAAAAGCTTCTGTTCTCCTCTTGTCTGAACTATTTATCGTCCATGTTTCACTTTCATACATGGCCACACTTTATATAAATACTTTCAGAAACGACTACTTGACACTCAAATCTATACTCGATGTTAACAAATTTCCCTTCGTCAGAAATGCTTTCATTCTCATTGCCAGTCTACATTTTATATCCTCTCTACTTCGACAATCATCAGTTATTTTGCTCCCCAAATAGCAAAACACTTTTACTACTTTAAGTGGCTCATTTCCTAATCTAATTCCCGCAGCATCACCCGACTTAATTCGACTACATTCCATTATCCTCGTTTTGCTTTTGTTGATGTTCATCTCACACCCTCCTTTCAAGGCATTGTCCACTCCGTTCAGCTGCTTTTCCAAGTCCTTTGCTGTCTCTGACAGAATTACAATGTCATCGGCGAACCTCGAAGTTTTTATTTCTTCTACATGGATTTTAATACCTACTGCGAACTTTTCTTTCGTTTCCTTTACTGCTTGCTCAATATACCGATTGAATAACATCAGGGACAGGCTACAGCCCTGTCTCACTCCCTTCCCAACTACTTCTTGCCTTTCATACCCCTCGACTCTTATAACTGCCATCTGCTTTCTGTAAATAGCCGTTCGCTCCCTGTATTTTACCCCTGCCGCCTTCAGAATTTGAAAGAGTGTATCCCAGTCAACAATGTCAAAAGCTTTCTCTAAGTCTACAAATGCTAGAAACGTTTTTTTTCCTTTCCTTAATCTTTCTTCTGAGATAAGTCGTACGATCAGTATTGCCTCAACATAGGTTGATAATTTCGATGAACTTGTTCCATCGATACACAGTATCAAACACGGTAGTAAAATCGTATTGGTTGTATTTCCGACTGCCGAGTGTCGTTGCAGTTGTGTTCGACACAACCTGGAAAGCGGATATAGACCTGAGTTGTTAGAATGCGGCTGATTGTGTGTCAGTCGTGAAGCCTGGTACACACAGTGAACCGGCTGTCGCTGCTCGAATGTCGGCCGCACCCCACGTCGAGCTGTCGTTTGATCGGGCGCTTTCCCCGCGTCGCGCATGCGCACAGCGTGGCACGGCAGATAGAGCACTCGACAATGGCCTTTCGCAGAGGAAGCGCGTCCTATCTGCCCCCCGCCGGCTGCGAGTCGAGTCGCAAGTGGCACAATTATCGCAGATTAAGTTGCGGCCGCAGCCGGTGGCGGGCTGCCTGCGTTCTCGGCCGCTGCCGCTGCGGCTGCCGCCGGATTACGCCCTTTCAGCGGAAACGCTTTGTTCTCTGAGCCTCGCGGGCGCGCGTACCGCGATTACAATTAGCTGATTGCCTGAGACCAGCCATCGTTTGTTGTTCCCGATCGCGCTGCTCCACTCTCTGCGGATTGCGAGGCACTATCGAAAACGAATCGCCGTGAAATTACGTCCGCATACTGAACTTCATCGATATCCGGTGAATATCCGCTGCTGCTAAGAACGTTTACAGTGGAAACCGTTGTTCCATAAAAAAAACCAGCCATCTTTTAGAGAACTAGGTGGATGGTACCGCATTTTTAAACATTTCTCGCCTTCCTCGTGATACACCCAAAGCCACTTCATCAAACGCACACAGTGGAGTACTACAAAGAGAGCTAGCATACCTAGTGCAATTGTAGTCGATTTTTCGAGAGCAGTGTGTTGGTAGAAAGTCTCAACACGAGAATAACCCCTCACGAGAAGTGGAGGCGGTGATACACGGGCTGCGTATTAGGCCGTACTCCGCCTGATACTTCTACACAGTATTTTAATCTGTCCCTACGCAGAATATGATCATTCACGACGGGTTGGCCTCCGATGTAGTTGGTAAGCACTGAGGACTTAACAAATGGGAATTTCTCCTACTGTAATCAGTGGGAACAGCATTCTACCGCAAGAGTAGTGGGCAGCACAGTTTCGCTTCCGAGTATGGAGATGTAGTAAATAGCTGCGTTAGCTCAGCTGGAAGCTGTCAAAGTTGGGTGGAATATATTACAAAGGATATGGTAGAAAGTATTTAAACACAAATAATATTACAAGCACCTGTGCTCTTTATCGCTCGGTTTTGTGGTAGGGATATAAATTTATGGATCAGTAAAAATAGATCACATTTTCTTTTGATGGGGTAAATAATGGAGCACACCAAGTAAATATTCGTAACCAGCTACTCTAATACCCTTATGCAAGCCAGATATTGGCATCCCTATGATCCCAAGGCAACATTAAAGAATAAAGCTGCAAGGTAAACCTTTCATATTGTTTTGTAGGGCGGGCAACCACAACAAACTTCGACATTTTTTCAAAGAAAATTCCGCACTGAATGATTTTCATTAAATCTGCGAAGGTTTTCGCACAACTTATCGGTGCATCCTCAGGCAATATACGTTATTTATGACATATTCCACGTTACTATGTTATAAATAATAATATTCAACGTTACTATTTTATAAATAGCGTATATTGCCTGACGATGCACCGACAAGTGGTGATAAACGGGTCGCAGATTTAATAAAAATCATTCTAACAGCCAGTGTGGAATTTTCTTTGAAAAAATGTAGACCTTTCATACTGATAAATCGGCAACTGTCAACCGTTTTCTATTCTCCTAATGGAGTGTATTACATTATTTCATTTCCTTCTGGGCGAAATGACTGACAAACAATGTGAACCAAACAAAACAGTTGCAATACTTCACAAAATTACGCTCATGGCAACTGGACTCTACTTAATCCTCTGAGCGTCAGTGGTTTCGGCCTCAACCAACCATTATATATATATATATATATATATATATATATTTTTTTTTTTTTTTTTTTTTTTTTTTTTTTTAGGTATCACAGATTCAGCAGGAAACTTCAACGAATTTAGTCCATTGTAGCAGTCACTTACAGCAATGAAATAGACACGGATATAGTGCTACGTGATTTTTTGACGTAAATTTAAGCTGTACTACTGCTTTTATGAGTAGTTACGAAACGAGACCTACGGCAGTACGTAGGTCCGATGCAGATTTTATTAAATTTTAGATCTACCGTTACTGATATTTAGGACTATTTTTTCTTTTATGCGTTATTACTTCATGTAAGTTTCTAGATGTGCGATTTCGTGTAGGATAAATGTGAATTTGCTGTTAAGTATATCACATGAAGTGGTCGGTTCTTGGAAACTATATGCCTCATTTGCTCGAAAGTGAAACCACTTCCGTAAATCAACTTATTGTTTACTTTTAACAGTTCACCTACAATCGTTCTGAAAAGGGGTGTACTGACACCTGAGAGTCCCCGGCATACTCAAAGTCCATGAGACACTTGTGTAGGAGCCTAAAGTTATTCCCGTTACAAGCAGATTGGCTTGAGGTTAAGCTGGAACCTCCTCGAATTGTTCAGGAATACTGAGGGACAGCTTTTCTCTCAAGAAAATCTGTTGTGTATCCTGCTCGGGAACTAAAGACCAACAGTGACAGGCACCGTAATGGATGATGGTGTAAGAACGACGCAGGAGTTCTCATGTCATACGTTAGCTGCATCCCAGGATCTCGTCAAAGCAAGATCGGAAAGCTTGGCACACTATACGAAGGCTGTACGCTGTTACCCATCTTCAATGATTTATTAGATGACACCGCACACTCAATCCAAATAGCAAAGGCGATACTCCAGGGTATTCAGCTCCCTGGCTGGCATACCGATGGAGCAAGGGAGATGGGGGTGTGGGGGGGAGGAGTGTGGGAGGTTGGGAGGGCGGGAAGGAAGAGAACTGCCGAACAGGAGCAGTTTCGGGATCAGTCGATCAGTGTGGGGGCCCCCATAGGATTCTATTAGTGGCGGGATTAAAAATCAGTTGTAGGCCACCCAGAGTGGGAAACTGATTCAGAGATGACTGAAGCTCATTCTGAAGTGACTCTTTCAGAGATTGTCATACATCACGAGTTATGTTGTTTCTCATAAGTTGTTCCTTAATTTCCCCCTGACATATCAATTTATTTACCAGTCAATTGTCTACTTCGATTTCTACATTCATTCTGTTGCCCTTTGTCATTTTGTGACATCACCATTTTCATTTCATGTCAGATGATCGTCCTTATGGTCCGATTCTAGAATCCTCAAGCATCACACAACGTTCCCTCGTCCAACCTCAACTTACAAATATAACATTGACACCGCCTCTGTGGTCTAATTACTGTAGGCAATAGGCGCCGCGAGTGTATTGGGAACCAGGGAGTGTCCGCTGACAGCAGCGACAGCAGCTCCACGTCAAACAATGGGCAGCATATTAACTGGACAGTTATTAGTTAGGAAGTGCACATCTAGGACTGGGAAACAGTTGTTCGTAAAAATAGTCTCCAAACCTGTGGAACATGAATATAAAAGCTGACAGCTGACAACCAGCTAGCAGGTGACACCACGAGAGATGGCAGGAGATCGAAATGTCAAACCAGCATCCCAGCAGTCACCGGTACTTAAACATAACACCGATTCTATCATCTGGCGAGACAGAGTGGTAATACCCCCTCCCACACACGCCAATTACAAGTCATCTTTACGGCCGATCAAATTGGCTCTGATTTTACGCACATAAAAAATAATTTTGAATCACCCCACTTCACAGAACTTCTGACGATAGGCGTTGAATGTGAATACTGTATCACAGACACAGTACCTTTGACTGTCATTACACCCACCCACAGATGTAACCAACCATGCACGAGTAGCGCCTTTTAGACGGAGGGGGTCTGGCAGCCGATCAGTTCCAGTCATTCCACCAGAAAGGAGGTATACGGCTCGTCTCGTCTGTAGTTAAACTATGCCTAAACGATAAGTACCGAGGTTCGAACGCGTCCGCATTGTTGCTTTGTGCTAGGAAGGTCTCTCAACAAGGGTAGTGTTCAGGAGTCTCGGAGTGAACAAAAGTGATGTTGTTCGGACATGGAGCAGATACAGAGAGACAGAAACTATCGATGAAACGCCTCGCTCAGGCCGTCCAAGGGGTACCACAGCAGTGGATGACCGCTGCCTACGGATTATGGCTCGGAGGAACCTGGCAGAAACGCAATAGGCTGCATGATGCGTAACTTCACTCCAGACGTCCTTGGCGAGATCCATCTTAGCAACTACTACACCATACTGCGCGGTACAGATTGGCGCAAAAACATGCCAAATGGACTGCTCACGATTGTCACGACGCTCTCTTGACCGATGATTGTCACATAAGCCTCCAACCAGACAATCGTCGGAGACGTGTCTGGAGGCAACCCAGTCAGGCTGAACGCCTTAGACACACTGACCAGCGAGTGCAGCAAGGTGGAGGTTCCCTGCTGCTTTGGGGTGGCATTATGTGGGGCCGACGTACGCCGCTGCTAGTCATGGAAGGCACCGTAGCGGCTGTACGATACGTCAATGCCATCCTCCCACCGATAGTGCAACCATATAGGTAGCATATTGGCGAGGCATTCGTCTTCATGGACAATTCGCAACCCCTTCGTGCACATTTGTGAACGACTTCCTTCAGGATAACAACATCGTTCGACTAGAGGGGCCAGTATGTTCTCCAGACATGAACCCTATCGAACATGCCTTGGATAGACTGAAAAGGGCTGTTTATGGACGACATGATCTACCAACCACTCTGAGCGATTTACACCGAATTGTCGTTGACGAGTGGGAAAATGTGGACGAACAGTGCCTTCGTGAACTCGTGGATAGTATGCCCCGACGTGCTACTGGTATTAGAGGTAATAGTGTGTACAGCAATCTAGACTACCATTCTGAAGGTCTCGCTGTATGGTGTTACAACATGCATTGTGTGGTTTTCATGAACAATAAAACGGAGAAAATGATGTTTATTTTGGTCTCTATTCCAATTTTATTGATGTGTGTAATTTTGGATTAATGATTTGTAGAAGATTATATTAAATATGAATGTTTCCTGGCATTGTAATCCTAATTTTTTCAACTTTTTGACTACCAACAAGCGACCACGTCATCATTATCCTTTGAGCAGGCGTATCGATTTTCGTAACAGAGCGGGAGAGTGGCGCACTATGTACATATGTAGCTAAAAGCTGTCATTATGCTACCAAGGGAAACGTGTATGGGCTAAATCAGAGTTTAATTTTAGCTTGTTTGAACAACAATACAAGAAACGTGTATTACATCGCTAATTTATTATTTGATCAAACGAATAAGAATCTTTCATAAAATTATATTGCCTGAACTGACATATCTAACTCTTCCAACACTTTTTTAAGTACATACTGAACAAAAATACCCTTTCATTGTAATATAAAAGAACAAAGGCTTTATATATTGAAGGATCAGTTATCATAAAGTTCCTTCCACATACATAGTTAATTGTCTTGACATTTTCGGGAAACGCTTTAAATTTCTCACATGTATGTACTGTTTTTACATGTCCATTGTAAACAAAGGTATGGCATGAGTTACACCTTATAGTAAGTCCTTAGTTCTTGTAATTCAAGAAGAAATTTGCAGTGTCGGCAGGAAGTGAAAGAATATTAGCTCTTTCCTCTAGATGAGGCTTCATAAAAGACTTTCAAGAACATTCTGCTCGTCATATTTCGATTTGTGTCATTTACATGAAAAATGTGATCATTGATTCCTGCTACATCCATTAGAGCATAGAATACAACCAATGGCCATCTTCTTGTCATCCGCGCGACGAAATACGCACCTCCCAGTTGATCGACTCCTCCGTTGTTATACTGTAATCTAAAATTATCTCTGGTTTAGATGTAACTTCGTCAATAGCCCGAAAATCGTGCGTATTTGAAAGTAATATAACTGCCTAGTTTAGTTTCGGCACATACGACACTGTCACATCATTCCGAAAAACAAATAAAGAGGAGTGGATAGCCCGACATTTCTCAGGAAAAAATTCTTGTGAGATCTCGCATTTGTTTTTTTCTCAACGTCCCGATGCACGTTAGTATCTTATTCAAAGGGGAGTCGGCTAAGGAATAGCTAGTGTACCAACTATCCATTGTAACGTTTCTTCCTGAGCCTTCAGTGTGAGTGACTAGCGTTCCTATAACATCACAGGGAGATTTAGAAACATCGTATTTTATTTATTTAAGAAATTTTTGTTTTAGAAAATTCTCTGCTTCTTTTTCATTTTTGGTATTTTTTAGTTATGATTTTCAGTGGTTTTATTTAGGTTTTAGCTTCAGTCTTTTAAAAGCCAATCAATTTAAGTTTCTGTTTTTAAATAGACGGGAGAGCTAGATATATGTCCCGCAGAGTCGATCTCGCTGATACTCCTCGTCGGAACTGCTCGACCTGAAATCTCTAAAATGTTTTGAAATAAAACATTTTAGAGATTTCAGGTATAGCAGTTCCGACGAGGAGTATCAGCGAGATCGACTCTGCGGGACATATATCTAGCTCTCCCGTCTATTTAAAAACAGAAACTTAAATTGATTGGCTTTTAAAAGACTGAAGCTAAAACCTAAACAAAACCACGTAGATGATTCGCCGCAACTAGGTGCTATGTTGTCTGATGTGAGTGGATTGATTTGTCTAATTTTTTTTAAGCGAAAGGTTTATTGGTTCTGATATATTCTTTCGAAGAATATTGACCGTGAAAAGGTGCAGGCTCGCAATATCATACCACACTGCACCTCCGATCGATCTACGTCATGTGGTATCTGAAGAATGTTTGTCAGATCTTTTATAAATTGATAAATACACACCTTGAACGCATATTCTTTTCTTGAATTTGTTTATTGTGCCATCGACTAACTAAACATTCACAGTGGAGCTTAATAGCGGCGCACAACAATAGCAAAATCTCTCCAACATAAAACAAGTCCGATCTCAGTAATCGTTTCACACAGAGTCCTCAAATATACATCTTTGATTACTTATTCCAGTGAGATGTGTGGGTAGCACGGAACGTCCAATTCTCGCAGGCAGGTTATACTTCACTTGGCATTAATAATTCGGCGCACCTTAAACGGTGCATGGCAATTGTAAACTGTGGGTTGATCTCCATGAGTTTCTGGAGTTGTATCAGAAATATGTTCTAATTGTGTGATTGTTAACGTTAGATATGGGAAAACTGAAAGCTGCAAACTGTTTGTTGATCTCCACGATTTCCTGAGTTGTATCAGAAATATGTTCTAGTTGTGTGATTGTTAACGTTAGATATGGGCAAACTGAAACAAGTAACTGTTTCGAAACAAGTGAAACAGTACGATGTAATGTTATGTCTACTGTATAAGTATGTCCATATAAACACAAATTGGGTGCGAGAGCACTAATCATGTCGCAGAAAGTATGAAACTATCACTTAGGCGTCTTGGCAGCTTCGTATTTCCTGCAGCAAATGCGCTGTTTCGTGTCGTGTGACTATCATGCTTTTCAGTTGGCTGAGGACAGCCATAGCTGAAGACAGAAGAACCACCACGAACGGAACTCCAGGTGGGAGCAAACTGCAGAAAAAACGGATATACTACTGGGATTCCCACATTCCGTTGGTATGGGTAATATACACTTCCTGCTAATTTCCATGCACACAAAGGGAATCATTGTGGATAATAGGCACAGTGACTATAGACTCACAAATAACGCCAAATAATTCGAATAAACAACAAAATATAACAGAAAAAAATTGCCTTGCAAGGTTTTTCGAACCGTTACTATAAATTCACCATGTTTCCCAGCCCTTGTCGTTCACCATTACACTATCAGTGATATGGCAAACAGATTGCTTGCAATTATACCTACATCAAATTTATGTATATGTCTAATAACTGTCACTCTACGCCTTCTGTTATTCAAAATGTTGTAGGCTTACTTGCTCTTTCTTAATATGATTACTGCACATGAACAGAGAAGCATACGTTATAAAAAAGTGTAATTTAACTGAATGATTTTCACATATTTAGTATTTTGAATGTGAATAGTATGCTTTGTTTTATTGTTTGGTTAGTGTTTATAAAGCAGATGTTACGCTATTTCGGAATAGGACAATCAGCTAGAAACGAAGCTTTATTTTCGGATATCTTAACCTTCATATTATTGCTTGTGAAAACGATTTCGACACTCTTGAAAGTGTTTCATGAAGTGGTATGTTGTGTTTCATACCTGTAATGATCCCGAATCTCGTCCGACACAGAGCGGAATGAAACATCACTGTTTCGATACAATTAGTCCGTTCCAAGCACAGGTGGACTGAAACAACCTTATTTTGAAACAACGATAGAGTTTCTGTGTCTGGTTCGAGATCAAATCTGCTCCGGTCATCCGAGACAGGGGCGGAATGAAACACCACTGTTTCGAAACAGTGAACCACACCCGTTGCGAAACACTGAGACAGTTCCACGTATAGATACACTGTATCGAAACATAGAAACCGTGGCCAAGTCTAGTTAACGTATACTTCACAGGCCTGTTCGGGTTCCCGGAAAGCTTCCGCCGTTTAGTCTACTGTCACATATTGTCTTTAACTATAAGAATTCATGCAGTTTTCTACAAAGACGTACAATATTTGCCTTATTGCGGCAAGTTTATCCGTTACTCTTCTTTCTTTCCTTCTACTCTTGTCGTCAAAGCGGATACATCGTAAAAGAAACAAAAATCTCCTGTAGCTTATCGTAGCTCTCGTAATCTCCATACCGGTACCATCCGCTGTCCACAGTTCACTGACATTTGTGTGGTTTGCTTACTTAGTCCCAATCAGATACAGCAGTCCCAACAATGCCATTATTTCACACCTTGTAGCTTCCTTAACTTCCCTTTCTCTGGAATATCGCACACATTCTTTCTTAGATTAAATTTATATGTTCGTGTATTTTAAATTTCATTATTCATTCCCAGGCTATATATTGTCCATAAAGCCTCTGTTTGCTCATGACCTCTCTGGCAACACGTGAAGGCTCAGGGAATATTTTCACAATATCCTTTCTTTTAGTTTTCCAAGTCACATTAGGACATATTTTATACCATTTACACGTTTTGTACCTTCCAATAAAAATACCACAAGTGGAGAGTGGCTTTTCAGTCATCATCTGAATCTTGTACTTGACCCGAATAAGACTCGTGGTTACTTCGTGTGATAAATTCCTCTTCTTCTTCAGAGTCGTCATCGTTATAGTTGACTGGTACAGAGTTGAACTCTGGGTCCTCGTTGAGTATCCTCACAAGCTCTTTGTCAGTCAGCTTTGATTCCGCCCTGCGCAGTGATACACCCGCTTGTTATGCGTTATCTGTTGAATCGATTTAAGAGGAACGAAATAAAAGTGAAGGAAAAATTACTTACATGACCGAGTGCGTGGCATACTTTGTACACTAAGATGGCTGAATTTTCAGACTATTTCTTGTTGAAATTATTTTGACAGTAATTCGATGGAACGCACTCTTTCCAACAATAAAGGAAAATTGTTTGAATCTCAAACATTAATGATTCATTCGTAATTTTGTTCGATTTACTAGAATTTCTCCAGTTCCACCTCTCAGAAAGAAGTTCGTAAGAACTTTGCAGAGAGCTGTTAATAAATTACCTTTTGTGAATAAAGAGCGATGTTCTTTTTTCGTGTCGCACTTACTACTCCAGGGTCCTAGCTAGTTACAGTATTTCGGAAAGGATCTTAAATCGAATATAATGCAGTCTTAAAACGGATAATAACGTTCCAGCTTCTAAGTAAACGCCTACCGAGAGACATATTCTCCTCTAATTTCATTAAACATAATGTAACTGGTGAGACTGTTAAGTAAACACCTGTCGTATAACTTAAGGCTTTAGTGCATCAAACTCGATCAAGATGAACCATTAGAGTTTCTTCCTGTTGCCACCTTTTTATTCCTATTAGTCTTCTAGATTGATATGATGGTCTAAACACACACACCCACACACACACACACACACACACACACACACACACACACACACACACACACACGGGAACCGTGCGATTGCTACGGTCGCAGGTTCGAATCCTGCCTTGAGCATGGACGTGTGTGATGTCCTTAGGTTAGTTAGGTTTAAGTAGTTCTAGGTGACTGATGACCACAGCAGTTGAGTCCCATAGTGCTCAGAGGCATTTGAACCATATGAACACACACACACACACACACACACACACACACACACACACTTTCATAATCTCAATTAGTCGATACAAAATTTAAGTCAATAATATTGAAAGCAACGTATTAGAACAATAGAACATATTAGATATTTTTACTATGACCACTTTTTTTCGTGATAACAAACATGGGGCACCCCTTATTTGTATAGGTAAAGCAGCAAAGTACTTTAATATAATTGATTCAGCTGACAGCAGGACTAATACAGTCCCAGCACGGAATAAGTGGGATGGGTATACCAGTTCCAGTATTCATCTGACACCCAAGGAAAGCCTATAAAAGCCGGGAAGCGGAGTCAGGGAAAAAGGGACGAGACAGGACTGAATAAATGTATATCTAGGGCAATATACTTCACTAAATTCGATGCAAATGTATGTTCAAATTATGTATGTGCGTGCATATCAGTGTGACTTTGTAGCTGCAGTTTTTTAATATAGGGTGCCAATGAGAAAAAATGAGAGCGAGCAATCAGTTAATTTGTGGAATTTTCACTTGAAAATCATGTGGGCACGTGCGTGTGTGCATTGTGACTTTGTTGCTGCAGTCGTTGACTCTAGGATTGTCAGTGAGGAAAAAGACAGCGAGAAATCAGTTAATGTAAGGAATGTGTGTATGTGGGTTGTGCACGTGCCATTGTGACTTTGTTGGTGCAGTATTTGACTCTAGGAGTGTCAGTGAGAAAAAAGAGAGCGAGAAATCGATTAATTTAAGGAATGCTTGTATGCGAGTTGTGCATGTGTGTGCGTGCCACTGTGGCATTGTTGCTGCTGTCTTCGACTACAGGGTATCAGTGACAAAAAATAACAGTGTGAATTCAGTTAATTTAAGGAATGTCCCATTCGAAAATCTCAGCACGTGTTCAAACTGTAAAAGCGAAAAGTGCGTGATGTTGTTGTTTCCAGTGAGGAAATGTGGTCAAATTTAAGGAAAAAATCTGTTGTTCACACAAAAAATAATTCATCCATGACAAGTGGCTTACAAAACGGAAGTTGAGCGGATTATTTAATGTTGCACATCAATCTAGGATCCTTACCCCATGCGTAATTAATGGCATAAATTAGCGAGGTCCAAAGAAGAGCAAAGCGTTTCGTCACCTCATTGCTTAGGTGGCGCGAGAGAATTACGGAGATGCCCAAAAATCTGCAATGGCAGACGCTGTAGGCGTGGCGTTGTGCATCACGGAAAAGTTTACTTTTGAAACTCTGAGAGAGAACGTTCCTGGAAGAGTCGGGGAACCAATTACATCCTTCAACGTACGTCTCGCGAAGTGACCGCTACGAGATAATCGACATCATTCTTCCCACAAACAGGGAAAAGGCAGTCAGTGGTGCCAGAAGAACCCTCAATCACACAATGTTAGGTGTCTTGCGGATTATTATGTAGATATAGATTCGCAAATGGAACGAGAAAGAGTGGTCAGATTCTCTACCAGAAATCGTGCGTGACGTGGTTTGCGGAGTTTCAATAAAGTGATTTAAGATGTAATATTAATTACAGTATTTTAAATGAATGAAGATATTTGAAATAATTTGTTATGTTACTGTGACTTGTTGCCGTGTGTTATTTGATTGTCTTTCTGCTCATTTCTTGGCTGTTTTTGAGGAGAGTACAAGGCTTGCCATCCCTGGAGGAAGGCTCCAAATTGTTAAGAACCATGTGTTCGTCCCATGGTCTGCCTTGACCACAGGAGGTACGTTAGTTGAATGGTTCGCCGTCTGGCTGGTTGGCTGGATGATTAAAGGGACAAACTTTGTCATCAGTCCGTTTTTCGTCGAACAGACAGGCTACATGACTAGATCAGAGTTAGCCTACCACGCGAAATTCAGGGGAAGAAAACCCCAAGGCCTACGAAAGGTCAGCTAAGGCGACATAAGGTACAGAAAGACATAGGGAGAAAAGCAGGGCAAGTGTCCTATTTAGGGACCAGTTGGAAACCCACGAAAACAGAGTGCGGTGAGGAGACATACATCCCCTAGCACGCTTCACTTACCAGAGGATCCCTACTCAGAAATTGTCTAGGAAAGATTAATAATACGGACAGGACAAGCGAAGCACAGAGAGCCAAAAAGTGAACAAGTCTAACAGACCACGCGAGAGGGGGATGAAGAGTAAAAGAGTAAGTAGGGTGAAGACCAGGCCGGTCCACCAAGTCCAGACAGCCGCAGCCAGGTCTGGACAGAGGAGGAAATACAGTGTTCTTCCATTATCTCAGTGGGCCGATAATAATATGTGACTCTCCCTTAAAGAGAGTGGTAAAAGCGGCTTTTACCTAAAAAAACGAAAAACTAAGTCAGACTCTGAGGCATCGTCTCCTAATACCAGGAGTAGTGAGTCAGAGAGATTAAGTCCACCGCAGGTCGAATAGGTTGGGTCAGTCCAAAAAAATGTGCACCGTCGTCCAACGGCAACAGGAGATCAGGCGCTCTAGGGAAGAGAACAACACGATTCCCAGCGAGAAGGTTACAGAAAACGTTGATTTTCGAAGAAATCGGCCGCATGCTAGGAGTGCTGACTCGCCCATTATGCCAGAACCACTTCTTTGGTGCCTCTCTGGTATTGCCATGCTCAAAGGACGTTAGCACTTAGCGCAAAGTGCATCGACCATCTTGTCTAAAGTTACTCACTCCTGAATTACTTGCAATAAATAGGAAAAATTATGGACAATACCGGTAGATTGGGGCATCGCTATTGTTTATTTGGTATCTCTCGTCTGCCCTCGGAACACACAAATAAATCGTGGATCATGTACAACGAAAATTAACTAATACAGTACTGTCACTGCTAGCCTCAAAGGCTTATTCTCTAATTACAGATAATTTTAAAACTGGGGCAACCCGATGCTACAGTAACTACACATGATTGATTGACTATTCATACAGTACACAAGGTGTTTCAATACAGGTGTTAAGACTATCGAAATATACAACTGAATGAAGTAACCAAAAGCGCACTATAGTTGTATTTATTTAAGTCGATTAGAAACCCATATGACCTGTTACCCAACTTTTAAGTTGAGTCTTCTGGTGTTTCCGTAATGGGGTATTGAAGTTACCTGAGATACCTTGAAGTAAGTAAACATGGAATAAAATATTACGCATCTCGGTAGAAACCTAAATGTGGATCACATATACACCAGGACAACGGATCTATGTGTATTTAAAAAATAAGTTTCGTAATTTATACCAAAAGAAAGTTACTTACAAATACAGTATCATATGGTACAGGCAATAGTTAGAGAATGCCGAAGAGTAACATTTGGAGTGGTTAGACAAAGTTCTCAGCCCTCCTCAATTGACAAAAACCAATTTCAGTGATGAATGTCATACCTTAAAGAATAGAATCAGGGATCAAAAACTGATTCTTGATCAAAAAACAGCGAAGGAGTAACTCAGATGAATAAGAGATGGAGACCGTCCCCATGTAACGTGGCAAGACTCCCAAAAACCTGACCTACCTATGATAAAATCAAAAACTGTCATCACTTTACCGTTTAAAGTATGTTCATGTCGGCCTGTGTCAAGCAACACAAACCGTCCCTCATAAATGTTAACCAGGGAAGTATTGGGCTCCGTAGTGATTGAAGAATAAAATAAATTTAGTGATTAAACCAATAAATTAATGTACTGATATCCACTAATTATTATTGTAACTGTTTTGTGGATTGGATAGTCTGTTATCTCTGATAGCTTCAATTTCCCGTTATCAAAGCATTAATTTAAAAAAAATTCGTACAGATATACACCAAAAGATGCAACTTAAAAGCTGCGAAACCAGCAGTGTGAATCTCTAATTGACTTAAAAACTACAGCAGAATATTGGACGTCTTATTCAGTTTTATAATTTAATAGTTTTAATACCTGCATTTAAACACCTGTTGTGTTGTTTTGACAGTCAGTCATGTATTCTCTAACAAACCTAATTCTAATGTGGCGACAGTACTTTGTCACCACCGACGTGTGGTGATTCAATTAAAGCGCTCCAGGGAAATGGTAGGACGGTTCCCTCGAAAATGACACGGCTCATTTACTTTGCTGTCCTTTCGTTATACGAACTTGGGTTCCTTCTCTAATTATCACACTGTCGACGAGTCGTTCCTTCCATGGAGAGGGCTGCGTCTAAGTCGGCTTGACGGAATTGCTGTTATTACTTTGGCGGTATGATGGTCCAAGTAACAACAGGGAAGAAAATGAAGTTAAAAGAAAACAAGTGGAGGTCCGATATACATTTTTTGGCCCCGAAAATGCTGTTTGATTTTGGATAATAGCGCCAGAATGACACTGTTTACTGACTTCTGTATAAATATTAACTCCAGATCGCTTTTCCCCATTGCTGTTTTATTCGAGGGAGTTATAAATCTTCTGAAGGAATTACGAGACCTGCTAAAGTGGAGAATGTGTTTAAAAAATTTTAAGTTCAGATTCTTTTGACTGATTGAACTTTTTCTGCTATAATACTTCTAAACAAAATGTATGGACCGATAGGCATAAAATTAACGAGGATGCAATGACATAACATCTGCTCGAACGTCCTGCACTTGAAAGTAATGACTATGTATTAAGAAGAGGGAGAACCTTTGGTCGTGTCGTTCATAAATTATAGATAGAGACATCAATGACAAGAAATAATGCAACAAGTAAATAACAACACCACCAATAATAAATGCTCTGTCATTCTACTATCTCACTCTTTCTCCGTTCTTTCTCTTCTGGGACACGTTACTTCCTCAGCTCGGTAAGATACAATACTAGAACCTTCTCTTCTTTCTGATCTGAGCATCTCATTTCAGAAGGATGGTGACACAGTTTATAAACTTAGCAAATTGGAAGTTGCGGTACAGAAAATGGAAGCCACATATTGTTGATATAATCCTAAAGTCTGATATTACAAAGTGGTAGAGTAAATGAAGGAATTCTGCTGATCAGAAGCCAAATAATACACTGTCTGTAAAAGAAAAAAAATGAAGCACCTGGAATTCATGGGCGGATGTCAATGTAACTTCGTACATGTACACATTATCGAGCTGCTCGTAAATGGTTAGAGATGCAATTATCAGTGACAGACGAAATGGCCACAATAGTGCAAAAGTGCTATTAGTGTCTATTGTTGCTAAAGGGCAGATAAAACCTATCGCAGTGTAGGACACAGAGATGCCGTGAACGGGTGTAAGACAGACTAGTTACCAGCTGACACTGTTTGAAAGAGGCTTCCTTATGGGTCACCATTTGGCCATCTGGTGAAACTATGTTGTATCTGGATTTGTGGTGCATTCGGAAGTGACTGTGGGCTGATGATGGACTGCATGGGAACGTGATAGCGGGCATACTGTTCATCAAGGCTCTGGTCGAACACGTCTAGTAGCAGACGTTAGGATTATTACCCCTCATAAGATAGTATCGTGGAGTCATTTTTCAACATGACTGTTGCCCACCACACAATTCACGTATGTCTAAGAACTGTCTGCACCATGTTGTAATCTCGTCACCTGGAAGATAACATATCTGTCCTTGTTGGAACGTGTGTGGGACGAGGCCGAACGCAATCCCCTCCCCAGTGCCAACTTGCCTAAGAAGAGGATTCAACGGCCTCATGACACCGTTCCCAATAGAATCAGTGCACGCATTCGGGCCAGGGGAGCTGCAACGTCAAACTGATGAGTGGTATCATACTGCCAAGTTTTACTCGATTCTGCGGAGAATGAAGTAACTTCACATACGTTCCCAGCCCGTGGAGTTTCATTTCATATCCTGTTCCCATTCTCGGTGCTTCACTTCCAGTGTCAAGCGATGTACGTGACGGGCGATGTATAGAGGATATAAGCACAAACAAACACTTTGATCTGAATATGAATTTTCTGAGTATGCATAGCTGGTGTCAACACTGTACGGAAGTGAATGGTGGATTGCTGCAAAACTGGAAGAGAAGCGAAACGAAGGGTGTGAGATATGCTGTTACAGACGCATGCTCAAAATTAAGCGGACTGATAATTTAGGCAGTGAGAAGGTTCCCTGCAGAATCGACGAGGAAAGATATGTGTGGAATATGCTAAACAGAAGAAGGGTCTGAATGATAGGACATGTTTTAAGGGGAAATGATGGTAGCTTGTTTTTAGTTTCTTTTTTTGTATATTGAAATAGTAGAAATGACTGTTTTGAGTTTAGTATAATACTAATTATTTTAATATATTTTTTAAAAATATAACGAAGTAGAATAATCGTGTCATGCACTATGAAAAAATTTTAATTCAATTTTCCAGAAATTCTGCAGACAAGACAAGTGTGGTAAACATTCCCACAAACGACTAACATTGTAATACAGGCATCTGTTTTTTTTTTTTTTCAGACAGCGCCTGAAGAATAAAGTAATGTCTTTGGTGTTGCTTTCTGATTTGTACTGTCAGTTCAGTGCAGTCATGGAGCAACCTAGTATTCGAACATTTAAACCGAAGAAATCTTCAAGAACATACTTAAGTTACAGAATAGTGACAGTTTCTTCAGGTAGTAAGGACATAGCTACTAGACGTAGTGATCCTATGTGGGAAGAGACATCAACGCCAACACCCCGCGGGAGGAAATTTCCTGTACTTGAGACCAGAAATCTAGTGAAAAATCACATTGTTCATTCTCTCATCCGGAATCTTTGGACGACCGTGAAGACAGGAAGTCGGTATCTGAAAGATCCTTAAAAACTGACTTTATAAATTCCATTGTAACCTTTAATTGGTTGTGGTTACGTGTGCAAGTATGTTTTGATTGTTGGTTTATTTTCACGAAGTATGTAATCACTATGGACAAAATGCACGTAAAGGTTGAACATCTGTAGACTGGATACGTCATGCTTCACAGTCTGCAGTGCATTATGCAAAGAAAGTATTTTCAGCTGTCAGTGCTGAGCATTATAGATAAGGAGGACGAGAAATTACGATGGAAAAAAAGAATTTGGAGAGGGAATTTAGACAAAAAGGGCGCCAGCTGCTAAGAGAACCGCAAGTGAAGTGCAGCATAGAGACTGACAAAATTCTTCCTACACTTCGAGGTTTCAGTAAACTATTGAGACTTCATATGTCTTTTCAAGCATTTGTGCTTTTTTGACATGTAAGGGACATTTTTCAGTTGAATTATTAGAGAGAAAGACGTAAAATTTTCCGTACTTGTACAGCATATGAATTGATACAATTTATTTGGTAATTCCTTTAAACCTTTTGGAGGGTACGTAGTCAAAATTGGGCTTCTTTAATCCTTCGAGATTGTCGGTCCATTTCTCTCTGTGTCCCATGCTTTCCATTTGTTGAGCAGAGTGGTGCAGTGGTTAGAACACTGGACACACAATTTGGAGGACATTAGTTCAAATCCCAGCCAAGACATCCAGATTTAGATTTTCCAAGATACCCTTAAATCACTGAACACAAAAGTCGCCATAACGGCGCGGCTGTTTCCCTTCCACCACACCTCCCCAAACCGACCTTGTATTCCGTCTCCAATAACCTCGATATCGATGAGATGTTAAAAACCAATGTTTCTTCCTTCTTGCTTCCCGTTACTGACTTTATTCTTTCCCGAATGTGTTTTGTGTTGCTACTCTAACAACTGTTCCATTATTTGTTATGTCCGTTCTAATTCCAGTGTTTTTCTTAGCTTCGTGACTTTCAGTGAAACATGTGGTTTTCTATTTGTAAATGTGCAGTAAGTTGAAGATCTGCTTGGTTAGTCTTTTGCTATCCATTTGGTAAATCTGTCCTTTAAATTGTTGTCTGCTTTTCCGCATTACAACTGTTAGCTGTCCCATTTTCACATTGAACTTTTTGTTTGAACTTCATTTGCAATTTGCGTCATCGTTACCTTTGGGTATTATTATTTTCTTTAGAGTGATTGTTTTCTCTTTTCCGGGTTTTTCAAGAGCCGCAGTTCCCGTTAGTTTGAGTGTTTCTGCTGATAGAGTGTTTCAAGCATCCGCATTATTTGGTGGTTTGTCCGTTTTGTGTTCCAGGACAGAGGTTTTTTGTTAAATCTTTTACATCATATGTTTTTTGTTGTTGTTGCATGTAATCCTCTTGCCGTTTTATGTACTCTACTTTCTATTGCTATGTTTCCTTTTGCAATGTTCGTTATCCAATAACCGAGTAATTTAAAATAATTTGTTTTAGACAGTTTGTCTTCGCTAATTTTAAAATTTTAGAGTGCCTCACTGTTATTTAGTGTAAATGAGTTTTTTTACGTTATTTTGGCTTCTTGTTTCTGTAGTTTTGTGTTCTGTTCTTTGGTACTATCCAGTGAGCCAGTGTCGTCTCCCAAAGCGTTCCCGTAACATGTTAAAAATAAGAGATCTCTACAAATAGTATATGATGAAGAAAATGGTTTAATTTTGAAAATTACAAAATGTTACCTTAGGAATAATCGCTACCGTAACGAAAGCATTTTGATACAAGTTTTCCACCTATCTCCCATGCTATCGCCCCTCTGCTCCCAGAAAAAAATCAGAGGGTGGATCAAGAACCAAAAAGTCCAGTAAACATGTACTCGAAAGTGTATGCCTTAAGAGCTGTGTACACTAGGCATTTTAGATCGCGTGTATACTAGACAATATTTTATGTTTTACCCCACACTACAATCTCGTAAAATTCGGAAACCTAAGCGCTTTCAGTGGAACACAAGTTTCACGATGAATGTTTCCTATAAAAATCCTTTTCGTTTGATCTTTCAATCTTACTGGCTTGGTTGCTTGTTTGTAATTTTGTTGTGGCTTGGCTTTGGGTGACTTGGTGCATTTAGAACTGCGAGAGGCAGCAAATACAATATAAATGTCGGTCTGTTTTATAATCTTTCTATCACTGCATTGTCAGACACAGTCTGAAAAGGTTTTAAGGGTGTTGCAGGGTAGGTTGTGCTGAGAAATAATTGTTAAGACAAGAATTCGGTACATTGCACCGGTTCCGATTTAATTAGCATTGAAATTAGCCAATCAGGTCGTAGTGTATACAAACTCAAGCGACCCGCCAGATAAAAATTACTGTCAGTTGTTCTCATGCCGTAGATGGTACCGCTTGAGACTGTTCATGCGTTGGTCCGGTTTAGGTCGTTGCTATTGTCCCATGCGCAATTTCTGAATCGCTTCTTAATCCGTTTTAGAAGACCAAGCGAGGAACACGTTTGGCAACAACGTCTCTGAAAGCCAGCTTGAATTAGCGCTCAACGACTTGATTAGCTAGTTACGGTGCTTATTAAATCGGAAATGGAACAACGTAACGTGTTTTTTTAAACATTTATTTCTCATCACAACGTAACATGCTACATCCTTTCACAGTTTTCAAAATGGGTTTTACCACCCTGTGTATATTGAGGATACGGTGTAAGAGCCAGTGTTCTTTGCATTTCACATGGCAGGCTCTAAGTTGTATTAAAACGTCAGGGAACTATTCCGTTGAAACTAAATGAATTCAGGGAGTACCAAAACTGTAGAGGAAGCAGAGACTGGTATATAGCCTACAAGTAGTCAAGGAAGTTGACTGTAAGTGCAACTCTGGATTCAACTCGATCGTGCTTCTATCTGGTAGACGTGGTTTGCTGAGAAAGGCGCTGAGAGCGGGAGTTTGGCACTCGCAGCCGAGAGGAAGTGGTGCGAGAGAAACGAGGCGAGAGGTGGGGCTAAGGGCCGCAGCAAGTGATTGCCGGCGGTCATTATCCACGCAGGGGCCGCGCGGCTGACCCGGCTCTCGCGCGTGGCGAGAGCCGACGGCAGGGAGTGCGGTGGGCGCCCTGGCGTGGAGTCGCCTGGTGCGGACGCGACTCCGCGGTCTCCTGCGGACGTCATTAAAAACTCCGACCGTTCCTCCGACGGCTCAACTCCGCCGGTTAGCGCCCGTGCGGACGGCGGCCGGTTCTGCGGGGACCACTGTGCGAGGCACAAGTCCACAGGCAGCCCGATGCTCCTTATGAACGAGAGCTGCCTTCCCAGTTTTTATGAAAACAGTTTTATTTGCTAATGGAGAATAAATGTATGATCTCTTTCTATACTCTAGACATTCGAACTGCAATAGCATGAAGGCTGCATCCATCAAACGTCAGACTTACCTTCAGGTAACTACGTGATGGGATGGCAAATCCACTCATAGAAGACGAATGTAACGCCCTCTCTTTTTCGTCCGTAAAGGAAGATAGTTCACCAGGTTTCTTAATTCTTACAAAAATAAACGATTAAGCCTTCTGACGACCCCTTCAATTGATTGGCGTGCTTTGGGAAGACTGATATCACAACGATGAAATCAGACATGACTTTTTCATCGATGACCTGTGAGCAAAGAAGCAGTTGCATTCTTAAGCATTAATCGACCTTCGATATTATACTGAGACGACAAAGGTCGTGGGATAACCGAATTGCACATATACAGATGGCGGTAGTATCGCATATACAGGGTGTGAAAGAACAGTGCACTGTACTTGTACTTAAGTGACTGACGTGAAAAGCTTTACGAAGCGATTATGGCCGAACGATGGGAACTAAGAGAGCTAGACGCATGGGACATTACATTTTGGAAATCGTTAGGTAAATCAGTAATGAGACTCACAGTGTCAAAAGTGTGACAGAATACGACATTTCAGGTATTACCTCTCACCACGGACAACGCAGTGTCCGACGGCCTTCACTTAGCGACAAAGAACAGTGGCGTTTGCGCAGATTTGTCACTGCTAACAGACAAGCAACCTGAAATCAGTGTGGGATGTACGACGAACTTATCCGTTAGGACAGTGCGGCGAAATTTGGCGCTAATGGGCACTGGAAGCAGACTACTGACGCGAGTGCCTTTACTAACAGCACGACGTTGTCTGAAGTGCCTCTCCTTGCTCATGGCGTTATCAGTGGGAATCTGGACGCCTGGAAAACTGTGGCCTAATCAGATGAGTCCCTGTTTCAATTGGTAAGAGCTGATGGTAGGGTTCGAGTGTGGCGCAGACCCCACGAAGCCATGGGCCCAAGTTATCAGCGAGGCGAAGTACAAGACGGTGGTGGCTCCATACCGGTGTGGGCTGTGTTGTCATGGAATGGGCTGAGTCCTCTGGTCCAAGTGATCCGATCATTGACTGGAAATAATTATGTTCGGCTACACGAAGACCGTTTGCAGCCAGTCATGGACTTCATGTTCCAAATCAACGATGCAATTTTCTATGGATGAAAATGAGCCGTGTCACGGGGCCCCAATTGTTCGCGATTGGTTCGAAACACGTTCTGGAGAATCCGAGCGAATCATTTGGCCACCCAGTTCGCCCGACATGCCGCGCGAGGTGGCCGCGCGGTTAGAGGCGCCATGTCACACTAATCGTGCGGCCCCTCCCCCCGAGGGTTCGAGTCCTCCCTCGGGCATGGGAGTGACTGTTGTCCTAAGCTTTAAGTTAGTTTCTGTAGTGTGTAAGCCCAGGGACCAATGACCTCAGGAGTTGGTTCAAATGGTTCAAATGGCTCTGAGCACTATGGGACTCAACTGCTGTGGTCATCAGTCCCCTAGAACTTAGAACTACTTAAACCTAACTAACCTAAGGACATCACACACATCCATGCCCGAGGCAGGATTCGAACCTGCGACCGTAGCAGTCGCACGGTTCCGGACTGCGCGCCTAGAACCGCGAGACCACCGCGGCCGGCTGTAGGGTCAGTGAACCGTACAAAGATAATAATGTCATTTTTCTGCTGTAACATTTTATTTATTTACTTTTTGGACTATTTTTATTTTATTTTATAATATGACCTTACTTTTCTGTAAATTAGGTTTTAATGTACATCTACAACGTATACATCAGTAGTCCGCTAGCCAGCAGTGGTGTGTGGTCGTGGGCATTTCTTGTACCACTTTATGACCCGCCCTTTCTTGTTCTGCTTTGAAATACCACGTGGGCGAAATGACTGTTTGTAAACTTCCGTGTTAGTTCCAGTTTCTCTACTATTTTTTTTCATTTCCATCACTTTTAGATTCTTGAATGGGGTCAAGTAAAATGTAGTCCGATTCTTCACGAAACGTACTCTCTCAGAAATACAATAGTAAATCGCTCCGTCACGCACATCGCCTCATTTGTAGCGTCTATCCTCTGGAGTTTTTTGAGCATCTTTGTAGTGATCTAGCGCCGATTAAACGAACCTCTGACGAAACGCGCTGCTCTTCGTTTTCGTTGGACCTTCTCTATTTCCTCTGTTAGTCCCACTTATCAAGGTCCACGAGTCACAATCAGTCCTCAAGAATCGGATTAACACGTGTTTTGTAAGCCACTTCTTTCGTGGTTGAGCTACATTTTCTTCAGATTGTTCCTACGAATCTCATTTTAGTATATGCTTTTCCTGTTTCTGTTTTATGTGATCATTCCACTTCAAGTCGCTGAGGATGGTTACTCCCAGATATAGATCGGTAGATATTGTTTCCAGCAAATTGTCTCCAGTCGTATGGTTGTATAGTAGTGGATTTCTCCTCCTGTGTAAGTGCAGTTTGTTAGATTTATTTACGTTCAGGGTCATCTTCCAGTACATGCACTGTAATACCGGAGCCAAGGTAGACCCTGAGGGCCGGCAACCAATATAACACCACAGACGAAAGGTAAACACAGGATATTTACACACAGGGTAATGGAAACAGACATTCCGAGCCCTACCTAGTGTAGGGGGAGCTCAAGCCACTGCGTGCAGGAAGTGTCACTATGACGAAATCTGGTTGGCTGGAGACAGTTATTTAGGGGCTAGAACCAGGCCAGAAGTTCAGTTCACGCCGGATGCCGACGTCGTGTACTGCAACCGTCGAATATTACGTCTTCCTCTCGGAATTGGACTGTTACTAGTGTGTGAGTGTATTACCATAAACCTTTGTGGAAAATAAGAAGTGAACATTTGTTTGCCACAATTTGCAGACTTTTATCGTTATTGATAACTTACGTTTGTATGTTCAGTCATCAGTCTTGTGAACTTACATCAATAAAAGTTGTGTTGCGAAAAACTGCGAATTGTCAGTCACAACATGCACCATTCATGACCCTCCCTGCAGTTCATCCTACAAATCTGTTCCGTCTTCTGGCATGGCTATATTCTTGTAGACTATTGCGGTATTTGATAATAGCTTCCGATATTTTCTAATAGATCATTTATATATATTTTGTAGACAGTAACGGTTCTACCGCGCTTCCTTGAGATAATCCTGAAATTGCCTTTATATCTTTCGACCTTGTTCAGTTAAGAGCGACGTGCTTAGTCCTCTTTGCAAGAAAGTTTTGAAATCAGGCGCAAATCTGATATGATATTCTATAAGCTCGTATGGTCTGCTTTTCGTTAACGGCAGTGCGGGACAGTACCAAATGCATTCCTGAGGTCTTGGAATGTGGCATAAACCTGAGCGCCGACGTATGAAGCGATGTTAGGTCTTATGGAAGAACATAGCGAGACAGATTCGCGAGATTTCCGTGTGAAGAATCCATATTGATTCTTATGGAGGAGATTTTCGGCCACCGAAAACGTCACAATACGTAGGTGTAAAAAATGTTCCATAATTCTACAACAGATAGACGTCAATGATATAGGCCTGTTATTATATGCATCTCTCCTACAACTCTTCTTGATAACGTGAATGACTCGCTTTTTTTCTAGTCGCTAGGTAGCTTTCGTTGCTTTAGTTACCTGCGATAAAAATCTGTTAGAAGGAGAGCTAGTTCTTTCGCATAGTCTTAGTAGATTCTTATACGTATCTCATCTGATTCCGATGCCTTTGCACTACTAAGGGATTGTAGTTGTTTTTCTATTCCGCGATTGGTTATCTGAGTATCTACCATTTCAGCTTTCGTACGATTACTGAAAGGAGGGGTCGTATTATGACACTCCGTGGTGAAACGATTTCGGAATACCGAATTCAGTGTTTCGGCCTTCTCACTGT
The DNA here is from genome assembly GCF_023897955.1 of Schistocerca gregaria. Lineage (NCBI taxonomy): Eukaryota > Metazoa > Arthropoda > Insecta > Orthoptera > Acrididae > Schistocerca > Schistocerca gregaria. Next base: position 399,698,932 of record NC_064922.1, read on the forward strand.
TACCATTCATTTTGGTACCAGTATGGTCTCTAAGTGACTTAACGGAATATTTCCATGCGCTTATTGATCTTACGTAAGACCGAATCCTCTTAGGTATTTTAGTCAGGTCGGTTTGCTAAATTTTACTTTCAAAGTTATTGAACGCTTCTCTCAGTACTCTCCTTAGCTTAATCTTGCTTCCTTCAGCTTTTTTTAGTCACCTAGACTTTGAATTCTCTTCCATCTGTGATGAAGCCCTCTTTGTTCACATCGCAGCTTTGTAGCACGGATATGAAACGACCATGAATTTTTCCCATTTCTTATGATGTTACTCAGAACAGGTTGTCTATGGCATTTGAATCAAGATTTCGAAGTTTTTCCATTTGTGCTCCGCATTTGAATGTTTGATGTTGATTCTACGATAACTGATTCGAAAATTCCATATCTGTTTGTTGCTAGGTCTATGACGTTACTTTTACAAGCTGGTTCTGTCTGCTCGGAGTTTTTTCAGGCAAGATATTCAGAATGTCTCAAGATGCCCTGTCTCTGGCTCCTGTGTTACTCACATGACTGTCCCATTCTTGTTATTCTCTTATTCAAGAAATTATTTAAGTTTTCTCTGAAGAACTCAGTTACTACCGCTCTTGCCGCAGGCGGCGTATTAAAGTATCCGACTACTATTTTCGATTTACTTTCGGTGTTCAATCCTAAAACTGTACTGGATGCAATTTGGAGTTCCAAGTACAGTAATTGATGGGTTTTGCAAATATACACCTTTTAAAATATCTGAATTACATTTTTCATGTGTTCTGTATTGTAATGAAACTAACTGGGAAAAAGAAATGTAATTCGTTATAGATGTAGTTTTCCATTACACTTTCTCAACGACGCAAATGACAAATTACGTAATTTTTACTTTGTTTTGTCATCCAGAAACAGCTTATAGTTAAGCTGACAGCACAAAATTCCATTTTATTGGAAGATGTATTTTGTTACATAATACACAGCTTATACCGTTTTTCAAATATACTTTACGACAAAATGAAAACCGACTCACCACGAAGGAATTCCCGAATGGATCAGAAATCGGTAGATGTGATGTACGCGCACATGTACAGACAAACAACTGATTACAAATTGAGGAAAAGAGGATGATTTAGGAAAGAAGACATACTTTACAAATTGAGCAAGTAAATAACACGCTCTGGCTTTTATGCACGCAATTCTTTGGCATTATCGTACCGGATTCTGCCCAAATTGCGAGTTATATAGTCAAATTCCCGAGATGGTCAAAGGGTTCTGCCCATAATGTTCTGAACATTTACAATTGGGGTGTGACCCGGCAGCCTGCTGGCCAAGATAGGAGTTGGCAAGTACGACGATAAGTAGTAGAAACCATCGCTATATGTGGAAGGGCATTATCTTGCTGAAATGTAAGCCCAGGATGGCTTGCCATTACCATTGTGCTGTAAGGATGCCGCGGATGACAGCCTAAGAGGTCCTGCTATGAACTGAAATGGCAACCAACACCATCACTCCTGGCTGTCGGGCAGAATTACTGGCGACAGTCAGATTGGTATCCCACTGCTGTCCAGGGAGTCTCCAGACGCATCTTCTGCGTGGAACCCCGCTGTGTGGATTAGAATGGTCTTCAGTCATTAGTCCCGCTTCGGAGCGAGCCACGACGACCAGCGAAGACGTGTCTATAGACGACCCGGACAGCGGTGGGATATCTTTTTGATTACACTAGATCGCGTGTTCAAACAACCTGGTGTGATCGTCTCCAGTTCTATATCACGTCATAGCAAGACTCTTGTAGTCGGAACCTTGCGGCACACTCACAGCACAGTGGGATGTCGACGACATTTTACACCCCATTTTGTGGCCCTTCGTGGCGAGTTATTCTGGCCTTGCCTTTCAAAAAGATAATGCCCGCCCCACACCACGAGAGTTTCTACTGCTTGGCTTTGTGCTTTATAAACCATACCTTGGCCAGCAAAGTCACTGGATGTATCGTTACCTGTGAACATAAAGGGCGGCGGTCCTCCAATCAGCTTGAGATTTTTCACAATCTAAAGATCCATTGAACAGAATTTGGCACGATATCCCTCATTAGGACACACAATTTTAAATAATATATTTGTGTTTATACTGGTTGCTGGTGAGGAGGAAAGTTATTTATCAGTATTTTATAATGATCTCATTCATAAGCAGCCATATCACAGTCGCTCAAGAAAGTTATAATTAACCTTTCTTGTTTAATCAGAATCGGACGGCGACTATCTTTGTCCACAGTCTCGATGATTCGAAGCGATCTGCAATCCTGTGTAAATAAAATGTCTTGGTTTCTTGCGCTGCGTAGTCAATCCGGAAACCTCAAATTTTAGTGGAAAGTTTGCTTTGATAGAGTTTAATTATCCGAAGAAATAATGGAGCTCTTGGATCTAATAATTGCAGGTTCGTTTCCAATTCATTGGAAGTTCCCTTCTGATTACCAACGAAACGACACCTCCGTGCAAATTTCCAATTACAGAATACATATATAACGAAATTCATTACACACCTTTGATGTAAATGCTCAGTATATACTTTCTTGTGTAGCAAACAATATATTTTCAATCTCTTTCTTCCAGTAATCTCGATAGCAAAATTACAATTATTCAATGCGGCTGTTCGGCACGGAGAAGAATCTAGAAGCCCTCTCAACACACCAGACAGAATATTACAAAGAGTACTTATGCGCTCATGGAATAGTAATAGTACTGTGCTGCTTTTCGCATCGATTCTGCGTGTATCTAGATGGTCAAGTAGGAAACGTTCTTCACTCATAGAATTGTGCAGGGATAATTAGTAGAATATAAAGAGATATTACATCTATTAAGCAATACCACTCCGAAAAACTGGTTGCATAATGGCCAGAGATAAGTCAAGGCTTTATTGCGTTGTTAAATTTGTAGAATTCATTCTGTTGAGTCAATCATCAAATTATTGTGAAGTTTTGACCATATATACATCACATACGCTGATTTCCATCCCATTGGGATAACGTTGGCGGTGTTTTTTTTCCTTTTTTGCTGAAAAATAGATGTATAACAAAAATTGTCATGTAGATCGCATTTTTAACACAGTTAAATACTTCCGAGCTGTAGGAGAACAGGCGGACAAAACTGAAATCTACGGATGGTTGCTTAGAGTGAGTAATGTTTGATATCGTTTCTTATCCTTCTCCGATTCAGAGAGCGCTCCTTTTCTCTTGCCTATGTATACTACAGTACCATAACCTCTAAATGTCCTTACGTCACTGACCAGTTTCGTTTTCTTTTCTTTCTTACTGTAATAGCTGTATTTAGATTTATCTAAATAGTTATTTACATGTGCGTGGATAAAACGTATTGTCATAGTAACAGTAATGGTATTTATCTAAGGCAGCTCCGCGTTCTAAAAACTGGGTGCAACAGCTCGCCGGATCTTGGAGACTGATCTCATGAAGTTGCTAACTGGGGAGTCCCCCCTACATCCTGGCGTTCAGTCGGCTGCAAAGGCACAACAGCAACGGCAGTCCTCTGCCGTCATTAAAAGTCGAGCAAGCGGGGAGTTGCAGCTGGAAAAGCGCGCCGCTTCCGGGCTGCTTGTTAGAGGCTGACGTCAGCGAAGAGAGGGGGCGAGTGTCATGGTCACGGGAGATAGGGGGTGGCGTGAGGGCGGCCATGCACCTGCCGCTCCCAGCACCGTGCCACCGACCTCTGACGCCAAGTCGTCGCTCACATCTCAAACGATGCCAATTGCGCATTTCTGTACATGAATCATATCCTCTCGGCAAAGCAAATCAATAAACGCCTTTATCGTACTACGAAATTCATATCAATGTAACGTTTCGAAAAACAAAGTGCGCCACGCGGGATTAGCCGAGCGGCCTGGGCGCTGCAGTCATGGACAGTGCGGCTGGTCCCGGCGGAGGTTCGAGTCTTCCCTCGGGCATGAGTGTGTGTGTTTGTCCTTAGGATAATTTAGGTTAAGTAGTGTGTAAGTTTAGGGACTGATGACCTTAGCAGTTAAGTCCCATAAGATATCACACACATCTGAATATTTTTTTAACAAAATGCCAAATTTTAAATCTCTGTCATTCTTTCCGTTTGCCTCTGTCAATCCAATTTCACTACCATACATTACCAACCTACAGCCTCTTTCGTTCTCGTCATCTTTGAATATTTCGCACGGTTGAGTCAAATATTTTTTCTCGCATTACACAATGTGTAACACGTGAGGTCATCTTTAACACATAACTGAAAAATGATCGTTGTCTATATCTTCTATAAAACAGCTTGAGTTCATAAGTTAGAATTTCTGAAATAAGTTATTGCAAAATAATCGGTATCAACATATTTAAGAAACCGGTAGAATACTACAAACCATCCATTTCATGGACGATCTATTGTTTCCAAAACCAGAATTGTGCTCGTATGGCAGTAAGGTATACATTTCAATTGAGTCTTCTCTTCCTTTCCACTTAAACGTATGCCTGTGAACTTTTTTAATGTACACTAAGTTGCCCTTAGGTGGTATACACAAGAGTGATATAAGCGTTTCATATTTTCTTTGTCCGTGACCCACTGCTTGGAAACTGTGAAATTTCCAAAAGCACTGCTCTACTACTAATAGGTACACAGCGTTTCAGAAGACGAGTGAGTGATAACGATAACAGTGGAAATAACACCTACTCCAGCTTATTAACTCAAATTACCGTTTGTAATGCAGAAAACTTCAATACGTGTGTCCAGTTCAATGAAGTTGCTGGCACTAATCGCCTGGAACAGCGTGACAGTAGCTGGTTTTTAAAGCTGTTCTGGGGTTGCCAAAATGCAGGTGCCGACTAATTCGATGCTATAGTCCTGAGGGGATGATTTGTCTGCATGGTCTGACTTGACTGCTCCGTAGAGCAGTTAGGTCATGACGCGTGCTACGAATCGAAACTTGAAATGATGCTATCTCCACTGACATATGTAATTTTTTCGTATGTCTAGTATTTTTAGCCGTCTTCCGAGGCCACAGAGGTACTTAGAAGTAACTTTGCATCAGGACGCCTGTTTAATATTAACAAATGTTGTGACAAATTTGTTTCATTTTGTAAACTTGATAGTGCTAGATGTCGGATACTTTTCCGTAGCGCAGATGTTTACTTCGGTTACATATATGATGACTATTACAGGTACACATGTTTGGGTATGAACGAGACAATTGCGTCGTCAGCGTGTAGCAGCGTAAATCAACTCTCTCGCTAATCTTCGTTACAATAAGAGAACACAGAAATTCGATGATCTACTGTCATTTATCAAAGCCGTATTTGTTATAAAAAATTTTGAAATTAATTCTAAACATCAATTAACAGTTACCCACCAATTCAAAGCGAATATAGCACCTGCATTCCTTTTGCAGTAAGAAGGGGATTTTAGTTTGTTCTCACAGACCACACACAGTAGCAGACTTCTGTCACATGGATATTTATTTATATTGGGAATGTTGTGATGAATGTCACATTGTTCGTTAACCGTATTATCGTGAAACACCACGATGCCACGTTTCAGACTGATGAGGAAATCTCTGAATAATCACACAAGACGAACGAGTGCAGAGCTCATTCGCTTCTTTGAGTGATTAAGTAACTGGTCAACAGCTTAGGAATACAGTAGGTTATATTTATTATTTGTTGAACGCCTAACCATGAAAACGTTGTAGGACCATAAGAGGTCTTAAAGTCTAAGTCAGCACTGCCTGTAGAATTTAATTTACTCTCAGAGATTGATGTAATTTACATAAAATTAACGTAAATTAAAGTTCTCTAGAAGCTGATACGAAATTTTACAAAATGGCTCTGGCATCATGTGGAGGTTCTGTTTCATCTCTTGAAGTTAACCATTCATTTCTATTGTATTTCTTTCCCCTGTTACAGTCAACTGTTGCCTAATGCTCCCTCTGAAACTCTCAGCACCTCTGGTTCTTACACGTTTCCAGGCCCCGTCTCCTTAATTTAGTACATTGTTCTTTTTTTCAATTTCTTCACTTTTAATCTACAGTTCCTAAACAGTAAACTGCTGTCAGAATCCATATATGCCACTGGAAACGTCTTAAAATTTAAAATCTGATCCGTATATCTCTGTCTTACGTTATAGAATCAATCTGAAACCTTCCGGTGTCGACAGGTCTCTTCCACGTATACAACCTCCTTTCAAGAGTCTTAAAACAAGTGTTAGCGATGATTACATTAAGCTCTCTGCAGAATTCTACCAGGTGGATTGCTCTTTCATTCCATTGCCCCAGTCCATGTGCAACTACTATTTTATATCAAGAAAAAATGCAACATTTGGTGATCGGCATGCGATTCCTCATCTCAGTTTTAGACAAAGTATATCTAGCAAAACCTAGTCCCTCAAATGATTTGATAAAAATGCCCCTAGCGTGACCAGGAATAGGTAGCAAGAAGTCGCTGTGTTGGAGCTGTCCTTCTAATTGAGTGAGACGCGGAAATGCCGAAGGGAACGGATATACATACTCTGCGATGATCCGGTCACTTTCGCACTAAACATATCACTTAAAACATCAAACGGTATACCATTTTGCAGCTCCACAGTGTGGTATATTGTGTGTTTCTTTCTGTTACTATTATCATTATTCCAACAATAAGACATAACATTAACTTCTTACATACTTAAACGACCTCGTTGGTTCGTCCATGACACAAATAAAGCCAATATAAAATAATAGTGGATACAGTAACATCATCTGTATCCAGTGAGGTACAAAAATACAATAGGTGGGCTACACTAGGTTGCACATTATGCTACACACAATAATTCCATTCTGTACGTTTAACTTGCAGTCTTATCTTCACAGAATCGGTACGTACACGAATGAGCAACGTTCATTTTAGATATTTTCAAAGGACAACCTTGAATTCGAACTATCTGGATCATACTTTGCTGGACCCTACGCAACACACCTAGATTCACCACTGCCGAAGAGGCATGCACGCGAGCTGGTAAGTCATTTACATTCATGGATGAAGTACAATGAGCTTCTTGCTTTAAGTGTTCCCATAAATAAGATTCTAGTGGATTAAGATCCTGGAAACGTGGAGCTCAGAACACTACACCTCCACAATCAATCAATTGCCTAGAAACGCTTCATTTAGGAAGTTACGTACATTCTTTCCAAATTATAGCGGTGCACCAACATGCTGAAACGATAGCTGTCATTGAACACGAAGTGGCACATTTCCAAATGTGTCAGGCAAAGTATTGCAAGGAAGCGTACAATACAGGGCATTCGACTTCCCTGGTAATAGCTTAGGGCCCAAAACACTCCTCTCACGATTCCTGCCTTTTTTTTATTTGAAAGCTTGCCTGAAAGCCTCGTTGAAGAGTGATACGTGGGTTGTGTTCCGACCAGTAACGGATGTTGTGGAGGATGAAAACACCTTGATGAATGAGGATAGATTCGTCAGTACATATCTCGTTATTTGTAAAATATTCGTTGCCTTCCACTTGGTGCAAAAGCTGTTCACAAAACTGTGCTCAACGAATGCGGTCTTCTTGCCGTTGGTGTTGAGTTAACGCGTAATGATATGGATGCAGTTCTTCAACGTGCGACACCTCAACAACCAGTCCTTAAGATAACTGGAACTGCGTTTCAGTGTCACTGGTACTTCACCGAGATGATGAGTGATCAGTTTCTAGAATCGCGTCCTCGGTTTGTGGAGCATGTCTAGTCCTCGGACGACCTCTATCCATTACCTGAGGACGGAGATTATAGGTTCCCCAAAGGCGTTGCTCCACGTGCCGAAACACATACTTACCGGGATGGCGCCTCTGATGGTACCAAGCAGCATACGTGTGACCAACAGCAGTAGCCTTGTCATCGGATGCACCGAGCACCTAAAGTATAGCGACATATTCACCGTTTATTTACTAAATTGGGAAGCCGCCCTACATGAACTAGATAGGAACAGTTTTGTTTGTAGCCGGCCAGAGTGGCCGACAGGTTCTAGGCGCTACAGTCTGGAACCGCGCGACCGCTACGGCGCAGGTTCCAATCCTTCCACGGGCATGGATGTGTGTGATAACCTTAGGTTAGTTAGGTTTAAGCAGTTCTACGTTCTAGGCGACTGATGACCACTGCAGTTAAGTCCCATAGCGCTCAGAGCCATTTGAAAGTTTTGTTTGTACACTGAGAGGTTAGTAGATACATGCAAGCAGTTCAATGGATTCCACTCTCATGTGATAGGCTACTGTCACGTGACAAAACGATGCACTGCTTATAAACGTAGGTAACGGAAATCTAAAAAGTAAAAGTGGAACCTGACGAGCATTCGATCTATAGTTGCATGGTGAATGTGGGCTTCTTCTCCCAGCAGTCTGCTCTGAGCTACGATGGCTGGTATGGTAGTGCGGGGGTACTCGTTTGTCATAAAAAAATTACATGCTGATGCGTTGTACAATGGGACAGTGTTGCCAACACCTCCTTTGATGCACCTGATGTGATTTTTAGTCTTGAATCTGGATGAAAAATCTCCTGCCGACCTGCAAGTGTGGCATGTTCTCTTCACCGTGCATGTTAGTGAATGGCTGACCCGTTTCTTTGTTCATGGTTTGTGGTGCACAGTCCCAGTTGCAGGTTCCCTATCGAACAGCTTCCAGAGCAATAAAAATTTCATATAATATTTGACCGACTTAAAAAATTTAAATGCTATTATCATATACCCAAGTCATTACAGTTGGAAACTGTGTCTTCAGTTAACGTAACGTACGCCGCTCATATTATCGAGACTATATTCGTTCGCTAGTCGAAGTGGCCGACCGGTTCTAGGCGCTACGGTCGCAGGTTGAATCCTGCCTCGGGCACGGATGTGTGTGATGTCCTTAGGTTTGTTAGGTTTATGTAGTACTACGTTCTAGCGTACTGATGACCTCAGAAGTTAAGTCCCACAATGCTCAGAGCCATTTGAACCATTTTGAACTATATTCGTTCACTATTTCAGAATGAGATGAATAAGTTGCTTCTAACAAATTTTACACATAATTTCAAACCTTTATTACTTTTCTCACTGTCACCACTCCTCACCCCCTACAAAATATTGAGTGCGAAAAAGTGTTTGGTTTACTACTATCTGTATTAGCAACACATTTTACAGACGGTATCCAAATATGTCACTGCATGAATGTGCAAAGTTATATCGCTGTAGGATAAATAGTTAATGAGATGTAATGTCATAACTATTTATATGCGTGGATAACTATCTTTTCCTTGTAAGGGGGTGCAAACAGAATATACTCGTCGTATGTTTGGCACCGAGAGCACAGACCGACTTCCAGTAAACATCAAACCCAACTTCATAGCTTTTCTAAATTTTTTCTCCCTTACATGCTAAACATCAAATATTTAACAGACTAACTCTTTTGTAAAGTAATCAGATGTTTAAGCTGTTTTATATCTGTTATTTCATTTCTTTAAAGAATGTAGGATTTGCTAATGTCAAACAGTTCCCTAAAAGTCAGTTTCAAGCATATCCTTCTGTTACGTCTAGCACAAAAATCAGTGTTCGAAAAAACAGACCTTCATGTTGGTTTTCTAATTTGTGTGTTGTGCATACAGTCCCTTGCCTTGTTAGATGAAACTACGACCCACCTCTGACATTAAATGTACCACACACCCAGTGAGTTCATGGAGGTTAAGACAGAGGGCTGGCACGCCGAAAGTGAGATGTAAATGTTTTGATCTTTCATCTTCCCCGACTGCAATAAAGTTAATTTTGGTATGTGTAGCTGTACGGTCACCGCGGCAGTTTGCCAAGCGAAGGGCCCGAATTCTATTACCCATAGCATCGGAGATTTTTCTCTGCCCGGAGACTGGGTGTTGTGTTGGCCTATCGTTTGTATCGTCACAACTGTCATTCCACTGTTGAGATGGCACACCTCGAAAGCTAACAATTTTCTTAAAAAATCTCGTTTGTTTTAACAGCAATTTCCTTACTTTTACATTCCTGCTTAAATAAAGAAATCATCGTTATACTAACAACGAAAAAGAATTTCGATTATTTACGCAGTCTGAAATTCGACTAGTACATCCTGTTCCACGTATTCGGTGCGTAATAAACTACGGCTCTCTATTTTGAGTGTTGTAAAATATTTGTAGTTTTCTGTCTGCTAACTGGTTCTGTCCGAAATTCTGGAGCTCGCTTTTGAACAGCCGTGTTTCCGAAAAAAAAAAGAGATAGAGACAAAAGCTGTACGCGTACGCTTTGTGACTCGCAGTATTTGCACAGATGCAGCCCCCCCTCATTGCGGATGCAATGTTCTCTTCCTCCCCCCCCCCCCTTTCCCCTTTTATCCTCTCACCCGCTATCGAGTGCGGCACCTCCTGCACAGCCGGCCACTCGTCATTTGTTTTCGACAAGTCCGCGCGCATTAATGGTGTTGTTTACCCTCGCTCCGCGTGACTAATTTGCGCGCACACTGTTTTCGGCGTCGATGGGTTACACTCGGCGTAGCTGCGTCTCCGCCCTCCCATCAAACCACTGGCGCTGTCCCCAGCATCACCCGGCAAACAAACGGTAAATCCTTCAAACGAGGGCCCTCCACGCCTGAACTCATAACTTCTTTCAATCGGTAAATTGCCATACTCAGTCATGGTGAAGTTTCGTGGGGGGAAAACACACATTTAGCAACAAAGTACGTTCTTTCAAAATGTTTTCAGTTCAGTTTTTAGCTGTTGACAGTTTGCAGTTTTTATATTGGAGCGCTACTGGACCTTACTGTTGATGTTGCATGTTGATTGGGGCGAAAAAGCGTTCAACGTAGGTTTCACCAATTTATTTTGATCACCAAAATTTAATTCAGCAAACTCATACACCTTTATGGGTGAATCCATAGAAAAATTTCTGTCGTTTCAAGAAGTAACAACATATTAATGACTGATTTCTTATGTAACACCTACTCCTTCCTGATTGGGCGAAAGAGCCAAATTTGAGACTCTATTTTGCAATCAAAAGAGTCTTAATCAAAATATCCACGGGTGTACTGCCGGTCTACAGTGTCGAACGGGCACAATATTTCGGCGATCATACATGTTGCCATCATCAGGTGAACTGACGGACTGAGCTGCTGGCTGCTGGCTGCTCAGAGGGAGCTGGGTTCTAGCAGCGGTATACCTGTAAGCCGAACGTTGAGCTTGGAGCCTTGTCAGACAATAGTGTAGCTTGTTGCACAGTTTCGTGTTCGAATAGGGATATCTGGAGTCACTGTTCCCATGTTCGCCACCTGGAGCTGTTCTGCTTGCTGATGATTTGTTAAGTTCGGCCGTTTTGACTTGTGTATAAGTGAGATCGGCATTTCTGTGTTGAAATATTAAGGACTTATCGTGAAAGCATTGCTTGCAGCCGTTGCGCTAACGTGATCATCTATTACAATATTTTCGGATTTGCATATGTGTTATCAAGGTCAGCCCTTTGGTTGGTTCACGTCTTTGTCCGACTTAGCAAGGAATAGTATCCATTTTTGGTTGAGTCATCTGCAGATATCAGTAGTTTTCTTTTTTACTGTCCCTGTCGCTATGTTGTGTTACAGGATATGTGAGCCAATAGTTGAGCCCTTAGCATACCCCCGCGATATTAACAAGATCTGTACAGTGAGCAAACTGCTCCTCGTAAGGTCATGTGAAATGTTATAACGAATTCAACCAACGGACACTATTGATCATCTGAATTTGATCTGATGTGGCCCTATTACACATGATATGTGGGTACCAAAGCGAAAATCGATGTAATGAAAAATCTAACTATGGTGTGAAACTAAAGGTCACAATAAAATCCTTTTTATTACGAAGATGCATTATCTTGGTTCCAATTACTGAATAAGCAGTACAAATAATAAAAAAATTACACAAAGTTTCAAACAGATCATTAAACATATCTTGGAACAAGTGAGTGGAATTCTAAACGAAATGATACAATACGCTAAGCCCGGATAAACTCCCAATTACGGCTCAATTAGTGAGTAGGTTGAAGGAAAAACACAGGAAAGCACACCTAAGAGCTACTTTTATTGCCTAAGTGCATGGTGAGTTCAACTGGACGAATGCGTAAATTACGCCGGAGAAGCGGAACTGTGACCCGAAACAAATGGTTTTGAGGTCGCCTTATCACGTCATACACAATGTGGCTCACTCTGAAACTCAAAGGCATAGAATGCCTGAAATGATAATTGGGAGTCACAAGTTCAATCCCAGAATTTACTATCAGCTCTAGGACGAAGTCTTCCTCCTCAGAAGAAGACACCTCTCCATCTGACGATCCAAGACGTAGGGTCTACCTGCCCTCCTTCTCGAACTCTTGCTGGTTCTGCCAGCACCAGATTCTCGTTAGTCAATCACTGTAGACCTTCCGAGTTCCGGCCAATGAAGGATTTATAACACTAGTTACAATCTCCTTTCTCCTGAAGGATCTGCTGTGATTAACCAGTAATACACTTTTCTCAATGTGAGGCAGGGACTCTGCCTTTCAGTGTTTAACAGTTTTACGGCTCGCTTGCAGTAGCACACGTGCTGTCCTCAGTCTTCCACAGACAGCCAGTGACCGCAGCTTACAGAAAAATATTACACGTATCCTTCACCTTACTAAAGTGAAACGAAAACTTACTTATTAGAGTCGCAGTCACTGGTGTTTGTTTCAAATATACCTATGCCTTCATGTGTTTCTAGTAATTTTAATTGATTTGTAAGTCTAATTTGAATAGTGGGTTATTAATTAGGTCATGGAGCAGTGTTGGGAAAAGTATCCCGTAACAATTTGGGAGCATATGCGATTAATTTTTTGATTTTGTGAACGTATCGTGTACCTGTATTAGTACAGTTACATTTCATTTTCATGTATTAAGCAGTATTAAGCAGACAGTACTGACTGTTGCGTGTTTGCTGATAGTTCTCACGCAAGGAATATATTTGAGTAAATGATCGGTAATTGTGGCATCAACTTCCATTTATGAACATCTGTTTAGTAAGTATATTTAAGAATACACTAAGTTGCTCCATCAGTGGTGTTACCATTGTATGCAGTAACCGAATTGTTAATGGAATGTTGCATAACATGCAAAAATCTTTATTGTGCCAATGAGTGGGTATCGCCTGCAGGTTTTTATTTCGAAGCTCAGACAAGTTACTAATGCAGATTAGTTTCATTTAAAATCAATGTAGTTCCTTGGAGAGCATTTGTATGTACTGTTCGTGAACCTATATGACAGTTTTTGAATAATAAGTGAAGTTAATTTCATTTATGCCACGAATTATTTCCTCCTGGAGTCATCTCTCAAACTTTCGACCATTAATGTTCTGTGGCACATGTGCTAGTCTAGCCCTTCTTCATATGAGAAGCCAATGTTCTCACAACTTATCGCAAATGATCTGCGCTCAGGCGAATTAACAGTCCTATAAACTGAATTTGGTAAAAAACGTATTCCAGTCAAACAAGGTACGTTTGTGTGGCAGAGAGCTTAAAATCACGTGTTTCAGACCTAAGTGCATCAAGGTATTGTATTCTTGTGATTCACGTTTGTCGTTAGGTGATAAGCCATACGAGGTGCAGTCGCATCCGTTTTGGACGCCTCTTTCCCACAAAAAGAGGCGCACTTACAGATGTGGCTAGTATCAGAACAGTTGAGGGTTTTGGTTGTCATTTGGTTCATTTAATTCATGTTAAAGGACCTCTACCTCATATTTGCTTTAACGTGAATGAAAGGAACCAAATGACAACCAAAACCCTCAACTGTTCTAATGATAGCCACACCTCGTGGTCTTGCTGTAGCGTTCTCGATTTCTGCGCACTGGGTCTCGGATTCGATACCAGGTGGGGTCAGGAATTTTCCCTGCCTCGAGATGACTGGCTGTTGTTGTGTCATCGTCATCATTCATCTCCATTATGGTCGGAGGAAGGCAAAGACAAACCACGTTGCCTAGTCGGCGGTGCGGGTTTCCCCGCATCGTCCCTTACGCTCCTCGGAGTATGGGACCTCATAATCATCATCTCATATTTCATTTACAGTAGCAAGATTGTCTTCATATTCACTGATGGCTGTAAATTTATGGAAAGGAGAATGTTTTCATGGATTTGAACATATAGTTATAACTACTACCCAGTCTTAGGGGAAACAATAAGAGGTAGCAAAGCTTTCAACCTGTTCATACAATACAAATGTGGACTTAGATTGGAGGGAATCAAATTATGAAGGAATATATCGTATGAAAATAAAAAAATGATACTCCACTGTAAAATAAAAACAAAACAACAAACCAGGTAAAGACAGCCTGTTCGGAAAGACACATCTGTGCACATCTTTGGAGTATGAATCTACTCAGGTAAAATTCGAGAGTGTTGCTCCATCATGTGCATCGTCACATTCGATTGACGAATACCGCCTGGAGGAAGTTATTCGTAATATGGGCTCCTTTTTATTGTACATTACCGGTTCCAAATACATGTTAATACATGTGAAAACATGATCTCCCGTTATTGTATGATTTCAGATTACCCTCGTTGAAGGTGTGTTGCTTGGTCGGTAAGGCGACCGACATCCATGCATGATAAGGCACAAAGCCCAATTGAAGGACTGCATGCGTCTGACGTTTATTTGTATGTGGAAGTCTACACACGTTTCTACTACCATTACAGGCAAGATTTACTGGTGAATAGTCGGCCATTACGCCCCTCGGCTCTGGGTTCACGGCAAACAATCGAAGAAAAACACAACACTAAATTGATTTTGCACCGACTAAGAGTTGTTGAACTACTCTGTTATGTGTCATACATTTTGGTAATTCCATATTATACACTCCTGGAAATTGAAATAAGAACACCGTGAATTCATTGTCCCAGGAAGGAGAAACTTTATTGACACATTCCTGGGGTCAGATACATCACATGATCACACTGACAGAACCACAGGCACATAGACACAGGCAACAGAGCATGCACAATGTCGGCACTAGTACAGTGTATATCCAACTTTCGCAGCAATGCAGGCTGCTATTCTCCCATGGAGACGATCGTAAAGATGCTGGATGTAGTCCTGTGGAACGGCTTGCCATGCCATTTCCACCTGGCGCCTCAGTTGGACCAGCGTTCGTGCTGGACGTGCAGACCGCGTGAGACGACGCTTCATCCAGTCCCAAACATGCTCAATGGGGGACAGATCCGGAGATCTTTCTGGCCAGGGTAGTTGACTTACACCTTCTAGAGCACGTTGGGTGGCACGGGATACATGCGGACGTGCATTGTCCTGTTGGAACAGCAAGTTCCCTTGCCGGTCTAGGAATGGTAGAACGATGGGTTCGATGACGGTTTGGATGTACCGTGCACTATTCAGTGTCCCCTCGACGATCACCAGAGGTGTACGGCCAGTGTAGGAGATCGCTCCCCACACCATGATGTCGGGTGTTGGCCCTGTGTGCCTCGGTAGTATGCAGTCCTGATTGTGGCGCTCACCTGCACGGCGCCAAACACGCATACCACCATCATTGGCACCAAGGCAGAAGCGACTCTCATCGCTGAAGACGACACGTCTCCATTCGTCCCTCCATTCACGCCTGTCGCGACACCACTGGAGGCGGGCTGCACGATGTTGGGGCGTGAGCGGAAGACGGCCTAACGGTGTGCGGGACCGTAGCCCAGCTTCATGGAGACGGTTGCGAATGGTCCTCGCTGATACCCCAGGAGCAACCGAGTCCCTAATTTGCTGGGAAGTGGCGGTGCGGTCCCCTACGGCACTGCGTAGGATCCTACGGTCTTGGCGTGCATCCGTGCGTCGCTGCGGTCCGGTCCCAGGTCGACGGGCACGTGCACCTTCCGCCGACCACTGGCGACAACATCGATGTACTGTGGAGACCTCACGCCCCACTTGTTGAGCAATTCGGCGTTACGTCCACCCGGCCTCCCGCATGCCCACTATACGCCCTCGCTCAAAGTCCGTCAACTGCACATACGGTTCACGTCCACGCTGTCGCGGCTAGCTACCAGTGTTAAAGACTGCGATGGAGCTCCGTATGCCACGGCAAACTGGCTGACACTGACGGCGGCGTTGCACAAATGCTGCGCAGCTAGCGCCATTCGACGGCCAACACCACGGTTCCTGGTGTGTCCGCTGTGCCGTGCGTGTGATCATTGCTTGTACAGCCCTCTTGCAGTGTCCGGAGCAAGTATGGTGGGTCTGACACACCGGTGTCAATGTGTTCTTTTTTCCATTTCCAGGAGTGTAATTTTTTTCATTGTTCAAATGGTTCAAATGGCTCTGAGCACTATGGGACTTAACTTCTAAGGTCATCAGGCCCCCGAACTTAGAAATAATTAAACTTAACCAACCTAAGGACATCACACACATCCATGCCCGAGGCAGGATTCGAACCTGCGACCGCAGCGGTCGCGCGGTTCCTGACTGTAGCGCCTAGAACCGCTCGGCCACCCCGGCCGGCTTATCATTGTTGTGAAGGTGCTTATACCAAGGTTATACTGAGACAACACATCAAATAAATCACAATAGCCAGGTGGCTACAAATAAACTGAGTGTGTTCCGAATGCTGCAGTGCGGGCTGTATACATCGCAGGGCACTGAAACATCGTATAGGTATGTTCATTAAATGTTACGCTCTGAGGGTATACAGAACTAATCATAGTTCTACTTTCTGCCATCAGGTGAAAATATGGCGCTGTAAACAGTTAGACAGAGGTGTCGGTGCAGGGAAAGGGGAGGACGGTGGTTCTGACGCTTTCATTAGGATATAGTCGCAAGTTACAACGTATGTTCAATATGGTCTCTCGACTCAGTAACAAGTTGCATCCGTAACACGGCATAGTCGGCATTTGCTTGCAGCATATACGTTGTCATCAGAGCGATGTGTCCTCATATACTACCTTCGGCATTTGCTTGCAGTATATCCGTTGTCATCAGAGCGATGTTTCCTCATATACTACCTTTCATATCAGGAAGAGTATGGATACATCTCTGATGGACACGATCTTTCAGATATCACCACAAGAAGGTGTCACATGGATTTATTCAGGGGATCTTGAACACCATACATCTTGAAATACCTAGATGGTGTGGACAGAATTCTTCCAAAGGTGGAATCACGTGTTGCACAAGGACGTCCTTATAACGTGCAGATACCTCTGTACAGTTAACAGGGCCGCGAGGTGTTATACCCTCGGAGCAGAATGGACCGGGAAAAAAAAGAGCTTGGGTAACGACGTCATGCAGTCACATAAGCTGAGTTCAGTGGATGTTCAAGCACATGCGGGGGAGTACAACTTTGAATGTGACATTTCTGTGCGTTCACACCGCTGTGCAGAGTACAATGTGCCACTTCCATCCAAATAAAATTTCCCAGTCACATGTCATCCATTTCCATACGTGCCACAAACGTTAGGCAAAGTCACAACGATGCTGTCCATCTTGGGGCTTCATTTGCTGGCGCCAAAAAATCTTTTGAACTGTTGACCGGAGGAGAGTGAGTTCGTGTGACAGAGCTCGAGCACTGACTGCAGAATATGATACCTGTGTTGCTTGGTCGGCTATATGTACAACAACTTTATCAATAACAACCATGGGAACTGACTGCCTCACTCCTGCTCCACCATCTAATTAATTTGTTTCCTCATATTTACTGATCATATGCTTTAGCCCATTTATTTACACACGCCTTTTTGCTGCTGTTTCTTTCGGCGATATTCTCGCAATGCAGCGCTGCTACTACGGCCATTCTGCTGAAACAACTTATCGATAATGCACGATCTTTCTTCTCAACAGCACAGCGTTTCGTATGGAAAACTTATACCTTCATACCCCTTTACACTGTCTCCACACAAAAGAAATCAACAAAAGTAGCCAAGCGCAGACGGCAAAATTACGTCAAAACAAGAAACATGTCACATTATAATTGCTTACAGTGACACTATTATATTTTTACCATGTTCCGCGAGTACACCGCTTAGTAAACGCAGGTATCATATTTGAGGTTCCTGTGATGTACGCATCCCGCACAACAGCCCTCGCAACGCAGTCATTTTTATTAAGCACCCTGTACGTTAGTACACTCCAACAAGCCACCAGAAATCGTGGTTTCCTAGAACAAAAAGTCTAACAAAATATCCGTTAGCAACCATTGAAATTTTGGCAGTGGAGTTCGGTTAGCAATTTTATATTTGCAGTCATGCCTAGGTGATAGCGACTTCAAACACACTAAAACTGGTCAGACGTTATTCCAGTCGATTGAGGATTTTGCTGAAATAATATACCTAACACTTTCTTTCTTCCAAGAATTTAATGTGAAATTTTCCTTTCATTTACTATCAATTTCCTTTCCAGAAATTTAAACACAGGGTATTAAACACAAATAGGTGGGTAACGACAGTGTCCCTTATTTCCGAATGACCCTCCGAGGCAGATACTACTGTCAACACAGGTTTTTTTGCGTGTTTACGTTTCTGCATGGCTGCAGTGTATGACAAAAATCCATTGGTATTTAATTTAAATACTGTGGAAAGGGCAAACATTAATGAAATACTGGCGGATGATGACAAAGAGTGCTATTGTACACGCGGACATTCGCGGCTCGTGTATCCCGAAAGCGTTTTAATTTCGTAGGCCGCTTCGTTTTTACGTCGCTTATGAACGCGAGGGCGGCGCCGTCCCCTCTTTACATTTATATTGGACGCTTAATTGGCGGCGGCGACGTGTGCTCGGCTGATTAAGGCGCCGCTTTTTGTGCCACGGCGGCAGACATTTGCATCGCAGCGCGGCCGGCGACTGGGGACCTCTTTGTAGGCCGCCTTGGGCCAATGTCCTCCCAAATGGACCGTTTAACAAACTTGCCGATAACTCCCCTTTGTTATTGTTTGTTTCCACGAAGGGGGGAAAAAAGGGACCAACGGCGAGAATTTCAGTGTCTCGACGTCTGGGGATATGCTGCTGTGGGCTTCCCTCACGAATGTGTCAGTACGAATGTTCCTCTACCAGGAGCTTAATTAGGTATTGTATGAAATAACATGAATGCTCTGGTTCAAACAGATAATCTCTTGAAGTTATTTGCATATTTAAACTTAACGCTCTGACGTTGTTCCCTTCTTGAACTTTTGTTTACTGCTCGTCTTTTGGAATGCTTAATAAAAACATACTCCTTGAAATGAAAATATAGCCTCTAGACTGGCGTGACAGTGTATTTCTTTCGTTGTGGAATTAACTTGTTCTTATTATTCTTCTTTTGCTTCATCCCCTTCACTTCGATGAAGTTGCTTGTTCTGTCTTCACGAAAACCGCCTTTCTCGTGTTCTTCCTGTAACTCTCTTTCCTTTACGTCAGTAGTCTAGTACACATCTGACTATTATTTCTGCCCCTTTCTTTCAGTATAGTTCAATTTTGTTCCCCTGTATTCTTTCCTTTCATTGGTGTAAAATGTATTTAATTCTTTCCTTATTTCCGAATTAGTTATTTGACCTCTCAGAGTACATCCTTTTATTTTCCTTAAAATTTCAACTACAGCAGAATGTATCATATTTTCGTCTTTCTTAGGTATTATCCAGGTCTCACTTCCGTATGTGAAAATACGTGTTGATATCACTTCATAGAATTTTATCTTCGTGGCTTTCCTGATTTTATTGGCTGATGTTCTATGTATAGTGACAGACATAAATTGAAACTTGTTTGACTTTTTGGAGATGTCATTATCATATTCATAGGTTATATAACATGCTAATAGCTGAAAGAGAGATAGCTATTCAGCTGATTTTCCATTCAGCATTATTTTAGAATGTACTGGGTATTTTGTAACAAAAACCATAAGTTTGATTTTATATTTTGAGATTTTCAAATTATATTTTGCCTATTGAGTCCAAGAGAGGCAGACCAAATTATGAGTCATAATCTGTCTTTCGTAACATTATTTGGTCATGAGCAAAGAGTACAGTATTTAAACGTGTCTTTCTAGGCACTAGTTTGATTTCTAGGTTAACTTCTTATTATGACTGACTAAAAATGTTTGTCAGAATACAGTGCAAAATTTGTAAGGGATATATACAAAAATGCAAGTAAAAGACTACCATATTAAATAAAATGGGTGAGAAACTGGACCACTGTTGTAGATTAGAATTAAAAACCTTGCCCCTATAACTTTTTGTCGGCAACATGTGAGCGAGACGGAAATAACATATCATAAACAATAATTATTCATGTTAATCAAGTAGGTGGGGAGTGTTAGATGGCGTCTTCCATTTGCAGGAGGAAACCAGAGGCCCAGGCATCACACCTACCTAGGCGGTAGATAACGGCAAGGACCAACCAGTGTATAACATCTTAACAGATCTAGAGACCTCGTTTGCAAGACTGACATAGCTTTCTGTAGGAACGCCTGCTTAGAGTGGCAACACAAAATGTAGCCGAGTCTGATTTTTATGTCTTCCTTATGGGACTGAATTTCTAAAATAGAACCCAACAGGGTCACTGACCTTGACTTCTGTCGGAGGCCTTTACCAGATTCAGACATGTATCGTCCATGTTGTCAGTATCCTTCACAGAGGATGTCGTGGTAGGCGCAGTGTTGATGAAAGGCTGGCAGTAAAGCCTCATGCACCAATGCGGGTAGTGACATCCTTTGAAAATTGAAGATGTATACTATTCACGAGGTGTATTGTGGCTGGTCAAAAATACGGAGACATAACAAACACAACAAGTTATTGTGGGTAACATGGTTTCGGAAGCTTGATGGCATTCAAAACACCTTCCAGTCGTCTGGTAATGAATAAATATGCGTACTGATATTCAAGGGAACGTTATACCATTATTTATTCAGAATTGAGGCTATTTCAGGTA
Source organism: Schistocerca gregaria (assembly GCF_023897955.1). NCBI lineage: Eukaryota > Metazoa > Arthropoda > Insecta > Orthoptera > Acrididae > Schistocerca > Schistocerca gregaria. The sequence continues at coordinate 399,719,808 of NC_064922.1, forward strand.
AATGCTAACGTACCCTTCTCTACAAATTTGCGCCGGCCGCGGTGGTCTCGCGGTTCTAGGCGCGCAGTCGGGAACCGTGCGACTGCTACGGTCGCAGGTTCGAATCCTGCCTCGGGCATGGATGTGTGTGATGTCCTTAGGTTAGTTATGTTTAAGTAGTTCTAAGTTCTAGGGGACTGATGACCACAGCAGTTGAGTCCCATAGTGCTCAGAGCCTTTTGAACCATCTACAAATTTGCCACAGAGACTGAGTAACACTAAGATCTGGTGACTGAGGTTGTCAGGGGAGATAGCGACAATTCATCCTCGTGCTCAGAAAACCAGTCCTGGACAATGCGAGCTGTGTGAACAGGAGCTCTGAAAGGTTCACTCACAGCATCACCATTGGGAAACAAACATTGTACCCTGGAATTTGCCTGATGAGGCAAAATGGTCCCATAATTCTTGGCAATAAATTTTACATTACATTGTAACCACGAGGCACATGGAATACCACGATATGGCTGCCAGAATCATAACCGAACTCCCTCTCCCCTTCCCATGATTCAGTCTTGGAAAAGTTGGAAAGAAATTGATGCCAGATTCAACCATTGAAGTGACGTAGATCCATTGCTCCAATGTCTATGTTTTATAGCTTCGGCTCCACGTTCTACTGTTACGGGCATTTAGATCACTGAGGAATGATATTAAAATTACAGCTCCTCCTGCAGTTCTCAGCTTATGGAGCTCCTTTCATGTTTTTGTGGTTACAGGATTCGTGGAAATTTTTTGGAATTTTTTGGTAAGATCTTATGGGAGCAGACTGCTGAGGTCATCGGTCCCTAAGCTTGCACACTACTTAATCTTCCCATGTTTCTCTTTTCCAACAGTAATACATTGGAAGGGGAGAAGGAGTTCGGTTATGATTTTGGCAGCCATATCGTGGTATTCCATGAGCCTCGTGGTTACTACGTAAGGTAGAAGAATTATGTGACCTATTTTGGCTCATCAAGCGAATTCCAGAATACAATGTTTGTTTCCCAATGGTGATGCTGTGTGTCAAGATGCCAGCCACCCATGTGTAGCACGTATTGGTCTCACCGCGGACTTCTAGTACTCAACCACACACAATTGACATCATCAAAGTGTACGGGCCTGAAGATGGCGTTGACGCAACGTAGAAAATAGTAGCCAAATAAACATGAAATCTGAAGTACAGATGGGGAACTTCATTTTTAATAAAAAAAAATACCAGTTGATGTCCCATCATCGAATTTAAATATGGATGTACGAAGAGAATAAGTTGAGATTCTCATCTCTGGCAGTTATAGAAACTATATTCTACGACATACGGACGTCATTTATAGTGCTTTATTTCTTTACGCATTTATCCTATGGTGCCTCACTATACACTGAAACTACCTGCCATTTTTCATGTCACGGAGAACACTTTCAGTGACCTGTGGCAAACTGTTCCTACTCATGGAAGCAATTCTTCTGTAAATATTCTTTACTGATTTAAACTACGAACCTTTCATGTCAAGTGAAATTTTCTGTACCAAGCGACTTGTTTCAAAACCTACCGTTTTCACCACTGACGGACGGTCGAAACTAATAACAATGTGATCAAATGGTTCAAATGGCTCTGAGCACTATGGAACTTAACATCTGAAATCATCAGTCCCCTTGAACGTAGAACTACTTAAACCTAACTGAGCTAAGGACATCACACACATCCATGCCCGAGGCAGGATTCGAACCTACGACCGTAGCAGTTGCGCGGTTCCACACTGAAGCGCCTAGAACCACTAGGCCACAACGGCCGGAAACAATGTGATCACTGTAGGTGAAAATATGTTAGGAGGGAGTATTTCAGCCTTACGTTTTTTGTCTTCCTCTATTTCTATGACTGTTCTTTTTTTAAACAAAGGATGGGGCCCCTCCACGCCCACACCAACGTGGTGACCAGACCAAAAGTTCTACTGTCATCTCCGTAAACATGTTAGTTTTTTTTTTAATCAGGCGTCACAGGATGAGGGCTGTGATGTTGTCCATGCGGTAAGATTACTCATTAACATGGTCCATCGGGAGATAGAAGTGGTCGAAAACGATTGAAGGGTAGCGGTTGTAAGGGCAGAGGAAAAGAAGTGCCTAGGCAAGAGCCAAGGAAAAAAAAAAACCTCTGCGACAGTAGGACGGGTAGTAAGGGCAGTAGCGGCTTGCTATCTGCGACAGTGCGTGCAAGGTGTGGTTGTGTTAGTTCGAGGTATCGTGCATCGTTACCTTTGTCGTTGTTGGAGCTTGTTGCGGCGCTTACTGCGGTTGCTGCGTCCCTGCAACATTTCAAGGTCGTTGTAGATTAGTGGGCGATTGGTCATAGATCGGCTCACAGACGGTGTAGGCGGTGTGTGTGGCTGGTTTGCGTGCTGTGTACAGTATGGTTTCCCTGCTGTTGCCTGATTTTAGGCTGGTTGCACATCTGGGTTACCAGTAATAACTGTGTTGCAGGGGGTCGCCAGTACTGTCGTGTTAGCGTTCTATGAACCATAGATGTTTAGTTCCTAGCCAGTAATGTCTTTGGTCTGTTATGCTTCCATCTATGGTTGTGGTCGTAGTTACCCAGAGAAAGAATAAACGGGTTGCGCGAGTGTCTCGTGTTATTGTACAGTCGTGTGGAGAGTTTTTGGAATACCTGCAAGATGGTATCTACCCGGTATTCCCGATGAAGGTCCGCGATACGTGTGTAGCGCGGAGCGTTGCTTATGATTTTGAGCACTTTGTTCTGTATGAGCTGCAGACGGCGCAGGCGAGCTGGCGCAGCGTATCCCCAGACAGGGGCTGCGTACGTCATCAGGGGTCTAATAAGTGTCATGTACATGACTGATCGTGATCAGCAATAAGCTAGACAGATATCTTTGACTTAATTTGTGAGCGTATGAACACTTTTTTATTTTATTGTATATTATTATCATTATTTTTTGGCTTTGTTTAGCTTTATTACATCAGCATGATGACAATTCGTTTGAATATTTCATGAACCTCTCTCTGCTTACCTAGAATAAGATTTACTTGTGTCTGCAATTGTGCCATAGATTTTTCACAATCATTTGGTCAGCTGTTTGCTATTGATTGTTAATTTCCTTGTCGTACTTGTCTACATAAATGTCTGCTGCTAAACACTAGCAATCAAATACCCTGTTATAATATAGCGGTTGTCTGTAATTACTAACCTACCACCCGCATCTCAGTAGTACGTTCTCATTCCCTACCATTGTCTGTCATAACTCCTTTTCTCACACATTGTTTGATTTATACTTTTCATAAAAAGAACTAACAGTTCACGAGACTGTGACATCATTCATTATCAGTCATACTCTAATGGATAACAGATTCACATTCTGAAATTTTAAATGGAAATATGGGTATTCGTACTGTGAATAGTAAACACGCCAAAAAAAGGTTTTGCATCACCTCGGTTCCGAGAGTTCGGAACCTGTACAGAAAATTGGAATGGAGATCAACATAAACATCATCTCCGTCCTTTTATCTGCTCATGAAATCCACGCATTGCATGCTGTACAACCATACAGCGAGAGCTTCAGAGATGTTGGTCCAGATTGCTGTACACACGTGTAACTCTAATACCCAGTAGTACGTTGTCTTGCATTGATACATGCCTGTATTCGTCGTGCCTTACTATGCACAAGTTCATCAAGGCACTGTTGACCCAGATTGTCCCACTCCTCAACGGAGATTCGGCGTAGATCCCTCAGAGTAATTGTTGTGTCACTTCGTCCATAAACAGCCCTTTTCAATCTATCCCGGCATGTTCGATAGGGTTCATGTCTGGAGAACTTCACTCTAGTCGACAGATGTCGTTATCCTGAAGGAATTCGTTCACAAGATGTGCACTATGGGGGGGGGGGGCGAATTGTGTCCATAAAGATGTATCCCTAGCCAATATCCTGCTGATATGGTTGCACTATCGATCGGAGGATGGCATTCACGTATCGTACAGCCGTTATGGCGCCTTCCATGACCACTAGAGGCGTACGTCGGCTCCACATAATGCCACCCCAAAAGCAGCTGAGAACTCCACCCTGCTGCACTGGCTGGACAGTGTGTCTAAGATGATCATCGTGACCAGGTTGCCTCCAAACACGTCTGCGACGTTAGTCTGGTTGAGAGAATATGTGACATTGCGACATCGGTGAAGAGAACGTGATGCCAATCCTATGCGGTCCATTCGGCATGTTGTTGGGCCCATCTGTACCGAGCTGCATGGTGTCGTGGTTGCAAAGATGGACCTCGCCATGGACGTCGGGAGTGAAGTAGCGCCTCATGCAGCCTATTGCGGACAGCTTGAGTCTTTACACGACGTCCTGTGGCTGCACGAAAAGCATTAACCAACATGGTGGTGTTGCTATCAGGGCTCCTCTGAGCCATAATCCGTAGGTAGTGGTCATCCACTGCTGTAGGAGCCCTTGGGCGGCCTGAGCGAGGCATGTCATCGACAGTTTCTGTCTCTCTGTATCTTCTCCATGTCCGAACTACATCACTTTGGTTCACTCCGAGACGTCTGGACACTTCCCTTGTTGAGAGCCCTTCCTGGCACAAAGTAACAATGCGGACGAGATCGAACCGCGGTATTGACCGTCTAGGCATGGTTGAACTACACACAACACGAGCCATGTACCTTCTTCCTGGTGGAATGACTGGAGCTGGTCGGCTGTCGGACCCGGTCTGTCTAATAGGCGCTACTCATGAATGGTTGTTTATATCTTTTGGGGGTGGGGGAGTTGGGGCTGTAGTCACACTCTGAACAGTCAAAGGGTCTGTGTCTGTGGTACAGTATCTACAGTCAACGTCTATTTTGAGGACTTCGGGAAACCGTGGTGATGCAAAACTTCTTTTGATGTGTGTGTAATACACATTTCGGGGAGTAATGCGTAACGTCTTTCTGTACGTTATTTGTATGGTCCCTGCACAACTCAACGATACAGGGCCTTTCGTCTCGGGGCTCCTATATACCACGAGAGACGTAAACATGAATGTTGTACCACACTGGCTTAACAGAAACGCTCTCCAACTTTGAAGTACAACTGCGAGAAATAAAGTGATAGGTATTTTCTTTCAATCTACACCTAGAGTAATTAATGTCCATTAATGTAAATTAGTTGCTACTGTACTGAAATAAACTAAGAAATGGTATTGTGTACGACGAATAACGAAAGACAATAACTGAAACAAAAATTGCCACACCAAAAGTAGTTAAAATAGAACAAATGTAGGAAATATTTTTGTCTGGGTAACATATTTAAGCGATTTCCATTGCAATACCGTATGATAATGTAAGTGCGTGATAAGTCAATGTAAATGTGAGATTGTGGTGTATTAACCACCGGCGTAACTGCAAGAATGTTGGAGGCAAGCGTCCATATGTTCCTGCATTGTGTTCTAAGATGCTAGATATCAGTTTGAGGGATGGACCTGTAGCACCTGGTTGGTCAATAAAGGGACTCTTAATGCTGTTTATGATTGACGTTGGAGTTGTCGTCCAATGATGTCCCATACGTGCTCAATTGGAGACAGACCTGGTGATCGAGTAGGCAGAGGCTACATGTCGACGCTGTGCAGAGCATGTTCGGTTACAACAACGGTAAGTGGGCGAGTGTTTCCCGTTGGAAAACACGCCCTGGATTGCTGTTAAAGAACGGCAGCATATCAGACCGAATCACCAGACTGACGCACAGTTTAGGAGTCAGGGTTCGTGGGATAACCACGAGAATAATCCTCGTGTCATATGAAATCGCACCTCAGACCATAACTACAGGTGCAAGTGCAGTGTGTCCAGCATGCGGACAGGTTGACTGCAGGCCCTCAACTGGGCTTCTAACCAACATATGGCCACCACTGTCACCGAGGCAGAACCAGCTGTGAGACTTCACAACCACCTCCACCTTGCTCTCCAGTGATCACTCGCTCTACACAACTAAAGTAACAAATGACAGTGGTTGGGGTAAGTAGAATGCAAGCTACAGGGCAGGTTCGGAGCTGTCGTTGTAGCTTATTTGTAACAGTTCGTTGTATCGCTGTGGTCCCAGTCAAGTTGCTCACAGCAATGTGAGCTCTCGTTTATACTGAGCGCGTGACCTTCATTACATACTTGCGCCGATAACGGACTTAGCCGCTGCGAGGGCCGACGCTGGCACGTTATCCCGTATGCGTACTATAGTCTCACTAGCTGCACGTGTACCCGCTGGCGAACCGGCCCAAGCGGGTTGCATCATGCAGCCTCGCAGGCGCTCAGCGGCCAACGCGGCACTACGTTTACGATTTTTTTCAAATTGTTGAGCCCCCGTTGACCGGATGTACATCTAGCGATTGGCGGCTGACGCTACAGATCAGACTTTATTAATAATTATAGTACAGGGTTACATCACCAGTTACAGTTACACCCTGAGCAAGTACACCAAGTCCTTTCATGCATACATGTATTTTTTCATAATTACTAACTTTACGATAGGGGCGGGTATACAATGTAAAAGGCATTTTACTATATACTTAACTAGGTCTAGATTGGGTATTAACATCTATTCCACAATGCCAGGTCTTGTAAGCGATGACATCTCGGTCAGCAAATGATTCCAATCCAGGTAAAGAGGCATTCCCATATCGGACGATAGCGAGAGTAAGCCATCCACTTCCAGTACTCCCTGTGTCAACGTCCAGACGGAAATTAACTCGACATCCACGGAAAAAATCCGCTCAGTATAAAAGCGGCCAACGCAGACCAGCGGAATCATTCCGCTGTGAGCTATATCTGTAACAGCAGTGAAGCACTGTGCCTTGTCGACGTGTGTATCGTCAACGTCGCCATCGCATGCGTCTACAAATACGTAATAAGTCTAGAGGCGAATGCGATGATCTTCCCTCTCGGTAGTGCCACGTGACCGTCCAGAGACTAGTCTTCTTGTGACTCTGCATTCCCGTGACCAATGCTGCCACCAATCATCTACAGTGACAACATTCCTGCCAATTCTTTGTTCAATATCGCAGAAGGAACATCCAGCTTCTCGTAGTCCTATTGCACAATGATGTTCAGTTCAGTGAGGTATTGATAATATCGTCTCCATCGCTTTAAAGGCGTTCTTGCTTAACATCACCTCACCACAGTCAATCTCAAAGTTAACTAACGCCCACGAACGTTACATCTTATATTTAAAGAAATCCTATTAGCATGCTTATAATGGCGCTACGAGCGCCTCTCTTATTCAACTGGCGTGAAATTTGAGTTAACATCATTTTTCAGATGTAGAAACTTTCGCCTGTGTCACGCAACTCTTTTTGGCGTTGCGATTTTTTTTCTTCAGTATTATTTTACTGACTAGTAGTTCGTTTAAATACGTTTATTCATACACTGAACCTGAGGCAGTCGGCCATACCAAACTGTAATAGATTTTCCCTTCAGTCTCGTTTCCATTTGACTGCTCCATATACTAAGTTTCCATCACGAAGAACAGCTCGACATGTGTTCTGGAAAATGCATTTTGTACAACGCTTGACTGCCTGGGGGGGGGGGGGGGGCGCGAATTACGCAGCAGAGGGCTCGAGGCAGGCGGCCTGTGCTGTGTGGTGTGGTGCGGTGCGGTGCGGTGGTTAACGCGGAGGTAGCCCCGGGAGGGGTGCCCCGCATGCAAGCCGCGCTATGTTTAATGCAAAGGTTGGCCCGCGGCAGGCAATTACTCCCGGCTACCTGCCGGCACCCCGTGACGTCACCAATCGCAACAGATCCTGCTGTGCCATGAATTATAAGCAAGAGGAATGCCGATTAATTCCCGCGACGGGGCCGGCGCTTTAATGAGATGATGAAACGCGGCGCCGGATTCCTGCCGCCGCCTCGCCGCGCCCTCTATTGTTCTCGCGAGATTTGGTGCGGCGCTGCGCGCCCGACCTTTTGTGAGCCCTGAGCCGGCGGGATCCAAGCTCCGTGAGTATTGCCTGGGCCGCCTGCCACTCCAATGGATGTAAGCGGATAGTCAGCCAGTGACTGAACTGATCAACTGGGCCATCGTCACGAAAAATTGTAGTGATACGTGGAAGCTACAAGGCTACTTTATCCATTCTAGATCTTGTAGAAATCTGTGATTGTTAAGGACGATTAAGTGACAACTCAACCTGCCACAGATATCTTTAAGAAGCTGTATTCTATTATTATGAATGGTTTAGTCCAACAATGCCGATCTTCAGGTGGCTTCTCTAATGCCACTAATGTCACGATCGTCACCACCTTCCATACTACGTACAGAAGTATAGTCACTTTACGAGGTCGTGCTGAAAAGTAATGCCTCCGAAATTTTGTGTGAAAATTTTTAAGGCTTTTAAATAAAGGAATGATTATCATTCTTAAAACCCATTCAAAAGTCTGGATAGCACAAAATATTTTATTCAAGATAACCGGTTTCAAAAGTCTTAATTGTCATCTTCAGGTCTTAAACACTTTTTGTAGTAAAACATGTTCTACGCTGAACCTCGTACAAGAAATATGTTTAAGACCTGAAGGTGTCAGCCAAGACGGTTGAAACTGGTTGTCTTCCATAAAAATATTTTGTGCTGCCTTGGCTTTTGAATGGTTTTTAAAAACTAAAACAGATTCCCTTTTCTCTTAGTGAGAAAATTCTACATCTTTATTCCTCCTGTAGATAGATATGTGCAGCCCTCTGCCGCTAAAGGGCTCCGAATTGTTGCGTCTAATATGGCGGTGTGTAACGTAACTATGTCGGTGCTACCGAGCGAGGTGGCGCAGTGGTTAGCACACTGGACTCGCATTCGGGAGGACGACGGTTCAATCCCATCTCCGGCCATCCTGATTTAGGTTTTGCGTGATTTCCCTAAATCGTTTCAGGCAAATGCAGGGATGGTTCCTTTGAAAGGTCACGACCGATTTCCTTTCCAATCCTTCCCTAACCCGAGCTTGCGCTCCGTCTCTAATGACCTAGATGTCGACGGTACGTTAAAGACTAACCACCACCACCACCACCACCACCACCATATGTCGGTGCTAAAGAAACAGCGTGCTGTAATCGAGTTTTGAATTCGAAGAGTTCGTTCACACGATGAGCGCAGTCCACACATGCATGCTGCAACGTCGGCAATCCGACGCCCTGATTTCACCATCATTCTCATTACAATCCCGATCCGGCCTCATCGAGTTTGATTTTAACCTCTTTACAAAACTTAAAGATCACCTTCGAGGACTTCGCTTCGACAGTGTGAAGTAACGCAATCAGATGTGAGGTCGTGGCTCCGTCAACAACTTCAAACACTCTTCAGTGCAGTGCACTTACATTTCTCCCAGTCGTTATGCGTTCCTAGAACGAACCGCAAGGTTTAATTACAAGTAATATGTGCACAGTAAGTAGCACTAACTACCAAAACATTCAAATAATTTACACTTGTCATTATCACCAGGATTCTTTCATTGTTACTCCTGACGCATCCAGTGATGTAAAATTACGATGTTCAGCGTTGACGCGATACTGTGTATTCATTAATATCGGATGGTGCTGTATAACGAATATTGTCAGGAATAAAAATAGAAGAAATCTGGTGACTGAGAAAAGAGTAAATTACTTGAGCCAATCGTGGTCACGGACCCACAGAAGGATCTATGTCCAAAGTAATGTAGTATCGGGTGATCAAAAAGTCAGTATAAATTTGGAAACTTAACAAACCACGGAATAATGTAGATAGAGAGGTAAATATTGACACATTTGCTTGGAATGCCATGGAGTTTTATTAGAACCAAGAAAACACCATGTTGCTAGAAACGTGAAAGATCTCTTGCGCACGTCATTTGGTGGTGATTGCTCAGCCGCCACTTTCGACATGCTTGGCCTCCCAGGTCCGCAGACCTCATTCCGTGCGATTATTGGCATTGGGGTTGCCTGAAGTTGCAAGTGTATCGTGACGGAATGACATCTCTAAGTATGCTGAAAGACTACATCCGACGCCAATGCTTCACTATAACTCCGGACATGCTTTACAGTGCTGTTCACAAAATTATTCCTCGTCTACAGCTATTGTTGAGGAATGATGGTGGACATATTGAGAATTTCCTGTAACGAACATCATATTTGCTTTGTCTTACTTTGTATTGCTAATTATTGCTGGTGGCTGATGACGTCAGAAGTTAAGTTGCATAGTGCTCAGAGCCAGCTAATTATTGCCATTCAGATCAGATGAATCGCCATCTGCCAGACATTTTTTGAACGTTTGTATTTCTTTTCGGTTCTAATAAAACCCCATGTCATTCCAAGCATGTGTGTCAATTTGTACCTCTCTATCTACATTATTCCGTGATTTATTCAGTTTTCAAATTTATACTGACTTTTTGATCACCCGGTACTTAAATGTTCTTATGCAGTAATGGATCAGATTACATACAGCTCACAATTCTGATACTTCCATTGAACAAGTGAAATGAAGCTACCTAAAACTAACTGTAGCTGGCTGCGTTCCCTCTCAGCAATCATTCGTTAAGAAGTATTCTTTCTTCAAGTCTTAGAAGTGCGAAAGCATCATACGGCTACTGGGAACAACTGATAAATGACTTACAGATCTGCTTCAAAGTATGCCAGAATGGAAGTGTTTCACTGTTATTCTTTCTCCTACATTTATGTCGTTTCTTCAACATGTTAATCCGGATTTGACAACGTTACTACTATAGGGTGACCGGATGCCTGACTGTCGACACATCTTGCTCCCCACCCTCCACCCCTTGTACGCATCCCAGTTGGCCGCTTTTTGCATTTTCTCTTGTGATAGTGTGGCTCAGTGGAATAGTAGTTGCCTACGAAAGACAAGTGTCTCGGTTTCCGAGTCCCGGTACGGTCCACACTTTTAATCTCCCAGGAAGTTTAATAGCAACGCACACTTCGCTGCAGAGGCAAAAAATCATTCTGGATATAGTCCCCAAATCTGTGACTACAGCGTACCTCACAACATCCTTCATTTCTGAAGTGCTGGTCCTGCAAGTTACGCAGGTGAAGTTTGGAAGATAGGAAATAAGGTACTGGAAGAGGTAGAACTGTGAACGTAGGGCGGAGTCATGCTCAATTAACTCAGTTGGTAGAGCATTTTTCCGCGAAAGGCAAAGGTCCCGGGTTAGATTCCCAGTCTAGTACATAGTTTTACTCTGCCAAGAAGTTCCATTTCACCATGGGAATTTTGAACAGTTTGCGGTATGACTATTGCGCGCTAAGAGGATCACCCATCAGAAGCGGTGCTACACGTAGAACGATAGCTGGTACATACTCCGCAGCCTATACTGGTTAGCGCGTTTACACCACATACCCGACGCTGGATGTGTGATTAATAAATCGTAACTGAGCTTGGTTCGGTATACACGGACAGCAACATGTCTTGGACCGATTAAAACTACCGAAACCCGACGTCGATCTTCATCTAAATCTACTTTAGCTGTGACGCAATGACGTTTGCTTCTATATTGTCATTTAAATTGTAGGTTTGTGGACTCAGACTCGTACACATTGTGTGTCAACAGGTAAGATCAAAAACTGATGAGAAGATAGAGGGTTTCATTAACACAAAGAAAACTTTATTCTATTTTTCCGTATTTGTCACTGTTTTGTAGTTAGATATGTAACCCCAAAACGGGAAGTTTCTCTTTTCTTTCAATGCCAGGCTCAATTAAAGCATTTCTTATGTCATTCATTTCATTTTAAACTTCTAATTCCATTAATAATTACATTAATAATTTCATTTTCCTTGGTCTGCGTCAGTCCTATCGAAGCAGCGCACGAATACAAGCTTCAGCACGCCGCCTATTCTCTCGCTGTAAGTAACCAAATCCCTGATGACGCATTGCTACTGCTACCGTGTGAAACTTTGTAACTAGTATTTATTCCTCTTCGAGGAATCTCCAGAAAGAAAGTATATTGTGGTCTCATCGGGAGACAGTGCTGGCCAAGGGATGGGACCACCTCTTCCAATCCATGTAGCAGGGAAATTGTCGTCAAACCACTGTACTCGTTATCGGAAATGTGCTGAAGCACCATCTAGTTGATACCAAAATTATTGTCTTGTCTTTAGGGGCATATCATACAGTATTGTTGTAAGCGTATCTTCTAAGATATGCAGATAATCAGTACCTCCCACTCTGTCTTCCAGAATGAATGGACGAAACAGTATGCCCCGAGTATGTCTGCCTATGTATTACCACTGAATCTCGTCTGGCATAAGGCGGAACGAGCTGCACTGGGATTCTCGACAGCACAGATGTGTAAGTTGAGTCTGTTTATAAAACAATATATTGTGAACTGTAACTCATACCATGAGACATGGTTCACGAAATCTGGTTGGTCATTAACCTTATGTAATAATGACTGACTGTATTCCAAACAACTTCCATGATCTTGTGGCTTTAATTTTTCCCCAGGGTTCCGATGGTACGGATGAAGACCATGCGATGAGGCACCCACCAGATAAATGAGCGAGGGAGTAAGCTACACCGCCCACGATGCCTTGTCCTCATAAATGGACATGCTTCTTCAGTGTCAAGAATTTCTTCTTCACGATCTGAGGCATGTCCTGCTCGACCAACACGATGCGTGGGTTGTAACGTTTCTGTTGAAGTACTTGAAATAGCAGAAAATTTCTCGGTATTCTGTTTCAGTAGCGGCCCCATTATCATAATGCCGAAACCGTAAGCTGAGAACATATCCTCGTTGGTAAATATTGTGGATGTTCTTAAGCAGACTTCACCATTGCAAATGATCGCTTCAGCCGTCTTGTCCAGGAACACAGAAGGCTATACTAAAGAAACACGATATCAGTAATACTGACTTCCGTAGACAAATGAGAGGTAAAGAAACTTACCCAGTGGCTGACCAAGTGCGAGATCCCCAATCGTGCAAAGACACCATCTTCCGCAAAATGCATTTCAGTGAGTGGTCCGCTATTTGGATGTCACCATGTGTCAAAGGAGAAGAGTGGTGCCAGTATATCCGATCTCTTAATCACAACAATATTGAAATGGAACATTGTCTCTAGACATGACGTTCGACACCACCTAAGATGATTTCTGTGCGCTGTTGGAGGAAATCAGAGGAGACGAAAAAGGCAATTTAAATTTTGTCCACCTCTATCCATAATGGTTTGACATGTTGTACCGACTCAGTACCTTTTAAAACCCGATATATTGTGTAAATTCCGATAGGCTGTAACCAGTAGAGCTTGCTCAGATTACATTCTGGAACAAATTTTCATATGAAATTTACAAATTTCTTATAATTATGATTTATAAATTTATTTAGACTTCATGTGATGAAAAACAGACTTTAAATTAAATAGCTCCAGCTTCAAAAACCAGTTTTACGTATACATCTATACACATGCTACAAAACCCACCGCTCGGTGCACAGCCAAAGGAACCTTCAACTACTACTAATCACTCCACTTCATCTTACACTCGCAAACAGAGCGAAGATAAAACGACTGTCTGTAATTTTCTGTACAAATCCTCATACTTCTCCTCTTATCTTCGTGGTTTTTACGCTAAATGTACGTTGGCGGACGTAGAATCGATCCGCAGCCGGTTATCTACACTTTGTCAATAGTGTTTCCCGAAAAGAACGTCAGCCTCCCCGCAGGTATTCGCATTTGAGTTCACGGAGCATTTCCGTGATACTTCAGTGTAGATGGAACGTACCGGTAACAAATCTAGCAGCACGCTTCTGATCTGCTCCGATTTCTTCCTTTAATCCGATCTGTTGGGAACCCGAAACGCTCCAGCAGTACTTAAAAATGGATAGCACTAGCACTGTTTTCATTATGGATGAGCAACACTTGCGTAAAATTTTCCAATTAATCACTTTGCTGTCTACCGACCTTACGTGCTCTTTCCGTTTCATGTCACTTCGGAGTGTTGTGCTTAGAAATGTAATTCACGTGACTGCATCAAGCAGCACGTTACTAAAGCTGTACTCGAATATTTCGAGATGTTTTTCCTACTATTCTGCGTTAACTTACACTTTTCTACATTTAGAGCCAGCTGTCATTCATCAAGCCAAGTAGAAATTCTTTCCACGTCAACCTGTACCCTCTTCATGTTGTTCAACGACAGTACTTTCCAGTGCACTGCAGTGCCATTAGCAAACAGCGGTTTGCTGCACGCTGCTGCTATCGTTCAGATCATTTATGTTTATAGAAAGCAAGAGTGGTTCTGTCAGACTTGCCTGTGGCACTCCTGACAATGCCCTTGTCGTTGGTGGATACTCGTCGTGCAGGACAACGTACTGGGTTCTACTAATTAAGAAGTCTTGTAGCACTTACGTATTCGAGAAGCTAGTCCGCATAATCAGACCTTAGGTAAGAGTTTGCAATGGTGCACTGTGCCAGCCACTTTCCGGAAATCTAGAACTACAGTATCTGCTTGTTGCCCTTCATCCGTGGTTCGCAGGATATCGTGTGGGGAAAGGGCAGACTGAGCAAAGCACGAGTGATGTTTTCTAAATTCTTGCTGATTTGTGGACAGAAGCTTTTCTGTCTCAAGGAAATTTATCATATGCAAACTTCGATCATGCTCAAGAATTCTGCAGCAAACAGCTGTTAAAGAATATTGGACTGTAATTTTACCGATTAGTTCTTTTACCTTTCGTACCCAGAGGAGACATTTGTGCTTTTTTCCAGTAGTTTGGCACTTTGGTGATTAATACTAAGATCCTACAGCCGTAAAGCACTCTGCGGAGAACCGATTTCGACTCTCTCCATCTATTGTCAACGCTAGAGATGCCTGATTCTTTTCCTCTATATGGGATCCTGCGCGACCGGCCAACGGTGGCGTGTCTGTACAATCTTCCTATGTAAATGATTTTTAAATGCGAAATTTAAAACTTTTTTTACGGTGGCACACCAGGCTTGCCGACGAGTGACTAGAAATTTTAAATCACCAATTTACAGAGTTCTAGCAAAACTTCGTGACAAGATATACAAAGTAACATGACACATTAACAACTCTAGTTAAATGATTTACAGTATGGGAGCATATTCCCAGAGGTGTTCCAGTCGTCCTAAGAAAGTCGGATGTCACATAACGTGAGATTGGCGTGACTATAGTGGCTGACGTGGTTGGCAATACGAGACAGTTCAAGGAACGGGAAAACGCCGTGTTTGTCAATCAGTGAACAGTTACAGTGCACTGTGGTGGTATTTTTCGTCACAACAAGGCCCAGAGATAACATTTTGATGACTTCACATGGGGAATAACATTCATAAAACTTAAAGAAGGATGAACTTTGACGAATGATGCCCACGGGTTTGGTGTTGATAATTTGCAATGACAGCATTTTCCACGACTTAAACCGCATTGCGTACGTGTGTAAAGTGTTGAGCTAACCAATGTCTAGGAGTCGCCAATCGCACTCATATAGCAGTAAAATGGCCTATCGCAGGAATTTAACGACATAGTGTCAAGTGTGGGAGAACTTTCCAGGGCATTCATTGCCGTCTGTGGTGATCTACCGCCTTCTGTTTATTCGTTGATGTAGTAGCGGCCTCTTATCGATTAGAGGGCCCGCATAACAGACAAGTTAGTGGACTACCGACCTGCCTTCAAGAGCACAGGTCAAAACATCGCTGGTGGGTGTAAACATCAACAGACTTTCCGCATAAACGACACTACTTTGTGAAAGGCCATGTGACAGCGATCCACCAATAGGGACTAACGTGACTACGTATAGGATTCTGCCGAATCGGCGTTAAGAGCACGCCAGCAGAATCAAACCGGCAATGTGTACCTACAGCCAGGACGACATAGACTTCAGTAGAAAGTTGTATCTTTATAATTGTGTAAAGTAGTATTTTGGTTATTATATCCTTTTCATTGTCTTGTACCCTTATCTGGCTTTTGCCGCCACAAGAATTGTTGTACTTCTTGTTGTTCTTGCATTTGGAAATTATTGCATGCCAAGAAGGTGTTTTAGTTAAAATAAAGTGTGTTAAAACTTGGATCTTTTAGCTCTTTCCTGTCGACCGCAGGACACTACAGTGGGACCATCATAAATCCTGCGTACTTAAGTGTAATTAATGTCTTTGGCGAAGAGTGTGACATCTGCGCGTCTCATTGAGTATTTCTTTCAGTTACTTTCTGTACTACTCTATAGCACTTCTTCGCCTGTATGGTCTAAGTTTCATATTTAAGTAGCATTGCACTCTAGAAATTATATTGTAAGAAATTTATGGTTAATTTTGATTCCCTGCAGTGTATAACTACTCGAAAATGCGAAACACAAAAAAATTCGAAGAGTCATAAAATTATTAAATGAAACCAAGTGAAACTGAAGAGTTGTCTGCGGTTTTTATTGTTTCTTGCAGAAATTATCAAATATATGCAGACACCCCATTAATTTATAGTGAGTAAAGAAAATGTCAGCAGGTACGCTACAGTGTATAACATTGAGTAACATGAACACATTTACCGCCATGTATTTTCTAACGTTAACAGTTTGAATAACTGTTGTAATTTTTGTAACTTTCTCAGGCAGTAACATTTCATCTAATAAACTGTCTCAGAAAAGCTCACAAATCTGAGGACCAACGAAGATATCGCCTTTGACTTTTGATTCACTGAAAGGTGCGAACTTACCCTCAAGTGCTTTATAGGCTTCCCTTTGTGATTCATTTATTTTAATTAATTACGTAAAAATCGTTTTAGAGCAAAACATAATGACAAACTGAAATCATTTTCAGCTAAACTACTAACTGAAGTTATGTACTGAACTTTCATGATGTTAATGGTGAATAACATTTTAGTTATATACTTTTATTTTTGTTGTGCGTAACAACTACACTTACGTTCGCAGTAAATTTTTTCTTCCACCTTTTATGGATGAAAACCTTTGTAACGTAGAAATTACAGTTAAGTTTCCTTTTATTTTCTGTCATTCGTCACCAGCATAATGGTATCCATAAGAATTGCTAATTTTTAATCCAATGTGCAAGGTAGTTATAACTGAACTTCGCTATTTGGGCCAGTGTAGGCGGAAAACTGTTTACCCTACGGGTACCCAACTTTGTAAGAATGACGTTCAAATTGTGCACTGCAGGAAATACTTTGATAGTAGTTTTAGCTAGACACCAGTACTGGTACGGTGACGTAAGGTTGAAACGTAAGCGTCACCTTGCATTACAGTTGCAGACAGTCAACTAGGATCTGGTCAAGTTGAGCGAGGCTTCACTCATAAAGCTGTTTTATCAAAACAACAGCAGTAGATTTCCTGCCCTTCGGGAGTACCGACGCGTTCAGGGAATACAGAGAGATCGTTTTAGAGTGTTGAAGACATGATTCAGAATTACGAATTAATTGGTGATTTAGGGGTTGTTTCTGGGAGAGGAAGACTGCCAATTGCACCACAAATTTTTGTATAGGTTTCTATTGCTATAGAGTGGAATGCGATCTTAGAGTGGTTCACGAGCAATGTCGCAACAGCTGATCATTCTATGCTCCACCGTTCAAAAAGTGCTGCGAACAATTCTGAAATGATATCCATACGAAACGCACGTTACTCACCAACTTTTGCCACGTGACGCAGACATTCTAGTGGGCTTTTCTCTTACGTTTCTTGTATTCTTTTTAAGGTTACGACATACGGCCTTGCAATATTTTGTGCGGGGATTAAGTGCAGTTTTCGCTAACTGGGGCAGTGAAGATTCATATTTGTCACATTTGGTGTTCGTCACTGCTAACGAACCTTCATGAAGTTACTCTGCTACCGAACGCGTCACTTCGTGGTAAATTTAATAACTGGTAGTTAAATTCGGACCCCAAGGACGAAGGACATACAGCGTGATTGTCATACGTTACTGTGACCTGCTTCGCCAACATGTGATTCTTGCCCTACGCGAGAGAGATGCTATTTTTAAGCTTGATGGGTCTACACGTCACTATGCTCGAGAGGTCACTCGTTCACTCCGTAACGCATTTGGAGAAAACCGAATCATTGGCCGATCCATCCACCAAGATTACCATATTTGAACCAGTGTTTCTGTTGGCTGTGGGCATACTGAAGGCCAAGATTCATTAACGGGACAGTAACACACATTAGAGTTTGAAGATGAGCATAGCGAGAGACGAGGGAGATGTTCCGGGCAGGAGTAGAGTAGTCTCTTGTGGGTTCCAGACTGTCGTGGACGCAGAGGGCCATTACGTTTGTAGCCTGGAACTCAAACGTGGAACGCACTTAACAAATGCCACCCTCTCATCTGAATGTTGAAATGTGTTTCTTTCAATTGTGTGCATGTTATTTCTCTACCGCATGCCCTGAGAACGTTTCCACTAACTTTACTGCCCAATGATCACTCGCTTTTCATGGGGCCATCTCAAGTAGCGGTATATTAATAATAACCATTCTATAAATTTTTCAGTGTTGCACGGGGTTATCATCAACACTCAGAGTTAGTTAAGTCGCGACATGCTGTTATCGTCACCACAGACGTACCTGTACCGCGCTTCTGACATACACTATGTGATTAGAAGTACCCGGATAGCTGGCTGAAGATGACTTACAATTTCGAGGAGCCCTCCATCAGTATTTCTGAAATTCAATATGGTGTTGGCTCAATCGGATGCTGAAGATTTATTAGGGAATCACAGCCCATTCTACACGGAGAGCTGCACTGTGGAAAGATACCGATGTTGGTCGGTGACACCCGGCACAAAGTCGGCGTTCCAAAACATCCCAAAGGTGTTCTATAGGCTGCAGGTCAGGACTATGTGCAGGCCAGTTCATTACAGGGATGTTATTGTCGTCTGGCGACTCTGACATAGGCCGTGCATTATAAAAAGGTGCTCGATAGTGTTGAAAGATGCAATCGCCATCCGCGAATTTATCTTCGATAGTGGGAAGTAAGAAGGAGTTTAAAACATCAAAGTATGCTTCTGCTGTGATAGTGTCACGCAAAACAACAAGGGGTTCAAGCCCCCCTCTATGGAAACACACCATAACTCCACCACCACCGAATTTTTCTATTGGCGCTACAACCGCTCATAGATGACGTTCACAGGGCATTCACCATATTCACACCCAACCGACGGATCGACACATTGTGTACCGTGATCCGTCACTCCATACAACGTTTTTCCACTGTTCAGTCGCCCAATATTTACGATCCTTACACCAAGCAAGGCATCGTTTGGTATTTACCGGCGTGGTGTGTGGCTCATAAGCAGCCGCTCGACCATGAAATACAAGTTTTCTCACCTCCCACCTAAATGTCATAGTGCTTGCAGTTAGGAATCCCTTTATGATGGTCTGGCTAGACGTCTGCCTATTACACTTTACGGCCCTCTTCAACTGTCGGTGGTCTGTCAGTCAACAAACGAAGTCACTATCACATCGGAAACAGTGGACCCAGGGATGTTTAGGGGTGCGGAAGTCTCGTGCTTAGTCAGCCATCATATTAGGCTCCAAGAAGCTGTTCCCAGAGGAGTGGAGAAGCAAGAAGTATATAGATGACGATATGTGGTGTGAGGTACCTGTGACAGATGTTAGAGCCGGCCGGAGTGGCCTAGCGGTTCTAGGCGCTACAGTCTGGAACCGCGCTACCGCTACGGTCGCAGGTTCGAATCCTGCCTCGGGCATGGATGTGTGTGACGTCCTTAGGTTAGTTAGGTTTAAGTAGTTCTAAGTTCTAGGAGACTGATGACCTCAGATATTAAGTCCCATAGTGCTCAGAGCCATTTGAACCATTTTTGAACAGATGTTAGATTCGGTACCATTCCCATGAGAAAGACCGCCTGCGTAATGCTACTGCTCTGTGATTGACTGCTGTGTTCACACCAAGGGCGCCAAAACGTTGAAGTGTAGTTATTATAATTAGTTAAACTACTCATTGGAATGACTTCACTGTTTAATATAAATATCTCTCAACAGCTGACTATGAATCAGTCATTTTAGAATTACTAAAAACCATGTAAATCAAAAACAAAATACTGGCGAAATTGCAAACGATGCACTTCGGAAGCGTTTGGTTCACACCTTTTTGGTATGGCGCGCGAAGTTTTTCGGGCTGTTCGTCACTCTGGATTAGGCAGTCGAGAAGAACAGACATTTTGTCTACCGTAGTATGTGTTTCCAATTTTTATTTAAGTTCCTGTTCGTCACTCGGGATTAGGCAGTCGAGATTTACAGTCATGTTGTCTGTGGCTCGATGTGTTTGCCAGTATTCAGTATTTAAAGATTCACTCCAGTAGTCATGAGGCACAGATAAGTGCCACAAATAGTATAAATATACATTTTCGTAAACATTGTGTTTCGTCATGTACTTTGCTGTATCAGAAGGTGTCGTAGTCTTCTCGTGTGGCTATACTAAAATACGCGGGTGGCATCCCAAAGTAGTGATACATTATTTCAGAAAAGAACCTAGATAAAAGTAAGTTTTAGCCTCCAGATACAGAATCTACGACCTGCGTGCTGTTTTCAACGCTGGGGACAGCAACTTGAAGACAGCAGGTTAGTGAACAATAACAGAGCCTTCGTATTCCACACAGTGCAGTGGAGACAACTGGGCGCCTCACGTGTACTGCATGCACAGAACAAATGTGCTCAGTAACACGTCATCTGCAGTAATGCAGAGGAGGTAAGGAAGGATGATCGTTATTAACACTATGAATCAGTTCATTCTTAGTTTCTTGCCGTAGTGTACAAACGTATGATACAAGTAACAGCCTATCATCTGGCCACGTTCGAAGTCCGTGAGTTCCACAGAGCGCCGTATTCTGCTATCTCACGATGTCTAATGACTACTGAGGTCGCTGATATGGGATATCTGGCCGTAGATGGCAGGACAATGCACCTAATATGAAAAACGTATGTTTTGAAGGTGCCCGGATACTTTTGATAACTTAGTGTATGTCTCCACTGGATTCGGGCTTCGTGGAGGGGCAACCAAATGAAAACCGTACACCTGCCATAACGGGACCATGGAATGGTTTCATTCAAAAGTATTCATCACACGCGTTAAGACATTTATCCCATTGAAAGACGAGACGATAAATGCATGTCTTGAAGAACGTGCTCGGTCCCGGCTGGATCCACAAGCGCACCCACTCTTGCGTTTCCTCGTCGAACTGAAATCGTCGTCCTCGCATGTCTTTCTTCAGGTCGTCAAAGGTGTAAAGATCACATGTGAAAGATCCGTGCTGTACGGAGGATGTTCCAGTGTTTCCCACCCAAACCACTGAGGCATATTCTTCGTGTGATTGGCAGTGTGAGCGTGACGACCTTATCAGAACATGTGTGAAAAGCTTCGAATTTCCTTTTTCGGAAAAGCATCCTGTTGCACCATAACACCCGCCGCCATACGGCCAATCGGACCTTAAGGCTACACTTCAGTGATCTGATTGGGAAGCACTGGAGCAATCTCCGTACAGCACGGATCGTTCACTGTGTGAGTTTTACACTTTTGGCGACCTGAAGAAAAACATGTGTAGACGTCAGTTTCCTTCGAAAGTGGAAGTGCCAGAGTACGGTTGCGGATCCCTCAGCGGCCGTCTGCGAGACAAGCATTGATCTTCTCGTCTTCCAATGGGGCAAATATCTTAACGCGTGTGGTGATTACTTCAGGGAAACACTGCGTGGTCCAGTTGTGGCGAGTTTTAGGTTTTCTTTTGACTATCCCCTTCACAAATGAGACTCTTCCCCTGACTTCAGAGCGCTACTGTTAATATTCGAAGAAAACTGATATGGAACCATACTTCGTGTTGTTCGTATCTTATGTTCTGCTAGTAGAGTGTTACGAATTTTTCCAGACGCCTCTGTGTCCCGGGAGTCCTGCCACTTCCCTATGCCCCTCAGCTGCAAGCAGAGTGCTTCAGAGGAGCCGCCATCGCCTTCCCTTCCCCACCCCCACACCACCCCTACGGAGCCACACGCTCGCCGGCCCGTGACGCTTTCTCGCCGCGCCGTGTATAATGCGCCGTGCACGCATTACAGACACGGCGCCTATTAAGGCTGGGACCCCATGCGCCCGTAAACCTCCTTGGAGGCCAACTTCACAGCTTCCGCCTGCGTGGGGCCCATTACGACTAACCGCTCAGTAATTAAAGGCCGCCCGTATTCTAGGACGTTTTTCCTATCCACCAGAACACCACACATTTCAGACTGCCGCGTTCTGGTTTCCAGCGCTGTTGCAGTCCCAGTACTGCACTCTCTTTGTACAACAATGTGGTATATTAGCTTCGTGCATAAGTTGTAGCGTTTTTCTTTTGCATATTGGTAATCCAGTTACTATACATTTATTTATCGATTGTAATGTTTTATTTATGATTCACTGTTACTATTTAGTTTACATTTTATTCTCCAAGTTCACAAAGACCTTCAGGGTTTGATGATATTAATCCGCAATCATTCAAGTTATTGTAATAGTGAAATGGCAAACGTAATGAACTATGGTCATTCGACCATCGGGCGACATTTCCATGTAGTGCGAAAGGTTCGGAAATAGGGAGTCTGGGTACAGCATGCTCTAATCGAAAATCACAAATATCAGTGAGTTGCCATATAACCGTCTCTGATTGCTCGTTATCAATTGGCTCGTGAACGACACGGAACAGTTCTAATCTGTATCGTTACTGATGACGCCGGCCGCTGGTGGCCGTGGGGTTCTAGACGTTTCTGTCTGGAATTGCGCGACCGCTACGGTCGCCGGTTCGAATCCTGCCTCGGTCATGGATCTGTGTGGTGTCCTTGGTTAGTTAGTTTTAAATAGTTCTAAGTTCTAGGGGACTGATGACCTGAGATGTTAAGTCCCTTAGAGCTCAGAGCTATTTGAATCATTTTGGTTACTGGTGGCGAGAAAGAGTGTCTTTATGCTAGCGTAAAGAAATGAAAGGATTGTTTGAGCCCAAACAAAGCAACAATTCTGCAGGCGCAGTCCAAGCACAACGATCAGGAAGACTGCGTGAAGTGACGCTATCCACTACAACGCCCGCGCGCATTCTGCTAGGGTGACAAAATACAGTAAACAGGAGCAGGGTTGGCAAGTTATTCCGCATACACCTCTCTTACGCGACCTTGTGCCCTCAGATTTTCAACTTTTCCGCTCTCTGTCGAACAACCTTCAATGAACTTCGTATTCTCATGAAAATGCGCTCCGAGCATGGTTCGACGAGTTCTTCACCTCAAAACCTTTTGATTTTTACAGTCGCTGAATCGAAAAGTTCCCCCAACGTTGGAAGACTACTGTAAACAGTGAAGGACAAGGTATTACTGATGACTAATGTCTCTGTTGCGTGTACCTGTAGTGTTCAATAAATTTATAGGCAAACGCTACGAACTTATGCATCAATCCGGTGAATCCATTACCGGATCGGTCGTAAAATTTTAACCATCACATGTAAAAAGTCAACCAGCGTCCATGACACTTGGCGTTGGCCCATTTCTACATGTTAATCCTCCGATCAAACATCTTTTTGTCATCGAAGGACTTTTTGCCTAGGACCGTGTAGGGCTCTGCCTTTTGGAACGTCAGGAAACATTCCACACCGAAAATCACCTAGTCGTCATTTTGGAAATGTCTGCCATGTAATGGATCTTCAAATGACGCAGAAGGAAGAAGTCACTACGAGCCATGTCAGGAGAGTAAGGGAAGTGTGGAACAATTTGATAGCCGAAAGAAGTTAGGTGTGTAGTCGCACACAACCGGTGCAGTTTGAGCTGGGACGTCGTCGAATAGAGAAACACCGCAATGACAGCCCACTCCACGCTTTATGTTGACCGTCTCTCTTAACCTCGACAAAATTTCGGTAGCATGCTCTTGTGATGGTTTTCCACTCAAAAGAGAAATTTGTTAGCACTATTCCATCCAGCCGCAAGAAGCAGCCTGACCTTTCCAGGCAATGGTTGCATATTCGCTTACCTCAGCGGTGTTGAACGCCTATGTTCCCGCTGCTTCCTAAGCTTGGTTGCCATAGGCTCATGGTGATACATGCAGAACATGTTTAATCAGATTGAAATTCGCTCCCTGGAGAACTATGTGCCTATTACGTGGATTGAGGACGGAAAAGTCTCACCATGGTTTAATAACTAAATTCGGATGGTGCTGAAGAAGCAGGGACTGTTGCACACTCGGTTCAAAAGAGAACCCGCAAATTACGACAGGCAACAGCAAGTGCAGAGTCGTGCGTTTGTAAAAAGATCGCTGAGCGAGGCACCAGGCCCGAAAAAAATTCTGGCCCTACGTAAAATCGCTTAACAGGCTTAAGGCTTCTGTCGACCCACTAGCTGACCGTTCTGGTGTGGCAGTTGAAGATAGCAAAAGGAGAGGCGAAGCTTTAAACTTCGTGTTTAAGAAATCGTTCACGCACGTACAAAGATACCGCCGTTTGAACATTACACAATATCCCGTTTCGGTGACGTAGTAATAATAGGCACCTCTGTCGTAATTGAAATAGTTGAAATAAATAAGACGCTGTTCGGTTTTACAAAGAGTTCTCTATTATCCCGCTACTTAGCCTGCAACCATCGCGAATCTCAATCCCAGCACAAAGTCCCAAGCGACTGGATAAGAGCACAGGTGACTCCTATGTATAAGAAGGGAAAAAGGACAGAGCCGTAAAATAAGAGGCCAGTGTTCTGAACATCTTTAACTAATCTCAGTTCGAGTATAATAAAGTTGCTTGAGACAGGAAAGCTTGTATTCACAAACCAACACGGTTTTAGAAAGCATCGCTCTTGAGAAACTCAGCTTTTCATTTTCGTCACACTATATGCTGCGAACTATGGATGAAGGGCAACAGGCAGATTCTATGTTTCTAGATTTCCTAAAGCGTTTTCCACGATGCCACACTGCAGACGCTTAACGAAAGTACGAACATACGAGTTAGATTCCCATATCTGAGTAGCTCAAAGACTTCTTAAGCAACAGAACCCAGTATGTTGTCCTCGACTGTGAGTGTTCGTCAAGGGTATTGTCACGAGTGTCCCAGGGCAGTGTGATAGGACCGCTGTGATTCTCTGTATACGTAATAATCTGCGGATAGCGTTGGCATCAGGCTGCAGTAGTTTGGCAATAACACTGTGGTATATGGGAAGGTGTCGTCGTTGAGTGACTGTAGGAGGAAACAAGACGACTTAAACAAAGTTTCTAATTGGTTTGGTGGATAGCTGCTAGCTCTAAATGCAGAAAAATAGAAGGCATCGCAAATGAGTAGGCCAACCAGTCCCATAATATTGGAATACGCGTTAGTAGTGTGGTATTTTATAGAGTAAGGTAGATTAAACATCTGTGCTTAAAGTTGCAAAGAGATATGAAATGGAACGAGCATGTAAGGATTGTAAGCCGTGGTCACCTCGCGCTAATGCCGTTTTTCCTTTTGAACATTTTGTCACCGAATGGCGTCTTATTCCTCCTTCAGTTACTATCTGAACGAGTTGCCTACTTGCCTCCATCAGTGGCAGCAGCAGTGTTTAACGATACTAGTACTGCCGTAACTTCTTTGGTGTGGCCGTTATGTTTCCATGTCATGGTGTGTGAGTGGCAGTTGGTCGGTTGCGGCGAGGAAGTCTCTGCGGCGTGTGATCAGGCTCGGCCCGTTGGCGGCGTGCACAGTTGTGTGGCACTAGCTGCGAGAGCTGCTAAGTTCGTCGTCCACCGCACCTGCATACTGGAGTTGAGTAATCAGTGAACCTGTCATGAAAGCTCAACTGTTGTGACATCTCTTCGTTGATTACTGGTTGTTGCATCCTGGGATATCCTTGCAAACAGCAACGTGATGGTGTGTTGGAGTCGGCAAAATTTTGCAGCCGTCTCTTTGTATGGTGTTTAACCTTTGAAATTATTGTAATTTATTAGTGAAGTGCACCAGCGGTATCTTCTGCCTTGTAGCCGTTTCGGTTACCTGCCCTGGTCGTTACCGTAGTTCTGCGGCAGTATATTTCCCTCGCCGTGCTGATGCTGTTCAGCACGCCGTGCGTTCGACGGCTTAGTGTTGTTCTCTTTGAGTGTTTATCGTGCCTTCACTGTGTTTATACGTCAATTATTATTAAGACATAATCCTGCTGTGATCCTCGTCTTCGCTGATACTTTGGTTGTCGTGCTGTTGGTCAGGTGGAAGTTAATTGTTTTGGCGGTTGGTTGGTTCGTCAGCTGTCCGTAGGTCGTCCTGCAACCAGATTGTTTAGTGTTACGCTTGGCTGTCTGTCTCACCTAACTGTGGTTAGAGTTTCCTCCATAGGGGTCGACCCTTGGAACACTTCTGAACACTACTGTTGTTGTTTGTGATTGTCATTTTATTTGGTCGCAGGTCTGCGCCAGGCCTTCAGCCATCTGTTTTGTGTTTAGTATATGGCCTAGACCTAACCTTATAACAACTTTAAGATTAGATCTTCAGCCGTGATTCATTTAAAATTCTTGTGTCTGTGTATTTGGCCTTCAGCCGCGTTTGTTTCAGAATCTGTGGCTTTAATATGTAAATCCTTGTCTTTAAGGTTTCTTTTTAATTATCTCGAATTCTTGAAATGGCCTTCAACCGTGTTCTGTAAATATTTATCTTAAGATTAACTATTCTTGAGTAATTGTTTGGGCCTTCAGCTGACAAAATAATTAAAGTTTTCTTAAGGTTTTTGCTGTTGTACTGTGTAAAAGCTTATCTTATTGGGCTCTCAGCCAAAGAATTCACTTGAGTTTTCCTTAATATGGACTTCAGCCGAAATTTGTAAGTGCTTGCCATTTAAAGAATTTCCTTAGCTGATCTGAAATATTATTTCGGCCTTTAGCTGAGAAGATATTGTGATTTTACTTAAGTAAGGCCTTTAGCCGTTACTCTAAATCCTGATGTTTCAAAGCAATCATTTGAACTTATTCTGGAGAAGTTACTCGGACCCTCACCTGTAAACCTTGATTGTTTTAAAGAGAAAATTGTGCATGTTTTGAGGAATATAGTTGTGTGTGTTCTTGTATAACTAACAGTAATTAACCTTGGCCCCTTTCCGCCACCTGATCCGTTCTGTCCTGCGAATCCAGATTTCAGATTGTAAAAATTGTACTAAGGGAGGATAAAAGCAAACCGCATGTAGAACACTCGTTCGACCCAATGTTGAGTACTGCTCGAGAGTTTGGGATCCGCACCAGGTTGTATTGAAGGAAGAGATCGAAGCAATTCAGAGACGGGCTGCAAGGTTTGTTGCCGGTAGGTTCTATCTACATGCAACTATTGCGGGAGACGCTTCAGGTACACAAATAGAAATCCTTCGAGGGAAAGTGACGTTCTTTTCGAGGAACGCTAGTGAGAAAGTTTAGAGATCCCGCAAGTGAAGCTGAAGGCAGAAAGATCCTACTGTCGCCAATGAACATTTCACGTAAGAACAACGAAGATAATATGAGAGAAATTAGGGCTCATACGAAGGCGCATAGATAGTTGTCTTTGCCTCGTTATATTTCCGAGAGGAACAGGAAGGAAAATGCCTACAAGTGATACAACTTATCCTCCGCCACGCACCATACGGTGGCTTTAGGAGTAAGTATGTAGATTACCGCTTAGAGGTCAAACAAAGCATTCGGATTGGCCTGATATGTCAGTAATATTTCCGTTCCTCCTTCCCTTTGGCAGGCTCCTTGTATGGAACATTGAGGGTGATGACCTTTACTACATTACCAGTATCTTGTAAGATGCTTAAAACTGATCCATGATTGATTTCCACTATCGTCTCGATTGTGATATGTTCGTCTCCGAGCTCCAGGACTGCCACTTTTCTTGTGATTTCTGGTTTGTCATTCTGATATGGTCTTACATTTTGTGCATTCTCGTCTGGCAAGCTTCGTAGTGTCTATGTCGTCTAGCTACTACTAACCAATCTGGCATGGATTGTTGCAGTTTTGTTCCTTTTTGTGTAGAAAAATTGTTATAATTGTACTTGGAGTCAGAGATGAGATAGCAAGACAGTAATCAGGTCCAAATGGGGTCAGAGAGTCATGTGCTGATTGGACCAACACTTCTTCCACATCACATGCTACTGAATGACAAAACATGGGCATTCATCAAGCAGTACTACAGCACGAGCCATTATTTGTTCAGACAGCCGCTCGTTGCTTGTATTCCAGACAATTCGGCGTGGCACACAAACGCAGCCACTAACGGAAAGTCAGCTGGTAGCAGCAGCATTTAAGCACATCCGACCAAACCATCGGTTACGTGATATTGAGCCTGTGTTGCTGAGCTCCATGCCGATGGCACAGAGGTATCTACCACCGCCGGGACATGAACCGCTGCCTGTTACTTAAGCGTCTGGATGCCAAGTCATACCCGTATTTCGTAGCTGTCCAGCGAGTACGATGTGGGGATCCATTCATTCGAACAGTCGGCACGGTATCAGTAGAAGACCCTCTGGGCAGTGCCAGACGTTCTTGCAGCAACCACCGACGACTAAATCTTTAGCGACCGAGGACTCTGAGAATTCGATGAGGCAGCAGCATCATCAACCCTGCGCGTGGTCAACAGCCGGGGGCAAATGCACAAAGAAACACTGTGATCCTCACCTCGCCCATCGTCGTTATTTCCAATTACCAATCACTGACTGACTGTAAACGAGCTGCAATACAGAAGTTACTGTACATATGCCCGGATCTTGCTCTGCTACATACTTCACTCTTCTTCAACAGGGAATCTCAGCACACAGCTAGCCATCTTGAAAATCCCATTGTATTCAAACAACGGTGCCGGAGCCAGCCACCTGAAACACCTATCTTCGATATCGATGGTACTTGCTCCACGTAACATCTACACTATGTGATCAAAGAATCCAGACACCCCCAGAAATATATGTTTTTCGTGTTAAGTGCAGTGTGCTACCACCTACTGCCAGGTGCTCCATATCAGCAACCTCACTAGTCATTAGACATCGTGAGAGAGCATAACGGGGCAATTCACGGATCTCATGGACTTGGAACGTGGTTAGGTGATTGGGTGTCATTTGTGTCATACGTCTGTACGCCAGATTTCCACACTCCTAAACATCATTAAGTCCAGTTTTTACTATGTGATAGTGAAGTGGAAACGTGAAGGGACAGATACAGTACAAAAGCGCACAGGCCGACCTCGTCTGTTGACTGAAAAAGACCACCGACAGTTGACGGTCGTAACAGTTCGGAGAAAATTTGAGTCTCGTAACAAATAAATACCCCACTCATACGGTTAGAGTTGGTGGGGACTTCAACCTTCCCTCGCTATGTCGGCAAAAATACTAGTTCAAAACAAGTGGTAAGCAGGAAACATCTTCCGAGATTGTCCTCAATGCTTTCTCCGAAAATTATTTCAAGCAGTTAGTCCACGAACCCACGCGAATTGTAAATGATTGCAAAAACACACTTGACCTCTTAGCGACAAACAATCCAGAGCTAACAGAGAGCATCATGACTGTTACAGGGATTAGTGATCACAAGGTCGTTGTAGCTAGGCTCAATACCGCTTCTTCCAAATCCACCAGAAACAAACGCAAAATAATTTTTTTTAAAAGCGGATGAAGTGTGACTAGAAGTCTTCCTAAGAGACAATCTCCATTCCTTCCTAACTAACTATGCAAATGTAGACGAGATATGCCTCAAATTCAAAGATATAGTAGCAACAGCAATTGAGAGATTCATACCTCATAAATTGGTAAGAGATGGAACTGATCCCCCTTGGTACACAAAACAGGTCCGAACGATGTTGCAGAGGCAACAGAAAAAGCATGCGAAGTTCAGAAGAACGCGAAATCCTGAAGATGGGCTAAAATTTACAGATGCGCGAAATTTGGCACGTACTTCGATGCGAGATGCCTTTAATAGGTTCCACAACGAAACATTGTCTCGAAATTTGGTAGAAAATCCGAAGAAATTCTGACGTATGTAAAGTACACAAGCGGCAAGACGCAGTCAATACCTTCGTTCCGCAGTGCCGATGGTACTGTTACCTACGACTGTGCCGCTAAAGCAGAGTTATTGAACGCAGTTTTCCGGAATTCCTTCACCAGGGAAGACGAATGGAATATTCCAGAATTTGAAATACGAACAAATGCTAGCATGAGTTTCTTAGAAGTAGATACCTTAGGGGTTGGTTCAAGTGGCTCTGAGCACTATGGGACTTAACATCTATGGTCATCAGTCCCCTAGAACTTAGAACTACTTAAACATAACTAACCTAAGGACATCACACAACACCCAGTCATCACGAGGCAGAGAAAATCCCTGACCCCGCCGGGAATTGACCCGGGAACCCGGGCGCGGGAAGCGAGAACGCTCCTTAGGGGTTGCGAAGCAACTCAAATCGCTTGATACGGCAAGTCTCCAGGTCCAGATTGAATGCCGATTAGGTTCCTTTCAGATTACGCTGATACAATAACACATATACAACCGCTCCCTCACCGATAGATCTGTACCTACAGATAGGAAAATTTGCGCAGGTGGCACCAGTGTTTAAGAAGGGTAGTAGGAGTAATCCATCGAACTACAGACCTATATCATTGACGTCGGTTTTCAGTAGGGTTTTGGAGCATATACTGTATTCAAACATTATGAATCACCTCGAAGGGAACGATCTATTGATACGTAATCAGCATGGCTTCAGAAAACATCGCTCTTGTGCAACGCAGCTAGCTCATTATTCGCACGAAGTAATGGTCGCTGTCGACAGGGGATCTCAAGTTTATTCCGTATTTCTAAATTTCCGGAAAGCTTTTGACACCGTTCCTCACAAGCCACTTCTAATCAAGCTGCGGGCCTACAGGGTATCGTCTCAGTTGTGCGACTGGATTAGTGATTTCGTGTCAGGAAGGTCGCAGTTGGTAGTAATAGACGGCAAATCATCAAGTAAAACTGAAGTGATATCAGGTGTTCCCCAGGGAAGCGTCCTGGGACCTCTGCTGTTCCTGATGTATATAAATCACCTGGGTGACAATCTGAGCACTTCTCTTAGGTTTTTCGCAGATGATGCTGTAATTTACCGTCTAGTAAGGTCATCCGAAGACCAGTATCAGGTGCAAAGCGATTTGCTGTATGGTGTGGCAGGTGGCAGTTGACGCTAAATAACGAAAAGTGTGAGGTGCTCCACATGAGTTCCAAAAGAAATCCGTTGGAATTCGATTACTCGATAAATAGTACAATTATCAAGGCTGTCAATTCAACTAAGCACCTGGGTGTTAAAATTACGAACAACTTCAGTTAGAAAGACCACATAAATAATTTTGTGGGGAAGGCGAGCCAAAGGTTGCGTTTCATTGGCGGCACACTTAGAAGATGCAACAAGTCCACTAAAGAGACAGCTTACACTACACTCGTTCGTCCTCTGTTAGAATATTGCTGCGTGGTGTGGGATCCTTACCAGGTGGGATTGACGGAGGACATCGAAAGGGTGCTAAAAAGGGCAGCTCGTTTTTATTATCACGAAATAGGGGAGAGAGTGTGGCAGATATGATACGTGAGTCGGGATGGAAGTCATTAAAGCAAAGACGTTTTTCGTCGCGGCGAGATGTATTTACGAAATTTCAGTCACCAACTTTCTCTTCCGAATTCGAAAATATTTTGTTGAGCTCAACCTACATAGGTACGAATGATCATCGAAATAAAATAAGAGAAATCAGAGCTCGAACAGAAAGGTTTAGGTGTTCGTTTTTGCCACGCGCTGTTCGGGAGTGGAATGGTAGACAGATAGTATGATTGTGGTTCGATGAACCCTCTGCCCAGCACTTACATGTGAATTTGCAGAGTAATCATGCAGATGTAGATGAATGTGTAATAGGCAGACATCTATCCAGACCATCACACAGGAATTCCAAACTACATCAGTATCCAATGCAAGTACTATGACAGTTAGGCGGGAGGTTAGAAACCTTGGGTTTCATGGTCGAGAGACTACTCATAAGTCAAACCACTCATCATACCGTAAATGCCAAGCGACGCTTCGGTTGGTGTAAGGAGCGTAAACATTGGACTATTGAACAGTGGGAAAACTTTGTGTGGAGTGACGAATCACAGTGCACAATGTGGCGTTCCGATCCAGGGTGTGGGTATGGCGATTTCCCTGTGAACGTCACCTGCCAGTGTGTGTAGTCCCAACAGTAAAATTCGGAGGCGGTGGTGTCATGGTGTGGTCGTGATTTTCATGGAGAGGGCTGGCTCCCCCCGTTGTTTTGCGTGGCACTATCACAGCACAGGCCTACATTGATGTTTTAAGCACCTTCTGGCGTCTCACTGTTGAAGAGCATTTCGGGAGTAACGATTGAGTCTTTCAAGACGATCGAGCACCTGTTTCATAATGCACGGCCAGTGGCGGAGTGGTAACGACAATAATATCCCTGTAATGGGCTGGCCTGCACAGAGTCCTGACCTGAATCCTATAGAACACCTTTGGGATGTTTTGGAACGACAACTTCGTGCCAGGCCTTACAGGCCGACATCGATACCTCTCCTCAGTGCAGCACTCCTTGAAGAATAGCCTGTCATTCCCCAAGAAACCTTCCATCACCTGACTGAACGTATACCTGCGAGAGTGGAAGCTGGCATCAAGGTTAAGGGCGAGCCAACACCATACTGAATTCGAGCATTAGCGACGGACGGCTCCACGAAATTGTGAGTCATTTTCAGCGAGGTGTCCGGATACTTTTGATCACATAGTGTACGTTTTCCTGTGTCTAATACTATATATGATTAACTGGTTCGCCACTGATGTAAATAATTATTCTGATTTTCAGTAAACTTATTTAAGAAGAATTTATTTTTGAGTCTATTTTTGTAAATTATGTTCTTTTGTAATGTCATTGTGTTAAAACGCTATTTATAAGACTGGTCCATGTACAGGGTATGTAGGTTATACAATTATAAAACCTGGAGGGAAGTCCCTCCGCAACGAAACACGGTAGTGTGGAAGGTTAAAAGTAATTTTCAACGAAGCACCATTAGAAGTCTTTCTTAGAAAGAGTCGGTGGCTAGCTTGCAAACTGTGAATATCTTTAGCTGTAAATGTGGCAATAGTAGCTGCAAGATCGAAATAATTATGTCTCCGATGTTGATGTATAACTATTTGGGTACCTTAATCTGCCTATACCTGCCATGTTAAATTTAAAGAAAATTTTCTTTCATATCGCATGCACTATAAAGATAATTTGTGTGTATGTTTGACATCTTTTCTCAAAGATCCTTCACTACATTGATAGTTGTTCTACAGACAATAATTTTTTCTGGCAAAGTTAAAACAACTTTTTCACCGATTTACGGTGATGCTGATCTTTTATTTTCTGATGTGTTATGACAAAGCTATAATAAAAATCATAAGGTTATATATGCTCTACAAGCAGTGTAAAATTAATTAGCAAGCCGAAAAGTTTATTCGAAAATGTTCCTTATACAGTGTGATTCAGCTGCATCTACCACTGGGTTTCATGCAATCCACCAACACTTTCAATTACTGTGGATAAGAATTTCATGGGCTTGTTTCCGCTAGAGGACCCAGCTCTCGGATTATTTAAGAATAACGTACAAAAATGGCCTTCAAACTATTTTTTTCTTGATTAAGTCGATTACCGTGGCCTCCAGCGAAAACCCATATCAGTACAAAATATAACTACATTAAATTTCCTACAAAAAAGTCCTGTTATTTTTTCCTGTAGGACTAACAGTTTGCGTGTAGCGAGCGGGAAAATACGAAAATCTCGTGCGGAGCATTTGATGGTGTTGTGTGTTGCATAAAAACCACTAGTAGGGGCACTTTAATCATCCTGGTTGGTTGGGTTGTTTGGGGGAAGAGACCAAACTGCGAGGTCATCGGTCTCATCGGGTTAGGGGAGGACGGGGAAGGAAGTCGGCCGTGCCATTTCAAAGGAACCATCCCGCCATTTGCCTGGAGCGATTTAGGGAAATCAAGGAAAACCTAAATGAGGATGGCCGGATGAAACGCCGTCCACCTGAATGCGAGTCCAGTGTGCTGATCACCCTGTGTATGGGAGAAAAGCACATTTAAATAGAAAGGTGATTGAAGTGTCAGCAACAGTTTAGTGAAATCCTGGACCACAGGAAAGTCTTTCTGAATCACAAGACAACTCTGCATCTATGCTTCTTTTAGCCGGATTCGTCCTTCTTTTCACGTGCCTCTCTGAAACCTTTTGTTTTCTGCAGGTTTCTACTCCTATCACTACGTAAGAATTACATACCATGGATGGAGTATTTATAGGGCACATGACTACAATTTTTCCCTTGTTGTATTTAAATGAACTGAGTGATGAACATTTCAAGTAACCAGCTTGTTGTAACACTTACGTTATCTGTCTTATTCTACGGTTGCGAAACATAGACCCTCATACTCAGAGACAATCAACGTATTAACGCATTTGAGCTTCGTTGCTGGCGCAGGATGCTGCGCATATAACTGATCGTAAGTCAAACTTAAGCGTCCATTGCTATGCGACGTAATATCCGCAGGCGCCTTTCTTCTCGTATCAACCAAACAGTTCTCTTGTTATTTGGCCATATTGGGAGACGATACGGAGATAGTCTAAGAAAATAATCATGGAAGGAGAGATCTAGGGCACCAGACCGAAAGAGAGAAAAGTCAGCAAGTAGATAAGCCAAACCAAAATAAGCTCCAGTATCTCTCTTCAGCAGGCTCCATGAGAAGCAGGTAACCTGCCGCTATGGGTAGCACGCAGAGGTACAATGAGTGTCTGAGCAATGTGATGTCGATGATAATATTGGTCATCTAATTCAAGAAATTTCCTTGAACCGGACATCGCAGTTGACGATTCCTCGTACTCAGTATTACTACTTATAGCAGCAGTGTTCTAAATATTTAATCTTTACATTACTAGGACAGAGGTGAATCTGCGCGCTGCATGAGCAGTGGATAAGATTCTCGACTGTGTGACTGTCACAAGAAGTAGTAGTTTTTCTGGACATCTGTTCTTTTTAGAAAGTGTTTCCACTCAAGTAATAGTACTTTGAAGTGTGTACTCCGCAAACCAATGAAAAGTGCATTGCAGGATGTACTTAGCAAGGAGCCGTATATTAAAGTTTCTAATTATCTTGATCGCGTACGAAGCGTGGGTAGAAAGGCAGCTTAAATTTAACCCTAAATTCTGTAACCAGTCTAATCCTGCTTTCACTATCCATCCGGGAGCAACACGCTGAGGGTTGAAAAACATTCTCTAAATTCTTCAGTTAATACTGGGCCTTGAAACTTCGTAAGTAAGTTTTCGTTGGATTAATGGCATCTGTCTTAAAGGGTTTCCACATTTAGATTTTGCAACATTTCTGTGACACTATCCCGTTAGTCGAACGTGCCTATGACCTTTCGTGCCACCCGTTTTTGAATATGTTCAGTATTCCCCGTTTGTCCTACTTGGTACGATTGCCAAACACTTGGAGAATATGATGGCATGCAAAAGTGATCTGTAAACAGTCCACAAGCAACAACAAAGATTATTAATTATACTTCGTACTTTCCTCCTGAATCGGAAATAATTACCTTTAGCGCCATTTTAGTTTACATTGGAGTCATGTTCAATAGGTATATTATCTGTGGAACTACAGAACATTTCGAATCAATTTTTAAAAAGAAACATGCTGCAACAAACGTGTGTTTTAGAAAATATAGTAAAACATCCTGCATAGAAGTTGCTGCTAAATACGCGCGCCATTTCAAGAAGTCTCCACTACTTTAAAGTTAAAATCTTCTGGGTTGTTAGGCTGCGTCATGTTTCTTCTAAAATGTTCGACGTTTGGACCCCTCTGCTGGGATCTTCCCCAGGATCTTTTGGTGACCACTACTACTGCTAGCAGTAGTGGGAACCAAAAGATCCTGAGGATGATCCCAGCAGGGGGTCGAAACGTCGAACATTTTAGATGAAACATGACGTGGACTAACAACCCAGCAGATTTTAACATCAGTGGTAACTGCCACGAAAACCTGCAGACTCTACTACTTTAATAAGCGAAAAGAGAAAACACGTAACATGCACGATGATGGGGTCCTTGTCTCATTAATTTACCTACTGATGTTATCAAAGAATGTTTAAGATAATATACATACAACGTAAGATGAATGTTCCACAGAAAATACACTTTTGTCCTTGTAATATTGTTTCTTAATAAATGTAATATAAATTATGAAGCCCTGCTCACTTGATCATTATTCATACTGTGTCACTGTGCGCTGCTATTGCAGTAAGCTTAGCCACTTTGTGGCTGTTATTTCCGGTGTACGCTGGCTGTGCGACACCCAAGTCCCGCGAGCACGTGGAAGACCTTTCCGCCCCTCGCTACGGGCAGTTACTTACTCTTTAAAGACGACATTCCGTTCTTCTTTGGCTTGCTGAAAGTTCAGAGCATCTCCACAGTTTATTTAAAGGAGGCGATGGTTGACTTGTTTCCCCTTGCTACTAGTTGCAGTAGCAAGAGAAGATTCTTCACATCTTAACGTTTACTTCACTAAGTTTACCACATTATACAAGCGAATGATTGTAAGAGTATAGGTCAAGTTGACGTGTTGGCGATGCGAGTATTTAACACAGCGTGTGAAGCAGTCAAAAAAAGAGGGACTTTTAAAAAGAAGTGTGGAAATAGAAATGATCTCGGGAAACAGCGTAACACAATTGTCTGTTAAAACATTTTGAGAATTCAAACAGTTAGCCGTCAAATAAGTTTAAATCTTATTATCACGATTTCAATTTACATAGCTAACTTAACAACTGTATATTTAAAATGCTTAAGTGCTAAAATTAATGATCGTAAAAGTATCATCCTTCACTGTCACAGTATACTATTTGTGGACTTCAATACAGTAACAAGAAATGAAGTTACAGCCAGGGACAAATTAATTTTGATTTTCGTCAGTTGCTTCACTTGAAAGTTATGGCGTAGAAAAATCAGATAATTAAACTCATTCTGGTCGCAATATCAGCCTTCGAAATGGTTTCGGAGACAATATATGCCGAAATGAAGGAAGAAAGAAGAGAAAATTGAATTTTAACGTCAGCTGAACGTCACTAGGAATGAAACATCTGCTAGACCAAACCGGAAGTAGCAAGGCACCGGCCACGGTAAATCAGAAACACCTATTCAGGCAATGTCCCCAAGTTATTTAGGCAGTCGAAGGAGAACGTAAATTTGCATGGTTTAACAGGGATCGGAACCATGCTACAAATGAAAACCAATACACTGTTCTACAACGACTCCACTTCATGGTAAGCTGTAGTATGTATCTTTCTTGTGCCCTTGAATGCCGGCAAAGCACAGTGCCAACATACCCTTTTTTACTCTAGATTACCAAGATGAACAATGTACATCGTTAACTTAGGCTGCTCATCGCATGCATGCCCCAACGCCTTCCATTTGCGAACGCCTATACTCTATACAGTGCTTTAAACGTACCTTCCCCTTAAATGCACTACTCGCTTTGTTGCAATTTTCATAAAAACTCGTGCATTTTATTTTAATATCGTATGATACATCTGAAAATGACCCATTTCATTATTATAGAAAATGTAGGACAAAACGCTTCTATCTTGACTGTATCGTCCAAAGCGAAAAACATTATTCAAAAGATTTTGAAAGGCTGAATATAATGGGAAAAAAGTCATATTTATGTACTTTGGGCCCCACAATCCGAAAACAAAGTTTACACTCATTGATTGGCATTAATATTTGAGATAGTAGCATTTATTGTATGCATAAAAATAAAAAGATGAACACTTTTTAAACACCTTAGGGTTGTGATTTTTTGGCTTGTGTCTGATATCGTGTTGAAGGGGTGTCTGTTTGCATCATCCAACAATAATCGCGTAACATAACATGGAAGCTCGCTGCTCACCAGTACACATTTGCTGTATCGGTGACATATGCTGCTGAAAGCGGTCAATTTTGAAGGGGGGAGGGGGTGTAAAAAATCCAGGTGTGTTGACAAGATGTGCATTCCTAATGACATGATACATTTTAGCTCTTCATATGATTATTGCAGATGATCCAGAAGCCATTTGAAGTTTTGTCACTTTTTAGATTCTTAGCAAACGGTTCATAACATTCTTCAAGAGTTCGCGTACTATTTCTTCTTGCGC
Source organism: Schistocerca gregaria (assembly GCF_023897955.1). Classification (NCBI taxonomy): domain Eukaryota; kingdom Metazoa; phylum Arthropoda; class Insecta; order Orthoptera; family Acrididae; genus Schistocerca; species Schistocerca gregaria. Next base: position 399,757,880 of record NC_064922.1, read on the forward strand.
TGTATCATTGTTTCAGAGTGAGCGTGATCAGTGGATAAAAGGACATTCGATGATGACATTAGTACCATCAGTGAAAGGGGGAAGAGTTGCAGAGTCTGATGGGAGAAACAAATAGTCTAATAAACACCGAATATGGACTGGCTTGTGAAGGTAAACGAGTGAAAGACGGAAGTAATGAAGCTTAGGAGAAATGAAAATAGCGATCGAAGCAGAGGATCAAGAAGTTGGTGAAATGAAGCGATTTTGCTACATCTGAAGCAAGGTAATGCATGACGAATGAAACAACCAGGATGAGAACTATAAGAAGAAAAAGGATGATAGGACACGTGTAGAACATAACGGAATGACTTCCGTCTCACTGTAGGGATACGGAAAGAGAGAAAACAATACCTTCAAGAGTTCTTGTTATACGAGTAAAATTAAGTGACCATAACCTGTTTTCTGCGTTTCAGGGAATGTCAGAATCAAGAGTTCACCAATAACTTGTAAGAAGTAAGTAGCCTTTCACCATGTTGGATCTTGTTCGTGAAGAAAAATCATCTTACAACATGTGAAGAATTTGTCTCAGCAACACAGTAGATGCTGGTGTAATTTTAAAGAGTAGGAAGTGTAATACAAGTCGTTGATTATGCCGACCCACAAGTTTACTGAAAATATACTGTACACCCTTTTACAGGTTTCCAGTTCACTCAAGATTTATTATTTCAGCAGTGCATATGGAATATATGAAATTATTACATTTACAGATCAGTAACACAAGCGGTTCTAAATTACCAGGTATCGACCCATTCTGAAACACAAGTATTAATGCGTGGTATAGCCTCCACGGGAGGTAGAGCAAGTGTTGACACTGGCATCCAGTGGATCGTACAGATGGCGGACGTTATGCCATGTCTGTCCGACCTGTTCATATAGTTCTGAAAGAGTCGTTGGTTGACGAGACGCACGAGTCACTTCTCGTCCCGTCATATCAAACACGTGCTCTACTATAGACAAGCCCAGAGATCGTGTTGGTCAGAGAAGTAGCTGCACGTCTTGCAGAACACGTTGATTTTCACGAGCAGTATGAGGGTGAGCATTAACCTGTAGGGACCACGCATCACCTTCCTATTGCAAGAAGGGCAAAAGAATGGGTCTGAAAACATCTGCGCGTACCGAGCATTGGTTAGCGTCCCCTTCAGAAACACCAAAAGTGAACGAGAGTTGCAGCTAATTGCAATCCAGACGATAAGGCGTGGGATGCGACCAGTGTGTCTTGGATGAAATCACTGTACGAGACAGCGCTCACCAAGTCTGCGTCGCACTCACAAACGACCGTCATCTGTGTGCAGGCACGATCTGCTTTCATCGCTGTAGATCACGGCATACATCTTCCAGGTGATCCTCTGGTGACAGCAGTTGAGCCATGCACATCGATGCTGCATCGTGAGTGAAAGACGGGCTAGAGGTGTGCGTTCCCATAGCCCCACTAGTAATAACCTTTTCGCAACAGTTTTGAGACTTGTGGGCTCACAAGCCCTCTTATCAGTACTGAGGTAGCTGTGCGATCCCTCTCTGCTGCGCTTACAACACGAGGATCCTGGAAGGCGTCTGTGCTGTGTGGACGTCCAGAACCTTGTCTAAGGGTGCTAGAATGTTCAAGTGACTACCGATACCAGAATCGTTGAACAATTGACGCAGCAATTCCAGCGTGTGTGGATGTTCTCCGAAAGGACCATCCCACCACTCGGAAGGCCTCAATCTGACCGCATTCAAATTCGCTCGGTAGGCTGAAGGAAGCACGAGTGCGTCTCCGTGACATGTTTGTCTGTTTCCTTCCCACGTTTGCACCACCTTGAGCCCTCTGCTGACTGTGAGCATTCCTATTAAAATGTAGGCATAGATGGCGCTCTGGTAGCTACACCACTATCTGTTTACTGGCGGACGACTTTGAAATCATTACCAGTACATCTACTGTCCCACAGGTGGCATATTTAGTTATCGGATTAAAAAATGGTTCAAATGGCTCTAAGTACCGTGGGACTTAACATCTGAGGTCATCAGTCTCCTAGACTTAGAACTGCTTAAACCTAAATAATCTAAGGACATCACACACATCTGTGCCCGAGGCGCCGGCCGTTGTGGCCGAGTGGTTCTAGGCGCTTCAGTCCGGAACCGCGCTGCTGCTACGGTCGCAGGTTCGAATCCTGCTTTGGGCATGGATGTGTGTGATGTCCTTAGATTAGTTAGTTTAAGTAGTTCTAAGTCTAGGGGATTGATGTCCTCAGATGTTAAGTCCCATAGTGCTCAGAGCCATTTGAAACATTTCTTGTGCCCGAGGGAGGATTGGAACCTGCGGCTGTAGTAGCAGCGCGGTTTCGGACTGAAGCGCTAAGAGCCGCTCCGGATCAAAATCGACACCGTCTTTAAAGGTGTACAATGTTTAACCGGCAATTTATGTTGATGACTATTCAAAAGTGTGGTGTGTGCGTTTCAGTGGCCCATTGTGACTACTGAATGTATCTGGTGAAACACGCTCCGTAGGGAGAAAGTACACTGAAAGAAGGGCAAAAGAAAGGGTCTGAAAACATCTGTGAGTACTAAGCACTGGTCAGCGTGCCCTTCAAAAACACCAAAAGTGAACGAGGGTTGCAGCTCATTGCAATCCAGACGATAAGGCGTGGGGTGCGACCACTGCTCACGGAGAGATTGAATGCTATCTGTTGATGTTGAGGGTAAATCCAGTACATTTACATCTACATTTATACTCCGCAAGCCACCCAACGGTGTGTGGCGGAGGGCACTTAACGTGCCGCTGTCATTACTTCCCTTCCCTGTTCCAGGCGCGTATGGTTCGCGGAAAGAACGACTACAGGAAAGCCTCCATGCGCGCACGAATCTTTCTGATTTTACGTTCGTGATCTCCCCGGGAGGTATAAGTAGGGGCAAGCAACATATTCCATACCTCATCTAGAGACGCACCCTCTGGAAACGTGGACAGAAAGCTACACCGCGATGCAGAGCGCCTCTCTTGCAGAGTCTGCCACTTGACTTTGCTAAACATCTCCGTAACGCTACCACGCTTATCAAATAACCCTGTGACGAAACGCGCCTCTCTTCTTTGGATCTTCTCTATCTCCTCTGTCAACCCGACGTGGTACGGATCCCACACTGATGAGCAATACTCAAGTATAGGTCGAACGAGTGTTTTGTTAGCCACCTCCTTTGTTGGTGGGCTACATTTTCTAAGGACTCTCCCAATGAATCTCAACCTGGCACCTGCCTTCCCAACAGTTAATTTTATATGATCATTCCACTTCAAATCGTTCCGCACTCATACTTCCAGATATTTTACTGAAGTAACTGCTACCAGTGTTTGTTCCGCTATCATATAATCATGCCATAAAGGACCCTTCTTTCTATGTATTCGCAATACATTACATTTGTCTATGTTAAGGGTCAGTTGCCACTCCCTGCACCAAGCGCCTATCCGCTGCAGATCTTCGTGCATTTCACTGCAATTTTCTAATGCTGCAACTTTTCTGTATATAGGTGGAGTAGATAGGAATCGTTCTAGCAACGATGCGGACAACAAACGTGGAAATCCACTGATATAAGCGACTTTCAGAAATCGCAAATTACTACAGTCTGGCGACTCCGTGCGTAATACTGCCACGAGCATCTATAGAAAGAGATTGAAGGATGGTCATATCACGAGCAGGTGACAAACTGTTCTACGTCAACGCGTAGTGGCATAACGTGAAGGTCGGAGGCTTGCCAGCCCTTAAAAACAACGTAGTCAACGATCTGTGGCAAATCTTAAGACAGACTACAATTCTGGTGGACGTACAGGTGTTTCGGGGAGTATAATTCGGTTCACGTTGTTGATCATGAGGGCTAGGCACAGACGAAGCCTAAACTTTTCCCATGTTTATCTAACGATATTGTCAGTTACTACTTCAGTGGGCATACGATCGTCGAGATTGGATCATGGATTACCGGAAATTTGTAGTCTTTTCTTTTTAAATAAGTCAGCTTTCGCTTGCCGATACTCGTAAGCCATCGTCCAGAAAAATGGATGCCCAGTCCATGTCTGCATCAGGTACACGCTCCCGCTGGGGTCTGTATTACGCTACGGTGGACTTTCACCAGGACTTCAGTTGGGCTCTGTGGTAGTAATCAAAGGCACCATGGAACGTGTGGACTACGTGAACATTATTGAGAACGACCTGCATCTCTTCACGCTTGATGTCCTCTGTGACCACGATGGCATCTTCCAGCACGGTATTTGTGCGTATCATAAAGCCAGAATCAGGCTAGGGTGGTTTCAGGAACAGAGAGAGTGAGCTCTCGTTGATGTGTTGGCCAATGACTTTATGTTACGTGAACCCACTGGAACATACATATTAGGAACACTATAGGCTGCCACCTCTGCGCCCACAAACCATCGGCTCGTAATCTGAGGGATTTGCGTGAACTGTGCTTAAACATTTGGTGCCACATACGTCCAGGAACGTACCAAGGACATGTCTGTTCCATGCCCCAAAGAATCGCAGCTTTGTTAACGTTCCACAGGGAAACCAACAAGGAGGTAGTCATAATATTTTGGCTCATCAGGGTATCTACGCAGGAGAGTAGGGACTAGCATTTAGCACCATGTGCTGAACACGATACAAGGACAGAACTCATCAGTAGTTACACATCGTATTATGTACGAATGGTAGTCGTACACTGCAAGCAGAATTAGAAATGTTGATTTTGAATTAGACAGTTTGATGGGAGAAGGATACAGTGGAAATAGAATCAAGGTAATAGGTAAAAGGAGAGAAAGTTAGAAATCACAATTCGTATTCCAGTTAGAGATCAGTTTGTCTTGTTATCTGAAGTAGAAGAAGAGCCTTAACCAGTTTTTGACAAACGTAAAATGCAGCAGTAACTGTAATTACTTATTTATTTATCTATTTATCATTTGGCTAATACAGACATACTATGAAATTAAATTATACATACGTATGTACATATTGACACACAAGAAACTTAAGTTTGTCTTTACAACTGAATACCGAGGCCTTCAATCCAGCACACCGCACCTGGAGTTGCTAGCAGGAAGTCCTCTTCAGCACCGTGATAGGCTCAAATCCTGCATCCACTGACAATGTGGTGAACAGTCTGGTATGAAAAAAGAAAATAATCCTACTGCTAGGTAGCAATCAAGGGAGGAATTTAAGCCAAATGGTGCAGGAAAAGCTAGCTGTAGAATACCAAGGCACAGGCGCAGTGACCAAACTTAATGTGATGACAGGGAACGTAGGGGCGTGGTGCAGAGGTTTTGGTGGAGAGGATCAGGTACTTTCAGCGGAAGGGGCAGGAAACAGCCGGACTAGCAACTTACAGTATCCAAGGTGCTAAGGAGGAAAGGTAAGTAGAAACAGCACACACTCAAATGGGATGAGATTTATATAAAATGTGATGCTAATGATTAACTTCACGTTGTCGGTGTTTACAGGCAAGTAGAATTTTTTAAAGGACATAATACTTACCCTTGTCTGTAGAAATTTATTTAACAAGTGTAATTTCGGCCATTTAGAGTTGTACTGCCACAGAATTTTAAAGTCTGACATATGCTGAAGCAAACTCTTTTGCAGTATCACTGGAAAATGGTCCAAAGGCAGAAACTGCAGTTCTGAAATAAATAATTTCTACAGTCAACGGCGAATGTGATATCCTTTAAAATAATATGCCATGTCGAATTCAATATATTCCATAGTAAATTTGTGTCTGTATGGGAAAACAACTTTCCTGAAATTCTATCCAGAAAACCCATTAAAAGAACATGTAAGCGACAGATAGCTACGGGAGTTTTATGTAAGTGAAAATCTGACATTACTTGCGTACTACACTGTAATACTTTAATATACTGTAATATTTTAAGGAAAGTCATTAAAATGTGAAGAAGTGTGTACATCATAAAATAAATTATTGATGTAGACAATAAGATTAAACTTCATGGGGCACTATGAAACAGGGGATGGGACTGCCAGTCACTGTACAAGACACTGTAACAAGTAAACTAAATAAAAATGTTGATATTGATTATTCACAAGTACTGAATACTTTTGACACTCACTTTCTAAAGGTAGCAGCAAAAGCAGGATTAAATTGTTCATATAAAGAAGAAAGAGAATACATTAAAAACGTCGTTCCAGAAAACTTTAAGCAACTACAATGAGGACCAATATCTTTCACTTCAGTTAACAGAATTATAATAATAATCTCATATGGCTTTGATAGAATTTCAAACAGGATTCTGAAGAACTGTTCCAACTTAAAAAGTAAGATCCTTAGTGATATAATACAATGGAGTACTGGCACATGAAATTTTTCTAGGCAGATTTAAATATCTTGATTAAAAAGATAGGTAACAAGACAGACTTAAAACATAGCCATATAGTTTCTTTGCTGACATCTCTCTTCAAAATATTCGAAAAAATGACGTATGCAAGAGTAATCTATCATTTAAGAAGAAACAATTACTTTGTACATCATCACAGTTGGGATTCCAGAAGTGTTGCTCGCCTGATGTGTTGTTTGTACATTCCCTCATCAAATATTACAAGGCTTACTAAAATATTAAGAGTTCGTGTTCTTTTGTGATCTTTCCAAAATGATTGACTATGTAGTTCATGTTATGCTCTTAGTAAAACTCAAGCTTTAGGGAATCGATGTCTTTTCACACAATTAGTTTGAATCTTACTTAACAAGCAGAATGCAAAAAGGTGTGCTGAATAATTCGAACGATGTTGGAAAGGTACACATTTTTGTGACTAGGGAGGGAGCACAAAGGGATTTACTCAGGGTACAAATTTTGATCCACTGATATTTCATACATATTTGTCTGACCTTCTACTTACCATTCAACAACCAGAATTGGTATCTTCTGCAAATGATACTGGCATTATAATCAATCCCATTAAAGAGAAAGTCCCAGAATATCTTGTTAAGAAAGTTTTTGAGGTAAATGTGGAATCAAGATATTCTGGCTCTGCGACTCTCTGACGCCATACGCTACAGATGGGTTGGTGTTTTAGGAAAAAATGTCGTTAACCCTGGTCAAGATAATGTTGCAGCTCATGTGATACAGAGCTTAGCACAGACACAGAGAGGAGGCTCAACCAATATCACTATGAACAAACACTTTCCCAGTGTTTCCCTGTTTCAAGATTTATTGAAAAATAAAATTACAGTAGTCAGTACTCTTTTCCATAACAGACCACAAATTCCACCTGAACTAAAACCATGTTAGACGCGAGAGGTTCTATCTTCAAAATATGGATTCAGAGATGATTTGGCTAATGTGAGTTATGCAAAATGGAAGAATACTAAGTTCCATTCATCACGACACCAAAGTTGTTAAGACTCACAGAAAGAAGAGACCAGAAGTGATTTTCTTTTGTAACAAATCCAAATCAGGTGCGTAGTCTTTGACGTACAGGTACGCACTCACACCTGCAAAAGACAGACAAGGAGACGCCCGTTTGTTTTATGGGCTTATGTAATGGATGTTGCAGCTATAAGTGATTTTCGTTTATACTCAAGTAACCATCCATAATGTCACAGCGCAAAATCACATAAAAGGAGGATTTTCTTGAAAGACTTGGCCCTAGAACTTATTCGTCCGCATATGTAGTCCAGAGCCAAAACTTAAAACTGGTAAATAAATGTCCTACAAGCATTGGCGAGATGTGCCATGAAAAGGGGCCAGGAAATGAACATCATCCATCAAAGAAAAATGCCCAGAAGGATACGCTTTTTGTGTCGACATGATACGGAAAAGCAAATTGCTCAGTGTTGTTCAAAATGTTCTAACGATGTATGTAATGAACATAGTGTGCTTGTTTGTGAAGACTGTGTCCAGTAATGTGCAGACCTTTGGAACAAGCAGTCTAATCTTTATTTGGATAAAATGCTGGGTAGCTTAATTTTTTTTGTGCCTACGTAATGTGCAATTTAACCATTTTCTTGCCTTCTGTTTTGTATCTGGATGCTTTACACTCATTCTTTTGCATTGTAGCTCACTAATGTGCCATTCCTAGTTCACATAAATGGTAACACGAGTTACTATGTGCCAAAATCATAAAACTAGCGAAGATGAAATTGGAACTTATTCCATCGAAATTAACGCCCAGATCTTTTCTTAATGTTGTTGTAGCTTCGACTAGCCACAGATATGTTTTTAAGACTGTATCCACTCATTTATAAAAGTAAGTTGCCATAATAAAAGTAATAATGCTGGAAAAAGCAATATTTAATAAATCTCAATGGGGGCTTTTGGGACCCCAGTCATTCATTAACATCAGTCCGAACACTTATGCATCCAAAGATTAATTGTAACATTCGCTTCAGTACTTTATTTCTGTTGCGTAACAAATTCTAACGCTATTCTTCTTTTCTGGGTTATCATTGTGTTTAAGATCTTTCTTTGACCGGCATAAAATGTATATCTACGTGGTTACTCAGCAAGCGCCCTAGTGATGAGAGGTGCTGGGTACTTCGTGTAGCGCGGATGATTCCCATTTTCTGATTACAGTAGGGAGCAGAGCGACTGTTAGTAATCGATCAGATTTCAAGTTAATGTTTTCGCAAGAAGTGTATATGTCGAAATTATGTTACTTTTGAATACATTATGGGAGTGACAGTGATCAATGTTTGCAAATATATACTATCAAAAACAGTCTTGATCATAATTTATTTATTACGGTGACCAGCTTCGACCACGACTGTGGCCATCTTCAGACCAATGAGTAAGAACCTCCTTCTGCTAGAGAACCACTATACTATTCAGTAGTGGTTCTCCAGCGGAAGGAGGTTCTTACTCATTGGTCTGAAGATGACCACAGTAGTGGTCGAAACCGGTCACCGTACTAAATAAATTGTGATCAAGACTGTTTTTGGAAGCAAGTATTCGAAATTATATGTTGGGCGACTCTTCTAGGAAGGTACAATCTCGGAATTTTAACAAAAAGCTACACATCCATGATGCACGTGGCCTGCCTTGAAGTGTCTGCCACTGGAAGTGAATAAACTTCTTTCTTACTTTTCCGAAATTTTGAAAAGAAACTGTGACAAAACAAAACATACTGCTTCTCTGTATCTACTCTACCTGCTCTACATTACTTACTTACCAACCACAGCCATCGCGTGCGGAGGATGTAACGGCTGTTAGTAGGTATTAACGTACAGGCGTATCTCAGAGGCATCTACAAGTGTGCACTTATATTGTATCATATATCTACCTATCACCAAAACTTTCATGAATACTTTTTGCAAATAATGGTGTTGCGCGGAGATTTAAGTTTATTATTTGTTGCCATTAGGACGTCTGCTAAGCAAAATTAGTGCCAAACACAAGTGGCGATTAAAGGCTTTCGTTCGAAGACCGTACAGACCCGAATCAGTATACCAGTCAGGCAAATCGCCGTGAATATGGAGGTAATCGTACCTCCGGTGCACCACGTTCAAGATATCCTTTCGGGAAAACGCTGTCTCCTACTGCGTGAAGACATCCGTAACTGCTTGCTTCACCTCCTCGTCGACAGAAATCGTCGACCCTTCAAGTCCTTTTTTTAATGGACCGAAGGCTTGATATTCGCACGGGAAGAGATCAGGACTACAAACCGATGCTCGACTGTCTCCCATCTGAGTAGGCGTAAATTCGTCATCACGACATTTGCTGCATTGAGACAGGCATTATCATGAAGAAACAGCATCGCAAGGCGGTTGTTTTCGAGAGACATGTCGTCACTTACACATTATTCACTCTCCGATGGATGTCCGTCGGTGTTTGTTCTTCGGCACCCAAGAAAAGAATAAAAGAGCGTTATTCCTGTGTGGGAGCATTCTGTAATAAAGTCGTCGTCGTTCACATTTCCGCATTTTCCGCTCGCTGGCCGGAAAGACATGAATGAAACAGTAATTAGTTGCCCACGTATGGGTGCTTATATACACGCATTGGACTTGTACTGCGCTGCATGTACTCTGCAGCAACGCCCTCACACGGAAACTGTTTGATGTTGCCTAGTAGCAGTCGCTTTGCCCGTATTTCTCTATTACTGCTGTTATTGCTACGTCGTAAGGACGATGATAATGGTGGTGGTTGGTTTGTAGGGCGCTCAACTGCACGGTCACCAGAGCCTCTACAGAGCTCCAATCTTTACACTATACAATCTAGCTTCTTTCATGAATGATGATGAAATGATGAGGACAGCACGAAAACCCAGTCCTCGGACAGAGAAAATCTAACCTTGCCGGAATCGAACCCAGGACCCCGCGATCCAGAGGCAGTAATGTTAGCCACTAGACCACGAGCGGCGGGCTACATCGTAAGGGGTTGAAGATTTAATAAGCTACCTTCATTACGGTTGAACTAAATTGCCTGAGGATATTTCCCATGAATCGAAGTCTGCGATAAGCTTTTCCGACGATTGCTACACTTCCAATAGTACCGTAATCGTACTCTCATGTAGTTAATTGATGCAGTTGTTTCGGTGGCCTGCCAATCGTTCGGTCAAGACACGACGACCCTCTGTTCCTGTTTAAACACTGTTTGTCACATTTATTTTGAGCTTCAGCTACCCGTTACTGCATCAACCTCGATTTCTCTTCAATTGGTCTTGTATTTCGGTTGGTTGGTTCACTTGGGGGAGGGGACAAACAGCGAGGTCATCGACCACATCGGATGAGGGAAGGATGAGGAAGGGAATCGGAAGTGCCTTTTCGAAGGAACTATCCCACTATTTATGAAATGATTATTAAATGGACACCCTAGCTGTACTTGATTGGGGACATGTAGAAAATGTGTCCCTATAGTTGCACTATCCTCTGTGCCCTCGGTGGCTCAGATGGATAGAGCGTCTGCCATGTAAGCAGGAGATCCGCGGTTCGAGTCACGGTCGAAGCACACATTTTCAACATGTCCCCAATGAAGTAGGCATCAACGCCTGTTTGCAACTAGGATGTCCATTTAATTATCATTTCATTTCTAGCAAAGCTGCATGGTCATCTACGGTAACTGTTCTTTCGGAAACAGATACTACCGCCACATATACACCCCCCCCCCCCCCAGTATTTGCCTGAAACTATTTTGGGAAATAACGGCAAACTTAAATCAGGAAGGCCGGACGCGGATCTGAACCGTGGTCCTTCCGATCTGGGTGTCCAGTGTGCTAACCACTGCGTCACCTCGCTCGGTTTGAATCCGTACGCTCAGAATTTCTTCATTAGGCGACAGTACGGAACTGCATCGAAAGAGTTCTGGAAGCCAAGGACGCAGTGTCGACTGTTTTCTGGGAATTCTGGACAAACAGGACGAGTGAACTAGATTTCACACGATCGTTGTTTGTGGAATCTATGCTGATTGCTACCAACTACACTTTCGGCATCCTGTAGGGTCAGCATGTGTGACAACAGCCCATTTTGCGAACCACTGTCCCCAGACTGTATGGAACACGACTACCTCACTTGAGTGATAAGATTCTTGAGTACAGTGAAAGGGTGCAGCGGCGGCTGCTCCTCCTCCAGCGTATCGACTCGCCGTCCCGCCCAGATCGATTCTCGGCGCAGTGCGTGTCCGGTGCGTCCTCCTTTACTACCTCATTAGCTGACTGTCGCCTCGCATCTACCCCTGCCTCCCTGCCCCCCCCCCCCTCAGTCCTCGCGCCCCCACTCACCCCCTTTCCCCGGACAGTGCGAAGAGGGTGGGGGTAGGGCGACAGAGCGGGATGCGGCGGGAGGTTTTATTGCCAATTAAAAGAGACGCCGCTACAGCGGGTGGCGGTCCGGAGCTCGGCCGAGTCGGCGTCGGCGCGTGTTGTGTTGACTCTGCAGATATCGCACGGCGCGGCGCACGGCCCAGAGCAAAGAATAAGGCGACTGCGCGCGACTTTTAATTGGCTGCGCGTCTCGCAGCGTCTTGTTTGCGTCCCCCGTGCTATAAATACCTCCTCCCTGAAGCATCAGAGCTGCAACATAGATATCTGACAATTTGGTTCCTTCACAAGCATTGTAAAACGCCCTGCGCTGGTTAGAACATAAAGGACCTCGTTACTGTGATGCTTTCCACCAACAAAAGAGTAAGGCACACAGGATCATCCGGCGGACACAGTTTATATAGTTCCTACATATCCACAATAACTCATTAGCGATAAGTTTCTGGAGAGTTCTGACACCTTGTTAAAAGCCGAAACCTGCTGTTAACAGACCGTATCGCAATTGTAGGCGAGTTTTCGTGAGAGATGAATCAGGCATGAGTTGACGTAACAGTTAGATTTACAACGGTAGTCTACATCATTTCGCGCGAGCCCTCACATCTGTTCGCGAGAAACCCATGTAGTTTCCCCACATCCATAGCTTCTCCAAAATATGTAAATTATGTTTTAAATACAACAGAAAATATTGCTTAAGGCTTGCGACCATGTTGAACTATATGAAAGTTATAAACAATGATGGTAGGTCACTAGTAACAGTCAAAAGATGTTAGTTGAACGTCTTTATTACATCAACAAAGCTAATCTTATTAAACTTGGTCTTCTTTTGGCTGGTCTTGATAATTCACTTGCTCAATTGTGGGAGCATCCAGGTAAGCTCTTTATAATACTTCGGTATTACCCTTGGGAATGTGGTCATTTGATCTGTCAGCTGGGAATATGGAATCTCAATATCGGTAACGGAGGGTACCTCAGAAGAACTGACGAAGATATTAGCCAGAAGATGAGATATCAAATAAGAAATTGGTTCATGCATAATTACGTATCTGCAGGAGAACTGGAATGGAAGTATGATGTGGCGTCAGGTGTACAGTTCTTTCTCTTCACAAGAAGTACGTTTTACTCTCGATTGGTATCATCCATTTTCTAACCAGATTTGGGCCACACCACAACTCTCTTAACAAAATAGGACGTCTCAACAGAAACCTTGACCGAGGAGATATTGTTGTTTGGCACTGTGTTCACTTCAGAGACGTCACCGAATACGAAAGACTTGAAATTGAAGTGAAACAATGTGTATAGTTCTGGATGAGTCACTATGAATCAAACTTAACGAAATAAACAAGAAAATATCCAGAACAAAACTCGAGAACGAAAAGTCAGAAGAATGTCTGATTCACCTTAGAGAAGTCGTTATATAAATTAGTATAATGAAAAATCACGTCGAGAACATATGTTGTTGTGCTTTAGGGAGTACCTGGAGGTATAACGTATTTTGAATGCGGACGCCGTGACCGACTGCCACGACTGCTGCTTTATAGTGACCAACAACGAAACCAGAAGACTGGGTGGATGTTCGCCTTGGTGTAGTTAGTGTCCTCCTTGAAGTCGTGGAGGCAATCTCATTGCCAAATTACTTACATCTCCGACGGATGCGTAAATTCGGACTATTAAAATGTAAAGGAAGTGCAAATCCATTGCAAGTTCGTGGAAATTTTTAAGGAAATGTCGAAATGACGAAATGTCAGCAGGGGACTGTTCAAGCTTGTAGACGCTCTGTAATTGTGGGGGGCTTGTGCATTTGGAGTGATGCAGGAGCCCTGATATGTCTAGATACGACACTGACAAGTGACACTTATGGAAGTATCCCGTCTGATTACCGCCGTCCATTCATGTCGATTGTGCATTCCGACGGACTTGGGTAATTCCAGGAGGGCAATGCGACACCCAACACGTCCATATCTGCTACACAGTGGCTCCAAGAACACTCTTATGAGTCTAAACACTTCCGCTGGCCACCAAACTTTCCAGAAATGTCGTAGTCTTACGGACTTATGGACAGTCCTGCGGGATTCATGGTGTCAGTTCCATCCACTACTACGTCAGACATCAGTCGAGTCCACGCCACGTCGTGTTGCAGCACTTCTGCGTGCTCGTGTGGGCCTTACACTATAGTATGTAGGTGTAACAGTTTCTTTGTCCCTTCAGTTTATAGTCCAGTCTTTTCCAAAGCTGGAGTGCTGTCTTTACAATTGGGCAAAGAGTGTACAATAGTGTGATGCACGTAACATGATGTTTTTACGTTCCTGTATCTAAGCTTTCTGGCTACATCCAGTGAGACTTTTCCTAAGTATTGAAATGCGCACCATTTGTTGCATTCTTGAGGTAGTGTATCAGAGACGGGAAAAGGGGAGATTACACCTGTTGTCTCTGACTTCTGTGTATTGTGGATCAATAATGAACAAATCGTTGAAGTAAACACATTTCAATTTAAACATTAGATGTTAACGTTAGTTAATTGCGTGCCATGTTTACGTTGCTCAGTGTGACGACCATCTGCATCCACTATAGCCTAGAATCATACTAGAGATATGATTCTGCGATTGTTCACTGCACTTTACGAACACTGGACCGTGGAATGTTGAGCTGTCATGACACAGCTCGTGCAGTGTTTGAACATCACACATTGCTTCCAGCATTTTCAGCCATGGCTGCAGAAACTTCTTAATCAATCTGTGGCGTAATTGGCCGTCGGCCTTACCAGGAGGAATTCCGAAACCGCCAGTTAATTCGAACTTCCGAATCATGTTCTTTATCCCCAGTGCAGAAAAAGGCCCCCTCCGTATTCCTTTAATGCGTCGATACTCAAGAAGAGCAGCAGAAGTATTTCTGGCGTTTTGCAAAATTAGATTTACGATTAAAGACCTGCTCAGTTGTCCAGATCGATGCTGAGTGTCGGCGAGTGTAATGCGCACTGATGCTCGTGTTTGAGCCCTACATCGCTCTGCCAGTACCGGTGCCTAACGGGAAATCGTAATACTAACACTATTAACAATGCAAATACTGCACCACAAGGTAAATAGTTTTCAGTCTACACTGGCTCATGTAGTGAACCACCCTGTACATATAATCTCCTGTCCGTAACTGTAATTGCGAGTGACAACTCAGTTTCTCTTTGTTGTGTATAAGCTGTCAAGTCTCCTTCGTGTCTCCAGTTTCAGCGCCTTCTCAAGCGTGTGTTTGCATGAATGAAACTGGACCTTATGACAAAGACACTTAATAAATTAATCAAACTGGACAGCCGTGAGTCATGCACTCGGAGAATACTTAACGAGTACTAAACGGAGTGCCATTAATTCTAATAAATTTTTCAGAAATTTTTGATTAGGGGTCTCATAAGTCAATCAAAATATAATTATTTGTCGTCCATTTGCAAGCAGATTGTGCCATGCTCCCTTTGAGGATGTATCTCGCATGTTAACTATCATCTGTCTACTCTGCTTGCCTTAATCCCTAGGATATTAAACACTGTCGTTTCAACACAAATCGTATGGTAAAAGCTTCCTCTCATATACCACTTCTGAAAACTTGATGCACGTATTTACAGCAATGACACTGCGAACAGCAACGGCCTATTATAATTATTATCGTCGGTATTAAACCGAAGTGTGTGGCTAAAGAGTAACTTTGGATCCGTTTCTCGCGATCAGTCTCCGGTTGTTGTTCATTGATTAAGTTACGAAGTCATTTTCCAGCAACCTTCATTTCACCTACATTATTTACTACATCTCTTAATGGTAACTCTAACGGTATGTTCCATGCGTTCAATTTTTCTCATAAACGTTCACTACAATCAATTTTTGTATTTATTTTAGAAACTAGCTATTCACGGCCATGCACTGCTGTGGTTCAGTCGGTTTAAAAGGAAAAGAAAGGAAAGACATAGCACATATTTCTAATACACTGCCGAAATGAAATTATTACTTCTGGATAGACGGTGTCTTATGGTCCGATAATGGCGTAGGCTGTCTGGGAGACAGTAGACGTACTGTTTATGGTTTGAACGTCGCCAGTCACCAGACAGCGGGGCGACATGGGCACCAGATCAACATCTGTGTTTGTTATTTAATAAATGCTCATAGCCAAAAGGCTCAGTGTCCTGCAAACGAGTTTCTTCCAGCCAACTGCGCGAGTTTGGAAGGTCTCAAACTGTGGCATTTCAACTGGTCGAACGATACTTCGGAGAACTGTCTCACAAGTTAGTCGTACTACGTCAGCTCTGCAACGATGTTTGTATCAGTGGCAGTGGTCAATTCCAGCAGGTCAATGCGATCCCCCCCCCCCCACACACACACACATACGTCAGATTTGATACAGAGTGGCTCTAGGAACTCTATTTTGAGTTTAAAGAGTTCCAATGCCCACCAAACTTCCCAGATCTCAAATTACTGAGCATAACTGGAATGCCTTGCAGTGTGCTGCTCGGAAGAGATCTCCACCCCTTCGTACTCTTACAAATTTGTGGACAGCCCTGCAGGAGTCACGCTCTCACTTCCCTCCAGCATTACTTGACACATTAGTCCAGTCCATGCCTCATCGTGTTGCTGGTATGTGTATCAGTTTTTTGGCTCTTCAGTGTATAAACGGTACACATTGCTAGCACACGTTTCATAGTCTTCCTACAAAATCTTTAGTCTCCAAAAATTCTTCACCAACTCTCTTGAAATTTTTCCACAACGTTCCATCCAAAGATGTGCGTGTTTTTATATACATGATTTAAAATTTGGAACTAACGAACATTAGATTTTTTGCAACTAATCCACTGTATATATTACCAGTTGAAAACGACAGTGGTTAATATCCTAGGGATTAAGGCAAGCAGAGTAGACAGATGATAGTTAACATACGAGAGACATCCTCAAAGGGAGCATCGCAGAATTTGCTTGCAAATGGACGACAAATAAATATATTTTGATTGACTTATGAGACCCTTAATCAAAAAAAGTTTTGCAGCACCCCGGCTCCCAGAACTCCTGAAGACAGACGTTCGCTGTGGTTACAGACACAGTTCCTTTGACTGTTCACAGATGTCACTAAACCCGCCCAAAGATGTAAACAACCATGCATGGGCACCGACTATTAGACAGAGGGGGTCCGACAGCCGATCAGTTCCAGTCATTCCACCTGGAAGAAGGTATACGGCTCGTGTTGTCTGTAGTTCGACCATGCCAAGGCGATCAAAACCACGACACTATGCAGCGCGGTACAGATGGGCCCAACAATATACCGAATGGACCGCTAAGTATTGGCATTATTTTCTCTTCACCGATGAGTGTCGCATATGCCTTCAACCACACAATCGTCGGAGACGTGTTTGGAGGCAACCCGGTCAGGCTGTGAATGCCTTAGACACACTGTCCAGCGAGTGCAGCAAGGCAGAGTTTCCCAACTGTTTTCGGGTGGCATTGTGTAGGGTCGACGTGCGCCGCTGGTGTTCATAGAAGGCGCCGTAACGGCTGTAAGATATGTGAATGCCATCCTCCAACCGGTAGTGCAACCATATCGGCAGCATATTGGCGAGGCATTCGTCTTCATGGACAACAGTTGGCGCCCCTATCTTGCGAATCTTGTGGATGACTTCCTTCAGGATAACGACATCGCTCGACTGGAGTGACCAGCATGCTCTCCAGACCTGAATCGTATCGAACATGCCTGGGAAGATGGAAAAGGGCTGTTTATGGACGACGTGGCACACCAACCACACTGAGGGATCTAGCCGACGAGGAGTGGGACAATCTGGACCGACAGTGCCTTGATGAACTTGTGGATAGTGTGCCACGACGAACACAGGCATGCATCTGTGCAAGAGAAAGTGCTACTGGTTATTAGAGGTACCGGTGTGTACAGAAATCTGGACCACTTTCTCTGAAGGTCTCGCTGTATGGTGGTACAACATGCAGAACTCTCGGAACAGAGGTGATGCAAAACTATTTTTTGTGTGTTTATATACGTTATAGTGCTCTTGTGCGATACAGAAAGACGTGCATGTTCGAAAGTAACATTGTGAGAAATTTCAAAACAAGAACTGAAGAACTTTTGGAGACGTATGATCATGAACAAACGAGTATTTGCATTTTTGATTCTATAGATAATGTCTTTGCTAGTGACATTGTTTTGTATTACTTCATTCGACTGGATGTAATACTGAGTTGCACGGCACTTGCCACTCCTATGCAATGTTAATAAGCCTAATGCTTTGAGTCTGATGTCTCATGGTTGATGAACATTGCATACAAGTGTCACTCTTTCGTCTGTGAGAATGAAGTACAGTCACTGATTACCCGTTAAGTGCACCGATAAACTGTTAGGTAATGTTGTAACCTACTGGCGCAATCCATCGAAATGACGTGACTCTATAACTATGCTGTCTAACATAATTTGAGTTCCTACACTGACAACATTACTAAAGTTTGTTTGCTTATGTTTTCCCTCTGTTTAATCCCCTTAAACCATAGTTTTTCTGCTGAAAACCTTTCATACACCTAGTTAGATCTGTCTAATACTAGTTAATCTTTCTCTAGTTGAATGTATACATACTTTTCATTTTCATTGGTAATCTTTGTTGATGAAGGGAGTGTTTTATACGTATTAAATTCGTTCCTTTTAGTCAACGGGATAATAATTGCTAAACCAGCTGCATTATCTGCTGTGATACCATCTAGGTACATAATTATCAAGAGTGAATATACATATGTTTCCAGTACCACTATGTCGTGCATTATTGAACAGGAATATGATACCCACAAATCCCAGTTGCTGTTGTTTTCGTATATATAGTGTCTCAAATATTCCACCAATGTCTTGAGTCCATCATAGAGTTCCGTTTACCTGTGGGTGAAAAGCTATCGTTTGTTCCTTCTTTACCCGTAGTTGCTTGCATGCATTGTTAAATACGGCACTCAAAAAGTTCGACCGCGAAAGCGTTACGGACATGATAGATAAACTCCAGTGGAAGACTCTGCAGGAGAGACGCTCAGTAGCTCGGTACGGGCTTTTGTTAAAGTTTAGAGAACATACCTTCACCGAAGAGTCAAGCAGTATATTGCTCCCTCCTACGTATATCTCGCGAAGAGACCATGAGGATAAAATCACAGATATTAGAGCCCACACGGAAGTATACCGACAATCCTTCTTTCCACGAACAATACGAGACTGGAATAGAAGGGAGAACCGATAGAGGTACTCAGGGTACCCTCCGCCACACACGGTCATGTGGTTTGCGGAGTATGGATGTAGATGTAGAGTTTAGTAATGCAGACAGAACCCCGCACTTCACCACAATCTATGCCATAAAAAGAATTTCTCCACTGTCTCGGCATCTTGACGTTCGATCGACACCGTCATTGTAACCTTGGTTAAATCGTCTTGAAATGCCAGTCTATATCTGTTTCCCGTTACCACATGATTTAGCGAACCACCTGCGTTCGTACACCTCTCGAATACTGTATTTATCATATGCGAAACTACTAACGGCATATTCATTTTATTTTTCGTCACTTTGTTTTTCTGATACTTGTCACATGTAGTTACACGTAATTCCACGTCATTTTTCACGCCTTTTCGTTTTGTATACTTCCTTATGCACTCCAATGTTATGTGCATCCCTTGATGTCCACCTAGTCGATTTATAGTCTGTGTTTTCTTCTACACTACTTTCTTCATTCTCAGCAGCTTTCCTCATTCTTCCGTAATTACGTGCGGCTCCATACGTGAGGACGTTTTGTGGATACAAGTGTGACAGAATACCTCATACACAAATTTTGTAGTGACATCTTTCTATGTAGTGTTATTCATACTGTAGGAAACAAGGCAAGTATCACACTTTCATTATTTAGTTCATATTCTTGTACAAAGATGGCACCTGGAATATGTCCATTACACTTTCCATGGATACTAATACAAATACCATATCCAAGATTGCTAGTGTAGAAGCCTTCAATACATTCTGTTCTTTGTGTTTTACCTATGAACATATACATTCACGTGCTTCAGTTCGTTATTTATTAGGTTAATGCGTTAACAAGGACCTAAATACAGAATGTAATATTCCTAGGAAGAAAGATACTGCTAGCAAACACTTGAGAGTTCATGGAATGTCTTACACTACATCGACAGAGATTAGAAAGAGCCGGCCGGAGTGGCCGTGCGGTTCTAGGCGCTACAGTCTGGAGCCGAGCGACCGCTACGGTCGTAGGTTCGAATCCTGCCTCGGGCATGGATGTGTGTGATGTCCTTAGGTTAGTTAGGTTTAATTAGTTCTAAATTCTAGGCCACTGATGATGACCTTAGATGTTAAGACCCATAGTGCTCAGTGCCATTTGAACCATACGCTAAGCTGCTTTCGAACATTTATCCCAGTGTTTCAACTACTGTTATAAACAAGAATCTTAAAAGTAATTTCTACTTCCCCTGCTGCAGATAACAAAACGTAGCTGTGCAGTTATTGCATGGCTTGTGACCAAAATGAAACAAAGTGTATTAAAAAGTTAGCGCATCAGTTCGCTTTGATAATTTGCTTTCCTTTCGCTGTCGTCGAGGGACTGGTGATTTCTAGAATAGTTACCGATCCTCATCAGTAAATAAATGACGGGAATAGCATCACTGGCGATTTTCGTAATTCCAACCGCTATTGGCTATCAACTGTGTTAATGACGCAGGACATGATTTATTGACTTCAGCAAACTATGGGCCAGTTTCTGTCAAACCGCTTTGATGACAGTCTGATGGCCAGTAACGGTTCCTCGCTGAATATTACAACACTAAAAGCGATCCACTACTCGTTAATATTCATGCATGTCCGATAATCCCTCCATTTCATTCCAATCGTGCGTACGGTTAGTGAATTATGGAGATTACCGTTCACCCATACGTCTGTGAAATGCGATTGTTTGTCCGTTAGTCAGCACGGTATGTAATAGTTTCTTTGTCGAGTTTCAGATTTTTATCGCAGTAGAACTGACTCTGTGCTAAACCGTAATACCTGTGTTCAGGTAAATTTTATCAAATTTAAAATCGCTTCCGAATAAAATACACGGCGTCTTAGGGTCATTTGAGAATTGTTTTTCAATTTAAGTGGCAGAAGGACTCTAAATTATTTATGGATTTTTAAGTAACTAGCAGAGAGTTGATAGCTGTACATGTAAGTATAAATAATGTCAGACGATCGTAAATTTCTAAAAAGGAATTTTAAAAACGGCGATCAATATCGTTCAAAACTGTAGTATATTACAGGGGAGCCGGTCGAAGTGGCCGAGCGGTTTTAGGCGCTACAGTGTATAAACGCGCAGCCGCTACATCGCAGGTTCGAATCCAGCCTCAGATATGGATGTTTGTGATGTCCTTTGGTTAGTTAGGTTTACGTATTTCTAAGTTCTAGGAGACTGATGACCTCAGAAATTAAGTCCCATAGTGCTCAGAGCCATTTGAACCATTACAGGCGGTTATTATTAATGCAAACGAGTAGACGAAGCAATGAAACTATTTGCATAAATGACACAGCATATCAACGTTTGCTCTATTACAGGAGGAGACTACTTGTTAGCTTTCTACGGTTAATGTTATGGTTACATTCACCAAAACTTCCCTTTGGTTCCCCACCTCCATTGCCTGTCTCTACAGGGCGCTGTTCCGAACTCATATTTAAATTGTATGTCGATAGATATTAAGGCGTTACGTAACCACTGTTACAAAATGCTTTGAAATATTTTCATGCTGAAGGACTCATTCAAAGTTACTTCGTTGCGCACATTTGCAGCGTTCTTATGTAGTAGATTATTATTATGCCTATTAGATACCATTAAAAGTTAGACTGATTTATGTTTCTCATAAAAAACTGTGTAAAAAATAATGTTACCTGTACTATCAAATATTATAATTAATATATTATAATAATTATTTTATAAAAATACAGCGTTCTTATAAATGAGTATCGGTGTTTTAAAGCTTTATTACAGTTATAAATGATAAGTAAAATGAAAGAGCAACTCAGACAGTGTTACCAAAAACCTTATAAATGTTCAAGGGTAGCGAAGTACGCGTTTGGTTGAACTTCACTGTACCGAAGCGCTGGTTAGGCCGCAAGGGGCCTAATGCCAGGGCTTGTTTTGCATGGCCTCCACGTTAACCGGACCTAACGCCATGCGATATTTTCCTTCATCAAGGATAGTGTGTACGTGCCTCCGTTACCAGCAGACCTCAACGAATTAAGAAACCGGATTGAAGCAGCTGTTGCTACAATCACTGAAGACTCACTTATCAACGTTTGGGAAGAACTCAGCTATTGACTTGATGTGTGCCGTGTGACAATTGGTGCTCACATTGAACATTTATAAGGTCCTTGTTCAAACTGTCTGATTTGCTCATTCATTTGACATATCATTTATAACTGTAAGTTTAATATAATAAATATTACAAAGCCTTAAAACCCCGATATGCATTTATAAACACCCTATATGTAGAAAACTGATTGTAATACCAAAATTTTGACAAAAGCGTTTCCTTTGACGTTCCTGCTGAAGTGCACCTTTCTGCCTGTGGAAATATCGAAGAGCGTGTAACAGTATTTTAATTCTGTTTAATTGCGTCAGTTGTAAGGATTATGTGTTATTCAGTAGAAAAAAAGATTTTTGTGATTTACTTTCGATGGCAAAATGGTGCAATATTGTAGTGAGTAAACCAAGGAGTGCAGTGGCACCTGTAGGACGTCGAAATGTAATTTTTCAGGGATGCCGATGATTGATGGAGTAAGGAGGAGACAGATTTGAACGTTTAATGCGAATATGTCTTAGGTGTTCAAGTGGAACGAAATTAAGTGAAAAATAAATCAGATGGAGGAAACGATATTTAAATTACAAGTATGTGAAAATAGATACACGTTAAGAGAGTAATGCCATTTCAAAAAGATGTGTGGACGATAGCCAGGGAAAGTAAACTGAACAGCCGACTTCATCGTAGCTGGCAGTGAGAACGGTAGACAACGGGGTGCCACGAGTGAGGCAGAAGTAGCGAGTGGCGGAATGGTTGGATCGCGAACATGAGTGGTTTGGCTTCGGAGGATAGATCTTTCTCGGTAATTAAAGCCGATGAGAATGTTATGGTGTGAGCGCAAGTGCGGAGATTCAGTTCTGCATTCAGATTATGGAACGTCTTCAGTAATAATATAGTTTAAGCGGTTGCCACGCAGAACTGTGGGCTAACAGGTGACAATACTACGACGCCTGTCATACGCTAAGGAACTATGTGAGAATCGTGCGCGGTTGGTTTGAACACACCGTCCAGTAGGTATCGTGTTACGTTTCCACGAGGAAGCGGCCAAATGAATTGCTTGTGTCGACTGGACATTGACTCCTGTTTTGAATGGTTACGAGCAGTACTACTGATCCGCTCACGCTTAATCTACCTGGCTATCCCCCTAAAAATTCGTTTTAAAGAGCCTTTCCAGTAAGCAAATTAAACAGACGTCAAAACATAAGGAGTTGTGATGCAGTATGCAGTAGCAGCTGTCGCCGATGGTGCTGTCTCGTCATGATCGCCAAGTAGTGAGTGTCATCCATCAGATTTGGAATAAAGAGACTAATGTCCATTCAGTGAACGCTTAATACACTCGATATTTAGGTAACACTTCGCAATTGACGAATTACACTTTGCAAATGCAGGTCAATCTCAATAATACTCTCTCAGTATCTGAAGGAATTATTTTGATTGCTACTGTTTGAAGAAGGCTGCCCGATGGGATACTTCGTTCTGTTTCTTTAGCTTAGTACTAAGATCCTCCTTTGTGTGCATGTATGTACTTCCAGTCCTTTTTAATGTAGTCTACTGTCGGTGCTGGTGGTTATCTAGACAAATCAAGCAGTTTGGAATAGATGGTGCCAATACCGTTCCAAAAATTATGATCGGTAGCCAAAGATTTATTTGTTTAGCCGTTTCCTCTGATTTAATTACATAGCAGATACGTCGTGGAAGACAGGCCATTTGCACTCTATAGAAAGGAAACTCCATATGGGTTGAGGGTCAGAGGAAGGACCGTAAAACTTAACTCAGCAGCTGAGACGCAGGTACACTTTAGCAGGCTAGGGTAATTGACCAAAATATGGGAGTTTTTGTGGCGGTCAAAATAGCGAAAGCTGATGTCCCGAATACGATCATATGTATGCACAAATATCAATATATACTTTTGAATTCAAACCAATTACAGCATTGATAGTGTTCAACCATTCGCTATTTAGATCACCTACAACTACTTACGAGACTCAAATAGGAAGAGTGAACCAATCTCGACTGAATAATAGTAAAGTTAACCGTACAAGCAGCAGGTATTTTCTGTGATTTGTCAAAGGTATTTGATTGTGTGAACCAAAACATCCTTTTCAATAAATTAGAATTCTATGGTGCCACGGGCAGTGATGCAAAATGGTTCAAGTCATACCTCGCTAACAGGAAACAAAGGGTGTCAGTGCAAGGGACTAGTGAATTAAGTCATCAGTCATAATCAGAGTGCGAAAGAAATTACATGTGGTGTCCCGCAAGGATCCATCTTAGGGCCATTGCTTTTTCTTTTGTACATTAATGATCTCTCATCAGTTACACTGCCAGAAGCAGAGTTCGTTTTGTTTCCAGATGACACAAGAACTGCAATAAATAGTATATCGAGTGCAGTTCTAGAAAGATCTGCTAATGATATTTTCATGGATATTAATAAATGGTTTAAAGCCAACTCACTGACATTAAACTTCGAAAAGACTCACTATATGCAATTCAAAACTTGTAAGAGGTTTCCATCCAGCATATGCATAAAGTACGAAGAAGAGCAGATAGAAGAGGTTCCTGGGATTACAACTTGATAATAAATTCAGCCCCCCCCCCCCCCCCCATGAACCATGGACCTTGCCGATAGTGGGGAGGCTTGCATGCCTCAGCGATACAGATAGCCATACCGTATGTTCAACAGAGGGGTGTCTGTTGAGAGGCCAGACAAACGTGTGGTTCCTGAAGAGGGGCAGCAGTCTGGATGATTGACTGATCTGGCCTTGTAACAATAACCAAAACGGCCTTGCTGTGCTTGTACTGCGAACGGCTGAAAGCAAGAGGAAACAACGGCCGTAATTTTTCCCGAGCGCATGCAGCTTTACTGTACGATTAAATGATGATGGCGTCCTCTTGGGTAAAATATTCCGGAGGTAAAATAGTCCCCCATTCGGATCTCTGGGCGGGGACTACTCAAGAGGATGTCGTTATCAAGAGAAAGAAAACTGGCGTTCTATGGATCGGAGCGTGGAATGTCAGATCCCTTAATCGGCCAGGTAGGTTAGAAAATTTAAAAAGGGAAATGGATAGTGGGAATTAGTGAAGTTCGGTGGCAATAGGAACAAGACTTCCGGTCAGGTGACTACAGGGTTATAAACACAAAATCAAATATGGGTAATGCAAGAGTAGGTTTAATAATGAATAAGAAAATAGGAATGCGGGTAAGCTACTACAAACAGCATAGTGAACGCATTATTGTGGCCAAGATGGATACGAAGCCCACACCTACTACAGTAGTACAAGTTTATATGCCAACTAGTTCTGCAGATGACGAAGAAATTTAAGAAATGTATGATCAAATAAAAGAAATTATTCAGATAGTGGAGATGAAAATTTAATAGTCATGGGTGACTGGAATTCGGTAGCAGGAAAAGGGAGAGAAGGAAACATAGTTGGTGAATATGGACTGGGGCAAAGAAATGAAAGAGGAAGCCGCCTGGTAGAATATTGCACAGAGCACAACTTAATCGTAGGTAACACTTGGTTCAAGAATCATAAAAGAATGCTGTATACATGGAAAAAGCCTGGAGTTACTGACAGGTTTCAGATATATTATATAATGGTAATACAGAGATTTAGGAACAAGGTTTTAAATTGTAAGACATTTCCAGGGGCAGATGTGGACTCTGACCACAATCAATTGATTATGACCTGTAGATTAAAACTAAAGAAACTGCAAAAAGGTGGGAATTTAAGGAGATGGGCCATGGATAATCTAAAAGAACCAGAGGTTGTACAGAGTTTCAGGAAGAGCATAAGGAAGCAATTGACAGGAATGGGGGAAAGAAATACGGTAGAAGAAGAATGGGTAGCTTTGAGGGATGAAGTAGTGAAGGCAGCAGAGGATCAAGTAGCTAAAAAGACGAGGGCTAGTAGAAATCCTTAAGTAACAGAAGAAATATTGAATTTAATTGATGAAAGGAGAAAATATAAAAATGCAGTAAATGAAGCAGGCAAAAAGGAATACAGACGTCTCAAAAATGAGATCGACAGGAAGTGCAAAATGGCTAAGCAGGGATGGCCTTACGACAGATGTAAGGATGTAGAGGCTTATTTCGCGAGGGGTAAGATAGATACTGCCTACAGGAAAATGAAAGAGACCTTTGGAGATAAGAGAACCACTTGTATGAACATCAAGAGCTCAGATGTAAACCCAGTTCTAAGCAAAGAAGGGAAAGCAGAAAGGTGGAAGAAATATATAGAGGGTCTATACAAGGGCGATGTACTTGAGGACAATATTATAGAAATGGAAGAGGATGTAGATGAAGATGAAGTGGGAGATACGATACTGCGTGTAGAGTTTGACAGAGCACTGAAAGACCTGTGTCGAAACAAGGCCCCCGGAGTAGTCAACATTCCATTGGAACTACTGACGACCTTGGGAGAGCCAGTCCTGACAAAGCTCTACCATCTGGTGAGCAAGATGTATGAAACGGGCGAAATACCCTCAGACTTCAAGAGGAATATAATAATTCAATATCCCAAAGAAAGCAGGTGTTGACAGATGTGAAAATTACCGAACTATCAGTTTAATAAGTCACAGCTACAAAATACTAACGCGAATTCTTTACAGACGAATGAAAAAACTAGTAGAATCCGACCTCGGGGAAGATCAGTTTGGATTCCGTAGAAATGTTGGAACACGTGAGGCAATACTGACCCTACGACTTATCTTAGAAGCTAGATTAAGGAAGGGCAAAACTACGTTTCTAGCATTTGTAGACTTAGAGAAAGCTTTTGCCAATGTTGACTGGAATACTCTCTTTCAAATTCTGAAGGTGGCAGGGGTAAAATACAGTGAGCGAAAGGCTATTTACAATTTGTACAGAAACCATATGGCAGTTATAAGAGTCGAGGGGCATGAAAGGGAAGCAGTGGTTGGGAAGGGAGTGAGGCAGGGTTGTAGTCTCTCCCCGATGTTATTCAATCTGTATATTGAGCAAGCAGTAAAGGAAACAAAAGAAAAGTTTGGAGTAGGTATTCAAATCCAGAAAGAAGAAATAAAAACTTTGAGATTCGCCGATGACATTGTAATTCTGTCAGAGACAGCAAAGGACTTGGAAGAGCAGTTGAACGGAATGGATAGTGTCTTGAAAGGAGGATATAAGATGAACATCAACAAAAGCAAAACGAGGATAATGGAATGTAGTCGAATGAAGTCGGGTATGGCTGAGGGAGTTACATTAGGAAACGAGACACTTAAAGTAGTAAAGGAGTTTTGCTATTTGGGGAGCAAAATAACTCATGATGGTCGAAGTAGAGAGGATATAAAATGTAGATTGGCAATGGGAAGTAAAGCGTATCTGAAGAAGAGAAATTTGTTAACATCGAGTATAGATTTAAGTGTCAGGAAGTCATTTCTGAAAGTATTTTTATGGAGTGTAGCCATGTATGGAAATGAAACATGTACGATAAATAGTTTGGACAAGAAAAGAATAGAAGCTTTTGAAATGTGGTGCTACAGAAGAATGCTGAAGATTAGATGGGTAGATCACATAACTAATGAGGAAGTATTGATTAGGATTGGGGAGAAGAGAAGTTTGTGGGACAACTTGACTAGAAGAAGGGATCGGTTGGTCGGACATGTTCTGAGGCATCAAGGGATCACCAATTTAGTATTGGAGGGCAGCGTGGAGGATAAAAATCGTAGAGGGAGACCAAGAGATGACTACACTAAACAGATTCAGAAGAATGTAGGTTGCAGTGGGTACTGGGAGATGAAGAAGCTTGCACAGGATAGAGTAGCATGGATGGAGAGTGGCATCAAACCAGTCTCAGGACTGAAGACCACAACAACGACAACAATAAATTCAGTTGGGAAGAGCACGCCACAGAACTGCAGAAACTCCTTAACAAATCTGTATTTGCAATTCGAGTGTTAGCAGACATAGGCGACATAAAAATGAAAAAGCTTGCATACTTTGCCTACTTTGATTCCATAAAGTCATATGGTATAATATTTTGGGGTAGCTCTTCAAGCCAAACAAAAGTTTTCAGACTCCAAAAGCGTGTAATATGTATTGTTTGTGGAGTAAATTCACGGACGTACTGTAGAAAGTTCTTCAAAGAACTTGGTATACTAACTACTGCCTCTCAGTATATTTACTCCTTAATGAAATTTGTCCTAAATAATATCTCTCTTTTTGCAACAAACAGCTCACTTCATACATAGAATACCAGGAACAAAAATGAACTGCACAAGGACTTAAAAGCACTTACTTTAGTTCAAAAAAGGGTCCACTACTCAGGAACACTCATCTTCAATAATTTGCCAGTAAACATAAAAAATTTAGTTACAAATAAAGATCAGTTTAAAAGGAGCCTGAAAGACTTACTAGGGGCCAACTCCTAGTCCTTGGCAAAATTTTAATAGAAACAAATGATATATTCTATGTATTTATACTATTAGTATTGTTATTTCAGCTAAAAAAATTGATATGTTCCACATCCACAAGGATCTCCTTAGCACGGATCTATGGAACGAAAAATCTAATCTAATCTGAGTCCGATTACCCGTGACAGAGCAGCCGGTACCGACCGTTACACGTTTACATGATCAGTAGGAGGTTACGTTCGTCATGTCGCTATTGGTAGCTGAAGTGACCATTACGGTGGAACCATTGCTCCATCCGCAGGAAGTGAGTTAGGCTAACAGTCGTCGTCGTCGTCGTCGTCGTCGTCGTCGTCGTCCACCTGTCTTTCTGCTATTTCTGTAACTCCCATTAATCAGAAAAAGACATTGTTCCATCAGGCTGTATTTTAATATTGTTCTGTACTGTGAGTAATAAAGTACAGTTTTAAGATACTGTCTGGCGGTATGATGGAGCGAAGCCCTTAAAACATTTAACTCTCCATTGACGTAAGACCTGAGCACATCACCTGTGTTTGCTGTCTCTATTTTATACAGTACTTGTGATAAGTGAAGGCTGAAGAGAACTGGTTCATATACACTGCCAGAAAAGGAACAGTGTACCTGGGAAGACGACGTCGATTATGGTCCGATGATGGTATATGCCTTCCGGGAGATAGTGCAGTAAGTGTACTGATAATGGTTTCAACGCCGTCTGTCAACAGACAGCGTCGTTCCATAGCAATCACAGCGTTACTTGTTTCTACGCTTTAACGTAGAATTCTCACAACAAGAAGACACACTGGCCCCATCCCGTGCGATAAGCTACAACTCCCGTTCAACTTTCGCGTTTCTGGAGAGGACGCTAACCAGCACTCGGTAGCTGCAGAATTGTGTTAGACAAAGCTCTTTTGCTGTTCTTGCAGCATGAAGGAGGTGTGTTGTTCCAACAGGAAAATGTCTGCCCACATACTGCTCGGTGAAACTCAACGTGCTCTGCAAGACTTGCAGCAAATTCCCTGGTCATTACGATCTCCGGACTTCCTCCACTCGAGCACGTGTCAGATACTATGGAACGACAAGTGACGCGTATAACTCGCCATCCAACAACTCCTACAGAACTGTCAGTGTGATCAGGTCGAGCAAGCGTGGCTTGACGTATCCCAAAACAGCAAAATGGTTCAAATGGCTCTGAGCACTATGGGACTTAACAGCTGTGGTCATCAGTCCCCTAGAACTTAGAACTACTTAAACCTAACTAACCTAAGGACATCACACACATCCATGCCCGAGGCAGGATTCGAACCTGCGACCGTAGCAGTCTCGCGGTTCCAGACTGAGCCCCTGAACCGCTAGACCACCGCGGCCGGCCCCAATACAGCATTCGCCATCTGTAAGCTCGATTTGATTCCCACCATGAGGGCTACAACCATGTACTAAAATGGGTGTTCCGACTTGATTCTATTACGTGTTCCTCAGAATCGCTTGTGCTATTGAATTATAAATGTAATTATTTCATGTACTCCATATGCACTGTTGTAATAATAAATTTCGAGTGAATTGGAAACCTGTAAGATTTTGTACTCACTTTTTTTCCGGCAGTGTGTGCAGCAGAATTTCAGTCAGTGGGGTAACAACGGGATGTCTAAATCAGGTTGACCATTTTTGTGCTTTCGAATACAACTGTGTATACAGGGTGGTCCATTGATCGTGACCGAGCCAAATATCTAAGGAAATAAGCGTCAAACGAAAAAACTACAAAGAACCAAACTTGTCTAGCTTGAAGAGGGAAATCAGATGGCGCTATGGTTGGCCAGCTAGATGGCCGTGCCATAATTCAAACGGATATCAGCTGCGTTTTATAAAATAGAAACCCTCATTTTTATTACATATTCGTGTAGTACGTAAAGAAATATTAATGTATTAGTTCGACCACATTTTTCGCTTTGTAATAGATGGCGCTGTAATAGTCACAAACATATGGCTCACAATTTTAGACTAACAGTTGCTTACAGGTAGGTTTTTTATTAAAATTAAAATAGACAACGTAGGTACGTTTGAACATTTTATTACGGTTGTTCCAATATGATACATGTACCTTTGTGAACTTATCATTTCTCAGAACGCATGCTGTTACAGCGTGATTATCTGTAAATACCACATTAATGCAATAAATGTTCAAAATGGGACCCGTCAACCTCAATGCATTTGGCAATACGTGTAACGACATTCCTCTCAACAGCGAGTAGTTCGCCTTCCCTAATGTTCGCATATGCATTGACAAAGAGCTGACGCATTTTGTCAGGCGTTGTCGGTGGATCACGATAGCAAATATCCTTCAGCTTTCCCCACAGAAATAAATCCGGGGACGTCAGATCCGGTGGACGTGCGGGCCATGATATGGTGCTTCGACAATCAAACCACCTGTCATGAAATATGCTATTCAATACCGCACGCCAGCTATGTGCCGGACATTCATCATGTTGGAAGTACTTCGCCATTCTGTCATGCAGTGCAACATCTTGTAGCAACATCGGTAGAACATTACGTAGGAAATCAGCTTACATTGCACCATTTAGATTGTCATCGATAAAATGTGCACCAATTATCCTTCCTCCCATAATGAAAAATAGTACATTAACCCGCCAAGGCCGCTGATGTTCCACTTGTCGCAGCCATTGTGGATTTTCCGTTGCCCAGTAGTGAATATTATGCCGGTTTACGTTACCGCTGTTGGTGAATGACGCTTCGTCGCTAAGTAGAACGCGTGCAAAAAATCTGTCACCGTTCCCGTAATTTCTCTTGTGCCCAGTGACAGAACTGTACACGACGTTCAAAGTCGTCGCCATGCAATTCCTGGTGCATAAAAATATGGTACGGGTGCAATCTATGTTGATGTAGCATTCTCAACACCGACGTTTTTGAGATTACAGATTTTCGGGCAATTTGTCTGCTACTGATGGGCGAATTAGCAGTGACAGCAGCTAAAACACCTACTTGGGCACCATCATTTGTTGCAGCTCGTGGTTGTCCTTTCACATGTGGCTCAACACTTCCTGTTTCATTAAATAACGTAAATATCCAGCGAATGGTCCGGACACTTGGATGATGTGGTCCAGGATACCGAGCAGCATACATAGCACACGCCGGTTGGGCATTTTGATCACAATAGCTACACATCAACACGATATCGACATTTTCCATAATTGGTAAACGGTCTATTTTAACGCGGGTAATGTATCACGAAGCAAATACCGTCAGCACTGGCGGAATGTTACGTGATGCCACGTACCTATACGTTTGTGACCATTACAGCGCCACCCATCACAAAGCGAAAAAAGTGGTCTAACTAAAACATTCATACTTCTTCACACACTACACGGATATGTAATAAAAATGGGGGTTCGTATTTTAAAAAGCGTAATTGATATCCGTTTGAATTATGACAGCGCCATCTACCGGGCCAACCATGGCGCCATTTGGTTTCCCCCATGAATCTAGACGAGTTTCGTTCTTTGTAGTTTCTTCTCTTATGCTTATTTCGAGAGGTATTTGGTCCAGTCAATTTCAATGGACCACCCTGTATAGTCTTAACTTTCATCCCTGGCGCTTTCCAATACGATGAAAACTATGTTTGGCGCGTATGTTCACAGTGACTTAACGAAATTACCTTGCAAATTTGTTCATAAATTCAGCGGTCTTAAAGGATTACTTTCTAGCTTCTAAACTATGCTGCAGCTGGTAGAGTAAGGCTGCATGCAGAGCGCTTCTGCAAATGTTTTAGAAGTAGGGCATTCATGAAATGTTCTTCCGATATCTGTTCTAAATTCGTCTCACCTCCAATGTAGTTCAAATGTGTACTCATCTAAAATTGTTATAGAAGTTCCCAGTAATGGCTGACAGTAATGAAAACGGACAAGGTTGTTGGGAAAATTTTATCTCAGAAGTTGAGTTTCGGTTGAGATTCATAAACAATGCAACTGTGTATGAGATTACAAACTTCAATTTAAGTCCGTCTGGAAATCTAATGCTCTGGTCTAACAATACTTCCACTCTGTGTTGTGTTGTTGTGGTCTTCAGTGCTGAGGCTGGTTTGATGCCACTCTCCATCCCACTCTATCCTATGCAAGATTCTTCATCTCCCAGTAACTACTGCAACCTACATCCTTCTGAATCTGCCGAGTTTATTCCTCTCTTGGTCTCCCTATACGATTTTTACCCTAAACGCTGCCTTTGAATTCTAAATTGGTGATCCCTTTATGCCTCAGAACATGTCCTACCAACCGATCTTTCTTCTAGTCAAGTTGTGCCACAAATTTATCTTCTCCCCAGTTCTATTCAATACCTCCTCATTAGTTATATGATCTACCCATCTAGTCTTCGGCATTCATCTGCAGCACCACATTTCGAAGGAGTCCATTCCCTTCTTGTCTAAACAATTTATAGTCCACGTTTCACTTCCGTACATGGCTACACTCCATACAAATACTTACAGAAACGACTTCCTGACGCTTAAATCTATCCTCGATGTTAACAAATTTCTGTTCTTCAAAAACGTTTTCCTTGCGTTTGCCAGTCTACAGTTTATAGTCTCTCTATTTCGACCATCATCAGTTATTTTGCTCCCCAAATAGCAAAACTCATCTACTACTTAAAGTGTCTCATTTCCAAAGCTAATTCCTTCAGAATCACCTGATTTAATTCGACTACATTCCATTATCCTCGTTTTCCATA
This sequence comes from Schistocerca gregaria, assembly GCF_023897955.1. Classification (NCBI taxonomy): domain Eukaryota; kingdom Metazoa; phylum Arthropoda; class Insecta; order Orthoptera; family Acrididae; genus Schistocerca; species Schistocerca gregaria. The sequence continues at coordinate 399,791,069 of NC_064922.1, forward strand.
TGTCGATATTCATCTTATATCCTCCTTTCAAGACACAGTCCATTCCGTTTAACTGCTCTTCCAGGTCCCATGCTGTCCCTGACAGATTTAAAATGTCATCGGCAAACCTCTAAGTAGTAATTTCTTCTCCATGGGTTTTAATTCCTACTCCAAATTTTTCTTTTGTTTCCTTAGCTGGTTGCTCAATATACAGATTGAATAACATTTGGGATAGGCTACAAGAATTCGTGTTTTTATTTCGCAGCCGTGACTTATTAAACAGATAGTTGGGTAACTGTCAACGCCAGCTCTCTTAGAGATAGGAATTATTATATTATTCTTGAAGTCTGAGAATATTTCGCCAGTCTCTTACATCTTCCTTTCCAGATGGTAGAGTTCTGTCAGTTTTTGATAGAGTTTAGCCGGCCGCGGTGGTCTCGCGGTTCTAGGCGCGCAGTCCGGAACCGTGTGACTGCTACGGTCGCAGGTTCGAATCCTGCCTCGGGCATGGATGTGTGTAATGTCCTTAGGTTAGTTAGCTTTAAGTAGTTCTAAGTTCTAGGGGACTGATGACCACAGCTGTTTAGTCCCATAGTGCTCAGAGCCATTTGAACCATTTTTGATAGAGTTTCTCCAAAGGCTATCGGTAGATCTGATGGAATGTTGTCTGATCCCGGGGCTTTGTTTCGACTTAGGTCTTTCAGTCTTTGTCAAATACTTCACGCAGTATCATATCTCCCATTTCATCTCCACCTACGTCGTCTTACATTTCCAAAATTTTGCCCTCAAGAATATTGCCCTTGGAGAGACCCATTACATACTTCTTCCACCTTCCTGCTTTCCTTCTTTGCTTAGAACTGGTTATTGATATTCGTACATGTGGTTCTTTTTTCTCCAAAGGTCTCTTTAATTTTGCTATAGGCAGTGTCTTACCCCTAGTGATATATGCCTCTACACCCTTACATTTCTCCTCTATCCATCCCTGCTTAGCCATTTTGTACTTGCTATGAATATCATTTTTGAGAAGTTTATGTTCCTTTTGTTTTTTTTATTTACTACATTTTATATTTTCTTCTTTCATCACTTAAATTCAATATCTCTTCTGTTACGCAAGGACTTCTACTAGCCCTCGTCTTTTTATCTACTTGATCCTCCGCTGCCTTCACTATTTCATCTCTCAAAGCTACCCATTCTTCTGTGTTACAGAACCCTAATAAACGGGATCTCAAGTTTCTTGATAAACTGTGGATTCGCCGAACGTGTACGAGGCTCTCACGTTACAGATGAGCCCTGTGGCCCGCTGTTTGTCAGAACATTTGCCGTGAGCCGCCGGCAGAGTTGGGAGCGCTATCGCGGCACGCAGGCTCTTGACCTTCCTCTGCTCTCCGGCCCCCAAGCCATCAAGTACGTGCCCGCAGTCGCTTCCCGGCGACTTAGTGAGCCGGCTACACCCGATAGTCCCGCCAAACACCATTTCCTGAGCTTACCCAAGGTAGACGATGACCTCACCAATGACATCATCTGTCACGCAGGTTAAAGATTCCAGTTTCATTGAATACGATTCGGAGTGGTAAAGCATCAAGCATTCTTCGTATCCATTATATGTTTTCACGAAGAGTACCTTTACCGGTGATCACCACAGGCAATAATATGTTGAATGAAGGTAATACTTTTACAAATCTAACTGTAATATTTATTAACATTTCTTCTTAGCCACTTAACTCGTGTTCGCTTAGTCATTTCCATGTGTTTCAGTGCAAAATTAAACAATCACCGTTTAAATAATTTGTATTAGATATCTTATACTTATGGTGTTTTAATGACACGTACATAAATCAACAGACGTATTGATAACTGTACTTTCTTGGAGTACCGCTATCAAACTTCAATTTTGTGTTTAATATTCTAACCTTCACATTTTACAACTCCATATCTCTTTCCCACCTTTTTACTGTCATTTTTTCTCAGTTTTATGTAGATATAGTAATAGTTCTGCATGCATAGCACACTGAAGCTGCTAGCCTATTCTCAACTTTACGCTTTGGTTTCGTGTTGGGTCTGGTTCAAATGGCTCTGAGCACTATGGGACTCAACTGCTGTGGTCATCAGTCCCCTAGAACTTAGAACTAATTAAACCTAACTAACCTAAGGACATCACACACATCCATGCCCGAGGCAGGATTCGAACCTGCGACCGCAGCAGTCTCACGGTTCCGGACTGCGCGCCTAGAACCGCGAGACCACCGCGGCCGGCCCGTGTTGGGTCTTTGCACGGGTATTTCCCGCATTAAATGCTCAGCCAATTAGTATATCATCACGAATGGTAGCACATCGTCTGAGTTTATTGTTATCTGAGTGTTTATCGTATTTTTCTTTCCGTAACTATTTTGGCGTTACGTAACGTTCATACTAATGCACGCCACTTTAGTGTCGTTAATTATGTGTGCTTTTCATACAGCTAGGATCATGTCTCCTGTTACTCGTATAATGTCTTACGTACTAGCCGAGTATAAAGGTTACTCTCAGTCTCAATCTCAATGCTCACATTGATGACAGACCACGCAAGTACAATTACCAATCTTCCCCAAGACTTACACTTCCAGTGTGTCAATAAGACAGACAAAGTAAGGACTGATTAAGAGTATAGAAAAGGCAAAACAAACATTGGTGTTTACATTCAGAGCGCATTGGTATTTCGACTGTTAAATGCAGAGGAGAGAGCAAATAGGTGGAAAGAATACGTTGAAGTCTTCTACGAGCGGAGAACTTGTTTGCTGACGTGATAGAAGAAGAAATGGGAATCGATATATAATGGTAGGAATTTAATAGGGCTTTCAAAGACTTAGGAACAAATAAAGCATCCTTTGGAATTTCTAAAATCCTCAGGAGAAATGGTTCGAATGGCTCTGAGCACTATGGGACTTAACTTCTGAGGTCATCGGTCTCCTAGAACTTAGAACTACTTAAACCTAACTAACCTAAGGACATCACACGCATTCATGCCCGCGGCAGGATTCGAACCTGCGACCGTAGCGGTCGCTCAGTTCCAGACTGTAGCGCCTAGAACCGCTCGGCCACTCCGGCCGGCGTCAGGAGAAATAGTCAGCAAACGATTATTCAATGGAGACAGACCTTCAAACTTTTGACAAATGTTATCAACACAATCCTGAAAATAGCAGTGGTTGGTAGATGCTGTCGATAACAACATACCCAAGAACGGAAATGAAAGTTGAGAATCTGTTGCATGACGATCAGTTTGGCTTTCGGAAGGGAAAAGGCACCAAAGAGACAGTTGTGGAAACAATATTGAAGATAAACCAAGAGACCTTCGTAGCATTTCTCGACCTACAAAAACTGTTGGACAGGGTAATATTGAGCGAGATATTCAAGAACAGGAATACTTTACAGGGATAGTATGTGCAGAACCCCAAGGCAACAATAAGAATGACAGACCATGAACGAAGTGCTCGCATTGAAAATGGTCTAAGATTCGAATGCCGTCTTTCGCCTCTACAGTTCGATCTATACAGTGAAGAAGCCCTGACGAGAAAGGAAAAAAAAGACCAAGAAGGTTCGAGAGTGGCATTAAAATTAAAGGTTGGAAAGAAATCAATGAGATTATCTGATAACGTTGTTATCCTCACTGAAATAAGGGGAGTTAGAGGGTCCGTTGTTAGTTAGACATTTAGTTAGTTAGTTAAATTTTTCGTAGGTCACTTGAACGATTCTTTCATCGAAATAAGGTGGAAGGAGTTAGTTTACAGGATATGTATACATGGTTAGTGGTAACATTAATAAATGCGTTATTGTTTAGTCCCACACCAGAAAAAAACTCGTTTTTTTGGCTATTAGTATTTAAATAGACAATAGTCCACGAAATACAATAATTCACTCGGAGGATATCATTTTAGTTCAGATTTAAAACATGTTTTGCTACCTGCCAGACATTTCATGCTATTGAGCAAATTTTCAAAAATGTTTGTTGTTGCAGATTTAACAACTTTGTGAACAACTTAGTTTTTATAATAGATGGTAAAGGTCACTTCATCTTCTAGTTTTGCGGATATGGAAATCACCGTTCTTCTCAAATTGTGCTGGGTAATTTATGATAAATTTCATTAGCGAATGCCTAACACTTTGAGAATGTGAAACTTCCTGGCAGATTAAAACTGTGTGCCCGACCGAGATGAACTGTGGTATCGTGTTGAAGCTGCATGGGCAGCTGTACCTCTACACGCCATCCAAGCTCTGTCTCACTCAATGCCCAGGCATATCTAGGCCATTATTACGGCCAGAGTTGGTTTTTCTGGATACTGATTTCTCAGGATCTATGCATCCAAATTGGGTGAAAATGTAAGCACATGTCTTTTCTAGTATAATATATTCGTCCAATGATTACCCGTTTGACATCTGCATTTCTTCTCGGTGTAGCAATTTTAACGGCCAGTAGTGTAGATCAGGAGATTGATTCGTTTGTTTCCAAGACTAGCAACTATACGAAGAGAAAAAGTAGCTGAACTTAATTGTTTGACAGGCTCGGTAATAGGCTTCTTTCAGTTTAAGTTTTCATCAATTCGTACATCCAAAAATACGGAGCTCATCGTGAGCACTCTCTACGAAAATTTTATCAGTTACTGACTTAGACTCTTGCTGCAAACGAGATGGAAAACTGATTACTCAAATTAGACTGAAACGTCCAAATAATGATTACAGTTCATTTTTCGTGTTTGTATCTTTTTAGAAATCTACATTTGAATCTTATTCTTTGATACGTTGCTTCATAACGCATCTAGATTTCTCAGAAATGGCTGAAAGTTCCCCAGGAGCGGACCTGTAGGTTGTTCTGCTGTAATAACCAGGAGCACGTGCTTCTAGGTTATGATCTGCATGTAAACTATTTTTTCAATATGTTTCACTTGATGCCCAAATTTTCACATATTCCAACTCTTCCTTTTTCCATGTTATTTCGACATGAAAATGATTCTAATCTACACTGACATCAATAGTCTAATGAGTGAACACTATTGGTTCAGAGGAAATAGAAGAAAGCTGAACGTAATAAGTAGCAGGAAAAAGTAGATTAACAGAAACTTAACATCAGTATTGTTAAGCATGAACTACATGGACTGAAGGAATTATAGTAGCCGGCCGCGGTGGTCTCGCGGTTAAGGCGCTCAGTCCGGAACCGCGCGACTGCTACGGTCGCAGGTTCGAATCCTGCCTCGGGCATGGATGTGTGTGATGTCCTTAGGTTGGTTAGGTTTAAGTATTTCTAAGTTCTAAGGGACTGATGACCATAGATGTTAAGTCCCATAGTGCTCAGAGCCATTTGAACCATTTTTTGAATTATAGTAGCTTGGAAGAGTAACAGCACACAACAAATGAACTAAGAAGTGAGCAACAGGCATAATAGCACAGGCAAACAGGGAATATCTAGCCAGAAGAATATTTGTGTCAAATATAGGCATCAATTTCTTCTCCTTCTTCTTCTTCAGTATTAGGTAAGACTGACTGTCACGATCTTCAACTTCGCCGTAGTCTTTCCCTTCTCCTTCTCCCTTGGCCCTTACAATTTCCAGCCTTTAGGCAGAGTTTCTTTCACCCTCATTTCTTTCGAGGTATTCGTTAAATTTTTTCAGTGAACTAGAATTTAATATTTGTAATACAATATTTAAAAAAATTTCTCGGTATCTTAACACGAATATAGCGAAATGCCATTGTCTTGGGACATGCATCTTATTGTTGACACTCGCAAATAATGCTAAAGGCGTAAGCTTTTGAAGAAGCTCACGAAGTGTCCGAAATCGGTTAAGAAGTTAAATTTCTTTTATGCAAACTTTAATTCTCCACCTACAAAGAACAAGTGTTGAAGAGGAGCAACGGTTAAATTATTACAAAAGTTTATGCTATCATTATAGAGTACAAGAAAGTGACACTGACCTAATAATGAGAACAGGTCAGAAGAAACACAGTCTGATGAAATAACATTGGTCTTAATATCCACGTAAGAACAGACAACAGACAAGAAGAGATGATACTGATGCTGAACTGCTAAACTAACTAAGAATGACGCCACACCAAAGACTTTTACATGTCTTCCACGATTGCTGGAAATGAAACAGTATCCTCAAAAACTGGAAAACTACCAGCATGATATCAGTTTTTAAAAGGGAAAGACAGGTCTCTGCAACCACTACAGAGGGCCAGGTTTGCTGGATTCAGCATACAAGATATATTCCAGCACTAAAATTTTAAACACAAGACTATAAACCATAACAGAACTACTACTGCATGAGGAACACACGGTTTTTGGAAAAAGACGCTTCACGACGGATGTATTTTTTTATTTTTCAGAGGTAGCACAAAAAGACAAAGAATGTTAAAGAAACACACATCGCTTTTATTTCCATAACGTCGCAAACAGAAACTCTAATCGCGAATACCCAAAACATTAATATCCGAAACAGCTAATAAATGTGGAAACCCATTGCAGCCCCCACTCTGTTCTATGGAAACGAGACCTCGCTGATTACCGAGAAGCAGGAAAGCCGTATTCAGGCACAAAAAATTACTTTCGTTATTGCAAGCAGTTTTTTTGAGAATGTACGTTTGTAGAAAAGCATCGTATATTGGTGAATCATTGACTTATGGGGAAACTGGAAAAAGAAGAGTATCTTAGGGTTTGAGATGTGGTGCTGTGGAGATGTGTTGACAATTAGGTGGACTGATAAGTTATGAGGAGGTTCTTCGTGGGATTGGAGAGCAAAAAAAGATGCAGATGCCATCGATAGGATATGCGTTAAACAATCAGGGAATAATTAAAGACACTATAGGGAGCAATAAAGGGCAAGAACTGTTGGAGAAAACAGAGATGGGAACACATCGAACAAATAAATTGAGGCCGTAGAGAGCTATTTCTGGCGGGCTACATGAAACAAGTCGGAATAAATGGCCCAAAAAAATTAATTAAATACTAACGCAAGTTTTCTCTTTTGTTTAATCAGTATAACGAGAAAGGAATGACAGAAATAAATGAAAGATTCAGGAAAAACAATAAAATTCTTTGGTTAATGGGATAAGACAGCTGTGGTATCGACGTTCGTGAGTATGGGGCACAGTAATGTTATTTATTCAAAACATGGCCGCCATTCCCCTTAGAAACTATGCGTACTGTATGTGAATTCCACAATGGATTTCAAATGGTCTAATCCAGACGGACATTCGACGGGACGAAAAGCTGCCATCAGTGATCCATGGAAAGAAAACTCCGACGTCGACGTTGTCTGTGGAGATAAAAAATTGCTGTATATTCGCCGTTCCGCGCTATCTTATACAATTGAATTTTATGCTGCTGCGGCTTATTGATTCCTGTTATTTCCTCTTTCTTTCTTTTTTTGTGACGTATTGCAAAACTTAACACGAGGGCTACGTATCCTTTACTCAACTGCTCAACCACAAACGGTGTCAATGGTCCAGCCGCTATGGTAACACTGGTTCCAGTCAGATCACAGAAGTTAAGCGCTGTTGGGCTTGGCTAGCGTTTGGACGAGTGGCCTTTTGGGTCTGTTAGCAAGAGGGATGCACTCAGCTCTTGTGAGGCCAATTGAGAAACTACTTGATAGAAAAGTAGCGGTATCGCTCACGAAAAGTGGTAACGACCCGGAGAGCGGTGTGCTGACGACATGCCCCTCCATATCCTCATCCAGTGATGCCTGTCGGATGAGGATGACACGACTGTCGGTCGGTATCATTATGCATTCCGAGGCCCTGTCGGATGGAGTTTAGTTAGTTTCAAACACAAACGAGTCTTCTTACAAGAAGGAAAAAAAAATTACGTGTTACACTTCTTACACAAAAAAGATATCTTATTCATAAACAACATCATAAAAAGGCTATGAAATCTTATACCGAAGGTGAGTGAAACAGTCAGCTTAACGGATGGAGACTACGAAGGTGTTCCGTCATTAATTAGCAATTAGATATTGAGGAAAACACAATGCGTAAAGCAGAATTTCGATAGTTACTGGGTGCGTGATTTGTCTGTAAGTATCCACCATGAATAGTTCCTTCCTGCTGACATCATTATCCAACATTTTGTGCTGCGGTCGATCTTTCAAAAGCCTACTTTTACCGTTCAGTGCTAGCCACACCGACGTCTGGTGATAACACTCCACATGTTGACGGCGTCGTTAGGTTATGTTGGCATTCGTAGTAAATCGTCTATAATGTTTTCCACTGCGTTTCCTTCCTGATGCCTCATCTGCCGAAGTAGTTTCGGAAGGGGAACACAACACGTCCTGAAGCAAATCCCCAAGTGGATTCACTAAGTCCGAGGAGGATTATTCTTCTGCTGCTGCTGCGCCTGACGAACATGAATTTATCATGTCGTGCGAGGGTGAACGGCAGAGCCAGCGGGATTAGTGCTGCAGGTCCGCCAATGTCTGGGCGTTGCCCCCTGCTACCACTGCCAACAAACGTCGACGTCATCGCCGTCCTGTCTCTGTTACAAGATTTCCCCTCTGTGCGGTCATTCTGTTGTAGTAACACCTACTCCGTAAGTGTTTCTAATTGTGCTCACAGTCACACTCCTCTGTCGATAACTACTGTCGACTCTAAACCTGCGTCGTTCGTTGTGGCTTACTAATCATTAAAGTATCACTCATTTTAATCAATAGATTATTCCCAAATATGAGAACAATGGCTATTTATGTCTGAAGGGTGGCCCACAAATGAAGCAAATTTCGAACTGCACACATCTCTAGATCTTCTACCGAGTTGCACCTGCGTGGTAGACTCGGGAGATAGGCGAAATAAATATACTCCCTGGAACTTCATGTTTGACAACAGAATTAACAGCAGTTTTGAAGACTTATGGGAACATATAACTACGAGTCATTACTGAATAATATTACATGTGCTGCTAGACTCCAATTTGCTTTCTTTTGTCGTAAATCTTCTGGCTGGTTTGAGCAGCCCACCACTGCTTCCTATTCTGTGTCAACCTCGTCAGCTTCGAGCAACACACACACACACACCAAACCATCGATTACTTCGTTTATATAATCCAATCTCTGACATCCGCTGTAGTTTTTCCCCTCTACGCCATATATTAACGCCATAGAAACTATGCCGTAATGTCTTTTTAATGTCCTAGCATTCTGTCCCTTCTCGTTGTCACGGTTCTTATCCTTGCGGATTCAGCAGTGCACCATCTCAGTCCTCATTGGTTTTTGGTTTGCCCTCACAGATGTGAAAATTGCCAAACTATCAGTTTAATAAGTCACAGCTGCAAAATACTAACTCGAATTATTTACAGACGAATGGAAAAACTGGTAGAAGCCGACCTTTCGGAAGATCAGTTTGGATTCCGTAGAATTGTTTGGACACCTGAAGCAATACTGACCTTACGACTAATCTTAAAAGAAAGATTAAGGAAAAGCAAACCTACGTTTCTAGCATTTGTAGACTTAGAGAAAGCTTTTGACGATGTTGACTGGAATACTCTCTTTCAAATTCTAAAGGTGCAGGGGTAAAATACAGGGAGCGAAAGGCTATTTACAATTTGTACAGAAACCAGATGGCAGTTATAAGAGTCGAGGGACATGAAAGGGAAGCAGTGGTTGGGAAGGGAGTAAGACAGGTTTGTAGCCTCTCCCCGATGTTATTCAATCTGTTTATTGAGCAAGCAGTAAAGGAAACAAAAGAAAAATTTGGAGTAGGTATTAAAATCCAGGGAGAAAATATAAAAACTTTGAGGTTCGCCGATGACACTGTAATTCTGTCAGAGACAGCAAAGGACTTGGAAGAGCAGTTGAATGGAATGGACAATGTCTTGAAAGAAGGATGTAAGATCAAAAACATCAACAAAAGAGAAACGAGGATAATGGAATGTAGTCGAATGAAGTTGGTTGATGCTGAGGGAATTAGATTAGGAAATGAGACACTTATAGTAGTAAAGGAGTTTTGCTATTTGGGAAGCAAAATAACCGATGATGGTCGAAGTAGAGAGGATATAAAATATCACCGACCTGCTATCCATATAATCCTGTCCAGGTGACAGCATCTTCACACGGCGAGGAATGACTGCTAGTCGGATACGCGCACGGTGCATGTAGTATCAGTGAGCTTGCTGTCGGTGTGCAGGATGAGGAAGGCGCACGATCTATCTGAGTTTTACCGAGGGCATATTTTGGAGGTCCAGAGGCTCTACACGAGCATTTCGAAAACTGCATAACTTGTCGGCAATTCTAGGGGTACTGTGGTGAATGTCCCCAACACTTGGCGGAGCCTTTGGTGAAACCAGATCCAGAAATTATGGGGTTGGGTGACCACCCTTCACTACAGATGTTGGACGTCGTAGGTTGGACAGACTGGTAAAACAGGACCGTGGCGAACAGTCTGAGTGTGTCTGAACGCACAGTGCACCGAACATTCCTAATGATGCGCCTCTCCAGCGGACGACCCTTGCGTCGGCAATTACGACTGAAATGGGCCCGTTTGGCTTTGGACGTTGGCGCAGTAACAGAGCGTTGCATGGTCTGATGATTCCTGATATCTTCTTCATCATGCTGATGGAGCGGCACAAGTCTGTTGTCTTCCAGAGGAACAGACCCTTAACATCTGTGCTGTGGGACGGCGGCAAGTTGGCGGCGGCTCCATTATACTCTGGGGAACATTCACATGGGCATCCATAGTTCCAGTGGGGCTCGTGCAAGACACCAATGGCCAAAGAGAATCTTGGACTGCATGGTTGCAAACCATGTACATCCCTTCACGACGGCAGTGGCATTTTTTCAACAAGATAATGCACTATGTCACAAGCCCAGGCGTTTGACGAAGTGGTTCGAGGAACACAGTGGCGAGTTCCAGTTGATGTGCTGGCCCCTCAACGCCCCAGACCTGAACGTGTTGGAACACATTTGGAATGATTGAATGTGGCGTTAGAGCTCATCCTCCCCTCCCCGGCGACTTTAGTGTGCTGATGTGGTGACCTACCAAAGCCTCATTGCTTCCATGCCACGAAGCGTCATCACTTTTATCCCTGCTATAGGCGGACATACAGGGTATCTGACAGGTGATTACAATGTTCTGACTGATCAGTGCAGATTGACGTGTATGTATTCAGCACTTGCGCAGTAGTTTCTAATTATTTATCTACTTTTTGTCATTAGTCGTCAGACGGTTTTGCTGCATTCCCCCCTCCAGCGAAATCCTGAACTCCACCTGCTTCTCCATCTCGTAGTTTCGCCTATACAAAACGATATCGTTTTCTGTCTTCCCCTACAGTTTTGCCCTTTGCAGCTGAGATAACTACCATGCAAGTTTCTCCCTGTGGTATAAGAATACGTCCGGTCATCATATCCCTTCTTCTTCTCAGTGTTTTTCACAGAACATCTATATCTAATCTACATCTACAGTCACTCCTAACAGTTTTTGGTGGAGGTCCTTCTGGTACCACTAACCAGTAACTGATCCCCTCTTCCCTATCCAACTCGCGAACAGCGCGTTGGAAGAATTATTGTCACAAGCCTCTGCATTATCTCTAATTTCCCATATTTTCTTGTTGTGGTCATTTCTTGAGATCTACAAAGGGCGATCAGAAGTTTCCATTTGAGGGAGCTGCTGCAGCGTATATGTAACGTAGCGATGAGAATATCTGAGCACCAACATGTTGGCAAAGATATACCGTGGCATATGTATCTTTCTCACGTGCGTGCAGTAAATGCAGAAATGTGAACTACGGTAGTGTTGTTATCAAATTCTCCCAAACAACGCGTTATTATTTTTTTCTTGGCTACCAATAGACAAACTCCTATAGATATCCACTGGAGAATGAAGAATGGCTGAGGGCAGAATATCCGTTGAAAACCGGGGATGCTGCTGCTTCATGGTGACGCACGTCCCCACGTCTCAAAAGTCGTAACTCAGAAGTTAAGCTAACGTAAGTGGGATATCGTTGGACACCAGCCCTGTAGTCCTGATCTGTCCCCATGCAGTTATCATGCCTTCACTCTGTTGGAAAAGGATTGAAGAATAGACGATTCCTGCCCTACTAGGATGTACAGAAGACACCTATGGTCTTTCTCACGCAGCAGCACACGATGTTTCAGCAAACGGGTATCTTAAACTTAGTGCGTCGGTGCGATGATTGCCTCGATGCTAACGGTGACCTTGGCTGATTAGCATACCCATTCTTGTCTGTACGGGCTTGGAACGGAGCTTCTTGATGGCCCCTTGTATATGGCTCTGTGCTATCCGACTCTCCTGGAAAGCATTCTCTCGAAATTTTAATAGCGGATCTCTCCGTATTGCACAACGCCTCTCGTGTAGCTTCTGCCACTGAAGTTTGTTGGAGCATCTCCGTAAACCTCTCGCGCCGGCCAAACGACCACATAACGAAATGTGCCGATCTTCGTCCAATCGTCTCTAAGTCTTCTACATGTTCAAGATTGATGAACAATACTCATGAATCAGTCGAAGAAGAGCCTTGTAATCTACTTTCCTTAAGATTCTTCCTAGGAATCTCTGTCTACCATGTCCTTTTCCTACCATTTGGTTTATGTGGTAATTGCGCCTAAGGTCTCTCTGGACATTCTTGAAACCTAAGCTGATTTCAAAGACTCAGCCTGTTGCAAGATACGTATATGTTCACAAAGTTTTTGCTCTCAGGTTACCGGTTTCGGTCTATAATGACCATTTTCCGATCTGTAGCTAAAATACGGGAAAAACATAAATACACTCGCAGAGTGTCTACAGCTTAAAAAACAATAAATAGACAAAAACAAAAAGTACTGCTGACATATATATGTATTTGTGAGCTGTAAGTATGAATAGGCCAACCTGTGTTTCATAAAAACAATGTCCTAATGTACTGAAGCCATAGTGGCGTCGTCAAATGTTAAATGCAAAATCAGCACCAGCATCGTCAAATAGATATAAATAACAGACGAGAATCCCAAGTTTACTGTTTTCTTCTTTCTACTTTATTTTATCAACGCCGCAAATGTGTCCTTTTTAACCCTGTGAAGTGAGTTTGACAACCTGATAATTAGAGCATTGGGTTGTGAGTAGGGCACGAAACGGCTGAGTGCTACCAATAATTACTGCTTACCTTACGCTCTTTTACTCGCCGATCCCGCGGAGGACACTCTCATTTCTTAACATTCCACCAAATTTTCCACATCCTAGAATAGCACCGCATCTCACAGACTTGGATTCTTTTCTTATCCAGTTTTCCAGCAGTACAGAATAGTCTTCTGTAGAATGCTGTCCTGCAACCGGACATTCTCAGAAATTTCTTCCTCATATTAAGACAAATGTCTGAGGGTAGTATCTTTTAGCTCCGGATGACCTCCTTTGCCTCTTCGTCTATATTATGTGATCCCTTTCATTGAGGACAGGAATGTAATAAAAGAATCTTATCGTTGATATTCTTTCACCCTGAATTTTAATACTACTCCTGAACCTTTTACCGGTATTATGGTACACCGCCAGTAAAAACTGCAGCACCCCTAAGGACCGTTTTCAGTGGCACCGAGGTGCCACATATATGTGTGCTGGGGGACTGTTGTATTTCTAAGTCATTCGTCACTGTTTTCACCGATCAGATGGCGCTGTGGAGACCTATCTATGCGCCCTCTGTTTTGGAAGTGCAGGCAGTAATTGCGATGAATTTAGAGATCAACGGTGTGTGCAACATTCATTCCGAGGTACAACCCTACCCCGCCAACGAGTACGTACTCCTGAAGACCAACTTCAGTCGTTTGAACAGGGCCCAGCTACTAGCATGGGGAAAGCTGGATGAATGAATCGAAGTGTTGATGCATATGTTTTGCACAATGTCTCGAAGCTGTCGATGCTTTATCCAGTGGTCTGTGGAATAATCCCACACCCGTAGGCCAGATTTTGGACGTCCACGAAGTACAGAAACACTTTAAGATTGTCACATTGTTCGCTGACCGAACATCTTCCAGGAAACTAATCTCGGTACGTGTTGTAACCTGATGTGTCACCGAGAACCATTGGGAAGCGTCTGCTTGCATCAGGATTAAGACCACGTGTGCATCTGGTCCGGCTACCGCTGCCATCACGGTATCGCTAAGCAAGGCGACTCTGGTATCGTGAAACAGTCCTGAGTTAAATGGTACTCTGCAAACTTCAGAGTTGAAAATAGGATCAGTCTCTAAGCTGCTGATGGACGAAGACATGTACGGCGTAAATCACGTAAGAGGCCTATTCCGGCGTCTCTTCGCACACGACACACATGTTTCACACGAAGCTTCATGGTGTGGGGGACTATCAGTTAAAACTTGCTGTAAAATTTGGTGTCTCTGCAGGATAAAGTAACTAGGGCCTGCTACAATGTACAGGTTGTTATCCTCGTGCCACTGCAATTCCGTCCTTAGTAAGATGATGTGTTTTATCAGTAGGATACTGCCCGTCCACGGCTGTTGTGACGCAGAGTGTATGTCATGGTGAAACGGGAACTTACTTGTTCCTCAATGCCTGTGGGGAACATTGTCGAATAACAACAAAGGTGGAAGGTGCTCGGGACGTGCAACGTTGTGTGTGTCTCACTGCTATTATTCTTTAACTAATTTGTGCCTGATTTGATTCTGAAAAGCTCAGTAATGTATGCAAATACCGTAAATGTAAATATGATTCAAAAACTACTTGAAGTGAAATGAAGCGCAGCTGGACAGCAAGAAAGTCTTTAGCGCGCAATCCCCGCAACGATACTATTAGAGAATCTTTGAGAATGAACTAAAAAAAAAAAAAAACAATTGATTTATTTAAAGAAAAGAGAACTGTTAATCTGTATCTTGTGAAAAGAGGACGTGTTGCTAGGCCTTCGCTCAGAACATATAGTTACATTTAACGAAAATTGATATTTTAGTGATAAAAGCGAATAAAATATGTGTAAGAGTTGCCAAACATTTATGTATAGAAATTTCCTGAAAGTGAAGACTAGAAACATGTTGTTTTTGGAAATGAAGGTGAACTTCATTGTCGTCGCCGTCTATCAATAGACAGAATTGTAAGTGTACAAAGTTCACTGAAATACAGGAAAAGAAATGCATTCTCTACAGTTTTCATTCAATAAGTAACATTCTCTCATAATTTCTTAATTACAGTAATTGGATTATGTTCTTGTACAATAGTATGGTGTTCAACTCCACTGACCAATTTTGATGTAGCAGGACGTGTAGTTTGAAGGAAGTTTGTGTGCTAAGCAACCTCCTTTTCTCACGAAAAGCAGATTGCTGTTTGATGTTATTTACTTACAACAGTGGTCCCTTACTTATGAAAAGCAACGAAAACTTGGGCTCAAAGCTATCCGCAATACGGCCAAGTAACTAACAAACAGAGTTGTATTTTAAACCTTAAAGAACAATAACTTCCTCCAAATTGTAATACGTCAGCAACTAGTGCAGAAGCTGACCATTCAAGGAGGCAGCAACCAAAATTCAGGGACCAGTTACGACTTAAAGTAAAAATCTCATCCAAAAATCAATCTCTCTCTCTCTCTCTCTCTCTCTCTCTCTCTCTCTCTCTCTCTCTATCTCTCCCTCTCCCTCTCCCTCTCCCTCTCTCTCCCTCGCCAAACACATACATGATTATTCATATTATTATTAACAAGAGCCATTTTATAGACGGTTCTAGCGTAGGATGCCATTCGGCAAAAATGCGTGGTTATCATGCGAGAATACACGCCTGCGTATTGCTGATAGTGCTTGGGCAACCTTTACTGTGCCATGTGTGTTTCACTTTACACTGAATTTGTTATCGTACACTCCTACAATGACGAAGTATGTGTCATATCACTTGCCAATAAAATGACCTAAACCTTGAGGGTATTGCATTTTTTCCCGACAGTGTATATTTAGGTAAAACTTCGTCTCTGCTGTGCTGAAACAGACTGGGACGTAATATCTCATTTATTAAGCTTTTTTAATCAATCCCCATGCAATTTCTCTGTTTTATCGTCAATGTGAAGGTCCAAGGGATACAGTAAACCTACAATGGTGCATCGGAATCTAATACTGGACTCCCAGGAAAGCCTAAAAGCACAGACTGTTCGAAAAGTCACTCCCGCGTGTACAGAAGTCGTCATTGTGCCTTTTGTATTCAATCCCGATGCAATTTCTGTGTTTCACCGTCAATATGAAGGTCCAAGGGATAAAGATTTGTTACCGTATACTCCTACAATGATGATGTATTTGTCACACCACTTGCCAATAAAGTGACCTAACCCTTTAGGGTGCTGCATTTTTTCCCGACATTGTATATTTAGGTAAAACTTCGTCTCTGATGTGCTGAAGCGACTGAGACGTAATATCTCATATACTAAGCGTTCTTCCAGCCCCTCGCCCGGAAGACATTCTTTCTCCTCCGATTGCACCCTCCCAGCTCCAGACACCACATCGGGCGAGCAGCCCCTCAACAGAGACTTAATTACCTTTAACAAGCTATCCGCAACGTTTCTCAAATTTCTTCCTCATTCTTTCCGCCACGGACACGTGCCGTCTCGGACCCCTGAGCAATAGAGAACCGTGTCGCGCATGCAGATCCGCACGCACTCTGCCGCGACTCGCAGCAGCCAGAGGGCACCGGTGGCGGCGACGGCGACGGCGACGGCGACGACGGCGGCGGATTTATACCCCGTGATCTAATAATCTCAGATGCTCTCCCGAGATGGAAGGAAATGAAATTTGGCGCGACACCTTGTGCAGTCTTCCTGCGCTCGCAGGGCGCGCCAACGATTGCCGCGGCCGGCGCTCGGCGTCGCCCGCTTCCCCGGAACTCTGGGCGCGGAGGCCGCAGCGCGGTGCTACAGTAGCTGGCGTTCTCCCTATCATCCGAATCCCCAGCTTTTTGCCGACCGTCCTTTCCCTGTGTTCCCCTTCGTCCGACCACTCAGCGCCCCTTTTCTTTTTACACGGAAGCGACGCCCTGCCCTCACCCTCCAACCACCCGTCCCCCTGTCCACCCCCGCCTCAACACACCCGCAGCTTCGGCATCGCTTGCGCTTCCCTATTAAATCCAATCACTCGGTAATATAATTTGTGAACACACTTTGGCTTCCGGCTTCCGCTCAGAGATATTCAGAACTGCACTCAGCTGCGAATCTGTCTTCTTTCCACGCTTTTTGCCACTCCATTCCCCTCCTCTAGTCGCCACTGTCGACAGTCACGCTACATTTTCTAGTTGGTGGTGCGGCATCTGATTTTTATACAAAAAGAAAAATGATCACAGGACATATGGTTCAAATTGCTCTGAGCACTATGGGACTTAACATCTATGGTCATCAGTCCCCTAGAACTTAGAACTACTTATACCTAACTAACCTAAGGACATCGCACAACACCCAGTCCTCACGAGGCAGAGAAAATCCCTGACTCCGCCGGGAATCGAACCCGGTAACCCGGGCGCGGGAAGCGAGAACGCTACCGCACGACCACGAGCTGAGGACGAAGCGCCTAGAACCGCACGAGCACACCGGCCGGCGATCACAGGACATAAATCGATGCGTTTTCTATTCAGTTATGATGGAGGACACTTTCTGTCCTCTGCTGGAATATTGATGCGCGGTATGGGATCCTTACCAGGTAGGATTGACCGAACGTCATCAAAAAATTGCAAACAAGGGCAGCCCGTTTCGTGTTATCGCGCCAACAGCGATGAGAGTGTCACTCATATGATAAGCGAATTGCGGTGGTAGACACTGAAACAAAGGCGCTTTTGAAACGTCCGAACACTTGCCCGCGAAAGGCAAATGTCCCGAGTTCGAGTCTCGGTCCGGCGCACAGTTTTAATCTGCCAGGAAGTTTCATATCAGCGCACACCCCGCTGCAGAGTGAAATTCTCATTTTGGAAACATCACCCAGGGTGCGGCTAAGCGATGTCTTCGTAATGTCCTTTCTTCCAAGAGTTATAGTTCTGTAAGTTTCGCAGAAGAGCTTCTGTGAAATTTGGAAGGTAGGAGACGAGGTACTGGCGGAATTAGAGTTGCGAGGGAGGGTCGTGAGTGGTGCTTGGGGAGCCGGCACTGTAGCTCAGCGTGTTTGGTCAGAGGGATTGTAGCCCTCTGTCATAAAAAAACTGAGTAAATCGATCAACAACGAACTTAAAACGGATGTCTTACGACGTCCACCCCCGAGCAGATGCAACGAACAAAACGAACAAAATGAGATTTAAAAAAAATTGTTAGAACACTTGCCCGCGAGAGGCAAAGGTCCCGAGTTCGAGTCTCGGTCCGGCACACAGTGTTAATTTTCCAGGAAGTTTCATATCAGCGCACACTCCGCTGCAGAGTGAAAATATCGTTCTGGAAAGGCGGTTTTCTTTGCGTCGAGATCTATTTACGAACTTTCTATCACCAACTTTCTCTTCCGAATGCGTAAATATTTTGTTGACACTCACCTACGTAAAGAGAAATGATCATCATATTAAAATAAGAGAAATCAGTACTCGAACGGAAAGATTTAGGGTTTCCTCTCTTCCACGCGCCATCCGAGATTGGATTGGTAGAGAAGTAGTATGAAAATGGTTCTATGAACCCTCTTCCAGCCACTTAAGTGTGAATTGCAGAGTAAAAATGTAGATTTAGATGGTTCAGAGGGGTCCGCGATGGTTTCAGAGCTCTTATGCCAGTTTCGCGCGGTTTCGTACAATCTGTTTCGGTGGACTGTTACTTCACTGGACGAGTTGCTCAAAAGACATCGATTTGGGCGTTTATCTGTGCTCTGCACCTGCCGCAAACCTTTGATTTTGAGCTCTGCCAGGTAAGTGTTTGTAGGAAAATGCAGTTCGACACTGCTGCAAAGTAGGTTAAGTTACGTCTGCTAAAGTGACCCATACTCAGCGAACGGAATGTGTACTTCAGTATTCCGTGGTTCTCGTCCAGTGTGTACAAGTAATTTACTGCTACTCAAATAGACGTTATCGTGGCTATCGGATAAAAGGTTCCAAAGCAAATGAAATGCAGGTTATAAGTATGTCACTAATAATTAATCCTAACCTAAAAGTTTGTTACTAATGATTCGCATCAGACAAGAGCATAAACAGGAGACAGTTTATTTCCACATACCACAGAGAAGTTTTCCTTAAACATAGCAGTGACCAGTCTAAGAGCTGAGGGATTCCAAAAATAACTAATCAATTAACTTCATGTCCAAGGAGGTTTGTGTTCTCTACTCGAATGAAAGCTGCAGATATGTAATATGGAATTTATTACAATATAAGATTACATCGTATGTTACAGACTCAAAAGCAGAACAGAAGTGACTCACTTCATATCGGTCGTGATGAAACGTCTCGTAAAATTCCTGGGATACAAAATAGTTGATACAAAGATCAAATTACAGAATCCATCAGTACGTGGCAAAGATTGTCATGATAGCACGCAGTAAGTTAAGTTAGAACAGTATTCATAGCTTTTCCATAATAGGATAAGATGCACTATAGAATGTCCCTAACTACATTTCAAGAAATCATCCTGATATCAAGAGTGGGAAAAGAAAAGCTGGATAATTTAACGTCAGCAATTTGTTGGTAACAGACAAATAGAAACCTGCAATATAAGAGGACAAATATGTATGACATCATACATCTCATCTTTATTTCTTATCTAAAAGATTAATAAAAAATACATTGACTGTATGAGCCCGCGATGGTAGCTAACAGTTTGTGAATAAAGCTATATAGATTTCTTACTGCATTTCCTTATTTGTCACACTGCTTAGGCTACTGTCAAACCAAAAGTTAAAAGTTTTAAAACAATATTTAAGGTCTAGTGTCAGTATCAAAAACCTACGTCTAATCGGGCCTTCAAAAACAAGGATCAGGGCGCATGGATTAGGCATAGGTTTTTGATACCGAAACAACACGAAACCTAGTTTTGTAGATTCTCATATAATGATGGTAGTAACCGTAAAGGTTTAAAAAATAGAAAAAGTGTATTAAGAAATGGGTTTTATTCACAGAAGTACCAAAAATAAGGGAACATGCAAGACGATGAAGTAATTTAAGATGAAGCATTCGGTTATTTCGACAAGGATGGGGATAATAAGAAGCTGTCGCATATTAAAAAGATATCGTGCTGTAATGCACCTGAACTAGTTTCTAGGACACCATCGTAAAACAAATTCAGAATGTACACGAATATATTAGAACCTCGCTCACTCAAAATAATAATTTAAGAAACATAAATGCGTCGTCACCGCACTCAGTATTGAACACAGAAGAACAGCAAGCATGTCATTTTTCACATTTTCATACACCCCTGCCTACAATACATGCACGCTTGGGTGAAGTAAAGCTTGGTTCAAATAACCCCTAAACCATCGAGCTTCTAAATTTGCTTTTGTTTCTCGACTTACTTTATTTTCTGTACAATTATTTTCTAATCACTGTTTATCACGAGACAATCCCCCTATGACTACCACTTCGACGAGACGTCAACCATCCTTTCATCCTTCCTTTCGTAATCATAAGTATACGTAAACCGTAACCCTTAAATCTACATCACATCAATCTCAGCGACTTTTTTTTTTTTTTTTTTTTTTTTTTTAAGTCTTCTGACTGGTTTGATGCAGCCTGCCACGAATTTCTCTCCTGTGTCAACCCCTTTATCTCAGAGTAGCACTTGCAACCTCCGTCCTCAATTATTTGCTGGATGTATTCCATTATCTGTCTTCCACTACATTTTTGCCCTCTACTTCTCCTTCTAGTATCACGGAAGTCATTCCTTGATATCTTAACAGATGTCCTATCATCCGGTCCCTTCTCCTTGTCAGAGTTTTCCACGTATTTCTTTCCTCTCCGATTCTGTGCAGAGCCTCGTCATTCCTTATCTTATCATTTCACCCAATTTTCTACAGTCGTCTGTAGCACCCCATCTCAAATGCTTCGGTTCTCTTCTGTTTCCGTTTTCCCATAGTGCGTCAAATAGTTCAAATGGCTCTAAGCACTACGTGGCTTAACATTTAAGATTATCAGTCCCCTCGACTTAGAACTACTAAAACCTAACTAACCTAAGGACAGCACACACATCCATGCCCGCAACAGTCCGTGTTTCACTAATGAAACATGGGCCTCAGCAACATAGGCCTATAATTATGTGCTTGTGTCCTAGGAGCCTTCTTGAAAAGGGAAATAACTTGCACTTTCTCCAGTCGATAGGTACCCTCCATTGCTCCATCGATCTACGATAAACTGCTGCTCGAAGAAGAGCAAGTTCTTTCGCGTATTCTCTGTAGATTTTCTCAGTTATCTCATCAGAGCGAAATACTTTTGCACTATTGAGGAATTTTAGTTGTTTTTTCTATTCCGCAAGGACTTAGCTGAATATCATCCATTCCGTCGTTCGTGCGATGATTCAAACGAGGAAGCACCCTACGATCTTCCACTGTGGATTAAGTAGTTCGGTCTTCTCCCTGATGTCATCTGTTTCTTTGCCAGAATGGTCATGGAATGAATTACCAGATTACATCGATCAAATTACTATCTTCTTGGAGTTTCTCGTCCGATACGGCCCCTCCCTCTGGAGGGAGGTTCGAGTCCTCCCTCGGGCATGAGTATGTGTTTTGTTTTTAGTATAAGTTAGTGAAAGTAGTGTGTAAGTCTAGGGACCGATGACCTAAGCAGTTTGTTCCCTTAGCAATTCGCAGACATTTGAAGATTTTTCGTAAGAGAAGTTTACTGTTTATCTACACTATCCTATGAATAAAAGTGATGAACAGTGGCCATATTGTAAACAGATATTATAAATGGGTAATTTAACGTAAAAATGTCTCCACTTCTTGTACATCAAATTTGGGGACCTGCCTATATTCGGACGAGAATTATTTTGGAGCAAGTAGTTCCAAGACATCTGCTTACGGCGGGTTAGCATGTAATAATAAAAAACCTCCGATGTTTTCTTCAGGCAACTGTCAGCAATGGATATGTGTTTCAGGAAATTCATGACACTTGGCTGTATTAGAACAATTTATTATTTAACTAGCGGTTTCGGTTACATCAGAAGGAGGTCAGGGATCGAAACCGGTAGCAAATTGATAAATTGTTCTAATACAGAGAAGTATCATGAATTTCCTGAAATAAAAAACTGCCGGAAACATTTATTTAGGCTGGATGTACCTGCTAAATATTTCACGCTGTCTTGCATATAGACTTCAGGTTTACGTCGTGGATGTTCTTTGCATTAACAAAATGTTTCAATGTGTGGGAATTCCTAAGGGAACAAACTGCTGAGGTCATCTGTCTCTAGACTTCCTAGACTTACACACTACTTAAACTTATGTTAAGATCAACACACACATACACGGACACACACACACACACACGCACACACACACACACACACACACACACACACACACACACACACACAAGGACTGGAACCTCCGGCGAGAGGGACCGCGTAATCTGCGAGAAGGCGCCTCAAACTGCGCGGTCACTTCGGGCGGCTCTCCACGAACATGTCTTAGCTCCCTGACAGTACTCACCTTGACACCACTGAAAATTGCAAAAAGTGATTTATTGGCTGTCTGCGATGAGCATTCAAACAATTTTTTCGGGTTTCTGACATACTTTTCATCTATCATGAGCAGTGCCCTTGTGAAATGCGTACGGCCTCTATTCACTTTGAATTCACTTTGACTAATAATTACACACAATAGAAATAATTAACAAGTGAGAATCGGTTTTATTTAGAACATGCACTTGCAGTAAGTGCTTGTTTCTCTGTGCAGTTTTACACTCAGACTGCCTAGCCATCCTTCCGCGTTTTGCCACTCTACCGTCAGTAGTCTCGAATGTTAGCCAATTAGAGGTCAGAAAAGAGTACGCTTCCTAACAAGGGTATGCTCTGGGCAGTAGTGGGATACGAGGAAAGTATTTTCAGTCGCGTGAAGTGTACAACTAAGTATTCGTGTGTAATGGCGACGCAACTGATATCGCCATTTCAGTTTACCCCGTATTCCATTACATTACAATTCCCATATAAGGCATTATGTAGTTGTCTCCAAACAAACCAATATCGCGTTCCTGATTTGGCGGGTATCGCCATAGAGCCAGTTAGACAAACCACGCTGTTTAATAGAGTTGTAGCCGGCCGCTGTGGCCGAGCGGTTCTAAGCGCTACAATCTGGAACCGCGCGACTGATACGGTCGCTGCTTCGAATCCTGCCTCGGCGCATGGATGTGTGTGATGTTCTTAGGTTATTTAGGTTTAAGTACTTCTAAGTTCTAGGGGACTGATGGCCTCAGCAGTTAAGTCCCATAGAGCTCAGAGCCATTTGAACCATGTGAATAGAGTTGTACTTTCTTTTTTTATTATTATCCCACCAACAAGCAAACGTTCAGTATTTTCTTACATGTGTTTCTCGTCGCCCTTTTTGCACTGCGTGCTTTTCGTCAACTTCCCTCAGCCCGTACGCTCGCTAACGCAGACCTTTTTACAGGGGAGCCCGGACAGAGTGTGTTGGTGGACACGGGCTCGATAAACTGCCGACAGTATTTCGCGCAGCTAGGCGGCGCCGCAGTAGCAGCAGCTATCTGGGGTGTGCAGAGTGGATCCGTGGCCTCGACGACAGTGATGGATAGGCGGCGAGGCGGCTGCCCGCGAATAAGCAATTACAATGGGCCGCGCCAGGCCGCACAGCCCGACAGCCGCCGTCTGAGCGCCGCCACTCTCCCCGGCGCGATCACTGTGTTACTCAGCAGCCAGTACGGTCCCCACATTTGAACCACGTTTCTATTGCGGATATGTACCGCAATATTTTTCTCCCTGTGTCAAACTCATCGCTTCACAGTGGCTATTAACACCCAGCAACCTCAGCTGTTCGATGTGCGTCAAAAAAAAGTATACACACTTTGAAGCGTCATATAAAATTCATTTCCCATTCTACAATGTTAAATTTCTGGAAGTGGAAAGCTTAAAGTCCAATTGGAAAATAAATGTACTTTGCAAATGTGATTAATGTTCAAAGTGGTGGCCTTCAGCACCAATACATTTCTGATTACGAGTCACCACTGATTCCGTACATCGTACCAAAGTGTCCAATGAGATTTCTGCGCACACCGCCTGAATCTCATTCCAAACTGTGTCCAGGTTACGTGCTTTACGTTTGTACACTCATCTTTTACTGTGTCCCATAAGAAGAAATCCAGCGGCGTGAGGTCTGCGTCCTATCCACTGCCCTGGCACATTGTGATCCAGGTATGCTCGTACGTCCCTATGAAAGTGCGGCTTCCCGCGCCCGGGTTCCCAGGTTCGATTCCCGGCAGTGTCAGGGATTTTCTCTGCCTCGTGATGACTGGGTGTTCTGTGATGTCCTTAGGTTAGTTAGGTTTAAGTAGTTCTAAGTTCTAGGGGACTGATGACCATAGATGTTAAGTCCCATAGTGCTGAGAGCCATTTGAACCATTTTTTTGGTAGTGCGGCGGCGCCATCTTGTTGGAAATAAAACACATCATTACCGTATAATACACGAATGGCAGGGAATATGGAGTCAGAAAGCATTGTTGGGTACGTTTCTCCAGTTCATTTATTTATTGTTCGTGGGACCAAATTAAGGAGAAATCTCCATGGTCATGGAACGAGTCAATACATGAAATTATAACACGATAGTAGAAACAGATAAGATGAAATATAAAAAACATATTCAGGCGACAATTCGTAAGTTTAAATAAAGAAAAAAAATTGTTCAAGTGGATCTGAGCACTATGGGACTCAACGTCTGAGTTCATTAGTACCCTAGAACTTAGAACTAGTTAAATCTAACTAACCTAAGGACATCACACACATCTATGCCTGAGGCAGAATTCGAACCTGCGACCGTAGGGCTCTCGCGGTTCCGGACTGCAGCGCCTAGAACCGCACGGCCACTTCGGCCGGCCTAAATAAAGAAAATCAACAATGTAACACTGGAATTTGCGTAATTTTTTAGCTCTTCCAGGAGCTCCTCGACGGAATAGAAGGAGTGAGCCATGAGGAAACTCTTCAGTTTGGACTTAAAAGAATTTGGGCTACTGCTAAGATTTTTGAGTTCTTATGGTAGCTTATTGAAAATGGATGCAGCAGTATACTGCACTCCTTTCTGCTAAAGAGTCAAGGAAGTGCATTCAACATTCAAATTTGATTTCTGCCTAGTATTAACTGAGTGAAAGCTGCTAACTCTTGGGAATAGGCTAATATTGCTAACAACAAACGACATCAAAGAAAATATATACTGTGAGGGCAATGTCAGTAACAGTACCTTCAAAGCGGAAAGGCCCAATAAGTCCCCTTGCAGACAAACCTCACCACACATTTACACCAGACAAATTCACAGCCTTTTCAACTGTAACGTGAGGATTATCTTCAGCCCAGTACACACAGTTGTGCCTATTGACAGTTCCATTGAGTTTGAATTGGGCTTCATCCGACCAGATTATGCTACTCATAAATCCCGGTTCACGTCTCACCATCTCCTGAACACATTCACAGAATTCTACCGTTCGGTCTGGATCGTCGTCAGTTAGCTGTTGCACCAGCCTTGGAATGCACACACGAAACATGCCTTTCTTCAGAATGCGTAGCACACTACAAGCACTTACATCACGTGCCGCTTGCCTTGAAGATTTTTGAGGCGAACGCTGAAACAGTTCCAAGACCACAGTTGTGGAATCATCACTTGTAGCTGTACGAGGTCGCCCTGATCAACCTTTATGCACATCACACACTGTTCCACGAATTTCGAATTTGTCTCGTACACGTATAACTGTTAACCTTCAAGGTGGTTCTGTACCATACTCACTTCTCCACTGTCTCCGAACCGCAGCTACATTCTCAAACTTCCAGTACCACTTAATTATCTGCTTCCGCGCTTCAAAGCTCAGACGCACGTCCTCCATGATGCAGTTACTTCCTTGCCATTGCTGCCACCTGTTTAAGAAACATAATATTACTTTCACACAGATATTTAACCTTGTAGAACGGGAAATAAATTGTCTATGACAGCTCAAAAGGTGTATACATTTTTTGACGCACCCTGTATATATTCTAATCAAGTCCTCTCCCGCAGTTTTTACCGTGTACTGCTTTCTGCAGTGCTGTGGATGTTATTACCTAATGTTTTAACACTTACCATCAACCTGCTCCTGAGTCTACTAAAGGTTTTCCATGTGTAAGCTAAGACAAAAAAGACAAAAAACGAACCACCATGAAGGAATTATCCGAATGGGGCGGAAATCGATAGTTGTGATGTACACGTACAGACTAACATATAATTATAGTTTCAGGAAACATGCATGATTTATTCAAGAGAAGGAACTTCAGATTTTGAACAAGTCAGGCCGCCCGCAGTGGCCGACCGGTTCTAGGCACTACAGTCTGGAACCGCGCGGCTGCTACGGTCGCAGATTCGAATCATGCCTCGGGCATGGATGTGTGTGATGTCCTTAGGTTAGTTAGCTTTAAGCAGTTCTAAGTTCTGAGGACTGATGACCTCAGAAATTAAGTCCCATAGTGCTCAGAGCCATTTGAGCAAGTCAGTAACGCGTTGGTCCACTTCCGTCCATAATACAAGCAATTATTAGGCTTTGCATTGATTGATAGAGTTCTCGGATATCCTCCTGATATATATCGTGCCAAATTCTGTCCAGCTGGCGCGTTAGATCGACAAAATCCTGAGCTCGTTGTAGGGTGCTGCCCATAATGCTCCAAAAGTTCTGAGTTGGGGAGAGATCCGGCGATGTTACTGGCCAAAGTAGGGTCTGGCAAGCACGAAGACTAACAACAGAAACTTTCGCACTGTACAAGTGGGGCATATCTTGCTGAAATGTAGGCCCAGGATGGCTTGCCATGAAGGACAGAAAAACGGGTCATAGAACACTGTCGGCGTACCGCTGTGCTGAAAGAGTGCTGTAGAGGACAACCAAAGTGGTCCCGGTATGAAATCAAAGGGCACCCCATGCCATGACGCATGGCTGCCGGGCTGCATAGAGAGCGACAGTCAGGCTGCTATCCCATCACTGTTCGGGACGCCTCCATACACGACTTCGCAGGTAATCGGAACTCACTTCGAAACGGGACTCATCAGTGATGATTATTCTACTACAGCGAATGAGATTCCAGGCCGAAGACATGACTGTAGACGTCCCGGACCGCGGTGGGATACCAACCTGATTTCGGCCGCCACGCATCCCGACAACCAGAAGTAATGATCCTGGGTGCCAGTTCTTTTTAGAATAGGACCGCTTTGGTTACACCACAGTGTTATGTCTACGTCCTGTTAGGTTGCCATTCATGGCAAGCCATCATGGGCTTACATTTCAGCAAGATAATTCCTGTCGCCACACGATGACATTTGCTTTTTCTATAATTTTTACCCCCTAGACCTCCCACTACTGCATCTACACCTACATCTACATCTACATCTACGTGATTACTCTGCTATTCACAATAAAAAGCGTGGCAGAGGGTGCAACTGCCGTGGAAATTATTCCTGAAGTCATAACTGCTGTCGGACTATCCCGTTCCTTCTTCTTCTCAATGTTTTCCATATATTCTTTTCCTCACCGAATCTGCGGGGAACATCCTCATGCCTAACTTTGTCAGTCCACCTAATTCTCAACATTCATTTGTAGCACCACCTCTCAAATGCTTAGACTGTCTTCTTTTCCGGTTTTCCCACAGCCTGTGTTTCACTAGCATACAATACTGTACTCCAAACCCTCGTTGTCAGTAATTTCTTCCTCAAATTAAGGTCTATGTTTGATACCAGTAAACTTCTGTTGGCCAGGAATACCCTTTTTGGTAGTGCTAGTCTGCTTTAATGTCCTCCTTGCCGCTTCCGTCGTTGGTGATTTTGCTGCATAGGTCGAAAAATTCCTTAACTTCCTCGCCTTTTTCATCACTAATCTTAATGTTTAGTTTCTCACTGTTCTCACTCTGCTACTTCTCATTTGAGAATAGCACTGACGTCATCGAATCTTACTATTAATACTCCTTCACCTTGAATTTTAATTCCACTCATGAATCTATCTTTTATTGTCGTCACTGATTCTTTGATGTATAGATTGTACACTAAGGGCGAAATGCTACATGCCTGTCTTACATTCTTGCTAATCTTAGCTCTCGTACTTGGTCTTTCACTCCTATTATTCGCTCTTGGTTCTTGTTCATACTGTATATTACCCATTTACTCTACAGCTTACCCCTGTTCTTTTCAGAATTTCGAACATCTTACGCCATTTTATACTGTCGAACGCATTTTCCAGGTTGATAAATCATTGAGCTTATACTGATTTTTCTTTAGCCCAGCTTTTATTATCAACCTCAGCTTCAGAATTGCCTTTTCCATTACCTTTCCTAAAGCCGATATAATCGTATCTCACGTAACAAATCTTAAATTCTTTTTTCCATTTTTGTGCATTATTCTCGTCAGCAACTTGGAAGCTTTACCTATTAATCTGCTTCTGCGGTAATTCTCGTACATGCGGCTCTTCCA
Source organism: Schistocerca gregaria (assembly GCF_023897955.1). Classification (NCBI taxonomy): domain Eukaryota; kingdom Metazoa; phylum Arthropoda; class Insecta; order Orthoptera; family Acrididae; genus Schistocerca; species Schistocerca gregaria. Next base: position 399,819,544 of record NC_064922.1, read on the forward strand.
ATCTTGTGGATGATATATATATTTAGCTAGATTCATACATTTTACACAACAAAGAGAATAGTGGTTTTGTTGCCAGTTATCCCAATGACTTTAGAAATTCTGATAGAATGTTATCCATCTCTTCTACCTTATTTGATTTCTAAGTCTTCTACAGCTCTTTTAAATTCTGATTGTAATATTAGCTTACCTACCTCTTCAGTATCGACTCTTGTTTCTCCTAGTGTCAATGAGACAACTCTTCCCTGTTATAGAGGCCTTCAGTTTATTCTTTCCGCCTATACGCTCTCTCGTCTGCATTTAACAGTGGTGCTACCACTGAACCCTTAATGTTACCACCTTTGCTTCTAGTTTCAGACAGGGCTCTTCTAACTTTCCTACATGCTGAATCAGTTCTTACGATAATCATTTCGTTTTCGATTTCTTCACATTTTTCATGCAGCAATTTTTCCTCAGCCTCCTTGTGCTTTCTGTTTATCTCATTCTTTAAGTGACTCGTATTTGTGTATTTCTGAATTTTTTAAACATTTTTGTGCTTCCTTATTTCGTCGATTAACTGCAGTATTTCGTCTGTTACCCATGGTTTCATCGCAGTTATCTTATTTAAGCAGACGGTTTTCTTTCCAATTTCTGTAATAGCCCTTTTTAGAGATGTCCATTCAACTGAACCGGCTACTGAGCTATTCCTTATCGCGGTATCCAAGGTCTCAGAGAATTTCAAGTGTGTTTCTTCATTCCTTAGTACTTCTGATCCAACTTCTTTGTGTATAGATTCCTCCAGACTAATGTCTTAAACTTCAGCCTACTCTTAATCACTACTAGATTGTGATCTGAGTCTATATCTGCTCCTTGGTACGTCTTACAATCCAATATCTGATTTGGGAATCTCTGTCTGGCCATGATGTAATGTAACTGAAATCTTGCCTTATCTCCCCGCCTTTTCCAAATATACCTCCTCTTCCTGGGATTCTTAAGCAGATTATTTACTATTAGCATCTGAAATTTTTAGCAGAATTCAATCATTTTCCTCCCTCATTCCTAGTATGAGGTCCGTATACTCCCAGAACCCTCTCTTCTAATACTTCCCCTACAAACACATTGCTATCCTCGGTAATTATTAGTTTTTCATCTCCCTGTACGTACTGACATGCCTGTTAAATGTACTCATATGCTTTCTCTATTCCATCATCTTCGGGGTTTGCGACGTCACCATGTATACCAGAACTACCGTTGTCGGTGTTGGTTTGCAGTCAGTTCTGATGAGAGCCACTCTAATCACTGAAGTGCTCACAATAACTCACTCTCTGCTCTACCTTCCGATTCATTACGAATTCTGCTCCCGTTATACCAGTTTTTGCCTCTTGTTGATATTACCTGCACTCATCTCACCAGAAATCCTTGTTTCTTTCCGTTTCACTTCATTTCTAAGATGGCTATAATTTCACACCTTACAAGCACCCATCTACATACTTTTCCGCGATTTACAACCGGAATTAGGTATCATTTGATAGGTTGTACATTGTATACATGAATATTGTAAGAAGACTGACATTGTCACGTACAGCTTCTAAATAGTTGTTCACGCTTATTGCAGTTGATGGAATGTCTTTATTAAGTAAATGACGTAATGAATGATGCCTATACTCGTAGGGGTTGGCACCCCAGCGGAAATGAAATGGCAGGCGTAACTGAGTCCCTGGGTGGAAAAGCCCCCACAGGTGTGTTAGTCCTGCTTAACACAGGAAGTAACCCAAGACGGACAGTCGGGGCACCTGATCGCTGAAGCACAATACAGCGGCTACTGGCCGGTATTGTAGCGGGGCCAGAAGGATAACCGGATAATACTTCGGAAACTCTGAAAATCTTGGACGCAGCAGAGAGGAACGAGAAAGAGTTGCCTGGGAAATCACGTAGGCTGTGTTATTTCCGACAATTTTTACTCTGAGAAGCGTACCATTGTATGAATTCCTAATTAACGGGTGTAGGTATTACCTCACAAACTTACCGCGCTGAACGACAAAAGACTAAAATATGGGTGGTCGGTGTACGGAAGAATCTGTAGAGAGGGAGAATATTCCGTGGTTTCGAGAATATGATTCACCTTCTGCAGTTACGAGGGAGGGGAGACGAGTTTTGCTAGGAAGCCAGCGTTGGAGAGAAAGAGGTCTTCCGTTTTGAGCGCCTGTGTTCAGTCGCTCAGTATCAGCTTTCTTATGACTGGGTGGTGTGATGTCCTTAGGTTAGTTAGGTTTAAGTAGTTCTAAGTTCTAGGGGACTGATGACCATGGATATTAAGTCCCATAGTTCTCAGAGCCATTTGAACCATCAGCTTTCTTGCTACAGACGGCCTTTTTGTCTCTGCTCTCAGTAGATTTAATGCTGTTGCGATCTTATATGATTCTGGACTTAGCCTCCGGGTAGGAGTCGTCATTGAATACGCAGCGTTCAATGGTTGAGAGCACTACTTCTGGCTATACTCAAGTTGAGACGTTTCTGAACTCAATCCTTGTGGATGAGGGTTAGCGTTTCTCGTCTGTTGAACACAGAGAGGAGAACACAGTATTAGATTATACTAGTCAGAGCACCATCGTCTGCCAACATAGTGTTTGAATGAGGTTTTCTTTTAATATTTTGAGGCTGGAGTTCTTCCGGCGTCACAGACACGTACGAGAACCATCACTCCGATGCCGACGCACCGGACGCAGTACATACGGTGATATTGCTAATTGCTTGAGCTTATTAGGGCTATAAAGCTAAGCAGCTGTGATCACATTAATTTTATTTCCACTTAGGTTGCACACAACTGTATATCATCTTAGAAAGTTGTGTCTTCTAGAGTTTGGTACGTAGATGGTGTCAGTTATCTCGCGATATTTATATTAGATCGTGTAGCCGTGAAAAAGAGGCAGATTTGGGCAATTGATCAATTATATTAGTTACGAAATTCATTTGTATCTCTTTATGTCCATTGATATATAAACATTTGTAATATATAAAAGGGTTTTAATCTACAATAAAAGTATAAGCAGAAACGGCATTTATGAGTTCCCTTAATCATTCATTTATGTTTATGTTGTAATTTATATGTCAAATAACAAGAAGGGGAAGATAATATCAGCATTAAAGGATCCTAAGATCTGCTTCAGGGGATAGTCAGACAGGGAAAAATCTTTCTTTTTGCGTCCAGTATTTTCCGTTCCGCACATTCATTTTACACGTGCCTGGAGTAGCATCTTTTTTTATCTAGACTGTCCTTAGCATTTCCGCTTTCCGACCCTCTAGCTTCCCTAACACGTTCAAACATTTGATATTCCACGCCCCGATTCGTAGAGCGTAATCTTGTCACTGGTTCTTCATTATTTTTCTCATAGTCACCTCCCCATTCGCAGTTCTCTTCCAGTGATCCGAAGGGTGATTAGGCCAGAATCTTTTGCCAATAGAAAGATCATAGTGATACCTCCCAATTACAGGCCACTTGTTCTGCTGATATAAGTTGTGTTTTTAATGCAGTGGTTTCCAAAGCCTTTTGTACCCTCATGGCGTTAATCATTGCTGATTCTTCCGCCTTTCGAAGCAGTTTTCCACCCCAAGAGCAAGAGAGTGCTCTGAATCACTGTCGACTTCTCAGCCGTTTTTGGCAAGGCCGTTGGCTGTATGAGGGATGATTTCTTGTGCCGGAAGTCTTCGGGAACCACTGCTAAAGCTTTTTATTCAAAATCTAAGCGTTTGCTTCCCCAGAAAAACCGCTGGACCCTCTCTCGCAGTTTTTCTTCTAACGGCAAAGACTTTTGCTCCTCCAAACTCTTACCATTACTTTAAAATCCTCGAATTATATTTACTCATATGCCAAAAGACTGTCTTCAGATCCACACCACCGGGTGATTCAGACTGAAAATATCCATTTTAGCGAAACTTTACATAACGAAATTTATGTATTCGTTTTTGGCACGTGTTCCAGACGTTCACTTCTTGGACCGCATTGATATTTGCTTTGGGCCGCACGCGGACCGCGGGTTAAACACCCCTGATAAAAACATATTCACTTGTTTCACATGTCCCAAGACTTTGAGTCTTCCATATATCACTACATTCCTCAGTCATAACTGCACAGTTCCTATTCCCGTCTATAAATACTCCGAAACAATTGCTGAAGTAAGGTTAACCACAATCTCATTCCATGCCGTGAAATCATCCCTGGCCTATACCCTATCATAACTGTATCATACTCAACTTGTCTACTCGCGGATGGAGACTCACGCACTCTCTCCTAACTAGAATACTTCCTAATTTCTGTCACAGATCTCGTCAAAGTCTGCAACCATATAATCCCTAAAGTATTTTATGCAACATATTTCTACCCCTTCGAAATCTAGGAAGTAAAATTAACGAGAGATCTGATCGTGGCTATCGACATACACTGTAGAAACACATACATTAACACATTATCCAGAATTTCATCATAATTTATCCTAACCAGTCAGTTCAAAATAAATTTGGGGGCTGGATTAATAAAAGAATAGCGAAGATTTAAGATTATAGTTTAAATTCCTCCGGTGTTGGACGTACTCTCCTCCCACTTTGCTTCAAAGCACAGAACGCCCATACAAGAAAATGAAACTGTCAGAAATATCCCTCTTTGTGATTCTGTTCAACTCGCGTGTCACACTGACTTCAATGTCGGTTATATAGTCAAGGCGTGGACCCTTCATGTGAATATCTGCACTGCTGAACACTGCCTGCTCCCAACTAACTGGCAGAACGCACTTCTGTTTTAATTCACAGTTGTTAGTTCAAGCTGACTTGTAGTTAACTGCCCTGACGCCGCTTATACGCCACGAACAAAACCAGCATCGGAACATTTCGGACGGACGGTATATAAATGCTGCTACTGCCAGATACTCTCCAACAGAGTGGACATTAAAAACTGAGAAATAAACATTAAAAAAGTGACCTGCTTTCTGATTATTCTCTTCGTGCAGTATAGTACTTATCAGTCGGCAGTGTTTGCCGCTATATATTGCTGTGCACGCATTTAGTGAGATCTAGCATTGTCAAATTAGACCTCGCGATCCATTTTGATAGCAGTGGATGGGCTTAAAACAATTTACTGTGTTGACGTCTTACGAGTGATAATAAGGACTAATTTCAATAATACTCAGTTGCGTTGTTGACCAAATAAGGCTCTTGTTGGTGCATCGAATGCGAGGGAGAGAACTGCAAATTTCAAAAATAATAATAATAATACTAAACACGAATTTAGTTTCTGGTTCACTATCTTGTCAATATATACCACGCCGTTGACGTTTATGTGCCTCCTCTTTGCACTTCCTCAGCGCGCTAAGAGTGATAACATTTTCGGTGAGTCTGTCTTGAACCTCATGCTACTAACAGACACACTTCTGTGTTTAGTGTCTCTTGATATAATGGGGTAGGAAGAGGGGGGAGGGGGTAGTCAAAAATTTGGAAACGCCACAAACACGACTCATTATCATGCCTAATAGAGTGTAGGAAAACACTAGCATTGTAAACAGCTTACAGATGTCTCTGAATGCATAAAAGCAGGTACTGTATTAGTTTCAGTGGGCTCTTATACCAATCTTCTTGCAAAATAGTAGCAAGTTTAGGTAACGACCATGGAGGTCATTATTGATCATGCGCCCTCTCCTCGAAAGTAGACCACAAAGATTCTATAATATTGAGATATTCCCGTGCACAAAAACCCAATTCTACAGACTGGACAGTTGCCAGGTAGCCATAGAACACGGCATGACCAGCGGGGAACGAACATTTCACCAAGCCCGAAACCGGTCGTGTTCTAAACAAAAGAATCTTTCAACTGTAGCTGTATTTTCAACCTCTTGTACTGTATTAAGGGATGGACCAGATTAGGCAAAAGGGTCAAATAATCCTTGGTAGTAAAGCGACATGGCGGCCATGAAATACCTCGATATGGCAGCTCCAATCGTCACCATACCGCCGTCATATTTCACACTCGGGACGTAAACCAGGGTATAAGTTGGGAACAGAGTGCAACAAGACTCTGTTCCGTTCTGCCGTAGTCCAGGTTTTATGGCTTCAGCAGCACGTTTTCCTGTTACGAATTTTTACCTCACTGACAAGTGATTTTGAAATTCCAGTTCACGTTATAATTCTCTGCTTATAGAGCTGCGTTCATGTCGATTTGGTGGTAACGGTTCGCGAGTGTGATATTCAGTCCTGCGGCGACTTCCGCAGTTGTCGTCCTCTTATTTTTCATCACAACCTTCTTCAGGGACTATCTGTCGAGATCAAAAAATGGCTCTGAACACCATGGGACTTAATTTCTAATGTCCTCAGTCCCCTAGAACGTAGAACTACTTAAACCTAACTAACCTAAGGACAGCACACACATCCTTGGCCGAGGCAGGATTCTAACCTGCGACCGTAGCGGTCGCGCGGATCCAGACTGTAGCGCCTAGAACCGCTCGGACACTCGGGCCGGCCTGTAAAGATCACACAACACACACTTGCGTAGCCTCTTGATTACAGAGGCCGTTAGTGTGTGTTGGCCTAGTGGCTGCAGCCATGTGGCGCCTTCCTGGCCGGTGGCGTGTACCGGCCGAGGCGCCGTCGCCAGTCGCGTCACGCGCCCCGCCGCTCTGTGCGGCGCCGACGCCGTCGCCCCAAGCCCGGCGCCGCCCCCTGTCTCCACCCGCGCCCACCTCCTGAATAATAAATGGCGCGCCCAGCCGGCCCACGCCGCCCACGGCTGCCCATCGCCCTCACTCTATGGTCAAAGACCAGCTTCTCTGATGTTCGTCCCGGGTCCATGCACTGCTAACGGGAATATTACGTACAACTCCAGCACTGTATCGAGACAGTAAAGACAGTTTAAAAACTTTGTGGGCTCCGCAGTCGTTAAAGAACGGCTTCATTTGCATTAGGCTGTCCCTATAAAGGAATATTTTATCAAACACTAATAGCTAGTTTCAAGCCTGCGATGTGATTCTCGTAAGTGTGTAACAGCAGTCACAAACATGGCTACAATTGACACACCTTGGAATATAGCTGAACTGGAAACAATTGTATACGCCTTGTTTGTGCATACGTGCTCAATTGTGTCAAATGACGACAGTGCCATGAGTAAGTGTGCTTAGCACGTGATTTTTGTATGTACTTTGTAAGAGGTCCATGATTAAGGAATTTGTTGTTAGCGCACTCGAGCAGATGTAATTTCGATGGATTGCTCACGCGCTGCCTGCGATATGTAAGCTGTAAGAGAATCTGAGACCAAAGAGCAGTGTTGACTGCAGTAGGAACTGTGTGGCAGTAGCAGTAACTAGTTGCTAGCGAGCAATCTGGAGCATCGTGTTGGCTGGGCCGGTCGTGTGCAGCGATGGCGGAGCCTGAGCGTTGTAGTACAAGGTAAAAGCAGACTCGCGCATATGTAGTATTGTTATATCAAGTCGCATGTAAATGTTTTAAAAAAATCGCTTAATAAGAATCTTTCTCATAAAAAGTAACTATTGACAACATTCATTTCAATTTAAAGAATTTACTAATTTCTCCGATCCTTGGTCATCACGATTATTGAAAAGAAAAATCAGTTCTTTCCTGTTATATAAGACAACTCTATCGGCCAGCATTGCACTTAGCTGCGCCAGAAAAATTTCTTATAGGAGCAGATACATACGCGTTATCCGGCGACCTAATTAAGGTAAGATTTTTCAGATTATTTAGAATGATGTATCAGGGCCATGACGCAGCACTGTTGACGTCCAAAATTTACCAGGTTAAATTGACAGTCAAGGCTGAATGCTATAAATAATTATATTTCTTACTGTTGGGAGGTTACGGAAATTATTTTGTGGGGAGGTTACAACTTATGAGAAAAATATGCCCACTGCCATTCAAGATCTTGAGAATGATCGCAAATTTGACACAAGCTGCATCTACACTCCTGGAAATTGAAATAAGAACACCGTGAATTCATTGCCCGAGGAAGGGGAAACTTTATTGACACATTCCTGGGGTCACATACATCACATGATCACACTGACGGAACCACAGGCACATAGACACAGGCAACAGAGCATGCACAATGTCGGCACTAGTACAGTGTATATCCACCTTTCGCAGCAATGCAGGCTGCTATTCTCCCATGGAGACGATCGTGAGATGCTGGATGTAGTCCTGTGGAACGGCTTGCCATGCCATTTCCACCTGGCGCTTCAGTTGGACCAGCGTTCGTGCTGGACGTGCAGACCGCGTGAGACGACGCTTCATCCAGTCCCAAACATGCTCAATGGGGGACAGATCCGGAGATCTTTCTGGCCAGGGTAGTTGACTTACACCTTCTAGAGCACGTTGGGTGGCACGGGATACATGCTGACGTGCATTGTCCTGTTGGAACAGCAAGTTCCCTTGCCGGTCTAGGAATGGTAGAACGATGGGTTCGATGACGGTTTGGATGTACCGTGCACTATTCAGTGTCCCCTCGACGATCACCAGAGGTGTACGGCCAGTGTAGGAGATCACTCCCCACACCATGATGCCGGGTGTTGGCCCTGTGTGCCTCGGTCGTATGCAGTCCTGATTGTGGCGCTCACCTGAACGGCGCCAAACACGCATACGACCATCATTGGCACCAAGGCAGAAGCGACTCTCATCGCTGAAGACGACACGTCTCCATTCGTCCCTCCATTCATGCCTGTCGCGACACCACTGGAGGCGGGCTGCACGATGTTGGGGCGTGAGCGGAAGACGGCCTAACGGTGTGTGGGACCGTAGCCCAGCTTCATGGAGACGGTTGCGAATGGTCCTCGCCGATACCCCAGGAGCAATAGTGTCCCTAATTTGCTGGGAAGTGGCGGTGCGGTCCCCTACAGCACTGCGTAGGATCCTACAGTCTTGGCGTGCATCCGTGCGTCGCTGCGGTCCGGTCCCAGGTCGACGGGCACGTGCACCTTCCGCCGACCACTGGCGACAACATCGATGTACTGTGGAGACCTCACGCCCCACGTGTTGAGCAATTCGGCGGTACGTCCACCCGGCCTCCCGCGTGCCCACTATACGCCCTCGCTCAAAGTCCGTCAGCTGCACATACGGTTCACGTCCACGCTGTCGCGGCATGCTACCAGTGTTAAAGACTGCGATGGAGCTCCGTATGCCACGGCAAACTGGCTGACACTGACGGCGGCGGTGCACAAATGCTGCGCAGCTAGCTCCATTCGACGGCCAACACCGCGGTTCCTGGTGTGTCCGCTGTGCCGTGCGTGTGATCATTGCTTGTACAGGCCTCTCGCAGTGTCCGGAGCAAGTATGGTGGGTCTGACACACCGGTGTCAATGTGTTCTTTTTTCCATTTCCAGGAGTGTATATACAGAGTATGTATCGACGAAGTAACTAATTTCACACTTAAATAACTCGAAAACTAAGATCGACAAACGAGTGCAGCAAACGCTATGTGTATTGTGAAAGCTCTAAGAATTTTACACAGACGTTGCACAGAAGTTTCGAAAAAACTCGAAAAGCTCCGAACAGATGACGTTGTACGCACTAAAGTTCGAACAGTATCAGCGTGCGTAATTAAATTCGTGTCCTGCAAGCAGTCTTCACACTCACATTATAATCTTTTCTAAATGTCCACCACTCGCGCTACAGAGACGGCGCTAACGAAGAATGAAATTTGCCGTCACATCCTGTAGTGTCTCAACGGAAATCAACTCTGTTGCCAGAGCAGAATGCCGATTGAAGCTCGTCCAGCGCGGTAAGATGGTTGCGGTAGACAGCGTCTTTTAATGTGCCTAACAAAATACAGTATCAAAGAATCAGACCGGGTGGTTATGGAGGCCAGTCCATCCCTACTCCAGTAACACTCTATGCATTAAAGGCAACATCCTGAATGACTGACACAAACTCATAATCGCCCAGCGCAAACCGCTAAGGATAGAAAGTTGAAATATGGAATATTGTAGGCGTCGCTTAAGAAGGGATTCTTCGAAGTTCCAAGCCTAAGGGGCTGAAATATGGAGATGAAGAACTTTTTCTTTGAAAAAGTCACCAGTAAGGCAATATTTAAGCAGGTCCTACGAAAACTGCTGTTTGTTTTGTCGGTCAAAAATAGAGAGATACGTGTTTCAGCCTTTTCGGAACTTTTGAGGTCAAATAGTGAATGAAAGCTGTTTTTGAAAACATCATCATTACATAAATACTAAAGTGCTTTTAAAGCTACGTTTATGAACATTGGTATTTGACCTGCGAATTACAGATACAAAAATACGTGTTTTTGGAAATTGAACTTCTAAGGGGGTGAAGTAGGGGATGAGATTTCTTAAGCTGAATATATGATAATTTAAATTTGACTTTTCAGTTAGAAATAAAAAATACGAGTTTCACTGTCTTTGAAAATTCAACCCCTATGGGAGTGAAATAGGGTCAGACTGATTTACCGACTCATCATCACCCGGCCCAAACAGCTAAGGATAGAAACTTAAGTTTGGATAGGGTGTGGATGTTATACTGTGGGCATCGTTTAAGAAGGGACTGCCCGAAATGCCACTCTTTTGAGGGTTAAATAGGGGATGAAAGGCTTTTTGAGACTATTTGGCTATTAAGGGTAGTTTGAAGCTACTACTACGAAACTGGTATTTGATTTCTCAGTCAGGAAATAACAAATACGTGTTTCAGGATTTTTGGAAATTCGACCACTAAGTGGGTAAAATAATGGGTGAAAGATTTGTTGAAAATAAATAATTAATAAAGAAATACTAAAGGATTTTTAGGCTATATCTATGGTAATTGATATTTTTCTTCTTGCTTAGAAATAATAACATACATGTTTCAGAGTTTCTGTAAATTCAACCCCTAAGGGAGTGCAATAAGGGATGAAAATTTTCAAGAAACTATTTCGTTATATTAAAAAACCTTTCAACTCTTAATTAATGAAAATTGTTATTTCACCTCACGATTAGTTAGAAATAAATATCTGTTAGGGGATGAAAGTTGCTGTGAAGACGTCTCCACAAAAAATCGCATAATCTTTGGACTCGCTTTTTGGTCGGAACTACATTCTGAAAAGATCATACTTGCACGTCGTTAGTTACCGTGACAAGCTTAGAAGGTGTTGCAATTTGTGAAGAACATAAAAACTGGATTGAATAAAAGCAAAAAATATCCGCAGGCCATAACTGTGCGAGCGAAGCTGTGGGCGCCAAGTTAGTTTGTGATAATCCAGTGCAGTGACTCTATCCTCGAAGTATTCACGAAGAAAGCGAAACACGTGTTTGGTGCTATGTGGTCTGACCCCGTCTTGCATGACCCACTTGGTGCTTGGTCGATCATACACCGCTCGCAGTGTGGCGGCAAATTTCTCCAAAATTGCTACGTAAAGTTCACCTGTGATGGTTTCTCTCATGAAAAACGGCTAGTAGTGCCTCTGCTGACCACCGCAGCCCAACTTCTGGAGAATATAGGGGTTTCGCTTCACACGAATGGGGATTCTGGGAGCCCCAGTGTTGCCAGTTTTGTTCGTTTCCGACTCCATAAGGGGGAAATGTGTTTCATCTGTAAGTCAATTCAGCCAAAATCAGATCCCTCATTATCAGTTCAAATGGCACTGAGCACTATTGGACGCAACTTCTGAGGGAATACGCCCCTAGAACTTAGAACTACTTAAACCTAACTAACCTAAGGACATCGCACACATTCATGCCTGAGGCAGGATTCCAACCTGCGAACCTAACGGTCGCGCGGTTCCATATTGTAGCGTCTAGAACGGCTCAGCCACTCCGGCCGGCTTTATCAGTCACTGAGAGAACCTGGGTTACAAAGTCAGTTCTTTGTCACACAGCCTCCTGCTGGAGTGATATGTTGGTTTTGGATTTTAAATGAAGACATATGTAGGCTCTGTCTCAGTATTATCCCCGTGCTGTAACGCTTCAAACCACTCTCTGCTGAAATTCTAGGGGCAGATATCCACGAAACCGCGGCGACATTTTCAGTAGTATCTTCACCTAGTCGGAGGCCAACTTTTCCCGCTAGACCATCATCCACTCCACCTGTCCGTTGAAATTCGGCGAAGAACTAGTGAATGGTTTTCGCTTCGGCTTCGGGTGCTTTTGGAATGTTAATTGTGTTCGAAAACTGTGCCTTGCTGCCGCATGGGTGCCGGCTGTGGTATTCCAATACCAGGAAAACACGTTGTTTAGTGGAATACATGATTTCAGTCTCTTTCTTCGGTATTCTAATCACCTTTCACGTATCTACGGTGGATCTGATCGCTCTGAGCTGCGACCCACTGTTTATAGCCACTTAGTATTTACAGCGTCACGTGTTAGGAGCTTTTCGAACTATTTTGAAATTGCTATATAACATTTTTGTAAAATTCTTACAGCTTTCACAGTAAACGTATAGTATGCTGCACGCGCCTATCGATTTTAGTTATCGAGACATTTAATTTTGGTATCAGGAACTCTTTTTGCTGGACACCCTCCACACTCTTCAAGCGACCATACGGTGCATATCTTGTACCACCGCTGGACATTTCCTTTTCTGTTCGACTCGCAGCTGTGGCGGGGAGAAGAACGACGTTGCATACGTCTCTTATTTCTTTTGTCTTACCTTCTAGGCCCTAAGGTGAAATGTACTTTGGCGAGCGTACCGGCGATCAGGAAACACCCGCAAATGCTAGCAGCTCTTAACAAAGCAGTCACTTAACTGTCAGCCTAGTGCAAATGATGTCCTCTTTTAAATAACTTAATTACACACACAGTTTCTGAATATATGTCATTGTTTAGTACAGTGGCTGGACAAACTGTGACGGCGATTAAGATAGAAACAAACGTTAGGATATTAGTAAAACCCTGAGGCACCAAATCAGCATTCGTATTTAAGAATTTATCTCCTCTCAATGAGTAGACAACTTTGTTCTTGATGAAATTATGCCACCTGAGTGTTCCGGAAATCAACGAATACATGACTTGCCACGTTCTAACTAAATATTTACATATTTATGGGAAGAAAATCCGAGAAATCTGCGGACAACTATCCGACACTTGCGCTATCGTGGAACGCATGTTAGTTACGATATATTTGTAACTATTCCTGCAGTGCTTCGTTTTTGATTCACATGGAAGGCCTCTCGTCTCTTCTCTGTGAACATTCGCCCTTCCACAATTGAACAAGCAATTACGTTGACGCACAATACCGCTCCTCATCGCATGTGGTTCGTATGCAGCATAAATGTCAAAATGAATGTAAACAGCGTTGAAATTCTTGTTCCTAAATTCCTTATTACAAGAAGGATGTCACATCAGGAATAATTGTCAACTGCATAGTTGACACTGAACGAGTATCCTAGCCGAACTACTAGTAATATGGCTCGCCAGTTACAACTCTAAGCAGGCTGAGTCAGTGTAACCACAGTTACATATCCCATACTACATTCCACGCCACGTGTAAACGTGGGTTATATTTTACAAGTAAACCTCGTTGTATGGACCCCTCATTCCATCCGAAACAGTCGGTATTCTCCATTGGATCGATGAACTAAATCCATGAACGACAGAGCATGAAATTTAAGTTCGTTTCTCAGAAAGAAATTATTGTAAAACTTGAAGATATATTAGCTAGTGGGACACCAGTATTGTTATCCAGTAAAAACGGAAATCCGTCAGTGACGGTCAAATACAAGGGATTGTGGAAGTCAGGTATTTCATCCTTGTGTTCATCAAATCAGTCAGGTTCCTCTTTGGCAAAATGAGTGACGCAAGCAAATATAATGGAAGATTATTACTTGACTGAGGCACAACTGAAAGAACATTGTGCTCTCTGCCTTTAAAAACCACCTTTCCCTTCTTTTCAAAAGAAAAAGATTTTATAAAACACGATGTGAGTACACAATTATTACTAAGCCTCCGCTGTGCTACATAGTAAGGTACAGGAACTCCAGTTATTATGTACCCCATTACACTCCTGCACTAGAGAAGTGTGCTGAAAGAGTCTCTACTCACGGAATTACACGTAGTGACCACATTACACGCAGCTATTGGCTGATTATCAAAGTTGAGCTAGTTGCTTTATTTAAATTTAACTAAAGGATTGGTAGCCACAATAAACACATCCTTAAATTTTTTGTAGTGCATGTTGGACTGTTATATACGTATTACATGTTGAGGTCATTATATTGATTGTGCCCTCTTCCTCTGAGGTACGATATCTTCAATCTCATGACTCTTTGCCAGTAAATTTATGAATTTTTGTGTCTCCAGATGTCTCTGATTGCTCTAATGGAGGATTCAGCTGGTTGCGCAGCAACATATAGTATGTTTCGATGTCTGCACAGCAACAGTTTAGGGGTGATAGCTCACGTCATGGGGAATAAATTTTCCTAGATATAAAACTTCGCTGACATTTCCCGGCCACGCCAATTGTCATTTAAAAGTGGTTATGCCCCTGACAAGTGATAGGCACTCTGCGGCGTACAAAATGTGTCTTTGCCTATCATCCAGTCATCTGCTACATATGAAACGTAGTAAGCCCATCAAAATCTAAATTAATAATACGCTACTAAAATACCTTTCTCCGTGGTTGTGCCTTAAGGAAAGAATTTTTTTTTCTTCTTGTAATACATGTACATGTTTCGGAGAAGTTTCTCCGTTTTGGTGCGTTTTAAAATTTTTTCTGTTGAACAACATATAAAGAGAATAAGCATTATGGTATGTACCGCTTTTTGAGAGTATGATATTTACTTTAAGAATAAGTACTGACTCAAATATTAACAGTAAAACCAAATATGTGCCTCAGTATTACATATTGTTTTTCACAAGTCTGTTTGGTATTGTCAGCACTTTTATAATTACTGCCTTCCAGTATTTCATCTCTATTTAATAAGCAGTTATTAATATTTTCTAAGAAATTTCGGATATTGATTAATAAATGATTATTGCCTGCAGGTGACATAATAGAAGGCAATAACCATAACTGGGCAGCAAATGTCAAACATACCTTTGAAAACGGGTAGTTTCCTGTTAACATTTCCGTCTATACTTTTCTTACTGTGAATCTACATCTTGTAAAGAAGTACATACCATATATTCTATGTATTTTGCTTAACAGAAAATAAATAAAATGCTCTGAAGATGGAGAAACTTCCCTGAAACATATATTGGTACTAAAAGACGAAAGCATCGTGTTTGGGCAAGGCAGAACCACATTTCCTTATTACATACACTGGTGGTAAAAAAGAAAAAACTCACTACACCAGCAAAGAGTTGTGCGACTTAAACCAAAGTTGGTAGGCTTATTCCTACATTTCCTACATGTGAAAGGTGATGCCTGTTCTAATTTCGTGCCAGTCGCATAAGAGTGGCGCTAGCAACGCCACCATAAGGATGCAAATCAGGTTTGCTTTAAATATATGCTGTAGCGGTCGTGAGTGTTAGTTACCTTTGACACTGGACGTAATGAGTTGATTTTAGTCAAGAGTTCCTTTAGGGCGACAAAGACGCCGTTATCAGTACCTGAGTACCTCGTGTAATATGGCTTCGAGAAGCTGGATGTTCCTTCTGCAGTATTGCACGAAGTCTTGGCAGGAATGTAGTAGCCAGTGTACATGATAGTTGGGAGCGGTGGTGAAGAGAATTTACGATCACAAGAAGACCGGACACCTGACTACCTGACTACCGAGAGGGAAGGAAAACCAATATGTTAGGCTTATGGCTCTGCCGCATCGTACTGTACCTACAACAGCAATTAGAGCTACAGTGTGCACCACAGTAACAAAAGAAACTGTTACAGATCAGTTACGTAAAGGATAACACCAACCCTGACGCCCTGTAGCGTCCATTCCAATGACCCCAAACCACCGCCATTTGAGAATTCATTGGTGTCAAGACAGAGCTCTTTGGAGGGAAAGGTGGAGTTCTGTTGTTTTTTTTTTTTCTGATGAAAGCTGGTTCTGCCTCAGTCTCAGTGACGGCCTTGTGATCATTAGGAGAAGGCCAGTTGAGGACCTGCAAACCAACCTTTCTACATATTTGACACACTGGAGTTACGCCTGAAGTTATGGTCTGGGGTGCGTTTCTGTGTGACAGGAACAGCACTCCAGCGGTTACCCTGCGCACCCTGATTGGAAATTTGTAATTTAATCTGATGATTCGACCTACTGTACCACCATTCATGAACAGCATTCCAGGTGGTGTTTTCCAGCAGGATAACGACATGCTCTACAGAGTGTCGACGTGTTCCCTTTTCCTGATCGGTTACCACATCTGTCTCTAATGGAGCACACATGGGACGTCATCGGGCGACAACACCAGCGTCATGCCTAAGCAGGATTAAACATCGCTGTATTGACCGAGCAAGTGCAATAGGCATGGGACACCGTCCCACTACCTAACACCCGGCACCTGTACAGCACAATGTATGCACATTTGCATGCTTCCATTCAATATTTTGGCGGTTGCTCCGATAATTAATGTACCAGCATTTCACATTTGCAATGGCTTATTCGCTGTTTCATTAATCTGTGATCTTGTAGTGTTAATCACTTTAATAATTACCTAGTCAAATGTATTCCCGTAATATCATAATTGCGCATCATAAATGGTTCAAATGGCTCTGAGCACTATGGGACTTAACTGCTGTGGTCATCAGTTCTCTAGAACTTAGAACTACTTAAACCGAACTAGTCTAAGGACATCACACACATCCATGCCCGAGGCAGGATTCGAACCTGCGACCGTAGCGGTCACGCGGTTCCAGAATGTAGCGCCTAGAACTGCACGGCCACTCCGGCCGGCAATTGCACATCATTTTTTTTTTTGTGTTAGCGTATTTTCAAGCAAAATGTGTATCTGACGAAAATGTTTCACCGTACTGTAATTGCTACTGCAGATAGCACCTGCAAATGTTTTACTGACTGAGAGGCGGAAACAATTACAAAACGACGTCCTGTGTTAATGTGAGTATTTAGCTGTTTCTAATCTTTAATAAGTTCCGCGGTTTCTCTGGGAAATACAGTGAGTCTTAGAACTAGTGATCTTGATGATATATAGATGCTGCTGTGTAGCGCGATGTGTACATGACAGCTAAGATGAAGGTTGCTGCT
This sequence comes from Schistocerca gregaria, assembly GCF_023897955.1. Lineage (NCBI taxonomy): Eukaryota > Metazoa > Arthropoda > Insecta > Orthoptera > Acrididae > Schistocerca > Schistocerca gregaria. Next base: position 399,836,630 of record NC_064922.1, read on the forward strand.
CTCCTGTTTTCGCGAAATGTTTATTTAAACAGCCAAAATTATTGTAGTGTTGCTCCCAAATAAAAGTATAGTTGTTCAGAATTTTCTTGAGATGCAAGCGTATTAAAGTAAACATTTTTACCGACTGTCGTACTTCAGTCAAGTTAAGACAAAATGTTCCAACTCTGAAATAAGTTATTTTATCATAAGTAATATTTATGCATAACCACCTGAAACTGTCAAAATTACAGGTAAATAAAACCTAGTTTGAATAGACATAGCAATATATGTAACTAGGGAAAGTTCTGTCATTGAACAACTGAAATCTGGTATTCGTGGCAAGAACGCGTGGCAAAACGTATCGGAGCATTAGGCCTATTGCGAAATAAGAAAGATCTTCTATCGCATGCCACATTTAAACTAGTTTTTCGCATACAAACAGGAAAATAAAATCAAGAGAATTAGACAGACGACATTTGAACGCAATACTGTAAATGTGTCAGCCAGAGTCAGTGTGATAAATGAAGAAGTAAAACAGAGAATAATCTTCGGACCTCAGATGAAACGCCGAGATGGGAGATTTGGGTGGAGGGGGGGGGGGGGGGTGAGAGGGGATGTCATCTCATAACACATACTGATTACAGCAGTTGGCGTGCGTCTGCATACAGGTGTAACTTACATGCCCAACAATAGGCGTGACAGAGACCTGTAGAAGGATCTTGCAGAGGCCCTTGCCCAGCACTTCGACACTAACGTCTGAGAACAACAAGGACAGCAACAAAGACAACACGTATATTACATTTTCGAAGTCCTCTTCCAAACTGTTGTCACCTCAGCAAAGAGACATGACAAAGACCTTATACTATTGCCTACTTCGTAGAAGAAAGAGTATAGTTACACGCGCATTTCAAACCGTGGAGGGAAAGAGTAACGTCTGTGATAACGTAGAACGAATTATCTCGATGTGCACAGTCAGTCATTCAGCGAGAGCGTATTAAACCGATTTCAGTGCTAGAGAATGATACCGAAAAGCAGGAAGATGTACAGAGGTTAGAAGCATTTTGCGTCACTCGGCAACCGATCCTTAATATAAGTAAATGTAGCCTATGGTGAAAAATTTGCCAGGAAATGCCGTTATTACAGAAGAGTCACTGGAAGCAATCATAACGTTTAAGTATTTGGGAGTATATTTGCCCTCCGAATTAAAGCAGATTAACGAGATAAAACAGATAGTAGGAAAGGCGAATGGCACGATGACTGTCACTGGAAAAAACCTCATGAAGTCATAGCAACCCAGATTACAAAAACCTCCCTCGATGAATACTTAAATATTGCTCTTCATTCTGGGTTCCATATCAGACATGAGCTACAGGAAAAAATAGGGATCATCCAAAGAAGAGCATTGCACTTCTACACAGTTTCACTTAGCGAGAGTGAAAGGATTACAGAGTAGCTGTTCAAACTGCAGTGGCAGAAGCAAGATGACCGATTTACCATTGAAATTCCGAGAGCGTGCGTTCGTAAAAAGAGAGAACCAATACATCGCATCCATCTAACGCACTTGTCCTGAAAATATCATGGACGCAAAATTACGTATGAACTTACACAGAGGCTTACCAAAAATCGTTGTTTCCGCGGGCTATTAGCGACTGGAACAGCAAAGGGTTGAACCATCGTGATTCACAAAATCCTTCGCCACATTCCATAAGAAAATGTGACGAGTGTAGATATATGAAGGAGATGAAGGTAAGGGGTGAGGGATACCGCAGTATAGAACGTCGTCTTAGAGCTACCTAATAAACCTTACCATTGCAGACACTGACAAGTTGTTGCTCTGAAAACTAATATATATATATATATATATATATATATATATATATATATATATATATATATATGTGTGTGTGTGTGTGTGTGTGTGTGTGTGTGTGTGTGTGTGTGTGTGAGCGAGAGAGAGATCTTGTGGTCGATCTACAACGTTCCCATTTGGACAGTTGTGACTTCTACTAAGCGTTTGTACTTGCCAAATTGTGAACTGCAGAAGTCTGTGAACGGCCCAATACATCGCAGCAAAAGACACTCGTGCAGTAGAGATAACGCTTTGGTCGCCGTAGTGGAGCGCTTGGAAGCAGCCTAGGAGTGTTCGGTGCAACGAGGTCGCAATATCCGCCTTCCCTCTGTAATGGAGCAGCGAGAGCCGTCTTGCAGCACAGAGGCGGCGCTTGCTCGATCGTTCTGCAGCAGCCGAGGCCGCGCGTTTAGATTCTGCCGGAGATGGTCGTCTCATTGTGCTCAATGGAATGTGAACCAGAGTCAGACGTGAGGTCCTACTGCAGTCTGCCGGATCACCGAGCTGCCGTGGCTTTACAAGCCATCTCTACTGCTAGCAGTCCTGAGAACTGATCGTCAGAAGTTACTGAGCTGAGATTCAGTAAATCTCACGGAATGGTTACCGTTCAGGAAATACAGGGTTTCTCAACAAGCCATCTTGAAATTTACATCTCTCACTTGTTGTTCACTGGCGGCAACATTTTGCAGCACCAAGAACAAGTTGTGTGACATTAACATAAGTTGGCAAGCGTGTTACGACATATGAAAGATTATGCCTAATAACATTTCAGGACAGGCGCACAAGAGAAGTGTTAGTAGCCTCATAATGAAGATGCAAATAAGGGTTGCTTTAAATACACATATCGTGTGCGTTACTTGCCTTTGAGATTGGACGTGGTTATTTGATGATAGTCTAGATTGCCTTTTGGGAGACAGAGGAGCCATTATCAACACCACACTGAATTAGAACGAGGTCGTATAACAGGTCTTCGAGAGCATGGATGTTCCGTCAAAGATATTGCAGAAAGACTTCACAGCATTGTAGCCAACGCACATGGTTGCTGACAGCGGTGGAACCGGGCTCCGGATGACCACGTGGCATTACCGAGAAGGAAGACCACAGTTTTTGGCGTATGGGTCTGTTTCATCATAATGGATCTGAAGCAGCAGTTTAAGCAGCAATTGGCGTCACAATGATGCAACTAACTGCTACAAATCGGTTAATTAAAAGGCAGCTCCTACCCACTCGCCCCCTCTAGCGTGCATTCCACTGACCCAAAAGCAATGCCATTTGCACTTTGGTGGTGTCGAGGGAGAGCCCATTCGAGGGTAGGGTGGATTCGTGTGTTTTCTGATGAAATCTGGTTCTTCTTGGTGCCAGTGATGGCCTTCTGTTGTTTCGAAGGATACCACTTAAGGTCCTGCAATCAACATCTCTGCGTGCTACACGCACTGAACCTATGCCTGGAGTTTTGGTATGGGGTGCGATATCGTATGACGGACGGAGAACCATCTTCATTATCCCACACATTCCAACTGCAAATATTGTAAGATAATGTGGTGATTCGACCTGTTGTGCTGCCATTCATGAACAGCATTCCAGGGAGTGTTTTCCAGTAGGGAAACGGTCACCCTCATACCGCTGTTGTAGCCCAACACGCTCTGCATATTGCCTTGGCATGCTCGATCACCCGATCTGTATCCAGTCGAGTATATATGAGACATCATCGGACGACAATTACAGCGTCATACACAACCGGCATTAATCCCTGTATTGATCGCACAAGTGCCATATGCATATAACTCCATCCCACAAACTGATATCCGGCATTTTTAAAACACAATGCATGCACGTTTGTATGATTGCATTTTACATTCTAAGGATTACACAGCTCACCGGTATTTCACATTTGCCATGGCTTATCTCGCGTTTACATTAATTCATATTCTACAGTAATTATTTTGTGGCGTATATGCAAACATGGCTTGCTCGAAACATTTCGGCACCAGATACACTGAAGAGCCAAAGAAAAGACCTGCCTAATATCGTATAGGGCCCTTGCAAGTATACAGAGTGCCGCAACACGACGTCGCATGGACTCGACTAATGTCCGATGTAGGGCTGGAGGAAATTGACACCATGAATCCTGCAGGGCTGTCCATAAATCTGTAAGAGTTCAAGGGGGTGAAGATTTCTCATCAACAGCACTTTGTAGGGCATCCCAGATATACTCAGTAATGTTCATGTCTGGAGAGTCTGGTGGCAAGCGGAAGTGTTTAAACTCAGAAGAGTGTTCCTGGAGTCAATCTTTAGGAACTCAGGACGTGTGGGATGTTGCATTGTCTTGCTGGAGTTGTCCATGTCCGTCGGAAGGCACAATGGATTCATGAGGTCATGTCCATGCCGCACACGTCCATCCCCTCGACACAATTTGAAACGACACTCGTCCGACCAAGCAACGTGTTTGCAGTAATCCACAGTCCACTATCGGTGTTGAGATGCCAAGGCGATGCGTAAGGCTTTGTGTCATGCAGTCATCAAGGGTACCAGAGTGGACTTTCGACTCCGAAAGCCCATGTCGAAGATGTTTCGTTGAATAGTTCAGACGCTGACACTTTTTAAAGCCCCAGCATTAAAATCTGCAGTAATTTGAGGAAGCGTTGCACTTCTGTCACGCTGAACGATTCTCTTCAGTCGTCGTTGGTCCCGTTCTTACAGGATCTTTCTCCAGCAGCAGCGATGTCGGAGATTTTATGTTTCGCCGGATTCCTGATACTCACGGTACACTCATGAAATGGTTGTCGAGAAAATACACACTTCATAGCAACACTGGAGATGCTGGATACCATCGCTCGTGCGCCGTCTCTAACACCACGTTCAAACTCACTTGAAACTTGACAACCTGCCATTGCAGCAGGAGTAAACAATCTAACAACTGTGCCAGACACTTGTTTTTTATACAGGCATTGCCGACCGCAGCGCCGTACTCTTCCCGTTCACATATCTCTTTATTTGAATACGCATGCCCACATTAGAGGCCATTATCTGATGCTACAAGCTGTATCTGGTGAACACATATTCATGCGCTATCAAAGAGTTTGAGATTCTGAACCAATTTGAAGTTTTTTGTCTTTTTTTTAATGGCTTGTGTTAAAGATACTGGAGATCTTCCAATGAAGAAAGAAAAAGTAATGAAACTTTATACACTCTTTCATCGAAGGTGTGTTAAGCCAGTTCGTTAATTTTTTCAGTTTTTGTGGGACCATGTGAGTATCGAGTACTTGGTCACAAAATATAATTCAGAGAACACAGATTTCAAAAAGGAAACAACGCGAACGTCACATAAAGATGGCAGCTTCTACTAATAAAGAAACATGCTACAGCGAAAAAGATTGGGATACTGCGATAACCTACAGCACTGAATAAAATAAGTTTTCTGGAAGGAAATTTTTCAATTAGACGATACGAACTAGCTGTATATCACGTTTTGAGCTCTCCTGGAAGTCTGTTGTAATTGATGTAAGCGGTATACTGCATCCCCAACCGTGCAATATTGAAGGAGACGTTGTGCAAGTGCTGGAATTTTTTTTTCTGGGTTAACGATTCATTTCCTTGCGAGTAAGTTCATGTTTTCAGCCGTACTGGGATGGACAAGTTAAGAGTTCTGTGACACTCGAACAGCAGTGAACTGATACCACATGCCGCTCGTTCTGCCTTTTTAAGGAAAAGAATATTCATTGAGCTGCCAAAAAATATGAGAGCAACAGGTTTACTGTCATGAAAGCAACCCAACTGAACAAGCTTTCGCGTTTCAATGTTACTAACTCATAATTGCGCAATATCCTGGGTATGAGGCTTCCAATAGAAAGTCAATCGGAAGAAATTAAAAGGAATCGCATCACTCATTAATGAGGGACGTTGTGATAAGAGTTTTCTTTTACTACATTTGTAAGTCTGAAATTTTATACACTGGCTTTAGTTGCAGTTTCACGACAATCTGTTTTCCGCAAGCCACGTACGGGTGGCATCCCATGTTCTGATATATATTATTATATTAAATTTCACATCTTTCATAATGAGAATTCTACATGTACACCTATAGTAGTTACCGATTGTCAGTTTACTAGGGCTTCTTCCCACTTGACATAGGTATGAAGCGTATAAAGTATAAGTATTTAAACGGATCTGCGCTCATTGCAATTAATTTAATCTTGTCGTACCGGTCACTGCAGGGGCGACACGAAGTGGTTTGTAGTATATTCCTAGGTACTTCATTTTAAAGGACTGGTTTTTGACACTTTGTACTCAAGTCTTCTCGAGAGAGTTTGCGTCTGTCTTCAAGTGTGTGCCCGTTCATTTCCTTCATTATCTCGTGTTTCTCCCCCACAGATAAAACAAACCTGTCCTCATATTTCTCAGAGCTACTTGCTAATCCGTAGTCGACTTTAAAATCTTTTCAAGATCCGACAGTATTTGTGCAGCATTTTTTAGATAGTAGCTGGATATAGATAATGCATTTTCTGTCAGAACTCTGAAATTACTGTTAATATTGTCTGCAAGGTCATTAATATACAATATGAGCTGCAAGGGTCCAATACACGTCTCTGGGTCACATCTGAAGATAATCCTACATCTTTAACCATCAAAGAAAACCCGCTACGTTCCGTTTACCAAAAATCCGCCACTCCTATTACAGATTTCGCTAGACACCCCGTGCGATAGTACTTTCAGTATTAAGCGCAGATGTGATACTGACTCAAATTCTTTTCTGAAATCGAGAAATGCTGCACCTACTTGACTGCCTTCATTCATGGCTTCTAGTACGTTGTTTGAAAAAAGAGAGAGTATGGTTTCAGATATTCGGTGTTTTCAGAATGGCATGGAGTAGATCATTCTGTTCAGAATATGTTATAAGATTCTATAACAACTGGATGTCAAGGATATTTGATGATAGTTTTGCTGATAACTTCTGCTACCTGCTTATTGAAGGGATGTTCGGTGGAGGATGTTTAAAACAGGAGCCAACTCAGCAGAAAATTTGATATATAGCATGCTGGGGACTCTATTGTGCCCCAGTTTTGTTCAGTTTTATCGATTTCAGACATTTCTCAACACTACTGACATTAATATCTATATCACTTATCTTTGCTGTGGAGCGAAGATTAAACTGGGCCGTAACTCTGGTTTTGAAAACTGAGTTCAACGTTTCATCTTTTGCTTTACTACTCTCAGTCTGTCTCGTTCTTGACAGTCTATACACTTACTTAGATGCCACTAAGAGCCATTCCATGTAACCAGAATTTCTTTGCGTTTTCTGGGATATTTATATAGAGTATTGTGTTATAGTCTTCATTGAAGGCTTCACGTATTCCCTTCTTAACAGCCAAACGCGTTTTATTCAGCATCTCCCTATTTGTAGTCCTATGCTTGTTTTACAATTGTTATGCAGTAGTTCCCGTTTCTTTAACTTTCGTTACAGTTAGTGTATACCATGGAGATTATCACCCATTACGAACTGTTGTGCTAGGTTCATATCTATCAAGTGCATGTTCAGAATTCTTCTGCACCTGTGCCATAGTTCTTCTCCATACACGCCTGCAGATCTAAATATTTCGAGTTCTTTGTTGAGATACGATACTGTTGCCATTTAATCAAATTTGCTGAACCTATAAAACATTCTGCTGTTTTAGTTTCTCTTTAGACCTTAGGAATAATGGCTGGTATCACTGCCGCCTCATGGGCCCTGATACCATTTGGTTTGCGGACATCCTGGAAGGGCTCAGGTCTATTTGATGGTATTAGATAAAAATATGTGACGATCAAGAGTTGGATTCGGAACAATCTTGTAAGTAGTTTCAGAGAACGTATTTAGTAACGTTTCACAAGACGTCTTATCACGCCCACCATTAACATAACCGTAATTATCCCAGTTGATTGTTGGATGGTGTAACTATCGTTCGCCGGCCGGTGTGGCCGTTCGTTTTTAGACGCTTCAGTCTGGAACCGCGTGACCGCTAAGGTCGCAGGTTCGAATCCTGCCTCGGGCATGGATGTGTGTGATGTCCTTAGGTTAGTTAGGTTTAAGTAGTTCTACGTTCTTGGGGGACTGATGACCTCAGATGTTAAGTCCCATAGTAATCAGAGCCATTTGAACCATAACTATCGTTCAGTGAGACACTATCACTGGGAAAATTACTTATTACTGAACTTAGGTTTCTCTAAAATTTTCAATTATGTCTGGAGGTCAGTCTGGTGGGTGATGGCAGATTTCGATTGTAAGTTTATGACCACCGTTGATATCTCGCAGGCTTCTCGAATCTCTATCTCGGCAGAAATGAGTTTCTTGACTACTCCGGCAAATAAGCTACCGTCATTTCCCATTAGCTGATCCTTTCCATAGAGAATTAGATTTTCCCAAAAAATCTGACTGATACAGGTCTGGGGTATTAACCAGCTTTTTTAAAATGGTTCAAACTCTTGCATTCAAACTCTGACATCATGTTGCGAATACTTCAGGAAGTAATCGCTCTCGCCAGTACCGAGGATTTCTTTGGATGGGGTAGTTACACTTTCTGGTCCCTTGCAGCGATCGTTACCTGGACTGGATGGACAGCCGTCTAATCTAAACAAAACCTTGGGAGCACCCGACAAACAGTCATCTATGTGCGTAGCATCCTCTTAAGTGTAACGCAAATCTTTTCTATTTAGGGAACCTCTACAGTTCTATGCTTTACTGAAGAAGTGCAGGTACTCGCACCCTAGCACTTCGAAGTCTGTGATTCAGTCTTTCCGATCGACTGAGAACCAGGAGGCAACAGCCCGTTCTTGGGACGGTGGTGTTATTTGTGAGTTTCTTTGGAACTTCGTGAGCAAGGTTGAACTACCAACGTTCTCTTCTAGTCGCTGGGATGAACGAAGAAAAAGCTTTCGGCCGAAGTGACAGGTGCACTGTGTCGGTTGCATGCTGTTAACCCAGTGGCTGCTGGAATAGCCTCTTCGGTATTTGGAATTCGACCCCAGGCGTACGTAATGAGTGCACCTGCGTTCCTTCCCATCCCTTGCTGCCACTTCCGTAAGAGGTGGAATTATTCGCCATACGTTTGAATTGACACACGACATAACAGGTTTCCCAACAGGCGAAGCGAGTCTCACTGGTTCAAATTCGGCTTCACTGGAACACAGCACATCGACGTCGTTGGTCAGGGGAATGGGTATAACACCCTGAGTTGTCTCTGGTCCCTGTCTCCTTTGTACCGCCTTTCACAGTAATATATGCCAGTAGTGCAGAGCCTATATATCCTGCGGATGACATAGGAAACACAGGAGAGGTTATTTCTTGAGGTACTTTGGTATCTATGGTACGTGACTTCCTGGATTCGCTCCCAGCACACACATTCGCAGCAGCTTCAAATCGTTATAGTAGCCAGGGTCACTTCCAGCTGCTTGCAAACGTCAACTAACTTAACCCGTGCTCGGGAATAAACTTCTCAGTGGAGCTGCATTGTGGATGGTGCAATGTCTTACAGAGCAGTGAACAAATTACATCTAGCTTGCTGACCTCGTTTGTTATCTAGTTCTGTTAAGCTAGAAGCATAACTATTTTATTTGAGAAATAGAACAATAAGTATGCATAACGAGATTTCTGTTGAAGCATAAGGCAAACCTAAGTTAATAATTCCCGACTTTTTTTGTTCAGATTATAGTCAAATTCTGAAGGCGTCAGGGGTAAAATACAGGGAGCGAAAGGCTGTTTACAATTTGTATAGAAACCAGATGGCAGTTATAAGAGTAGAGGGACATGAAAGGGAGGCAGTGGTTGGGAAGGGAGTGAGACAGGGTTGTAGTCTCTCCCCGATGTCATTCAATCTGTATATTGAGCAAGCAGTGAAGGAAACAAAAGAGTAGGTATTAAAATCCATGGAGAAGAAATAAAAACTTCGAGGTTCGCCGATGACATCGTAATTCAGTCAGAGACAGCAAAGGACTTGGAAGAGCAGTTGAACGGAATAGATAGTGTCTTGAAAGGAGGATATAAGATGAACATCAACAAAAGAAAAACGAGGGTAATGGAATGTAGTCGAATTAAGTCGGGTGATGCTGAGAGAATTAGATTAAGAAATGAGAAACTTAAAGTAGTAAAAGAGTTTTGCTATTTGGGGAGCAAGATAACTGATGATGTCGAAGTAGAGAGGATATAAAATGTAGACTGGCAATGGGAAGGAAAGCGTTTCTGAAGAAGAGAAATTTGTTAACATCGAATATAGATTTGAGTGTCAGGAAGTCATTTCTGAAAGTATTTGTATGGAGTGTAGCCATGTATGGAAGTGAAACATGGACGATTAATAGTTTGGACAAGAAGAGAATAGAAGCCTTCGAAATGTGGTGCTACAGAAGAATGCTGAAGATTAGATGGGTAGATCACATAACTAATGAGGAACTATTGAATCGGATTGGGGAGAAGAGAAGTTTGTGGCACAAGTTGACCAGAAGAAGGGATCGGTTGGTAGGACATGTTCTGAGGCATCAAGGGATCACGAATTTAGTATTGGAGGGCAGCGTGGAGGGTAAAAATCGTAGAGGGAGACCAAGAGATGAATACGCTAAGCAGGTTCAGAAGGATGGAAGTTGTAGTAGGCACTGGGAGATGAAGAAGCTTGCACAGGATACAGTAGCATGCAGAGCTGCATCAAACCAGTCTCAGGACTGAAGACCACAACAACAGTCAAAATACTGAAAAACAGTGTTATTTTACTGTAGATACGGACAGTATACAATCCTGCTGAGAAGGAAAACTAAATTTAGCGCGACATGTGTTACAGTAACCAAATCACAAACACCGGTTTCGTACTAATATGTTACGCACAACAATCGTAATTGCGGAAAATATCTGAAAGATGTTCTTTTATTCACGTTCATATACACATAACTCCCGTGTGAATGGATCTCTGAACGAAAAAACTGTTGCTAAAATTGTATAAATCGCAAGTGTTGATTACATCTGATGCCGTAACATGCAGCACTCAACTATAGAAAACATGCAACATATTACGAAACATGGAAGTCCCTTGATACAATCATCACGAGAAGGACGTTTGGTTTTTACGTAACATTTTGGGTCTGAGTTTCAGAGGCGAATTTGTATCATACACGTGATTTTAATGGCAAACAAAGAAAATATTATATTCTGTATTATAGAAGTGGTCAGAAACAGTCTGAGAAGCTTGTACAGGTACTGCAGGGTAGTTTGTACTGAGAAATACCTATTAAGAACTAAATTAAATATAGTGCACCGTTTCCGAGTTAATTAGTATTGAAGTTAGCCAATGAGGAGGCTGCGAGTGCAGATTCAACCGGCACGTCCGATACAATTTGTATCTGTTGTACTCACAGCGTAGATGACAGCGCACGAGAGTGCTCCGCGTTTGGCTCGGTATCGAACTTTACCACTGTCCCGTGTCGAATTGTTGTGTTACTCCCTCGTTCAGTTTTAGGAAACCAAACGAAGAACACGTCGGCAACACTGTCTCTGTCGGACAACTTTAACAAGCGCGCACAACGTCCTGATTGCGTAACTTCAGTGCTAATTGTCTCGGAAGTGTGACAACGTATGGAATTATTTCTCATCACAACCTTCACTGCCACATCTTTAAAAGCATTTCAGACTGTTACTGACCACTCTGAATTTGTAAATACATGTAAATAAACTTGCGAACTTCACGGATTTTGCACTTAACCTGCTATCGTGGCACACGTTAGTTGAGCGTCCCAGAGGTAACACTGTAGCGTCAGCATATCTCACAAAAACGACGTAAAATGCAGAGCCCAAAAAGTTTGTTTTCTACTTTGGGCTTATGTGGTCTACCCCGATTTGCTTTTATAACATATTTAGTGGCTTACCACTGTCATAACTCAAGAATATTAGTACATTTGCAGCATAATCCTGAGGCGAAACCAAATTTACGGCACCTCACCCGTTCTCAGGTATCTTCCGTGTTTGCCGAAATTGGAGAATATCTTCGGATTTATATTGTCTGTATGCAGAAGGTATCATGGTGCACATCTCTCCTAAATTCCACGATTTTGCGTATTAGCAAGTCCCACACTATCAAATGTCAGTGTTTCATCAACAAAAATCTCTAATGTAATTGCCAGATCATTTAGTGGCCAGTATTCCTCGCACACTAAGCAACGAGAAATTGCTTCTTTTGTTGATATTCCTTTAATTAAGGAAAAGTGCGAGAAAGAAAGTAAGTTAGGTTTAATCAAATGTGTTACTCCGTTCACGATAACTGATAACGGCCGGGAGAGCTGTGTGCTAACTATATGCTGCTCCTTACCTCTTCTAGTAACATCTGTGGGCTGAGGATGACACGGCGATCGGTCGGTTCCGTTGGGCCTTCAATACCTGTTCGAATGGAGTCTCTTTTGATCTGAAATACCTTACTACTCTCTTACAACTGGTTTTTCCAAAACTGTTTATGAAACGTTGTTATTAAAAAAAGTCTTCGTTACACACTTATTCCTAATCACAAAGCTCACTTTTTGAGATTTATTTTAGCCTGTCTTCAACTAATCATACCTAAAAGATACATCGCTCATGCACCGACCACAAAAATGTTTTGATCACTTGCTTAACAGCGTTTTGGTTCACCTATGCAGAGCACAAATGCAGCGGCTGTTGACCTTGTATAGCAAGAAATTTGACTCATCCGACACATTTCCGTTGATTCACAGTCCGATCTCGAAGATCCCGTCCAGGCTTCTACCGTTGAGTCAACATTGGGACATACAGGGGTCGTCTGCTGTAGAGTCCCATGTTCAACAATAGGTAGGTGTTGCAAAGCACTTGTGCATTCACCATTCTACATCTACGTCTACATCTACATGTACATCCATACTCCGCAAGCCATCTGACGGTGTGTGGCGGAGGGTACTTGGAGAACCGATAGAGGTACTCACTTCTATTCCAGTCCTGTATTGTTCGTGGATAGAAAGATTGTCGGTATGCCTGTGTGTGGGCTCTAATCTCTCTGATTTTATCCTCATGGTCTCTTCGCGAGATACACGTTGGAGGGAGCAATATACTGCTTGACGCCTCGGTGAAGGTATGTTCTCGAAACTTCAACAAAATCCCGTACCGAGCTACTGAGCGTCTCTCTTGCAGAGTCTTTCACTGGAGTTTATCTATCATCACCGTAACGCTTTCGCGATTACTAAATGATCCTGTAACGAAGCACGCTGCTCTCCGTTGGATCTTCTCTACCTCTTCTATCAACCCTATCTGGTACGGATCCCACACTGGTGAGCAATATTCAAGCAGTGGGCGAACACGTGTACTGTAACATACTTCCTTTGTTTTCGGATTGCTTTTCCATAGCATTCTTCCAATGAATCTCAGTCTGGCATCCGCTTTACCGACCATCAATTGTCGACATAGCCGCCGCAGATCGCCACCTATCCTGCTTTATAGATTGGTAGCGCTCCGAATACCATATTCTTTGGTGATGCATGGAAAACCATTACCTTGTAGGTTATGCGTTGCTCCACAGTCATTCAACCGCTTCCCAAATGCTCACGAGAGTAACGTGCGAAAAGCCAACCAGATGCTCAGTTTCTGAGACGCTTGTTCCTAAGCGTTGTGTCAGAAAAATTCGCACTTTTGAGAGTCGCTTATGTCTGTAGATTTCTCCGTTCGCGGGCCGGGCAATAGTAGCTGACTATATAGTTGCGTCAAGGTGGGAACATGTAGTGGGCGTCTTGTGCGGAGTTTCGTGTTGAACAATGAGCGCTGAACAATGTGTAATCCAGAATACTTGTTCCTACACCATTATTGTACTTTGGCGGCAGATCCTTTACCGATCGCCGGCCGGAGTGGCCGAGCGATTCTAGGAACTACAGTCTGGAACCGCGCGACCGCTACGGTCGCAGGTATGTAATTGTGGTTAACCGTACCTCAGCAATTGTGACGGAGTATTTATAGACGGGAATGAGAACTGTGCTGTTATGACTGAGGAATGCAGCGATATATAAAGACTAAAGGTCTTGAGATATGTGAAAGAAGCGAATATTTTTTTGATCGGGGGTGTTCAACCCGCGCTCCGCATGCGACCCAATAGCAAATATCAATGCACCCCAAGAAGTGAACATCTAGCACACGTGCCAAAAACAAATACATAAATTTCGTTATATAAAGTTTCGATAAAATGAATATTTTCAGCCGGCCAGTGTGGCCGAGCGGTTAAAGGCGCTTCACTCTAGAACCGCGCAACCGCTACGGTCGCAGGTTCAAATCCTGCCTCCGGCATGGATGTGTATGACGTCCTTAAGTTAGTTAGGTTTAAGTAGTTCTAATTTCTAGGGGACTGATGACATCAGAAGTTAAGTCCCATAGTGGCCAGAGCCATTTGTGTGTGTGTGTGTGTGTGTGTGTGTGTGTGTGTTCCAGAACAGTGCGGGAAAGGTCTGGGGTGCAACTTTACACCAACTGTCATGTATAAACTGAGCGGCCAAAGGACACACAGTGGGTTTTCCCAGTTAAGGATGTGTCGTGTACAGCGTCAGTATGTTGACGTGTATAGGGCGAGTGTGGAAACGGTATGTGACCTGTCTGACAAAGAACTGCGAGTGATGAACATGCAAGTGAGTGGCTTAGCTGACTTTGAATGTGGCATGTTAATCTCTGTGAGACGCATGTCGTAAAGTAACGCAAATTACTCAAAAATTTGATCGGCATGCTGGAGTGTCGACGGAATACCTTAAATACTGCAGAGACAATGTTTTTGCAAATGTGAATCGCAGCATAGAACGCCCATAAGTGTTCGACGAATGGGCGACACGTCACCTCCGCAAAGCTATGCTGCGCGATCGATATTCTAATGCGGGTCAATTGCCGTCGATATTAACGTGGGAAGTCAGGAACCGCATGGCTCTACAGGGTCATTAACGCCGCTTATGCACGCGATAACGACGTCGTATCAAGTGGCTTTGCATATACAATCACTTATCTTAACTTTTACGGGTTTCATCAGTCTTCAGCAGTTGCGTTATGCTCCCTTTCGCCCGCATTTACGATCGCTGCAGCCTTCCTTTCTCAGACCTTTCTTCCCCATCAATCCAGTTATATCAGCCCACCCTATTATTATCGGCTGTCGGCGCTTCATCCATCCCGGCGGCTACCATTCCATGACGGATTTTGGCTGTCGTCGTTCCTGCATTCGCCGTACATGCTCACACCACTGAAGAGCCCATTTCACAATTCTTTGCACGACTAATTGCTCCACATCCATTATTTCTCAAATGTCCTCGTTTCTTCTCCTCTCCATCATGGATATCCTGAATTCCTTCCTCATTGCATCCACATCCTCTGCCTCTGCTCTACTTCTCTGCTGCTGCCCCCATGGTCCATCCTGCTGCATTATATGTTAGTATACTTTCAAATATGTATGCAGTATCCTCTTATTTGTTCCTTCTTGTATTGCCCAGCTCCCTATTTAGCCTTTCCATGGTCCCTCTTGTGTGCTGGATGCTGCCTTTCAAATCTACACCGGTTCCTGAGGTGTTGACAATCGATCGTAAGCATTTAAACTGACTTACTGGTTTAACTTTTATTTGCGGCAGAACTACATGCCTTCCATCTCCTACCACTACTGGATATTCTGTTTTAGTCATATGTATTCTAAGCCTACCTCGATTAAATGCTTTTATTATCTTCATCATAAACCTAACATACTTCTTACTTTGTGTTATTAGCAACAGATCATTGGTAAATAATAAAAATAGGCGGTTACTTCCATGCCGGAAAGGAATTCCCGTACCTCCGCCGTACCTGCATATAGAGGGTGTCTCTCCTAAGAGTCTCTAGGGGCATTGTCTCTGGTGTTTCGGCAGATGTTTGAAATTTAATGTTTTCACCGCGTATAAGGCTGGAGTCGGCTCAACAAATATTGCCCATCAAGTCTTTTATGCGACGTCCAGTGTCGACGTAAAGCGTCGGTTTATTTCCCGTTACAAAAACAATGGTTTTAAAAATGACATTTACTTGTTCATTCGATAGAGGTCCCAAATTAGTCTAGTGTGATATTCTTGTTACCAGTATGTCTTCACAGGTCAGTAACACACGAAAAGTTGTAAGTAGGCTGTTTAGGTTTTTTTTATTGGTAACGCCGCCGCCAAGTAACGCTCTGTATGAAAATCACTGGCTATGCCGTGTGCAGACTGTGCCTGGTTTGCATTGTTGTCTGCCATTATAGTGTTGGGTAGCGGCAGCTGGATGCTAACAGCGCGTAGCGTTGCGCAGTTGGAGGTGAGCCGCCAGCAGTGGTGGACGTGGGGAGAGAGTTTTGTAATTTCTAAGACTGGATGTCATGAACTACCATATATATTTTGACTATTAAGGTAAATACACTGTTTGTTCTCTATTAAAATCTTTCATTTGCTAACTATACCTATCAGTAGTTAGTGCCTTCCATAGTTTGAATCTTTAATTTAGCTGGCAGTAGTGGCGCTCGCTGTATTGCATTAGTTCGAGTAACGAAGATTTTTGTGAGGTAAGTGATTTGTGAAAGGTATAGATTAATGTTAGTCAGGGCCGTTCTTTTGTAGGGATTTTTGAAAGTCAGATTGCGTTGCGCTAAAAAAATATTGTGTGTCAGTTTAAGCACAGTCGTGTATAATTTTTCTAAGGGGACGTTTCATATGGCGACCCTGCCAGGATACCTCACTGGAATCTTCTGATTTTTTCCTTGTAGTTTGTGTAATTAGTGTAGCTTTTGTTTATTGCTAGCACGTAATCTTAGAGTGAATTTCCTTTGTAGTTGCAGTCTTTCATTGTTGTACAGTAAAATAGTTGTGGCATGCATATAGTTTTGCACAAGGTATTTCGCAGCTTCGCTTGCAATTAACTAGATATTATTTTCAGTGCTATGTTAATGTGTTCTCTTATTTTTGTTCTTCAAATTGTGTTTTTCTGTGTTGTCGTGTGAATAATTGGGACAATAATGGCGTGTGAAAAATGTAACACTAGGCTCCAAAGTAAACTGAGAAATGACAGTGAAGACGAAAGCAGTGTGTTAGCGTCACCATGTAATGAATTCACTAACGTTCAAAGTAGTAATTTGGTAATAGCGCATAGGGAAATGGAGCGGGTTGCAAGTAATGGTGTAGGCAGTGAAACAATTAGTGAACAGGGAAGCGTTATCGATCGATCGGTCGGCAACAGCTCGCCTCAGGATTCCGAAATGACAGGACACAATCTTGCAAATACTGTAGATTCAGATTTTGCGTCCCCACCGTTTTCTGAAATAAATCAAGACACGTTTTCTGCTTTTCAAAATGCGAATATTGCCGGTTCAAATGCACTGCCGAAAAGCACTGAGGAACATGTTTCAGACACCAGTGCACTGTTATTACAGTTAATGCAACAAATGGGACAAAGGCTGCAAAAGTTAGACACAACGCTTGAACAAAATCAGAGACAAACACAGCAACAGTTGGACACAATGGAACATAATCTTCAAAAGTTAGACACAATGGAACATAATCTTCAAAAGTTAGACACAATGGAACAAAATCAGAGACAAACACAGCAACAGTTGGATACAATGGAACATAAGCTTCGGAAGTTAGACACCACACTTCAACAAACACGTGAAGATTTAACTACTGAGTTACATAACATTGAATCGAAATGTCAAAAAATCTGTAATGACGTAAAAACACAAATTTGTGAGCATTTTCAACCTATTATTTCGCTGCATGAAAACTCATTACAGAATCACGAAGCAGCCTTAAGAGAATTGCAAAATGTTGTTCGTGAAAATCACGAGACCTTGCAAGCTAAAATGGACTCAGTTGCATCCACCGATTCGGTTACGTAACTTGCAAGAACTCTGGAAAACTTAAAGGACACAGTAGATTCGATTTCAACACAAATGGACACTCTGAAACTTGGTTCAGAAAAACACACTGAGGAAATGTGTTCACTATCGGAGAAAGTAGCCGAACTTTCGGATCAGTTCACTAATTTATCTACGAAGGTAGATGATAATCTGAATGACACAAAACCGGTAGTCTTTAATGACACAGAAGAGTTCGAACAAATTAGGAAATTCAAACAAACTCAGAATCAAATTAATACGCAACACCAAAGAGAAATCCGGGAAGTACAAGATCAGTTGACACAGGTAATACAAGAATTACGTATTTCAGAGGACACTCGCACTCCAATACGGGAAGAGGGACATAAAAATACGGATCTGCCACAAAATAACAACACAGGGCACTTTGGAGATTATGAAATAAATTGGCAAAGTACACCGAATTTTGAGATGGAACCGCCGTAACGACGTAACAATGACCGATATGCGACCCGCCGACACGATGATTTTGACTATAAGCTGTTCATTACTACACGTAAATTCAAAACATTTAAGAATTCTGGCAACGTCATTCATCCACAAGCGTGACTCCATCAATTCTCTCATTGTTTCCCCCCCCCCCCCCCCAACTGGTCATTAGAGCACAGATTAGAATTTATGTGTGGCTATTTAGAGAATGAACCAGCTGTAAGAATGCGATCGGTCATTCACGATTGTCACAGTGAAGGAGAATTTTATCATGCTTTCCTCTCAGCATATTGGTCTCAAGCTACACAAGAACGAGTAAAACATAGCATAATGATGATGAAACACTTTGAACAATCTGAATTTTCCAGTCTTGTCAAATATTTTGAAGACATGTTACATAAGAATCAGTATCTTTCAAACCCATACAGCCCGTCAGAACTCATCCGCATTTGCTTAATCAAATTGCCTGAACATTTACGGCATATTATTTTGGCAGGCCGTTGCAAAGACATTGAAGCTTTTCAGGGACTCTTACAAGAATTAGAAATTGACACTGACAATCGCGGAACGCGAAAACAGGAACACAACAATTACAGGTCACATCCGTCGCAATTCCGCGATGAAAGAAATAATAACTGGACACGACAAGGCTATTCTCACAACACAAATCGTGACCAAAATAGACACCACCCGTATGACAACCGTTGGCAGAGTAGTAATAATTACAGGGAAAGATTACCTCTCCGCAGTAGTGACTATCACAGAGACAAACAGAGAAACAGATAATATAGGACCCAAATTATTATTATCAAGGGAGACAGAATAACTTAAGACGCAACGGTCCAGCGCACAGTTACGATTCAGGGAGAAATTCTCCACCGCTTAACCGACAAGAAAGAAACTACAGGAACTACCGACATGGCGACAGACGATATAATCATAACGACAGACCGGAATTTCATCAGAACTGGATGGATTCAAACAGAGCTGGGCCCTTTCGACAAGGTGAATTTGTAGAAGTTAGGTCACCAAATCCCAATAACGGCGCGCGCCAACAAAGAGACAGGCAATGACTCGCACCGCAGGCAGCCACCTGCGCCGGCTGGCTCAGAGAAAAATAACATAGGCGCTAACCTTGAGAAAAACTCCAGTATTCTTTACAGACGTTTACCGCATGATAATTGCGTTCAAGATGAATCTCTGAGTACTATGAAGAGTAAACGATTACACCATATTTCACATGTAAAACCGTTTATTGAGAAATAATTTGCTTTTTAACTTAGTCTTTGCTATAACATTTTTCACTTCACGTTACCAGTATGCTTTGTCAGTCTTAGAATCTGTTAACATGCAACAATGTTTGAAGTTAAATATCCAGTCAAGAACTAAGAGAACTTATTTAAACAGAAATTACAAATGCATTGTTATAGTGAACAGACGACACAGTGTTGTATTTGTACATTCTTGTTTGTTACTTGCACAAATTACGTAACCACTATAAGGCTGACATACTTAGAACAGTTACCAGTACTGCTAATGAGATTTTAATGCAACATTTTGATTTACTTGAAAATAAAGTCTGGATTTAAAGTACTTTCTGTGAGATACCAGATGACTCAGGGGTTAGTTTATGTGACAGCTACACGATCTTATCACGACGCTACTAATGAGTGACAATTTACAATGTTGCTTTTGCACTGTATCTGTTTTATATCTGCACAGTTTTTTGTATTATTCTGGAAAGTAAAACATTTTTTAGTAGTAACTTTGTGGTATAGCTACAATGAGACAGCCTTTTCTTTAGCACAACAATACGTACAGTACAGTATTTACTTCATCACGGCAATAAGCGTAGTAACTACGATATCTATACGCAAAGCATTTCACTTTTGTTTATCATGAGGTAAGTACATTGACTTCTGTAGAACTTAGCTTTCGATGGACGGTAACTACAACACTTCCACAGAGATTGTCTTACAGCAAGACGCACATTTAGCGCTACAGGACACGCATTAAACTATTTATTTTTCAACATATTTGAATTACAAAGAAAGTTTTCCGTGATACATTTCATTCCATTGCTGTAATCTGTAACACCTGAGGATATAATTACATTAATCCTCAGGGGGGTACACGCTTACTTTGTGTACCATGTGTTTGGCAAGCACAAGGAGCCCTAGCTAATATGGTATTTGCTTATACAACTCTACACATCGGTACCATATTTATCTAAAACATAAATTACACAGCTATCTGATCATTTAACTGAGAGAAACAAACATTTATTATACTACATCAGTGACAGATGTTTACGTAATTACACAGTTGGATAACTTCACACTTACGAAATTGTATTCTTTTCTGTACTTTGTGAACTGTTCATATTTTTCCAGAACCATTGTGATACTATGAGAGCTTTCAATGACGTAGTGGCGCTCGCTATATTGCAGTAGTTCGAGTAACGAAGATTTTTGTGAGGTAAGTGATTTGTGAAAGGTATAGATTAATGTTAGTCAGGGCCATTCTTTTGTAGGGATTTTTGAAAGTCAGATTGCGTTGCGCTAAAAAAATATTGTGTGTCAGTTTAAGCACAGTCGTGTATAATTTTTCTAAGGGGACGTTTCAAAGTAATCAGTACTTCAGCAGCGATTAAGCAGCACTGCCACGTCATAGCGATAGCAGTCAGCGAGAGTCAGGGCAGTACAGTCGCTGCTGGAGTTCTTGTGACTCTTCGTGGTTTATTGTCCTGTTACCACATATCGATAACATGAATATCGCACTACACTAATTTGGGACAGGTCTATCGAATGAGCACGTAAAATTTTTGTTTGTAGCGGGAAGCAAACGGACGCTTAAGGTCGGCACTGGACGTCGCATGAAAGACGTGATGAGCAGTATTTGTTTTGGCTGATTACAGCGACAAATAGCACAACAAATTGCAAATATCTTCCAGCGAAAACGTGACAGACGACTCTCACGTAATCCATCCCGTGTATTTTTTATAGGGTCGATGTCATACCGCAATGTATTACATAAATAAAAAAGTATGTTTTCACTGAATCATTGAAAGGACATTCGACACAATTGTGTCAGATTCGGCGAAGTTGAATTTCAGCAGTGACAACGTGTGTATTGCAGAAACAGTAGTGCCGTCGATAAAACTGTAGCGGTTGCGTCCTGGCCCTTTTGCGAACTTTTTGGAGTGTAGGTCCAATACCGGAAGCTTGTTTTCGTGCCCGCGTAGCCGCTCACACATTCAGAGGGCGCCGTCATCGCTGGGACTCGGCGCAGAAGCGACGGCAACAGCGCGCCGGGTTTCCGGCCGGGCGGCTGCCGCTCTGGCAGAGAGCGCGACGCGGGCAGTCGGCATTCAGGCGCGGCGAATGGCCACCCTCCAGACAATACTCCGGCCACGGCGTGTGGGCAGGTAGAGGATCCAATATTGCGACCCGCCGACATCTTATCTTCCTCCCGCCCCTGCCTCGGTTTCGCCAGGCCCTCCCGCAAACTCCCTCTCGCTCGAGGGGCGGACTGGCCAGTATTGCACTCGCCGTGCACGAGCATGTTACTTGATGCGCAGTGAAGTTCATATTACAGGACGACTTTACAATATGCAAAAGCAACGAGCAATGATTATCGAATTTATTTATGAAAGTGTTCAATAAGTAAAGAAACACATTTTTTCCTTGGAAAATTTCAATTAAAAACAAACAAACAAACAAACAAACGAATATGTTGTCGGACGTGGTGTAATATTTTCTCTTCAGTCCCTACGTTATTATGAAGTTCAGATAGTTGGCGGCGCTCTACGTAGCCTTCAGACTGGTGTCTCTATCGGGGCTGCTTTCCATTCAGAGTACTGAGTTTCTTTTGGCAGAAAACTAGACGATCGCAGATATTTATAAGGGCTTGCAGAATGTCTACAGAGACCTGGCACTGAACAAAAGCACTACGAGTCGTTACGAAAGCTGTCTGTCATCATCACAACAAGGCCGTGCACAGCTATGACTTCTGCAGTGTTGGAACGAGCGCACACTCTCATTCGCACCACAAACAACTCGGGGTTCAACAGAACGTCTCTGTCGGTAGTGCTGATACACTCTTCCAGCAGTTGGAGTGCTCAAAGGTACGTGCCAGCTGAGTTCCTCGCCTCCTAAACGAAAATCATAAAGAACAGCGGTGAACAGTATTGTACTGAACTGCTGATGCTTTAAGAGGCTGATCGTGACAAATTTTTGCAGAACACCGTCATAGGCGATGAAACATAGGTTTTCTCACTTCGAATCGGAAACAAAACGACAGTCCATCGGTTGGCGTGATACCACCTCACATCTGAAGAAAAAGTTCAAAGCCGCACCCTAAACCGGTAAAGTCATCGCGACTGTATTCTAGTGGCCTGAACGAGTTGTTCTGTTTGACGTCCTCCCTCATACTGCAACGATCAGTTCTGAAGTGTGTTGTGCTACTCTCAATAAAGTGGAGAAACGACTTCAGCATGTCCGTCGATACATAGTTGCACACAAACGTCTCATTCCCTACACAAAGCAAGGCCTTACACAAGTCTGCGCTGCGGAGAGAAACTCACGGAACTTCTTTGGCCTGGTCTTCCTCATCCATCCTACAGTCCGCCGCTTGCACTTCCATCTGTATGGCCCGATGAAGAATGCACTCCGCGTGAAGAGTAGTTGTTCGATGCGGAAGTTATTCATACAGTAATACGTTGGCTCCGACGTCGACCAGAAGGGTCGTACCATGCAGGCATCCGGGCACGTAGGGTACTAGTAAGTTGGCGTAAAGCCGTCGCATTGAACGGTAATTATCTTGTAAAATAGTATCTAGTAGCAAAAAAAAAAAAGGATAACGATTTGACATACTGGAATCGTGAATGGAACCAACCTGCTTTCAGAAAAAAATCTTTGCATTATTTATTGAATACCCCTCGTGAATGATGAACGCACAGGTTGAACAATAGCTTCACAAATTTTCGGAAACTATTCAGAGGTAATTTCTGAATGTTTTGGTAGCCGGCCGCTGTGACCGAGCGATTATAGGCGCTTCAGTCCGGAACCGCGCTGCTGCTACGGTCGCAGGTTCGAATCCTGCCTCGGGCGTGGATGTGTGTGATGTCCTTAGGTTAGTTCTCAGTCTAGGGGACTGATGACAGATGTTAAGTCCCATAGCGCGGAGAGCCATTTGAACCATTTGATTTTGAATGTTTTGATGTAAGTGGCTCATTGCACAGTATTTGCATTTCGTTTGATTTCTTATCTTCATTTACTTATATATACGTATTATACTGTATTTATAATGTAATGCACAATTTAGTCTTTATTTTCAAGCTTGCATTCAGTGGTCTTCATTTCCGTCTCGGGGACCTTTATTCTGGCAGTATTAGCTGCATGTTAACAGTGGTACACAGAAGTGTGGACAGTTATATTAGTGGAGAATAGGCCATTATATACCTCCAGCATGAGTTCTCTGAATGCAATACAAAAGTTACACAATGAAGCTATGTTGAACTGTTACGACAGCGACGGCAACTGCATCGCAGTAGATTTGCGGCTCGATGTAGGCGCATACGAGAGACAGGATCTTTCGCTATTTATGTTGCACATTTGAATTATTATACGTTACAGGCTTTTTCATAGTCGTGACAGTATTTTCACAGAAACAAAGATAATTGTGGTAACTGCTGTATAAATCTAGCTGCAGTATTACCCTGTAAGGAATCACCATAGCCCATGGGTGCCTTATACCAAAATGCTCAAAAAGAAGCATCGCAACATTGACTCCATATATTAAGGAGAATTCGACCCCGCACGGAACTTTTGGTCATAATTCTGATAGTACACTGTTATGGCCTTCTGAATGTACAACTTTTAAACTTCGCACGCACCGATTGTATGTCACTCATTCCACCCAACTGCAGACGCGTAATGTGGTAATGATGATAGTGGTAGAAGAATTTAAGCCGGTAACAAATCTGTATCAATAGCAAAAGGAAAACAGTAAACAGCTAGTTATCCATTGAGAGATTTCCGAGTCCGCAGCTCGTGGTCGTGCGTAGCGTTCTCGCTTCCCGCGCCCGGGTTCCCGTGTTCGATTCCCGGCGGGGTCAGGGATTTTCTCTGCCTCGTGATGACTGGGTGTTGTGTGATGTCCTTAGGTTAGTTAGGTTTCAGTAGTTCTAAGTTCTAGGGGACTGATGACCATAGATGTTAAGTCCCATAGTGCTCAGAGCCATTTAGAGATTTCCCATATTGTGTGTAGTGACAGCGAAGCTTTAATATTGGAGTAATACTTGGTACATTTCCTAGTAAAAACGATTTACGGGAAACATCGCTTATACAGAAGATTAAAGTGAAACTTCTGTTGTCTAAACGAAACAATAATAGAAAATTAGATATGGGGAATATTAAGTGGCCGCTAGATGGATACAATTACTCAAGAAGAAAAAGAGCTGAATTCAGTTGATGATAGGTGGAAATTATTCTCTAGGTCGAGCTCAGAGTTAAAAGATAGGTCCAACATCTTTTGTAATAGCAAGTAGATTATGCAATGTTGTGATATAACAGTGGAGCAATGGCAAAGGAAATTCCTGCTAATGTTGAAGAAGGAATTGTTAGAATAAAGTGACTTCATTTGAACTTCGGTATAAACTGCATTCCACAATTAATTATCCGTTTGACTGCTTGGCAAGGCTACATACAGGCATTTGCACAGGTTTTGATCTTCAGTTCAGGACTCTCATGTTGGTCCTCACGATTAACTAATGTTTCCATCTTGCTTTCAATAAGGATGTAGTTCCGGCTATGTCTTACCTCTTGGAATGAAAGAAACAATTTCCTTGCTCCACATACCACTCATTCATCTGCCTGCGTGTCCCGCCAGTATCCATTTCAGTTTCATACACAATCATTATTCTTTCAGTCTTGTTTCCCTATGTAGTTGCGCCTATTAATGCGTTCCCAATGATTCACAACTCTTCGTTGCTCAATGACATCTATATCTACAAAGGCCAGTTCATTGAAAACAAGGCAGGTGGAAGAAAAGTAAGTAGATTCTTTACTATTTCCAAAGTAGTCCCCCTAAATGTTTACACATTGATTCCACTGTGATAGAAGATGGTTAGTGTCTTCATGGAAAGACGTTGGAGTTGCCTATGGAACCATGATTGTATCCAGGCGTACACCTCTTTGCCTAAAGTAAATGGATGGCCACGAATGGGGATCAGCGCACATGTTACCATGGTTGTTCCGACTAAGCTGTTGAAGTTTCCCTGCGTAGTTCTTACACATTTTCCATACAGACCCGATCAACCGAAGAAACACATTCGTGGCCATCGACTTCCGTCGCATGAAGACTGCACACATTCCTACAAGCATGTTTCCGTAGACAACCGCGAACGTTTTTCCATGAAGGTACTGAAAGCTTCGTCTCGTAGTGGGATAAACGTATTAAAAATTTTGGCGATTGTTTCGGAATAATATACGGTTTAGTTACATCTCTTCCATCTGTCTCGTTTGCATTTGACTGCCGCTTATACGTCTACATCTACCTACCACTCCGCAATTCATCTTCTGGTGCAAGGCGGAGAGTACCTCCTAACAATACGTCACTTGCTTCCCAGTTCCACACGCAAACAGATCGAGGGCGACTGTCTATACCCCCATACGAATCCAAATTATTCTTCCCTCGTCTTCGTGGTGCTAATGTGAAATTTCTGTTGGAAGCATACATTCAGCAGTCATCTTGAAATGACATTTCTCAAACTTTCTCAATAATCTTCCTCCAAGGATTCCTATTTGAGTTGACAAATAACTGAAACGCTTCGATGTCTTTCTTTAATACGACCTAGAGAGGATCCCAGACACTGGTGCAGTGCGTAACAATAAGCCTTCTTTAGCGTTGAGATGCACTTTTCCTAAAATTCTCCCTATAATCTGAAGTCGCCCTCAAGCATTTGTTTCATTTCAAATCGCTTCCACCTGGAAATTTAATCGGAGTGTCAAGCTACAGGCTATCATGTTACGTCCGAACATTATACCATTCTTTGTTCCACTCATCTGCATTAACTTATATCTTTTATGTTTAAAGACAGCTGCCATTCACCACGCCAACTGCATGTTTTGTTTTATACCCTCCCACGACGACATCTTCGCGTATACCACAGCGTCATCAGCAAATAGCCACAGATTGCTGCTCACGCTGTCCACGAGCTTCTAGTTTCTGAAAAAGTTTTGCCTGAAGAGAATGGATACTATGTTTAAGGTGCAGTGGACGACGAGGTCATTAGATACAAAGCATAAGCTGGGATCGGAGAAGGGTGGGGGAGGAACTCGGATTTTATCCTTTGAAGCAACCAACCCTTCAGTAGGGAATACACACACGGTCCATTCAAATGTGTGAAGCAAGCAGGCAATCATGCCACAGAGATACACTCGTGCTTTCTACAGAAAACTGAGCGAGTTTGAAAGACGTCAAATTGTGGTCTTCCAAGTGGCAGGATGGTCCTGGGAGAACTGACCTACAAGCTGGACGTGCTGCATCAGTTGTGCAACATTGGTGGTATGAGTTGTTTCAACAAGGGCGCTTTCATCCTCGCCGTTGAACACCCGTAAGCCACACACACACACACACACACACACACACACACACACACACACACACACACACACACGTGTCTAGCAATGGGACTACGGGCACGCACGCTTCTGGCCTGTCTTCAACACAAACTATAGTGTCGACGTGCACAGTTCGACTGGTGCCGTCAGAGAATCACTTGGAAGATGGAATGGCGCGCCGTGGTCTTCAACAGTGAAAGCAGATTGTGCCTGCACGCAGGTCATGGTCGTTTGCGCCTATATCGCAGACCTGATAAACTGTCTTGTGGAGTGCATTCGTTCACCTAGGGTGGGGTGCGATGAGCTAAATCTCTAGTTCACTTTTGGTGTTTCTGGAGGCGACACAAATCGGCGGTCGGTACCTACAGACTGTTGTTAGACCGGTTCTTTAGTTGCAGGAGGTAGATGATGCATTGTTCCAACAGGATAATGGTCCCCACATGCTGCTCATGAAACTCGATGTGCTCTTCAAGACGTGCAGCAACTTCTCTGGCCAGCATGATTTCCGGATATGTCTCCAATCACGCACATATGGGATATGTTGGAACGAGAAGTGACTCGTGGAAATAGTCATCCAACAACTCTTACAGAGAAATGTGAACAGATTGAGCAGGAGTGGCATATACCCCAGCGCAGTGTTCACCATGTATATGCCAGTCAGCGCCTGAATGGTCACGTACTAATATATGTGTTCATCATGCGTCGATGCTTGGTACTTTAGTAGTATTTATCTGTATACGTAATCATTTCTTGTACTCCATACGAACTTTTGCTAGAATAAATCTTGACTGAATTGGAAACCTCTGAAATGCTGTACTGCTTTTTTTTTCGGCAGCGTATTACCATATTTTCCACATCATATCGAGAGGTCACGATATGATCTACTGAATAGGAAAATAGTTAACTAAATAATCACGGTCATTCTGTATTTGTGAGATCTTTGAGCATTACTTCCCATTATACATCTATTTCTGTCGTTACCGTCATTTTAACGTTGATTTAATTTCAGCTTATTTCGAAATTCTTCACATGCTTTATGCGATTCTCGGAATGGCGTTATTTTAGAACGCATAATCTCATGACGGTACAAACAAAATAAGTTTCTCGAGCCTGCAACCCTATCGAAAGGTTAAATATCCACGAACTCTTGGGTGAGTCTTTCTTGTCCACTTTCACTAATATTCGAAGAGAAGCACTCTCTCGAAAGCTCGTCGATATTAATCACTGGAGGCGGTTGGAAGAATGTTAAAAGTAACATTATTCTAAACTATCCATGTATGTAACTATCCAGGTGTCTAATTCACCTCTTTAACTTTTTTTAAAAAAAGCGTTCTCGTGCCTGGACTGCCAAGTACGGCATTAAAAATTAATGATACTCGTTACACACGGTGTGTGAATTACTCGTTATAATTTCCTTTTTTTGACATTATCTCTAGAGACTCAGTGCCAGTACTATTGTATTTAATTGTTCAGACACATTTTTTCTCTATTCGGCTGATAAGTTTCGTCTTTTTTCATGTCGACGGGTGGAGATGCTGTTCGGGTTCACCAAATTCCAATGTTTGGTAGCACGCCCACGTGACAGATGGCGCTGGGTACGGCATTGATTTGAGGGGAGTGTGCGGACGTGGTTGTGCAAGGTAAGGGAAAGCTGTGCCAGAGATAATACGTCACATCAGTGGCGCTGCGGGGTGCTATAATTGGATCTGTGGCCGCGTACAGAATTCGTTATTGGAGTGGTTACTTGCTGAGAGCACAGTCGGGTAGAGGTGTTGGTTGAGACTGTGGAAATTCATCCAAACGAAATAGAATGATTTTCAGAGCTGCAAACAGAAGTTACAACTTCGTTAATGTTAACAGTAGCCGATTTAGTTCAGAAAAAACAATAATTCATTTTGTTTCAGCATATTTTCTTTTGAGAGTCGGCGGCTCCAGTTAAATGTCAATAATGTGAGAGAAGCATGCCAGAAGCTCAGAGGAAGCAATACGGTATGGTATTTTTCTAGATTAGCATTAACTCGCAAAACACGTATATCACATATCATTCTAGTATACTTCCCGCATGTTCGTTTTGCACAAAAGCTTCAAAGAAACTGAAAGACTGCCTCTGCTTATAGATGGTAGGTCTCTGGTATGACGTAGATCTAACATCTTTAAAATATTAAAGAAAGTATTTTTGTACCACTTCACGGAACATGTAACAGCATAATGAGTAAAAGCTGAATCAAATAAACACGGAGATCAACTATACAGTTCCTGACTTTACAAATGTGTGATAGAATCACCTCGTCTCCCAAGAATTCTTAGAAGCAAAACTGAAGATAAATTGAGATTTATGACGACACCAAATTGCTCTTCCAGATGTATACAGTAACCGACCTATCAGTGTGGAAGTTAGCAGACAGAGATGTGTAATATTTAGATCAAAAATCGCTTCAAACAAAACTTCAGTCTGTGAAGAGAAGCCCGTGAATGTTGTAGGTATTTAGCAGTTGTTTGCTTCACACTTACCGTTAAGTGGTTGTAACCACGCTGGATTTTCTGTATGGTCGATATTTGTTATTTTGACCAGATAAAAGATGAATATTCTGTATGGTAGTATTGCGGAATTTGGAGAGTCAACAGAAAAACTTTCAAATATATTCACGTTGATAGGAAAAGTAGTAACTGTGATCGGAGCTGCTGAGGTACTTTGAAAATTGTGTTAAATGAGTGAGTGAGATTTGAGAATAACCCCAGACATAATTTTTTTTTTGAGGTTTATCGATAACTTACAACGCTAAATTAAAATATTTGCCTTGGAAATTGTAGCACAAAGAAATGCTGCCTCAGTGCGTTGTGAAGAACAGTAAATGTGTCTACAGTGATGTAACAACCAATGCTTGCAACTATCAGCAATAATTTTCAAGTGCTACGCCACTTTATTCGTGTTGGAGAGGAGTAGGTTTAAATATTCAGCCACCTAACGAGACTTAAATTTCATTTTCCCTTTGCTGGATCTTGGTGAACTACGTGGCCGTTAGGGAGTTTTAGTGAAGGACACAACCAAGATATTAACTGCTCTCGGTCTACGTACACAGTCATGTAGAATTTTTTTGAAGAACATCATATTCACCGTTGACAGTAGAAATTATATATCCCACTCTTGAAATTTCGGCCTTTTAGCCATTTTAGGTGGTACTGCAAAAGATTTTGCTTCAGTACATGTAATACTTTAAAATCCTGCGACATGTATATATATACATCATCATCAAAAATAAGTCTTTTACATGTAAAGAGTGTGCCAGAACATGTTTGTAATGATTTACGTGAATGACTTTAACATACGTAACAATACAAGTAATTCACACAATTTCCCGATGTACAGAGCTTCACACTCGTCTGGTGTTACTGTTTTTCTTCGGTGGAAAGGCTTATTTTTGAGGATGACATGTATACATGTCCCAAGATTTTAAAATCTGAAATGTGCTGAAGCAAAATCTTTTCCATACCACTTGCAAATGCCCCAAAAGCCGAAATCGCAATAGTGAAATAATTAATTTCTACAGAGAACGACGAGTGTAATGTTCTTAAAAATTATCCACGTAATCTATTATCGTCTGTACATAGGAGAAACAATAGGCCCATTCGGTATTCAACTCACTTCATCACAATAAAGTGTAATAAAGTTTTCGCCCCATGTTTTCCTTGAGTTTTTCCGTTTTTACTCAGCAGCATCTTTAAAGCTGTATTTGTAACTTCTCATGAAGGTTTTGCACTAAGGGACGGCAAAGAGAAACGATAGTTTACATCTTACGTTAGGCACACAGCTTCACGATATTTCGCTCCAAATGCTGTGAGTGCTATGGATACTTCACAATTTGGTTAGAGCAGAACGTTTGTTTTACAAATAATACTTCAGCACAGGTAACAGTTGAATATTCATCGTCGATAAGGTTACGTTCATATTTTATGCACCATAAATGCGTAATGTATTCATCGGATATGAATTATTTTCGCCCCAACATCGGTATGAATTTTTAAATGTCGGGGACTCTTCGTTTTAATCAGGATATATTTTGAATGATAAATAAACACTGAAACCGCAGTTTGTACGTAATATGCAGCGAATCCAGCGAGCAGCCGATATCGAATTAAGGTAATCCCTGCCACAATGTTGAACGAAGTGAGATTCCCGTCAGTGTTCCGCTTTGCTATGTTTCAATACTGTTTCCAAAGCACAATTATTAGTCTACTTAAACTGGGATATGTTGTCACGTCTTACTCAAAACAACTCCAAATCCGAAAGCAGTGTCATCAGTTAAGTGCAACACTTATCACTTTTCGCAGAAAGCACGTTTACTACGAACACCAACGTACAGCCAGAACGGAACGCCTGATCGGAGGATGCAGCTATTTATAGAGTCATCGAATGTTTCTCAAGATGCAGACATTACACTAATACACTTATTTTCATAACAAAACAGAATACCTTCAACGACTAGAGACAGGAAGCCCATATTCACTGAATATGTACATTACTATGTTCTGCAGAAATAATTACCATTTCAGTCACTTCGGTTCAACATGTGTCCTGTTGTCTAGCAAGCACAGGGTCCGCCATGGACCCTGATAAATTGTTCCATGCGTGTGGCATCGACGATTATAAGGCGCAAATGGCGTCCTGTGGTATAGCATTCATCTGTGGTGGTTGCAATGGGATCGCAGAGGTACACCAATCGTTTTAACATACCTTACACATTTTCAATTGGCGACAAGTCTGGTGAGGCAGGGCAAAAGGCTGACCACTGTGACACCACGAAGGCACGAGTTTATGAGAAACGTGTGGTCATGCATTGTCTTGCTTAAAAAATGGCGTCTGGGATGTGCAGAAAGGGTATGGCTACCGTTCGAAAGATATCATTCACGTAGGTCACACTGGCCATAGTGCCCTGAGCACGTACGTGATTTGTGGTTGTACCCAGAAGAAGCCCACACCGTAAGGCGTTAAGTTGGCGCTATATGTCTCTTGCGAAAGCTGCGACTGTTATGCCGCTCCCCCTGTCTGCGGCAAACCAAAATGCTGCCATCATTTTCAAACAAAGAGATTCTGGATTTGTCCGAAAACACTGCCTGATGCCATTCCTGTCCCCAGTGACTTAGCTCCATACACTCTGCCGTCTAACATGTTTCTCCACATTCGTCAAAAGTAGGCAGATAAATAGACTAAATGCCATAATAAACGGCAACGGATTGTCAGCCCTGATAGTGACTGTTGCGCCAGAGCCGAGAAGGGCGCAGATCTGTCCTGCAACGTCATTCGTATGCGTTGTCGATTTTCCCTGAGCCTGAGGGGGGGGGGGGGGGGGGTTGTTTGTGTATTGTGACCTAACCCGTTTCGTCGTGTTATTACACGATCTTCCGTGACCCATTCTGTATACACCCGTTTCGCTGCCGAAACACTTCGTCCCACACGAGAAGCAATTACCCTAGTGGATGCATCGCATTCTCTCACACCAGTAATGTGTCCTCTTTAAAATTCACTGATCTGACGGTACGGTTTGCCCATACGTCTAGCCGGCCGCGGTGGTCTCGCGGTTCTAAGCTTTGATTTATTGTATGCTAATGTCATGGCGTACAGTACTGTGTTCTAATCTCTCTGTTTGACAGTAAAGTACTTAGAGAACATATCTGTTATTAAAGAATACTGTGAGACCTTTTATGGATGGCAGGCAGTTGCATCCTGTTGGTGATACCACAACGTAAAATTACCTCCGATACTAGTCTCGACTTTTCCACGATCAGAGATGACAACACGGGATGCTCTGTTCTTCAAGATGATGTCTTCTACAAGAAACCTTGTAATTTCTTCAGCTTCGGCAATCGACACATCTTTCTTGACAGTAAAATAATTGATGAAGTCAGTGCAGGCTATCATCCTTCGATACCCCTTTCTCTCCTTTGGCTGCTTCCCTAAGAGTTCGATTCCAGTTCTGTGGAATGATGCTGCAGCATCGTTTGCATTCCTTACAGCGGTACATACCTATTGTCTAACAGATCGCGACGGACCTGGGTAGTGGCACCTTCGTCTGATTGTGTCTAAAACCTTCATCAAACCCTGGTCACCAGATGTTGGAGGGCTGTTGTAGATACTCAGGATAGCTGACCGTAGATGAATTGGAGTCAGGAGCAAAAATTTCCTGTTTATCGAATAATAGTTCCGCTTATATAAGTCCTTTATTAAATAAATTCTGCCTTGATCGCTTTCCTTTCCTTCAAGGCTTCTATGATTTTCAGCAATACTGGACTTCGCTTCAGACTCCAGCGTCCATCCCCACCTCTTAAAGAAGAACTGACCGTCGTTCCTCCATGTATATTCCAACACTTTACTGAAAGTGTCCCTGAGAGAGTTCTAGCTATCATAATGGCGAAGGGTGTACACATCCAATATTAATGTCCACTAATAGATATATCAAAAGACCTGTAAATTTTAGACTATCTTTCTACGAAGCTCTCACCGTATTCTAGGCATATGTCAAAGCGTGGTACAAGTTCGTATGCCTTCTTCTTTCTCACAGAATGTTTCCGTCAGTGTTGTCAGTCTCACGGTAACTTTTCTTGGAGCATGTCACTACTGCTAAATGTTTGACCATCAAAGAACATTGTCAAGTGAAAGTGCTGTATGAAGGATGGGCAAACTGGGCGCAGCGAAGTTGCACTAAGTAATGAATCTTATTTGCAGAGTGAAGTTGGACATTACCTTGAACAAAAACAGCCATAGATTGTAAGCTTTCGACGTCGCATATTCTGTATTGCGCGACACAGTTTCATAAGAATATTTTACACTGATTGTTTCACTTTGCAGTAAAAAGTGTACCAGCAGAACCCCGAGTCTCTTCCAAATGACTGCACATGCCAATATTTGCTTGGCATCAGTCTTTTAAAAAATGTTTCAAATGGCTCTGAGCACTATGGGACTTAACATCTGAGGTCATAAGTCCCCTAGAGCTTAGAACTACTTAAACCTAACCTAAGGGCATCACACACATCCATGCCCGAAGTAGGATTCGAACCTGCGACCGTAGCGGTGGCGTGGTTCCAGACTGAAGTGTCTGGAACCACTCGGTCACTCCGACCGGCATCAGTTAGACGTTCCCATAGACGTTCCCATTGAGTTGTTCTATAAGCGAAGTCAGTCTCACCCTCGGTCACTATCTTGGAGAACCGCTTCCATCTCTTTTACAAGGTGTCAAAAAGTGCACTGCTCAGACCCTGTCCAACCAATAGCACATGGGTACACAGTTATCGAAAATTCACTTTTTCAAAAGCAGTTTCATGAACATGTGATCCCGGAAATTTCAAAGAGAGGTCGAATACTTGCATTTTCCCTTTATCATTTCTTGAAGTGCACGAACCAAGTCGTCTTTAACAAAATATGGACGACCTTTTCGTGCACTTGATCAAGTCCTTCATTGAACTGTCAATCCCATCACCATACCGTCACTCATCGCATTTTGTCCACAAACCTCCCATATCTCTCAACGAATGTAAATTGGTTTAGTACTCTTTAAATTAAAAAAAAAACAAAGTACACATCTCAAAACTGTCATGATTTTCTGTCAGTTACGCTGCTCTAAACAAGTACTATACAGAGTAACATAGAGAGAACTCAAAATGGAGCCATCG
The DNA here is from genome assembly GCF_023897955.1 of Schistocerca gregaria. Lineage (NCBI taxonomy): Eukaryota > Metazoa > Arthropoda > Insecta > Orthoptera > Acrididae > Schistocerca > Schistocerca gregaria. The sequence continues at coordinate 399,871,072 of NC_064922.1, forward strand.
CCCTCTTCTTGCCTCAAAGTAATTATTTCACATGTCGTGTACCGCATTTCTAGAACTGCCATACGAAGAAATGCAAACGAAACTTACTTTTGAGCCACTCCAGTTTCGCACAAGTAGCACTCAGTATCTATGTCTGCACGACTTGTCTGTCCTGGCGGTAATATTCTTGAGGGACCAATGTGCTGTGTTATGATAAAAATTCAAGGTATAATGGGAGATAACCAAATATCATCACTCTCATGTAACTTAAACCACTTAAACAGCAATTGCCAGAGAAGATCTCAGGAGTCACGAATATTATCTTTTCCTTACTTACTGGAAAGAAATTTCTGAAGCTAAGATCGTTAAATGTTATTTCACGTTGACCCGTTTCGACAGAACATTGCTGTTGGAAACTAATGTTCGAAATTTTAAAGTGCATAGGTACCAATGACACAGTGGTAGCAAATTGATATGGATACATTTTAAATTATTGGTTATAGACAGTCTTGGTTGCAATTTTAGTTTTTTTATTTTTCAACGACGCGTTTCGCCTTATTTGGGCATCTTTAGATTATGTTTTCTAGATGGACGCGAGCGGCACCAAGGTCTGCATAACGCATTCCCATGGCTCCTGTGAACGGGAACGTGTTATGCAGCTCTTAGTGTCTCTCGCGTCCTTTTAGAAAAGATCACCTGAAGACGCCTAAATAAGGCGAAACGCGTCTTCGAAAGAGAAAAAACTAAAATTGCAACCAAGAGTGTTTTTAACCAATACTGTTAAGCACTGGTTTGCTGTATGCCTCATATGGATTGGAAGAACAGTTTAATTTTCCGGAGAACGAATTATGACAGCAAGCTTCTGTCGCAACCGGTCATCGTGAAATAAATAGTATTTAGCGATCTTGGTTTCAGAAGACAATCCTGTCCATTAAATCGACACTTACCCTCACCATATAAACATGCGTAACCTATATTTTCCATGTTTAATTGGACAACTCGTGGCAATTGCAGGAACCATGCCATCCAGACCATCCAACGGGTAACCACATCCACGCGCTAGCTCCGGGACAGTAGTGCCAGGTTGGCACAGTCCACGCGACTGCGAGCTACGGCCACTTCCTGGCCGGCCGGTCCCAGCGCCACTTAAGCGGGAGTCCCATTAACTATGTGACTTTCTCCTACGTTTCGCGATATAACGTCAGTAAGAAGATTTCTCCTCAAAGCGATATGTTTAAGGTGGACTCTCTGCCACACAGCATTGGTATGACGCACTTTCTACCACACAACATTGGTACGAAGCACCCTCCACTATCCAACATCAAATTTAAAAATCGCCTGACAAGCAATACTGGTACGAAGCGCCCTCCGCCCCGCAATGTTGCTTCGAAGCAACCTCTGTAACACAACATCAGTACGAAATGCAACTGGCTTTGTGGGAATATACGAGAAGCGCCCAGTAAGTAATGCAACCCATTCTTTCTCGGCCAGTCGTGGAATATTCCCGCTTGAGTCTCTGTAGTTTTGTGGAGTTCTGATAGATGGCGGCGCTATACGTAGAATTCAGAATGACGTCTTTAAGTAGGCACGTTCCAAAGTAGAGAGTTTTCTTTACGCGGAAAATCAGATTATCGCAGATATTCATAGGCGCTTGCAGAACCTCTACGGAGACCTGACAGTGAACAAAAGTAGGTTGATTCGTTGGGCGAGAGGCCAGTCATCATCGCAAGAATGTCGCGCAAACATGTTCAACTGGGAACCGTGCCGGCCGGCCGGCCGGCCGCACACAGCTGTGACACATTCGATATTGGAACGTGGGGAAACTCAATCGAGGTGATCGATGGGTCACAAAGAAATCCCTTACTAGAGAACTGGACGTCTCTGTTGGTAGTGCTGACACACTCGCCCAACAGCTGAGATAGTCAGACCTGTGGCCGCGTGGGGTAGCCGCGTGGTCTTGGGCGCCTTGTCACGTTCCGCGCATCTTCCCCCGTCGGAGATTCGAGTCCTCCATCGGGCACGGGTGTGTGTGCTGCCCTTAGCGTAAGTTACTTACATTAAGTAGGATGTAGGCCTAAGGACCGATGACCTCAGCAGTTTGGGCTCATAGTCCTTACCATAAGATTCCAAATTTTCTAAGCTGTGTGCCCACGGGTTCCATGCCGCCCAACAGAAGACCATAAAGAGCAACGAAGGACCATTTGTGCTGAGTTGCTTGTGCGATGAGAGTCCTATCGTGAGAATTTATTGTCGAAGATTGTCACAGGCGATGAAACGTGGGTTCATCACATCGAACCGGAAACAAAACGGCAGTTCATCCTCCGAAGAAAAAGTTCTAAGCTGCCCCCTCCGCCGGTAAAACCATGGCAACGTTCTCCTAGGACTCTGAAGGGATTATTCTTTGTCCTCCGCCATGGTTTTATGCTGCCTTCAGGAAGTTGAAAAAAAGAAATACTTTAGAATGTCCTTCGCCACAATAAATGTTAACTAACTTCTTTTCCATGATACGCAAGGCTTTGCGAAAGTCACGCTGAGTGGCCACATGGTTTGAGGCGTCATGTGACGAACTGCGAGGCCCCTCCCTCCGGAGGTTCGAGTGCTCCCTCGGGCATGGGTGTGTATGTGTTGTTCTTAGCATCAGTTAGTTTAAGTTAATTTAAATAGTATGTAAGTCTAGAGCCCAATGACATAAGCAGTTTGGTCCCTTAGGAATTCACACAAATTTGCTTCGGGAAAGTCTACGCACCCGAAAGAAAATCACAAATCTTCATTGGACTGTTCTTTCTCATGTATGCTAATGACCGGATCTCCACTCTCCGACTTCCATCTTCTTGCCCCACTCAAGGTTCCAGTCCGTGGGAATCAATACTGGATGATGGAGAGGTTACTGATGCAGCAAGACGCAGAGTGTGACGTTGCTCAGTAGTGAGGTACCATGGGGGCACACAGTCTCTCCAGTAAGATGGCAGAAGACCATTGCATTGAAAAAAGATTACGTTAAAAAAACATGGTTTCGTAGCTAAAAGAGTGGGATATAATTTGGTGTATTGGAGTCCGTAATAAAGCGAACCTGCTGTCAGAAAAGAAATGTGTTGAGTCACTTAGGCCGGCCGCGGTGGTCTCGCGGTTCTAGGCGCGCAGTCCGGAACCGTGCGACTGCTACGGTCGCAGGTTCGAATCCTGCCTCGGGCATGGATGTGTGTGATGTCCTTAGGTTAGGTAGGTTTAAGTAGTTCTAAGTTCTAGGGGACTAATGACCACAGCAGTTGAGTCCCATAGTGCTCAGAGCCATTTGAACCATTTTTTTTTTTTGAGTCACTTAATCAAAGCTCTTGCCATATATATATTTAACCAGTCAACTATATCGAGCATCACCGAAGACTTGCAGATAGACTCAGCAAAATTCAAGTGCATGTTGATGATGTAGGAACAAGGAAACGGAATGGGTGGGGGGCCGTAACAAATTAATCATAACTGTGGGTATTAAATTAATAACTGTGGGTGTAGGGAGAGGGCGTTCATCTACTGAAAATAAAGTGTCAAAAAATAATTTTTCTAAATTCCGAAATTTGAGTGCACGTAAAACTACACAGAACATGAATGTACTAATCTGATATTTCAGGTACAGGAAATGAGTGCAAGATGGAATACGAATTGGTGCTAGTTAGTTACCCATATGACGTTGAATTGGAAAAGTACTCCATGGTAGAATAGAACAAATTTTTGTAATAACTCGAGACTTACGAAAATGAATAGCAAATGCAGGGTCGCACTGGTCATCATGATTGACTCGATTACAAATTTGAATGGGACAAGCTTGCATGAAGACTAAATAGAAAATTCATAGGCAGGTTATCAACTTAAGTGTGTGATCGATGTAAATCTCTAGTTACGGGAAACATAAAAACGCAGGTATTCCCACATCCGTGCAAGTGACCCACCCCATTTGCTGCATGAACTCACATCAGTTGTTAAGGATGAACTGGATGGCGAGCTGGCACTTCAGTGATGGACCGCGGAAGGCAATAGTGCATCTCTCGATAGTTGAATCTTTAGGTTCAAATTTTGGAATAAAACGAACCAAAAGACAGCCAAAACGGCATTCTTTCAACTTCAGCAGGGTACTTGGCGAAATCGTATCAATCTCGACCTGGTAAATTAACCCCTGAGGTTTTTTTCTGTATTTTAAACGTGAAATTCCATGTACTCAACACTATTTTAGATCAGTAACTTGTTTTAAATTTTTTTTCTCTTGTGTGTGTTGGTGTCTTCTATGGACAAGATTATTTACTGGCTCCAGAACACCTTCGGCTATTCCATTTACTTTTATTTTAGGCAGCACCACGCAATCTTCTTAAAATATTGACAACAGTGGTTGTCAGCTACGACATTTTCAAGAACGTCAGTTTTTGTGTCGGTTTTAATACTTTCTTTGGTTGTCCAAGGTTTCAGTAAATCTGAGTCATATTATTTTCTAAGAATCGTTTGTATTTTTCTTTGTAGGCCAATGTGAAGATGCGTTAAACAAAGCGAAATTCATTATTGGTAAAATGTAACATAATAAAGCCTGATTTGCAGCCAAAATTGTTCCTCTCTTGAAGACTACAAAGTGTCCAATAAGTGTGGCGCTATGCATTTCCCACGGCTACGAGCAGATCTTACCATGCTGGGTAACACGAAGGCATTCGCTGTTCGCATCCCGACGTCCGGTCGCCCCCACACAACTTGCGTGAGGTCGCCTGCAGTCGTGAGACGCGCTACTGGTAAATGTCATAGCCTCGCAGATGTGTTTGTGACTGTAACACTACCGCACTAGCCTGGCACCCCAATTCGCCGAAACGTCAATCCTCTCAAACAGCGCTTGCCAACTCTCCTAAGCGGGTAGGATGACATGGCGGCCGACCACTGCCACACAAAAACCCAGATCCCGGCCAGTTTCGGGACCCATTCCTAACATCCCGTCTTTCCGTCCTAATCGAACCCTCTTGGTCATGATTCGGTTGCTACAATGCAATATTATTACGGAAATACAATCTTATTACCGAAAAAAAACATTACATAATGAGAAAGGGTGACCTCTACAATAGTCAATCCTGCCATATACAGGAATCAACAGCAACCACTGCCAAACGAAGCTGGTAACAAACATCATCTGCAACAGGAAGTGGTATGAAGCACCCTCTGCCCTCACATTTGTTAAACATTACTTATATTTTACAAGCAACATCCTTCGCCACGTGGTTGTGGTACAAAGGTCCCTCTACAGTGTAACATTGATACAAAGCCTTCTCTGCCATCTAACTTTTCTATGGAAAACTGCGCCCCCTGCTACGATTCCAAAATTTGTACTATTTACCGTTACATGGCAATGGCATCGTTTTCAAAGCGATGGCAGTCTACATTTTATCATATTTTCAAAAAAATATTTGTAAATTACGTATACTAACCTTTATCATAAAGCCGTCTATCTATTAGTGATAACTAAACGAAAATCCCTGCAGTAGTTCCTGGAATTAGCCTGAACATACAGACAGAACTGCGGCGGTGTTCTTCAACTTGTACGAGGGCGTGCTGAAAAGTAGTGCCTCGATACGTATTACTCGGCCGACTCTCTCGCTTCGCTTATGCATGTTGCCACACTATCCCAATAGAGGACTGCGAACTGTAGCGTGTAACATGATGTGTGTAATTTAACTATGTCGGTGCATAGCTGCAGAAAACTGAAAGCAAGAATTTGACGAGAGCACCCTCTCTTTCAACATAGCAATGCCACACAACACTCTACCGCTGCGACATCTGCTACAGTCGAACGCCTTGGGTTCACCCTGATCGATCATCCCCCATACAGCCCCGACTTGGCCCATCCTATTTTCATCTGTTCCCAACTTTCGAGGACTACACTTTGGTAGTAATGAAACGGTGCAAACAGACCTAAGTCTGTGGCTCCGTCAACAAAGTCAAACATTCTACAGTGACAGTATCAACAGACTGGGCTCGCATTGGGAAAAATATGTTCTTCGTCAGCGTGACTATGTTGAGAAATGAAGAATAAAGATGTAGAATGTTATTAAATTTTATTTTATTCAGAAAGCTTCTAATATTTTCAGGTACAAAATTCTCGAAAGATAGATAAATAAATAAAAGAGAGAGGGGTTGAGCACAAGGATGACAGAAATGCTGAATTGTGTAGAGTTTTAGGATAACAATGAGCGTATGGCATTGGTGGCCGGGAGACCACTCGCGGGGCGGTTCGGCCGCCGCTCCACAAGTTCTTTAACGCCACTACGGCGACTTCCGAGTGAATGAGGATGAAACGATGATGAAAGACACTCAACACCCAGTCATTTCGAGGCAGAGAAAATCCCTGACCCCGCCGGGAATCGAACCCCAGACTCCATGCACTGGAAGCGAGAACGCTACCGCAAGACCACGAGCCAGTTTTTAGATAAAATTTTAGAAGTAGGAAAGGAGGAGGCAAAGGTAATTTTCAATATTTTCTAAGAAACTAACTTCACTATTTTTCAGTTTTGTAATATGAAAAAACTGTGCCCTTGTCGCTTAAATCTGGTAAAAAGATTTATCAATATTGCAAATTTATATTAGGACTTCCGAAGAATTTATATTATTTTAAAGCACCTATTACTTGCTTAACAGTTAATACCAGAGCTCAGATAAACTCTCGGGGAACGAGGGCAATGTGATTGACCTGTACACTCTGGAAGGGCGGTATCTCTGGCGTGACGGGTGCGACGTGGGGTGAGGTCGGTTGGGCCAAGATGGCGGCGCGGCCACGGAACGCAGTAAACAACGTTACGACGGCATTAGTGGCGCCGCTGCGGCCATCACCACAATTAGTGCTGGCTGTGGGGGCGGGAGAGGGCGGCCCCCGTTCGGGAGTGTGGGGGCCCTGCGGTGGGAGAAAGAGCGGTGGAGTAGCTGCGGACACGTGGGCGTCGCGCACGGCGATGCCTGCACGCGCAGGCGCCAGGTCATCTGCATGGAACGTGGGCGCGCTGCGGCTCGGGTTAATAGCCGATACCGTGTATCTGTCGGTCTTATTTTCTAAAATACAGTCGATGGGTTTTCCTGAAATAAAATCGATATCTCATGATATTTTACATTCCAACATTTGAAACAAGGTGTTACATTTTTCTAGAACAAGTGTTACAGTGTCTTCTCTACTGAAACGTGTTTATTGTTAATTTTTCCTTTAATGTAGCCTGCAAAATTGCCTTAAATCGCTTATTCACTCTTCTCTGCAATATTTTATAAATTAGTCTATGCAGAGATATAGAGTATTATCTTTCCCATGTTACATTTCCTGTCTTATATCAGACTTTTGAGCCGTGGTCGGGTTTGATTCAGTTCTCCACACTAGTTTCCTCTCGAAGCTCGCGAGAAAGATAGGCTGCGGCACGTACGTCACAAAATGTCACACTGCAGGTCCTACGAATGCCAGCAGTCGTCTCCGACGGACAGCGAATAATTATTTCAGACAAGTTTAGTAATTCTGGATTCAGTATTTGAATGCATACAAGTTCTCGACAGCACACGGCCAAATTTAGACCCATAGCGGTTATCTATCCAATTAAATATTGATTTCCCAGGAATGACCTCTGCCTAGACTAACTCACAGGAAATATCTACTTCAGTTTCACGACAAGGTAAACTACTTCTGACAGCAACAAGCACGCCTCCATCAACTGCGTTAGCCTTTCTTTTCGGAACATCGTTAGGTTCTTCGCGAAAATTTCGGCTGAACTAATCTCCGGCTTCAGCCAGCTCATAGTGCCTTTAACAGTTTGAACATCAGTGCTTTCTATTAGCGCTTGGAGCTCCCAAAAAAAGCTACGACAATTTACAATTATCATACCGATGGTTCCTGTATCTACGGTCTTCCTGTGCTCGGGCTGCACCTTTTGTGACTGAAGCCTTTTTTGTGTTTTCGCAACCTAAAAGCCGCCCAGTCCTTTCCACACCACACAGCTCCTGTTACACTCGTGTAGCCCGCCTCCCTGCGTGTAGTGTAATCCCTGACGAATAAGCGGAGCCAGAAACTCAACCACCCTATGGCGGAAGTCGAGGAATCTGCAGCCTACCACGGTTACAGAACCGTGTGAGCCTCTGATTCAGAGGTCCGCAATCTGTTCTGTTGACTACGCTGCATATGGTGAGCTCTGCTTTCATCTCGCAAGGAAGAAAATGTGTGTGAAATCTTATGGGACTTAACTGCTGAGGTCATCAGTGTCAGTACCTAAGCTTACACACTACTTGACCTAAATTATCCTAAGGACAAACAGACACATACCCCTGCTGTCTCTGGGAAGACTTTCGCCGCCTACTCCCCCCCCCCCCCCCCCCCCCCCCCCGGAGCAGATTTTCAAGTAATTTGCTGTAACGGACAGAATTGCAGTGTCATCAGCTAACCTCAGATTTTTAACTTTTTGCATCCGAACTTATTATCTTTCTAAATATGTCCTTGGTTACCCTCAGAGCTCGCTCAGTGTACAAACTGAATGATAATGGGGGTAGGCTAGGCCCTGTCTCACTACCTTCTCGTCTACCGATTCCCTTTCATCCGCTTCGACACTAATAACGGCAGTCTGGTTTCCGTACAAGTTTTAACCAACCTTTGGTTCCTTGAATTTCATCTGTTCTGTTTTCAGATTTGAAGTAATGTATTCCTGTCAACAGCTTCTTCTAAATCTACAAATTCTAGACGGGTAGGTTTGCCTTTGTTCAACCCAGCTTAGTAGATAGCTTTGAATAATTTTCATGTGAAATTTTCTACCTTCAGTATAATGGAATATTGTTACCAAATACTGTGAGGAATCTTCATTACCACTCCTACCGAGAAGGAGCTGTGGTCCCTATGTTATTGACTCTTCGGTTATTTTCTTTCTGGCGGAAGTCTTAATTTAATTTTCTTATTATGAGAGTGTTGAAGGGCGATCTGTTTTAATTGTTAAAAACCATTCAGAAGCCTAGACCACGCAAAATATTTCTCATTCATGACAACCAGTTTCAATAGTCTTAGCTTTCATCTTCAGATCATAATCTTTTTTAGTAAAACATGTTAACTTTACGCTGAACCTTACGCACAAGATGTCAGTTGCATAAAACTTAGCACATTATAAACGTTTCTCATCGTTAAAATTTTTTAAAACATACTGCACCTTTTCCAAAAGGCTATGTGCATATACATATTGCTCACAGATGCTTGTTACTTGATAAAAATACGGTATACAGTGGCACATCTATATACATATGCTGGACCCATATCACACAGTGCGAATACACTTTAAAATGAAAAAAAAAATTATTTAGAATGTGATTTGAGAAACGTCAAAGTGGAATCACAACGAATTATTTGCCAAAAACTGCAGCAGCACTGATGACTTGTCAGTTTTTGCTGAAAGTCATCCATTGAAGCCATGATTAAAGACGAATTTTGGAGTGCATCGCATGTCTAGAACGTATTTTCTGCGTTGTAAAAATGTTAAATCTCTGTAAAACGAATGAAATTTCTGATGAGACGTTTCAACAAAAGAGTTGTTCTGAAAACAAATTTAAAAGAAACCAAAAGTACATTAATTTAATAAATGACAAAGACAGCGCCTATAAATGCAGTTAATTACAGATTTAACTATTACTCTTCACGCTTTTTGTTCCCAGTTGACCAGTATGTAATTGAAGTGAATAATGTTTCCAATAGTATTTGTTATTAGCGAATAACGAACAGTAATTTGTATATGAATTCGTTATTCGTTATTTTCTCCAAGTTCTGGTGCTAAGTGAAGAGCATCGCAGCTTGCGCATTCTGCAAGTCTGCCGCCTGTTTGCAAGTGAGCCACGCTGTGACAGCTGTCATTAGCATCGGTAATCTTCGGAAACTTCCGCCAACGTTAGTGAAACTATTCGCAATTTCTTTCGCACATCACACACACACACACACACACACACACACACACACACACACACACACACACACACACACACGAGAGCCACGTGCATAGGCCACACGATTGAAGGGTTCGTGAGTCTGTTCACGAGAGAGTAGATCCTCATCTGTCAATAAATGCTAGTGTGACAAAAGACACATATACTGGGTTCCTGCATTGAAAGAAACACAGTTCGCGTTCGCGCGGTAACTTCTTGATATATATTCTTGTCCTCATGGCGTTACAACCTGCACAGGTCTTAGCCACTTCAACAGGTCGATCTATTCTTCTTTCTCCAGCGCAGTTCTCCGCTATCTTCTGACTCTGAAAGATTTTATATCTGCTTCATCTATCCACCGCTTTATTGGCCTTCCTCTCTGTCTTCTTTCAGTTGATCTCCATTCAAATTCCTTTTTATTTGTTCTTCTAGTATCTATCCTAAGGACATACCAAAGCCAGGCATTATTCTTACAATGTCACCTTCTAGTGTGAGGCGATCCAGCTCTGTGTTTGTTCGGTATCTCCAGAAACCATTGTTATCGTGAAATTCTCCTTAAGTCTTGCGCAGAACGCTGTGTTCAAACATCCTGAGCTGCTGCTCATCACTACTCTTTAGCGGCCGTCTTTCATATCCGTAGGTTTCAACTATCTTGATCATGATCTTATTAATTTGCAGATTCAGTGGGTTTTTTAACAACCTGGACGCTAACAGCAAGTTAAAAAGTGTGGACGCATCTATTATCACTTCAGACGAGCAGTTTTATTTCAGTTGACATTGAATTTATACCATTAATATTGTATCCCAGAAAGTGAAAATTCTATTCATACTGAAAATAGGAACATTGTGATGGTAGTTTATCCATGTTATTATTATCCTTCCTGCTGAAAATTATGTACATACTTACTCTTCATTTCATTAATAGGAAGAGCCCTCTAGGCAGTGTGGCTTCTTTCAGTTCTCATATTATTTATTCTACTAATAATCGCTACATCATCAGAGCATGCACATATCTCGAGTGACGTTGTACCAACGTAAACAGATATTTGGAGCTTCCGAATGGCTGCTTCAAGCGTCAGATTAAACAGCACTGTAGAGAAGGCGTTCCCTTGTCTCATCCTGTACTGGTGCTAAACCATTTACTTTTGCTGATTGTCATCACTTAGTAAACAGGCAAAGTCGTGTGACCCTCGGCAGAGACTGAAGTGATTCACATCTGGCATGCCAGTGTCGATTCATCTGATTCTTCAGCTGGATTCATTTGTCTAGCCAATCGCATTATTTGTTAGCAACTTCAATGGTGTTGCAAAAGGTCGTGTTTCCCCATGGTATAATTCTCACGCAGTTACCAAGTGTGTGGTGTGCGGTGACACTGGACTCAGAGGTTGCCGGTTAGAATCTCCGTAACATAAGAAATTTTCGTGGTTAGTATTTAGCCAGCGAGGGACGCACAATTGCTGCCGTACACTTCCTGGCTGCCGATTCAACTACGAGCCTACGAATTACAATTACGAGCAATTGGAATTGGACGAGCACACAAGTAATGTTGTGGGGAAGGCGAACCAAAGACCGCGTTTCGTTGCCAGATCTATTAGGAGACGCCGCAGATGTACTACAGAGATAGCCTACATTACGCTTACCCGTCCTCAGTATTATGCGCTGTATGCGATCCTTACAGGATAAGACAGACGCAGGACATCTAAAAATTTAGAGCAAAGTAAGCTCATTTTGCGTAATCGTGAAAGAGGGGGAAGAGTGTCACGGATGTGAAACGCGAGTCAGAGTTTGAAATCATTAAAACAAAATCCGTTTTAAGTTGTGGCAAGATCTTTTCACAAAATTTCAGACCACAACCCTGTCCTCCGAAGAAACAGTTTTGTTAGCGCCCAACTACATAGGGAGAAATCGTTATAAGATAAGGCAAATCAGAGCTCGCATGGAAAGGTTTTTGCGTCCGATTTGACAGAGCGCGCTGTTCGACAGTAGAACGGTTGAGAAATGGCGTGAAAGCGATTCGATGAACCCTCTGCCAGACATTTAAGTGTGTCGTGTAAAAACAAATGTACAAAGCCTGCACTGGCGAAGTCATTACAGTTGACAGTAACTTATTTTAATTGACAACACTATCAAAAAGTTCCCACCTGGTGGATTACCACAGATCACACTCACAAAGCGTTGCAGTAATTCGTCCCTTTTGCATTAACCTACCGCGAAAACAATTTACGAGACAGAAAATTGAACAGTGCATTACAATTATTACACTGCTTAACGGATCATAGAGAAGATGGAGACCAGAAGCTAATTCACCATTTTAGGAGCAATGTTTCGGAAAACGTAGCATCTGATTGCTGAAAAGATTACCAGTACACTTCTTCTCGTGCGCTGCTTTTTTTCCGCCGCAGAACGAGTAGCGGCGAGCGCTTGAATATGTGAATTTATGTTTTCGCCGGCAGTCCGGCACGGGTAATTCTACGCTGCGGCCAGACCCCGCTGTGACTGGGCTTTTGTTGCGACTGCTCGCGGTCCCCGGGCCGCCGGCGGATACCGCCTTTGATGGCCGCCCCAATGAAAGGCCGAGTCTTTTGCTGGCGAAATGCGGTCCTTTTCGGCGACCCTCCATTGCGGCATTGTCGGGTTTTGAATGAAAATCCGTAATCCGTTTGCGCGCAGATCGGGTAAAAATGTTTGCTCTTCCGGGAGGGCCTCGGTACAGCCGTTTGTACGGCAGCAGCGCGGGACTGGATCGGCCGACGGAAATCCATTAAACAAACACAAACGCTTTGCGGCTAGTTTGTAAGTCTGCTGGCGCATTCGTTTCCGCTGGCCTTCTTGTAGTACAGTAGCCCCCGCTCCGGCCACCTCTTGTTTCGAGGCGGAATTGCCACTGGCGCGTTTTGTTGTGCGTCGAATGCAAGCACAGTTTGCATAGTTTGACGCAGAAATTAGTCGATATCTGTTCGTGGAGTGAGCGAAGGAATTGCGCACAGGCTGTGTTCCGATAGAAATTGTGTTCTTCCTGCCAATAGCACATCCACATACAGCAAAGTTTTGAGTGAAAAAATCAAATCGAAGGGACCATATGAATGTATTTAACGGAAAATTCGATCGTTAGCACCAGAAACCCAAATGAGCTCCTAGTCGCTATCAACAGTAGGTCACACGTCAAGCTATACTCCGAAAACTATGACTCGTATCCCTTAGTAATACACTGTCCATTCACAGTAATGTGACCACTTGGACTCATAGCGACTGTAGCGCCTTGGCCAACTGCGCTAACTTTCTCAGTTGAGGATCGGTGGCGCGGACAGTCCGCTCCAGATGGTCCCACTGAATCTCCATTGGGCTTAAATTGGGTGTGTTTGGTGGTCGCGACAGTACCGTAAATTCGTCCTGGTACTCTTATAACCACACACGTAGTGTGCAGATGGCATCTTACCCTGGAAAAGAAACTGCATGTAGTTGTGGACATGGTCCCAAAGGGTAGATGCAAACTTGTGTTGATCCGTTGTGCCTTGTAGAATGACGTAATCACCTATCACCCAGGGGATGCCACGATAACATTCCCCAGATCATAACGCTTCCTCCTCCTGCCTGGAGGCTTCCGAAGTTTGTTGCAGGCTGTTTACTTTCTGACGTTTGACGACATACACGTCTACGGTCACCTCTTCGATGGAGCAAAAACGCGATTCATCCGAAGAAGCCACTTATACTTGAGGTATTCACGTTCAGATTCCAGTCTTTGTCGTCGATGGACCTCAGTCGCTTTGGGTAAATGAACCAGGCGCCTGTACAGACGCCCATACGTGGCAGCGACGTCCGCTAAAAAGTCATCGAGGGGACACTGTAGCCCCTTGATTTATCCGGATGGTCAGTTGCTCAATAGTTGCATGTCTCTTCGCCCGTTCACTTCTTCAAGTTCAACCTAGTCATCTACGACTCGTAGTGCAGGACAGCTGCCTCGACGTCTGAACGGTGGCACCGGTTTCATACTTAGTCGATCCGTAAATGCTACCACACTCGGTCTCAAAGTGAATGATGTGTTTCCGCACTACATCGACTACGGTGTTTCCTGCGTCCCCAAGACATTACACTGGTAGTGCTGAGGCGTACCGTCTGTGAGTGGTTATCACGCATCGATCGAGTAATACAGCGTTCCCTGTCTTGTTTAAGGGCGTTACCTTGCATTTAACCACATGGAAAGGGTCGTATCACACGATGTACTAGCCTATTCTTTTTTTTTCTTTGTCATTAGTCTACTGACTGGTTTGATACGGCCCGCCACGAATTCCTTTCCTGTGCTAACCTCTTCATCTCAGAGTAGCACTTGCAACTTACGTCCTCAATTATTTGCTTGACGTATTCCAATCTCTGTCTTCCTCTACAGTTTTTGCCCTCTACAGCTCCCTCTAGTACCATGGAAGTCATTCCCTCATGTCTTAGCAGATGTCCTATCATCCTGTCCCTTCTCCTTATCAGTGTACTAGCCTACGTCATTCTAAACTCGTTTCATCCGTCCATCGACGTTATTATCCTACAGACTGAAGGATCGTTTTTTATTTGAACGACCTTTTCCTTTAAGATTCTCATCTTGCCACGTCCTTGCCTCGCTGGATACATCGGTCACTGTCAAATCGCCTGAGCTAACCAACGCAAGGCGTAGCCAGTACTTGGGTGGTGACGACCCATGTACGCCATGCGCTTTTAGCTGTTTTTCTTTTTCCATTCCGGCAAAGACGAGGTGGTTTACCAGACTATTCGCTAATGTCCAGGATTAAATTCCAAACCTCTCCGCAGTGTTCTACGTGAGCTGTGGCGCTCGATTCGGTTTATTGCTAGCGGTTCGCGATCGTGACATGCAGAGTTAGCTGGTGTGGTGGCGTGAAGAAAGACCCAGGGAGGGCGAGAGTGATAAGTTAGCGATGAATATAGCCATGGGATATAAAGGTGACGCCGCGTTATGGAAAGGAGTGGAAGTTAGGAAGTTGGTGCGGGGAGCGCCGCGTTCGGAGCCGAGCAGAGGGACACATTTTTTTGTGGTCATCTTCAGTAATGGCTTACGCCCGTCGTCTTTTTCTTGACTTCTTCAATGTTGTCAAATCGGTGCCCCAGCACGCCGCTTTTCATGTGTGGAAATAAGAAAACGTCGCACAGAGCCAGGTGAGGTGAGCAAGGTGCGTGGCTCAGCGGAACAGTGTCACTTTTAGTCAATAGCTGTCTAACAGAAATGGTGGTGTGTGCAGGTGCCTTGTCGTGGTGCAAGAACCAGTCTCCTGTCTGCCACAAATCGAGACTTTTGTGAAGAACACTGTTGCGCAATTATCTTAAAGTTTCCAAAAGGCTTGACTGACATTCTGACTTGGGGAAACAAAGACTGAATTGACTAGGCTGTTGGCATCAAAGAAGCAAGTGATATTTTTTTGGACGATGTGATGATGACGTCTTCCATTGGCTTCCTCCCCGCAGTGTTCTACGTGATTGTTTTTGTTAGCGCTGTTTTGTTCTCGTTTTTTTTTATGATTGGAAGTTGCAGCTCTGAAATTCTCTTTGTTTCTGCTTGTGACCATAGCACCATGACTCATCACATTGACAGAAAATCTGGATCAGTTTCAAGCTGTTGTTTCAAAGCGTGACACGTGTCAACCCGACGTTCCTTTTGAATGTCAGTCAGCATCCGAGGAACATATTTGGCAGCAACACTTTTCATTCCCAAATCTTCCGTTAAAATTCGCTGCACCGAGTTCCAAGATATCCAACCCAGTAATCTGAAGTTTATCAGTTGCCTGTCGACAGTCTGTGAGTACAAGCTCTCTAATTTTTCAATATTTTCGTCGATTCGAGCAGTTGATGGACGTCCAGAACGAGGTTTGGTTTGTCATCAATCGACATGTCGCTATTTTCAAATCGAAAAACTATTCGTACAATTCATATTTTCCCACAGCCTCATCTATGTACGCTGTTTTCAACATTAAAACAGTTTTAAGCAGCATTTTTACCGAGTAGAAAACAGAATTTCACAGCTGCAACTTCCAACCATAAAAAAAAAGAACAAAACAGCGCTGGCAAAAAAATCACTGCAGATGAAGAGAACTAAACAGATCGACAACACAGGCGGCACTGAACTGGCGATGAGATGCGCTATACACGCTTGGCATCATAAATGCTTACTACACAAGCTACTCCCGCGACAGTGTTTTTCCAATAGTTTTGGGCACCTCCACGCTCAGCGTTTGGACGCCGACATCGCCATCGTGATGAGCGACAACTTTAAGGTGCTGATTTCCTTCCAGGACTTCTCGGCAGCCCATATGACCAGTTCCAGTTTGTCAATCTGGTAAGACATTTCGTGCGATAAGCGCATGTTTTCTTGTAAAGGACAAGGTCCTGCGCTGCATTGATGTTCTAGTGGAGCTTATGAACAACATATCTAACATTTGTCATGGTAGTATCTGTTCCCGAAAGAACAGTTACCGTAGATGACCATGCAGCTTTACTAGAAATGAAATGATAATTAAATGGACACCCTAGATGCAAACGAGCGTTATGTACTTCTTTGAGGACATGTTGAAAATGTGTGCCCCGACCGGGACTCGAACCCGGGATCTCCTGCTTACATGGCAGACGCTCTATCCGTCTGAGCCACCGAGGAGCGTGCAAGACATAAGTCCGTTCAGGCGCAGTATCCTCTGTGACCTCGGTGGCTCAGATGGATAGAGCGTCAGCCATGTAAGCATGAAGTCGCGGGTTCGAGTCCCGGTCGGGGCACACATTTTCGACATGTCCCCAATAAAGTACATAACGCCTGTTTGCAGCTAGGGCGTCCATTTAATTATCATTTCAAATCTACCATTTGTTGAAGGGTAATAAGCAACTGCTTAAGGCAGCCAACGTTCCGAAGCAGTATAATATGTGATAGTCAAAATGTTATGTAGTCGTGACCGTTAGATAATTGCCGTGCCCTTATAAAGCTAATATTTTACCTTGAGTTTGGTGGTCACTAAAGATGTTCCATGAACAACATTAATTGAGTGACTTGTGGTTGAGTTCCCAGTTTCTTGTAGCTGAAATTCAAAACCATTGCTAATGTGCATAGATGTTGTATGTGCGGACCAATGTAGGAACGCCACTCTCATTTCACTTAAGTGCAATTGATTTCTTCCCCATTTGCAATTTAGAATTTTAATGTGTTGTAGTTTAGTCCATCCGTGGACCTGTGTAATCTCGCGAGTTAATGGGCGGTAGCTTAGGGGAAAGTTTATGCTGCCCTGGTCGGGGCGCCTCTCTCTGAGCGACTGACCTAGCGACGTGTCGACGGTAGAAAAGGTCGTCTCAGGTAGATCTGCTGACGGACCGAGGCCGAAATCGTAAAATAATAATAACTTTATTTTGTGGCTTTATTATGAACGCTTTTAACCTTTAAGTTAGGAGCTTACTTTGCAGGGACCTGGTGATATTTAATTAATCATTTGTTGAGCGTCCGCAGCTCGTGGTCAGGCGGTAGCGTTCTCGCTTCCGGTTTCGATTCCAGCCGGGGTCAGGGATTTTCTCTGCCTCGTGATGGATGGGTGTTGTGTGGTGTCCTTCGGTTAGTTAGGTTTAAGTAGTCTTAAGATCTAAGGGACTAATGACCATAGATGATAAGTCCCATAGTGCTCAGAGCCATTTGAACCATTTTTGAATTTGTTGAGCGCTGTGCTGTGTTTTGGTCCTAAACAGCTTTAATCTGGATTACTATCACTCAAAGACTTAGTGAGCGTGGTAGAGCATATTTCCTAATTACAGTTTTTAGTTGGAGAGCTATTAACAGTGTTCGACAAGCTCCACGTGCACATTTTTCTAAAACTAGAAATTTCTTTTGAAATCTCTGAAAAGATAATTTAGTTGGGGCTTTGTCCATATTTTCTTAAATATAAAATTTAAGTTTATGAGAACATCTACATTACTAAGTGCTGTGACGTATTCTTCTTATCTACAAATTGTTCACTCCATAATCAGCTTTCATTCGAGTAGTTCATACAGGGGGGAAGTTGCGTAATTGTGTCCATGCATTCCCTGGTTAAAATTATACAAATATATTGACATCATGCAAACTGTGAATGATGTCGTTGCTGGGCTAGCCCTCCAGAGCCTTTTGTGCTGGACCTGGTGATCTGTCACTATGACCGTCATTGCACCATGTACTGACGTCATGTGACACTGTTGATTGTATTCGAGACGAGCAGGTTATGTGCCGGCTCGGTTCCAACGTGTCCCTTTTCTCATCATCATTCAACCCAAAAGTGATTCCATACTTCATACACACCCGTTACAATCTTCTATACGTATAGTTATTATTCTGTCACAATCTGGGAAGGAAATGTGCTGGTGTGCGTGAACGATAGGAAAAAAATTTCCTATTAGGTGGCTGAACCTGTCACTCGGCGTCTCCCAGCCACCATACCACACGAATTTACTTTATCAGCAACTTGTACTGTGTCTTGTTTACACTTATTACCTCCAGTAACCATTCGTAGAGGACGTCGGCCTCTTTGTCACGATGCGATCACGTTGGTGGATAGATTCGAATGATATTCATCGAATATCGTTCGTATATTTTCATAACCGAACGTGTCAGTTGCTTGACATTTATTGAACCCCATTTTTTGCATTTTTCCAGTTTATAATATGATCTATTCCGGAATATCCCTTCTCTTTTGTTCCTCGATGGCAGTGCTTCCCAACTTGGGTGTAATCACCCGTGGGGGGTGAAACGAAATGCTCTGAGGGGTTGAAACTAAAGGGTCCGATTGTGTTTCAGTCACGACACCAAAATAAATTTGAAATGTCCTTAATGTTGCCACAATTCCGTAAAATTATAATAGTCATTATCAACAATAACAATTTTCCCGATTACTAGCATTAGTGTGTGACGCGTATGGTGAGACGTATGAACATAATCTTCCACACATAGTTCACAAAGGGCTCTGAGCAGTATGGGACTTAACATGTGAGGCCATCAGTCCCCTAGACTTAGAACTACTTAAACCTAACTAACCTAAGAACATCATACATCGTAGCAGCAGCGCGGTTCCGGACTGAAGCGCCGCGAACCGCTCGGCCGGCTTCGGTGGCCAAGCGGTTCTAGGCGCTTCAGGCCGTAGCCGCGCGACTGCTACGGTCGCAGGTTTGAATCCTGCCTCGGGCATGGCTGTGTGTGATGTCCTTAGGTTTAAGTAGCTCTAAGTCTAAGGGGCTGATGAACTCAGATGTTACGTCCCATAGTGCTCAGAGCCATTTGAACCCAGAACCGCTCGGCCACACCGGCCGGCTCACATAGTTCACCCACGACACACATTGGACGTGCTATTCTCCGTATCATTTATAATAGTCAAACTGAGACAAATACGTAACAAATAATAAATATTTCATAAAAATATCTTTTCCAGAGTTCAGATACTTCCTGCACTGGACGGGAAATTGCTTCGTTACTTCGAAATAGATTTATGAACTAAGTTACAGCACTACGTAAAAACTACCATAACGCTATTAGCTATAAAGTTGTTATTATTGTTATTATGGCGGTGATCAGACACAAAAAATTGACAGCCTGAAGTCTTCCAGTTTCTGCCAGTTCAAAGAGTAAGAAATCCAGCACTCAAGTGATATGCAGACAGTAGGTATAGTGCAGACATTTTTGAATGGTTGATTTTAAATGAGGGCGTAGTGTGCTTGCGCAGCAAGTGTCACTATCGAGAGGTGTGTGGAGTGGGAACATAAACATATTTTTTAACAAGTGTCTACCCTCAGGGTGGATAGTTAGCTTGCCTTTCTGCGGATGGGTTGAAGGTACCGCTAGATATGTCTACACTGCGTGAACACATCACATGGAAAACAAATTCCCGAATTGAAGATGGAAAACTAGATTTTTGACTGTGACAGCAGTGAAGGTAAAAACAAGGAACATAATGGACTTTCAGCGTGATGTGTGATGTGTGCTGACAAAGGAAAAAGAATGTGAAAAAATTCTTACAAATTAACAGTATCAGTAGTAACACTGACTCATTAATTCGTATTTTAACAAGAGACCTACGAAAACTGGATATGGTTTATATTTGGTCATTTTAAAAATAAGTTTTCATAGAAATTTATTTTCGATCGTAAAGTTTAATTTGTGCAACTATTTTTAATGGCAGTGGAGGAAGCGAAGAGGACGTACAGCCTACTATCTGATAGCAGTGAGAGATAAGAAAGTTTGACTACCAATTCCTCATAGTAAAGCGCATGACCTAAGTTTAATATTACCCGTTATTTGGATGTGAAATGGATGTTACTATACTTTGTCTCAAATAACTCGTACACACTGAACTTGCCGACAATAAGCTTATAATTAGAATTTTAGTAATATTTGCTGAATGTCTACAAAGTGGTTATGAGGGTATTGACTCACTAATCGCATTTTTAAAGTGTATTGAATGCCACCAGATTGCTCAGATGACCAGATCTTAATTCTGTTTGGTCTTAGTTTTCCCGCTGCACATAACAACAACACTGTAACTGATCTGACCCCATTTCCGTCCTCTTATACCTTCATTAATTTACTTCCTAAGGTCCTGCATTAACTGCACCTAAATAAAAAATGGTAGAAACGGTTTAGAGTGTGGAGTACATGTAATTGTCAATTTATTAAATCTTTCGGATTCAAAGTGCTGGCGCAGATCTGAGCTCATGTGGTGAATGACGGAATATTTTAGAATCTCCATGGTGAAGCCTTCCCGTCTCCTCTATATCTTTTTTGTTACTGATAACCTTCCCTTTTACAATAACCCATGTAACCTTCCCATAGCATTTCTGTCTCTTGCTTAATAATGACAAATGAAATCTTCCCTTTGAAAATTATTCTCTTTCTCTAGCTTCGTATGCAAATTTAATTGCTGCTTATTAAAAGTGATTTTGGATTATTTCGACGAAACACAGAATGTGTCGTCGTCGTGGCCCTCAGTCGTTATCTGCAATAACCCAGAACGGTTCCTTACCTTTTTTACTGTTACTGGATGATCATCTGACTGCTACATCGAACTGCGACATGAACATACTTACTCTGTTTTACTATACTCTATTTGCTACTGGTGGGCTTTAATAATAATTGGTTGTATTTATTACCAAAGCTGACGTTATTCTTTAATAGCAAAGCTGACGTTATTCTTTGATTAATTTGACTGAAGTTACGTAATTCATAGTTTTCCTGACAACATTAAAATTTTGCAAAGTTTTACGTTGATGGTTTTTGGGATGGATTATAATTAGAAATGCACTATTGCTGGCAAAAGTTAATTATATTCTGAATGAAATGATTTTACAAACGCTCAAATGGGACTTACTTTTTACAATAATCTTACAACTAGTAGTGCGCAAACATACGTTCAGTAGTCTTGAGTTTCTCAAAAAATTAATTCAATATTATTAGTTCCTGTTATTATAATAATTAGCTGATGTCTCTGTACATCCGTTTATAATCTCTTGTAAATCACTGCTAGTGGCTGGCAGGCACACCACCCCTCTCAACTTCTCGCTTCAGACCTGCTACCAACTCGCTTCGCATCTCGCTTACTACTGACTTCCTACGAACGCTAAAGAGCCGTTTCTCCTGCCAACAATGCTTTCTGGTGCAGACAATCCCTGCTACCATTAGAAAATGTATCAATGCGCGGTCTTTCCCGCTCTTTTCTTAAAATGTATCTATAAGCGGTCTCTCCCGCCCTTTTTAAAATTATATCAATTTGCGGTCTCTCTTGTCAACAATACTTTGGTGCAGACATTCCCTGCTACCACAATTATTTACAACAAGACAAATATTAATTAATCCTACTTAATCCTATTAATAAAATATAAACATCTTTCATAAATTGTGACTTGACAAAAAAGAATAGAAATATACTCGTCTTACAATGGCAGTTGACTCTGTGTGCAGTTTCATCTGTTCAAAATCTCTTAGATGTTCTATATTTCTTTATACTTATCGTGAATTGACCCGTCTGTCTGTTTGGCTGCACTGCTTGAGAGTGCCAGATTGTGCAAATTTTTTTTCCCAGCTTCTCGCTGGGTTCGCCGCTACTACTTCTTCTGTAAAACTGCTGTTTCGACACCCTGATTTCCATAAACAGTTTTTTGAACTTCGTAAAGTAACATCGATTTAATCACTTGCAGTACCACGTTATGGTACATCACTTCGCTTCCCCTTGCCAAGTAGATGTCATAACAGTCGCCGCCCGCGGTGGTCTCGCGGTTCTAGGCGCGCAGTCCGGAACCGTGCGACTGCTACGATCGCAGGTTCGAATCCTGCCTCGGGCATGGATGTGTGTGATGTCCTTAGGTTAGTTAGGTTTAAGCAGTTCTAAGTTCTAGGGGACTGATGTCCACAGCAGTTGAGTCCCATAGTGCTCAGAGCCATTTGAACCATTCATACCAGTCGCTGTAGCCTCCAGGTATTACGCTCATCGACCTCAGCCAGAGAGTTCGGTTTTACTGTAGCTGTAAATAATGTTTGCAAGGAATCCATAGGGTGGGCAAATGACACGATGTTCTGTTTGGCTGTTTGGTGTGCTTTGGTGGTAGGTGTGACCAGCCGGGGAAGTTTAATTTCCCGCAGCGTTGTCGAGAGTCATCAGCACTGGCGGTGTAGGTGGTGGCTTACACTGGTACTCCACTTTGCTCTGCGTGACCAAGGCGGGGCACAGTATGAGTTCGTAGCCACGCCCATCAAACAGGGCAACCCCTTGTTTGTACGTGGCACGGACTTTAATGAGGCTCCT
Source organism: Schistocerca gregaria (assembly GCF_023897955.1). Lineage (NCBI taxonomy): Eukaryota > Metazoa > Arthropoda > Insecta > Orthoptera > Acrididae > Schistocerca > Schistocerca gregaria. The sequence continues at coordinate 399,893,775 of NC_064922.1, forward strand.
TCCCTCCCACTCTGAAAGATACATACGCGCGTGCTCATACCCTCACGCTCCAGCGGGCAGGTATCTGCGCATGCGCGTACACACACACACGCACACACACACACACACACACACACACACACACACACACACACACACACACACACGGCGAACTACCGGCGCTGAGTCGTCGGGCAATTTCTGCGATTGCCTCCTGCGGCTCAAAATAAACCCTTTATCGCCCAGCTGCGGTTCCACTCCGCTTGATTTCCTCCTAAATAAAGAAAGAAAGCCCTGCCGGACTGGACTAAAAACTGCGCCATTGACTGCGGTCCAGCGCGCGGTCGGCTCCAGCAAGTGACGCCGCCTCGCTCCCGCGCACGTCTGTTCCAGCAGAGTGGCTGCCCTCTGCAAATGGATCCCGCGCGTCAGCGGCGCGAGGTAATGCTTTTAGCAATCCTCTGCTAATGCGCTTTGATCAGGTCGCGAGAAAAATTTTAGCGCCAGTGCGGTCAGCGCCGTTACTGAGTTACGCTTGTCGGGCGGCTAAAATGTCCTTCACTTTAAACGGCACTTCACAGGCTAATAGCAGGGAAGCCCCCGCTGTCCATGATGGTATCTCTGTGCTCGCACGGAAAATGGCGTCTGATGCTCAGCAAAGTGCCGTTTAATTGCATAATGGACTACTTGATGCATTGTCCCATAGTTAAACGTGACAGCACATGACGTCCCTAGACTAGCTGTTCGTACCTACACCTACACCTCACTGCCGCTCTTTTCCGTACACTACTGCACGCATATTTGAATACGGGTCTAACGTATGATACCTACATTACCCACACACACTAAACTATACAAACAAAGAACGGATACTACAGTATTACAAGACAACGGTGGGAAATGCCGTACTATGTACGGCTTGGACGATAACGCAAGGAACACATAACGTAGAACAGCCAGGGAAAGAAGAGACTAAAATCTGTTCTCTTATTGATGAGACGCTGATGCGAAGAGCTAAGGAAGAACCGTACGGTAGCACGACGATTACACAATTGCACACCAGACTGAAAAGGGCAAAATATACAGCACGTGATCAGAATGATTGTAGACTCAACGATCAACAAAGTACAGCAAATAACGGGGAAGGAATAAAGGTATGTAGTGGGTTCCTCCGACCTGACATTCAAGCTGGAAAGGAAGCTAAATTGGAGAAGCAAATGCACAACGACTATTATGCCACACACTAGGATAAAGCAAAAGGATAGATTTCACCACTGGAGCACTGTGTTTACGTATATTTCAGAGTAACATTGCAATATATGCAGTATTGACTTGACTTCATTTCACACACTACCAGATACTCATACAGGCACTAGCCTTCTTATTTTTGTCTGGGACATATTGACCCTCACATGTTGATTCTACTGCAATAAATGTGGAGCACGTCGTCGACCTTACTGAATCCCAGACACAGTCGGACACGTCAGGCCTTCGCATATTCGTCTGAGATAAGTTTCCCAAAGTTTCCCAAATGTTGTCTCTAGCTCTTACCTGGGTGTAAAGCAAATGACGGAACTGTTAATCCCCTCCTAAAACCCTGAAGATTCCTACTTCACTAGGATTTGGGTAAGAATACCCAAGCCGTACAATGGCCAGAACTTCAAACAGATCACGTATTCCTTAGGATATGAAGTGAAACCCATTATTTTTAAAGAATTCATGCCTCATGTTAAGTTATGTTATGTTAACCGGGGACCTAGAAACGTCGGAGAGGCTCCGTCCCCGCCGCAGCCGCAGTGGTCCGCTATCCCACGACGACTACCGCCGTTCACTTCACCCCTCCGCCGCCCCACATCGAACACAGGGTTATTGTGCCGTTCGGACACCGGTGGAACCCCCAGGGAACGTATCACACCAGACGAGTTTAACCTCTGTGTTTTTTGCGTGGTAGAGTAATGGTGGCGTACGCGTACGCGGATAACTTCTTTGCGCAGCAATGGCCGACACAGTGTAGCTGAGGCGGAATAAGAGGAACCGGCCCGCATTTATCGAGGCAAATAGAGAGACGCCTAAAAACCATCCACAGACTGGCCGGCTCACCGGACCTCGACACAAATCCGCCGGGCGGATTCGTTTCGGTGACAGGCGCTCCTTCCCGTCCGGAAAGCCGTGCGTTAGATCGCACGGCCAACCGGGCGGATTTATAAGTTAGTTACGTTGTCATTGATAACCATTTGATTCGCCGCTCTGTGGTTTAGAGACATACAGGATAACCGTGCATCAGTACACGATTTCTTGGGATATTTACTCCACCACAGAAATATAAATTCATGAATTTATCAAAAATCGAAGAGAGGATGCCTTTGTGATCAGCAAGAAGAGGCATCGGTTTCAGCTGGAAACGTAAACAGTGAAAAACATTTCACGAAATCGTTTATAGTCGTTACCTTAGAAGCTGCTACTGGTGCCCAATCCCTAACCTAACTATCACAGAAGAGGAAAGTTTTTATACATTTTTATGGTTGTTACAGCTCGTGATAAAGAGGTCATAACGAATGATGAATTCACATTACTTAATAGGCACACCTTGTTCTCTTTGCGAATGGCAAGCGGGGAGATCGACTTCGCTAAGTTCCCTTAGGGACCAGAACTGCTCTGTCTTTTCCCGACATGGTCATTTCGCATGTTTGCCACTCAGCATACTCCCACGAATGGGCCCAATATCATTATCACTATTATAATCATGATCATAATCAACACCATCAAGCTCTTCATCATAATGGTCAGCACCAGAAGATTAAAGGGGTCATTCAGACTTCTCCCCGCATTGAGGCCTTCAGTTACAAGCATCTATTTTAGTCCTGTGTTTAGCTATATTAGCTATGTCGTCAATCCATCTACCAAAAGGTCTTCATCTGGAGGTTACCTTTTCAATTGAGTGAAGCACTTCCTTCCTTCGTCAAAAATAAACTGGTTTTCTATGTGACCCGCCAACCTCCACTTATTTTGCACTGTAGTCATAAGTAAATTCTTCCACTCCCGTTTTTCTCATGACCCGCTTTTTCTTTTCCCATATCTCCTAGTACCTCCCACCAGGCCTCTCTACATTGCTCGATCTGCGATCCTCAGTTTTGGAATAGTTTTGACGTCGAAATCACATACCTCGCTGCCGTAAGGGAAGATCAATAAGTAGTACACAACGAGAGTGAAGTTTCATTGGTAGTTGAGTTCTTAAAAACTGTTTTGTTGAGCAAAACCGCTCACTGCTCTTTTTCCGCTTTCATTTCTTTTTCTTCCCTTCATCTCGTTTCTTGAAGGACATAATAGTTGCTTTTGACTATAAAATTATTTATTTGGAAACTTCTTTCGCAATTTCGGCAGCACGGTCATTATCCAATAGAATACTATGAAGTTTGGCACATATTACTTGGGTATATCTTTCATATTGAGTGTTTTACTTGCGTGTGGCTTCTATAATTTCATTTCTGAGCTTTTGTTTATATTAGTTTTGTTGTAATCCACATTGTTCTGGCATACGTCGGTGCCGCGAAAGAAAATCTAACGGAGAATTTATTTTACTTGAATATCCTATATGACTAGGGAGGTGAGCGATCTCATTCGCTTCCAAACCCCAATTTCTTACGTAGCCACTTGCATGGAAGCAGTAGGATGGCGTGTTTGGGGCAAGCTCTTCGTTATTCTCTTCCACACAGCAAACAAGGAAAATTCGTGGACTTTCTTCAAACTTGTGAGAGCGACCCACAAAGACGGCGACAAACTTTTCCGCCGTTTTCAAAATCCAGTCTTTCGACTGGTGAGATTAAGATCGTGTATGGAAGCTTCCAGAATATTCTAGAAATCCTCTGTCCTCGAGGCACTGTGGCTGTGGGCATCCCGCGCTTTTTACGCTCATTGTGGCTTAACGTCTCGGGTTGTGTAGTGGGTGGTGGAGTTTTACCAAGCCTGCCCCCCACTATATTTCCTTTTGGCTCGGCTTCCAGTGCTGGAGCCACACACATCTCACTCCTATTCCAAGCTTCAGTGGCTTCAAACGTTTCTGCTAGAATTGGGTTTTAAGTGTTAGTTCGGAAAGAAATTTACACGTTAACCCGCTTTCAAAGCTGATTGCATCAGCGCCACCAGGACTAGGAAGAAAATCATAAAATCATTATATTTGTCCAATGCGTCAGTATTTGTTCTAAGATGGAATCGATCGCCACTTGGTCACGCGAAACTGTCATAACGTCTGCCACGGTCCGGACGGCTCCCCCCGGCGGAGATTCGAATCCTCCTTCGGTCATGGGTGTGTGCGTGAGTGCGTGCGTGCGCGCGAGCGCGCGCGTTCGTGTGTGTGTGTGTGTGTGTGTGTGTGTGTGTGTGTGTGTGTGTGTGTGTGTGTGTGTGTGTGTGTGTGTGTGTTGTCCTTAGCGTAAGTTAGTTAAAGTTGAGTAAGTAGTGTATAAACTTACGGGCCGATTACCTCAGCAGTTTGATCCCATAATTCGTTACCACAAATTTCCATTTTCATTTCGTCTGAAAATCGCGGTGCTAAAGTGTGCCATGGGTTGCCAGTTCAAGACTATCAGTTTTTCCTACGTCATATACTTTATTCACGGCTTCATTATAGTCATTTTGACTTGGTAGTGAGACTATTTGCCTTCTTAGCTTCTGTTTGTGCTGATCACTTTGGTTGTGTGCATGTCCGCTTTCCTCTTTAAAAAAAGCAATAAAATCCCCTGTATAAGATGAGGCTGTGCCTTTCTGGATTCGCATAAACAAAACATATCACACTGTTCATACGTAAGGAACATAATAGGTAAGTGATGTTTAATATCTGCAACAAATTATGCAAATTTTTTTAAATTATTGTTTAGGCAACTGAACACGAATAATTTTGTTAGATAATTCCATATTCCTCTTCATCACAGAGCACCCTTTAGCTATGGATGCTCCATCAAAGAAAATGCCCACGGAGTGTAACTCGTTAGTGGTGATTCTACTCGGCCTCAGAGTTTCCGTTGGGTGCGTTTATTCCTTTGTCACTCAAATTTAAGATAGAAGTGTAGGGCCTTCTGTTTCACTCGGAATCAGTAATGACTCAGTCCATGCACTGCACGGGCAGTGAAAGAGTTGCCACCCAGTTTTTTGTCTCTGCCTCCGTCTATGTACAGTCCGCACTGAGCATCGCCACCCCCAAGAGTTTCGACCAATGTTCCCGCCCAGGTGGGCGTGCTGGTGGTACATCTACATCTATATGGATACTCTGTAAATCTCATTTAAGTACCTGACAGAGGGATCACCGAACCACCTTTACAATAATTGTCTATTATTCCAATCTCGTACAACACGCGGAAAAAAAGCAGACATCTCTGCGAGCTCTGATTTCTCTTACTTTATTATGATGATCGTTTCTCCCTGAGTTCGGCGGCGTCAACAAATTGTTTTCGCGTTCGGAGGAGAAAGTTGGTGATTGAAATATCGTGAGAAGAGTTCGCCGTGAAATAAAACGCCTTTGTTTTAATAATGTCAACCCCAAATCCTGTACCATTTCAGTGACACACTCTCGCCTATATCACAATAATACAAAACGTGCTGCCCTTCTGAACTTTCTCGTGTATTCCGTCAGTCTTGTCTATGGATTCCACACCGCCCAGCAGTGTTCCGAAAGAGGACTGCCAAGCGTACTGTAGGCAATCTCTTTAGTAGATTTGTTACATTTTCTAAACATTCTGCCAATAAAACGCAGTCTTTTGTTAGCCTTCCCCACAACAATTTCTATGTGTTCCTTCCAATTTATTTTGTTCGTAATTGCAATTCCTAGGTATTTATCTGAATTTACGACCTTCAAATTTGCCTGATTTATCGTGTAATCGAAGCAAAACGCAGTCCTTTTAGCATTCATATGGATGACTTCACACTTTTCGTATTTTAGGGTCAGTTGCCAATTTGTGCATCATACAGCTACCTTTTTAAATCGTTGTGCAATTTGTTTTGATCTTCTGATGATGTTACAAGACGATAAAAGAACGCATCACCTGCAAACAACCTAAGACGGCTACTCAGATTGTTTCCTAAGTCGTTTATGCAGATAAGGACCAGCAGAGGGTCTATAACGCCAGCTCGGGGAACACCAGAAATCACTTCTGTTTTACTCGAAGAGTTTCCATCAGCTTCTACAAACTGTGACCTCCCTGACAAGGAATCACATCAGTCACATAACAGACGATATTCCATGAGCACGAAATAAATTTCACTACAAGCTGATTGCATAATGTCAAAACCTTCTGGAAATATAGAAATACGGAATCAATTTGAAATCCCTTGTCAATAGTACTTCGTGTGAGTAAAAAATTAGTTATTTATCACATGAATGATATTTTCTAAATCCGTCTTAACTGTGTGTCTATAGGCCGTTCTCTGCTAGGTAATTCATAATGTTCGAACACAATATATGTTCGAGAATCCTGCTGCATATCGATGTTAATGATATGGTCCTGTACTTTAGCGGATTACTCCTACTATCTTTCTTGCTTATTTGATATGACCTGAGCAATTTACCTGTCTTTGGGTGTGGATCTTTCGTTAAGCGAGTCGCGTATATGATTGTTAAGTATGGAGCTATTGTATCGGCATACTGTGAAAGGAACCCAATGGGAATACAGTCCGGCTCGGAAGATTTACTTTTATTAAGTGGTTTCAGTTGCTTCACAACTCCGAGGATATCTACATCTGAGTTACTGATGTTGGAAGTTGTCCTTGATTCGCATTCTCGAATGTTTACTTCGTCTTCTGTGGTGAAGAAATTTCGGAAGCCTATGTTTAGTAACTGTACTTTGGTAGCACTGCCGTCGAAAGTACACACACCAAAGAAACTTTTCATCACCTCGGTTCCGCGAGTTCCGGAACCTGCACGGAAAATTGGAATAGAGATCAAAATAAACATCATTTCCGCCCTTTTTTCCTCGTGAAAACCACACTTTGCATGTTGTACCACCATACAGGAGACCCGCAGAGGTGGTGGGCCAGACTGATGTACACACCGATACCTCTAATACCCCGTATCACGTCCTCTTGCATTGATGCATGCCTGTATTTGTCGTGACATACTATCCACAAGTTCATCAAAGCACTGTTGGTCCAAATTGTCCCACTCCTCAGCAGCGATTTGGCTTAGACCCCTCAGAGTGTTTGGTGGGTCAAGTCGTCCCTAAACAACCCTTTACCATCTGCCCCAGCCTTGTTCGATGGGGTTCATGTCTCGAGAACATGCTGGCCACTCCAGTGGAGCGATGCCGTTATCCTGGAGGAAGCCATTCACAAGATTTGCACAATGGGGGAGCGAATTGTCGCCCATGAAGACGAATGTCCCGCTAATATGCTGCCGATATGATTGCACTATCAGCCGGGAGATTGCATTCACGTATCGCACAGTCGTTACGGCGCCATCTATGACCACCAGCGGCGTATGTCGGCCTCACATAATACCACCTCAAAATAGGAGTGAACCTACACCTTGATGCACTCGCTGGACACTGTGTCTAAAGCGTTCAGCCTTGCCGGGTTGCCTCCAAACAGGCCTCTAACGATTGTGTGGTTGAAGGTGTATGTGACACTCATTAGTGAAGAGAGCGTGATGCCAATCCTGAGCGGTCCAATCGATATGTTTTTGGACCCATGTGAACCATGCTGCATGGTGTCTTGGTTCCAAAGATGGACCTCGCCATGGCATCAGGAGTGAAGTTGCTCATCATGCAGCCTATTGCGCACAGTTTGAGTCTCCTTTGAGTCGTAACACGACGTCCTGTGGCTGCACGAAAAGCATTATTCAACATGGTGGCGTTGCTGTCAGGGTTCATCCCAGCCAAAATCCGTAGCGGTTATCCACTGCAGTAGTAGCTCTTTGGCGGCATGAGCGAGGCATGTCATTGACAGTTCCTGTCTCTCTGTATCTCCACCATGACAGAACAACATCGCTTTAGTTCACTCCGAGACGTCTGGAAACTTTCCTTGTTGAGAGTTCTTCCTGGCAAAAAGTAATGCGGACGCTATCGAACCACGGTACTGAACGTCTAGGCATGGTTGAACTACAGATAACACGAGCCGAGTACCTCCTTCCTGGTGGAATGACTGGAACTGATCGGCTGTCTGACCCCCTCCGTCTAATAGGCACTGCTCACACATGGTTGTTTAAATCTCTGGGAGTGTTTAGTGGCATCTCTGAACAGTCAAAGGCACCCTGTCTGTGATACAATATCCACAGTCAACGTCTATCTTCAGGAGTTCTGGGAACCGGGGTGAAGAAAAACTTTTTTGGTGTACTTCCATTGCTATCGCGCAGACAAGGTATTACCGTGTCTAACCGCTAGCGTACATCACATATGACCGGAATCTCTTTGGATTTTCTGCCAGGTTTCGACACAAAATGTGTTATGGAAACTACGTATTATAAGCATCACGCTTTGAATTGCGCGGGAAATTTCATGCCTCTTGCCAGGAACATGAAAGACCCAGGATTTCTGTGGTCCAAGGGCGTCTTTTACACCAAGACGTGCCAGTGTTTTGCCTTGTGGGCGGAAGACTTTTCTCTTGGTGTTTGCGAATTCGTCCTATCTTCCAGGATAAGGCGCCACAAAAAGAAATAAATACATTGGCCACGTCGTCCTGAGAATGCACTTCTCGTCCCGCAAGTCGTACAGAGGGTATAGGAATTTTCCACTCTTTGTAGACATTTTCCTGGAAAAACGTTTCGAATTTTTAAGTTCTTGGTTGATACTTCCGCTGTCAGAGATGGTGCGAGTGCTATGTCCAGATGTTTTGAGTACGCCATTCCTCTGTGAACGAACGAATACTTAATTACCTATCTTTATTTTTTGAGGCATTAATTACAACTCTGTGACCACACCTCCTAGGTATCACATTTCTTTAACGAAATTGGGTGCGAACATAACACTGATTACTCCCCGTCTGCACCGCGGTTTTGTTCTGTTTGGCGCCATTTCTGGTGCCGACCGTTTGCATCCACAGAGCGAGATTACACACCTGCTGTTTTCTGCAGCGCGTTGCTGCTAAGAAGCGTTAGTGAGTCCCCCGAGGCTACTTGGCCAAGTCGTTAGCCACAATGCGAGGGTGCGGCCGTCCCCTTGTGTTCCCGGCGAGGTGTACCTCGGCTCATGTTTAATGAATCAGGCGGGGCGCCGGCGCTTTCGGCGACAGAGTGGTCTGCGTGGCGCACCCCGCAAACTAAGTGCCGCCGCGCGCCGTTACAGGCAACTGCCGCCGCCGCAAAAGGAATGTGCATACCGGCGCCGGCCAGAGCGGGGCGCAGCCACTTTGATCGGCGCTGCAGGAATGTCTCTGGCGGGCCGGCTAAGTGAATTAGCAAAGTCCGCCGCCGGCTGCGGATGGCCTCTTGGCAGCGGTCGCCGCAAGCCGGGTTAACTTGCAGGGCGGCGCTGCGGCCGCTATCCGATTAGGCCAGAATGGACCCCGCCGACGCCGACGCCAAAGCCGGGTCCGGGGCCGGGCACCGCCGTCGCGCCGTGTTATCTGCCGGCGTCCGGGCGCCACCGCAACGCCTCAAAGGCCCGCCCTGGCGTCTTACTGTTTTGCTGGTGACCTTCACGTAATCCACGATTATTACGACGTTGACCAAAGGCCCTTTCGGACGATCAATTGTTGAATGCCAGAGGAACATCCAACATTTAAATAACACACCCATAAATTAATGACCGGACAGTGTGGATAGGATTCTCGCTCTGATGGCTCCGAACAAACTTCGTAATGTACTGGGTGATCAAAAAGTCAGTACAAATTTGAAAACTGAATAAATCACGGAATAGTGTAGATAGATCGACACATATGCTTGGAATGACATGGAGTTCTATTAGAACCAAAAAAAAAAAAAAAAATACAAACGTTCAAAAAGTGTCCTACAGATGGCGTTTTATATGATCAGAATAGCAATAATTAGCATACCAAAGTAAAAAACGCAAAGATGATGGTCTTTACAGGAAGTGCTCAATATGTCCACCATCATTCCTCAACAGTGGCTGTAGTCGAGGAATAATGTTGTGAACAGCACAGCAAAGCATGTCCGGAGTTATGTTGAGGCACTGACGTCGATCACGATACACTTGGGACTTCAGGTAACCCCAAAGCCAATAATCGCACGGACTGAGGTCTGGGGACCTCGGAGGCCAAGCATGACGAAAGTGGCGGCTGAGCACACGATCATCACCAAACGACGTGCGCGAGAGACCTTTCACGCGTCTTGCAATATGGGGTGTTTTTTTTTTTTTTTTTTTTTTTTTTTTTTTTTTTTTTTTTTTTTTTTGCTCTAATAAAATCCCGCCTCATTCCAAGCACGTGTGTCAATTTTTACCTCTCTAGCTACGTGATTCCGTGTTTTGTTAAGTTTTCAAATCTATACTGACTTTTTGATCACCCGGTACATAGATCGTTCTTCTGTAGGTATTGGTGAGTGAGCGCATCAAAATACAGGGAGACCCTAAAGTCAGTTTAATATTGGTTCCAGGGGCGTTCAGTAAGTAATACAACACATTTTATTTCTCAAAGCAAGTCGTTTTTATTCCGGATTCCAACACACTATATTACCACCCCGACTTTTGGCTAAAAAACTCCTTTTTTCCAGCATAACCTCCGTTCAATGCGACGGCCTTACCGCACCTTACCCGAAGGACTTGTATGTCCTCATGGTACCACTATAGACGTCGACGTCGGAGCCAACGTCTTCCTGCAGTAATAAATCGCCATCGTTCACGTAGTGTTTCCCGCGGGGTGCATCTCTCAATTGGACAAACACATAGAGAACGAGGAGCATAATGGCACACACCTTTTGAAATATCCCCTTTGATAAATTAATGAATTATTGAGCTGATAAACCTCTTACGTTATTTGATTTTCAAACAGCTGAGCAAAACTGAACGTACTCAAACATTTCTCTCTTTACTTATTCTTATCATCACTAAACTGACACACAATATTTTTTTGAATATTTTAATGTTTTCAATAATTCCTACAAAAGAATGGCCTTGACTAACCTAAGCCTTTCATGAATCACTTACCTTAAAAAAAATCTTCATTACTCAAACTACTACAATACAGCGTGCGCCAATACTGCCAGCTGAATAAAGGATTCTAACTTCTAAAGGCGCTAACTACTGATAGGCATAGTAAGCAAATGAGGAATTTTGATAGAGAACAAACAATGTATTTACCTTAAAAATGTTCAAAAGTCATCATCCAATACTACAAATTAACTCTTATAGATGGACACACGTCCAAATCGTCCGCTCCCAAAATTCTGCCATCTCTCTTCCCACATCGACCACTGCTGGCGGCTCACTTCCAACTGCGCAACACTACAATAGCAAATATTCCAACAATGCCAACCAGTCACAGATTTCACACAGCAAAGTCAGTTAATTTCATACAGGGCGCTACGTGGTGTTACCAACATAAAAACCTTAACAGCCAACTTACCCTTCGAGTACCACAACTGGTGTACGACTGTGCCAGCATTACAATCAGAGATGTCCAGTAGAGCAGCCAGGTGTTCGATTATGATCCGTTCACCACCTCGGATGAGAGTATCCGCAGGTACCAGTTTTACAGGACTCACAGCTGTGTGCTGCCGGTAGGCACGGGTGGGGGGGGGGGGGGGGGGGGGATGGGACGCGTCAGCCCGAACTCGTTGCGATCATGACACACGCCTTGCCCAACGACTCACGGTGCTTTTGTTCATTTTCACGTCTCCGTAGCTACTCTGTAAACGCCTATGAATATCAGCGATTCTCTGGTTTTCCTAAAAAAAAATGGCGGTCTTTTGCTTAGAATACACCTCTATTACGGAATCCATTTCGAAGACTACGTACAGTGCCACCGCCTATCAAAACTTCATGAAACTACAGGCGCTGAAGGTAGAACATTCCACTATGTCCCACAACAAATTGCTCTTTTTCAACCTTAACTGATCGAGAAAAAAAATTGTTGCTTTTCTTCCTGAAGGCCCCTCGTAAATGGACATGTTCACGGAATAATATAGGTAGAGGCGTAAATTTTGACATACATGTCTGAAGTGACATGGGGTTTTGTTAAAACCAGAAAGGAGTGGAAAAACTGTCTAACAGTTGGTGCTGGGAAGTAGCAAGTGAGAGACGACGCATGAGAATCGTGTATAAAATGAGCTTCACTGAAAGAGGGAGTTGAGCTTTACTGCGAGAGGGAGTCAGATGCCCGAGATATTGTGGTATGTTTACTTTATCAGGATAGGCACTGCTAGTCAAGCCTTAGTGTGGGAATGGAGTATCTCCTTCTGCAGCTTTACAACCCTGTAAGAAGGGTACTGGAACGGGCAAAGGTCCTGTGACCAGAGTCATTGTGAAGAAAGTGATCACAAAGTTCTAAACCACTGTTTGGTTAGATGATTGGCCCAGTAGTGAATGACCAATCACAAGTGCTTCTGCTGCTCGGACTGAAGAAATGGAGACTTATGCGGATTGATCTACGCATGGTGAAATCAGCGCTCGTAAAATCTCTCGTCGCACCTGTATTCCACGCTCTACCGTTTGGAGAGTACTAAGGAGTATTCTCCAATGATGTCCGTACAAATTCCAGCATCATCATGAACTGTTAGCTACCTGTTTTGCGACGCGGACAGCATTTGCGCTGTCAGGAAGTTGATGATGGGTTGTCTAATGTGTTGTGGGACGACTAAGGCAATTTCACACTCCGAGGTCTCTCAACACCCACGACTGCACTATTTGGGCAACCGAAGATCCTAGAAGTAATATACAAACGTTTTACATGACGTGACAATCAGGATGTGCTGTGGATCTGCCACAACACCCATGATCGAACAATTTCTTTCCGATGAAATGCTGACTGCTAGCTGCTTTTCAGTCAGCGAGACGGATGCGAGGTACGCCGATGTGCTACAGAATTGCATCATCGCTTGCCTGGCTCATAAATATAAGCTGGGAGGTACGAATTTTATGCAGCAGTATGGCTATCCACCGGCAAATGCTGCGCGTGTGAAATACTTCCTACGAGGGTCGTTTGGTAAGAACCACGTGCTGGCCGCTACTTCCGGCATGCTTGGCTTCCCAGGTCTCCAAACCTCAGCCCGTCTGATTGTTGGTTGTGAGGGTACCTGATATCGCAAGTCTGCCACATTCAGCCGACTTCATTGGAAATACTGAAAGACAACATCTGACGGCAGTTTATAACCATACGTATTGGTATACTCTACAACGTCCCTCGAATGAAAGTACTGCTGAGGAACGACAGCCGACAAGTTGAGTATTTGCTATAAAGAGCATTGTCTTTGCTAAGAGTTAATTATTATGCAAATTATTGCTTCTTTATCATATGAAGCGCCGTCTGCTGGTCATTTTGTGCACTTTATTTTGTCACAATGAAACCCTGTGTCATTTCAAGCATATGTGTCGAGTTTCATCTCTCTACCTGCATTATTTCGTGATGCACTGATTTTACAAATCTTAACAGACTTTTTGCATCGCCCTGTATGTGATACAAACGACCGTATCTTTTCATTGCATCGAGTTGGAAGCCGTAAACCTTAGTAGTTGAAATAAATTTCAACTTCATACATCTACCCGTTCCTGAGAAACATGGGCCTTAACTCTAAAATAGAGGGATATACGGATAGCAGAACATCAAAATGATGTTATGAGGTAAGGATCTCTAACGACAAAGCGCCTTCTATCAGAAATCTGTGACTAATGTAAGTCTAGTCTTTTATTTTACGAAAGTAACATAGCCACGTAAGCAACACCGGCAGCAGTTAACAAAATTAAGTTAAATAATAGTAACAAGTGCCCGAACTGCGTAGAAAACAAAGAAAATGTTTGTCTTTAAATTAATTTCATTAAATGCGCAAATATATAAATGAGAGTGTAGTGAACAATGAACCAAGATGAGTTTGTGGTGTTTTTCCGGATCGATTAGGGCGTACTTGAACGGTTTCCAGTCTTGATTCACCTTGCTCGTCTGTTCCTAAAGCGTGTGATGCCTATTTCTTTCGTGATTGAATTGTAACTCTATCAGTCGCTTGTTGTTTTGGAGGTGTAACTGATTTGACAGACAAAGTAATGATTTGTTACGATTGTTAAAATTTCACTTGTAAACGAAAAAGGAATTGCGTGTTATATCTGTTATCTAATTTCGACTGGCCATTGGAATCTCACAATCACCACCACTTATGTAGCACACCAACTGAAAGGTACCTCTTTGTATTTTATATCCTTCGGTTGTGTCGTGTATGAGCATTAACACAGTAGAAGCAAACCAATTGTTGCTAAACTGTATGAAATACATATGTTGAAGGGACTCACGCGACCCGTTAGAAGTTGGATGTTCTAATTCTGAAACCTCTGTGGGAAAGCGCGTAACTCACCAAAGTTTCATTTTCGAAACGAGTCGCGCACCATTTGCTGTAAAATGTTTATACTAATCCAAAATGAGTCACTGGCGTGTGTGTAACGTGTCACCGAAGTCTCTTTGCAGTCGAATGAACTGTACAGGAACAAATACGGGATAAACAGAAAAAGTTGTTTTTATATAGGGTGTTTGAAAGTTTTTAGATGAAACATCTATGGCTGGTAGAGCACGTAATGAGGAACAAGAAGACAAAAATGTCGCTGTCGCTTCCCGGAGACATTAGGCGTCCTTTCCTGATATTTGTTCCCGGTGAGGCAGCATGGCGTAGGAACTCTGAATCGTGTGCATGAATTGTGTTGCCTGTAATCCAGCCGTCCTCTCTCTGTGAAAGTGGGAAGGCCGAACAAAAGAAAAGTCCTTGTTCGCTCCTGAAGTACCTTGCACCAGTTTTGGTATTCTTGTCGAAAATCCCTCTATCATTCCCTCCCCCCCCCCCCCCCCTCCGTCGGAGGGTAGAGTCCTCCCTCTGGCATGGGTGTGTGTGTTGTCCGTAGCGTAAGTTAGTTTTATTAGTGTATAAGCCTAGGAACCGATGACCTTAACAATTTCATCCTTTAGTCCTTACCACAAATTTTTGCTTGATGTATCACCCCTGGAAGTTTTATGTAAACACTTTGAAAAGCACTGTACGAGCTTATTTGGGTTAGAGGTAAGAAAACTGAAGATGAAAGTAATCAACTTATAAGGGAGGAAACAAAATACGTAATTTTAGCCATGATGGTACTTATTCAACTCATTCGCTGTAAAGGACGTGGGAGAAGAAGGCAGCAAGTCACAAACACTTTAAAAGGTTTCATTTTAATGCCTGTAGTAAAGAAATACTCTATAACCATTTCGCCGTTGAGAAAGCGCTGTATTTATGAACATAATGAGACAGATAAGTCCAAAAATGTGTTGGTAACATCTTGAAGATACGTAAATAACTTACTTGAATTTAACGAGATTCCAACATGAATGCTTCGATGGCTGTGAAACGAGTCATTGTGAAGCGTCTGTAAAAATCTAAATATGATAATGGACGACATTTTCTCATGCGAGGAAGAATGACAGATAAACACGACCACTACGAGCTTTAGACACATTGAGGTACTACGGCCTTGAAAGTCAACGTGCTGAACCTGATAGTATCTATTAGTTTGCAGTAATAAAAACACCACAATACACTTTCAAAAGAAGTAAAAAAGAGACTGACAAAAAACAAGGATTATAATCTAAAAAAGGTCATTGTGGACTGAAGCCAATAGCCTTCTAAGAGTTCGTTTGCAGTCAGTGATTCGGATTAAAGAAGAAGATTTTGACGTGAATCTTCAGGTTTAACTTCGGTAATAGGAGGTGTTATCATAAAGCAATGGAGATTTTTAATTTCACGGAATTTATTCACCTGATTTTCTAAACTTTTTTTGTCTCTTTGGTACACGTGTTCCTTATGCGTGTTTCCATTTTCAGCTGTTTTTCATATTTAAAAATTGTTGACAGACAAAATATTAAACAAATTTTCGAGTGTTAGACAAATTTTTACTTATGAAAAACTCGGATCAAAGAATTTGTATTAAATATTGCTTGAAAAATTGGATAAATTACAGCACCCCATTAGCAATAATGACTGTGGATTTGGCCAAATCTTCTATTAGTAAGACAAGAGTTAAGAGTTCCGGAAGTATCACAAAGACGGTCGAGAGGACGTTGAAGACATCGACGGTCTGGACGCCCTAGCACATCGGCTACTGACGACATTTTGGAAGAAATAAAGAAAATAGTTGTTGAAAATCGTCTAATCACCATCAGAGAAGTTGCCGATGAAGTCGGCACATCCTTTGGCTCATGCCAAGCAATTTTTTCGGATGTTTTTGAAATAAAATGTATAGCAATACATTTTGTTTCGAAATTGTTGAATTTCGGCCAAACGCAACGTCTAGCCGACATCGCTCGGGACATGCTCAATCATCCCAATGGAAACTTCCTGAAGAACCAATACATAAATACGTTATGTCACATGTTCTTCTCACTGTTTCCTCTGATTGCAGTGGTGTAGTGCATTATGAGTTCCTGCCTTATGGCCGTACGTTCAGAATCGAATGCTATCTGGAAGTTACGAGCAGTTTGTCGGAAGCAGTCCAAAGAGTTGTGACAAGACCGCTCGTGAAATTGTATCACTATATTGCCCCCGCTCACCCCTCAATGTTTGTACTTGATTTTCTTTTTGGCAAAAAACAAAACCGCTATGTTTTCTCAACCACCGTATTCGCTACTACTTACTGTTCCCAAGGCTGAAGAGAACCATGAAAGGACGTTGTTTTATCACCATGGCTGAGATAGAAAATCGCTCAAGGAGCTGAACACCATAACGACTAGTGAATTCCAGAAGTTCTTCTTAGATAGGAAAAAGCGCTGGCAGAAGTGTATTACATCAGAGGGAGATTCCATGTAGGGAACGAAGTTGATGTTAATGAATATATAAAGGTCCTTTAAAAATTAATGTTTCAAATGGCTCTGAGCACTATGGGACTTAACATCTGAGATCATCAGTTCCCTAGAACTTAGAACTACTTAAACCTAACTAACCTAAGGACGTCACACACATCTATGTCCGAGGCAGGATTCGAACCTGCGACCGTAGCGGTCTCGCGGTCCCAGACTGAAGCGCCTACAACCGCTCGGTCACACAGGCCGACAAAGATACTCTCAGGGAAACAAAAATTCCCGTTTCTTTTTCATTACACCACGTACATTTCTTAGCAGTGCCGCCCGCTCCTGCACTACATAGTGATATTTCAATATTTAACGCCTCTTTATATGTTGTGTAGATAGAAAAATCATGTAAATGTGCCTACGTTTGGTTAGATGTAAACTGATAAAGTTATATACGTCTACATCTGTCTCACTGGATGGTGTTGCGAATTGTTTTGATCCTTCTGTCTTTTGAAGACACACACTGCGCAGTATCCCTCATGTCAGTTGCTACCTCACAAATGCGCTTTATTTGTAATGTTTTCGTTTCCAATCCAAAAAAGTCTGTTAAGCAAAGATATAACATATTTTCCCAGAAAAGATCTGAATTAATTTGTGAAAAGGAAGATTATATGTGGGAGGTTCAACAAATTAGTAACAGAAAATATTCCTTCTTCAAAGAGTAGATTTATTGTTTATGTACTACGAGACAAGTTGTTTCAAAGAAGATTCTTCTTAATTAATGGAATTTCGACAAAACAGCAAAGAATTATGAAATTGCTTTTTATAAATAAAACATTGAAATACGTTGTTTGTCATATTGTCCTCACTGCAGTGAGGAACAGATTCGTGAAAATAATTCAGTTGTTTTTGATATCGAACTGCACAGATTTAACCCCAACGAAAGACCAGCTTGCTGATATCGTCACTATCGGTTGTGTAATTTTGTTGATGGAGCCACAACCTCACATTTGTTTGCACCGCTTCATCACTATCGAAGTGTAGGCCTCGAAGACTTGTTTTAAATTTTATAAACAGATAAAAATCTGTTGTGGCCAAGTGTGGACTGTATGGAGGATGATCGACGAGAGTGAACCAAGGACACCGGATTGCTGTAGATATCGCACTGCTTATTTGTTGTTTGGCATTGTCATCCTGACGAAGATGGTGCTCCATGTGTGGACGAACTCTTCAAATTCGAAACCCGATTACAGCACGCTCTTCGATATTCACCGACGTAGTTAGGTTACACACTGCAGTGTACACGCTGCAATTCGGAGCCCAATGGCGGCAGGTGGTTGCAAGTTGCACCACCAAAGCAGGAAAGTCGACGCCGTAATACGCATGAAGTGTGGATACCTCGACTGATATTGAAAACGGAAGAAAATATTTGGAGGACAATACTTTTCAGTGCGTCCTTGTACTTGGCATGTTGAGATATCGCTCCAAAATGGTTCAAATGGCTCTGAGCACTATGGGACTCAATATCTGAAGTCATCAGTCCCCTAGAACTTAGAACTACTTAAAGCTAACTAACCTAAGGACATCACACACATCCGTGGCCGAGGCTGAATTCGAACCTGCGGCCGTAGCGGTAGTACCAGACTGAAGCGCCTAGAACCGCTCGCCCACACCGGCCGGCGATATCGCTGCAAAACATTGATAAGTTTTTGTCAAAGTTCCGTGGTCAATTTTATTTTGTGTGTACTGTCCACATTTGAGAGGACGAAATCTTTACGTTTTTGTCACTAGGATGTCGTTTCCCCAGTGTGCTCTCTGTGTCCTCCCTGTTGTCAGGAAGCGGTCAGTGAATCTCATTAGGAAGGGGGAAGGTCCCTGGGTGCTGGGCGGTTTTCGCAGAAGTAAGGCTGCGGCCCGCTTCATACTCTTTTTCGGCACAGAAGGCCCCTCTCCTGTCCCTGAGCAGAAGGTGCTCTGCCACCAATGACATCCCTGAGAATAACGTTTTTACCTATTCTGTTTGGACATCAAAGGATGAGACACGGAGTCGATATCCAACCAAGCCGGAAAGGTCCTTTGCTTTTGTTCCATAATTTGGTGTTCCCGATCAAACTGAGGTGCCACACCACCGACAGCACTTGGCGCAGAGAAACTAACCAACCGATGGGACTCTGCCCCATGGTAGGATTTGTTAATCTACATCTACGTCTACTTCAATAATGTGATTGACAGAGGCTCCAGTGAACCACCTTTAGCCTGTCTCTACACCGTTCCACTCCCGAACGGCGCGCGGGAATAACGAGAGCCCTGAATTCTCTTATTTTATCGTGATGATCATTTCTCCCTATGTAGGTGGGTGCCAACAGAATGTTTTCGCAATTGGAGGAGAAAACTGGTGATTGAAACTTCATGAGAAGATCCCGTCACAAGTAAAAACACCTTAGCTTCAATGACTGCTACTTCAATTCACGTATCATTTCTGTGGCACCATCTCTCCTATTTTGCGATAATACAAAACGAGCTGCCCTTCTTTGTACTTTTTCGATGTTATCCGCCAGTCCCACCTGATGCGGACCCCACGCCGCACAGCAATACTCCACAATAGGGCGGAGAAGCGTGGTGTAAAAAGTCTTTAGTAGACCTGTTACACCTTCCAAGTGTACTGCCAGTGAATCGTAGTTTTTGGTTTTTCTCTACCCACAACAATATCTATGAGCGAACCGATAGTTCTGTACTGACAATTTACTCTGTAACTGCAATATATGCTCTGAAGATGGGCAGCTAGCCTGAAACCGGACACTGAAAATAAAAAAAAAGGTTGCGATCAAAGACTGAAATACCATACTTTTATTTCAAGTAGGATCGCAGTAATCCCGTTAAGACAATCATGTCTAGTTTTGATAATATCTATGTGATTGTTCCAATTTAGATTATTTGTAATTGTAACCCCTAAGTATTTAGTTGAATTTACAGCATTCATATTTGTGTGACTTGTCGCGTAATGAAACTTTAGAGGATTTCTTTTGGTACTCATTTGAATAAATTCAAACATTTCTTCATTCAGAGCCAATTGCCACTTTTCGCACCATACAGATATCTTATCTAAACCATTTTTCATTTCGTTTTGTTTATCTTATGACTTTACAACACGGCAAATAACAGCATCATCTGCAAACAATCTCATAGGGCTACTCAGATTGCCTCCTATGTCTTTAATGTAGATCAGGAACAATAGACAGCCTTTAACACTTCCTTGGGTAACGCCGGATTTCGAACACTGACCTTCCTGACAGGAAATCCCGAATACAGTCGCACAGTTGAGGCTATATTCCATAGGCACGTGGTATGGTTATAAGACGCTTCTGACGAACGGTGTCCAAAGCCTTCTGGAAATCTAAAAATCCCCTGTCGATAGCACTCATTATTTCATGAGCATAAAGAACTAGTAGAGTTTCATAAGAACGATATTTTCTGAATCCGTGCCGGCTGTGTGTCAATACATCGTTTTCTCCGAGGTACTTCATAATTTTCGAAAACAGTATCTGTTTCAAAACCCTATTGTAAATCTTCGTTACTGATGTGGGTCTGTAACTCAGCAGATTTCTTCTCTTTCCGTTTTTGGGTATTGGTGTAACTTGAGCAATGTTCTAGTCTTTAGATATGGATCTTCCTCTGAGCGAGCGATTGTATGTAATTTCCAAATATGGAGCTATTGTATCAGCATACTCTGATGGGAACCTGTCTGGTATACAATCTGGATATCTACTTCTATGTTTCTCATCTTGGCAGTTGTCCTTGATTGAAATTGAGGAACATTTAGTTCGTCTTCTTCGGTGAAGGAGTTTCGGAAAACCGTGTTAATAATTGCTTCAGTGGCATTGTCATCCGTGATTTCACGTTTGCTAACACGCAGTGAACATATAGATTGCGACTTGCCACTGGTGCTCTTTATGTATGACCAGAATTTCTTCGGGTTTTCTGCCAGATTCCGAGACAGAATTTTGTTGTGGGTGGTATTAAAAGTATCTCGCATTGAGGTACGTGCTATATTTCGAATCTCTGCTAAACTTTGCCACTCTTGGGGATTTTGCGTTCTTTTAAATTTGGCATACTTTTTCCGTTGCTTCTGCAACAGCCATCTGACCAGCTTTGTGTAATATGGGCGATCAGTACCATTGCCTGTTGATTTATGTGGTATATATCTTTCAGTTACCGTCGACACTATCTTCTTAAAATCATTTCACATCTTTTCTACTTTTACATGATCAGAACGGAAGGAATGGAGACTGTCTCTTAAAAAGGCGTATGAGCATTTTATCAGCATTTTGAAATAGATGGACTTTACGTTTGTTTTTGATGGTTGTGGATGTTACGATATTCAGCCTAGCAGCAACTGCCTCGTGGTCGCTGTATTCGTCATGATACTCACTATTTGTCCAGGACTCTTTTCTGCCAAGAGGTCAAGCATGCTTCCGCAACCATTTACGCTTCGATAGGGCTCATGAACTGCCTGTCGCTGGCTTTAAACGTATAATTTTTCCAGCATATCGAGTGTAGATTGAAGTCACCACCGACTATAATTGTATGAGTGGGGTACCCATTTGATGTGAGACTCAAGTTTTATTTGAACAGTTCAGCAACTATATCTTCTGAGTAGGTAAATCGATTATAGTTTAGTTCGATTGTGAAGTATAATTTCTACCCATACGATTTCGCAGGGACTATCTGCTTCAATTTTACAACTAGGTAAACTACTACTGAGAGCAATAGTTGCCCCACCACCAGTTGCATATAGTCTATCCTTGCTGAACACTGTTAGATCGTCAGAAAAACTGAGCTTATTTCTGGCTTTAGTCAGCTTTCTGTACCTAAAACTATTTGAGCTTCAGTGCTTTCTATTAGGGCTTGGAGCACTGGTTCTCTCCCAACACAGCTACGACAATTTACAACTACGATAACGATCGTTTCTACAGCTACCTCACTGAGTTTTACCTGCCCCTTTTAGACAGAAGCCCTTTCTATGGTTTCCCGAGACACTCTAACCTATAAAAACCGCCGAGTCCCTTACACACACACCCCACTATCCGTCTAACCGTTTCCTCTGTGTAGTGGACTGCTGACCTATTAAGCGAACCCGGAATACCACAACCCGATGAGGCAAGTCAACGAATCTGCAACCTACCAGGTCACAGAACCGCCTGAGCCTCTGAATCAGACCCTCCAATCGGCTCTGCACCAAAGGACCACAGTCAGTTCTATCGACGATGTGCATTGTTTACACCAAGAGTGCTAAGTTGTTGCAGCATTCCCCCAATTTTCATGAAATAAGCAACGCTCTCGCCCATCGTATTTACAACCACATTTACTAACCTATAAAAACCGCCCAGTCCCTTACACACACACCCCGCTATCCGTCTAACCGTTTCCTGTGTGTAGTGGACTGCTGACTTATTAAGCGAACCCGGAATACCACAACCCGATGAGGCAAGTCAACGAATCTGCAACCTACCAGGTCACAGAACTGCCTGAGCCTCTGAATCAGACCCTCCAATCGGCTCTGCACCAAAGGACCACAGTCAGTTCTATCGACGATGTGCATTGTTTACACCAAGAGTGCTAAGTTGTTGCAGCATTCCCCCAATTTTCATGAAATAAGCAACGCTCTCGCCCATCGTATTTACAACCACATTTACTAACCTATAAAAACCGCCCAGTCCCTTACACACACACCCCGCTATCCGTCTAACCGTTTCCTGTGTGTAGTGGACTGCTGACTTATTAAGCGAACCCGGAATACCACAACCCGATGAGGCAAGTCAACGAATCTGCAACCTACCAGGTCACAGAACTGCCTGAGCCTCTGAATCAGACCCTCCAATCGGCTCTGCACCAAAGGACCACAGTCAGTTCTATCGACGATGTGCATTGTTTACACCAAGAGTGCTAAGTTGTTGCAGCATTCCCCCAATTTTCATGAAATAAGCAATGCTCTCGCCCATCGTATTTACAACCACATTTTCTAACCTATAAAAACCGCCCAGTCCCTTACACACACACACACACACACACACACACACACACACACACACACACCGCTATCCGTCTAACCGTTTCCTGTGTGTAGTGGACTGCTGACCTATTAAGCGAACCCGGAAACCCACAACCCGATGGCGCAAGTCAACGAATCTGCAACCTACCAGGTCACAGAACCGCCTGAGCCTCTGAATCAGACCCTCCAATCGGCTCTGCACCAAAGGACCACAGTCAGTTCTATCGACGATGTGCATTGTTTACACCAAGAGTGCTAAATTGTTGCAGCATTCTCCCAATTTCCATGAAATAAGCAATGCTCTCGCCCATCGTATTTACAACCACATTTTCTAACCTATAAAAACCGCCCAGTCCCTTACACACACACCCCGCTATCCGTCTAACCGTTTCCTGTGTGTAGTGGACTGCTGACCTATTAAGCGAACCAGGAATACCACAACCCGATGAGGCAAATCAACGAATCTGCTACCTACCAGGTCACAGAACCGCCTGAGCCTCTGAATCAGACCCTCCAATCGGCTCTGCACCAAAGGACCACAGTCAGTTCTATCGACGATGTGCATTGCTTACACCAAGAGTGCTAAGTTGTTGCAGCATTCCCCCAATTTTCATGAAATAAGCAATGCTCTCGCCCATCGTATTTACAACCGCATTTTCTAACCTCGATAAATGTTTATTTTTGTGCATGACTTCCTGATATTATGGAAATTTCTCACAATTTCGGTAGCACGATTAATTTTCTGAGCAGCTCTCTAGTTGCCTAGTTTGCCACGCAGCCTGTGTTGCATCATTTATCCACAATTCGTGGCCTCTTGTATGGTTACCTTTAATTTTGTGGCATGTCCGTATGAGCAGATCTTGTTGCGCTTTGTTCGTACAGCGTTTGACATTTGCTGCTACTACACTACAATGTTAGCGTCATTAATTTTGATTTTTGTCAGACAGTAGAGCGAATGATTGTGTGTTACTGTCTGTCTTGACTTAGTTTATAAGCAATATTACAGTGTACTACAACTTTTCCATGGTTAGAGGGCCCAGTGATAATAAATATAGCCTGGTCTGTACCTAAGCTCTACTGTGACGGCTTTATCATTGTGCGTAATGGTGAAATTCAACCATCAGTTACATTAAGAATTTGTAAAAAAGGACGAGTTTTACACTCGTTCGCCTTATACGTTCAAAGATTTGTTTTATAACGAGAACTGCATTTACACTCCTTTACTCTGATCAAAAAAAAAAGTTTCAAATGGCTTTGAGCACTATGCGACTTAACTTGTGGAGTCATCAGTCGCCTAGAACTTAGAACTAATTAAACCTATCTAACTTAAGGACTTCACACACATCCATGCCCGAGGCAGCATTCGAACCTGCGACCGTAGCGGTCGCTCGGGTCCGGACTGTTGCGCCTAGAACCACACGGCCACTCCGGCCGGCCTGATCAACAACATTAAATATAAAAGAAATATCGGCGGCATTGAAAATAGTTTACTTATTTCCTTGATTGGATACGAGACGTAAATACCAACAGACTTCACAATCTGGATGGAACATTGATGACATTTTGTTGTAAATGCTTGATAAAAAATACTCAATAATGACTATACATACAATACTAACGAAACAGACAATAGCGTAGTGGCAGAAGATCAGACGACAATAACACAGGTGAAGACATAAAAATGTGGTGTAAGAACTAAATGTGTAGTCAGCGGAGTGTCACGAAGTACGTGCGTGCATCATTTAGCAGTAATATAGGAGTGAAAGTCAAATGTAAAAATAATGGACAGCACACGATGCTGCGTAGAACTTAGCTGTAGGATCGCGCCTTCTGAGGGCTTGGGTGCCCTGGAACCAAGAGATCAGTGTCTTTCAGAGGTGTTCGTTAATAGAAGCACAGGTGGTGGCATTATTCAAACAGAAACTCTTTCCTATTTTCCCATTTTCGTATCTTCTTAGAATATAAATTGTTAATCTGAAGCTTTTGCATTTCTTAATTAGTTTAAATTTCCGTGTGTAAGGCCACTACTTTCTTAAAACTTCATTAAAATATTGAAAATCAAATAAATTTCATTTTGTGCACGTCCGATTTAATAATGTTAAAAGACGACCCTTATTAGTCCTTATGCGACAGATCAAATGTAGTGGCTATAAATTAATACCTCTGGAGTAATGGGTGGTGTGCGACGGAAACTGTCACATAAGATGTTATGCACAACTGTCATGTGATTTCTTGACAAACACACGAAGATCACCTGTTCGATCGAGCATGATAGCGAAAATGTTATCATCAAGAGGTCTCGTTAGGGAAGTTCCTCGTCAGAACAGAAACATTTTAATTTCCCGTGGAATACCTAAATCCTTTAATGTAATTGATGGGAAGGTTCTTTTGGATATGACGGGGAGAATTTCCCTCGCTACTATTCTCCCATCCGGGTTTATGCTTCTAGTGTAATAACCTCATCATCACTGCCAGTCTTCCTACCCGGTTCGGGTGACGGTCCCGGACCTGGTTTTAACACTTCAGGAACATTCACGACAACACACATTCCGCTGATAAGTGAAAGATTTAGTTTGGATGTTCGTTAAATTTGATTGAGAACGGAAGTAAAATGTTGAAGAAAATGTAAATAGTATCTCAGCAGTTCGTCGCCGCGTTTTGTACGCTGTATTGTGAGCTAAAATGCCCAGCTGTGAAATAGGCGGAGAGCTCTGGCAACAGCGAATAAAGTCCACAGTTTAGGGGTAGGCGCGGGGAATGGCATTATTTCGCGAAAACGAATGCTCCTGTTCTCGGGAGTTGGGGAACGGGGAAAGGTTGGTGGTGGGTGGGGGAAGCTGTTGGTTAGGAGACGCGGAGGAGGAGAAGGGGCGGAGAGCCGAGAGACTAAATCTGCGGGATTACCCGCCAATCACGTTCGCGAGATAAAACACCGCTACTGGTGGCCCGCACCCCCTGCCCGTAATAAAAATGCCGCTTAGCCGAGGCGATGGGGCCGGAGACGTTATGGGCTGGCGACCTCCATGACGCCGTCGCGACAACAGTTGTTCTGCCGAGATACACCTCGCTGCGCACTGGACAGTACCATGTAACAGTAGTCTCTCTCTCTCTCAAACTCACACACACACACACACACACACACACACACACACACACACACACACAAATTATGTAAACAGTTTGGAGATAAAAAAAAAATCCTGATAATAATGTCAAGGCAGTATAGGCTACATCAAATCCAGCAAAACTTTCTCGATAGCCATTGACGGGAAAAGTGTAGTTGTGGAGTGACAGCCGTAAAACTGCAGTCAGTTACCAATGGGCGAGCTGAAGATTGCCTGGTAAAAGAACTTGTTTGGGCACGTCTAACCGTTCAGTTATGTCCGACTAGGCCGCTGCCCCAGAAATCTGCTGGAAAATGTGATTAGAGAGGCCGTCAGTTGCTTCGAGTGTTTAGGATCTTTTGTCACTGATACTGGAGATTGCCTGCCTGAGATCCGCATGGGCTTTTAAATTGTGAGAAATTCGACAGCAAAACGTGCTCGCTGTCGGCAGGACGCTTGTATCACTACCGAGACAAAGCTCACCCTCGTCCGAACTCTAATGTTTCTTATTGTGATATATGCAACAGAAACTTGGACGATGAAGACAGCGGACTTTTGTGAGATTGATCTCTGGGTGGTGCTGTAGAAGATTATGTCACTACGGACAGCACATCGAACTAATAAATCGGTTAGTAGGCAGCTCGGCATCAGAACAAGACTGTCGTTTCTCGTCAACCAACATCAGTGGAAATATTTTGGACGCATTGCCAGAAGGCAAGAGGAAATAGAGAAAACAATGATGGACGGCTGAAGTCCTTCAGGACGCACATCACTGCAGTGGATACACTAGATTAATATCTTGACCGCGATAGGCTTGCAGCAAGCGAGATACCATACCCAAAACAGAGGTTTGCAAAGGCAAGTAGCGCATTGTCATCTACAAAAATAATGTCAAGGCCGAATTCATCTCTGAAAAGATGCATACGCATATGATGTAAGAGTACGCCGTCACAAATACGTTCATCGGTCAGTATACAATTTTCAAAGATTTTGAGGTCAGAACGCCTCCCCCCCCCCCCCCCCCCCCCCCGCCAAACACATACAATAACATATGGACCGCTCAAAACATCTATGTTCGACAATACTGGAAGTATTCTCATATGACGAGAGGTGTGGAAACGTAAAGCACTCAGGAACCTTGTCTAACGTGACTGGTTTGGTAGTCCAGACGTTATGGAGTGTAGAGGCAAAATGTCGCAACGTCTTACTGACCTCCAAATCATTAAACATATTACACTCGGCGATCAGCGTTATTGTGGCACTGTACTCGTTCTACACGTGCGTCTTTCAGGAGAGCATTCAGCCCTTCCTCCTTTTTATGGACAACGCGCGACCGCAATGAACTGCGCAGTTGGAGGAGCTCTTCGAATGAGTGGATATTCGATGAATGGACTGGCCTGCTCAATCCCCCAACTTCAAGCCTATCGAAAAAGTGTGGAATGGGTTGGGGAGACGTATCACAGTACCTTCCCATGCAACAATGACCATCCAGGAGCTGTCAACTGCGCTAGTGGAGGAATGGAATCTCTTACCACAAAACTATTTACCAACCTTATATCAGCGTGGGAGCAAGTTGCAGAGCATCCGCCATGAACACACAGCGTATTAAGAACCATGTCCCCTCTTTTTTAATGTCCACGGCCCCATCGTGGGTAGCAGTGATTTTACTATAACTATTTCCTTTGATTGAATGTGTCCTTGCAGTTCATCTTATTGTTTATCTCTTCCAGGTACCTGCTGTACTATGTTGCCGCAATTCTTTCTATGTACAGTCCAAGTTTCCGTGAGCTAGTTTATTTGGGAGCAATACATCATGCGGATGTTACTTTCGTCTTTAACTTTAGAACACCAGCGTGTTTACAAGATAGAACCTTATAGTGGAACACATCAACTATTTTGTAACAGCGCTGTTTCCGCAGTAGGGGACAGTGATTGATCCTGAGTGTAGTACACCTAGGAATATGCACTACAGACCGCCATAAGCGACTTCCAACATTTTCCACTATTTTTGTTGTGAGATATGAGGTTTTGCTTTGTGCAGCATTTTTAAATATTCTGAAATGTACAAATTTAAGTCCTGTGTAAGGAATTAGAGCTATTTGGAAGCTACTGTTGATTCTTCCGTTACAGAACGATATGGTGAGTAAAAGCAGTCTTTGCTTAACACTGAGCAACTCCTCATGCCATCCCACAATACAACAACACAGAAAAATGCTGAATTTAGGTCCATGCTACACAGAGAACACTCCCTTGATTTAGAAGCAAACAGCCTCAGAAGCGAAATAGACTTAATAAAAAGCATTGTCATAAACAATGGCTACACAACCAAACTAACTGACAAATCAGAGAGACAAAAACACAAAAGTAAGACAACAAGTGGAAACACTGTGAAAGAAGAGAAACTATTTGCCAGTATCCCATACCTGGGCCCCATATCACAAAAATTCGGTAACCTTCCAAACAAAAACAAAAAAAAACAAAAAAAGGATAGCAGTTGCATTCTTAACTAATAATACGTTAGGAAACTTATACGTCCATGACACAAAAATTCAACAACAGTGGAGTGTACAAAGTATCATGCCCCAGTTGTTCTGCTTTGTATATAGGGAAAACAGGCAGAGGCTTCAGAACCCTTTTCCAAAAACGCATATATGCTTTCAGGGTCAACCACTTCGAAAAATGAGTTATTACACAACATATGTTGGAAACGAAACATATCAACAGTCTAGAAAACAATTCTGTAGTACTGCAGTACTGGTAAGACACTAAATCTGTTGTAGCAATTGGAGATTTACCTCCATAAAGTCAAGAAAAGGAGTCTGTGTTAAACTGACAAGCAGATTTCGCAAGCCACAGTTATTTCAGTAATTTGAAAGACGTGTTCTCAAGTTATTCCCTGCTTATGTGAAACGTTTAGTAATTAGTTCTCTGGCACTACGAATAAATTCGTCTTTGATCGCACCATATACAACGATATCTGTGAAGTGTTTACAGACATGTGTATGCAAATGTGTCTCTTGTGTGAAGTGATACTCATAAACATGGCGGAGAAAGGAATGTACGATGGTGTTAAAAAGTTAAAACGCTTTTCTTCGATTATGGGTAAGTTTATAATGTTCATTTTTTCCACTGTTTCGCACAAACTTTTCGCATTTGACGTACGAAACGCGTAACCTAACATAAGACATTTTCATCACTGGAATATGCCTTTCACCTCATTGAAGAGCAAAAATAACCCATGTATTAAAACAAGTTACGACTGATGATTGACCCACAGGGTCCGAAATGCATCGTGTATTTGATAAAACACGAAGCATTTGTGATGGAATGAGTTTTTTAATTCATACTTCCAGAGAAGAATTATTACTTTTGGTGATCCTATGCGATTTTTTACGACCAACCTCCGCAGTGCTCTAGGTAACTGTCAGTACATGATGTCTCACTGGTTGCGGTATGGCTGTGGTTGCCTTTCGCGTTTCCACTTCACATCAGTAACAGTCGACTTCGGCAGCTATGGAAGGTATGGAATGTCTCTGATAGATTTGTTATTTAGGTGACATCCAATGTCAAGTACGTGTTCTAAGTCACTGGGCTCTTCTGTTGCCTGATTCTCTACTGATAATATTCCCCGCCTCATTTTTTACCGGAGGGTCCGCTTCTCGTCACATACAGATATTAATTCCGCATTGCATAGTGGTGGCCGTATGGGTTTGATCATGTAGTGGTTACAAGCAGGGTATATTACTAATGAACTCTGCATTGTACTCAATGATCAAAATTATGCACTACTGGCCATATAAAATTGCTTCACCAAGAAGAAATGCAGATGATAAACGGGTATTTATTGGACAAATATATTATACTAGAACTGACATGTGATTACATTTTCACGCAATTCTGGTGCATAGATCCTGTGAAATCAGTACCCAGAACAACCACCTCAGGCCGTAATAACGACCTTGATATGCCTGACCATTGGGTCAAACAGGACTTGGATGGTGTGTACAGGTACAGCTGCCCATGCAGTTTCAACACGATACCACAGTTCATCAAGAATAGTGACTGGCGTATTGTGACGAGCCAGTTGCTCGGCCACTAATTACCAGACGTTTTCAATTGGTGAGAGATCTGGAGAATGTGCTGGCCAGGGAAGCAGTCGAACATTTTCTGTATCCAGAAAGGCCCTTACACGACCTGCAAAATGCGGTCGCGCATTATCCTGCTCAAATGTAGTGTTGCGCAGGGATCGAATGAAGGGTAGAACCACGGGTCGTAACACATCTGAAATGAAATGTAACGTCCACTGTTCAAAGTGGCGTCAATACGAACAAGAGGTGACCGAGACGTGTAACTAATGACACCCCATACCATCACGCCGGATGATAAGCCAGTATGGTGACCGAGCGAGGTGGCGCAGTGGTTAGCACACTGGACTCGCATTCGGGAGGACGACGGTTCAATCCCGTCTCCGGCCATCCTGATTTAGGTTTTCCGTGATGTCCCTAAATCGTTTCAGGCAAATTCCGGGATGGTTCCTTTGAAAGGACACGGCCGATTTCCTTCCCAATCCTTCCCTAACCCGAGCTTGCGCTCCGTCTCTAATGACCTCGTTGTCGACGGGACGTTAAACACTAACCACCACCACCACCACCACCACCACCACCACCACCACCACCACCACCACCACCAGTATGGCGATGACGAATACACGCTTCCAATGTGCGTTCACCGCGATGTCGCCGAACACGGATGCGACCGTCATGATGCTGTAAACAGAACCTGGATTCATCCCATAAAATGACGTTTTGCCATTCGTGAACACAGGTTCGATGTTGATGACACCATCGCAGGCGCTCCTGTCTGTGATGCAGCGTCAAGGGCAACCGCAGTCATGGTCTCCGAGCTGGTTGTCCATGCTGCTGCAAATCGTCTCGAACTGTTCAGGGATCGAGACGTGGCTGCACGATCCGTTACAGCCATGCGGATAAGATGCCTGTCATCTCGACTGCTAGTGATACGAGGCAGTTGGGATGCCGCAGGGCGTTCCGTATTACCCTCCTGAACTTACCGATTCCGTATTCTGCTAACAGTCATTGGATCTCTTTCAACGCGAGCAAAATGTCGTAATACGATAAACCGCAATCGCGATAGGCTACAATCCGACCTTTACAAACTCGGAAACGTGATGGTACGCATTTCTCCTCCTTACACGAGGCATCACAACAACCTTCCACCAGGCAACGCCGGTCAACTGCTGTTTTTGTATGAGAAATCGGTTGGAAACCTTCCTCATGTCAGCACGTTGTAGGTGTCGCCGCCGGCTCAAACCTCGTGTGAATGCTCTGAAAAGCTAATCATTGGCATATCAGAGCATGTTCTTCCTGTCGGTTAAATTGCGCGTCTGTAGCACGTCATCTTCGTGGTGTAGCAATTTTAATGGCCAGTAGCGTATGCATATAAAGGGAAAGAATGTACTTCAGGTGAGTAGTAGCACTAATCAGTGTAGTATATGAAAAAAAATTCCACGACTCGTGCATGTGATGAACAGGTAAATGAGTTCAGGAGGGATGGATGTTATGGGGCGAGGGAGGGGTGGGAGAGGCACCATCCACTAATGGAACAGAAACAATGGATAAGTTTCTGACACATTATGTACACTTTGCCACGCACGGTACATTAGCTTACGTAGCGAGGATGAAGTAGTAATGTAAGAGCCTAGTCTTTGAACACAGAACTCCATATGAAACTCGTACGCGGTCGCCACTTTTTTGTTAGAGGCTTCTAGCGGCTAGAAGTACTGTGTGCTCCCCTTACCGTTCGACCCTGTCAGGGAGAACGCTGCCTGGTTAAGCAAGGGGCTTCTGCAGCTTGTAGTGGCGAAACTTGTCGATTAACACGCTGTTGGCGCTGGCCTTCATTAGGCGAACACGATGCTCTGGTGGCGGCGGCGAACTACGCCGAGGAGCTGGCGCTAACTGCCGTGCCACTCCAGCGGCCACCATCCTGCCGGAACCTCATTCTCGTAGCATACACACGACAGCCTGACATGTACCACTACCAAATCACAAAATACACTGAAAACTTCCCGAAATTTCTAATTTTCCAAGAATATTACCTCCAACGCCAGTGATACCCAATGAAGATGCAACGACGAAGATAGCCAATAATATAATTTTATTATACAGGGTGTTTCAAAAATGACCGGTATATTAGAAAAGGCAATACAAACTAAACGAGCAGCGATAGAAATACACCGTTTGTTGCAATATGCTTGGGACAACAGTACATTTTCAGGCAGTCAAACTTTCGAAATTACAGTAATTACAATTGTCAACAACAGATGGCGCTGCGGTCTGGGAAACTCTATAGTACGATATTTTCCACATATCCACCATGCGTAGCAATAATATGGCGTAGTCTCTGAATGAAATTACCCGAAACCTTTGACAACGTGTCTGGCGGAAAGGCTTCACATGCAGATGAGATGTACTGCTTCAGCTGTTCAATTGTTTCTGGATTCTGACGAAACACCTGGTCTTTCAAGTGTCGCCGCAGAAAGAAGTCACAGGGGTTCATGTCTGGCGAATAGGGAGGCCAATCCACGCCGCCTCCTGTATGTTTCGGATAGCCCAAAGCAATCACACGATCATCGAAATATTCATTCAGGCAATTAAAGACGTCGGCCTTGCGATGTGGCCGGGCACCATCTTGCAGAAACCACGAGGTGTTCGCAATGTCGTCTAAGGCAGTTTGTACCGCCACAAATTCACGAACAATGTCCAGATAGCGTGATGCAGTAATCGTTTCGGATCTGAAAAATAGGTCAATGATTCCTTTGGAAGAAATGGCGGCCCAGACCAGTACTTTTTGAGGATGCAGGGATGATGGGACTGCAACATTGGGCTTTTCGGTACCCCATATGTGCCAGTTCTGTTTATTGACGAAGCCGTCCAGGTAAAAATAAGCTTCGTCAGTAAACCAAATGCTGCCCACATGCATATCGCCGTCATCAATCCTGTGCACTATATCGCAGCTGCAACATGGCGAACGGAAACCCGAGGCCGCTGTTGAATCACCTGCTGCACTAGCTGCCCGTTGCCCTCTGTGCTTGCCGTACGCGGTCGCCCTACCTTTCCAGCACGTTCATCCGTCACGTTCCCAGTCCGTTGAAATTTTTCAAACAGATCCTTTATTGTATCGCTTTTCGGTCCTTTGGTTACATTAAACCTCCGTTGAAAACTTCGTCTTGTTGCAACAACACTGTGTTCTAGGCGGTGGAATTATAACACCTGAAAAATCCTCTGTTCTAAGGAATAAACCATGTTGTCCACACCACACTTGCACGTTGTGAACAGCACACGCTTACAGAAGAAAGACGACGTACAGAATGGCGCGCCCACAGACTGCCTTGTCTTCTATATCTTTCACATCACTTGCAGCGCCATCTGTTGTTGAAAATTGTAACTACTGTAATTTCGAAAGTTTGTCCGCCTGAAAATGTACTGTTGTCCCAAGCGTATTGCAACAAACGGTGTATTTCTATCGCTGCTCGTTTAGTTTTGATAGCCGTTTCAAATATACCGCTCATTTTTGGGCCGGCCGCGGCGGTCTCGCGGTTCTAGGCGTGCAGTCCGGAACCGTGCAACTGCTACGGTCGCAGGTTCGAATCCTGCCTCGGGCATGGATGTGTGTGATGTGCTTAGGTTAGTTAGGTTTAAGTAGTTCTAAGTTCTAGGGGACTAATGACCACAGCAGTTGAGTCCCATAGTGCTCAGAGCCATTTGAACCATTTTTTGAGCTCATTTTTGAAACGCCCTGTACGTGTACGGTGAAGTAGGATGAATAAGGCTACACTTGTAGTTAACCGGGGATACGGAGAGTACCAAATTTAGTACGCAGACCTGCCACCTTTGACAGCTAAAATACGAGTGGCGTTGAATAAGTAATTCAAGACTTTTTCTCGGCCCATTTAGGTTGAAAATATAAGGAATTCGTTGCGAGCCGTCGTGGAGTTCGGCCATTATAGTTTCATGAACTTCCGACTTGTGACGGCTCTATACCCGGCGTTCAAAATGGGGACTCTAACGGAGCTTGCAGAATGTCTATGGTTACCTGGCAGTGACCAACAGTGCGTTCAGTCGTTCGACGAGGCGTCTGTCATCATCGCAACAAGGTCACGCAAACCTGTCCGGTCTGTCGCGTCCACGCCGACCGCACACAGCTGTGACACCTGCAGTATTAGAATGTGCGCACGCCCTCATTCGAGGTGATCGAGGTATCACAGTCAAACTCCTAGCTGTATAACAGGACGTCTTGGTTGTGTTGACGCCCTTGTCCACCAGTTGGCGTACTCAGAGGTGTGTATGCGCTGGATTTCTCGCCGCGTGACACAGGACCATAAAGAGCAGTGAAGGGCTGTATGTGCGGAATTGCTTGCGCTTCACAGGACTGGCTGATTGTCACCATTTTTTGTCGAAGATCGTCACAGTCGGTGAAACATGGGTTCATCGCTTCGAGCCGGAAACAAAACGGCGACCAATGGAGTGACGTCTCACTCTCGCACGCCCTAAGAAAATCTTCAAAGCCTCACCCACAGCTGGTAAAATCACGGCGATGGTCTTCTGGGAATCTGAAGTGGTTTTTGTGTTTCATATCCTCCTAATGGTGAACGATCAATTCTGAAGCACCGAGCGAGGTGGCGCAGTGGTTAGCACACTTGACTCGCATTCGGTAGGACGACGGTTCAATCCCGCGTCCGGCCATCCTGATTTAGGTTTTCCGTGATTTCCCTAAATCGCTCCAGGAAAATGCCGGGATGGTTCCTTTCAGAGAGCACGGCCGACTTCCTTCCCCATCCTTCCCTAATCCCATGAGACCGATGACATCGCTGTCTGGTCTCGTCCCTCAAAACAACCAACCAATTCTGAAGCGTATCGTGCTACCCTCAGGAAACTGAAGAAAAGGCTTCAGCCTGTTCGTCGCCACAAAACTAAAAAGTTACTTTTTCCCTTTGACACTACAAGGGCTCGCCCAAGTCTGCGCACCCGAGAGGAGCTCACAAAAGTTCATTGCAATGTTCTTTCTCATCCGTCCGAGGGCCCGGACCTCGCACCATCCGACATCCCTTTGTCTTACGGTAGGATAGGCTATGTAGGAAGCAGTACGTAGATGATGGGGAGGTTAATGTTGCAGTTAGACGTTGGCTCCGACGTCGACCAGTAGATGGTACCATGTAGGCATACAAGCCCTCCCGGTAAGGGGCGCAAGGCCATCGCATCGGAGATTATGTTGAAAAATAGGGTTGTGCAGGCAAAAGAGCGAGGAATAACATACTGTATTGGAAAAAAGGTTTTCCATCATTTACCGAAAACCCCTCGAAGCTTTATAGAGATTGAGCATCGGATCGAACTGAGCTGGATCACAGTTACGGGTGCGATGTTCCATGAAACTTCAGCTCGATGCCGGAGATCATCAAGTCACAGTGTCTGACAAGCGAAGCCGTATATAATTTTCTGGCCGACCTATAAGCAGATGTTTTCACTGGACGAGAGCTCTGGGGATCATGCTGACGAGGAAACGGTCGAAATTCTACCATATCCAAGTACGTCAAGACAGCACAGGCAATATGCGATCTCTAGTTATCTTCTTGAAAGATAACGTCACGAAACCTTGATGAAAAGGCACTGCCACCACATTATACGTGAAATGCTACAGCTGTTACCCAAATTACCAACAACGTGAACCATACATGATCGCGTTGTGAACCCACTAGCCAGATAATGAGGCATTCTGGCGATGACTAACGCAGTCTTGAGAAACCCACACACGCAATTAAAGAAATAAATGATGCTAGTTAGGTACCTGTCTAAATATTTCCCCCGAATGACAGTTCTAAGTGAACTGTGCGCAACGGAGTTAATAAACGCTCATTTTCGTTCGAGGAATATATCAGTTTGGGGGAGGGGGGGGGGGGGGGGGGAAGCGAGGGGTAATCACAAAGTTTCCTTAATTAAGCGCTGGGATAATTAGCTATGAAGTGAAATTCAAGAACATGATAAATTCCTGAGTTTATTACCGCAAGCTAATTTCGTTATATCATTGACCAGTAAATCAGTAAAATTTACTCAGGATGCAAGGACAATAACGAGAGGAACAAAACAAGCTAAAATTGTAGTGGCCTATAATTGGAAAAGCTCAGCTCACTAACATATTAAATTTTGACTTACCGAAATCGGTGACCTGACTACAGTGACTGCATTCATCCTCAGAATGTAAATAAAGTTGTTGTGCTACTGTACCAGTCCCATTGGCCAGTTATAACCTAAAGCCGTCAGCACACGGACCCTGTATTCGAACATTCAGTGTGCCGAGCTTCTGACGTCATAACGTGGAAAAAACACGTTGGGAGTCTTCCCGGTCGTTCAGAATAGTGTCTAGCATGTCACGTATTCAGAAAATGCGATTGGAAGTGGGCCAATGAGTTGGAAGAACGCAAACTACGTCACATGTCGCCGTTTCTCTTGACTGAGAGTCGCGAGGAGCTATATTGGCTTGAGTTGAAGCCCGTATGTATA
This sequence comes from Schistocerca gregaria, assembly GCF_023897955.1. Taxonomy (NCBI): domain Eukaryota; kingdom Metazoa; phylum Arthropoda; class Insecta; order Orthoptera; family Acrididae; genus Schistocerca; species Schistocerca gregaria. The sequence goes on from NC_064922.1 coordinate 399,930,371, forward strand.
TGTGCCGTTTCTAAGCAGCAGAAAATTGAGAGCTTCTCCAAGACTCGTCGTTAGTTGTACCATGTGTTACCGTAAAATTACGGGAAACTTCATATCGGTGGCTAAAGAATTGTTGTACTTCGCATATTATCATTTTATGGTATTTCACGGCAATATCACATTGTGGTTCTATTAAAAACGCGTTGCTCTTGCTACAATTTGTTGTAATTACAATGAATTAAAAACATATCTCCGATTAAGGAATTCAGGACATGGTAGGCTATAAAGTGTCGTCATAATTCTTTCACGGTCACTGTAGCTTAATCAGTAGAAACGAAAAATTGTAAGAAAACAGGAAGTGTTGCTGGTTCGCGTCTCACTGGATTTATATGTTTTTTCCCTAATTTTCGCGTTTTGTAATACATTATGATATGTTGTTACCAGTGTGATAGAAGTACATTCCCCTTTCTGAAGGGTAGGATTGTACGACTGGCATTATCTACAAGACAGCTTGCACTGATAAAACTAGCACATTTTGTACTTTATTTTTTCAAGTTAAGCATTTCACTTGTTGTAAAGATTCTGCTGCTGAATACGAACATTGAGCAAGTAAGGATGACCTCAGGACTTGACTGACTCACGAGAGTGACGAAATAATTTTTGCGTTATGTGCAGAACTACAGCCTTGCCGCAGTGGTGACAGTGAAGATTAGCGGTGTCGGACTTTGCTATAACTTCGATGTGTCACCGTCGGAGTCTGCCAAGTATTGTTAGCAAGTTGGATGGACTGAAGACATCTGAGGGCAGTTGACGATCTACTTGGCTGAGAAGTAGCGACATCGTTCACAAAAACTGACAACGGCTGGGAGAGCGGTGTGCTGACCACGTGCCCCTCGGCTTCCGCCCCCGCACCCGCTGACGCCTGAGGGATGAGGATGACTCGGCGGCCGTTCGGTAATGTTGTACCTTCAAGGCCTGTTCGGTGTTTGTTTGTTTTATGTGGCTAGGTATTGTAAATTCATATCGCATCATTTGTAACGTAACTTTTACAAGTCGTCATCCTCACTGACTGGAAAATACATATTTCTGAAACCTGGTGGTAGTCAAGGGAAGGCAGGATTGTGGACCAGGCCGTATTCAGTTACTGTTTGTTGTTGTTGTGGTCTTCAGTCCTGAGACTGGTTTGATGCAGCTCTCCGTGCTGCTCTATCCTGTGGAAGCTTCTTCATCTCCCAGTACCTACTGAAGCCCTCATCCTTCTGAATCTGCTTAGTGTATTCCTCTCGGTCTCCCTCTACGATTTTTACCCTCCACGCTGCCCTCCAATACTAAATTGGTGATCCCTTGATGCCCCAGAACATGTCCTACCAACCGATCGCTTCTTCTACTCAAGTTGTGCCACAAGCTCCTCTTCTCCCCAATTCTATTCAATACCTCCTCATTAATTATGTGATCAACCTATCTAATCTTCAGCATTCTTCTGTAGCACCACATTTCGACAGCTTCTATTCTCTTCTTGTCTAAGCTATTTAACGTCCACGTTTCACTTCCATACATGGCTACACTCCATACAAATACTTTCAGAAACGACTTCCTGACATTTCAAACTATACTCGATGTTAACAAATTTTTCTTCTTCAGAAACGCTTTCCTTGCCATTGCCAGTCTACATTTTATATCCCCTCTACTTCGACCATCATCAGTTATTTTGCTCCCCAAATAGCAAAACTCCTTTACTGCTTTAAGTGTCTCATTTCCTAATCTAATTCCCTCAGCATCACCCGACCTAATTCGACTACATTACATTATCCTCGTTTTGCTTTTGTTGATGTTCATTTTATATCCTCCTTTCAAGACACTGTCCATTCCGTTCAACTGCTCTTCCAAGTCCGTTGCTGTCTCTGACAGAATTACAATGTCATCGGCGAACCTCACAGTTTTTATTTCTTCTCCATGGATTGTAATACCTACTCCGAATTTTTCTTTCGTTTCCTTTACTGCTTGCTCAATAGACAGATTGAATAACATCGGGGATAGGCTACAACCCAGTCTCACTCCCTTCCCAACCAGTGCTTCTCTGTCATACCCCTCGACTCATAACTGCCATCTGGTTTCTGTACAAATTGTAAATAGCCTTTCGCTCTCTGTATTTTACCCCTGCAACCTGCAGAATTTGAAAGAGCGTATTCCAATCAACATTGTCAAATTCTTTCTCTAAGCCTACAAATGCTAGAAAGGTACGTTTGCCTATTCTTAATCTAGCTTCTAAGATAAGTCGCATCGTCAGCATTGCCTCACGTGTTCCAACATTTCTACGGAATCCAAATTGATCTTCCCCGAGGTAAGCTTCTATTAGATTTTCCATTCGTCTGTAAAGAATTCGCGTCAGTATCTTGCAGGAGTGACTTATTAAACTGATAGTTCGGCAATTTTCACATCTGTCATCACCTGCTTTCTTTGGGATTGGAATTATTATATTCTTCTTGACGTCTGAGCGTATTTCGCCTGTCTCATACATCTTGCTCACCAGATGGAAGAGTTTTGTCAGGACTGGTTCTCCCAAGGCTGTCAGTAGTTCTAATGGAATGTTGTCTACTACGGGGGCCTTGTTTCGACTCAGGTCTTTCAGTGCTCTGTCAAACTCTTCACGCAATATCATATGTCCCATTTCATCTTCATCTACATCCTCTTCCATTTCCATAATATTGCCCCCAAGTACATCGCCCTTGTATAGACCCTCTATATATTCCTTCCACCTTTCTGCTTTCCCTTGTTTGCTTAGAACTGGGTTTCCATCAAAGCTCTTGATATTCATGCAAGTGGTTCTTCTTTCTCCAAAGTTCTCTTTAATTTTCCTGTAGTGAGTATCTATCTTACCCCTAGTGAGATAAGCCTCTACATTCAGTTACTATAGGTTTCCTTTTACAATTACACACAATTTATTTGAAACTAGTAATTCCAAACTCAACACGTTATTAATGATGGAATAAACAACAGTTTAAGTCATAGTGGTTTCAGTGAGCTACAATGTAGCAAATCAGCATTAAATACAGATACAATAGGGAATGTTTTAAAAACAAGCCACTGTGGTCTGGGAAGAAGGCTTTGCACGCCAGGAATGGCAATAAATTAAGAATTGCTTAAAACTCGCCGCATTTTACAAATTACAGGTATTGAAATATTAAAGGCAAGTCGCTACAAACACAGCAGAAGACATCAGACGCCAGGAATGGCAGTGAATAAAGTTTTAAGACGTAATACAAAGATACAAATACCAAATTAGAATTTTAAAGTAAATAACCCCAGTCACGATTAAAGGCCTTACACGCAAGGAACGGAAATAATATAAAAAATTTTGAAACCTGCTGTAAAACAGCAAATACAATAGCAAAAGTTAATTAAATAAACAAGCAGCTGATCCAGACGGTGCTCCAGGAATCGATCTCTGAGAAGGTCCGGCAAAACTTCCTAGAGTGATGAGATAGGCAGCCAAGAGTTGCATTCACTTCACACGATGGTAACTCAGACAAGCGGCAGTCTAACGAATGACTAATCATAATCTTGCTGAAGCTACCTGGCGTCCGATAAACCAAATGCAACTATGGAACAATGTGCCAAAACCGGAACTGGCGGTCTGCACTAGATCCAGAATACTGTGTTCAGAGCCCCCGGAACGAGAAAGTAATCATTACCACCAGAGCAGAGGAATCACCAACCGGCCGACAGTGAAGAAAGCTGTCAAAACTGCACACTTTACCCGACTGCAGCGGCAACGAGAGGAAATGTAAAGTGCCGTTACATACACTAACCCGCAGGCACAATAACTGGAGCGTTAGCGGCCACCAGGTAAGAAAAATTACCGCTGGTTGAACTTAAGAAATTGTAGCAAGTTGAATGCAGTAAATAGTAATAAGAAGTCCGCCTTCCCCAAGCACTCCACTCGCTGTTCTTCGCCTCGGCGACACTACGAGCAGCAACACGAACCCAAGTCACTGGAGATTCGCGAGATTCACAATGGAGGAGATTTTCTCTACTCAGATTGAGATGCACTCATCTTAAGGATTGCTGGATCCGGTTTACGACGAGGTCGTGCACCCTCGAGACCACAGCCCTTCCATCCGGCAACCAGCGTGCCGCCTGCAGTTCCGGCGTATTCCCTCAATGCGTGGCCTGACTCCTCCTGAGTCCCCAACCGAACGGGCAAACTCACACACCCCGAAAAACAACGACGTCGCCCCAAAGATAGGGCAACAGTTACTTCATATCGATAACCGCTGCTGCTACCACTAGCGGACAGCCAACGCTTGCGAAACCGAGTGACGCCAGACAACACGGGAAGAAGACGAACCACCTAAACCAAGCCAACTAAACTATACCGTCTTGCCTCCAAGAGAGGGCGGAAAGCGGCAAACAGCACCAACGCGAGCCGCAGAATAGCTAACTTTCCTTACTGCCTTATAACATTTTCATCGATATTGCAGTTTTTAGCTACGCATACTGCAGATAGAGATAATGGAATGTAGTCAAATTAAATCGGGTGTTGCTGAGGGAATTAGATTAGGAAATGAGACACTTAAAGTAGTAAAGGAGTTTTGCTATTTAGGAAGTAAAATAACTGATGATGGTCGAAGTAGAGAGGATATAAAATGTAGACTGGCAATGGCAAGGAAAGCGTTTCTCAAGAAGAGAAATTTGTTAACATCGAATATAGATTTATGTATCAGGAAGTCGTTTATGAAAGTATTTGTTTGGAGTGTAGCCATGTATGGAAGTGAAACATGGACGATAACTAGTTTGGACAAGAAGAGAATAGAAGCTTTCGAAATGTGGTGCTACAGAAGAATGCTGAAGATTAGATGGGTAGATCACGTAACTAATGAGGAGGTATTGAATAGGATTGGGGAGAAGAGAAGTTTGTGGCACAACTTGACTAGAAGAAGGGATCGGTTGGTATCAAGGCATCAAGGGATCACAAATTTAGCATTGGAGGGCAGCGTGGAGGGTAAAAATCGTAGAGGGAGACCAAGAGATGAATACAGTAAGCAGATTCAGAAGGATGTAGGTTGCAGTAGGTACTGGGAGATGAAGCAGATTGCACAGGATAGAGTAGCATGGAGAGCTGCATCAAACCAGTCTGAGGACAGAAGACAACAACAACTGCAGATAGAACTACATTATTAGCATATGGACAAGGGAGGAAATATGCGAGGAAATATGCGTTTTAACAGAGGTAACGAAGGAATCTTATGCCTGTCCATATCGTAAATAGTGTGATTTTCGAGTCCAGATACAGCTGACAACAGCTGCAGGGGCGCTCTGAGATCGCTTACAGCAAGTTGAGACACACGACCAGTAGGCACCAGTCGCGCAGTTACTCAGCGTTCAGCATGTTGAACTCGGCACGCTCAACATTGACGTTCGAAAGCATGGTCCGTGTGCTGAAGACTTAACAATGCAATTATTGAGGGTTATTAAATTCATCGTAACACACACTGCTGGTGCTTCGGGGTAAACCTGACCATCGTTGGAGTGTGGAAGCGCTAACTGCGGGGTGTGCGGATGGCTCGTCTGTGTACGTGCTGCTGCTGCTTCATCCCCCGGCAGGGTCAGACGCTTGGCGCGTGAAGACTGAAGATTGTCCCACTTCAGGGCAGACTCCCCCTGTCTCTCGGAGTACAAAACGGGAAATGACTGCTGCAAACGAAGGCCGAAGCGTCCCTTCCCCAGCTCTGTTCTGCGGACATTTCCTGCATCGCAATCATTAATTGGCAGTTACAAAGTAACATTTATGTTCCACCAGCGCAAAAGATAAGTAGACGCTACTGTACTCACACCACAGTAGGTAAGATGTGGCCCTTCCAATGAAGTGTACTAAAACGCCTCTCCAGAAACTAGCTTCTAAAAATTTTACCTTATTGTACTCCAGCCAATCCAGGTGTCTTTTGGCGCCTTGTGCGCGCTGTTTTCTCTCTTGGGAACATAAAAAGAGAAACCGAAAAAAGAGGGAAAAAGTGTTGGGCTAGACACCGAATATGCGTCCGAGGTGTGTGACCATCATTCCCACTGACTGGCTGTGTCTTTTGGGAAGCTTACGAAATGGTTCAAATGGCTGTGAACACTATGGGACTTAACATCTGAAGTCATCAGTCCCCTAGAACGTAGAACTACTTAAACCTAACTAACCTAAGGACATCACACACATCCATGAGCGAGGCAGGATTCGAACCTGCCACCGTAGCGGTCGCGCGGTTCCATATGAAGCGCCTAGAACCGCTCGGCCACACCGGCAGGCGAAGCTTTCGAGATCGATATCTTTCCTAGAATGTTTTACCTTAAAAATGGCTAAAATATTCGCAGATCAGGCTGACTCTAACTTGCATATAAAATGTCTCAGGTTTGCATAACGACTCACTGCGAAATGAAAAGCAAGGATGCCTACTGCTCTGACACGTTTCAGTCTGCCAACGATCGTCCAAAACCAGAACTCGTCTTGAAAGAAGACGTGGTGACCCTCCTGAGTATAGTTTTGTCGTTGGACTCACGACTGCACTTAGAAGTATTGCTCGAAACTATTTTATGCTTTTTTCTCATTGGCATCAATAGAAATACATTATTTGGCCCCAGTTATATGTTTATTTACAAAATATACTAACTTGACATGTATAATATTACAATACATATTTTTTCAATGTCAAACTGTTGGTCGTCGTTCTCCTCGACAACTTTGACTTCCTGTATAGTTTCGTCGCCATCATTATCATCCAGAGGTGAATACGACATGCTTGCGACCATTAGACTGAATGCCTCTTCCGAAAATCGGACACTTTTCTTATGATGCCTTGGTCTGATGAAACTTACATATGGCTCTAAACTTAATAACGATCTGTATTGTACATCTCTGTTACAATCCACACATGAAGATTTACGAGGAAAATTTATTCTGTATTGCCGTATGAGCTTAAGTTGGACTCAGCAGCTCCCTCTGAAAACTGGCCTTTAGATACGCTTCGGTACCTATTAAAGCTTTATGAAGAGCAGGTGATGCAGGATACCAGCCTTAGGAACCTGTGTACATGTTTACAGTTTCACAAGCACAGGCGTCGAAGCTCACGGTATCAATGCTGTTGCCACATTTATGATTTCTGCAAGTATTTTCTTCCACCAAAGAAAAATTCTCTCGTATTTTCTTCCCTTTAAATTGCTTCAAAATATCTTACAAATCTTTTCCGGTAAATATCTTCACTATTCCCAAAGAATCTATAAGAGAATAAACGAAAAACTGCTACGTTGCAATAGTTTCACTAAGTTAAGAGTTCACTTTCATGAATTAAAAACTAAATGGCAGATGAAAGCGGAGAATGTCATTCTAATAAAGAATTGTCATCGGTCCCATTTTCACGGCTTTAAAAGAATTATAACTGGACAAGAACCAACAGTAACTAAAATCATTGAAATCTCACGATTTTGAGGTAACAAAAATACCCATAGAAATAGTATATAAAAGTACAGTTTGAACAATAAAACAGTTAAGATATGATGTACATTTTATTTCCATATTCAACAGGATTTTTTAAATCTACACTTAACCAGAAAAGCGAGAGAAATGAAAGTCACCAACGAGAGCTCTCGAACGTGCACATGTATTACTAAGTCTAGTTCGCGACTGACCTTGCAACAGGGGGTTCTGGCTGCCGAAAGAGGGACAACTTACGAACTTTGAAGATTAACACGTTTGAAAGACTTTTAAAGTAACTTGGCAATTTACATTTTTGACCTCTCTGATGCGCGCCTCTTTTTGCTTCAGCGTCAGAGGATGCTACAGCAATGGTTGCCCTACAAGAAATCCGTGGCAAACCAAACGTCGTCGCATACTCCGTGTGGAAACTTGTTTCGCTGCTACAAAGTTCATTTCTTGCTTGAAAATACGTGACGCGGCTGTACGATCTTTTACGACAGAGCGAAAAATATGTCTTCGCCGTAGTGTTTAGTGTGACGTTCCTGAATCCCCTGATCCCATACTCGCCTGACTGTCTTAGATACCCCACCAATGCGAGAAGTAGTACAGTGGGAGGACCATCGCGCGGGATTAGCCGAGCGGTTTAAGGCGGTGTAGTCGTGGCCTGTGCGGCTTCCGGCGGAGGTTCGAGTCGTTCCTCGGGCATGGGTGTGTGTGTTTGTCCACAGGATAATTTAGGTTAAGTAGTGTGTAAGCTTAGGGACAGATGACCTTAGCAGTTAAGTCCCATAAGGTTTGACACACATTTGAACATAGTGGAAGGACGAACCGAACTTTTCAAATTCGTTGCAGGAAACCAATACCTTCTGGTAGATGTTTTGACTTCTTACATGAGGAATAACACAATCTTTTTCAGTCAACAATAAAATGCTGTTTACAAACGGTAAAAGTTCCGAACAATCTTTTCTTACACTCTGGCGCAGAAGATTTCCACGACGCATGTCCACCACTGGATCGAACGCCGCCTAGTGGCGTTGTGCCACATGGAACGGTAACGAATGTAATTACACTGTCGATGACGGCATGGGCCACCTGCGAGGCAGTAGATGTACTGATAATGGTTTCAGCGTCGTCCGCTAACAATAGATTATTGGCATAACGACCGGAGCGCCAGCTGTGTCTTACCCTTTAATAGGGAATGCTGCAAGCCAGAAGGCTCAGGGTGGTGCAAACTTGTGAAGCAAGCAGGCAACCGTGTCACGGAGACACATTCGTGCTTCCTACAGCCCAATCAGTAAATTAGAAGTGGGTGAAATTGTAGCCTTACGAGTGGCGGGTTAGTCCTTTCGGTGAATTACAACACAAGTTAGGCGCGCTGCGTCACTTGTGTAACGATACTGGCATCACTGGTCGCGTGAACATTCTCACAGCAGTAGACGACGTTCTGGACGTCCGCGCAGCAAAGACGCCTACCAGGATCACTGTGTTGTAACAGCATATCGTATAGCAACCACAGCACAGATAGGTATGCTTCTGCTCCCGGAATTGGCAACACAAATTGCTGCGAACCGATTATTAGCAGTGCGAATAGGAGTACACACACACACACCCCTAGCCCATCTTTGACTCACGCCACAGCACCGACTCTAAAAATGGAATGGCGCTCCACGGTCTTCAGAAATGAAAGCAGATTCTGCCTGCACGTTTGCGCGTACAACGTTTACCTGGTGATCCCTGCCCTGTAAAGTGCATTCCTCCAAAAGGCCTTATGGTCTCGAGTGCGATAAGCTACAACTCTCGCTCATCTTTGGTGGTTCTGGTGGAGACGCTAATCAGCATGCAGAATATATGAAGTCTTCACGGGTTGTCAGCCGAGTAGCATCGTCGTCTCGTAGCAAAGTTTCGATGGAATGCTACACATTGCTGAATGCACTGCACACACAATGCTCGCCCACACACTGGCCATGAAACTCAACGTGCTCTGCAAGGCATGCAGCGACTTACCCTGCCTAACACGATATCCGGACTTGTCTCCAATTGAAAACACGTGGGATATCATGGAAAGAGAAGTGACTCGTGAAACTCGTCAACCAACAACTCCTCCATAATTACGTAAACAAGTCGAGTAGGCGTAGCATCACTTATCCCAGGACAGTATTCACCATCTGTACAATCCGCTGCGTGCCAGAGTCAGCGCCTACACTGCACCCCTTTGGAGGCTACATCAGTGGCTACTTATTATCAAAAACGTAGCACCGCTCCAAGCCAGGCGTCTCACTACTCTTAGCGTCCCAGCTTCAAAAATGTTCTAATAAGCCAGCTTTGTATATTCACGCCGATTCTATCCAACGTATCAACGAACGTACGGAATGAAGACTGAAATCAAGAAATCTCCCACTGAGAACAGCAACACATCTTTTGAACTCTACTGCAGACGAGGAGTATTGGCGATCACAGAGGAGACAAGAAGTGAGAAAGTTTAACCTCATAAAAAGACTCATGCTTATACAGAGAAGAAGGATATGATGCAAACTCAACGGAAGCCGCACTGGACAGGGAATATGCAGTAAATCACTGTCCTGGTGGGGAATGGTCGAAAATCCTTCTTGTGGAAAATGTGAAGTCAAAGAACAAACTATCTTCCGTACAGCGTTCGAAGGCCCAGATAACCCCTTCGAAGCGTCGCTACAAGAAATCCACGTCCTTACACCTGCAGCACTGGAAAACTATAACCTGTGTTTATGGCATACTTGTAGCCCTCTTTTAAATTTGTCTTTTTATCCATATTTCACCATGGTTGTAAAGTTATTGTTCTTCTGTATGTTATTCACCAGTTATTCAAGTATAATGTATAATATTCATGCGAAAATTAAGTAAATAAATCGTGTATATTATCAGATTTGTGGCAACGCAACGTCTAGGCCTGATTAAATCTTAGTTTTTCACATCTGGAGTTGAATACTACAACAGTCACGAATCGTTGCACTATTATGCAGTATTTGATACCAGTATAATGTTTTCCTACCGATTGTGATTCTGATATGCTACTATTGACACAAAAGTTTCTGTGTGTGTGTGTGTGTGTGTGTGTGTGTGTGTGTGTGTGTGTGTGTGACTTCTGACGGTTGCCGTAGCTTAGCATTGAGACCAGCGTTGCAGTTACCATTGCTGTGTCCCACGGAATTACGAGTAGTTTACGCTAAATGTTGCTCTCGTTAGAAAATGTATGAGAATATTCAGTGATTATCTGTTTAGTGAAGTTCACGTGCTATGAGGCTCAGCGAAAGAGTCTGGTTCTGAAAATTTTCGAGGTTAAAATTATGACCGATAGTTAAATTCCCACCGTGCATCTTATTGGACGTCGAATAAACTGTCTCGAATCTTTCGCTGCAAGCATCTGCACAGCTCACTCAATACTGTCTTTTGGATGTGCTCCCTCAATCACAAAATTCTCAAATAACTGATGAGAAATAGGCACTTTTAACAATGGATCTTCATTTGTGTGATTGGCGTACGTGGTCACACGATCTCTAAACGTTGCAGCGTCAGTTATATTGAAACAGAGACGCTAATATTGAAAAGAAAATATGCTACGAAATACTTGTATAGTCACAAAAAGCTTGTCGTGTGGCATGTGTGTTCAAAACTATAGAAAATGTGTGCAGAGTTTTAGGCGTCAGTATGCCATTATACTCATTCTGACACAAGTATTTTCTTTGTTTCAGATACTGTACCTTACCGGAGGAGGAAACGTAAGTAAATGAGACCGACTATGTAGCATAAAATTGAGCATGGCTAGAAATGAGCACTGTTTCAAACAGACTAAGTATACGATAAAACTGAAGCGCCACGAGAGAAGCAACTGAAGTTCCATAACAGCTTAACTAGGAACAATTTTTGGTGAGAAACTAATTTACGTAGAGGTATCATATATCGCTATTTATCAGTCGCCAGATATTTCTCATTTTTGCGTAAATGTCGTCCCCATCGCACTCTGCATTCCACTCTCGTTTTTTCTGATTACAAGTATGCCACGGCGCACAATTATCGTTTTCAAGGATGACTGCCGATGGCGATTTGTATTTGATTAAAATTGAGGTTTGCATTCAAATGAATTAATTTCCCAACAGTGAAAACACTGTGCCGCATAGCACATCGAGAACCTTCCATACCTATTCCACATTATTTTCGTACAAACAATATGAGAACCACTTGCAGGATAAAAAAAGGCAAGTCTTTGAAATATGAAGCAGTTGGCGTAATGGAGCGCAATAAATAGCTCAATTGACCACACACTTTAAATGTTACGCCGTAGAGATCAAAAACAGTCTGTGAAGCATAAAATGGAATGAATTAAACTCTATAATTTTATTCTCGTGTAATCGTGTTACGGTACGTCATTCAATTTTAGCGTAAGTGTGGGATCTTAGGTAATTATTACCAAAGGCGGTGTGTCTGTATTCGTATTCTTTCCTTTCCAATTAATTTCAAAGCTATTGCACTCTGTCTTTATCCCTATCTTCCTTATGCTTTTCCCTTCACTTCTTTCCTACTACCATTACTTCATATTACCTTTCTCTTCATTACTGCTGTCTCTTCCTCCCACATTACCTTAACTTTTACACCCTCCTCGCAGCAGTCAGTACTCGCTTTCTTCCCAATATTTCTAGCATCAGCTAATGGACTGGTGAAACTGAACACCAGCCTGTATTGACTACATTCAGAAAGTTTCAGGTATTTACTGGTAACGTTATTGATTCCGAGGGCGTTGTACCGGAACTGAAAATGTGTGCCCATGAGGTGTGATGAAACATGAAAGTAGAGCTACTCTTCTTCCCTCCGTAGAATTGTTTAAAGGTTCAAAACGAACAATAACGGGCGTTGTGTTACTGTATTCCTCTTTTGGACAACTTTAATACGTCGCTATAAGAAGTACTTTGATCAACTTGTTTTTAAAGAATAAACAGATCTTGGCTTTAATATACAATAATTAAGGCCTAGCCATACAACACAATTACCTCCCTTTAGTAGACTATCATTTGCGAAATTCTGAACCGCTCACGAAATGATAGGTCTGCAAGTTTCTAGAAATTCACCCTGTATATGAATGCGCGTGTGCTTTTGTGTGCACTTGGTATTAGTGCACTGAGCGGCAGTATACGGGAGTTGAGCGAACGAGCGTCTGAATATGCGTGCACCCGCGGGCCTTCGTATGCCCCCACCGCAGTTGCGTCGACTGCGTACACACGCATGTCACAGCCTGGCGCTATTCCGGCCGGCGCGAGTGTATCACATGTCCACCCATCCCGTCCACGCTGGCGCCACTATTAGCATATACGTACGTGTGGGGAGCCCCCGCTGGATCGTAAATCAGACGCGGTTCTGCTGTATTAACACCGCGATGATGTGCTGAAAATTGCTGGCGCAGGGGCGGCCCGCGTAATACCTACCACGTGTGCACTCTAAACAACGCACGCGTTTGAGAATTACTGACTCCTATCCACACGGGTGGAGAGCCCCGCAGCACACCACACGCCCCGGCCAAACTGTACACCACTCCCTCACCGCAAACCTTCTCTTTACCAATTAAAAAACTACTTTTTTCCAACTAATTTATAGTACGTTCTTAAAATACAGTGTTGGAAGATAATGTAGTGTGGCATCTATTACAGTGGGCATAGGGGTATTTGTAAGAACAACTGCTGCTTCAAATGAAGACCCGACGAAAACGACAAGGCATACAAAAAAATTACAGATATCAATCAGTAGAATATCTCTTCAAATTTTCAACAGCAAGTAACGCCATAGCGTAGTTGCAGGGAGTACCATCAAAACATGGCCCATAAAGAAGCGATGTGTGTTGTTTGTGACACTGAATTCGAAAAATGTGAGTCAGCTGTGACGCTTTACCGAGGATTTCATACATATTATCAGGTAAAAGCTCCATCAGACAAAAAAAATCCACATTACCCCAACGCCACGCCACGCTGCCTGAGCGCAAGGAGGGGACAGGAGGGAAAGATGGCAGACGCACCGCGTCTAAGCGGCAGTACACATAACACTTGGTGGTGACGGGATACATTGGCGACTCATAAAAGGTCCATAAAGGAGTAAGTCGAAGGACTGGACCTTGGAAGGACGGACAACTTCATTCACCTTTTGTTGCGTGCAAAGATTTATTCATGTACACAATTAATTCAAATAACAATTATAATGAAACATTTTGCCAAATGAGTGGTTACCAGATAACTAATTAGGCACAAGTTTGGCCTTAAGACAATTATTCTGACACAGATATAACCAATAAAAGCATCAAACTCGGATTAAATAATAACTCCTTGCACAGCTTGTTGTTATTGTATTTACTAGTTACACATCACACGACAGCAGCCGATTTACGCTAAGGCAACTTTCATCGGATTTTTGTACCGTAATTAACAGTATAATGATAGGAATCATTCATTACAGATCTAACAGCAGAAGCCAAATTTTGTTAACGCAAATTTCATCTGATTATAGTAATGCTATCATAGTAAAACGCTTTCAGTGCTGTGTATCTTGAGGGATTCGCTGAAGACAAAGTGATGAAACTGACTTATAGACAGTAAATCACTAGCTTGATAAATGTATTCCTAACAGAACAAATAGAGTAAGCGGCTTTAAACAAGCAACTCTTTCATTCGAAACAAAACTTGGCTAACGACTGAAAATTACAGATAGTAATTACATATACAGAAACGCCTTTTAAGTTTGCGAATCTTGGATCAATAAACGACACTTTTCTATTAAATGTAACAGAGCTCCAGGCCCCAACCAGATACAGGCACAAACGCCGTATACAACAGCCAGTGTGGACGACCGCCTGTAGTCCGCTCGACGAGCAATTGTCGGCCAGACCAATGTGCGAGATATACAAGTGTCAGATCGACTGCTTCACATACACTCCTGGAAATTGAAATAAGAACACCGTGAATTCATTGTCCCAGGAAGGGGAAACTTTATTGACACATTCCTGGGGTCAGATACATCACATGATCACACTGACAGAACCACAGGCACATAGACACAGGCAACAGAGCATGCACAATGTCGGCACTAGTACAGTGTATATCCACCTTTCGCAGCAATGCAGGCTGCTATTCTCCCATGGAGACGATCGTAGAGATGCTGGATGTAGTCCTGTGGAACGGCTTGCCATGCCATTTCCACCTGGCGCCTCAGTTGGACCAGCGTTCGTGCTGGACGTGCAGACCGCGTGAGACGACGCTTCATCCAGTCCCAAACATGCTCAATGGGGGACAGATCCGGAGATCTTGCTGGCCAAGGTAGTTGACTTACACCTTCTACAGCACGTTGGGTGGCACGGGATACATGCGGACGTGCATTGTCCTGTTGGAACAGCAAGTCCCCTTGCCGGTCTAGGAATGGTAGAACGATGGGTTCGATGACGGTTTGGGTGTACCGTGCACTATTCAGAGTCCCCTCGACGATCACCAGAGGTGTACGGCCACTGTAGGAGATCGCTCCCCACACCATGATGCCGGGTGTTGGCCCTGTGTGCCTTGGTTGTATGCAGTCCTGATTGTGGCGCTCACCTGCACGGCGCCAAACACGCATACGACCATCATTGGCACCAAGGCAGAAGCGACTCTCATCGCTGAAGACGACACGTCTCCATTCGTCCCTCCATTCACGCCTCCATTCACGCCTGTCGCGACACCACTGGAGGCGGGCTGTACGATGTTGAGGCGTGAGCGGAAGACGGCCTAACGGTGTGCGGGATCGTAGCCCAGCTTCATGGAGACGGTTGCGAATGGTCCTCGCCGATACCCCAGGAGCAACAGTGTCCCTAATTTTCTGGGAAGTGGCGGTGTGGTCCCCTACGGCACTGCGTAGGATCCTACGGTCTTGGCGTGCATCCGTGCGTCGCTGCGGTCCGGTCCCAGGTCGACGTGCACGTGCACCTTCCGCCGACCACTGGCGACAACATCGATGTACTGTGGAGACCTCACGCCCCACGTATTGAGCAATTCGGCGGTACGTCCACCCGGCCTCCCGCATGCCCACTATACGCCCTCGCTCAAAGTCCGTCAACTGCACATACGGTTCACGTCCACGCTGTCGCGGCGTGCTACCAGTGTTAAAGACTGCGATGGAGCTCCGTATGCCACGGCAAACTGGCTGATACTGACGGCGGCGGTGCACAAATGCTGCGCAGCTAGCGCCATTCGACGGCCAACACCGCGTTTCCTGGTGTGTCCGCTGTGCCGTGCGTGTGATCATTGCTTGTACAGCCCTCTCGCAGTGTCCGGACCAAGTATGGTGGGTCTGACACACCGGTGTCAATGTGTTCTTTTTTCCATTTCCAGGAGTGTATGTTCCCTCAAACAGTGTTAACTTCAAAACAGGCAATTGTTATTGGGTGTGCCTGGAGCATAAACGGAACGTTACGACTCTACTAAGTAAGAAAGACACGCAGGGGGCCGAAGTCGTAGGTCAAACTCATAACCCAGGATACAAGAAATCAGAAGAAATTATGTACAATCCAATAAACCGCACATCCCAATACGATGAAGAACGTGCTACAACTTAAACTCCTTAAATAAATAGTACTATCCTAATAAAGCCAACGCAGTGATATGAGAACAATGTTATATAAATCAACATCAAATTCTACATCTACATATGTACTCCGGTAGCCACCAAGCGGCATGAGGCAGAGGGCACAATTCACGCTAAAGTCATATTTCTCCCCTCTGTTCCACTCGCGGATCGCGCGAAGGATAAACGACTGTCTGAACGCCTCAGTACGAGCATTTATTTTCTGCAAATCTTCATTGATTTGTTCACAACTTTCGTGTGATACTACTTTCCTGTAGGCTGCAGCATCATCGGTAAATAGTCTAATGCCGCTGTTAATACCATTAACCAGATCGTTTATGTAAATCGTAAAAAGCAGCGGACCTATTACGCTGCCCTGGGGCACACATGAAGTTACACTTGTTTCTGTTGAAGTGACCCCATTCAGGAAGAGACATGCTGCTTTCTGTCTGTTAGAAAACTTTCTATCCAATCGCATATGTCATCGGATGGACTGTAAGTATCAAAACGCATCAAATTGTCGCTGCCTCTAAGGGCACTCAAATCACAGGTATTTTAAACCAGCAGTTCAAATCACACTTCCTGTAGGATTATCTCAATAAAAGGCCTAAGTTGATAAATTAGGCTTACAATAATTACACGTCCTTGATGGAACCAAACATTAAGGACTCCACCAAAAATCTGGCTGAATAGCCATACATTGGTGCATCGGTTTGTTTAGTGATACACAGTGCTTTCTGAAACAGACTGTACGTTCAGATTAACAAATAAAACATAGTAGACCTCACGGTTTCAACGATGAAGCAGAATATCGAAGTAGACAGAGGCCACCATGATTTACTAGAGTCAGGCTGGCACAAGATACGTAGCGCCGAACACAATATAAATGGTGCACAGTGTTTAGTGACTGAGAATAAACCAGTAATCTGTCTCAGGTTTATTACACTTGCAACACGGAGAGCAGAAAACGTGTCTCCAACGAATGACGTAAATACAATGATATTACGGTATTGCGTCAGTAGAAGTCCGTGTCCAACAGCCCCGGAAAGGTATGCCGTGAACCAGGACCCACAGCAACTATAATCGGCTAACAACCACTAAACTTCATCGCAACGCAGTCCATACCAAAACGCACTCAATACAGCCATCGCCGATCGTAATGGACGTTTCCATAGCCGCCAAGGTTGCCTGTCGTGTCCACTACCAACCACAGGCTGTAACAAACTGCCCCTCATACGGCTCACTTGGTTTTATATGTCATATTTCACAACACCGCAAATCACAACCAAAACAAATTTTGATTATTGTTTGGATAATTTTGGCGCGCTGAAAACATAATATAATTTTTATCTGGTGCAAACTGTTGACATACGAACACACACAGAAAATTTCACAGAGTTTCGCACTCAAGCTACCACGTTATCGTGACTTACTTAGTTTCATAGCAGAAAAAGATCTTTCACAGAAATATGTCGATCAAAATCTTGTAGCCCTTCTGTAAGGAAAGTAATGTACTCGTACTGGACAGTAAAATGATTTGTCATTAAGACAGGAATTATCTTACAGGTCAATGAGCTATATCTGCACATGCATAGTGGCGCATTCAGCTGAAATGGGAAACGGTCTCGAGAACAGCTCGGAAGCAGATGTGAGACTGAAAATGTCCTTGCAATTCTTTCAAGGACACAACGAATTATTCAAACCTCGGGTTTTCTTTAACGCCATTGGTCTTATGGAACTGGACCGTCCTTGTCAACATGTGTTCCTTCTATAACGAGATATTCTACTTAAATGTATCCTCATCAAATCAGAAAGAAGGTACCTTGCAATGCTTTCTGTGAGTTAGGAGTCTACGCTGCATTCTAGATGTTCTAATTTTCTTCCCTGTTCTTCATAAGTTCCGCAATAGTGTGTTTTAAATATATAAATCGTACTGGGAATGTCCCTTTACTCTTGGTGTGACCGTGCGGTTCTAGGCGCTACAGTCTGGAAACGTGGGACCGCTACGGTCGCAGGTTCGAATCCTCCCTCGGGCATAGATGTGTTTGATGTCCTTAGGTTAGTTAGGTTTAAGTAGTTCTAAGTTCTAGGGGACTGATGACCTCAGAAGTTGTGTCCCATAGTGCTCAGAGCCATTTGAACCATTTTTGTCATTTTACTCAGTTATCGTACTTTGCAGTAATATTAAAATTATTCATACTTTTCATTCAGTTCCACGTAAAACTGTTGCAGCTGACGAGGGATAATGTGGGCAACATCACATATTTTGCTATTCATATTATGTACAAAGTGCTTCTTGATGTTCAGAACAATGAATCCCGTCTGTCAGTAGATTCAATTTTTTTCTCTTTCATTTTCAACTGCATGATATTGGAATACCGTTTCATAGCAAATGTGTACTACACGTCTCTTACGCGATTAAGAATTCTCATCTCTGTGTTCTTTCATTCACATTCATTTTAAAGATAGCCAGACTGCCTCTTTTTGTGTAAACGTATACTGGACCTGTGACCGTCCTTCACACCATGAACAATCAGCAAAGTCGAACAACGCTGACAGTAAGAGTCTGTCGAACTCAGAGAGTTGTGCCAACCGAAAAACACGGCACCGCAATGCTAAATGAAACTTCGCGTCACTCGGTGTATTACCGAGAAGAACCGAGCAAAGCCGAGTGGCAAGCCAGGCCTTGCCGTACGTGCCGCCGCCACGCGATGCACACGTGAAATGTGACTCGCCCCAGCAGAGGCCCTGCTCTAGCGCTACTACTAAGAGCAAGTCATTAACACTACCTGTGGTTTGAAACCGATTCTATGTCGTATCACACAACTCTGTTTCATGGATACTCGCCCCGCAATTTCTCTTGTATTTCTCTCGTTGACATGAATCGACCAAACATTGATACTCGTCTTTTTGGTATCGCAGAGAGCCCGCTGTGCATTTTCATGTTTTAGGGCTCAATGATGGCTTATAATGTGCTGTGAGAAACGGATTTAAGAGAGAAATATAGGATCTAATGTTTGCTTCTTCTATCTGACGACTAGTAACAATGAGGCCGGTAACTTTAGCCATAAACAACAAGAGAAATATAACTGTTTAAAACAGATCACAAAGATGCAGGTTGGATTTTTTTCAAAATATCATACAAGATCTTGCAAAGTCCTTGATAACATTTTCACCTTCCCGAATATCAGGTCTACTGCTGTAGGCTGGTCTAAAGAGTGCAATTCCCAGATCTTCAAAACGTGATCGTCTGCCACTTCTTTCTTCACCAATCAGACTTGTTTGTTCGTGTTAGAAGCGTTTGTGTCATTTAACTGCTGCGTAATTTAATGGGGAATTATAGCTGTACCTTACGCTAAGTCAACAACCCAAAAATCAACGATTTACCGCAAGGTACTCCACTTCAACAAAGTGCTGTGACTTGTTTTCTTTTCTCTCCCTTTCTCTCTCTACTTTACCGTGTTCAGGGAAACAATGACCGGAGACAAACCAAATCCTTATAACATTTTATCGATTTTCTAGCCGTGCCAAGTTGTTAATACACAACAATCTTTCGGCCTAGTGCTCCTCAGTCATTATGAAGTGTTGACTACAGTGTGTCTGCAGCTGCCGCCCTGAAATAATCCTGCCACTGCCTTGGACGTGATTGGTGCCGATTTGATCCCAATAAAACGCTATGACGCTATGTTTTCTTGAAAGACCGCCTCGCTCGTTGCAGCTTTCCCATGGCCGGGCCCCAAACCTTGCTTCATTCTTCTTTGATGCTTTCCACAGATTTCTGTGTCAATTCCTTCACTTCTAAAGCTATCCCAGATGCCGTTGTCTATTCAATAATAAATGCCTCGTCGAATGCAATTCTGCAATTCCGCTATCACCGATTTCTCCGGATGTAGTAGGCAGAAACACAGGTCGTGTTCTGTACGTCGATATTCAATAGCGCGCACATTCTGTCCAATAAAACTATCCACACTCACCACTTGACGCTGCTGGAAAACGTATAAATATTTTTCAAAATGTTTTGAACAGTCGTCTCTAATTTTTTTAATTTTTTACATTAGGAAAACGATATTTTTTGTGGACGTACTTGGAACATTTAGCTTAAGTTGGTATATAAAAGTATTTTTTTTTATTTGCTGTTGAGCCATAATGGACCGTGAAGTAGATTTCAGGCTGCACAACGGTCGGTGATGGAGTTCCTCCTCAAGACCGGCCATGACTCTGCCACATCGCTTCACAGGAAGTTTGTCCCTGTTTATGGGAGGACACAGTGGAAAGCAGCAATATCCCGCGGTGGTTGCAGAGGTTTAAAGAAGATGATTTCTCTCTTCTGGACAATACACGATGTGGTAGACCATCGACGGCAGTGAGTGATGTGAATAAGGAGACCACTGATCAAATCATCCAATATGACAGATGTGTGATGACACGACAGATAGCTGAAACGACTCGTTTGTCATTGGGTAGTGTGGTATCACTGGTACAGCCATCAGGGTACAGAAAAATCTGTGCACGGTGGGTGCCTAGATTACTGACAAGAGAAATGAAAATGATGAGGAAGAATGTGTGCGAGGGTCTCATGAAGACCTTTACTGAAGAGTGGAAACAGTATTTTGACGGCGTCATTACGCGGAATGAAACATGATTGTTTTTGTCCGAATCTGAGAGCAAAACCCAATCCATGGAGAGGTGTCATCCTGGTTCCCCTCGGAAGAAGAAACCAAGACTTTCACGATCATCAGGCCGAAACGTGATGGTCCCCTTCTTCTGGGAACCGTGTGGTTTCATTTTTATCGGCTTTTTGGAACCTAGCACCTCAAGTAGGCGCGACCGTTACTGTTTGTCATTCGACAAGCTGCGACGTTACATCAAGAATTTTACCAAAGTGCATTTACATCATGGAAAGAACGTTGGGCCGGATGCGTCACAGCTATGGATGCTAAAAAATATCATTCTCCTCGTGCAAGTGATAAAAAAATATATATAGCCCACTGTGCAAAACCTTTTGAAATCTATATACACTCCTGGAAATGGAAAAAAGAACACATTGACACTGGTGTGTCAGACCCACCATACTTGCTCCGGACACTGCGAGACGGCTGTACAAGCAATGACCACACGCACGGCACAGCGGACACACCAGGAAACGCGGTGTTGGCCGTCGAATGGCGCTAGCTGCGCAGCATTTGTGCACCGCCGCCGTCAGTGTCAGCCAGTTTGCCGTGGCATACGGAGCTCCATCGCAGTCTTTAACACTGGTAGCATGCCGCGACAGCGTGGACGTGAACCGTATGTGCAGTTGACGGACTTTGAGCGAGGGAGTATACTGGGCATGCGGGAGGCCGGGTGGACGTACCGCCGAATTGCTCAACACGTGGGGCGTGAGGTCTCCACAGTACATCGATGTTGTCGCCAGTGGTCGGCGGAAGGTGCACGTGCCCGTCGACCTGGGACCGGACCGCAGCGACGCACAGATGCACGCCAAGACCGTAGGATCCTACGCAGTGCCGTAGGGGACCGCACCGCCACTTCCCAGCACATTAGGGACACTGTTGCTCCTGGGGTATCGGCGAGGACCATTCGCAACCGTCTCCATGAAGCTGGGCTACGGTACCGCACACCGTTAGGCCGTCTTCCGCTCACGCCCCAACATCGTGCAGCCCGCCTCCAGTGGTGTCGCGACAGGCTTGAATGGAGGGTCGAATGGAGACGTGTCGTCTTCAGCGATGAGAGTCGCTTCTGCCTTGGTGCCAATGATGGTCGTATGCGTGTTTGGCGCCGTGCAGGTGAGCGCCACAATCAGGACTGCATACGACCGAGGCACACAGGGCCAACACCCGGCATCATGGTGTGGGGAGCGATCTCCTACAGTGGCCGTACACCTCTGGTGATCGGCGAGGGGACACTGAATAGTGCACGGTACATCCAAACCGTCATCGAACCCATCGTTCTACCATTCCTAGACCGGTAAGGGAACTTGCTGTTCCAACAGGACAATGCACGTCCGCATGTATCCCGTGCCACCCAACGTGCTGTAGAAGGTGTAAGTCAACTACCTTGGCCAGCAAGATCTCCGGATCTGTCCCCCATTGAGCATGTTTGGGACTGGATGAAGCGTCGTCTCACGCGGTCTGCACGTCCAGCACGAACGCTGGTCCAACCGAGGCGCCAGGTGGAAATGGCATGGCAAGCCGTTCCACAGGACTACATCCAGCATCTCTACGATCGTCTTCATGGGAGAATAGCAGCCTGCATTGCTGCGAAAGGTGGATATACACTGTACTAGTGCCGACATTGTGCAGGCTCTGTTGCCTGTGTCTATGTGCCTGTGGTTCTGTCAGTGTGATCATGTGATGTATCTGACCCCAGGAATGTGTCAATAAAGTTTCCCCTTTCTGGGACAATGAATTCAAGGTGTTCTTATTTCAATTTCCAGGAGTGTATAAAGCCGTCAAGGCATTCATTCGTACAAATGAAACCCTTGATCATATCAGATTAATTTTTGTAGGTTGTGGACAAAAACATGGAAACACTAGAAACACAACACATTACCTTGCAGGAAAACCGCTGACAATCAAAACCGATTCTAGTCGACTCAGAACGGGTGAATACAGCTCGCGTGTCGTTTTCAAATGAATCTTACGCCAGTCTTCCTGCAAAATGGTTGCAAAAGTGCGTGCACTGACGATGGAGGTGTATAGCGCACACAGTTCTCAGCGAGCTAGACACAAAGGCTCCATAATATTGAGATACGGTGACTGTGGTGGCAAGGGAGATGCGGCAATTCATTCTCCTGATCACAGAACAAGTCCTCGACGTTGCGAGTCGTGTGAACAAGAGTCCTATCACATTGGAAGACATCTTCACACTGGGGAAGCAAACATTGCACCAAGGGATGGACTTGATCAGCCAAAATGGGCACATTACGCTTGACGGTAATGCCACTTTGGAGAGTACCACGGGGCACGTGGGATACCGCGATATGGCTGCCCAAAGTGTCGAGGAACTGCGGCCATGTTTCACTACTGATGGCATGCAGTTTGCATCTCCGGCTCAGTTCGGCATGCGCCAGACCTAAACTCGGCCGCATGTTGGTGTCAGTGTAAAACAGCGCTCACCAGACAAAATGAATTTGTTCCTTCAGGTTTTTGTGATTTGGGACCGCGATTTCCTGTTCAGGTATTTGCGTCACTGACAAATGCTTTTAGAACTCCAGCTCTTCCTGCAATTCCTTGCTTGTGGAACTCCTTTTGTGTTGCTTTGGTGCTCACGGGGTTCACGAGTGCGAAATACAGTTGTGTTCAGTGAATTTTAGAGCTGTGGTCAGAACCCTTTTCAATGACCGGCCATTACGATCTTTCAGCACACGCTTCCGTCCAAGCTGTGACTCAGCGTATGACGTTTTACCTGCTTCTCTCAGTACGTTGCCTCTAGAGACACCAAATACTTCCACTACCTTTGTTACGAAAGCACTCGCCATACGAGCAACAACAATATTGAAATCTGGTTTCGCAGGACAGAGCGGATCAGTTTGTGGAAAGGGGCCAAGGTCAATTACTGTAAGTTATACAGGAACACATGCAACTTTATTCCTCAAACCAATGCAGAGTTTTCTCTTCATAACAACAAACATCAATTCACGGCTTAGGGCCCAAGTAACTTCTCCAGAATATGTTTAAGTGATTGCTATTAAAACACCAGGATTTATAGTAACGGCTAATGGCCTTACTTAAGCAAAATTACAATATCTTCTCGGCTAAAGGCCCAAATAATATATCAGATCCGCTAAGGTTCAAATGGTTCAAATGGCTCTGAGCACTTTGGGACTTAACATCTGCGGTCATCAGTCCCCTAGAACTTAGAACTACTTAAACCTAACTAACCTAAGGACATCACACAAATCCATGCCCGAGGCAGGATCTGAACCTGCGACCGTAGCTGTCGCGCGGTTGCGGACTGAGCGCCTAGAACCGCGAGACCACCGCGGCCGGAAGATCAGCTAAGGAAATTCTTTAAAAGCCAAGCATTTACAAATTCCTGCTAAAGGTCATATTAAGGAAAATTCAAGTTAGTTCTTCGGCTGAAGGCCTAATAAAAAAGTTTTCTTTACATAATAAAAGAGAGGCTTTAAAGATAAGCTTTTACACCGTACAACAGAAAAAACTTGAAGTATCATGTCGGCTGAAGGCCCGAACAATTACTCAAGATTAATTAAAGACAAACTCAAAATAAACTTTACAGAACATGGCTGAACGCCGTTTCAAGAATTCAAGATAATTAAATAGAAACCATACGGACAAAGATTTACATATTAAAGCAACAGATTCTGAAACAAACGCTGCTCAAGCCCTAAATACAGAGCAACACAAATTTTAAATGAAACACGGCTGAATGCTCAATCTCAAAGTTTTTATGAAGTTCGGCTGAAGGCCATATACAAAAAATAGAACAGACAATATGAATACACGGCTGAAGGCCTGACACAGTACCTGCGACCGAATAAAATG
The DNA here is from genome assembly GCF_023897955.1 of Schistocerca gregaria. NCBI lineage: Eukaryota > Metazoa > Arthropoda > Insecta > Orthoptera > Acrididae > Schistocerca > Schistocerca gregaria. The sequence continues at coordinate 399,954,911 of NC_064922.1, forward strand.
AGAATCACAAACAACAAACGATGGTGCTCAGAAGTGTTCAAAGGATCGGTCTTGGGAGGAAATTCTCACCACAGTTTAAGTGAGACAGACAGCCAAGCGTAACACTAAACAATGACGTTGCAGCACAACCCACGGATGGAGGACGAACCAACTATTCGCTTAATCAATTCCCTTCTACCCGACGAACAGCACGACAAGCAAAAGTATCAGCGGAGACGAGGATTGCAGCAGGATTATTTCTTAGTACTTGTCATATAAAAACAGCCAAGGCACAATAAACTCTCAAAGAAAAAAGGAGAAGAACACCAAGCTCTCTAACTACACACCGTGCCAAACAGCATCAACATGGCGAGGAAAACACACTGCCACAAAACTACGCTAAAAACTAGGGCAGGTCAATGGAACGGTAACGGCCACAAGGCAGAAGATACCGCTGGTGCACTTCACTAATAAATTATAATCATTTCAAAGGTTAAACACAATACAAGGAGATGGCTGCAAAATCTTGCCGACTCTACCACACCATCACCTCGCTGCTTGCGGGGACAGGTCAGGATACCATAAACAGCAATCAACGAAGAGATATCACAACGGTTGAGCTTTCATGATAAGTGCACGGATTACTCAACTACAGTTCGCAGGTGCGGTGGGAGAGGAACCTAGCAGTTCTCGCAGCTAGTGCCACACAATTGCGACCGAGCGTGCACGCCGCCAGCGGCCCCGGACTGGTCACACGCCACAGAGACTTCCTCGCTGCTCCGCCGCAACCGACCAACTGCACGCACACACTCCGTGGCACGGAAATACACTCCTGGAAATTGAAATAAGAACACCATGAATTCATTGTCCCAGGAAGGGGAAACTTAATTTACACATTCCTGGGGTCAGATACATCGCATGATCACACTGACAGAACCAGAGGCACATAGACACAGGCAACAGGACATGCACAATGTCGGCACTAGTACAGTGTATATCCACATTTCGCAGCAATGCAGGCTGCTATTCTCCCATGGAGACGATCGTAGAGATGCTGGATGTAGTCCTGTGGAACGGCTTCCCATGCCATTTCCACCTGGCGCCTCAGTTGGACCAGCATTCGTGCTGGACGTGCAGACCGCGTGAGACGACGCTTCATCCAGTCCCAAACATGCTCAATGGGGGAGCAATTCGGCGGTACGTCCACCCAGCCTCCCTCATGCCCACTATACGCCCTCGTTCAAAGTCCGTCAACTGCACATACGGTTCACGTCCACGCTGTCGCGGCATGCTACCAGTGTTAAAGACTGCGATGGAGCTCCGTATGCCACGGCAAACTGGCTGACACTGACGGCGGCGGTGCACAAATGCTGCGCAGCTAGCGCCATTCGACGGCCAACACCGCGGTTCCTGGTGTGTCCGCTGTGCCGTGCGTGTGATCATTGCTTGTACAGCCCTCTCGCAGAGTCCGGAGCAAGTATGGTGGGTCTGACACACCGGTGTCAATGTGTTCTTTTTTCCATTTCCAGGAGTGTATGACTGCCACACCAAAGAAGTTACGGCAGTACTAGTATCGATAAACGCTGCTGCTTCCACTGATGGAGGCAAGTGAGCAACTCATTCACATTGTAACTGATGGAGGAATAAGGCGCCACTCGTTGGTGACAAAATGCCCGAAAGGTAAAACGGCATTAGCGCGAGCCGACCACGACTCAAATATGACCACGTTCAAATTTATTTACTGTCTGACATGATGCATCTCAACGTCACAGAATACAGTTCTGACCACGACTGACACTTGCGACACATTGAGGACATGAGACATGTGCCATTCTACAACACAATCTGGAATCTTGAGTAGGGTCTACATTTATGTTCGGACATGCATTTTTGTCCGAGGCAGGAACATCGTCTGCTCCTGAGGATATGTTTGTCCTAGAAATTTTTCCCGTCTTCTTGGAACTCAAAAAATTTCTTTCGTGTTTTAGTTGCTCCTCGCGTAATTTCCTCTCTTCTTGCTGTTAGCATCTTTCCCTCCCTAACCACCCTAGCAGGGTAACAGACAGCGAACGCCCGCAGACGGGGCCGGTTTACTTGCTCGCGTCGCAGAATTAATGAGCGGGATTTCGGTCGCGACCGGGCCCGATCGCCAAGAACCGATTCGGCCGCAGCGCCCCTCAGACACTGTGCGGGCCCCCCGCGCTTTTAGTTTCGGACATGTAGCGGCATCAAATGCTGGGCCTCGCGGCGCGCTCGTCCCCGCCGCGCCGGCGCTATCGACTGCCGGCGTGCGCGCCCATACCGCGGCGGCCGCGCCACGCCGGTCTTACCTCCCGTCCGCCCTTCCTTCCTTCCGTCCTTCCTTCCCTGCCAATTCTTTCCCCTTCCGCAGCTTTGGACCTGCCCTTTTTTCCGGTTCCGCCCGGGTGCCCAGCATTGCTGGCGAACCCGCCCACCCCCACGCACCATTCCGCGCGTGCCTCTCCGCCCGCGGGACCATTGTGGGCGCTCCGAACAATGCTCCCGGCGTTCTCAGTTTATTCGGCGGGCTCCTCTCGCCCGCCGACTGTCCTCGGGCGCTTCGTCCCCCACTCGACCATAACCACTTTAATGAATATATTTACTGCCTCCCTCTTTACTTCAATCTTGCTGCTTTTCCCACCTGCGCTTCTCTTCCGTCTACTGGACTAACTGTTGGCCAGTAATGCTGCGACGACGTCTGATTATCCGGTGAGCTATGTTTACAAAGCAACTACCAACCACTAAATTCGTGACATAGAGGGTGTTCGGAAATTCCCATTGTCGGCGGAATGGGCTGAGCGGTTCTAGGCGCTTCAGTCCGGAACCGCACGACCGCTGCGGTCGCAGGTTCGAATCCTGCCTCGGGCATGGATGTGTGTGATGTCCTTAGGTTATTTAGGTTTAAGTAGTTCTGAGTTGTAGTAGACTGATGACCTCAGAAGTTAAGTCCCATAGTGCTCAGAGCCATTTCAACCAAATTACCATTACTAACTTCTAGGACTCGTTGAGCAGAGTAAGTAGGTAATATTTTGAAGCTGAACCTATGTTCGGAAACGTATCGTTTCCATGCTACAAGCATTTGAAACATGTTAGTAACGTGACCACATTTACAAGTAACTGATTAGCTGTGATCAAGTACATCACTTGTTTCACGGTTTCACTCATTAATAGTCAAAGTAATTGTTCGAGTATTCGTTGACGGGTTTTCTTCAGCGAGCTGCATTACGGCCTCTTCCAATAATTCGGGTGTGCAACATCTCCCACCATCACAAAGTTACTCCTGCTGACGGTGAAGATACCCTTTCTCGAAGCCGATGCGTGATTTTGCCGAAAAGAGTATGCGATGGCGTCGGACGTCGTGGAGAACTGTGCTGGTAAGGGCGAAAAGCAGCTTATCTATTAGCCTGAGCTTCGCCATTCACATGTATTCTGCAAACTGTACTCAGCGATTGTAACACTCCCAGACACGTAAATGAGGCTCGAACCATGTCAGAGACGTAGGATAGACTTCATATGACATCAGCTGATCCGACGTAATCAGCTCCCACCATGACCACCCTGTCCATATCTACCTAGCAAACATGTTTTCAAACTGCTGTAGCACGGAAACGGCACGTTTCCGAACATGGGTTTCTGTTCAAGATGTTACGTACTCACTTCCCTCTAACAGTCATGGAAGTTAGTAAAGGGCACCTCCGAGCAACCAGTATTTTTTTTAAGTATACTATTTTGCCTTTCCAGGTTTCGCGAACTATGTCGTTATCACACGGCTACAATGCATTCACAGGACATACTGTTAATCGGATTTTTGTGAAAAGCAACATTTCGTTTTCGGGGACAGATTCGTTAGAAAATTCTATTTATTCACTGTAGCCGACATATTCTTCTCGACAGAATCAGTAACTGCGTCGATACGTAAAATAATTTTCATTAATTCTTTAGTCTAACATTTTATAACATGACATGTTTCGATCTCACTGGAACAACTTCAGACGATAACATGTTACTGTGTTTTGCAAAAGCAGTCAATGTTTTGAACATGTATCTGGTGGTGATACGGGAGAGAAGAGGCGTGAAACCAGATAAAGAGGGGCAGGGAAAAAGGAAAATCGAGTGAGGGTGATTGGAGAAGGGAGAAGAAAGTAGGGCGTGCGAGTGGTGGGGACGTCATGAGTTTAACAACAGGAGAGTTTCTAAAATTTGAGAAAGTATAGTTACGTTAAATTCTCGTCAAAATATTAATAGTGTAGCACAAATGGTGTGGATAATGTAACGGCTTAAAGTAGTAAAATTATAAAATGATGGGAGGGGGGACTGAGAGCGGGGAAAGAAAGCAAAGGAAGGGGTGGAGGGCGGGGGGGGGGGGAGCATTAGTGTCAGGGATGCTATGGGTTTAGCGAGAAAGTCTTGTAAAACTTCAAAAAGCCGCTTATGAAAAAATACTTTTAATATACTGAAATCATAAATGTGTAGAAGGGGAGAATAGTAGTTGATAAACGAGAAAATAAAGTATCTAAAACTGAATTAGTGTCTTACTCTGGACATATTCATTTTGACACAGTCACTTTTTATGACACAGGCAGAACCAGTTTTGGCACGAGTAACTAAAATGATGAAGCTAAAACCGGCCCTCTAGATATGGCTGGCGGTCAGGTCGGGTTTTGTCCCTCGCTCACTGTGTTTTGCGGTCTTGAGCTCCGAATTTGCAAAAGCGTTGTTAACTATTCGATCGCTGCTAAATGTCTGTGATAAGCAAGAATGTAAATGTTACTTCTGCTCGCTTCACTCGCAGTGGTTTAAGCTGCGGTGTTAGATTCCTGCCTAACCACACGTTATAAAACTACGACCTATTTTAAATCAACAGCAGATTATTTCTGACAAGTCAGTCTAAAAATATGCTTACCGTCCATTTCACTCTCAACTGTTTGTGCTGACCTTCTAGATATCTGCAACACCAATTCCTCAGAAGTAGCGACATATTCGGAATGAACAGCTAAGTATTTGTGAGAAGCAAGAATTCAAATGCTTCATTCTCACAAATTTAAGTACTATTCTTAGGTTCCTGCCAGACCACCGCCTCGAAAATCTCGACATATTCTGAAAAAGCGGGAAGTGGTTTGACACAAGCGAGAATACAAATTTCATTGGTAGTCGTTTCACGCTATTTTTCGATTTTTATTCAGGCTACAGTCACAACATGGAATAGAATCATACCTCAGAGAACGTACTCTTACATGTGAATGATAAAATATTGCTGAAAATACTTCTGTTATATAAAAAGGAAAGAACAAGTATCTGTTACAAAAGCGAAGCTGGGAAAAAAAACAAGCATGTCAAAGGACGCGAACATATCTCCTTTTACGCCAACGCTAAACATATCTAATCATAGACCATACTGAACGCCTAAAACACCGAGTATTAATATTATTCATCTACTAAAGCTGTTTATCGCAGATTTCGAGTTAACTGAATTTTATCTGTGACATAACCAAGAGTTATGCGTGTGTGATAAATCTTCAACTCACTATTGCCTTAAAACGACACCCTGTCATACCACGCAAGTTGTTATACGGAATCAAATACCAGGAGATCAAACATGTCGTCTCGAAGCTAGCAAGCGACGGACATCTCGGGACCCGACATTGACGCAGGTTGTAGCTTCCTCACTTCAGTCACTCGTCTTCCAGTCCACAATGGTCATCTACAAATGCCATGAGCGACATGTGATGAACAAACATTCGAGCGTTGTTAGACCGACAACTCGTGAGGTCTAGTCCACCAGATGCTGTCCATGACATCTGAATATGACCGTTATTGGAGGAAATTGGTTGTGTTAGTGTCATAAAAAGTCACTGTGTCAAAAATAAGTAGAACTTAATTATGTTAATGGGATGTTTAACGTCTTTATTTCCATGGTGCCACGAAATTAAATGACCGATGAATGTCATAAAATCAGAAGTCAAATAAGTCAGGAGATTAACGATTCCCCAAAAAAGCTGGTTCCAGTGGAAGCATTTTAAGATATGACGTGCTTTTTTGTAATATACCGATTCTTGCCCACCCTTGTGTGCTGGTCTTGTTTGGTATTGTAGTCCCATCCACTAGTTGCTGCTTGCAGAAGGGACAGGGCTTTTGCCCACCATGAAGTTGATGAGCTCGGTGTACCCGAATCCTCCTAGATTGGTGGTGATCGGAGCCGACTAGGCTCATTTTATGGGCGAGTAATTTCCGTGTAAGGCATTTCTAGCATCCGTTAATAGAAAAGTTGTTAAAAATCAAACCAGAAGGCAGCACTTAACAGAAGGGCTGTAAACGAGAACGAATGAGACTGAGTACATTCTGCTCCTGATTCTGGTATACTGAAAGGCCTATAGGTTAAATAACTTTCTGGATTGGTTTGGAGTTAGCAAAATCGGGGAATCGACTAGAAGGCTACGTGGTGTATAAAATTTGTGTGCTCTCTGGGTCAGATGATGTAGCATTAATTTCCTTTTGTTAACTTACACTTAAAATCTGCTCTATGGGTAAAGAAAGGACAGTATTGTATTCTGTAAAGAATTTCCTTTTATGAGTCACTGGTAGAAAATCAAAGAACTCTTTTTCCATGTAATCAGGGGAAGAATTTTACTCACGACGAAGCTTCTAGAAATCTCTTAAACCCCCCTATTTTATATCTCTGGTAACAAATGAGGAAACTGATCTTTTGTACTTTTTTACTTTTGTACTTTTCGCCTGTGTAAGCTCTGATAGATTGGACGTAAATTTTGTTCTCCCTGTTTTCTGGCAAATAATAACGTCATTTACTATAAATAGTCGTGATAATTATTTAAAAGATTAATCACATTCCTTATCTCCTTGTCGTCAAAGTAACTTTTACTGCATTCTAATAATTTTCAGACATCTAATGCGAGGAGTTGGCGACGATTTGTTCGATGATGAAACGACAGAAACACTCTTCGTATTTTTTCGTTAAATCTTCGTTAACCGGAGCGTGAAAACCCCCAACCCTCCCCACCCTCTGAGATTAATTTGACGATCATTTCTATTAAGCCAGCTGGAGTGGCCGAGCGGTTCTAGGCGCTTCAGTCTTGAACCGTGCGACCACTACGGTCGCAGGTTCGAATCCTGCCTCGGGCATGGGTGTGTGTGATGTCCTTAGGTTGGTTAGGTTTAAGTAGTTCTAACCAGCAGAGGATCAAGTAAGTAAAAAGACGAGGGTTAGTAGAAATCCTTGGGTAACAGAAGAAATATTAAATTTAATTGATGAAAGGAGAAAATATAAAAACGCAGTAAATGAATCAGGCAAAAGGGAATACAAACGTCTCAGAAATGAGATCGACAGGAAGTGGAAAAAGGCTAAGCAGGGATGGCTAGAGGACAAATGTAAGGATGTAGAGGCTTATCTCACTAGGGGTAAGATAGATACTGCCTACAGAGACCTTTGGAGAAAAGAGAGCCACTTGTATGAATATCAAGAGGTCAGATGGAAACCCAGTTCTAAGCAAAGAAGTGAAAGCAGAAAGGTGGAAGTTCCATTGGAACTCCTGACGGCCTTGGGAGAGCCAGTCCTGACAAAACTCTTCCATCTGGTGAGAAAGATGTATGAGACAGGCGAAATACGCTCAGACGTCAAGAAGAATATAATAATTCCAATCCCAAAGAAAGCAGGTGTTGACAGACGTTAAAATTACCGAACAATCAGTTTAATAAGTCACGGCTACAAAATACTAATACGAATTATTTACAGACGAATGGAAAAACTAGTAGAATCCGACCTCGGGGAAGATCAGTTTGGGTTCCGTAGAAATGTTGGAACACGTGAGGCAATACTGACCCTACGACTTATCTTAGAAGCTAGATCAAGGAAGGGCAAACCTACGTTTCTAGCATTTGTATACTCAGAGATAGCTTTTGACAATGTTGACTGGAATACTCTCTTTCAAATTCTGAAGGTGGCAGGGGTAAAATACAGGGAGCGAAAGGCTATTTACAATTTGTACAGAAACCAGATGGCGGTTTTAAGAGTCGAGGGACATAAAGGGGAAGCAGTGGTTGGGAAAGGAGTGAGACAGGGTTGTAGCATCTCCCCGATGTTATTCAATCTGTATATTGAGCAAGCAGTGAAGAAAACAAAAGAAAAATTCGGAGTACGTGTTAAAACCCATGGGGAAGAAATAAAAACTTTGATGTTCGCCGATGACATTGTAATTCTGTCAGAGACCTCAAAGGACTTGGAATAGCAGTTGAATGGAATGTACAGTGTCTTGAAAGGAGGATGTAAGACGAACATCAACAAAAGCAAAACGAGGATAATGGAATGCAGTCTAATTAAGTCGGGTGATGCTGAGGGAATTATATTAGGAAATGAGACACTTAAACTAGTAAATGAGTTTTGCTATTTGGGGAGCAAAATAACTGATGATGGTCAAAGTAGAGAGGATATAAAATGTAGACTGGCAATGGGAAGGAAAGCGTTTCTGAAGAAGAGAAATTTGTTAACATCGAGTATAGATTTAAGTGTCAGGAAGTCGTTTCTGAAAATATTTGTGTGGAGTGTGGCCGTGTATGGAAGTGAAACATGGACGATAAATAGTTTGGGAAAGAAGGGAATACAAGCTTTCGAAATGTGGTGCTACAGAAGAATGCTGAAGATTAGATGGATAAATCATATAACTAATGATGCATTGAATCGAATTGGAGAGAAGAGAAAATTGTGGCACAACTTGACTAGAAGGAGGGATAGATTGGCAGGACAAGTTCTGAGGCATAAAGCTATCACAAATTTAGCATTGGAGGGCAGCGTGGAGGGTAAAAATCGTAGAGGGAGACCGAGAGATGAATACACTAAGTAGATTCAGAAGGATGTAGGCTGCAGTAAGTACTGGGAGATGAAGAAGCTTGCAGAGGATAGAGTAGCATGGAGAGCTGCATCAAACCAGTCTCAGGACTGAAGACAACAACAACAACAACAAAACTAAAGTTGTAGGGGACTGAAGACTTCAGCTGTTAAGTCCCATAGTGCTCAGAGCCATTTGAACCAGTTCTATTATCTTACCTAGCTTCCTGTGTAGTAATTGTTCTCCTTTGATCGACCACGCATTATCGAACAACGTCTAAACTTCAGACTGATCAACTGGTTTGTACCTCTCGGAGTCTCTGAAAAGATAAAATTACACCATCGTCGTTGGGATAGCATTAGCAGCAGCATCCTACGGTAGTACAGAAATTGTTCATTATTCACATTATAACAGTAAACGAAGTAATTCAGAGCACAGCACGTTTATGTAGTGGCTCGTGTACTGCTTTAGGGCCTAGACAGTATTATTGTTGTTATTATCACTACTGTTATTATTATTATTATTATTATTATTATTATTAGTAGTAGTAGTAGTAGTAGTAGTAATGATGGCAGTGTTGTGACACAAAGATTGGCATCTGTAGTTTTCTAACTTCTAGCATTTCAGAAGTAAGTTAAGAGATAGGGAGCAGAATGCATACATTTTAACTTGGATGCTTTTAATTGGAGGTGTATAATGTAGGTTAAGCTAGTGTCGCTAGGGAGAGTAGAGTCTCAGAAGAAGCATGTTTGTCAGAAATAAGCAGCACTAACTGCCTCATTTAGTCCTTGATTCGTGGTTTAATAAAAAGTGTTCAAAGAAAATTGTTTCTCCATTCGAAATTTTATCTAGTCACTAATGTTGATGATAATCTTGGAGGTGTGGTTGGGGCGGGGGAGGGCGCACTAGCTAACACAGGGTTACTCAAACTGATCTAAAAACTACCAAGTGGTTGTAAAATGCGTTGGTATTGACATACGGTACTTCATTGTTATATACATGGAAACAGCAGCTCAAGACTTTTTTATTGCAGAAATATCCAACATGCTTGACAGACTAATGGAGAAGGGATTTGGCATGATGGAAGCCTGTAGGAGTTAGTCAGCAACCGCAATGCTTAGGAAGCTCAGGACTACACTTAACAAGGCTCCATCCATCAGATAGTCCATTTATGCGTGAGTAAAGAAGTTTAAGGAAACGGAATGTGTTTGTAAAGGCAAAAGCAGTGCATGGCCATTAACACATGAGGACCAGGTTGAACGGATCAGGGTAAAATTCCTCGGAACTCCACAGAAATCAACGTATCGTGCCAGTCGCGAGCTACAAATTCTACCACCAACTGTTTGACGATTGTTCAGAAAACGCTTGCAAATGAAACCATATCGTCTTCAGTTGCTCTTTGTCATTACACCTGGCAAGAAACATTTGCGGAAATATTTTCGCATTAATATACGACATTTAATTGAAGATGACGATTTCAACCGCAGGTTCATTTTCAACAGTGAGGTTACCTTCTTACTTACTGAATCACAATCTCCCCATGACCCATGTATTGGTTCCCACGAAGTGCATCCTTCGTTAGTCCGAAAAGACGGAGTTTGGAAGCAGCGAGATCAGGACTGTAGGATGAATGAGGACGAACAGTCCAACCAGTCCAACGAAGGTTTGTGAGCTCTTCTGTGGTGCGCATACTTCTGTGAGGTCTTGCGTTGTCGCTGTGAAGACCGTTTGCATTTTTGTGGCCACGAACTCGATGAAGTCTCCTACAATTTTCTGAGGATAAAGTTGATCATTGCACCATGCGGTAGGACATCAAACAGAAGAATCCCCTGAGAGTCTGGAAGACCGTTGTCATGACTGTATCGGCTGAGGGCCAGTCTTTGAAGTATTTCTTCGTCGAAGAGATGGTGTCATCTCACTCTATGCGTCCATGAGTTGCCGTGTTTTTTCATTTCGAAGTGACCATGTTCCATCGCGTGTGATGGTGTCCGACAAAAAAAAAAAAAAAAAAAAAAAAAAGCCACGGTCAGCCTCGTAAAGGGCAATCATTTCCCACAGATGGTTCTCATTTGCTCTTTATGATCTTCCGTTAGATGGACATACACCTCTGAATACCACAACTGGTGGGCGAGTGTGTCAGCACTACTAACAGAGACGTCCAACTGTGGATTTACGTGTTTGACTGTTATCCATCGAGCACCTAGAAAGAGAGTGTTCCCACATTTCAACATTGCATAAGTCATAGCTGAGTGCTGCCCGGCGGCCAGCGGGTTCAAATGGCTCGGAGCACTATGGGACTTGACGTATGAGGTCATCAGTCCCTTAGAACTTAGAACTACTTAAACCTAACTAACCTAAGGACATCACACACATCCATGCCCGACGCAGGATTCGTACCTGCAACCGTAGCAGTAGGGCGGTTCCGGACTGCAGTGCCTAGAAGGCCAGCGAGGGATCGGACAGGTTCATTGATGTTGTTGCAATGATGACATATGCCTCGCCTAACGATTCACCATGGTTTTGTTCACAGGTTTTCCTAGACATTGTGCAAGCGCCTTTGAATATCTGCCATACTCTGGGTTTTCGCCAAAAGGAACCCAGTGACAGCTCTCTGCTTGGAACCCACCTCCGTTTACAAACGCCACTTTGAAGGATACATATAGCGCCGCAGAATGGGAATTTCATGAAACTATAGGGATGAAGCGGGGATGTTCCACGATACCCCACAGCAAATTTCTCATTTTTCAACCGAAACTGGCAGGGAAGGAAAACCTGTAGGAAAAATATTTAGGGTTAGTCATTGAATGCTTATCGTAAAAACATTTTTTACAATTATTTAGAGGTCTCTACATGATTATGAGTAACCCTATACTTGATTGCACTCAGCGTTAATGGTCTCAGATAGGTTGGGAAGCTCTGCGTTAGAGAGATGTGCTTACATTCACTGCGCTCGTAACGTGTGGGAAATAACTTACAGCGCCACGAGATCCGTCCATTCAACATGTTATCGTACCCCTGCAGCCTACCCTCTTCTTATGTGCTGCTAAACCAAAAACGTTGCGGAGCAGCTTCTTGCAGCATCTATGTGCCCCCCACCATCAACAGTTGATTGTGATCCTCGAATAAGAGTTGCCGCACGTTCCAACACTGCACGAGTCACAGTTGTGTGCGGCACCCGCGAGTTCGAACAGGTTTTCGCGCTGCGCTGATGACAGACGCCTTGCCCAGCGATTCGCCATTCCTTTGTTCACTGCCAGGTCTCCTTTGGCGTTCTGCAAGCGTCTATGAATATCTGCATTGTTCTGGTTTTCCTCTAAAATAGACTCAACATGATTTCTCTTCTAGAAAAACGTCTCCGTTAGAGACGCCATTTTGAAGGATACTTATAGCGCCGCCAAAAATCGTAATTCATGAAACTATAGGGGCTGAGGCGGGCATATTCCACGATTTACCACAGAAAATTTCGCATTTTTTAACCATAACTGGCCGAGAATTAAAATGGGTTCCGTTTCTTACTGAACGCCCGTCGTACAAACATTTTTTGGAATTGCCTGAAGGTGTCTACATGATTTTGAATAACACTGTACTTGATTGCACTCAGGTGCAATGGTATCAGAAAAGCTATGAAGTTCTGAGTTAGAGAGATCTGTTTATTCTCAGAGCTTCCATAGCCTGTAGGAGGTAACTTACTGCGCCACGAGGTCAGTCCACGATATATGTTCCACCTTTTTGTAAACACTGTTTTTTCTTGTTTTTATCCAGGGTTGTTTCAACACCTCTGTGCGATCACAGTTGGTTTTTGTTTGTTGAAAACTGTAAAAAGTGAATATATTTTAGGTTGTAAATGGTCTAACAGAGTGAAGAATAAAGCAAGTTTTTGTTCGTTTTCTTCTTACCGTGATTTTACACTATATGGTTTTTCAGGACCTCTTGTATGGTGAGCCGTAGACAGTTTGTCATCTAGATTCTAAAATTCACATTTACATCGATTGGTTTGCAGATGGAAAGCAATCAGAGCAGCTGTTGGTCTTGCAAAAATATATAACGTAAAATCACAGTAACAAGCAAACCGAACAAAAAATCATTTTAGGCCACACGTTTTTAGACCATTTACGATATAAAATGTCCACTTTTTACAATGTTCAAGAAACAAACACTCACTGATGATGGGACATAGGTGCTGAAACATATGTGGATAAAATGGAAAAATAATGTGTTTGCAAAAAGGCGGAACCTATATCCTATAATTTAACTGTAAAGACAAGAGCCGCAGATCCAAAACAGAAACAGAGTGCTTCTAGTATGATAAAAGTTCCCTAAACATTATACTTGTCGCATATGATAACTTTAACAGCCTAGACCTCCGAAAGTATAGCATTTCCGACAGAGACACTGCATTTGGGAGCCGTCAGTTTAGATATAGACGGCCTACGAACGCTGCCTTAAAAACTGCGCCGAAATTTCATTATTTACGCGACGCCGTCTCCTGGCGGTGGAATGATGAGCTGAATGATTGAATACACTACTAGAGAGACGCCAGCAGTGGTCTCCGGATGGGACCCATGATGCTGTGACGTGGCTGGTACGCCCCCAGTGTGGTTGTGTCGCTCTGACGGTCCGGAGCAGAGAGCCGGCCGGAAGGGGCGCCGGAATTTATTGTGGCGCCTGGGGAGCGCCGGCGATGATAAAACGGGCCGACCTGCGCCGGCCCGGTGCAGCCGTATTGTTCTCCGGCTGCCAAATTAACTTCGGCTCGGAATTAGTTTCTGTGCGACGGCCGTCCGACTGGTCAGCCGCCGCCATGGCCGCCGCCGCCGCCCACGCTGCCGCCGCCGCAGCCGCTGCCACCACCCCCGCAGGGGGCGGCAATGTCATTAATCCCTACCTGAGTGACATACCTTGACATCCTCGATATCCGGACGAGGAGGTCGCCTTTGATAAGCGACGTAATTACAGTTGCTCAATATTGCAGCTTCTCAGGTGAAGGACACGGGACGCCGCACAGAACTCGGAAAACTATTTCATTTGCTGTTCACTCGGTCGGCATGGTTGTCTCTGAGCCAACAGTCGCATACCAAACGTGTTACATCTGAGTAAGATCTGTGGCGGCTGCAATAAATTACAGAGTATCTCAAAAAGATATATCCAACTGCACAAGACTATGTTTTAAATGGGTTTGATAGAAGCTTGAAGCAAACTGCGGTTCACTTAACGAAACTAAAAGTTTCCTTGGCGTGAGTTGTAAGTTGCTGGTGTATGTCGTTGTCAGTAGGTATCTCCGTGTGACAAGTAATTTGCCCTCTTGCTCGTCCTTTATACAATATGAGTCTGTTCGAAATGGAGAAAAATACAGAAATAATATACGTTCCGCTTTCAGCTAATGCTGTTCAGATACAACTGTGCAGCACTATTTTCGTAGAAAACACGTCACTCTACCTCTTAAGGCTCAAAGCTTTCGGCGGCTAACACTAACGTAGGTGACATCAGTCGCATCCTCTTTGCCTGTGGAAAATGGGAGGTGTAAATATAATCATTTTTACAAACGTTACGTCACCTGAAAGTAGAATTTCTCACGAGAGCAGCCATTCTACTTTCTTTTAGTAAATCCACACAAAATAACGAGCCATTTAAATTTCTACGAACTGACAAGATGTAACGCATAAGTGGGAGCTATGTTAACAGTCGTTTCATGTTAAAACGAAATTTATCTGTAGAGAAATTTCAGCTTAGCCATCGCATCATTGAATCGCCTTACTTCACATTCCTTTCGTATTTTAAAATAACTTTATGGTGCTAGAACTATCTCTGTCCAGTTAACGGAATATATACGTTCTGAGAAATAAACTGTGGAACGTTATTAATTGAACATTCCTCGCATTTTCCTTAACTTGGAAAATCGCCGTTACATGCGGAAGATAAATAAGAACAAAAGTACATTCGATGATGACACAAGAGTTTACAGATACTCGTTGCGCCAGGAAATGCACAGCTCACCACCGAGCGTTCGTTCAAGGCGTAGAGAGCATTCAGTAGAGTTTTTCATGTCTCTGGCCTGTTTTGATGCGACTTTTGTGTTAAATTGTTACTATCCTTTCGTGATGGTGAAACTTGTGAAGGTTTATGAATGATTCTGCTAACGGGTACGGTTGATAACAGTTTCCTTTTGTATTTGAAATTCTCTACCACTGAAGTGGAAAAGTGAACCGCCACAGCGTAAGATTATGGGCACACAGCAGTCATACGCCTTAGTGAGTACAAGTGAGACTACACAGAAGCAAGCGTTTTTTACAGATTAATGAGCAAATACGAGTATCTTCAACGGTATTTCTTTTCGTAAATATGTTCACATGAATCACATAACTGCGTTGCAAATACGGATTATTCCGGAGAGGACAGAGCACATTATAGTGAAGACGGCATGCAAGTCTATTTCTTGTCAATGATGTCCAACAAAGGTGGATGAGGTGTAAGGAGCTTATGCAACTTGCATTGGGCTATTGCCCTTGACGGTCTTGTGACCTGATGCTAAGTGACACCTTTTGTTCTGGTTTTGTGAAAGAGTTCGTGTACGTGTGTCCCCCTCATACAGCTCTGAGTGAACTGCGATGTCGCGTTACAACAGCTAACAAACTAGTAAGTCTAGACATGCTCGCAAAATTAGGGAACGAATTTGACTGTTGTCTAGATGTTTCTCATTTTTCAACCGTAAATGAAGACTTTGTTTTTAAACGTAATTTTAGAAAGCACCCCAATGATGTTTGTGTATGTATGAAAAAATATACCCCTGTAAATATCATTGTAGTCGCATGCCTAACTTAAAATCCACCCCAAGTTTGTCTTAAATCGTGTACAGGATTTAATGTTGTGAAATCGGTTGAAGCTTTTGGAAACTTCCTGTATTACAAAACGTTTTGGATAGTTCTACCGCGTCACCGCTTCATCTGTGGCCTTCTTACATTTCGATACAGATCCTGCAGTCATGTTAAAGATGTAAGATACATGGATCACAATCGTTTGGTTATAATAACCACATATTTGTGTAAACAATATAAATATTATATACTGATACTAACAAAGAATCAGCGCAAATATTTGACTAACCGACTAACTGTATAATAGCAAGAGCAAACAGTTTAATAAGTCAGCGTGCCGTTTACAGAATAGACGAGATCCTGGTCATTCGTAAAATCACCAACCAAGACTTTGGAATTATTATCAAAGGCCGTCAAACGGATATTCTAGAACTGAATATTCCATTCCTTGCTCTCCATCAGTTTTACCATTCACGATGAAACTTTCCAACTTCGCCCCATATTATTTAATGCTTTTTCCTCCCTCCTTCTGACAAATTTTGAGTTAACAGTGTCCGATTCCTTTAATTACTCTACAATTTGTTTAGCTGACGTTTAATTTAATTATTATTACTTTAATATGTTGACAAATATGTACTAGAAGCAATAAATTTGTTTTCTGGAGTTATTTACGTTCTTTCAGAGTGAAAATTGTGAATACACGACCTATGTCAATAATACTAGTGTCAGATCTTTAATACTGCAATAAACGAAACTTTCAAGATTTCAATGTTTGCATACATTCGTTTGGCTGGAGTGTACCAAACTTTGATGATCGTTAATAAAATCATGATTGCCTAAGCCACGACGAATACTCCAGGATCGAAATCGGAACGGCGGTAGGAAACAACAAAAAGCACAGATGCTGATCAGTTATTGTGACATTAATATAACTACATCTATATAAGAAATAATTGACAGATTTACTTAGAACAAATCGTTTCACAACTGGTTCTATGCCATGACTTAACATATGCTCGTCACCTCTTTTTGTGGCAGCGGATCTGTTTCTATAACGTACCTGAATATTAGAGACATAAATGTTTGTCTAACACAGACGGAAGTTGAGAACACGCGTCTGGGAACTTTCATCTAGCTTCGATTTAATTCGTTAATATGTGCCCGAGCCGGCCGCTGTGGCCGAGCGGTTCTAGGAGCTTCAGTCTGGAACCGCACGACCACTACGATCGCAGATTCGAAGCCTGCCTCGGGCAGCGTGTAATGTCCTTAGGTTAGTTTGGCTTAAATAGTTCTACGTTCTAGGGCACTGATGACCTCAGATGTTAAGTCCCATAGTGCTGAGAGCCATCTGAACTATTTTTGAACCATGTGCCTGAGATGGCGAGTCCGGTGAAATGAGTTTCTCACGCCACATCAGAGTGTTTCAGTCACAAAGTCCCCCACGCAAAGATAATCTCGATTTCAATTGCTATTCATAGTTATATATACTGGTTACCATAAGAGAATGAATCTAAATCTGCTCAAAGGATAGTAGCAGCGTATCTACTTCACAATGTTAGAGGCGGAACGCTAATGGTCCTTGGCAATATAAAGAAATTTTCAGGCCACGTATAAAAATCGAAAACACGGTATTTACTTCTGGCACAGTCTAACCTTCTCGATATCTTGACATTGTAGAGAATATATACATAAGTCCAGGACTAGAGCTTCGCCAGAAAATGGCAGGGGCGGTACTGTTTCGTCTAACAGCCTGTGACGTAGTTTAGGTCTGGCGAGTTGTTTGTTTTCCGAGCCGAGCTGAACGTCGTGATTGTATGATCTCCGAGACTGCCAATTTTCTTGTTTGCGTCTTCGCAAATCGAGGAACGTTCTCGTCGGACCTAATCAAGCCCTACGTGCTGATATGAAAACAAACTGAACTGCCGTCCGCCCCTGCAGAATTGCGAAAGTGGTTGCCTTTGATAGAAAGTTGCAACACTTCGTCTTTCTCATTCGGAAGACAGCGTTGGTTAAATACGTTTTTTTCCTCAAAGCTAATGGTCAATCTCTACATACATCAGCCATTTATGGATGACCACCGCAAAAAATTTAATTTTCTAATTGCACTATTTTTTTCTTATTTATAAGTAATACTAATACAGTGTACTCGAGAAAATATTAAAACATTTTCTTAATATTTTAAATCTGAGATCTGTGAAATCCTGTTATTAGGGGAATCGATAGTTAAAATTGAAAACGAAATTTGTAAAAAACAGAAATTATTTGTCCGGACTGTTATTTAGAACGATCTATTTTGTACATTACCCGCATTTCCTATTTGTTTATTTATCGTTAAAAATATCCAGTCTGGCAACGTACCGATTTAGGTATAGAGGTCGCCCATTAGGTTGAAGACGGTAGGTCCTGTATTTTATAAAACCCCGAACTGTATTTTAGTAATTTTCGGTAGTAGTTTGTGAAGTAGACTGTCTTACATGATGCTTTTAATGACTACTTCCCCATTCTATCCTCCCCTGTCACTCAAGATGTTGCTGCTGCATGTCAGTTCACACAACTCCAAAGAAATACTTTTTTTAATTAATTGCACAAAATCTTTCCCTCGGATTTTAGCGGAAATATATCTTAAAATGCAGACGACTCTGTATGTATATTATGTAATAAAATATAACGAGGAAACAGCCTTCATCAAAATTGGTACTAATAATATCACAAAATTACATAGCATCATCATATACAGCAGTCAACCATTAAAACAAAGTCAACAGTTCGCTAATGAAACAGGCCAAAAACACTACCTTCAAGTGCACACACACCGCGCTCCCGTAAACCATCCGGTAAACATATTCCTAAAAACCGGCTCTCAATTAAGTGCAAAAACCCAACAAATGTCACTCAGCGCTATGGTCCGTCAGCATTTAATCATGAGTTACAGTTAAAGATATTGTAACAAAAAAGGCTTTATTAGAAATATAATACATTCTACCGAAAAGTATCCAGTGTCATTGTACAATGCATTTAAATCGTTAAACAACAAGTCTCCAGCTTATCAATGGAATTTTTAAAACGGACAAGCAGCGTTCGCACAATCGATACATAATGGGGAACACACAAGCTGGCTCACAATTATATGCAATGAAATGTAAGACAATTTTCATTGAACATAATCAATGTATTTATTGGATCATTTATTAATGTGATCTAAAGATGTACCAATGAATAGTAATGAGGAAGGAGACTCTACTAGAATACAGTACTTATTACATTCTTCACAGTACAGTTACATAATACGATTGGTAATGAAAAATGCAGGACTGCAGTTTGCTGAAGAACTAGAACAAAGATTGTGAAAACACAAGGCTCACTTCAAATATAATAACCCCGTTAATTGAGAGGACACTGAACTGTCTTGCAGCAATGTTCAACGAAATCCGGTTGTCATTGGATATTGTCAGCGCTGACGTCCTATGTATCGTCCAGTCGTATGAGCAATATATGCAATAGAATAATTGTAAACTGAAGCGCAGGAAATGTCTGATATTAGACGCTAATTATGCCCAACCAAGAATCAGTCAAAACTTGAATATGTTTATAGTCTACAAATCGGAATAGCTGAGTAGATAGGGTCCTAACACAGACATCAATAACACGCTAAGACAACGGCAGAACCTAGTGAGATTTACAAACATGTATAACAGTATCACTTTGAGCATTTCGTAAACCTGCGTGTCGAGCTATATGGAGAAGTCCACAACTGCCTACTGCACGTCCTCACCCGATAGGAATCGCTGCCTCTTCAAGGCCTTTTTTTTAAGCGACCGGAGTCGAGATAATGACATGGGGGCAGGGCGAGTGCTCAAGTGTCTCCCAGTTAAGTGGACGTAGCTTGTGCATTACAACATTTGCGATTTGGAGACGTGCGTTATCATAAATCAATAGCACCTCCTGTCGCAGTTTTCCCGGACAACCATGGTTTCCAACAGATAAGCTCCACCGTACACATCCTTCATTCTCCGATGGATATCTACCGGTGTTTGCCCTTCGGCAGCCAGGAAAGAATAATATCACGATGGTCCTGTTTGGACGCCATTGGTAATAATGTCGCCAAAGTTCACGTTTCCGGATTTACCGCACATACGTCGGAAAGAAACGAATGTTATGCCAATTCCTTGCCAACATGTCGGTAGTTACATGCCCATGGAAAGACACGGATGTCACAGCAATTCTTTGCCAGCATGTCAGTAATAACATACCAACATCAGAATAAACCGTTACGTTACGTTACGTTGCGGAGACTCTGCAGCAACATCCTCAAACGGAACACTTTAGATCTCCTCTTATAACATCGTTAGTATTGTATTTTAATAAAGTCTCCGTCACCATAACATTTCATTGGTTCATCTGGTGCTCAAACCAATAAATGGTAGGTGCAACAAATATACTGATTATGTCCAATGATATTTGTTGTACATTTCTTTGTAGGTATAATTGTGAGCCGGCTTACGTACTCGCCATTAATGGGGCGATTGTACAGAAAAAATTGTTCTTTTTGATTGGTGAGATACGTATCAATTGTTTAGTGCTTCGAACGCATTGTACATTAATATTACATTTTTTGTGACACAGTGCTACATTTTTATAAAGTCCCCATCGTTACAATTTTGTTTCTACTTTAGCTCATGGGTAGATGCTGTGTGGAAATGTCGCTGATTATAAACGGTGACCTTTGTTGGTTTGTTTTCTTTTTCTTTAGATGTGGTTTGGGAGCCAGTTTGTCGGATCATGTTTGGTAGATGGATTACTCAGGCGCAGTATGGGTGCTCGGAGGAATGATTTTTTGGTCTACTTCGTTATCGAGCTGCTGATTCTGTTTTACTGATCGCCTGCGTTGTATGATGATTCAACGTAATTTTGTAATACTATAAGTATTATGTTCAATGAAGCCTCTTTCCCCGCTATATTCTATTATTTCATATGTAAGCGCAGTCGTATGCATTTTAAGGTATATTTGCTTCAATTATTTGGGAAAGAACTTGCATAGTTAGCTAAAAAGGACATTTCTTTAAAGTTAGGTGAACTGACGCGCAGTACAATTCGCGTGCTTAAAGTGTCAATATTAGGACGTAATGATGTCTATGGTACTCAAAATTTACAACTTTATGACGAAGCTTGTATGGCTGATTAACGTGACTGTACCTTCTGTATACGGAATGACAAAAATTGTGTAGTACACAGGATTTATTCAAGTCTGGAAATGTTGTCGTGTTTGCAAATAATGATTCCTGATTCCGTATTTTATGTAATTTGGAAATAATGTACATCAGGTTAGGTATGGGGAAGATCATTGTTGACCGAAATCAAGTACCTGATTATTAAACTTTTGTGGTCGGTGACGATTTATAGTAAAATAAAAAAGTTTTGTTTTCCCTAATGACTTTTCCCTGAGTCGTCCCCACTCACTTATCCGAGTGGGAAGGTAATTCACGTCTTGAATATTTTGTTGTATACGGTGCCATCATCGTTAAGCTACAAGCAGAGCTGCACGCCCTCGGGAACAAACTAACAGTTGAACAGTTGTAGGTTTCACTTCCTTTCTGCCGTTCGTGGTACCAACATAAGAAGGACATGTTGGCTTGTTTTACAAAGCCAGATCAGTTGCCATTACGACACTCGAAAAGTCTGCTGCCCTCTTTAGGAACCACAGATTAGCCTGGCACCTCTACAGATACTTCGTTGTCGTTTCATCTATCGCACGTCTCGCTGTATCGCTGAAGCTCTGTAGACACCCGACAGCAAGGTCCGTGATTCATTTATCATGTAGCCATACGAATCCATTAACAACGAAACTACACTAAAATCATCATAAATTGCCAACACTATTTCTTTGTGTGACTGACTGTGTTACTGACGAAGCTGAGCAGCAAAAATGCGAGACACCAAGTAGCATTATAAAGGGGTTTGTTTTCCCATTCTGACTACTTAAAGGGAGCTTATAAGTCCAGGAAGCATTAGATTGTCTAATATTTGGCCTAAACATCACAATAGCCGTAAGCATTCTAAAATTAATTTCAATCTTGAGGGGATATTTGAAAACTTACTTCTTCCACTGACATAGGAAATTGATGTGGCACTTCAGTGCGTGGGCCGCGACTAAAACTAGCAAGTTGTAATGAAGGATGTCACTTGGAATGAGTTCAGACAAAAAATATGCCACCTGACAAGACAAAAACAATTGCTCTGATCATATTGTTCAACAGAAATGTTGGTACATCATATGTGGGGTGAAATCACATCTGCTCGGCAATGGATAGGCAATCACGAATGTGTTGTCAATTTGCATGTAAAGAGAAGTGGCTAGTTGAATTAACGTTCTAAAGTTAGGTAGACCTCCACTTCTATAATTTCTGCAAGGCTTGGCAAACTCGACTTGGGCCTAGCATTCTATTTGGCAATGCGATGCTTACCAAACGTAATTCTTCACATCGTAGAGACGAGGCATCTTCAGCAGATGAATGACTCAGTTCCCAGAGGCTCTGAGTCCGCGCCACTCGGGATGGGTTGCTAGGATTCAAGTCCAAGCGCCAACGCCCCTTCTGTCCTACTGGTTGTTTCGCATCAGAACGCCTTTCTTACCTCCCATCTCCGATTCACCTAGCTTTTCCTAAGGAAACGCGTAGCTTAATTGATTCAATCAGACTCTTACAAATACCGGTCCCTCACTCAGCCGAGAGAAAAGAGAAATTCCACTTCCCTACCATACGAAGTGTCCTGCGTGACCACTCAGATTTTACCATCCACGAATCAAAAAGTTCGTTGCTTACGGAATTTTGTGGCGCCAGTCTGTAGTGACAATAACTGTTTTGTGAGCAGAGGAATGCGACCACCAGTGACGTCTCACCACACAGCAGCTGCGTGTAGAGGCGTAGCGCCAGTGTGACATTCAGAAGAACAGCTTCTGTCAGAGAACAAGAGCCTCGTTCCCTATTCCTCAGATCAGTGAATGACCAAGCAAAGCATACCGTGCCGGCTGTCTTACGAAAACATTTTCCTTAGTTGTGATTGACTCGTTCCCGGGAAGTCAAAAAGGGGTGTCTCGCCGTAGCGTCCCGCGCTCACACAGTGAAAATCGCTAGGTTTCTAAAATGGTGTTCGTTATTTTCCAAAAGATCTAACCATCAAAAATCGAGCTGAATCTACTGGTCACAGAAGGAAGATCCGCTAAGGTACGGGAAATGGAGAAAATATCGAGCAGAAATGGGAACTAATGTCCTGCCGGGTTGACGTCTGACAACGGGAGTAGGACCAATGTGGTAAAGGGCATAGGCCGTACCAGTTTTGCGCCAACATCACGGAACAGTTACGAATGAAACACGTCAGTCCGAGCCCTGGAATGGTTCATTTCCTAACTGGGCATGGCCCTTATCCAGCGCATTTGCAACGCGTTTCGCTTGCTGATAGCAGCGACTGGCAGTGTGGAGAATATGTATCTCCGGAACATTTAGCTCTGAATTGTGAGCAATACAGCCAGTTACATAGAAACATAACAGGAATAACCGCAGACACACAGCAAGAAACTCTCAGGGACTAACACATAGATCAAACCTCCGTCATTGAACGCACTATCTCTAAAGGAATGAGAGCATACCACCGTCGACATGAATGGATAGCTCAGATGGAGACTCCAGAGCAACGGATTCATCTGACATTAACATCAACGGCGAGATAAATCAACAAAGACATGTACATGACAATACGCGTCATTAAATGACGACATAGCAACATACAGAAAAGCTACAATAGAAACATATTAATCTATTAAGTAGGATAGTCCCTGGCCAGTTGATGTACCAGAAGCCACGTGTGACGTGTAATTGACAGCATTAACATAGAAAAACTGTAACACAAGTAATCTAGCTAAATAAAACACGTATAATGACGAAACGAGAATAAATGTAGACACCAGTATCCCATAGATAAAGTAGAGTGGAAACCAGTCAACAGCTCAAGTAAGATAGATTGTGGCTGGTTACTGCAGTGGGTGCCACGGTATACTAGTAATCAGATTATTGGATTACATTAACATAGAAAAGCTGTATAGTAATAATCTAGCTATTTAACACACACACACACACACACACACACACACACACACACATTATAAAACCACTATTAAAAGGTAGATATCAGCACAGTTATGCGAGAGACGAATTGACTCGTGACATCCTAGACGCGAATTACTGCGTGTAATAGACCAACAATGGGATATGCTGGACAGCCAGGGACTTCGCTGGCCAGCCGGGGACTTCCGAGACCACTTCCCAGAGCAGCACCAGTGAAGGGACAACCACCCGGAACACCAAGCTTCCCTATCTTCCTTTTTTTCTATCCTTAAAAATAAATATTTCTTAATTTTCCATTTTGTAGCCTCATGTTTTACTATCGCAAGAAGCAACCACAGCTTATACGTAAAAGGACAACGCATGTCCACACAGCTCTAGCTTCATGTGGTGCTGCATAGGCAACGGTGTCGGCGGGCTCAGCTGCGCAGTCAAATTTCGTTTCGTGGTGGGAGCCGTTGATACCTGGTAAGTGGAAAGAGTGGCGCGTTACTGCCCTTATCAAATTTGTCAGATGGCAGGCCCTAATTGTCTAAACGCAGCCTTAAAAGAAAAGTAGTGTGTCAACACCTCCTGCCTCGCAGCGTTGTTGAGTAGAGGCGACGGAAGGTGGCCTCCGATTGTTTTCGAATGAGCTGAAAAAAGAGAAAGCTTCGCCACAAAATCGGGACGTGTCCATGTGAAAATCTGACAGAAAGACTTTTGTGAACAATTCCAATTGCTTAACCAATGTTGCACAGAGTTGTATGTTAACTACCAGATGGTTATAATTAAACTTTCACTATTTAACACGTTATAACTCGGAAATTGACTACTGTGCGAGTACCAGAATCGGTAGCTTTAATGTCCAGAATATGTAGCGCATAATTTCCATGCGTCACAGCGCCACAGTCCAGTTCCAACTACAGTCACCAAGTGCCGTGACCAGTCATCGTGATTCATATCTCACACACCTGACGAGTCGCAGTGCACGTGTTGACGTGTTAGTATGAGCTTGGACAAAATGAGCAGGACATTGTTGGTGAAGCTATATTATCCAAACAAGAGTAATGCTGCCGCTGCACTTCGGGAATATCGCCGGCTGAAAGGATTACGGAAGGGTCCTCTTTCTCCACCCGCCGTGCGGAACATGATGAAGTTCGAATCAACTGGAGAACTGGGCGTCACTCCGGGAAGAGGCCGACGACCGGTTGCACCACAGGTGGTTGACGAAATCGCTGTTGCTGTGGCAGACAACGCTGGGCGCAATTGCCGATCGTCAGGCAGTGCGTGTGCTGTGCACGACAGTTGAACATCCCGTGTTCCACTGTACGAAGATGCTTCGAACCATTCTCCAATGATATCCGTACAAGATCCGTATCGTACATCAGGACGCACAACGACGTGTTGACTTCGCTCTCCACTTTCTCGCAAGGACTCAAGTTGACGAGCGGAGGCCCCGGAGCATCCTACGGAAAGACGAAGCTGCTCCTCCTCTGCCTGGTGGGGGCGAACACACACAACTGCCGAGCGTGGGGATGCTTCAATTGGCTCTAAGCACAATGGGACTTACCAGCTGCGGTCATCAGCCCCCTAAACTTAGAACTACTTAAAGCTAACTAACCTAAGGACATCACACACATCCATGCCAGAGGCAGGATTCGAACCTACGACCGTAGCAGCAGCGTGGTTCCGGACTGAAGCGCGTAGAACCGCTCGGCCACCGTGGCCGGCCCGATGTGAGGATCATCACCTCCAGACTCTGTGCATGAACTTCCTCTGTATGTTGGAACATGTCACCGCATAGTGCGGCCTCACGGCTACGTTCATCATTGGCCCGTTCTTTTTTTGAACACTTTGGCGCTCAAGGACCAAAGACGTGCAGTGTGACTCGTCAGCGTTACTGCGATATTCTTCGCCAGCATGTCACACCCGCCCAACAGGAGCGAGACGCATTAAAGTTGGGACGCCACCGCACGTCGCTCGTGAAGTTTACCTGCTTCTCCGAAACACATTTGGAAACGGTCGAATTATCAGCCGGTATCAGCTTGTCCGGCACGATCACCTGATCTCACTCCCTGTGATTTCTAGTTGTGTTGATGTCTGAATGACGGGTTTAGGAGGGTAACATTCACACATGTGCTGATCTGAAGCGAAGAGCGGTCACCAGCATACATACGGACATGCTTCTTAGTGCTGTGCACAATGAAATCCTGCGCTTTCAGACTCTTCTGTTCACTAATGGGCATCATATTGAGTCCCTTTTTTTAGCAGTAATGGTACTGGTATGTAATGGTATTTCAATTGAATTGGTTTTGCATTTTTTCTCCTCCCAATATCCTCGACACTAACGATACCAAGTTTGGGCCTCGTACGGTAATTAGTTTCCATGTTACAACTTATTAAATAGGGAAAGTTTAATTATAAACGCCGGCCGGAGTGGCCGTGCGGTTCTAGGAGCTACAGTCTGGAACTGCGAGAGTGCTACGGTCGCTGGTTCGAAGCCTGTCTGGGGCATGGGTGTGTGTGATGTCCTTAGGTTAGTTAGGTTTAAGTAGTTCAAAGTTCTAGGGGATAATGACCACAGCAGTTAAGTCCCACAGTGCTCAGAGCCATTTGAACCATTTTTAAATTATTAACACCTGATACTTGGAAAATAGGATGTTCTTGAGCTGATACAAATGTTTGTGTCGTTTCCGATAACTACTCTGTCTTTCTAAGACAGGGAAGTGAAAGAAGAATATCATGAAACCAGTCGGTCAGTTAAATGACAGGCCCTGATTGGTCGACTTGTTTCACTGTGTAATTTGTGAAAGCCGTGTCGCAAAACCGCACAGGTAAGCGCTTTCGCCACCCGTTGCAAAGTCAGCATATGAATTCGGAGCGTTACTTGTAAGCTGGTGGCGAAATGTACGTCTTAGTCGCCAATGAAACTGACATCGAAGAAACGTCCCCTTACGAGCGCTAGTGAATCAGTAGAGGCAAACTACCTACACACCCCTGCAAAGAAGGATGTTAGTGTAAACAGAGTATTGCGGCGACGTCGCTGCGAGCGCCAGACGGCGGGGCGGCGCCGGCACGCCAGCCGGCGGCTGCGGCGCGCCCGGCGCTCGAGGCGCGTGTCGGGGGCGCGTGGGCGGCGCCGCCCACGGCCTGCCCGGCGGCCGCCTCCGCTGCCGGGGCCGGTCCGCCGGTCCGCCGGCCCACGGCAGCACAGCACAACACAGCACAGGTGTATTTTAAAACCCGCACGCCCCGTGCGCCACCCGCCGCGACATCGATCGACATCGCCGCCGCGTGCAGCCGCCGCCACCGCCGCAGCCCACGTCGCACATGTGGCCGGTTCTATCGAAACGTATGTTTTCTCATACAGCGAGCAATTGCGTGAGATTTACTCCGCGTTATTTTTACGGGCTGACTCAGAAAATACAAATTGTTGCGACTAAGCAGTTAGTGCAGTAAAAATTTCGTAACAGCTTCAAGGTGTAGTGCGGAGTTATATGGCAATGACAACTATTCAGATATACGACTGCTTGGTGATTTTTCATGCAATTGTTCTTTTCTCTGCACCTGATGATGACCGGCAAGATCGAAACTGGCTGTGTTTGAGAACAATAAAGTAGTTTTGTGTGAACAGCCTTCGGTGATTTTCGAGAGGGTCTGTCACCGAATTCCTCACGTGGTGAACAAATTTAAAAAAAATCCATCAGCTATAATTTCATCTAGTTCAACGAATGTTTTGTACGTCATTACAGTGGTCTGCATTATTTCGAATTTTGCCGTTTTTGACACAAACTGTCTAGTATTTTTCCTTTTGTTCCAAGTTTAATTTTAAGACCTATTTTCTTGAGGAATCCATGCCGAAGCAAACGATAAGTTGCCATGTCACTACGTGTTGCTTATTGCTGCTTACACGTGTGCTTAACTGCTGTCACACCCCAGAGTAAAATTTTCTCTCTGCAGCGGGGTGATGATTTCATGTCAGTAAAAAGTTGGGACATGCTGAAAAAGTTGGACACTGATTCCGACTTATTAAATGAGGTTCCCTTATCTTAGGAGTCAGACACTTTCTACCTCAGTGCCAAAGCGACTACAAAAAATTTTAAGATGATATAGTATGTTTGAATGACAAGAATAAGAACCTTATTTAAAAACATTGAATCTATACTTGAGGACAAGAATTCGGAACCTTAGTTAGGAACACTGAACCTATGATTAACTACTTCACCTTGTCCAAAATTTTAGCTGCAATGAACTCGTCACTCCTTTGCATGGTGAAAATTTCAATCTGGGAACATGCCACAGACAGTGACTAAGCAATGCCTCCTCAATATCATTTCTAACCCCGTATGTTTCGCAGTAGAGCTTCCGTGAAGATTTAAAAGTGGATAAGGTACTGGGGGAAGTAAAGTTATGTCGGCGGGTAGTGTGTCCTGCTTGGCCGGCCTGGGTGGCCGAGCGGTTCTATGAGCTACAATCTGGAACCGCGCGACCGCTACGGTCGCAGATTCGAATCCTGCCTCGGGCATGGATGTGTGTGATGTCCTTCGGTTAGTTAGGTTTAAGTAGTTCTAAGTTCTAGGGGACTGATGACCTCAGAAGTTAAGTCTCATAGAGCTCAGAGACATTTGAACCATTTTTGTCCTGCTTGGGTAGCTCAGACGGTGGAGCACTAGCCCGCGAAAGACAACGGTCCCGATTTTGAACCTCGGTCCGACACACAGTTTTAATCCGCCAGGTGCGAAGACTGATTATTTTTCATCTACGACGTGCACGCGTTTTGTGATTCAAATACTAAGCTATTATCTAGAATAGAGGGCCTTATGATGATATATTATATCGCCGAAACCGTCAGCCCACAAAATCAGCTGGTGATGAACTTATAGTGGACGGATTTTTTTTACACTCCTGGAAATGGAAAAAAGAACACATTAACACCGGTGTGTCAGACCCACCATACTTGCTCCGGACACTGCGAGAGGGCTGTACAAGCAATGATCACACGCACGGCACAGCGGACACACCAGGAACTGCGGTGTTGGCCGTCGAATGGCGCTAGCTGCGCAGCATTTGTGCACCGCCGCCGTCAGTGTCAGCCAGTTTGCCGTGGCATACGGAGCTCCATAGCAGTCTTTAACACTGGTAGCAGGCCGCGACAGCGTGGACGTGAACCGTATGTGCAGTTGACGGACTTTGAGCGAGGGCGTATAGTGGGCATGCGGGAGGCCGGGTGGACGTACCGCCGAATTGCTCAACACTTGGGGCGTTAGGTCTCCACAGTACATCGATGTTGTCGCCAGTGGTCGGCGGAAGTTGCACGTGCCCGTCGACCCGGGACCGGACCGTAGCGACGCATGGATGCACGCCAAGACCGTAGGATCGTACGCAGTGCCGTAGGGGACCGCACCGCCACTTCCCAGCAAATTAGGGACACTGTTGCTCCTGGGGTATCGGCGAGGACCATTCGCAACCGTCTCCATGAAGCTGGGCTACGGTCCCGCACACCGTTAGGCCGTCTTCCGCTCACGCCCCAACATCGTGCAGCCCGCCTCCAGTGGTGTCGCGACAGGCGTGAATGGAGGGACGAATGGAGACGTGTCGTCTTCAGCGATGAGAGTCGCTTCTGCCTTGGTGCCAACGATGGTCGTATGCGTGTTTGGCGCCGTGCAGGTGAGCGCCACAATCAGGACTGCATACGACCGAGGTACACAGGGCCAACACCCGACATCATGGTGTGGGGAGCGCTCTCCTACACTGGCCGTACACCTCTGGTGATCGTCGAGGGGACACTGAATAGTGCACGGTACATCCAAACCGTCATCGAACCCATCGTTCTACCATTCCTAGACCGGCAAGGGAACTTGCTGTTCCAACAGGACAATGCACGTCCTCATGTATCCCGTGCCACCCAACGTGCTCTAGAAGGTGTAAGTCAACTACCCTGGCCAGCAAGATCTCCGGATCTGTCCCTCATAGAGCATGTTTGGGACTGGATGAAGCGTCGTCTCACGCGGTCTGCACGTCCGGCACGAACGTTGGTCCAACTGAGGCGCCAGGTGGAAATGGCATGGCAAGCCGTTCCGCAGGACTACATCCAGCATCTCTACGATCGTCTCCATCGGAGAATAGCAGCCTGCATTGCTGCAAAAGGTGGATATACACTGTACTAGTGCCGACATTGTGCATGCTCTGTTGCCTGTGTCTATGTGCCTGTGGTTCTGTCAGTGTGATCATGTGATGTATCTGACCCCAGGAATGTGTCAATAAAGTTTCCCCTTCCTGGGACAACGAAT
Organism: Schistocerca gregaria; assembly: GCF_023897955.1. NCBI lineage: Eukaryota > Metazoa > Arthropoda > Insecta > Orthoptera > Acrididae > Schistocerca > Schistocerca gregaria. The sequence continues at coordinate 399,984,946 of NC_064922.1, forward strand.
TCACTGTGTTCTTATTTCAATTTCCAGGAGTGTATATTTGTTACGTACAAATAAGCTGCTGTCTCGTCATCCAACCTAGTAAAACTGAATGTACCAAACTTTTCGCTACTTGAGAGGGCCACTGTGAAATCTAGGGATCGTATGGCAATGAAAACAACGTAGAAAAATTTGTAAGGACATCAGGAAGAGAGATAACGAGTAAAGCATTGAAAGAAACACCTTCCAATTACCGCATGAGAAGGCAAAATTTTTTAACTGTGTACCATGTTGACGTTTCAGGTTACAAACGTTGCTCAATCTGACGACCATCTGCATCCCCGACCCGCACTACAGATGGAATGCGAGAGTTGTGACGCGCCTCATGGATTGCTTGAAGGTCGCACATTGCATCCACCAATCTTAACCACGGCAACAGTAACTTCCTCGACACTTTGTGGCAAATTATGCTGTCAACCTCTCCTAGAAGCGATTCCAAAGTCGCCAGTTAATTTGAATTTCCGAATCATGTTTCTCAACCTCCGAGCGGAATAAAAATCTCTTCTTATTCCTATAAAGCGTCGATACTCGAAAAGAGCAGCAGTTTACTGCTTATGATTTGATAAAAAAGCTTTACGAGTAAAGTCCTGTTTAGATTGTGCGGTTCCATCTTGAATTTCTGCAAATGTAATGTACAGTGATGCTTGTGTTCCAACCTTACATCCCCGCACGAGTGCCGGCGCCAAATGGCAGGTCGTGACTCTACCACTACTGACGACGCACAGTGTTAACATCATTCCTATAAAGTTGCATACCGATACGGTAAATCGTAAGGAAACTTTAACTATAACAACATCGCACATCTAAAGGGTATTTAGAGAGAGTGCCACATTTAGAGGTCAGCGCCGATGACAAAAATGCTTTTGGCATATATACGTATCAGAATTTTAATCTGTAAATCTTCTAACTTCAACTTCTGGTACTAAAATTATATAAACAACTTTAAGCCGCTCTATACGTTGGATGTTAGACGGTAGGATTGCATCTGCCCTGAATGCTTTTAAAAAGTAAAAATACGTCTTTTCTAGACGATTCTTTACAGTTATCTGTAGTAATTTCTGAAACGAAATTTTTTTCGGAGTGTGTACGTAGCTTTGGAAGCAAAAGATCTTGTATTACAAGTTTTGGTCCCATATAACATATTATCATGTTTTTGCAGTTTCTTTCATGGGAAAGAAATTTAGGAGATATTAGCTGGAGATAAGTCTGACTTTCGAAGAGGTAAAGGAATCAGAGAGGCAGTTCTGTCCCTGCAATTCATAATAGGAGCAAAAACTTAAGAAAAAACAAGACCTATTTTCGACAAGTTAAAAGCGTTCGACAGTATTAAACGGTGTAAGTTTAAAATTCTCAGGAGTAAGCTATAGGAAAAATTATGTAGTATACAATACGCAGAACAACAAACAGGCGACACTGGCTTCCCCTAATCCAAATATAGAAGAAGCAACGACGGAAGTGGCAAAAAGATTGTGGGATGTCATTAAAATTCAGGGCAAAATGATATCATTGAAAAGATTCGTTATCATCAGTATAAGTGGAAGACAGTTTCAGGTCCAGGTGAATGGAATGAACCCTCTAATGAGTAGAGAATGTTAACTGAGAATAAACCGAAGAAGGAAGAAAGCAATTAGCAATATCCGAAATGAGATTAGAGATAAAATTAACATCGAAACTTGTGACCACGAAATAGACGAAATTATGCAATTCCGCCTCCCCCAGGCAAGATATTACAGGACGGTCGAAACAAGGACGACATAAAAAGCAGACTAGCACAGGTAACAAGGGCATCCTTTTCCTCAAGTAGTCTACTTGTAGTAAAAATCAGACTTAATGCGGGGAACAATTTCTGAGAATATACGTTTGGAGCTCAGCACTGGATGACAATGAATCCTGAACTGTGGGAAAACAGAAGAAATAGAGAAAGCGTTTGAGATAAGTGGTATAGAAGGATGTGGAAAATTAGGTGGGCTAATAAGATGAGGAATGAGGAATTTCTCCCAAGAATCATCGGAGAAGGAAACTTATGAAAAACAGCTAAACGAATAACGCACGGAATGACGTTATACGTCGTAAAACTTACCGGCTACGCTCGATCGTTCTCGGGAGTAGTCGGTACAGCACGAAATTTCATTTAGTATTTTTCGATAGTCGCAACTTTCCTCGATTTGGCAAAATCGAGGTGTCAGCGCTGTTTACCGTCTCTGTTTGTCCGTGGTATCAATGACACTCTCAAATTCAGTGGCCACATGCACGAGAAGATACCGTCTAGTAATCTATCAGCCGGCCATGGTGGCCGAGCGGTTCTAGGCACTTCAGTCCGGAACCGCGCTACTGCTACGGTCGCAGGTTCGAATCCTGCCTCGGGCATGGATGTGTGTGATATCCTTAGGTTAGTTAGGTTTAAGTAGTACTAATTTCTAGGGAACTGATGACCTCCGATGTTAAATCCCATAGTACTCAGAGCCAGTTGAACCATTTTTGAAGTAATCTATCGGCACATTCCTTTAAAAGTGATGGGAATGACAGAAGACAGGGATGAGAAACCTCGTTCTCTGCTACGCAGTTGCACAATCTATGCGACCTGCAACTTGCTATGAAACCACATTTCATAAAAGTAAGAACGAATTTAAAGATTTAGATGACAACATAATGATAGACAGAAGGAAGTCATTGTTCAATACATCAAGAATCACTTTGTGCTGAATTTACAGGCGTGGAGCACGTGAAGAAACTGATGGTGCGAACTGTAAATTTCTAGAAGACGCACACATTATTCCACGCTCAGTTGTAATAGTTTTCGATGGAACTGGACAAAGAGAATGGAAACTTTGTGTACTATTTCAAAGTGTTTGATCAAGTCAACTGCCATGCGCGAGATAAGTTTTCGATTTAAAACCTGCTATTTTTGAATTTATGGAGGAAAAAGGAGTGCACTAACGAAAATTAGAACATCCAGAACGGACTGCAGACCTCCATTTTAAGTGGACATCACTGCAAACTGCGCACATTCAGACACTGCAAGGTGATAACCCACTTATTTCTGATTCGACGAGAATGCATTTAAAAAGAAAATCAAATTGTGAAAGGGACTAATTCGGACGTAGCCTTGTTTCCTAAGCCCACTGGCGTTAAATACTGTGCTATTTCCCATAATTAGTGGTGTGCAATTTTAGTGGCCGACCGTATACTTTTCCAACTCTGCAGTAATAGGTGTTCTCCTTCTAGATGAAATTGCCAGGCAGTTTAGTAGCCCACTGACTATTTGTACCTGTTGGTCACATCGTATTGGAATGCAGCAGATGGTACGTGACTTCGTTTTACAAACTGCCCTGTAACTTATGTACAGATTCAAAGAAGAACTCAAATGAAATTTAAATAAATTAATATTCGCCAGATAATGGATTACGAATCAGTGCCAGCGGTTGTATATATTTAACCGCTTGGATTAAAATTTTATATGTGGAACTGCGTGTACACGTAAATGACAACCACTATGAAAGCAGGTTCCACTTGTCTCTGGGCGTGGAAATGCGCTATAGTGGTCACAAAACCAGCAGGAAACCATCTCCCATAAGAATTAACAACCAAAATCCGCTCGTACACGTGCGAAAGACCAATCAGGCAGTCGGGGCAGACAGTGCTCTAAGTGAAGCCTCCTTTGCACCGGACACCCTAAATCGCCATGCAAATAATATCTCCAGGATGTATGGGGTCAACAGAGAATGTATGTGGTCACGGGATGAGTGCAATTTTTGGCTCGGTCCCAGAAGAACTTCAACTGTGGAAATAAATGCAGACAGAATTCACAGAAAAATACGAGTTGTTAAGATAAAAATTTTCAATTGAGAACAGAAAGTTTACAGCTCCTCTAAAACTCGTGAGACACCAAAAGAGAATGTTTAAGGAAATGTGAAAAAGGCTAACACTGGTTCCCGTAAATAATTCGGAAATTGGATTTAGGAATACGATTGGGCTTACAGAGATGCAGCCTTGCCGGCCAACACATAGAGAGTGGGAATGAATGGACACGTTTTCGAGAGCGAAGCCAACGAATTTGCTAAGATCAGCTTCTTATCACGCACCGGTCAGCACTACAGTATTAATTCTACAGGCAATCTAAACTATGTGAACCTGAAGAAATCAGAAACTGTCTTGCTTGCCGGAAGCAAACTACTTCTCAGTCGTCCTGACCAGCAGATAACCTGATGCGCAGACTTCACTTCTAGACAACTTCTCCAGGCTCGCCTTGGACGAGATGTTCTCATCCGGCTGAGCTGAACTTGTATGCAAGTTGTTAGTACAGAGAAAATGACTGATTCTGCAGTCGCTCAGATGCTAGGAGCAGATTATGAGTAAGAAGAGATCCCGCCGTAAAAGTGAGTCGAACTGTAGAGAAATACAGTATGAATCATTTTTAACGGTGTTCAGCACTTCCAACCTTCACACTGAAGAATCATTTGCATCTGAGGATCAACATGCTTTCATCTCCATCAGTAAATATGCACATATATCTTTCTGTACTATTTTCTGTCTACATGCACTAACATCCGGCTATTACATTCATTTTAAACGTATTCCAAGTCACTTGTTCAGACCTGCAAAGGTATTATCTTATTTTTTTCAGTGATGGTTAACTCCATTCCCTTTTGTGTGTAATGATCTGAATTAATTCGTATCCTCGTCCAATTTCGTAGTCAGATGAACTCCGTTATCACGGTTTTGGTAGATAAAGGTTTATTTTTGTCACATATACCGGGCCATGTTAAAAGATTCAGTCAAGTGCCCCTACCACAGTCTCTCACAACGTAACGGCAACTTACACAAGTTTTTTTTTTCTGAATGCGGGATCCGAGACGCATACAATTATCACAAAACGCAGGGAGGTCGCATTTCATCCTTCTTTGAGTATGCAAATGTCAGGACGTGATGATAGCTGTGATGGACAAATATGAAACTGTCAGCCATCTGTTTTCTGGATATTCTGCTCAAGCAATCCCTGAAGTCAGAACGAGATTTTCACTGTGCAGGGAGAGTGTGTGCTGATATGAAACTTGTCGGCCAGAGTGGCCGAGCGGTTCTAGGCACTTCAGTTTGGAACCACGCGACCGCTACGGTCACAAGTTCGAATCCTGCCTTGGGCATGCATGTGTGTGATGTCCTTAGGTTAGCTAGGTTTTAGTAGTTCGAAGTACTAGGGGACTGATGACCTCAGCTGTTAAGTCTCATAGTGCTCAGAGCCATTTGAACCATTTGATATGAAACTTCCTGGCAGACTAAAACTGTGTGCCGGACCCCGTCCTCACAGTTGTACTTCCGCCAGTACCTCGTTTCCTACCTTCCAAACTTTACACAAGCTCTCCTGCGAACCTTGCAGGACTAACACTCCTGAAAGAAAGGATATTGCGGAGACATGACTTATCCACAGCCTGGGGAATGTTTCCAGAATGAGATTTTCACTCTGCAGCAGAGTGTGCGCTGATATGAAAGAGCTTTCTTCGAATATTGTTTTTAATAAAGTACGGGTTCGATTCCCGGTCGGGTTGCGGATTTGCTTTGCTCGGCGACTGAGTGTTTGTTTTATTCTCATCATTTCATCTTCATCATCATTTCTGAGAGAGAATAGTGTGAAATGAAAATGGACCGTGCAATAATTGGGAGTTGGTACGGGCGCTGTTGACCGCGCAGTTGAGTGCGCCCCAATCGATACATCATCATCATAACAAAGTCTATACGTTTTTGAATGAGAAAAATCCAAACTAAGATGACCCGCCAAGTGATATAATTTTGGATAACTTTTACTGTCACCGTTAAGCAGCTGCTTGGAAGTATATGATAGAATAAGACAACATCATACCTCAGATCACTCCAAGAAACTGCAGCGGATATATTGTAATAATGAAGGCAATATAAGCCATGCATCTGGTCGTAATTGCTTAGAATGTAAAACCGATTTAATGCTAACTGTAAGATTTAATAATATGACAGCAATGGAGAAGACCCGATTACGATTTCCCGAAATTCTTTAATTCCTGCTAGTGTGACCAAACATATTCTCCGACGATCCTAGCTGGTGAAGACTGAACGGTGTATCTAGTTCATTTAATCAGTCAATCGAAAGAAGTCTAAACTTAAACTGTTACCCACATATTACACACTTAGCGAAGATAAAAACACCGGTTAATACGAAAATGAGAGAATTGATATGTTACGCATTTATGGCAGAAATGATGTCGACTGGACGGCCAGAAAAAGACAGAAAGAGTAAAGAAAAAACAGATAGAATTTCAAAACTAAGCTATCGATACTGGAACTTTTAAAATCTGTATGTATGACAAGTTTTTGATCTGTGCCATGGACATTAAATAAAAAAGTCTACTGGAAAACTGAGGACCGCACAGAGAAAGACGGAGATATGCATTTTGGGTTGTACTACGAGAGCCAGGAAAAAATTTGCCCAGAGAATAGACTGGTTTTGAATGTATAATTATAAATATGACGAAGACGAAATATAAGTTCATAGTGCATGTAACAAAACGGGTGGTTAACAGGTAGGCCATGCCATTCTGTACTGTACTTCAACAGACGTGAAAATATATAGATGGTAATGTAATAGAAGATACGTACACGGTTTTAGGAAAGTTGCTGGAATATTTACTGGTCAGTAAACGTACAGAATCATGCAGAGATTACCGACATAAACGAAGATGCTATTCCACTTGAGTTGACATTCAATTGCCGTGTGTACTGTGCGCAGCGGAGAGTAGAAAAGAGGATAAGTGTCGCTGTCGAAACTGTATGGCTTCAAGGATTAGATTAAACTTGCTAGCAGGAGAAGCCAGAGTAGTGCAGAAACACTTGACAAAGGATTGTGTGAGCGCCTCGTGTAGATTGGAGAAGCGGAATCCAGTATTTCGACGTTATGTCGTAGTCACCGTTATCTTGCAGTCAGCATTATGTTAGTATTTTTAGATATAACATTCCAAAGTTTCCTTGCCACCAGCGCGTGGCATTTTATAAATTGAAATAATTGCCAGTAGTAAAACAGAGGACTAGTATTTGGCTGGACAGTGGTTCAAATCCCGGTCTTTCCGTCCACTAATTGGAGTCCGAAAATCGTTTCACCCTATTGTTTGGAAAATTGCTTCTCCACGCCCCATTCAGTCTCTGTCTCTAGTGACACGCTGTCATTAAACCTTTTTCTTCCTTCCTGCAGGTTCCCATGTGTAATATCATACATAACTACCAAATGAAATTCTTAGAGCGTTAAGTAGGGTTTTCTGCTGCAAAACAGCCTTCCTATTCTATTCTCGATCCTAATCACCAACTTCTGCAAAGTTGCTCCCGCACTCCTACTATCCAGAACAAAAACACCGGTTTATGGACGCCTGACGCGGCTTGATTAAAATGCAAAACATGGACAGTTCTTTTCTAGGGAAATCATCACTAGTGACGAGAATTGGTATCATCAGTTTGAACCTACCAAAAAAACGACGAGGTTGAGAAATTCATTAGGAGGGCGGACGTATTGACGACATAACGGACATTCAAGCTAGTATGACACACAATTAGAGAAACAACCCAAAGAACGGCTTTTTTAAGAGTTTCACATGGCTGTGCGAACTTTCTGTGATAACGTCTAGTGACGTTTCGATTTCAATTCTTGGACGTCGAGAGCGGTCATATAAAGGATGAACCGGAGCGTGCCCTCGTTGCGAGACTGTAATGTTGTTGTGGTCTTCAATCCGAAGACTGGTCTGCTGCAGCTCTCCATGCTACTCAATCCTGTGCGTGCCTCCTACTCTCCGTATAACTACTACAGTCTACATCTTTCTTAATCTCCTTACTGTATTCATCTCTTGGTCTGCCTCTACGATTAACCCCCAGCACTTCGCTCCAACATTAAACTGGTGATCCCTTCTTGTCTCAGTATGTGTTCTGTCAACCGATCCCTTCTTGTGGTCAAATTGTGCTACCAATTTCTTGTCTCCCCAATTCTATTCAGTACTACTTCATTAGTTACGTGAGGTACCAGTCTAATCTTCAACATTTTTTGTATCATCACAATTCAAAAGTTTCGATTCTCCTTCTGTCTAAACTGTCATCTATGTTTCACTTCTGTACATGGTTACACTTCGGACAAATACTTTTAGAAAAGATTTCCTAATAGTTAAATCTATATTCGATGTTAGTAAAATTCTCTTCTTCAGAAATATTTCTCTTGCCATTGCCAGTCTACACTTTATATCCTCCCTACTGCGGCCATCATCGGTTATTCTTCATCCTACATAGCGTAACTCATGTACTACTTTAAGTGTCTCGTTTCTTAATGTAACATGATAAAATGCCACTACATTCCATTATCCTTGTTTGCATATATTGATGTTCATTATATCCTCCTTTTAACGCTATTTTCAATCAGTTCCACTGCTCTTCCAAGTCCTTTGCTTTCTCTGAGCGAATTACGATGTCACCAGTAAACCTCAAAGTTTTCATTTCTTTTCTCTGGAGTTTAATCCCTATTTCAAATTTTTCTTTGGTTTCTTTTACTGCCTCTTCAGTGTAAAGACTGAACAGCGTTAGAGATAGACTACAAACGTGTCTCACTTCCTTCTCAACCACTGCTTCCCTTTCAAGCCACTCGACTCTTGTAAGTGCCACCTGGTTTCTGTACAAGATGTAATTAGATTTTAGCTCCTCGTATTTTACCCCTACTGCCTTCGAAATTTTAAAGTGAGTATTCCAGTCTACAATGATATAAATGTTAGTTTGTCTTTCCTTAACCTATCTTCTAAGATAAGTGGTAGGGTCAGTACTGCATCACGTGTTCCTACTTTTGTCTGCATTCCAAACCTATCTTCCCCGACGTCGGCTTCTTCCAGTTTCTCCATTCTTCTGTAAAGTATTGGTGTTAGTAATTTGCAACCATGAATTATTAAACTTAGAATTCGGTAGTTTTCACACCTGCCAGCAAATGCTTTCTTTGGAATGGACATTATCTCACTCTGCTTGAAGTTTGATGTTATTTCGCCTGTCTTACACATCTTGCACTTTAGATGGAAAAGTTTGGTCATGGCTGGCTTTCGCAAGGCTGTCAGTTGTTCTTAGGGAATATAGTCATCTCCCGGATCCTCGTTTCGACTTAGATTTTTCGGAGTTCCATTAAATTATTCTCGCAATATCTAGTCTCCCATCTCATCTTCATCTACGTCCAATTCCCTTCCTGTAATATTTCCTTCAAGTACATCTCCCTTGTAGAAAACCTCTACATACTCCTTCCACCTTTCAGCATTCCCTTCTTTGCTTAGGACTGGTTTTTCATCTGAGGTTTCGATTTTCATACAGCTCTTTTCCCTCAAGGCCTCTTTAATATTTCTGTAGGCGGTATGTATCTTTCTCCTAGTGAAATAATCTTTTAAATCGTTACATTTGTCCTCTAGCCATTCCTGTTCAGCGATTTTGTACTTCACGTCAATATCATTTTTTAAACATTTGTCTTCCCGTTCGCGTGCTTCGCTGTCTGCAATTTATCCTTTCTCCTTTCATCAATTAAATTAAATATCTCTTTTGTTATCGAAGTATTTCTAGTAGGCCTTGTCTTTCTACCTATTTCATCCTCCTCTGCCCTCACTCTTTCTTCTCTTAAAGCTATCTATTTGTCTTCCATTGTGCTCCTTTCCCCTGTTGTAATGCTCCCTCTGAAACTCTCAGCAACCGTTGGTTCTTTCCTAATCCAGGTTCCATCTCCTTAATTTCCCAACTTTTCCAGTTTCTTCAGTTTTAATCTACAGTTCATAAAGAATAAATTGCTGTCAGAGTGCACATCTGGTCCTGGAAATATACTACAATTTAAAATGTGACACCCAAATCTCTGTTTTAATATTATATATTCAATCTGAAATCTTCCGATGTCTCGAGGCCTTTTCCACGTATTACGATTCTTAAAGAAAATTTTAGCGATGATTAAATTATGCTCTGTGCAAAACTCTACCAGGAGGCTTCCTCTTTCATTCCTTTCTCCCAGTCCATGTTAGCCTACTACTTTTCAACCTCTGCCTTTTCCTGCTATTGAATTCTAGTCATCCATCACTATCAAATTTTCGTCTCCTTTAACTATGTGAACAATTTCTCTTATCTCGCCAAACATTTCTTCAATCTCTGCATCATCTGCGTAGATAGCAGGCATTTAAAGTTATAGTACTGTAGTGAATGTCGGTTTCGTGTCTGTCTTAGCTACAATAATTCGTTTATTACGATGTTCATATTAGCTTACCCGCAGTCCTATTTTCTCATTCATTATCCCTCTTTTATTTTGTATTTATAACCCTGTATTCACATGACAAGACGTCCTGTTCCTCCTGTTACCGAGCTTCCCTAATCCGCACTAATTCTAACTTCAATCGATCCATTTCCCTTTTCAAATTTTGTAACATATCTGCCCGATTAAGGGATCTAACATTGCACGCTACCATGAGCAGAATGCCAGTTTTGTTTCTCCTGATGCCGACAGTCTGCTGAGAAGTCCCCGCCAGGAAATCACAATGGAGGACTATTTTACTTCCGGAATATTTTACACAAGAGGACGCTATCATCTTTTAACCATACAGTGAAGCTGCATGTGCTCGGGAAGAGTTACAGCTTTAGTTTCCGCTGCTTTCAGCAGTTCGCAGTAGCAGCATAGCAAAGCCGTTTTGGTTAAAGTTACAATGCGAGACCAGTCAGTCGTCACACTGTAGCCCCTGTAACTACTGGAAATGCTCCTACTGCGCTTCAGGATCCGCAGGTTTGTCTGGCCTCTCAACAGATTCCCCTCAGCCGTGATTGCATTTACGGTACAGCAAACTGTATCGCTGAGGCACGCAAGCATCCCACCGACGGCAAGTACCGTGGTTCATATGATACACCAATAAAAGCGTTCCCTCATTACGAAGTCTGTTGCATGCCAGACCTACGAAAGCGTACCCTCACTGTGAAGGATGACGTACAACGAACCAGTGAAAGATCGCTCGCACTGCAGTGGGGAATTTTCGTTTTTTTATAGGTTGTCGACTGAAATAAAATAATAAAATTATAGTTATAATATACGATACTATAGGATGATGACATGTATATAAATTAAACTGAACACCAATAAGGATAACGCAGAAAAAATTATGACTCAACCACCTCTATCATTTTATTGTTGAACACAGGTGGATCTTCTTCAGTACGAAGCTATCTGTTTCATTTTATTGTTGAATACAGCTTATGTTCTTTTTCGGAACAAAGATGCTCTAACGTAAACTTACTTTCGAGTCGTAAAATTGACGTATATCTTACGAGAACAGTAATCAATGAATCAATTTTAAGTTAGAACATAACATTAGAAATGCGCACCTCTGACTTAACCATTTCCGCTTCACAGAGCGGATCCGAGGATTAAAAAACTGGCGCTGAAGTTTACATGTTTCCATACTACGTGGGACATCACCGTGAGGACGTAGATGGCGTTAAATGATTAAACGCAGAGGAAATGAAGTATGTGATCGTAGGCTTATCAGTAAGTTGCAGATGTACAAGAGTTGTCGCCCCTCACGTGTCAATTCGCCTACAGTTCTGTGCGGGCTACAAGGGCACATTGGTTACACACGGACGCCGAAGCGAGCTACTGTACTGCTTCCCTCCTCGTGCGGTATGAGATCTGCAAAGCAGTGAGGAAGAGCCAACGATGGGATGTGTTAATAAATGACAGTAGATCCGACAGGTAGCCTGCAAGACAAGGAGAGGCACGTCCTGATTGTTGTCGGATCGGTTTATGCCGAGATCGCAGCGGCGGCGACTGAGTAATATTCCCCCTGCGAAATCCCGGGCGCTCACCCGCGGGAGCCGCGCGAGAAATTAACACCAAATGGATATCGACAGGCGGGGGCGGCCCTGGCCTAATCCTCATTGAAACGCCTTTTTTCGTTCGTTACTTCTGCGCAGCGGTTGAACAGTGGTGGAAGCCTGAGAGCTGCCAACATACAAGTGAACAGATAAATCGTGTCAGACGTCGTCTTTCATCTTTTACCGCACGTACGGTGTAGAGAACTAGAAGAGCAACGAAGGACTAACTGTGTGGGACTGCTTGCGCCTTACGAGGCAGGTCGTGAGAATTTCTTTATGAACATAGTTACAGGCTATGAAACATGGGTTCATCACTTCGAACCAGAAACCAAACGGCAATCTATGGAGTTGGTGTCCTCCTTCATGGCGGCACGACCAACTCCGAGATGTATTGAGCTATCTCTGGAAAGTCAAGACTCCAATTCAGCTTGTTTGTTACCACAAAAATGCAGACAAACTTCTCGTTCTCCATGGCAACACAAGTCTGTGTACCCGAGAGGAGGTCATAAAACTTCATTGGACAATTCTTCCTCATCCAACAGACATCTGTTTGGTCCAATGAAGGAAGCAATCCGGAGGAAGAAGCGCGTAGATGATGGGATGGTTATTCATAATGCAAGTCGTTGGCCCAGAATTCGACCAATAGAGTGGTAAAATGCTGGCGTACAGGTCCTCCCAGTAACGTGGTGTGAGGTCATCACATTGTACGGTGATCATTTAAAAAAAATATGGTTTTCTGGTCAAACTTGTGAGGCATAATGTTGTGTACTGGAATACTGGATAAAGTCAATCTGCTTTCAGAAAAAAAATGTGGCGCTACATACAGAATGCTCCACATACTAACCGCCCGTATGTGGAGCCAGCTAATAACTGTACAATTTAGAACTGAGTAAAGCCACTGATTGCTCCTTGTGTCTATAGTACGTCTGAACAGGTAATGTATCAGCCGTCGAACAACACCTGTACTCTGAGCCTGGAGTGAAACCAGACGTCTGCATTTTTCAAAGGTGCTTTCCGAAGGCAAAAATGACAAATGTGCACCTCTCAGGATTCGGGACAACAAAATGTAACGGGCGAGATGCTACTTGCCAACAGTGGTACTTCCCTGTAGAAATAAGTTTCTTGGCGACTGTGGACAGTCTTTCTACAATGGGAATTCTGGGCGATACACAACAATTGAGAAAAATGCTCCAAAATAGTGTGACCAGCCATAACAAGTACATGATTTGGGCAGTCGAACGCATGGTCATACCCAGGACGAGTTGTGGGCAGAACGCTTCAGGGGAGATTCCTCGTGTTCGGGAACTGAATTCAAGACAATAGACACTTCCCTACGATACTCGAGAGTGCAGACTTCACTTAGGGGCACCATAGTAGATGCGTTGTTGATAGCCTTGATGAGAACTGTATTCGGAGCATCGCTGCCGCTACACGGACCTCAAGTTGAAGCCGCAGTCGTAAGTCATACACCGCCCACCGCCGTCACGCCGCCTCCAGCAGATGCTGCCGGCCTGCTGCAGAGTGCTTTCAACCGCGGAGCCGGCAACCTTGTAAGCCACTTTCACCACAACATTCTCATTGAAGTCGGCCTGGCAGATACGTTTGTCACGTAGCAATAACGATTAAAATATTAGTAACGAACCTGAGAATCTTATTTACTGATGATGGTACAAGTCTGCGGTACAAGCCCATGACCAGGCCATTCGTCTAATTGTATGCATGGTTCAGGCTTTCTTCGCTGTGGCACTCGGTGGTGTGTATGGTGAGTCCAGCGTCCCTCCCACCGTTTACGCCTTAGAATGACCCACGGTAGTCAACCGACAGCAGGCTGAGCAGACCTCGGACCATCCTCCCGGACCTGGAACGAAGAAAAGTCCAACCCGCCTTAGGGATGAATGAACGTGGGACTTTGGAGGTCCAAGTCTGGTGCAGTACTTACTAGACCACGGTGGTCACATCATTAACAATGAACGTATTATTTAACATGTAATTAATTATAGTGGTTTGTAAATATCATAGTCGTCGTCTAAAGTACTTTTGTTTGTCAAAATACATGTCAATGAAAATCTAATTGCCGCCCACGGTAGCCGAGCGGTTCTAGGCGCTTGAGTCTGGAACCGCACGACTGCTACAGTCGAAGGCTCGAATCCTGCCTCGGGCATGGATGTGTGTGATGCCCTTAGGTTAGTTAGATTTAAGTATTTGTAAGTTTTAGGGAATGATAACCTCAGATGTCAAGTCCCATAGTGCTCAGAGCCATTTGAACCATTTGAAAATCTAATTACATTGTAACGACTCGCATTCATAACACCTGTATCTAGTATGAAAATTCTGCAGTGTGCAGCTAATTGAACAAAATTATAGTTTAAATATACGTATGGTGCCAGTTCTTATATTTCACACATGTCCGAAAGAACGCACACCTCTCATGATCCTGTAGCCGTACATATACACGAAGAATTAAAATAAACTGAAATAATTTCTGACTCTACATCCGTTCGCGAGAAGCGGGAAATCCGAGGTCGAGAATTGGTCCGGCACAGTTTTCCATTTGTTGACATTGAACTTATCTCAGTGCCTAGTTGCAGCCGTATCAACAATTATTTAATTTCATTTCACGTCATTACGTATACGTACAGCTGCAGGATCAAGAATGGTGTCTATTCTTTCGGTCATTTCCAGAAAGAGCAGACACCACACGTACATTAATGTATATACCGCCTGATGCGACAGTAGAATCTCTTCATTGTAAATGCAACCACTCTCCTGAAGTCCTACGGGACCCCAGCGACTTCTGACGAGCAACGAGTACGATGTATAGGGGGCCCTACAACAGTAGTGTGCGACAAATTGGAGTTTGTTTCTGACTGCAGTCGTGTCCAGATGGCCGAAGTTGTCAAGGTGACCACCGCTCACGAGAAGCGGAAAATCCAGATTCATGTCCCGGTCCGGCACGAGTTTTAACTTGTCACCTTATCCCGTGAAACGGAGAAGTCCCGTTGAATAATAGAGGGGCACACAATGTTAATCTGGCAGGAAATTCCATCATGCAACTTGTTAGACGAATCTAAACAGGTTTAATTAAACTATTTTAAACTCGTCTATGCAGCTGCTGAAGCTGCGAATTTATTTTGCAATATGCGTCCTGTTTTGTTTATTTTAAGAAACCTTAATTGCTTTGATTTTCGTATGTTTTCTGTTTACTTCCGGAACCACAGACAATTGCACAGTTGTTCGGTGTTTCTGCCATAGACACTCGTCGTTTCCACCTACCTTTAATGTCGTTTGCACCTCTCCACATTTCACGAACCAAAAGAAGACTAAATACTGTAAATAATAATGAAGACAAAGAAACTAATAGTGGTATAATAATTGGGAATAGATAATAAACTACTTAATTTGGCTGAATAATCTGTCACGAACATTAAATAAAAAGTTTCCTGTACGATTTAAATTTATAGTAGTCCGACAGGGGGGCGGACTCTACCCCGTACATTTAAATAGCGTTTTTGGGAAAAAACTCGTTAGAGAGAGGTGAAGTGCATTACACAAGCTGAAATAAATCAATAATAAACCTAGAAACGAAACAAAAGTGAATCGAAATAAACTGCTAGCTGTGTTTGTCAAAGATTTACAACCAGTTTCTTTCTTGTCATTACTCTCATCACTGGTTTGATGGAGCCTACCACGAATTCCGTCCCTGTTCCATCACCTTCATCTCACAGTAGCAATTGGACCGTACGCTCTCAATTTTTTGTGTCATGTATTGCAATAACTATGTTTCCCTTTTTTTACCCTTCTTAGTGCTCGGTGGGACCACGGAAGTACCAACATGAATGAAAGTACCAACTTAGAATTAACCTTTTTATGCCCAGTGGTTTCAGTCTGAAACCGCTCTTCGCTTCCTTATTCGGCCCACTGGTTTTATCTTGAAGCCAGCACCGCACATCGAATCCTGGTAGACGTTTCGACTTCTTATACGAGACATCTTCTCGAGAATAGTCTACATTGAACGCTGTTTTTGGAATCGATTCCTGCGAATCATTTCCTTCCAGACCGAAGGTTTGACTTTGTGCGGTTGCGCTGATACAGTAATCCTTGATGTAGAAGTGTGGTTCAGGTTGTATTTTACATGTGTTGCATGTCGAATTCGATGATGTTGTAATTTCAATCTCCAACTGTGTACATAGAAACATTCAGAGTAAGGTTACGCTGCAGGTGGCAAATAGCAATGAAAAATAAACGTGAGAAGATGAAACTAGAAATTAGTGAGTTCCATGTAGTTCCCCTTGATCAAGTGTTATGGTGACTGAGTAGGCTATAGTGAGTTTGAAATCACGCTTTTGTTCTGGGTGCAGAAGCCGTCAGTTAGAAGCTGGTCAGGGGTGGCCAGTGCAGATGGAGATTTTATAAGGTGTATTTTTATGATGCGTATATAGAAGTTCCTGTGCTATAATTTATGCAGAACGTGACAGTGAGGTCTTGAGCTTTTATGATAGTGTAGTGCGTGCAGACTTTGCTCTTTAAGTACATCATTGTTCAATTACTTGGTGAGGTGTCTGCACTAAGCCATTTTCATATTATTGTATTCTGATTATATTAAAGGAGAATCATCTCATAGAACTGTGTTTAGCTACACGCTAACCGCATTTACACTTGGGAATTCTGAATGATTTTTAATAGTGATTGCACACTGTTCAGTGTTCAGTCAAACAAGCTATGCATATTAATTTCACATTTCTCGGTTTTCTGTAACTGTGTGCTACTGTGACTATTTCTTTGCTTACTTCCTACTCAAATAAAGTTACGAAACTGACTATTGGGTCAAGAATACAGTATTCGTAAAATAAGGCATAGCGTCAATAAATTAGGTCTTACTGTAACTACTGATGTTAGTAGACCACTTATTAATACAGCAGGCACCTTACTAGGTTGTAGCTGAAGGGGCTATGCATGAGGAGTAGTATATTTATTTATTTATTTATTTATTTGTTTGTTTTATTTATTTGGTGACCCTAAAAACACGCGCAATTTTAATTGTGTGGTCCAAATGAAAAAATTGTTAACTGATTTTTACTCCCTAGAATATTACGTGAGAATGAAAATATAACAGTATGATAATTAGCCTAGGCGTATTGGTTCTTTATAGAGCATGGACTGAAAAATGTATTGTGGACCCACACAACACTCGAAGAATACTCCACTTATCATCATATACAGGCTGCCGTAGTCGAATCCTGGCTCTCGGTGTAAGCTGAAAACTAAAATCTTAAACTAATGTTGCTCTACGCTGCGGCACATTGCTCTGAGAAAATGTTTGTTCAATGTTAAAGCGGGCGATATTTATGGTTCCGCAATGATTTCGCTTTTTAGATCGAAGCGTAATGGCGTCCGTTGAAGTGGCGACCGCATTATTGTGGAACTGTAAACGTCTTAAGTAAAATTAAACCAATTCAAGTAAAATGACGGTTGGCTCACTTTACATTGAAATAACTCGATTAGAAACTTTAACGTACTGTATTAACAGGTGTAATAGCATAAGAAAGCTTATATTACTTTCGTAGAGCAAGATGTCTGCTCCTTAACACCAGAAACAAGCGACGGGAGAGGAAGAGAAGAACAATCTAGGAGCGTTCTTCTCCCTTATTAACATCACAGAGATAATTACATTTCAATATTTTACTGCTTGATGTTGTTGTTGTTCTTCTTGTTGTTGTGATCTTCAGTCCTGAGACTGGTTTCGTGCAGCTGTCCATGCTACTATATCCTGTGCAAGCATCTTCATCTCCCAATACGTACTGCAGCCTACATCCTCCTGAATCTTGGCCTCAATCTACGATTTCTACCCTCCACGCTGCCCTCCAGTACTAAATTGGTGATCCCTTGATGTCTCAGAACATGTACTACCAAGCGATCCCTTCTTCTTGTCAAGTTGTGCCACAAACTCCTCTTCTCCCCAATCCTATGCAATACTTCCTCATTAGTTACGTGATCTACCCATCTAATCTTCAGCATTCTTCTGTAGCACCACATCTCAAAGGCTTCTATTCTCTTCTTGCCCAAACTATTTATCGACCATGTTTCACTTCATTACATGACTACACTCCCTACAAATACTTTCAGAAACGACTTCCTGACATTTGAATCTATATTCGATGTTAATAAATTTCTCTTCTTCAGAAACGCTTTCCTTGCCATTGCCAGTCTACATTTTATATCCTCTCTACTTCGACCATCATCAGTTACTTTGCTCACAAAATAGCAAAACTCATTTACTACTTTAAGTGTCTCATTTCCTAAACTAATTCCCTCAGCATCACCTGACTTAATTCGACTACATTCCATTATCCTCGTTTTGCTTTTGTTGATGTTAATCTTATATCCTCCCTTCAAGACGCTGTCCATTCCGTTCAACTGCTCTTCCAAGTCCTTTGCTGTCTCTGACAGAATTACAGTGTCATCGGCGAACCTTAAAGTTTTTATTTCTTCTCCATGGATTTTAATACCTACTTCAAATTTTTCTTTTGTTTCCTTTACTGCTTGCTCAATATACAGATTGAATAACATTGGGGAGAGGCTACATCCCTGTCTTACTCCCTTCTCAACCAGTGCTTCCCTTTCATGTCCCTCGACTCTTATAACTGCCATCTGGTTTCTGTACAAATTGTAAATAGCCTTTCGCTCCCTGTATTTTACCCCTGCCACGTTCAGAATTTGAAAGAGAATATTCCAGTCAACATTGTCAGAAGCTTTCTCCAAGTCTACAAATGCTAGGAACGTAGGTTTACCCTTCCTTAATCTAGCTTCTAAGATAAGTCGTAGGGTCAGTATTGCCTCACGTGTTCCCATATTTCTACGGAATCCAAACAGATCTTCCCCGAGGTCGGCTTCTACCAGTTTTTCCATTCGTCTGTACAGAATTCGCGTTAGTATTTTGCAGCCGTGACTTATTGAACTGATAGTTCGGTAATTTTTACATCTGTCAACGCCTGCTTTCTTTGGGATTGGAATTATGATATTCTTCTTGAAGTCTGAGGGTATTTCGATTGTCTCATATATTTTGCTCACCAGATGCAAGAGTTTCGTCAGGACTGGCTCTCCCAGGGCGGTCAGTAGTTCTAATGGAATGTAGTCTACTCCCGGGGCCTTGTTTCGACACAGGTTTTTCAGTGCTCTGTCAAACTCTTCACGCAGTATCATATCTCCCATTTCATCTTCATCTACATCCTCTTCCATTTCCATAATACTGTCCTCAAGAACATCGTCCTAGTATAGTCCCTCTATATACTCCTTCCACCTTTCTGTCTTCCCTTCTTTGCTTAGAACTGAGTTTCCATCTCAGCTCTTGATACTCATACAAGTGGTTCTCTTTCCTCTAAGGTCTCTCTAATTTTCCTGTAGGCAGTATCTATCTTACCCCTAGTCAGATAAGCCTCTATATACTTACATTTGTCCTCTAGCCATCCCTGCTTAGCCATTTTGCACTTCTGATCGGTCTCATTTTTGAGACGTTTGTATTCCTTTTTGCCTGCTTCGTTTACTGCGTTTTTATATTTTGTCCTTTCATCAATTAAATTCAGTATTTCTTCTGTCACCCAAGGATTTCTACTAGCCCTCTTCTTTTTACCTACTTGATCCTCTGCTGCCTTCAATATTTCGTCCCTCAAAGCTACCCATTCTTCTTCTACTGTATTTCTTTCCCCCATTCCTGTCAGTTGTTCCCTTATGCTCTCCTTGAAACTCTGTACAACCTCTGGTTTAGTCAGTTTATCCAGGTCCCATCTGCTTAAATTCCCACCTCTTTGCAGTTTCTTCAGTTTTAATCTACAGTTCATAACCAATAGATTGTGGTCAGAGTCCACATCTGCCCCTGGAAATGTCTTACAATTTAAAACCTGGTTCCTAAATCTCTGTCTTACCATTATATAATCTATCTGATACCATCTAGTATCTCCAGGGCTCTTCCATGTATACAACCTTCTTTCATGATTCTTGAACCAAGTGTTAGCTATGATTAAGTTATGCTCTGCACAAAATTCTACCAGGCGGCTTCCTCTTTCATTTCTTAGCCCCAGTCCATATTCACCTACTGTGTTTCCATCTCTCCCTTTTCCTACTCTCGAATTCCTATCACCCATGACTATTAAATTTTCGCCTCCCTTCACTACCGGAATAATTTCTTTTATCTCATCACACATTTCTTCAATTTCTTCGTCATCTGCAGAGCTAGTCGGCATATAAACTTGTATTACTGTTGTAGGCGTCGGCTTCGTGTCTATCTTGGCCACAATAATGCGTTCACTATGTTGTTTGTTGTAGCTTACCCGAACTCCTATTTTTTATTCATTATTAAACCTACTCCTGATTTACCCCTGCTTGATTTTGTATTTATAACCCTGTATTCACCTGACCAAAAGTCTTGTTCCTCCTGCAACCGAACTTCGTTAATTCCCACTATATCTAACCTTAACCTATCGACTTCCCCTTTTAAATTTTCTAATCTACCTGCGAGGTTGAGGGATCTGACATTCCACGCTCCGATCCGTAGAACGCCAGTTCTCTTTCTCCTGATAACGACGTCCTGCTGAGTAGTCCCCGCCCGGAGATCCGAATGGGGGACTATTTTACCTCCGGATTAATTTACGCAGGAGGACGCCATCATCATTTATCCATACAGTAAAACTGTATGCCCTCGGGAAAAATTACGGCCGTAGTTCCCCCTTGCTTTCAGCCGTTCGCAGTACCAGCACAGCAAGGCCGTTTTGGTTAATGTTACAAGGCAAGATCCGTCAATCATTCAGACTGTTGCTCCTCTTCAGATACCCCTCCGTTGTGGTTGTAAAATTTAAAATTTACAATAAAACATGCATATATTCCACCGCCTATCCGGTCATTGAAACACATAAGGTTCATGTACATTTATTTCGTCGTATAATATTTCTCGTTTCAAGGTTTTTTTGTTTTAAATGTCTGTACGACACAATAGCAGCTGGGACGGCTTATTGCAAAACACCTACAAAAGTGTGACAGCTTGAAAACAGTTGTGAATCAGAAAGCTGATCTAATAGTTATCCACACATGTTCTGTGATGTGCAGACAAATTACTTTATTTACAAAAAAAACAACATTATAAGTTCATAATTTCTGCTAACGTATGTTGAAATTATGAAACATCATTTCAGATAACAGTATTTTCTAACGACCCTGAGAAATTAGCTCTATAAAGCGAAAGATTTTCTTGGTATAATTAAAGTATTTTCGGACACTTCAAAAACTGCTAAACTAAAAATTCTACAGAAGCAGAAGTGCTTTCCTTATGTCTGACAAAGACGTGGTAACATTCGTGCGCTCTTGTCATAGTGATGTATGTCAGTTTGAATACCTTAGGCAACACAGCATCAATCATATGTCGGCATAGTCGCTTTAATTAGACTGAAGTCACTTTCCTCCCTCATTAGTGTTCGTTTCAGTTTGTCTGCTGGCCCTAAGGACCACAGTAATGAGGGGTCCTTAATATATACTTCCCATTGTGTATTTTGTGGTACTTTAAAATATCACATAATTATAACATATTTGTTCTTTTTTACCATGTGTCTGTTATAAATTCCACTTTATTAACAATTCAGCTATATGCATTGTAATGAAAGAGAGACATATCTTTTGTTATCATGTTGGACCTTAAGGCACAAAAAGCTGCTGGGAAAACTTTAAATAAGCAACTGACAATCCACCAAATCTCTGTGTTATTGTTCCTGGTGACACAGTTTCGGCTGTATTATAATGTAACAAAAGCATCAAATTCGTGACGCGAGGATGTTATCACACTCAAAGGGCTTTGCTCCATTGTATCTGCTGAAAGATATATTTGCGTACACCGTTAACGCCGCTTTCCTGTGATCGCAGACAGGTGTTTTATAAATACGGATTACAACTTCGCCCGCATACCCATTCATTGCGCCGACTGAACCAGATATAGCTGTCACCACAAATACGGGGCGCGGAATATGCATTAATTTCGGTATTCGCGGGTGACGTAAATGCCGAGTTGTGCGGAGCAGGGGGCTGTGACGTGGACGGGCACTTGGCGCTGCCGCGTGGGCCGCCTGTCAGGGGCAGTACCTGCTGCCCGCGTTACAGGCTATTCCCGGCCCGGCCGACACACGTCTGTAGGGTGGGTGGCGGCGGTCTGCAGCCTCGAACAACCGCGTCAGCCCAAAATCGCTGAACAACATAGTTAACCGTTGCTGCACACAGAACATTAACTTCATAGCCTTAAAGCTCGACGCCGTAGGTTTGTGAAATGCAGTGACACTCACCTAAAGGTATCTCCTCACGTGACGTGAAACTATACGTGGACAAGAGATATGATGTCACAACACGAAATTCCGAGTTCCGCTGCATTATGAAGCGTGAAATGACGAATCTGACGTCCTGAATTTTTTCCTCGTGGAGAGGAAGGTCGTCAGTGATGTGCGTCATTGGTTTTACGTCGCAAGCAGAACTGTAGATACGCAATGTTGTAGGGAGTTTAGCTTGCTATTTCATTTGTTGTTGTATTTTAGCGTAAGTGGTGTGAATGTAAGGTGCTTGAAAGAACCTGCAAATTGAAGATTTCTCGAAAACGCGTCATTTTAGTTACGATTTGTTATAATAAATTGGCAAGAAACTGCTTATCTGTAGTTAAAGGCTTCCCTTAATTGGTACTTCTAATGTTATAACTCGTGTGCTGTGAAAGTAAGCCGTTTTATTGTCAGGGGACAATGATGATCAATTATAAACGTGTCATTTTCGATAAAACTTGTCGTAGTTGATTATCAAATAATGACCGTTATAGTTACAGCCTCTACACAGTGTTTACCTTTTAATGGAACACTGCTGCCAAGTCGAAGGCGTTGCGTAACTGATAGCATTAAAAACTGTAAGAGAGAGGTGGCAAGTTCTCATCTAGCCATTTTTTTTACATCCTTTGTTTCCAGAAAAAGTCCCAATCTTTACAATTAATTTGATAGGAGTATTACCAGCAATAGTCGATATTATTTATTATAAATAACGTATTTGCCGCAATTCTTTGTACACAGGCTGGAATGTTTTCCTACTGACCAGCAATCTTAACGTGACTGTCAGTATATGTCACATAGTAAACACTGGAAGCTTTTGCTGCTGTGAAACCTTTGTAAAAAATATGCACCTATCTCTCAGTTTTGATGACTGCCACATATTTGTATATTTCTGGTAAATAACTTTTTCAGTAATGGTGATCAATTCCAAAAAAGTTTCGTCTTTCATTCGAGTGAAATTACGAAACGAATCCCGATCCGGATTCCTACTAACGAAGTAAATTACTTTAGATCGAGTGTGGTCACAAAACTTTGAACATATCGTTATTATTCATTCAGAAACTGACGTTAGACATTACCCTTTAAGATAGAAAATGTGATAAAAATTCTAATGAGTTAAGGAATAACTTCTACTAGTGTTTATTTCATATCGTTGTGCAGCAATGTGTAGTGTTCCCCTACCAGAAATTCCCTGTTGAAGCCATTGGCGAATCCAGAGCCTTGTTCGTTGTTTTCTCTGCTCTTCTTCGACGACCGTTGGCAGAATTAACGCAGCTATTTTAAGGGAACAGATTTTCGTAAAGAAACTGTTTTATTTGCGCTTTAGATGCCACCGCGTACTGTCACTGGAGAGCGCAGCGGTCATAAATCACGATACAGGGCACATTCCATGGGATACAGCAGGTCGTTTCAAACTGCGCAGCAACCACGACGGACACCATGTCTGCTTCCCGATGAGAAACACGTGAGAATTGTTTAAGTGCCTTAAAAAGATATGAGGTGATCTATGGCTCATATAGGATCAATAAACTCTCTTGGATAAATGCTCGTTAAATATCTCTGAAGGGATGCATTAATACGATAACCCACCATATGTCCCGACGTGTTCTACTGAATAAGATCGATTGATGTAGCCGGCTGATCAAGCTGCGATAGATTAGCCGAGCGTTCTTAAAACCAGGTACGTAAGATTGTAGACCTGCGAACGCGGCCGGCCGGAGTGGCCGTGCGGTTCTAGACGCTACAGTCTGGAACCGCGTGACCGCTACGGTGGCTGGTTGGAATCCTGCCTCGGCCATGGATGTGTGTGATGTCCTTAGGTTAGTTAGGTTTAAGTAGTTTTAAGTTCTAGGGGACTTATGACCACAGCAGTTAAGTCCCATAGCGCTCAAAGCCATTTGAATTTGAACCTGCGAACGCGGAAGTTGTAGTCTTGGAAGACAGGGGTGCCCACATCGTACTCTTCATGAAGATGCAGAAGAAACAGCAACCCTTGGTCACTGATAAATATGAAACAAACATGTTCACGGTAGCTCGAGTCTGTCCCAAGTCATGAGACGGAAAACACACGAAAATACCACAGAACCAGCTCGTGTGAGACTGCTCCCAGTACACCCTTGCATATTTGAATGGTGATTCGTCGGATAATGCTGCTTGCCACAGTTCAGCTACCATCCAGTTTCTGTGCTGCCTGGCACATTGATAACGTCAGCCTTCTGTACCACAGTCAGCACTACCCTGTTGTGAGATACCCCACCAAACGCCACTGCACGCAGCTCCCTTCGCAGTGTTTGCTCAGAATCTTTCAGGTGGACGTGCATTCACTGACACCAGCAGTTCCTTTCGTTTTCAAACCGATAGTCTTTGACTAGACGTGACATAAGTCTCCTCCTATCGCAGGCAGTTAAAATAATTTTACGACCAGTGTCCACAGACTGTGTTACATCGCTGCGAGGGAACACTCTTCCTTGGTCAGTCCGCTTTGGTGCTCAAACTAATCAGGCAACTTCATTCACGGTGAGGTCATGAGCACTTCCACACACAATAGCTCCTTTCAGCCATTATATCACGTATAACGTCGACCCTTATTACTGCGTTAAGTCCATAGTACCAACGGGCACGTACACAAGACTCAACAACCAATGCGTCAGCGGTAGAGAGTCACATTACATCCTGGTAGCAGATATACATCTTCTCTCTCTCGAGACATCAGTCTACTGAACACGAAAAAACACCGTTAGAACAGGTCGTGAAGGCCCAACGGTCCAACGATATCGATCGGTCGCCGTGCCATCCTCAGGTCTTAGGCGGAGAGGTGAGTGATCAGAACACTACTCTCCAACCGTTGTCTGTTTTCATGACCGGTGCCACTACTTCTCAGTCAAGTAGCTCCTCGTTTGATGTGGCCTGCGACGGATTCCTCTCCTTTGCCAATCTGTTCACTTCAGAGTAGCACTTGCAGCCTTCGTCCTGAATTATTTGCTGGGTGTATTTCAGTATAGCCAACGGCCTTGCCGTAGTGGTAACATCGGTTTCTGCCAGATGCTGTCGAGTGCTGTTGGCACGTGGGGTGCACTCAGCCCTTGTTAGGTCAGCTGAGGAGCTACTTGACTGAAAAACAGTGGCACCGGTCATGAAAACAGACAACGGTTGGAGAGTGGTGTTCTGATCACTCACCTCTCCGTATCTGCTTCGGAAACGCTAATATCCGAGGATGGCACAGCGACCGGTCGATACCGTTGGACCGTTGGGCCTTCACGACCTGTTCGAAGGGTGTTTTTTCGTGTTCCAATCTAGACCACTCCAAAGCGACCCGTGCGCTCTTTAAGCTGGTGATTATTTTCTCCAGTGAAGTTATTTGTGATACAAGTAAGCTTTCATTATAAAATACATGGAGCGATAAAAAAGTTTTCGTTAGAGTTGCTGCAGCTTGACTCTGACGCAAGTACATAAGCACCGACATGAAGGGAAGGTATTACCGTGGAGTATGCAGCAAATGCAGAAACGTGAAGTATGGTGACTTTACTATGAGAAGCGTTCAAACAGGACTACTATGCTATTAGTCTTTCTCGGCTGACGAAGGACAAACACTGGTAGACATCTATCGGATAATGAACAATATATATATAGGGTACATTGGCTGCGTAAATCTCATGGCCGCAATTGGACACAAGACGTCAGCCGATCTTGGAGGCTAACCTTCGAAAAGGCCTTGAAAGGTCGACGATTCCTGTTGGAGGATGACATGCAGCAGTCACCTACGGCCCTTTTCATGCCACAGGACACCGTGTTTTACCATAGGGATATTACCAGTCTGGTATGTCGGTGGTATGGTTGCCTCTATGCCCACGGTGATTTTGCCTGATTGGGATTATGATTCGAAACGCTTTGATCGCTCCTTATGTCTTAGACGTCCTGGGGACAAGAAATATACAAAATGTCAGACATAAGAGATGAGAACAGATATTTTGACATTACTAAAATCATACTTGCTTACACAGGTTTTATTCATCGTAAGCGCAGAGTTTTATTTTCAGATTCATGGGTCATATTAGTACTATTGCATTACATTTAATCTTCTGTTAGGAAATTTGACCAAACTGAAACACACCTAACGCTACTGCCTTTAACAAAGGTTCCAGTTTGAATGTTGCTCTTATTACAGTATTTATGGAAAATGACCAAGCCAAACATCGAATGTAGTGTCAATAGTTTATAAAGCCACCTCCCGTGAACCACGGACTTTGCCGTTTCGTGGGGAGGCTTGCTTGCCTCAGCGATACAGATAGCCGTACAAAAATGCCTCTGGGCACTATGGGACAACTTCTAAGGCCATCAGTCCCCTAGAACTTAGAACTACTTAAACCTAACTAACCTAAGGACATCACACACATCCATGACCGAGGCAGGATTCGAACCTGCGACTGTAACAGTCGCGCGGTCCCGGACTGAAGCGCCTAGAATCGCTCGGCCACCGCGGCCGGCCCAGATAGCCGTACTTTAGTTGCAACCATAACAGAGGGGTATCTGTTGACAGGCCAGACAAACGTGTGGTTCCTGAAGAGGGGCAGCAGCCTTTTCAGTAGTTGCAAGGGCAACAATCTGGATGATTGATCTGGCCTTGTAACATTAACCAAAACGGCCTTGCTGCGCTGCTACTACCAATGGCTGAAAGCAAGGGAAACTACAGCCGTAATTTTTCCCTAGGGCATGCAGCTTTACTATGTGGTTAAATGATAATGGTGTCCTCTTGGGTAAAATATTCCGGAGGTAAAACAGTCCCCCATTCGGATCTCCAGGCGGCGACTACGCAGGTGGATGTCGTTGTCAGGAGAAAGAAAAGTGGCCTTCTACGTATCGGATCGTGGAATGTGAGATCCCTTAAACGGCCAAGAACGTTAGTGTGGTGTCACCGCCACACACCACACTTACTAGGTGGTAGTCTTTAAATCGGCCGCGGTCAGTTAGTATACGTTGGACACGCGTGTCGCCTCTATCAGTGATTGCAGACCGATCGCCGCCACACGGCAGGTCTAGTGTAGAGAGCACTCGCCCCAGTTGTACAGCCGACTTTCCTAGCGATGGTTCACTGTCTACATACGCTCTCATTTGCTGAGACGACAGTTTAGCATAGCCTTCAGCTACGTCATTTGCTACGACCTGGCAAGGCGCCATATTATTCAAGAATGTATTCTAAACAGATAATATTGTGAACGATGTACCGTCAAGAGCAACGTTCATCATTAATGGATTGAAGTTAAGTATCAAACTAATAACGTCCGCTTTCTGAATTGTAATTCCTTGTCATGTTCCAGACCTCACGTCAGTATAGTTCTTCCCTCCTCACGCCAGCCTTCGTCAGCTAAAACGCGTGCATTTCGGCCTCCACTAGTAACACGGTGTTGGCTCTTCTGACAACACAACAGTTAGAAATTTGAAAGAGGAAAATGGATAGGTTAAAACTAGATATAGTGGGAATTATTGAAGTTCGGTGGCAGGAGGAACAAGACTTCTGATAAGGTGGATACAAAGTTATAAATACAAAATCAATGCGGGTGTAGGTATAATAATGAAAAAAAAAAAAAAAACAGCAGCACTGGTAAGCTACTGTGAACCGCTTAGTGAACGCATTATTGTAGTCATGATAGACACGAATTCCAGTGGTACAAGTTTATATGACAACTAGCTCCACAGATGACGAAGACATTGAAGAAATGTATAATAAGATAAAAGAAAGTATTTAGAGAGTGAAAGGAGATGAATATTTAATAGTAATGAGGGACTGGAGTTCGGTAGTAGGAAAAGGAAGAGAAGGAACAGTAGAAGGTGAATATGGAATGGTGGTAAGGAATGAAAGAGGAAGTCGCATGGTAGAATTGTGCACAGAGAATAACTTAATCATAGCTAACACTTGGTTTAAGAATCGTGAAAGAAGGTTCAGTACGCGAAAAAGGACTGGAGACACTGGAAGGTTTCAGATAGCACACGTCCGTTGGGCATTTTGATCACAACAGCCGTACATCAACACGATATCGACGTTTTCCGCAATTGGTAAATGGTCCATTTTAACACGGGTAATGCATCACGAAGCAAATACCGTCCGCACTGGCGGAATGTTACGTGATACCACGTACTAAAACTTTTGTGACTATTACATCGCAATCTGTCACAAAGTGAAAAAAGTGGTCTATCTAAAACATTCATATTTCTTGACGTACTAGACATATATAATACAAAATGGAGGTTCCTATTTAAAGAGACGGAGTTGATATCTGTTTGACCTATGGCAGCGCCATCTAGCGGACCAACCATAGCGCCATCTGGTTTCCCCCTTCAAGCTAGACAAGTTTCTTTCTTTCTAGTTTTTTCGTTGGACGCTTATTTGGTGAGATACTTGGCCCGGTCACGATCAGTTTCTCTCCCTATCCTCTCTCCCTCCCTTCTCTCCCCTCCCCCTCTCTCCTACTCCTCCTCCCGCCCCCCCCCTCTCTCTCTTCTCTGTTTCTCTCTGGAAATTAGAATATTCCCAATTCAGTACAGCACACAGTGGTAAGTGATTCTAAAAAATGGTTCAAATGGCTCTGAGCACTATGGGACCTAATATCTGTGGTCATCAGTCCCCTAGAACTTAGAACTACTTAAACCTAACTAACCTAAGGACATCACACACATCCATGCCCGAGGCAGGATTCGAACCTGCGACTGTAGCGGTCGCGCGGCTTCGGACTGAGCGCCTAGAACCGCGAGACCACCGCGGCTGGCTAAGTCATTCTACACGTGTTTACTACTATCGAGAGATCAATAGACGAAATTATAGTAGAATGAAACTGCTCTACTGACTGAGCTACCCAAACACGACACTCCACAGTTCTTCTCAATTTTGCTTTTTTTCAGTACCTCATCCTCTACCTTCTAAACCTGTGAAACTTGCAGGACAAGCACTCCTAGATGAAAGGATACTGGGTTCAAATGGCTCTGAGCACTATGGGACTCAACTGCTGTGGTCATCAGTCCCCTAGAACTTACAACTACCTAAACCTAAGTAACCTAAGGACATCACACACATCCATGCCCGAGGCAGGATTCGAACCTGCGACCGTAGCAGTCACGCGGTTCCGGACTGCGCGCCTAGAACCGCTAGACCACCGCGGCCGGCAAAGGATACTGGGAGACACGGCCTAGCCACAGACTGGGGGATGCTTCCAGAATGAAGAGCGCTTTCCCTCGAAAGGCAAATTCCTTAGTTGGAGTTATAATCTGGCAGGAACTTTGACCTTTATAGTGATCGAACGGTGAACAGGTAAAGAAATAAAGAACGACCGCTCACTCCCTGCTGTCTCTCTTTCTCCCTCCCTACCGCGCACGCACATATACACTCACGCATACAATATAGAATAACCACAGAGAAAGGTGAGGTACTGAACTCGCAGTTGGGAGCGCAGTGATTAAAAACGTGTGGCCATTCATAGGCTTAATGGTTTCGAAGTGCTAAACTGATACACAGAAAATAGTAAAAAGCAGTAACATGAAATTCAGATACAATAAATGTCGATAAAATGCTGTGTTACAATAGTAGGTCAAGTACATTTCAAAGAAAGTGGGGTAACTGCTTAGTAACAATAGGTTTTCCAGCTGCTCTCTAATGGCCTAACCTCTCCCAATTCGAAGGATGCTAGACAAAAAAGGTCCTTAGAACGCATACCAAATTCAAGTAACTGTCCTTTAAAATAATGAACAGGTCCTGTGGAAGACACATATTAGTCTCCACATTCGTAAACAAGAATTTAATTAAAACATTGTGTACCAAATAAACGTTCTTTCCGCTACAGTGTAAAAAATGGTTCAAATGGCTCTGAGCACTATGGGACTCAACTGCTGTGGTCATCAGTCCCCTAGAACTTAGAACTACTTAAACCTAACTAACCTAAGGACATCACACACATCCATGCCCGAGGCAGGATTCGAACCTGCGACCGTAGCAGTCGCACGGTTCCGGACTGCGCGCCTAGAACCGCGAGACCACCGCGGCCGGCGCTACAGTGTAAAGCCATACGACAGAGTATTCTCTCACTTTCGTTCGACTTCGTTCCCCGTTAATGCCCAACCCGAACTTGGGTTTTCTGTATCCAGTGCCCTCGTAGCAGATTGGCCGTTAAACTCTACCCTTTTATTTTCACATTCTTCTACGAACAGTCACATTACTCACGGATGTTTACGCAAGAGTGCGCTATTTCTCAATTTTGGAACAAACATCCAACTAGGCGGTGATAACATCTTTTCTATTTTCATGGATTTCGCCGTTTCGTGTCAGTCCCCTCACATAATGAAGTCACTTGTTATAAAGCTTCCGTAGCCGCTCCTCGGTACTGTAGTAATCGCCTTGCTACATTGAATCCTAGAGTGTTGGCACGGCTGCAAGTTGTGGCTGTGCACAAGGTGCTGGATCGCAAGGGCCGGGCTGGAGGAGGTGAGGTGATGAGGACAGAGGGAGTGGGGGGGGGGGGGGGTGACGGAGCCTGGTGACACGCGCCCTCTCTGGCTGCCCGGAGCCGGCGCCGGCGCACCAGAGGAGCGCCGGCTAAGCCTTCATCACTGGCAATTTATATGGTAATCCCGGCGCACCGCGCCATCCTCTGGGCCAGGCCGCGGCGGCCGGTGTGTTTTTTAAACAACAGACGTACGGCAAGTGCCGGCAGACCTCTCGCCCCCTCCACCCCCCCCCCCCCATCCACTAATCTCCTTCCTTCCCCCCACCTTGTGACGAGTTCTTCACCACACGTCTCTCAGGACCAACGATTTGTGGCTTTCCACAACCACTCCAGAGCACGTTTAAGTTTGAGCCGAGTCCCCATTCAGCAATATTTACCATTTTTTATGCACATACCCTATAAGAAAACGACACACCACGAAGAAATTACTCGTATGGGATGGATATCGGTAGATGTGATTTGCATGCACAGGCAAACCAATTATTACAGTTTCAGAAAAACTGGATGTTTCTGTCAAGAGAAAGAGCTTCACAAATTGAGCAAGTTAATTATTCGTATGTCCAACGCTAGCTCTTTTGCAAGCAGTTGACCGGCTCTGCACTGACTAATTGAGTTGTTGGATGTCTTCCTGAGGATATCGTGCTAAATTGACGTTATGTTGTCAAAAACCCGAGTTGGTTTTGGAGGAACCCGCCTATAGTGCTCCAAACGTTGTCAGTTGGATAGAGATTCGGTAACCTTGATGGCAAAGTTTGAATTGGGTAAGCACCAAGACAAGCAGTAGATACTCTCGTCATGTGTGGGTATTGTGTACATAGTTCCGCGTAGTCAGCGCGTACACAACTTTCCCACTAGAGCGCGCCCAGCTAAGCACAACAGCGCAGGCGTCGCGCTCGTCTGTCTCCGCACTACGAGATGGCGCTGTCATAGAGACGGACCAAATTTTGCTTCCGCCGATCCGCGTATTAATATGTAACGCTGCCAATGAGAATGCTGCTAACGTAGAACCTTTCCTCCTCGCGGATCACACTCGCTCAGTGATAACTGAACGCTCGAGGTATTATAACGAGTGTACAGACCTCCGATTAGTCAGTCTGCATTAGTCTGTACCAGTCTATAGTCAAGTTTCAGTCTGCGCCTAATAAGATTATCATATTCCTGTACATAACCATGAAGAGAAATGTATAGACTGTCAAGTATCAGAGATATGTGAGAATAAGAGTAACGTACCAAGACCAAAGGAACTTCAGATTGTCAGTTGTAAATAGTATCCAGAATAAAGTTAAGCAAGGTGTATGCTTTTTATTATTTTAATAAATGTGTGTGAAAATTAATCAAGTTCTGTTTAAAGTTGGTCACCGTCAATCTGCAACTCTAAGCGAGCAAGTGGCATTTCTATCGTCTGACGTAACGACAGAAGATAAACACGCCACGATAAGACCACGGGACATATTGCTGACACTCGCCTACTTCGTCAGAGCGACGAGTCAAATAATCTGACGGTCTGTGTACCGAAGGTCGTACAGTACGCACACCACAGTGGGAGACCATTATCGTGCCAAGATGTAAGACTAGGGCCGACCGGAGTGGCCGAGTGGTTCTAGGCGCTACAGTCTGGAACCACGCGACCGCTACGGTCGCAGGTTCGAATCCTGCCTCGGCCATGGATATGTGTGAAGTCCTTAGGTTAGTTAGGTTTAAGTAGTTCTAAGTTCTAGGGGATTGATGACCTCAGACGTTAAGTCCCATAGTGCTCAGAGCCATTTGTACCATTTTTTTGTTGTTGCAAGACTACGTGGGCTTGCCATGAAATACAGCATAACAGGGAGTAGAATATGATCCACTTACCGCTCTGCTGTAACGGTGCAGCTGGTGACAACCAAAGGGGTTCATGGCAAACCGTCCTGAGCTTACATGTCAGCAGGATAATGCCCGCCCTCACACGGCGAGAGTTTCTACTGCTTCTCTTCGTGATTGCCAAATCGTACTTCGGTAAGTAAGGTCGCCGGATCTCTCCCCAGTTGGGACCTTTTGGAGCGTTGTAGACAGGGCTTTCCAAGCTTGGGGTTTTTAATATCTATCGTGCCACTTCGACAGGATTTGGCCCGATATCTCTCATGAAGACATCCAACAACTCTGTTAATCAGTGCCAAGGCGAATGATTGCTTGCATAAAGGCTAGACGTGGACCAATGTATTACTGACTTCCTGAATTTGTGAAGCTCTTTCTGTTGAATAAATAATCCAAGTCTTATGAAATTGTAACCATTTTTCTGTACATGTACATCACATCAACTGATTTCTATCTCACTGGAATAATTACTTCGTGCTGCATCTTGTAATGGGTCGACAATGCTGGCTAGTGTCGAACCTTTGGAGCATGGGGAGATCGGGAAGAGGCTTGCAAGGGTGGCCGGTGCAAACCCGTCAACCCATCCACTCTCTGGTTGGAACAGGGTCAAATCAAGTCATGGCTTGGAACAAGTTGTTTCTATGATCCATGATAAATCGGAGATCCAGATCCTGCATATAGGTGGGCATCGAACCCACTGCTCCAGTTTTCAGTGGGATGTCGTGTCCTCGTCTCTGGCTTGGACGGCTCACTGCGGTTCAAGAGCAGAGTGACCCTGCAAACATTCTCAGCGAGTGGCGGAGCTGCGTCATTTGCTGGCATTGCTGTGTTGCATATAGAGCTGGCCCATGGCCTGTCACCGTAGTTGATGGTAACGCAAGTACTGACTCCCGAGGAATAAACCCCAGTTCCTATATATGGAAGGCAACGCCTAGTGACAGTCGATGCTAGACGGGTCGGTAGCTTGAAAGGTCGTACTCCTATTCTCGGCGTATTGGAGCTGATGCTCCACTGAAAAGCGGGACACCTCTCAGGATGGCGTACCACCATGATCACAACAGCGGGCTTTAGCAGAACGAAGATGCCTCTCCAGGTCATACGACAATAGTCCACTCCAACGCAGTCACCGATTCGATACCTTTTGGCAGCTGGGTGGATATTACTTACGCACGCCAGAGTCAGGTGTGTTGTCATGTGTGTGTTAAGGCTTCACGTAACGCACTTGTCACAACGCTGCAGGAGCGTTCTGACTTTGGGCAATCGTACTGGTTGCCGAACGGCTGGTTGTATCATTCGACTGAGGCCAGCTGAAACGGCAAAATTCTGCGCCGCCTGATTATTGTAATCCACGAGGTTATGAAAGTGCCGCCGTTACTCTATGGACTAAAGGGTAAGAATGTGGCAGTCACAGAAACCTCATAAGATGAATGTCTGTCTCAGTAGTCGTGGCAAAAATGACAGCCATATAACAAGGTGTGAGCTTTGATCGAGTGTTGGCTCCTTTCTTCCTAGACGGAAGAAGCTGTCAGGAACCACGTGATCCTACACGACGATGGGTGATGCTATGTCCTTGACTACCGAAAGATAGTTCCGTCGTGTCGAGTAATAAATAAAATACTTGCATGTCGTTGTCAGACCAGTCACCTAATTGTATTACCGAGCTCCTATCAATAGAAAGCACCATACCGATTTTAACCTCCAGAAATCTTCAGTGTGACTTGTTGTGCGAAACATCAAGACAAAAGTAAGTCTTCCCATAATATATCATTTCCAAGTAACATACATCTATGAATTTACGCGTAACATAGAAAAAACTGTTACATTATAGTACAGAAAGTAACTGAAAGAAATTCTCAATGAGACGAAAAAGTATTACACCTGTTTTCAAAGACGGTAATTGCACTGAAATCGCCGCGACTTACGATGGACCCCTGGACACTGCAAAAGGCTGGACATGGTTCTTAGCAGCGTCTGTGACCGCCATGGACAGCAATGAGTGTTAGGCTACGCGCTCCAGAGATGGCCACAAAGTTGCTGAGAAGTTGTCGTGGTAAGACGCTCCATTCCTTTACACCTCGGTTGACACTATTGCATAGACGGCGGTGTATGTGGACGAACTGCAATACGTCTCTTCAATACAGTGCTGTAGTGTAATTAGGAACACGCTTCGATTACATTTCGTTTTTATTATTTTCGTCTACCTGTTACTAGATATCTTAATAACCCGCTTTATTGTTAAATGGAAGTAAGCATTTTTGCAGAGGTCAAATTCTTGCTGCCGGTGACTGTACCTTTTCTGCGAGGGGTGACACATCCGTAACGGCGACAATATCCCCATTTTATGCAAGTCATGCTGGTCAATACCCTTGGAATCACCCTCGCAGAGCTGTTGGCGCTTTCGCTGTGTATGAAATGAAGAGAGGGCAGTGAGAAACAGTCCTCTTGCACACAAGATTAAACCACATATTATAATGGAAAGTAAAAGATACCTCGTTAATCATTCCTTATTAGTGTGGATTATGCACTTATGAAACAATATGTGTGAGAAGCATTCATCGGTTAAGGACTTACGTATCAAACATTTCACTTCACATTGCACAACATACTCTGAGAAAGATTTAGAACTCACGATATTACACGGGACTACACACATTGTTACTAAGATAAAAACAAAACTTAAGTAAAGTGATTTTGATTGAACACAAAGAGCAACTGATTAAACAAACGTTTAGTGGTTACCAGTTAAGTCTTACTAACCAACATCAATGAATAAGCAACTGTTATTGAAGCCTCTATGGTATGACTCCTACAGTGTCAGTCGATGCAAATAGGAGATCCAAAGAGCGCACCTTTCGTCACAGGTTCGTTTACGAAGCGCGAAAGCCTCACGCAGGTGCTCATTCAACTTCAATGGCACACGCTACAAGAGAGGCATTCCTTATTCCGGCGTGGTTTACTGTTAAAGTTCCGAAAGGGTCCTTTTCTCCGAGAGAGAGTGCTTTCTCAGAAAAGTCACCCAATATATTACATCCTCCTCCCACTATAATCTCACGAAAACAGCATGATTGTTGTCTTAGAGCCGACAGAGGTGGCCGAGCGGCTCTAGGCGTTACAATCTGCAGCCGTGCTACCGCTACGGTCGCAGGTTCTAATCCTGCCTCGGCCATGGATGTGTGTGATGTCCTCAGGTTGGTTAGGTTAGGTAGTTCTAAGTTCTAGGGGACTGATGGTAAACAAAAATGAAATGTTAGTTTGAGTATAACTGTGGTAAACTAGGCATGGTCCTGTTAGCGACGCTGTGTATTAGCTTATCTTTGAGCAACATAATATTTTTCTGTAACAGAAGTGTTCAAGGATTTCGCGGTGCGTAATCGATGTATTTTCTTTATTGCAGTCCTTTCCTCCTTACTGCAGCAATACACTGATACTACCGTCATCGATTATCTGTTCTGCAAGTGACGAGGAACGGGCAGTTTCTATAAACGTCAACCTTCATTGAATAGCAGCCGTTGAGCGATGTCAATAGAAGAGCTCCTGTAAACGCGCACATATGTGTGTGTGTGTGTGTGTGTGTGTGTGTGTGTGTGTGTGTGTGTGTGTAAGTACCTACGTTGCGAGAACTCTCCAGGTGCTCGCAACGGCAAACAGCATTGTTAGATTTGGCATTAGTTTCCCTAGCGACGTGCGCATGTCACAGCTGCTAACTGCTTTTGTTTGCGTGACCTTTCTGCGGCGTACAGCTGACGTCGGTAAGCTGCTTCATTCTGAGAATCTGCTTTATAGAGGAGATGGTCCCTGATGTACAGGTAGGTGGCACATTAACAGTTTGAAACTTTCTACTGATTACATAGTTCCATAGCAGTTCCACTTTCGTCAAACATTCTTCCGTTAGTATGAAATCATTTATAATGCAATACATGTAGCATACTATAACAACACGAACAAGAGGTATCAACTCTTTTCGCTGTTCACGCACTTATTTAAAATTTTTCACAAATTGTTCATTAACCACAACAGTTTTCTATAAGACATTTGAGTTCTCATGATGGCAGAGGATGAAACACTTTTAGTTCAGTCCCAAATGGTGTATGCTTACATGTCTTGCCGACCTTCTTCCTGTTCTTCGGTATATGAACTTTCTACTGCCAATCCTTTCTTTTGCAGAAACGCTATATGATTGTGAATACTTTTCATAAATGAATCACCTCGAGTCTTGATGGCTCGTTGACCACCAACTTCATTCCGCATCTGCAGAGACTCTTACAGAACCTTGCTTACTCTGGTGCACTTGTGGATACGTTAAATGAACAGTTGGGGATGTGGCGAGAGGTAATCTAAAGAAACTGTCCCAGAAACGCACACATGTACTTATAACATTAATCTTACAAGGCATGCATAAGACATTATGTCAGTGATCAGGTGCTGTGATTCACCAGTTTGTAGTAACACACTGGCGACTTAATACACCTTCCCTCATACTCGCAGAAAATTTTTAATATTCCATTTGAGAATGAAAATTGACCTGGAAGAAATTCGTGAAACCATCAGTAGCACTACTACACGAATGAATGGCTCATACCTATCAGCACTCCGGCCAAAGAGTGTCTCCTCTACAAGCATTTCTGTGTTCTTATGCTACCCAAAGCCCTCTGCATCATAGAGGAAACATATATCCTCGACTTATTGCAACGAATGATCATAATGGGAAAAAAAGGAATCTGCAGCCAGGTGAAGTATGGCAACACAAACATTATGCAAAGTAATAGTGCCAGCATGCCAACATGAATACCATACAGCCTTCTTTCAGATCTTGTGTGACGGTTACGTAGTTCTGTTGCATACTTGCAATGCTTTGGAAGGTTGGGACTAAGAAGAAGTCAAGATCACGATGTAGCAAAACTCGACATCTTGGTTAGACAATTTAAAACGTCTATATCCTTTACGTCGGCCGGCTCTCGTGGCCGAGAAGTTCTAAGCGCTTCAGTCTGGAGCCGCGCGACTGCTAAGGTCTCAGGTTCGAATCCTGCCTCGGGCATGGATGTGTGTGATGTCCTTAGGTTAGTTAGGTATAAGTTGTTCTTAGGTCTAATGAACTGATGAACTCAGAAGTTAAGTCCAATAGTGGTCACAGCTATTTTTTAAAGTCTAGAATTTGTGCCAGCAGGCAATAGCTTGTTCTGAGATATGCTTGAAACAATATTTTTAAGATAAGTAGTGTAACCTCCCCACAAAATAAAATAATATGAATAATACTCTCATTTGGCGTAACTACTCAACAGTGAAAATATAATGAATGTGACAAACCTATAACCTTTCAATAATTGACAGTCAATTTAACATGGTAAATTTTGGACGTCAGCAATGCTGCGTCATGGCCCTGATACATCATTCTGAATAAACTGAAAAATCTTACCTTAATTAGATCGACGGATAACGCGTATATATCTGCTCCTATAAGAAATTTTCCTGGCGCAGCTAAGTGCAATGCTGGCCGATATATTTGTCTTATAAAAAAGGAAGGAACTGACTTTTCTTTTCAATAATCGGGATTGCCAAGGATTGGAGAAATTAGTGAATTCTTTAAATTGAGATAAATGTCAAAATTTACTTTTTATGAGAAAGGTTATTATTAACAGATTTTTAAAAAAAAAACGTTTACATGGGACTTGATGTAACAATACCACATATGCGCGAGGCTGCTTTTACCTTATCCTACAACGCTCAGGCTCCGCCATCGCTGCACACGAACGGCCCAGCCAACACGATACACCAGACACGACAGCTCGCTAGCAACAACTTACTCCTACTGCTACACAGTTCCTACTGCAGTCAATACTGCTCTTTGGTCTCAGATTCTCTTCTAGCTTACATATCGTAGGCAGCGCGTGAGCAATACATCGAAATTACATCAGCTCGAGTGCGCTAGCAACAAGTTCTCTAATTATGGACCTCTTACTGTAGCTAAGTTGTTGAAACACTGGACTTTGAAGAGGAACCGTTCTCTAATTCCTCTGCAGCTATCCTAGTGTTACCAAGCTACTTCATGGAAATTCTTCTTCCAGCTGATCTAGCATGATACTGCATATTACGACGTCGACGAGATTCTCATTATAAGGAGCGATCAAAATGTTTCAGTTTGTGGGCGTTGCCGCAGCGTATATGCGACGTAGAAGGACCTCGATGCTCGTATATGAGCACCAGCATGTTGGAAAGAGATTAATGTGGAATTCGTGTCTTTTCGACGTGCGTGCGGTAAATGTGGAAACGTGAACTACAGCAACGTTATTACCAAAAGAGCCCTAACAGGACCAATGAGCTATTATTCATTACTTGGCTGACGAAGCACGAAAATCGGTAGAAATCCGTCAGAGAACGAAGGATATTTATGGGGCAGCATGTCTGTCGAAGATCACCGCTGAGGAATGGCGCGCCAAAGGGTGCTGCTCCCTCTTGGTGACACACGTCCTCATATCACAAAAGTCTTAGAGCAGAAATTACCCCAATTCAAGTGGGAGGCACTGGAGCACCGGCCCTATAGGCCAGCCCTCTCCCCATGCGATTGGGATTCCTCTGGTTCATTAAAAAGGCCTTGATGTGTTGACGATTCGTATCTCACAAGAATATGCAGCAGGCAGTTACGCACTTCGCCATGCAGTAAGACACGGTGTTTTACAAACTGTATCTTCAGTCATGTGCGTCGGTGTGAAGATTGCCTAAATCCTCACGGCGGTTTTTCCCGATTGGCCTACCGGTTCTCGACGGTATGGCCTCCGACCGGAAACTTTTTGGTTTCCTCCTCCTTGTTGTTGTTTTTGTTGTTTTGTGGTCTTCAGTCCAGAGACTGGTTTGATGCAGCTCTCCATGCTACTCTATCCTGTGCAAGCTTCTTCATCTCCCAGTACCTACTGCAATCTACATCCTTCTGAATCTGTTTAGTGTATTCATCTCTGGGTCTCCCTCTACGATTTTTGTCCTCCCCGCTGCCTTCCAAAACTCAGTTGGTGATCCGTTGATGCCTCAGAATATGCCCTATCGACCGATCCGTTCTTCTAGTCAAGTTGTGCCACAAATTCTCTTCTCTCCAATTCTATTCAAATCTCCTCATTAGTTATGGGATCTGTCCATCTAATCTTCAGCATTCTTCTGTAGAACCACTCTTCTAAAGCTTCTACTTTCTTCTTGTCTAAACTATTTATCGTCCATGTTTCACTTCCATACTTGGCTACACTCCATATAAATACTTGCAGAAACGACATACTGACACTTATAAGTAGATAACTCCTTGAGTCTAGATCACAGTAACTGGCAATACTTTGTCTAGTGTTAATAATGACGTACATAATGTATCGATAAGACCTTTATTTATACAGTGAACAAACTGGAAATGTAATAGACATGCTTATATTAATCGACTCCTTAAAGTAACGTAATGCAGAACAGATTGTTCATGTTTTAAAGCAGCACACCTAATTATTCAGAAGCCTTTATTTGGTCAAGTAACGACACAGCACAACTCATACTATAAAACCATTGATTCTGGCCTCAATCACTTTACTACGGGAGAGCGTACGAATTTAATGCAAGAGAAAGTATGTTTTATGACGTTACATTCGAGTCGAAACCTTGTTTTCCTACCCATACAATTTGAGGTTACTACGCTGTTACAACATATGAGATTCACGATTTTACCTCTGTCATAGCGTTAAAACTATGGTCCACATATGTGATGATGAAGTAATGATTTCTATTTTTTAGTCTGAGGACTGGTTCGATGCACCTCAGCACGTTATTCTGCCTTGGGTAAGTCTCTCCAGCCGTGCATAACTTCTGAAATTTACAGTCATTTGAAACAGCTTTCAATATTTAAGCCCTTGTCTCCGTCTACATTTTTAATCTCCGCGCTTCCCAATGGTTCCAAACTGACGATTTCTTTATAATTCGGTGTATCCTCTCAGTGAATCGGTTCTTTTGTTTAAGTTCTTCAAAAATTTCCCCTTTTCGATTAAGTATTTCATCATAGTTTTTTTATTTATCGCACTTATTTAGAAGAGTCCTCTGTAGCACCAAACTACTATTCTCAGCTTGTCTGGACTGTGTACTGCCCATGTCTCACTCCCATACAATGCTGCACTCCAGACAAATATTACCACAAAAGACTTCGTAACGAAAGAAATTCTATTCAGGTGTAAAAAACATATCTTTTTCAGAAAAGCTTGTTTTGCTGTTTTCAGTCTGCTTTTCATATACTGTCCTCTTCAGCCAATGTCAGTTATTTTGCTTCACGAATAACAAAACTCATCTACTACATTTCGTTCCTCATTTCACAATTTAAATCCCTCACCACGGCGTGCTTTATTTCCACTACCATTGTTTTGCCTTTGTTGATATTTGCCTGATAACATCTTTTTAGAATACTATCCACTCCATCAAAAATGGTTCAAATGGCTCTGAGCATTATGGGACTCAATTGCTGTGGTCATCAGTCCCCTAGAACTTAGAATTAATTAAACCTAACTAACCTAAAGACATCGCACACATCCATGCCCGAGGCAGGATTCGAACCTGCGACCGTAGCAGCAGCGCGGCTCCGGTATCCATTCCATCCAAACGATTTTTCAACTCTTTCGGGTTACCGATACCGTTAATGTGTCGCAAATCGAGCTGGCTGCCTCGGGTTCTGTCTCGGTTACGGGTGTGAATATTTTTTCTATATATCTAAATACTGTAAATGTTTCGATGTTTTTATGAGGTAGCGTAATAGAGGCAGATGTCGAGCTGAATAAAAAGCTAAATAAAGGAACAAATAA
Organism: Schistocerca gregaria; assembly: GCF_023897955.1. Taxonomy (NCBI): domain Eukaryota; kingdom Metazoa; phylum Arthropoda; class Insecta; order Orthoptera; family Acrididae; genus Schistocerca; species Schistocerca gregaria. Next base: position 400,026,328 of record NC_064922.1, read on the forward strand.
TGAATGGTACGTTTCAGTTATATCTGAAAGGGACATGTGGTAAACGATGGTAAATAAATGGCTATTGGTTGCACCCTCAATTTCTATATTGTCCCTGGCATTTGAGCAACGAAAGGTATGGGAGTAGGGCTTTATTATTACCAGGCTAACTCTACAAAGGCTGCGTCTGACACATATGAAACTTCGCAAGATGAGAGCAGTGTCAAAATAAAGGGACTCCTATTTAGCTTACACGTATGTCAACATGAGGGTTAAATTTCGACTACTATTAACCAGTGTATGCGTGCAGTGTCACACTAACTGGGTGCTTAGCACAGTGGTTAAGAGCACAGTTACGAAATTTTGCGACCACTGTTGAAATTAAATCTTATGTTCTATTTTCTTTGTTTATTACTGATGCAGAAGTATGTGACATCAGAATCTCTTAATAAATCCTGAAATACGTAAAATGCAATTATTGATAACACATGCAAGTAATTGAAATATTATTAAAAATAGATTAATGATCATAAAACTTGTATCATTGACAGAAACTGAAAATGAAAGACATATTAATTCTAGTACTTCAGATTTATAGTTACATGACTGCTTATGCTTCAAGAGGACCAGCGCTTTCTCCGTGATGATATCTATCACTAAAACATTTAAAGCATAAATATTAACAATACCGCCAGCAACGGAGGGACATAAGTGACAGTCCAATTCCATAGGGTGAATGTCATTAGGGAAAGCAACCTCTTTTACGTTGCTAAATACCTCGCGATCTGGCAATAATTTAGCGGAAAACCGCCATGCACATCGTAGCACTTCCTCTAAAGCTGGAACCTGCAACTAATGATGGACCAAGCCCTGATTCCCGATGACAAAGTCAGACGCTTTGAATTTTCTTTACAATTCCAACAGCTTATGGAAGAAGATGGGATTTGTGAGAAACTCATTTGAAATGATTAAGCACCATTTTTGCGAAAATCGCCGGCCGGTGTGGCCGAGCGGTTCTAGGCGCTTCAGTCTGGAACCGCGCGTCCGCATGGTCGCAGGTTCGAATCCTGCCTCGGGAATGGATGTGTGTGATGTCCTTAGATTAGTTAGGTTTAAGTAGTTCTACGTTCTAGGCGACTGATGACCTCAGATGTTAAGTCCCGTAGTGCTCAGAGCCATTTGAACCATTTTGCGAAAATCACAGTGAATCAAGCACAATGTGCGAATCAGGGGGACAGAGAATCCCCACGCTGTAGTTTAGCACATTCGAGATTTACCAAAAGTTGTGTTGAGTGCATCCTTACGATTTAATGTTTCACGTCCTGTTTCCTTCTGCGACAAAACCTTACAGGACATACATATATGGGCATGCTGGTTTGCCACCGAGACCGACAGTGTGGAATTCATCTACCAACATGATGGTGCTCCACGTCATTTCAGTCATGATGATCGTGAATTCTTAAGAAGCAAATTAAGAAACAGATGGATTGGTCGCAGTGTTCACGATCAGCAGTTCGTGTCATGAGAGGTTATGTGAAAGATTCAGTGCTTTCGCCTCCTTTACCAACAAACCTGCCACAACTGCGAGCTCGCACCAACAGTTCTTTTCAACAGTTTGATTGGGACATGCTGGGCCTGACGTGGGAATAACTTGATTATCGACTTTATATGCGCAGAATCAGCAATGTAGCACAATGGAGCACGTGTACTACCCCCAAAAAGAACCATTTTGAGCTTTCATCTAGGCTT